>NW_027361677.1:15405000-16875000 GCF_039654945.1 Dendrobates tinctorius
AAGCAAGTGTGAAACTAGCCTAAGCCGAGACTTTCAGCACATTTTTTGTGCTGAAAACGGCCCCCTCGGCTTATACACGAGTCGTTGTCCAAGATAGCTAGCGGGGGGAGGGGTGGGGCAGCGGCAGGAGCCAGCGGCTGTCAAATCATACTCACCCCCTCCTGGCGCAGTCACTGCACGTGCTCCCTACATCTTTTGTCCCGTTGAGGCAGCATCTTCCTGTGTTCAGCGGTCACGTGGTACCGCTCATTATAGCAATGAATATGCACTCGTCTCCACTCCCATAGGCGTGGAGCGCATATTCATTACTTTAATGAGCGGTACCTAAGAAGATGGTAGCCCTGGTTTTCTTATACTGCAGAACTGCTTTAGTGTCAGATTGGTTAGGCCGTACTTACCAATAGGTTTATCACTAGTCGCTTTATCTTCATCATTTCTCCTGGGTTTATCCTTTTTCAGATATCTTTAAAATGGTAAAATATAAGGTATATTGTGAATTACAAAGTAACATATTCTGCAGAATGAAACATAGACTCATAGGTTTCTTCATTCATTTTGTCTCTTACATTCTGTAGAAACATTGGCAATAAGGAAAATTTTGGTAATTGTCAACAATTTTTTATGTACATGAAAGTTAAATATGTGTGGATCACACTGGATTGTAAGGTGATATGAAGATTAGACAGGAGTGGATTTATTTGAGTGAAATTGAATTCTGCTCATATTTACAAAACTAGGAATGTTACAGAACACAGATTTTTTGTAATTCACTCCATGCGAATAAAGCATAGTGGAAGCTAGCGGCAGCCGCCAGCTTGCGGAACAGTAGAGCGCTGGCAAAAAGTTTAGCTCTCCTCTCTGGCCGACTTCCGCTGCTTTATTCTCGATGGCCAGTTTTCCACACTACCATTGTACCGAACCTCTGGCCAAGTGTTCCCTTTGTATTGGAACTTTGGCTACAAGCGGGCCCCGAAAGGTCTCTGCTCATGTAAGTCCATGCCAAGAGTCAACACTGGGCCGGAGTTGCAGGCAGAGAGCAGTGGGGGCTTCCGGAGAGGGGCTTGGTGATGTATGAACTTTATTTTCTTCTTACATCCTCCATTTATTACGATCTGGGACTGGGAAGACCCCAGAGCATAATAGGGAACAATCAATTTGTGAAGAATAATTTTGATGTGAATGGAATCTCTAAATACAATCTGCATGATTTGGCAGAATTTTGTCAGAGCCTCTCATCTGTAATAAAGATGTCATTTTTTTTACAGAGTCCCATGTACAATATAAATCATCCTTTACAATACTTACCTACGTATGGTGTTGCAGATGACACCATTGAATCTTCCAAGGAGGAATATGATGATGGTGCAATCTACAATAAAAATGATGACTTTATGCCAAGGGATGATTGGAGGAAGAATCCCATCCACTGAAAGAGAAGAATATATATATATTATATATATTCAATAACTTGTCTGTAATACACTATGGCATTATTATCGAGGCAGTCCTATAAAGGGAATCTGTCACCAGGCTTTTGCCATCTTATTGGAGAGAACCATAATGCAGAAGCATAGACCATTATAAAAGCAATGTGTCAATTACTGGACTGTTTCAATAGAATCACTGCTTTACCAGCAATTGATTATCACTACAGGACAACTGCTCTTGTGCCTCCTAGTCCAACCAGGCCTCCAGCACTGATTAGCCGCTTTCTGTCAATATGTAATGTATACACAAAGCTGTGGCGGGGTTATACACAGCTCATAAACTGAGCTCTGCTCAATCTGCCGCAGAGAAAA
Organism: Dendrobates tinctorius; assembly: GCF_039654945.1. Lineage (NCBI taxonomy): Eukaryota > Metazoa > Chordata > Amphibia > Anura > Dendrobatidae > Dendrobates > Dendrobates tinctorius. The sequence goes on from NW_027361677.1 coordinate 15,406,800, forward strand.
CTGTGACTCTATTACATATTCTACTGGACTGTAGGATCCGGCAAGACGATTACAAATATGGGACTTTAAAATTATGTCTCAGGGATGATGCCATATTAATATACAGGGTGAGCCATTTATATGGATACACCTAAATAAAATGGGACTGGTTGCTGATAGTAACTTCCTGTTTGTGGCACATTAGTATATGGGAGGGGGGAAACTTTTCAAGATGGGTTGTGACCATGGCGGTAATTTTTAAGTCGGCCATTTTTGATCCAACTTTATTTTTTCCAATGGGAAGAGGGTCATGTGACACATCAAACTTATTGAGAATTTCACAAGAAATACAATGGTGTACTTGGTTTTAACGTAACTTTATTCTTTCATGTGTTATTTACAAGTCTCTGACCACTTATAAAATGTGTTCAAAGTGGTGCCCATTGTGTTGGATTGTCAATGCAACCCTCTTCTCCCACTCTTGATACACTGATAGCAACACTGCAGAAGAAATACTAGTCTAAGGGGGTCAGATTCCTTGTAGGAATGCGCGGACCTGGCATCCATAATGTGGTGGTGCACCATCTTGCTGGAACCACTCAGGGAACGTGCCATCTTCAGTGCATAAAGAGGGCAACACATCATCATGTAGCAATTTCAGATATCCAGTGGCATTGAGGTTTCCATTGATGAAGAATGACCCCACTATCTTTGTACCCCACATACCACACCATACCATCAATTATGGGTGTCAGGTCCAAGCATTCCTATATGAGCAGATTCCTGGAGAGTGGATTGGTCATCATGGGCCAGGTGAATGGCCACCAAGGTCTCCCGATCTGACCCCCTTAGACTTTTATATTTGGAGTTATCTGAAGGCAATTGTCTATGCTGTGAAGATACGAGATATGCAGCATCTGAAACAACAGATACTAGAAGCCTGTGCTAGCATTTCTTCTGCAGTGTTGCTATCAGTGTGTCAAGAGTGGGAGAAGAGGGTTGCATTGACAATACAACACAATGTGCAGCACTTTGAACACATTTTAAAAGCGGTCATAAACTTGTAAATAGCTCATAAAAGGAATGAAGTTATGCTAAAACCAAGCGCATCATTGTTTTTCTTGTGAAATTCTCAATAAGTTTGATGTGTCACATGACCCTCTCCCCATTGGAAAATATAAAGTTAGATCCAAAATAACTGACTTCAAAATGGCCGCCATGGTCACCACCCATCTTGAAAAGTTCCCCCCTCCCATATACTAATGTGCCACAAACAGGAAGTTGAAATCACCAACCATTCCCATTATATTTCGGTGTATCCATATAAATGGCCCACTCTGTATAATACATATTATTGACAATATAGAGATCTATCCAGTTGCTTAGGTAGAGGCCGATGTGTCCCGGTGAAAAATTTTGACCTGGGCCCCATCTGCATATTTGTCAGATGTATGGTCCCTTGTAGCATTCCAGATCCTGTGAAGACATACATGTTTGCCCCCTCTTGTAAAATGTCCCATCCTGTAATAAAGTCCCCAATTCTGGCCCTTCATATAATATCACTCATCCTGCACCCTTCGTGTAATAATGTCCCCATCCTAACCCATTCCTGTAATAATGTTCCCCATCCTGAACCTCATTCAGTAATATCCACCATCTTGATATAAAGTCTTTATCCTTGGCCCCTTCCTGGTATAATGTCTCCCTTTCCTGGTATAATGTCCTCCATCCTGGGCCTCTTCCAGGTATAATGTCCTCCATCCTGGGCCCTTTCCTGGTATAATGTGTCCCTTTCCTGGTATAATGTCCTCAATCCTTTGCCTCTTCCTGATATAATGTTATCCATCCTTGGCCCTCTCCTGGTATAATGTCTCTCTTTCCTGATATAATGTCCTCAATCGTTTGCCTCTCCCTGGTATAATGTCATCCATCCTGGGCCCTTTCCTTGAATAATATCTCCCTTTCCTGGTAAACAGAAATGTCCTCAATCCTTTGCCTCTTCCTGGTATAATGTCCTTCATCCTTCGCCCTTTCCTGGTATAATGCCGCCCATTCTGGGCTCCTTCCAGTAATATATATCCCCCATCCCGGTATATTTTTCCAGTAATGTCCATGTTCTAGAGCTCTTCTCTAACAAAAGTGAAAAAAATGAAATGATTCTATTCAAATTCACCCATTCCCACTACTTGTGACATCTTCTTCCATAGCCGGAGCTGAAGCCGGCAGCTGACTTTAGCGCACAAGTGACGGGAAGCGCATGACATCACTAGCATGCGCCACTTGGCAAATATTTGTGCCGCAGTGAATTTCAGCTCAATGTATGTCTGCAGGGCGCACCTACCCAGGCCTGGTCGCACTCACTGTGACCTCGATCGTTACGCCCCTGCATCTATCCTTCTATATCCAGGCATGTAAACATATCAAAAGGGCCTGTGTCTAGAGGATAAAAGTTTAAAAGACATCTGGAGGCTTTTCCATAAATAGATGATATTACTAGATAACTGCTCTAGATTACTGGAGAAGAGGGGTTGATCCAGGGGTGTACTCTAATGGCAGTATTGACTGGGAAGGAACATTGACTACAGAATATAGGGTTGACTTCGAATTAACACTGACAGATAATAGATAACCTGTCCACGTAACTGTGACTTACATCCATAAGCCTCAGGTCCTTTGCACGGTTTGTGGAGAAAACAATTGTCCTGTCCAATTATGTAGACTCTGGTTCTAGAAACCACCCTGGTACCAATGCCTGAAAAAAAAGGAGACATCAATTTGTTGTAGGAAAACTCTGTAGGAACTTTTCTCAATGTATCAGTGTAATTCTCGGTAGTAGAGTTGAGCGACTTTTGGTTTTTTAGGGTCGCGTTTCGTTTCGTGAAACCCGACTTTTCCAAAAGTCGGGTCGAGCAAGATCGTCCGATTATAGGGAAAAGTCGGGGTCGTCCCGAAACCCAATGTAAGTCAATGGGGAATAAAAGTCGGCAGTGAGAGGAGGACAGGAAACACACCTACAGTGCCCATTTGAATGCCAAAAGCATCAATTCTTCTTACTTAAGCTTGTCAACCTTAATTAACTTCATAATACAAGTTACGCACTGAAAAATGGTGGTTATTTGGCTAAAGTTGTGGGGGGGGAGGGCTGGCTGCAGGTTTTCATGTGCCCTGGGCGAAAGAGCGCCCCTTTAACACATACCACAACTCATCATGCTCCGATACGGCAGAGAAATAGCGGTATAGTACAATGAAAAATACCTCACTTTTTACATCTCATGACGAGGCCCATCTATTTCTCCATACAGAATCATTGGTCCCATATAATGTTTGAAACAGTATATGATGAGCTCCACATAATGCTACAGTATATGTTGGTCCCCATGGATGAAGCTCCACTGTCTTATGGGCCCAAATAATGCTCCAAACATAATGGGCCCCATTTCTAATGCTCTAGTGTATAATGGGCCCTGTAAATGCTGCTCCAGTGTCTGATGTCCACCTTTGGAATGTTCCAGTGTATGGTGGGCCCCATCTGTCATTCTCCAGAGTATAGTGCTCCCCAAAAATTGCTGTCCCAACATTGAAAACAATCAAATAAGTCTCCTCGCTAGGGAATCCCTGTACTTGTCTGGACAGGTGCTGTAGCTTGCTTAACAGCTCGCCAGCCGTTCTCACGCCCAGTATGGATTACACGTGATTGCACAAAGGTGAGAAAGGGTACCGTATCCCCAGATAACATGTATGGATAGCGTACACATTCAAAATATATGTCTCAGGAGGCAGGCTCAGACGGTGTTAGGCCCAGTATGGATTGCACGTGATTGCACAAAGGTTAGAAAGGGTACCGTATCCCCGGATAACATGTATGGATAGCGTACACATTCAAAATATATGTCTCAGGAGGCAGGCTCAGACGGTGTTAGGCCCAGTATGGATTGCACGTGATTGCACAAAGGTTAGAAAGGGTACCGTATCCCTGGATAACATGTATGGATAGCGTACACATTCAAAATATTTGTCTATACAGCAGGAGGCAGGCTCAGACGGTGTCAGGCACAGTATGGATTTGACGGCCCAGATTACACAGCGGAGGAGCAGGGAGAGGTAAAGATTGCAAATGCTGGGGCCCTGCCCAAGCAAGGGGGGCCCACTCGTGGGCGTCGGTACTGGCACTGGGCCCCTCATAGTACAGGGGTGTGTCTGACGGCGGGTGTGCACCACCACCGTCAGAGACACTTGATTGCACTATGAGGGACCCTGTGCCAGTGCCCGCGCCCAAGAGTCGGCCTACCCACCTGTCCAGGGCAACGGCACTCGCACGGTGTCGTGCGCTAGGTGGTGACCCCGGCCATGGGGGGGGGAGGCAGCACAGTTAGGGAGTTTTACAAAGTGGCATATGTTGATGTTGGACATTCAGCTGATGCAAAAGGCGAAATAGGTGAAGTACCAGGAAGAGGTGGACCAAAGCAAGCCATTTTTGTCACCCTATGTGTCATCAGGGGAAGGTGGGACAAAATCCTTGGAAACCCATGCGTGGTTCATTTTAATGAAGGTTAGATCATCCACATTTTGGGTTGACAGACGGGTCCTTTTTTCTGTCAGGATTGATCCAGCTGCACTGAAGACTCTTTCCGATAGCACACTTGCAGCTGGGCAAGCGAGCTCCTGTAAGGCATATTGGGCCAATTCAGGCCAGGTGTCCAGTTTAGCGGCCCAATAGTCAAAGGGGAATGACCTGTGTGGGAGAACATCGATATGGGAGGAAAAGTAGTTTGTAACCATAGTTGACAACTGCTGTCTCCTGTCACTTTCCATCGATGCAGTATTACCAGTTGTGTGAGCGGTATTTGAAAAATCAGTCCACAACATTGTCATGAAACCCCTGTCTCCAACGCCACTTCTGCTGTGTGCACCACGAACACCTCTGCCAAGCTGCCCCCGGCCCGTACGGCTCGTGAGAACCATCACCGCTGCTGTGTGCTGGGAATGCCTCAAGCAACAGATTTACCAGAGTTGCTTGTTTATTAGCCAATATTAGGTCAAGGTTCTCCTGTGGCATGATGTTTTGTAATTTGCCTTTATAGCGTGGATCCAGGATGCTGGCCAACCAGTAGTCGTCATCGTTCATCATTTTGGCAATGCGGGGGTCCCTTTTTAGGATCCGCAAGGCATAATCTGACATGTGGGCCAATGTTCCCGGTGTCAATGATGCACTGCGAGTGCTGGGTGGAGGAGCACTTTCTGGCAAATCCACATCCCTCCAGTCACGCACAAACCCTGTACCAGACCTTGCCACGCCAACATTTTCACTTGCCCCACGAGATGCATCCTCCTCCCCTAAGTAATCATCCCCATCATCCTCCTCCTCTTGTTCCTCCACCTCGTCCAGGAGAGGTCCCTGAGCAGACAATGGCTGAATGTCATCAAGGATTCCCTCCTCCTCTTCCTCCTCATCAACATTGGCTGCAGACGCCTGCTCCTTAAGGTGCGTCAAAGTTTGCATGAGCAGATGCATAAGTGGGATGCTCATGCTTAGGATGGCGTCGTCTGCGCTTACCAGCCGTGTGCATTCCTCAAAACACTGAAGGACTTTACAAAGGTCTTTCAGCTTCGACCACTGCACACCTGTCAACTCCATGTCTGCTCTCAAAGTGCCTGGCCGTGTATCCTCCCACAAATGCATTATGGCCTGCCTCTGCTCGCACAGCCGCTCCACCATGTGCAGGGTGGAGTTCCACCTTGTTGCAATGTCGATAATGAGGCGGTGGTTGGGAAGGTGGAGCAATCGCTGCAGCTTCTGCATACGAACGGAGTGTACAGGCGACCGGCGGATGTGCGCGCACAGTCTTCGCACCTTCTGGAGCAGGGCTGTTAACTCCGGATAATTGTTGAGGAAGCACTGCACCACCAGGTTCAAGGTGTGAGCCAAGCAAGGTATGTGGCTGAGTTTTGAAAGGGCTATGGCTGCCACAAAATTACGGCCGTTATCACTAACTACCTTGCCTGCCTCAAGATGTACACTGCCCAGCCATGACTCAGTTTGTCGCTTCAAGTACTCGGCCAGCACCTCGGCGGTGTGTCTGTCGCCCAAACACATCATCTGCAACACAGCCTGCTGACGCTTTCCACTAGCTGCTCGATAGGGGGACACATCTTGTGCAACAGTGGCAGCTGCAGATGGAGTGCTCGTACGACTGCGCTCTGTGGACGAGCTTTCTCTTCTGGAGGAGGAGGAGGAGGAGGGTCGAACGCCTACAGCCAACTGTTTCCTATACCGTGGGCTAGGCAGCACTGTCCCACCACCGCTGTCCCCTGTGGACCCTGCATCCACCACATTAACCCAGTGCGCAGTGATGGACACGTAACGGCCCTGGCCATGCCGACTGGACCATGAATCAGTTGTGAGGTGCACCTTTCCGCTCACTGACTGCTTGAGTGCATGGACAATGCGGTCTTTCACATGATGGTGGAGGGCTGGGATGGCTTTGCGAGAGAAGTGGCGACTGGGTAGGTCATAGCGTGGTACTGCATAGGCCATGAGTTCGCGGAAAGCTGTGCTTTCCACCAACCGAAAGGGCATCATCTCAAACGAGATTAGTTTGGCAATGTGGGCGTTCAAACCCAGTGTACGCGGATGAGAGACTGAGTACTTTCTTGACCTACTCATAGTGTCTGGGAGGGTGAGCTGGACTTGAGAGCTGCATATGGTGGAAGTAGCAGTGGACAGGGCGGACAGAGAGGGTTGATGATGGTGATGGAGTTGGTGTTCTTTCTGATGGCCTAGAATCAGTCTTTCGTTGATATAACAGTGGGATTCCCTGACTGCTGTGGTCTTGCAACGACACCTCAACATTTGCTGCTGTGCTAACCGGTGGGCTTACAGTGGGGGTAACAATACAGCATTGCTGACCACCTTCGTTGTGATCAGTTGCACATGTGGCACTTGAGGTTTGGTGTTGTGTCCACGCTTGCAAGTGCATGCTGGTTAAATGTCTAAGCATGCAACTGGTATTCAAATTTTTCAGATTTTTCCCTCGGCTAAAGGTCTTTGCGCACTTCTTACAGATAACCTTGGCCTGATCATGAGGATTTTGTTCAAAAAAGTGCCACACTGCACTCTTCCTACTTTGGCAGACATTTTGCGGCCTAGCACGCTGTGATCTTTTGACCCTCTGGACAAGCTGTCCAGCAACTCTTTTGATGTTTGGAACCTGTCTTTGGAGTGCTCCGGGCCTGCCAGATAACAGCTGTTGTGATGTCGATGTCTGCTGTGGATGCTCCTCATCTGAGCTATTGGAAGCAGCACCCTCTTCCCCCAATGGATGCCAATCTGGGTCAACAACTTGGTCATCCATCACCTCCTCTTCTATGTCATGTGCACCTTCCTCTGTGTCACAGTGTATGGTGGTATAGTGTGCGGGAAGGGGCACCTGAGTCTCATCAGGGTCAGAATCTGGCTCTGTACACTGCGAGGACAATGTAGTGCTCTGAGTGAATGTACCAGCAGAATCATCCATCAGTGGCTGTGCATCAGTGCACTCCATGTCAGATTCATCTTGGCCTGGGTAATTCACCATTTCACTTGATAATCCAGGCATGGTATGTGAAAACAGCTCCATGGAGTAATCAGTAGTATGGCCTGCGTCATCCTTCAATCTTGGTTGGGGTGAAGGACACAAGGAAAGGTGTGGTTCATGAACATGAGCTTCCAATGATGACTCAGTGCTTTTACTTTTTACAACTGAAGAAGAGGAGGCGATAGAGCTGGAGGCTGAGTCAGCAATGTAAGACAAAACTTTTTCCTGATGCTCTGGCTTTAAAAGCGGTTTGCCAACTCCTAGAAAACTAAGCCTTCGAGGCCTTATGTAGCCAGACGATGACGCAGGGTCAGCACCTCCTGCATTCGGTCCTATTTTGCTCTTGCCACTACCATCAGATCCACCACCAACACCATCATTACCAGCTGCCAACCCCCGCCCAATTCCACGGCCTCTTCCACCAGCCTTCCTCATTTTTGGTAGAAATGTAGACAAAATCCAACAAACTATATAGTAATGTAAAACAAGGTACAAGGTGTTTATAGGACAGGGGAGATTTTGAATCTCTGCACACACTTTTGGACACTGGACACTTTTGGATTCTGTGAGGCCCAATGAATATCTGAGCGCTATGTGACAGGCTCGATGGCACAGCTGTGACAAAAGTGACTAGAGGATAAGGGAGATTGGATTGCTTTTAAAAAAGCAGTTTGCGGAGCAGTGGGTAAACAGCAATGCAGGAATGTCAGGAAGCCTTAGAAGGCAGCCCAACAACCAACACCACTGATACACCACTATATAGCCTCCCCTTGCACTGCACACAGTGACTCGTGTGTTGTGCAGGCCAAATCGCTAGCAGCAGAAGCAGTTTTTTTTTGTCTTCTTCCCTGCCTAACGCTCTCCCTACAGAATCAGCAGCAACCTCTCCCTATACTAAGATCGGCAGAAGTAAGATGGCGGTCGGCGTGCACGCCCTTTTATACCCCCTGTGACGCCCACCAAAGCAAGCCAATCACTTGCATGCCCTTCTGAAAGATGGTGGTGACCCGTGCCTATGTCATCACATTGCCCACAGTGTCCGTGGATCCTGATTGGCTGAAAAAGAGCGCAAAACAAACTTTTGAAACGCGACTTTGGCGCGTAAGTCGCCGACCTCGTTGCCGACCTCATCCTAGGGTCGGGTTTCGTTTCATGAAACCCGACTTTGCCAAAAGTCGGCGACTTTTGAATTTTTTCGACCTGTTTCGCTCAACTCTACTCGGTAGTCTTCTAGTGGAGGAGAACATCAGATGTCTACAGCTACTAATATATACATTATTCACTGCACTCAACTTACTTATCCAGACCTAGGACCACGTCTTATGAGTAACTCTAGGACTGCACGGATCACAATTATAGGAAAGCCCAACATGGTGGACAAATTATTCCCCTTTAGTCATAAAACTGTCTAATTTCCCCAGTCGTAATGATGGAATCACACGACTGAAGATCACAGATACAAGTGACTCCATTATTCCTTACAGGAAGATCTACATTTACTCTTACAATTAGTGCGAGAGCCTAGAATAGGGAATACCGGATGGGAGAGGGTAACACATGAAGATTCCTCCGCGAAATGTATCATGTGACCTATTGACAATCTCAGCCACTCAATAGAAGTTACATAGCACCAAATATCTCTGCTGACAAAATGAGAGGTGACATGTATTTCCTATACCTCCCTTCTGTTATGTGTAGAAGTTATTGTATCCAGCCCGGATTATTACACCTCTATGTCTTATCTGTATATTATTTGACTGTATATTTAGCATTAGGACCTTCAAGACCTCTGACATACATGTACGTCAAAGGTCGTGTCCTTGCCTTTGATTGTCTGCATGTTTCCCGGCAGTTAATGGGTGATTCATGTGACTTTAACAATCATGGGTGGAATGGAGCTCCACCCGTGGATGTTAACCTGTCTAATGCTGCTATGAATCTCTGACAGCGACATTTAACACGTGTCACTGGGGGGTGTAATATCACAAGCTGAACTGCATGCCTGTGACATGACTGCGTGGCACCAATGGTTTGCCATGACAGCCGAGGGTGTGCGGAAGACTCGGTGCTTGTCATGAGCACGGTGGCTCACTGGTTAACACTGCAGCCTTGCAGCGCTGGGGTCCTGGGTTCGAATCCCACCAAGGACAACATCTGCAGGGAGTTTGTGTGTTTTCCCCGTGTTTGCGTGGGCTTCCTCTGGGTTCTCCGGTTTCCTCTCACATTTCAAAGACATACTGATAGGGAATTTAGATTGCGAGCTGATGGGGACAGTGATGATAATGTGTGCAAACTGTAAAGCGCTGCGTAATATGTTAGCGCCATGTAAAGATTATTATGAGGATCCTCCTGTGAAAGGCTGCCTGTAGCTGGCGCTCATAGGAGAGTGTGGTTTTTACTCTACTCAGCAGTGTTTATGGACCGCTCTGCATAGCACAGTCGACCAGACAATCGCAGCTTCAAGTCTCTAAAGGGGACGTTTGCAGACAGTAAAAAGTGGAAAAAAAGTTCCTTAAAAATTAAACACTTAAAAATTTTTTAAAATACACATTTGTTTCCTCTGCGTTTGTAAAAGTTCAATCTATCAAAATCTAAAATAAATTTATCTGATCAGTAAACGGCATAATCAGAAAGAAAATCAAAATCGCCAGAATAACATTTTTTTGGCAGCCGCAACAATGCAATAAAAAAAGCGATCGAAACATTGAATCTACCCCAACATGTTATCAGTAAAAATGTCAACTCAGGGCATCAAAAATCAGCCTTCACCCGGCCCCATGGGGTAAACCTCATATTGGGTGACTATTAGGAAAAGTACTTACCTGCTGAGATCGTAGGCTTGGTCCAGGGATCGTGGCGGCAGATGTTGGTAGGCGCGCCGTCCACAGATGCTAATAGCAAACTCACAATTATGAGAAATCGAAAGAGCATTTTAGCCTGGAGAAATATCTCTGAATGTGTAACACTCAGGGAGTCTTTTCAGACAAAGCCTCTTCCTGCAGCGTCACTCCGTATAACCACACATTCCGTGATGTCACAATGGAGATCTCAGTGTGACATCACGAGGAGCGGAACCCAGTGATGTCACAATGGAGATCTCAGTGTGACATCACGAGGAGCGGAACCCAGTGATGTCACAATGGAGATCTCAGTGTGACATCGCGAGGAGCGGAACACAGTGATATCACAATGGAGATCTGTGTGGCATCACGAGGAGCGGAACACAGTGATGTCACAATGGAGATCTCAGTGTGACATCACGAGGAGCGGAACACAGTGATGTCACAATGGAGATCTCAGTGTGACATCACGAGGAGCGGAACACAGTGATATCACAATGGAGATCTCAGTGTGGCATCACGAGGAGCGGAACACAGTGATGTCACAATGGAGATCTCAGTGTGACATCACGAGGAGCGGAACACAGTGATGTCACAATGGAGATCTCAGTGTGGCATCACGAGGAGCGGAACACAGTGATATCACAATGGAGATCTCAGTGTGGCATCACGAGGAGCGGAACACAGTGATGTCACAATGGAGATCTCAGTGTGACATCACGAGGAGCGGAACACAGTGATGTCACATTGGAGATCTCGGTGTGACATCGCGAGGAGCGGAACACAATGATGTCACAATGGGTCAGATAGCTGCAACTACTCAACATGGAGCAGCTCCATCCATCTGTATATGATTAATAGAATATTAATGTATAAGGACCAAGCTGCGTCAGAGGAGATTATGAATGTATGGGGGCCACACAGAGACATTATTCATGTGTTGGGGCACAGGGAGACATTGCTACTGGGCCACATAGGGTGGCAATATTAACTCATGGTGAACACATTGGGGGACAGGTTTACCAGATGAGTGACACATTGGGGACAATATTAATTTATGGGGGCAGCAGAGGGGGACATTATTACTATATGAGGGCCACATAGGAGGAAATGATTAATATATGAGGGGCACATAGCGGGACATTTATTATTTCTTTAATTATTTTTTTAATTAATTTAATAGTTTCCTGCATGTGGTAGTATTGGTACACTGTGCGCAAAAGTATTAAAGTGGTTTTCCGGGACTTTAACACTGATGCTTAGGATAAGTTATCAATATCTGATCGTTGAAGGTGCGTCACCTGGCACCCCCGCCGATCAGCTGTTCCTTGTGTCCATTAAGCAGCCAAGGGCTAACGTTTCTCCTTGCGGAGCGTATTAAGCATGCCGAGATGAGGAGGCTTTTAAGCCAAAATGTTCCTCTGGGAAATATGCAAATTGTGTCTTCAGAGAGCTAGACGAATAGAATTCTAGTGCCATTTATAGGAAGTAGCAATCCTAATAAGTCAGTGTTGACCCTTTGGAAGCTGCAGAGCACAGCTCTCTCAACTATATAGTGGCCGCGGTCGAATTTTGCACATCCACCAGCAATTCTAGGACAGATGGGCAGTACCCGTCCATGGCCATTTTTCCATCAACAGAGCACTGTAGTTCCGAAATGAGTACAGTAGTTCCAGTTGCCGAGCTGTGATGTGACTAAAAGTATGCAACATGCATACATCCAGCCACATTCCAACTAGATGTACACAGCCGCGCTTAATTTACTTGTATTGAGCACCAAAACAAGATGGAGGGCACCATCATATACAAGGATCGACTTGTAGCATGTCAGAACGTTTCTAAATTATATAAAACAGAAACATGCAAAACAGGAATCACCATAAAAATGTAAATACTTTATTGGTATACTGTACACAGAACTACACAGAATAATTTAAAAACATTTAATAAGTCAAAAAGACTCATATGATCGCAATGGAGCTGTGACTTGCATTTCCCTCTCTACCACAAGAAATAAAAATGGAAATATTAATGCCTCTTGCCCAAAGATTTGTGAAAATAACACTGCGATCAGCACAAAGTATAAAGACTGTTTGTACTCTATAAGCTCCACAAAGTAGTACACCCCTCATAAACGAAAATATACCACATTTTTTGTTTTATAAGATGTTCTGTATTATAAGATGCACCCCTAAATTTAGGAGAAAAATAGGATTTTTTTTAATAAAATGGTGGTGCTTTTTATAATCCATGCATCTTATTGCTTACCGGGGGTGGTAGCTGCGTTGAAGTGCGGTCCCAGGGTCACTGCTGAAGGAGGCAGGAGTGGGGCGATGCTGCCGGCCGCAGGCTGCCATGAGAGGTTTTTCCGATTTGCGTCACGCCACTGCGGGTGTCTGGTGATGCAGGAGTGTCCGGCGGTGCTACCTGGTGCTGCTGCTGGTGTCTCCGGTGCTGCTGCGGGTGCCCAGTGGTGCTATGGGGGCATCCGGAATTGTGGGGATGTCTGGCAGTACTGCCCCATGATGATGCGGGGGGGCTCTGCTGACATTTTGTGAAAGGCTAGAGCCTCACACAGTTACATGGTTTCCTCCTGTGTGGTGGACTCTGGGGAAAATGGCCGCTAGGGGGCGGCGCATATGCAGATGGAGATCACGGCACCAAAATCTCGGGAGATGAGATCTCGGAAGGAATAGCTAGTAACAGAGAAGAGAGAGGATTCAAAAAGATGTAAATAAATTGGAGGAGTGGGCAGCAGCTAATAGAATGGTTTTTAACAAGGAAAAATGCAAAGTACTACATCTGTGCAATAAAAATGAAAAAGCATATACAGAATGGGAGGAATAGGACTAAGCAACAGCACATGTGAAAGACTTGAGTATACATATAGATCATAAACTGAACATGAGTTAACAGTGTGATGCAGCAGCAAAAAAGGCAAGTGCAATTCTGGGATGTATTAAGAGAAGCATACAGTCTAGATCATGTGACGCCATTATTGCCCTCTACTCTTCTTTGGTCAGACCTCATCTGGAATACTGTGTCCAGTTTTGAGCATCACATTCTGAAAAAAACATCAACAAACTAGAGCAAGTTCAGAGAAGAGCATCCAGAAAGGTGACCGGTCTGCAAACCATGTCCTATGAGGAACGGTTACAGGATTTGTGAATGTTTAGCTTGCAAAAAAGGAGACTGAGATTAGACTTAATAGCAGCTGTCTACAAATATCTCAAGGGCTGTCACATTGTAGAAGGATTATCTTTATTCACATTTGCACAAGGAAAGATTAGAAGTAATGGGATGAAACTGAATGGGAGGAGACACAGATTAGATATTAGGAAAAAAAAACTTTTTGACAGGGTGATTAATGAGTTGAACAGGCTGCCATGAGAGGTGGTGAGTTCTCCTTCCATGGAAGTCTTCCAACAGAGGCTGGACAGACATCTGTCTGGGATGATTGAGTGAATCCTGCTTTGAGCAGGGGGTGGGCCCAGATGACCCAGGAGGTCCCTTCCAACTCCACCATTTTATGATTCTATAAACAGCTTGAGATTCACCACACCAAAGTCCAGACCTCATAGGAAGAAATACTTGCGCTAGACTGGTAGTAGAACAGTACTTGTAGGGCGCGGGCACAGAAACACCCCTATCAGGTAATGAGGGAAGCTTTGACACAAGCACGTGAGTGCAAGATGGTACATCAAATCTCATACTGTGCATGCTCAGAAGCAGCAATACTATCAATGTGCCACCCCAAGAGCAAGGAGACATCCAAACATATGCCACAATCGTGCCTGCGCAGACCAAGTAAATACCTGTGGGTCGCCCTCACACACCCAGGGCAGTGGGGTACTCGGTAGCGGGCCGGTGTCAAGGCGCGAATGTGTCATAGCAGCGGTGACCCGGTCTGTGGCCCTGGGTGCCCAATATTAATGGCGGTGATGTTAATGGTGTTAGATAGTGTTGAGCGATACCACCCGATACTGAAAAATATCGGATCGGAATGGATCGGCCGATCTAAAACAAGTATTGGAAGTCCCATTCAAGTTAATGGAACAGAAATATCGGAATTAAAAAAAACCTTCTCTTTCCCTGTCGGTTAATTCTACATGAAGAAAAACTAATAATAATGTAGAATGTATTGTGGGAGGTGTAGGAGACATTAAAGCCATAAAGGTTTAGCCCAATCAAATGGAATAGCAGCAATTTTTTTTTTTTTTAAAGACGTTCGTAGTTACAAAGATATTGACTATGTTAAAGTCTTTAATTTTTTGTCAGATATGTATGTTTCACTACTTCCATGCTCTTCACCTTCTTTTTTACTTCTCCCATAGAGTTGAGCGAAACGGGTCGAAAAATTTCAAAAGTCGCCAACTTTTGGTAAAGTCGGGTTTCATGAAACGAAACCCGACCCTAGGGTGAGGTCGGCCACAAGCTCGTCGACTTTAGCGCCAAAGTCTCGTTTCAAAAGTTTGTTTTCCGCCCTTTTTCAGCCAATCAGGATCCACAGACACTGTGGGCAACGTGATGACATAAGCAGGGGTCACCACCATCTTTGAGAAGGGCATGGAAGTAATTGGCTTGCTTTGGGGGCGTCATAGGGGGTATAAAAGGGCGTGCACGCCGACCGCCATGTTACTCATGCTGATCTCAGAATAGGGAGAGCTGCTGCTGATTCTGTAGGGAGAGCGTTTGGCAGGGAAGAAGACACCAAAAACTGCTTTTGCTGCTAGCGATTTTGCCTGTACAACACACCAGTCACTGTGTGTGCAGTGCAAATGGAGGCTTTATTTTGCTGGATCAGCTGTGTTGGTTGTTAGGCTGCCTTATAAGGCTTCCTGATAGCTGCATTGCTGTTTTCCCACTGCTCTGCAAACTGCTTTTTTAAAAGCAATCAAAATTTCTTTTTTGTCCTGGTGAGGTACTGAGCGTGCATTGTTGTGAGTTCATTTTTCCCTTCACCATTGAGGTCTGATGAACTCCCTCCTCTGGTGAAGGAAGGTAGTGAAACTGATTACCAAACACCTGGGCAGCTAGATGATAACTGGGTGGCTGGAATTGAGGACTGGATATAAGGCTGCTGATGCCCTTCTTCCTGGCTGGTGATTTTCCTGCTGGATTCTTGGAGACCAGTCTGATTCCTGCGTCTCAAAGCTAAGTTTTTCTGCTCTGCTTTGTACTCTTCAGTTTTGTTTTTGTTTTGCCTTGTTTTTTGGGAGTTCTGCCATCCCCGGCCGGGGGTGAGCTGAATTCCATTTTTGTCTCTGATCTGTTGATCTTTTGCTCTGTCTTCAGAATATACCTGAGTGCTGATAGTCTTTTGAAGCCTAGCGACTTCAGGGCCTGTTTTTCCTATCAGTCGGTTGGCTCATTTTGATAGGGTTTTTGCGGATGGCAGACAGCAGCTTTCCTATCCTGTCCTATGTAGTTAGCTTGGGCCCCATCATTTGCTCAACCTATCTTTCTATCTGTGTTAGTGTTTTCATCTTGCTTCACCGTCATTATATGTTGGGGGCTGCCTATTGCTTTGGGGTCTGCTGTGGGGCAGTTTAGTTCTTCCCCTTTCTGTCTTTAGGCTTTGTAGCTCTCCGGCTGTGATCGAGGGGTCTAGGGCACAGTAGGAACCCCGCACTGCTACTGCTAGTTGTTGTGGATAGGTTCAGGGGTCTGCAATCCGATGGCTGCCAACCTCTCTGGTTTTTCTGGACTTAGCTGGTATTTTGTTTTTTCCTCCTTCGGTGACTCATCATAACAGTGCATTTTTTCACACCATACAGCGGTGTACGCTCCTCACACAGTACCGTGTAACGGCTGTTATCACGGCCACAGTGAAGCTATCTGTGTGTGACTCTGTAAGGATAAGTCGAGAACCTGTTCCGTTCTTACAAACCTCCACCTTCTAGTTTTGTCTGGTTTTCAAACAGTTTAGTATATTTGCTGTTTGATCACCTTCAAAACTATAGAGAGACAGCGTGTGTCAGTCCGTATACTTAAAAAACACGGAGCTTGACAATTTTACGTACACCGGACAGTGGTGTACGTGCACGCTCCTCTCTCAGTACCGTGTAACGGCTGTTATCACGGCCACAGTGAAGCTATCTGTGTGTGACTCTGTAAGGATAACTCGAGGACTTGTTCCGTTTTTACAGACCTACGCTTTAGGGAGATTCCTATTCTGGCCAATTCTATATACACCTTGTAGTTTGTCATACACTAGCCAATTTCTGCCTGTGACATAGCGGTGTGATATTCACTGGGCCTCACACAATCCAACAGCGTCCGCAAGTGTGTTCAGAAATTCTACATCTCCCCTGTCCTATAGTGACCTTTTTCAGACCTGCGACATTGAGCCTGTGACATAGCGGTGTGATATTCACTGGGCCTCACACAATCCAACAGTGTCCACAAGTGTTAAGAAATTCTACATCTCCCCTGTCCTATATACACCTTGTACCTTGTTTTACATTACTATATAGTTTGTGGAATTTTGTGTACATTTTTACCAAAAATGAGGAAGGCTGGTGGAAGAGGCCGTGGAATTGGGCGGGGGTTACCAGCTGGTAATGATGGTGTTGGTGGTGGATCTGATGGTAGTGGCAAAAGCAAAATAGGACCGAATGCAGGAGTTGTTGAGCCTGCGTCATCATCTGGCTCCACAAGGCTTCGAAGGCTTAGTTTTCTAGGAGTTGGCAAACCGCTTTTAAAGCCAGAGCTTCAGGAAAAAGTTTTGGCTTACATTGCTGACTCAGCCTCCAGCTCTATCGCCTCCTCTTCTGAAGTTGTAAAAAATAAAAGCACTGAGTCGTCATTGGAGGCTCATGTTCATGAACCACACCTTTCCTTGTGTCCTTCACCCCAACCAAGATTGAAGGATGATGCAGGCCATACTAATGATTACTCCATGGAGCTGTTTTCACATACCATGCCTGGGTTATCAAGTGAAATGGTGAATTACCCAGGCCAAGATGAATCTGACATGGAGTGCACTGATGCACAGCCACTGACAGATGATTCTGCTGGTACATTCACTCAGAGCACTACATTGTCCTCGCAGTGTAATGAGCCAGATTCTGACCCTGATGAGACTCAGGTGCACCTTCCCGCATACTATACCACCATACACGGTGACACAGAGGAAGGTGCACATGACATTGAAGAGGAGGTGATGGATGACCCAGTTGTTGACCCAGATTGGCATCCATTGGGGGAAGAGGGTGCTGCTTCCAATAGCTCAGATGAGGAGGAGCATCCACAGCAGACATCGACATCGCAACAGCTGTTATCTGGCAGGCCCAGAGCACTCCAAAGACAGGTTTAAAAAATCAAGAGTTGCTGGACAGCTTGTCCAGACGGTCAAAATAGCACAGCGTGTTAGGCCGCAAAATGTCTTCCAAAGTAGGAAGAGAGCAGTGTGGCACTTTTTTGAACAAAATCCTCATGATCAGGCCAAGGTTATCTGTAAGAAGAGCGCAAAGACCTTTAGCCGAGGGAAAAATCTGAAAAATTTGAATACCAGTTGCATGCTTAGACATTTAACCAGCATGCACTTGCAAGCGTGGACACAACACCAAACCTCAAGTACCACATGTGCAACTGATCACAAAGAAGGTAGTCAGCAATGCTACATTGTTTCCCCCACTGTAAGCCCACCGGTTAGCACAGCAGCAAATGTTGAGGTGTCGTTGCAAGGCCACAGCAGTCAGGGAATCCCACTGTTATATCAACGAAAGACTGAATCTAGGCCATCAGAAAGAACACCAACTCCATCACCATCATCAACCCTCTCTCAGTCCGCCCTGTCCACCGCTAGTTCCACTATATGCAGCTCTCAAGTCCAGCTCACCCTCCCAGACACTGAGTAGGTCAAGAAAGTACTCAGTCTCTCATCCGCGTACACTGGGTTTGAACGCCCACATTGCCAAACTAATCTCGTTTGTGATGATGCCCTATCGGTTGGTGGAAAGCGCAGCTTTCCGCGAACTCATGGCCTATGCAGTACCACGCTATGACCTACCCAGTCACCACTTCTTCTCTCGTAAAGCCATCCCAGCCCTCCACCATCATGTGAAAGACCGCATTGTCCATGCACTCAAGCAGTCAGTGAGTGGAAAGGTGCACCTCACAACAGATGCATGGTCCAGTCGGCATGGCCAGGGCTGTTACGTGTCCATCACTGCACACTGGGTTAATGTAGTGGATGCAGGGTCCACAGGGGACAGCGGTGGTGGGACAGTGCTGCTTAGCCCACGGTATAGGAAACAGTTGGCTGTAGGCGTTCGACCCTCCTCCTCCTCCTTCTCCTCCAGAAGCGAAAACTCATCCACAGAGCACAGTCGTACGAGCACTCCATCTGCAGCTGCCACTGTTGCACACGAGGTGTCCCACTATCGAGCAGCTAGTGGAAAGCGTCAGCAGGCTGTGTTGCAGATGATGTGTTTGGGCGTCAGACACACCACGGAGGTGCTGGCCGAGTACTTTCAGCGACAAATTGAGTCATGGCTGGGCAGTATACATCTTGAGGCAGGCAAGGTAGTTGGTGATAACGGACGTAATTTTGTGGCAGCCATAGCCCTTTCAAAACTCTGCCACATACCTTGCTTGGCTCACACCTTGAACCTGGTTGTGCAGTGCTTCCTCAACAATTATCCGGAGTTAACAGCCCTGATCCAGAAGGTGCGAAGACTGTGCGCGCACATCCGCCGGTCGCCTGTACACTCAATTTGTATGCAGAAGCTGCAGCGATTGCTCCACCTTCCCAACCACTGCCTCATTATCGACATTGCAACAAGGTGGAACTCCACCCTGCACATGGTTGAGTGGCTGTACGAACAGAGGCAGGCCATAATGCATTTGTGGGAGGATACACGGCCAGGCACTTTGAGAGCAGACATGGAGTTGACAGGTGTGCAGTGTTCGAAGCTGAAAGACCTCTGTAAAGTCCTTCAGTGTTTTGAGGAATGCACACGGCTGGTAAGCGCAGACGACGCCATCCTAAGCATGAGCATCCCACTTATGCATCTGCTCATGCAAACTTTGACGCACCTTAAGGAGCAGGCGTCTGCAGCCAATGTTGACGAGGAGGAAGAGGAGGAGGGAATCCTTTATGACATTCAGCCATTGTCTGCTCAGGGACCTCTCCTGGAAGAGGTGGAGGAAGAAGAGGAGGATGATGATGGGGATGATTACTTAGGGGAGGAGGATGCATCTC
Source organism: Dendrobates tinctorius (assembly GCF_039654945.1). Lineage (NCBI taxonomy): Eukaryota > Metazoa > Chordata > Amphibia > Anura > Dendrobatidae > Dendrobates > Dendrobates tinctorius. The sequence goes on from NW_027361677.1 coordinate 15,426,401, forward strand.
GTGGGGCAAGTGAAAATGTTGGCATGGCAAGGTCTGGTACAGGGTTTGTGCGTGACTGGAGGGATGTTGATTTGCCAGAAAGCTCTCCTCCAACCAGCACTCGCAGTGCATCATTGACACTGGGAACATTGGCCCACATGTCAGATTATGCCTTGCGGATCCTAAAAAGGGACCCCCGCATTGCCAAAATGATGAACGATGACTACTGGTTGGCCAGCATCCTGGATCCACGCTATAAAGGCAAATTACAAAACATCATGCCACAGGAGAACCTTGACCTAATATTGGCTAATAAAAAAGCAACTCTGGTATACCAGTTGGTTGATGCATTCCCAGCACACAGCAGCGGTGATGGTTCTCACACGAGCCGTACGGGCCGGGGGCAGCTTGGCAGAGGTGTTCGTGGTGCACACAGCAGAAGTGGCGTTGGAGACAGGGGTTTCATGACAATGTTGTGGACTGATTTTTCAAATACCGCTCACACAACTGGTAATACTGCATCGATGGAAAGTGACAGGAGACAGCAGTTGACAACTATGGTTACAAACTACTTTTCCTCCCATATCGATGTTTTCCCGCACAGGTCATTCCCCTTTGACTATTGGGCCGCTAAACTGGACACCTGGCCTGAATTGGCACAATATGCCTTACAGGAGCTCGCTTGCCCAGCTGCAAGTGTGCTATCGGAAAGAGTCTTCAGTGCAGCTGGATCAATCCTGACAGAAAAAAGGACCCGTCTGTCAACCCAAAATGTGGATGATCTAGCCTCATTAAAATGAACCATGCATGGGTTTCCAAGGATTTTGTCCCACCTTCCCTTGACACATAGGTTGCCAGAAAAATTGCTTGCTTTGGTCCTCCTCCTATTCCGCGAACTTGACCTATTTCGCCTTTTGCAGCAGCTGAATGTCCCACATCAACATATGCCACTTTGTAAACCGCCCTAACTGGACTGCTCCACCCCCCCATGGCCGGGGTCACCACCTAGTGCACGAAACCGTGCAAGTGCCGTTGCCCTGGACAGGTGGGTAGGCCGACTCTTGGGCACGGGCACTGGCACAGGGTCCCTCATAGTGCAATCAAGTGTCTCTGACGGTGGTGGTGCACACCCGCCGTCAGACACACCGCTGTACTATGAGGGGCCCAGTGCCAGTACTGACGCCCACGAGTGTGCCCCCTTGCTTGGGCAGGGCCCCAGCATTTGCAATGTTTACCTCTCCATGCTCCTCCGCTGTGTAGTCTGGGCTGTCAAATCCTTCACTGGGAGTGCCACTACAAATTGAACTGAAAGATGATGGTTAAGATGTAGCTATGCCCTGTCCTGCTGGCCGGGCTCTAGCTCCAGATGATCAATGGCTTCCATTTCTTATGGACGTCGACTCACAATGACATGCAGTGGTGGTTTATCATCAGCTTTCACAGTTTTCCTACTCACAAACGTGTGACATTCCGGCGCACATTTTAAAATGTGCCTTCTCATGCCAATCAAATAGAATCGCCTACGGCCTGTGGCTTCTGTCTTTTGCACTCCAAAGTTACGTGACAGATCATGATAGCCAGTGAGCACCATGTTTACATCGCTCCCTGTGATAAAAATTTGATTGAGATGAGTAACAGTAATGGAATCAACAGAAGTGCGATACAGCAAGACTTTATTCACAAAAAAATGTTTTCGCTGTCTCAACACACAAATTAATTGAGGGTCAGCATTGCCTATGAGAATTGTGACGGAAGTTTTTCCCGTGAATAGTAATTCCTAGATTTCTGCAATCACTAGCCTTTATGTCAGTAATTGTATGCATCTCATTTCCTATTGCGGAGAGGCTGGACTGTATTACTGAGACAGAAATATTTATGAAGATTTAAAAATAACACCAAAAGTATATAGTTTACGCCTCAAATGCAATTCCTTTTTTCCACGTTTTAGATTGCTGTGTAATCCATACTGAGAACACTGAGATTTTACATGTTTAAACTGCTATATATACCTGCTATCCAGTGATAAAGTACCCTTTCTCAACTTTGTACAATCTGGTCAAATCCATACTGGGCCTGAGAACATCTGAGTCTGCCTCCTGATCTATAGACATATATTGTTAATGTGTAAACTAGGCTACATATATACGTGTTATCCGGTGAAACTGTACCCTTTATCAACTTTCTACAATGTTGTTGGATCCATACTGGGCCTGAGAACGGCTGCCGAGCTGTTAAGCAAGCTTCAGCACCTGTGGTTTGGACACGTAATTTTTTCAGAAATGACGGTTAGGCCTAACTCGGGAATTGCAGTTGACCTGAACTTACTGGGAAATCATCGTTCGCGGGGAATAATCTGAATCCCAGATCCCCATCACTAACGGAGTTCAGCAGGTTATCTGCACCTGTAAGCGACAAAAGCTGGTCCTTTCAGTGTAGCGTGCATGCAGCCCTGGACATGTACGGGAATGCTAGACCTGTTATTGCTCGATCTCACGTGCCAGAGCCTCGCTTATCCCTCTAGTAAGCTTGACGCGTACTGCGGGGGCATGCCAGAGTCTCGGTTGTTAACGGAATAAAGCTGAGAAATCGCTAGCACAACTACAAACACACATACCACACCACACACAGAATCGACAAAGCTTTCAAAGTGTGCATCTTTTCTTTAGGTGGCATGGTTGTGGTTTCCCGGGTGGAGTCCAATTAAGCCACAGGCTCCACTCCTGATGGTGCCCTTTTGGACATTCCTTTAAGGTTCAGCTTTGCAATCATACTGCCCCCGGAACCAAAAACTTTGCCTTCATGGACGCTGTTTGGAGGTTCGTGGAATAACGCCGCCCGATCAGCAGTCGGCATATGAGTCAACCTCCCAGGGCTGTGGGGTACTCGGTACCGGGCCGGTGTCAGTGGGATGTGTCAGCAGCGGTGACCCGGACGGTGGCCCTGGGCGCCCATGTAAATGGCGTGGTATAATGGTAAAGAGTTTATATAGATAGTTTGACGCCACCTGTGGTGTTCGGCAACATAGATTTTAGGCCGACGCTGCATGCAAATCCTCTGGGACTGATGGTGTTGTGCAGCAAAGATGGTGAAGCTCCCCACAGGTGGAGCTGGAGTCCCAGGGAAGTGTAGATGTAGTGATGGGGGAAAGGCACAGGCGGTGTAGGTGCTGGTACCCAGATGTAGCGGTGCTGGAATAACTGTAGGACACCAGAGCGTGCAGTTTCAAAGCTTTACTCAGTCTGCAGGTTACACAGATGCCTGCCTCCATGCTGTGTCCTCCGGGTCAGGACCTCAGCCAACCTCCGGGACCAAAATGGAAAGCTCCCTTCCAACACTCCGCCAACATGTACCTTCCTGAACGTTTCCTTTCTAGCGCTTGTGGGGGAAGCACTTACAGGACAGTGGTTCACTGAAGCGTCTCCTGTCTAACAGATGTTCCTCAGACTTTACTTGTATGGCAGACAGCTGTAGCCTTTTCCTTCTGGCTCCCACACGTCGATGCTGGGGCCTCCGAGCCTTAGTTGGGTACAGAGCATTTATAGCTGCTACTTCCCCTGGTTTCTGCTGCTTGAATGTCAGTGTCCCTACAAACTCGGAGACCGGAATCTGGACCATGCGCTCCAGCTAGGAGTGAGCCTTAACTCTGCTCATCCTCCAGCTCCCCTTCTCACATCCACACACTTCCCCTTCCCTGCACAGAGTGCCCTAATTTACTTCCTCCCAACCACAGAGAGCAGCTCCTCAGCAGTCAGGTTCAGAGGTCTCCCTGCTAGCCTGGAGTGGGAAATGTGTTGTGTGTTGGTTTCACTGCTAGAGAGATCCTTCATTGCTCCCAAGCTTGACAACACACTCCCTAGGAGGAAGGTAATGCCACAGTTGCGACCGTACTCTTGGGGACGCCACAAGTGCACTGAGGCCTAGCCACTGCTTGATGATGCTGCTGGTACATTGACCCAGACCACTACATTCCCCTCGCACTCTACACTGCCAGTATCTGACCCAGAGGAAACTCAGGTTCCCCGTTCCCACATACTATACCACCTTACACTGTGACAAATAGGAAGGTGCAGATGAAAGTGCAGGTTCCTTGAGCAAGTGGAGGGGCATACTCATGGGCGATGGCACTGGCACAGGGCACCGCATAGTACGCAAAAGTCTCTGCCGGTGGGAGGGCCTAAACAGCCAAGTTCAGTGAGATGGAAGATGGGGACGACAAGGAGTTCAGAGTAGTGCAGGGATTCCCTAGCAAGGAGACTTATGTAATTGTTTTCAATGTTGGGACAGCAATTTTTGGGGAGCACTATACTCTGGTGAATGATATATGGGGCCCACCATACACTGGAGCATTCCAAAGGTGGACATCAGACACTGGAGCAGCATTTACAGGGCCCATTATACACTAGAGCAGTAGAAATGGGGCCCATTATATATGGAGCATTATTTGGGCCCATAAGACAGTGGAGCTTCATCCATTGGGACCAACATACTATAGCATTATGTGGAGCTCATCATATACGGTTTGAAACATTATATGGGATGAATGATTCCATATGGAGAAATATATGGGCCTCATTACTCTGCATAGCGCACTAAGCGCTGGCCATAATACTGTATGGAGTTATATACTGTCCCTTTTTGGAGGTATTGGAGAATTTAAAATGGATATCAGTCATGAGATGTAAGAAGTGAAGTATTTTTCATTGTACTATACTGCTATTTCTCTGCTGTATCGGAGCATCGTTAGTTGTGGTATGTGTTAAAGGGGCGCTCTTTGGCCCTGGGCCCACGAAAATCTGGAGCCAGCCCTACCCCCCCACAACTGTAGCCAAATAACCCCCAATTTTCAGTGCGTAACTAGCATTATGAAGTAAATTAAGGTTGACAAGCTTAAGTAATAAGAATTGATGCTTTTGGCATTCAAATGGGCACTGTAGGTGTATCCTGTCCTCCTCTCACTGCCGTCTTTAATTCCCCATTGACTTACATTGTGTTCCGTGTTTCGGTCGGACCCCCGACTTTTCCCTATAGTCGGCCGATTTTGCTCGACCCGACTTTTGGAAAAGTCAGGTTTCATGAAACGAAACTCGACCCTAAAAAAACAAAAGTCGCTCAACTCTAGTGATAGGTATTCGTCCTATCCAAATTGCACTTTTTAGTGTTGGATTAATAAGGCAGGGGTGGAGCATATCCTCAGGGGTGGGACAAATCATGTACTTTCTTACCACTCATACACTTTTTTAGGCAGGTCTATAATTTTTTACATTATGGATCAGATCTAGATTTAAAGGCGCTACATAAAAAGTCCTGATATATCCTATTAATGTTTTATTAGATTTTTTTTTTTTTACAAGTTTTCGATATCTTAAGGTACACCCTCGCTGAACCAAAGATTTTGGTTGCCTCTAAATGTTGTGTTGCTAATAATGGCTGATAGACATATCTTTTGTCTTTTGAAGTAAGATTTCATTTTGAAAGTGCCTGCGCTGGCTGATGAATATCAGAACACTACGCACAGGAATCACTTCCTAAGCCAGTTCTCTCTAGAGGAGTACAAAAAAAGAGAAAGCATATTATGAGATACTGAGCTGAGATAAGCCGGCTATGACTGAGATCCTCTATTCAATTTGTTACATCCCGTAGAGAGTAAATACCAAAATCTGTTCAAAAATTGAAAAAGTGAAATAAAAAGAAATATATCTAATGCTAGACAATGACATATATAAGAAAATACAATAAAAGATGGCAAGATAATATATTCATCTATGTGAATTTTGATATAATATTTGGATATAGATGCAAATTTATTAATGGCATCCGCCTTTCCAACAAATTTTAAAATAAGATTTTTAGGGGGTAACTTAACTTTTTTCATTTAATTATTCATCAACACTTGCAAAATTATGAATTTTTGTAGAATGCTGTACTTCATTACCATATTTTGCCTACTTATCTCCCAAACATTACAAGTGCTATTTTAGCTGCTTATTTCAAGCTCCTTAAGTGTCTGCTTTTAACTGCAGCCCAGAGCACAACAGGATGTTCCCTGTCTTAGCCTCTTTGGTCCCCTCTCTCTGACATGGAGAGTTCAGTATTTTGATTGCAAATAGAGTAGGGCTTCTTTCTAAGAAGCAGGTGAAAGCAGATGATTAGTGAGCTTGAAGTAGGCAGAGAAAACAGCAGTTTCAATACCGTGTTTGGGAAAGGAGTAGGCAAAATAAGGTAATGATTTAAACTGCAAAAATGAGTAACTTTCAGAAGCCAGATCAATAAGCAGCATTGTTTTCGGCAGCATGGGTCCTGTTTACACAGGATGATCTATCGAGTGATAATCCATAGTGCAAATCAAAATATCATTTCCCCAATGAATGAACGTTTTGCTATTTCATTGGGTGAACATCAGCTAGTTTAGTCTGCAAGATTATCGTGATGTGAACATTATTTGCAATATAAATTTAACTTTAGAAATGGAAAATACTTTTTATCCCTTCACGACCTATGACATATACAGTTCATACGGCATAGGTTGTGTCCCTGTGTTCCATGCTTGCTCGGGTGCTGAGCCCACATGGTTTCTAGCGCGTCAGCTGATTTCAGGAGCTATGTGCCCCTAACAGCTGTGGTAGAATCGCAATCCACCCACGGCTGTTAACATGTTAAATGCTGCTGTCTACCTCCGACAGCTGCATTTAACATGGCCGTGAAGGAAGCATGTCATTAGTCCTGCCTATCTGCACCCATGTCACATGACTGCAGGGTGCCGACATGTTGAAATGGCAACCAAGGGGTCTGCCAAAGACCTCTATGGTTGTCTTTGCCGATCTGCTACAAGCGCTGCCCTGTGGTTGTCGCTTATAGCAGATGATCATTTTAGCTACTCATAGCAGGGCTGATGCTATGTGTAGCACAAGCGATCAGATGATCCCAGCTTTGTCTCCCATGGAGCCTACTGAAGCATGCAAAAAGTAAAATTGTTTTAAATATTAAAACAATGAAAAAAATAATGTTCAAATCACCCCCCTTTCGCCCCCTTCAAAATAAAACAATAAAAAATTAAGAATACGCATATTTGGTATGGCTGCATTCAGAAACTCCTGATCGATCAAAATTTAAAAAAAATTAATCCGATCGGTTAACGGCGTAATGAGAAACAGTCAAACGCCAGAATTGTTTTTTTTGGTCCCCAAAACATTGCTATAAAATGCAATAACGGGCAATTAAAGCATCGTATCTACATCAAAATGGTATCAATAAAATTGTCAGCTCGGTTCGCAAAAAATAAGCCCTCACCCAGCCCCAGATCCACTACGAGTCTCGGAAAATGGCGCCATTTTTTTTCAAACTTTTTTTTAATTTTTTTACCATTTATATAAAAAAAAAACAACACATGTGAACTCGTATTGATCTGGAGAATCATATTGCCAGGTCAGTTTTAGCATTTCGAAAACATTGTTAAAGTGCAATTCCGCTTTCTTTTTTTTTAATTTGCAATTTCACCGCACTTGGAATTTTTTTTCCTGTTTTTCTCGTCTACAATATGATCAAACCAATAGTGTTGTTCTAAAGTACAACTCGTCCCGCAGAAAGCAAGCCCTCAAACGGCCATATTGATGGAAAAATGAAAAATAAGCTTTGACTTTGGGAAGAAAGGGAGCTAAAAACTGAAATTCAAAAACTAATAACTCCAAGGTCATGGCAGGGTTAAAGGGATTCTCTAAGACTTTCTATATAAAGTTCAGTTGGTGAAAGTCCACCCTCCTGGACCCCCTCCAAAAAAACCTCATGACTTTTCCAGAGATTGTGATGAGTGTTCTAGACTTGGAACACCCAGTTTAAAGACATCCGAAAACCAATTTACAATATTTTTCTGTCTACAGTAGTAGTAGTCATAAATTGGTATAATAAAAAATTTATTTCATGTTATCTCCGCTCATGCATAGGTCTTCACGTCCTATTCAACATTTCATTACAATGTATAGATTTTCTCTGTGCTCCTCACATTATTTCTTTGTGAATAATACTGTTCAAGTTAATTTACAATAGACTGGAAACAGAGGGCAATAATCTTTTTTTCCTCCCTTGCCATAGCAACGGGTTTTTACTAATGGCACGACTTAAAATAAAATGACAGGTAGCAAATGACGTACATATCTTCCTTTTGATTCTTCTCACTTGAAAAGGTGGAAAAACTCAACTTTTTAACAATACATTGCTATTTTGAATCATAAAGGGTAAGGGTTCGTGATGGGCGAGTAGCATTGTTGTTCGGGTCTCCCCGAGTGTGCTCAGGTGTCCTCCGAGTATTTTGGTGTGCTCGGAAATTTAGTTTTCCTCGTCTCAGCTGCATGATTTGCGATTTGTAGACAGGCTGAATACATGTGGGAATTCCCTAACAAACAGGCATTCCTCACATGTATTCAAGCTGTCTACAAGTCGCAAATTATGTAACTGAGGTGACGAAAACTAAATCTCCAAGCACGCCAAAATACTCGGAGACCACCCAAGCAACGAATATACTCGCTTATCACTAGTAAGGGTCAAAGCATTCCCATTATGTAGCTGAGTTTTGACGCCCAGGACAGAAGAGACCATGATTGTTCCATCACCAATATTTTCCCAGGACTCTAAATCCTAGTCCTCAGTTCCAAGTTTGCCAAAAATGCAGTAACTCGCGAAAGATACAATGAGACTAGTGATGGGTGAGCGTACTCGGCACTGCTTGATATTTGACCGGGCATTGAGGTGCTCAATTGAGTATCGGGTGGTGCTAGAGTCCCCGTAAGAAGCTCGTTTGAATCATCTGAGCCGCATGCTGTACTGTAAGCAGAGTATTCCCCTGATAGGAGCACATGGACTCTTCTGTTAGCCAGACTCATTGGGAGCTGTAGAACTCCAGGGATGTGTGTTCTCTTTCACCGCACTGAAGCTGGGTATTCCCTTGAAAGGAGCGCAGGGACTCTTCTCTCAGCCAGGATCTCTAATTTTCTCTTGTCCATGAGCAAGGGTCCTCCAGAAAAATGTTTGAATTTCCCACTCACATCCATTATGCTCGTTATTCGAATTGAACACATCCAAGAGTCTAACTAGATCATCACTAAATGAGACCAATCACGACTGGGTCAAGCGCTGAGTCTCCACCGCTGCTCTCGGTGTCTGTTATTTTCTGCAGCGCTGACGTAACAACGAGAATGCTCTGAGCCACTGAGCTTACAGATTAGCTGCAGCACTGACATGATTTCAGTACTGAAAACAATAGGACACCAGAATATCAGGAGACTCAACCAGGGTAGAGCAAGTAAAGCACATTTAAAAAAAACTACTCCTGGGTCAGAGGTTCTCCAAAACAAGAAAAAAAACCTTTAATGGCCTAGACTACGGCAGCTAAAGCCGCTCTCTAGCGTAAAGGCTAGAAATTGGTAAAACATTTGAAATTTGAATCCACCAGTCGGCAAATATTTCCCAAAAACTTGATTCACAGCTAAATGATTTGCTATGAATCGCAGGTTTTGCAAAGCCTAGAAAGCACCCGTGTAAGGCTAGTTTCACATTTGCGCTTTATAGCGCAGCGACGGCCTGTGCACAGCCGCCGCTAAGCCCCGCCCCCTGCCGGCTCCCTGCCCGCCCCATCCGGTCATCGCCTCCTACTAGCGCACATGGGCGCTTGCAATCTGCGCACCCTATCTTTAGCATAGGGTGCGTAGATCGTGCGCTGGCCATGCGCTGCGCACTTTTGAAGGTGCTCCCATGTGCGCCGAACACAGCATGTTGCATTTCGGCACGCACGGCGCACCTTCAAAAGTGCGCAGCGCACGGCAAAATCCTGCTAGCGCACGTCCAGCGCACGATCTGCGCACCCTATGCTAAAGATACGGTGCGCAGATCGCAAGCGCCCATGTGCGCTAGTAGGAGGCGATGACCGGATGGGGCGGGCAGGGAGCCGGCAGGGGGCGGGGCTTAGCGGCGGCCGTGCGCAGGCCGTCGCTGCGCCATAAAGCGCAAATGTAAAACTAGCCTAACACTGAGGTCAACTAGGACTCTTATGATTTATTTTTAAGCTCGTTAATGCCAACACAGCCTTTGTAATGTCAGTGACCTCAAAGACAGGGTGACTATGTGCATGCAGATGGTAGTTGATTTTCACATCTGTCCTGTCACACACACTGTAATCTTTATTACACTATATGTAATGTTTCAGTATTTTAAAGCTTTCTCTCTACCTCTGTTGATAAACTGAGACATCCCAGATCTAAATCACCACTCTAGTATTTTTTTTTAATTTTATCCCCAAGAATGATGCCACTAATCAAAGTTCCCTGCACCTATCATACTTACCACAATCTTCTGCTATTGGTGCCACTCTGGTCATCTTTCTGCAGATTTTGACCTGCCAGATTGCTCCAGTATTGCTGGGCGATCTGGAAGTCACAACTCAATGCAAGTCTGATAGAGCCTGAATGAGGGTCTAATAGACTTAGATTGAGAGCCTGTTGCCTCTGGTTTCTGGTCAGTCACAAGTTGTGGTCACAAGATGGCAGACCGGAATGGTGCCGGGAAAAAGCTAAAGACATTGGCTGGTGAGTATAATTCTAGGGTCAGAGAACTTGCATAAGTGGAACGCTGAAGTGCTTTAACAAAATATGGCTGCTACATTCTCTGCCTCTGCTTTTATACAGGCTATGAAAGCAACATTAGAAAGCAGAGTAGCCTCTGCTTCCACTGACCATCAAGAAATGGAGGCAGTGCCAGTGGTTGTAAGAGAAGATAAGCAAGGACTTCAAGTATACATATCTTCCCACCATGCACTTACAAGGCTTATTTGAATATGAATTACATGCTAATTTTGGAGCCACTCAACACTGGAAGATCATGAAATCGATATCATTGGCGATGTTTCATCACATCAAATCTTGAAGGTACTTTTTTGGTTTCTTTTAGAAAGTTTTACTAATAGATTCCCCTTTATGTCCTGACTTTGAAATCTTTCAATACCCTTTCCATAAACGCCAATTTTTCAGTAAAAGTTTTATAAACTCAACCTCTATTGTAGTCCAGCGCTTAAGATTGTCCCATCAAAATCAGTTCTACTGGCAAGTAGTAAAAAATGATTTAAGGGAAACTAGAGGCCACGAAGCTTCAAGTTATATTACATCTCTAAAAATGAGTCCTTTAATAATTAAGGGCATTCCAATCTATTCTAGATGACCTTCTGAAATGACCAGTGGTATCCGTCCAAAAATATGACCAATAGAAATCGTTTTTAAATATGTAGGACCTCCCAACAATGTTTTACCAACTCTCCTCATGTTGCTGGTGGCTTTACAAGATAAGGCTAGTTTCACATTAGCGTTTACGGCCTCAGCGTCGGGCTGCGCACGGCCGCCGCTAAGCCCCGCCCCCTGCCATGCCTCCACCTGTAGCTCCACCTACGGGCGCATGACGCTGCATGCGTCCTGTGTCCCCTATCTTTTGCACTGGTGATGCAGGCCAAGCGCAGGTATGTGTTTGGCGGCGCATGCGTCCTTTTGACGCTGCGCTGACCGCACCAAACTGCTACAGGCTGCGTTTGGCGCTGGTCGGTGCACCGTCAAAAAGACGCATGCGCCGCCAAATGCATACATGCGCTCGGCCTGCATCCCCAGTGCTAAAGATAGGGGATGCAGGACGCATGCAGCGTCATGCGCCCGTAGGCGGAGCTACCGGCGGAGGTGCGGCAGGGGGCGGGGCTTAGCGGCAGCCGTGCGCAGGCCGTCGCTGCGGCCTTAAACGTAAATGTGAAACTACCCTAACACAGGTACAAAGTCGTGAAAGCCACATGCTGCTGGGTCCAAGAGCCACATATGGTTCCTAAACCACTGAGGAAACTTGGTGAAGAACATTGTTGCTCATTTCTGTTTTGGGAGTTTACTTGACTCAACTGTTTTTCATTTTATTGTTTCATAACATTCTAAAGACAATTAAAATACTGGGGTTTGCATTTAAAGAAAATATATGGTGTTTCCTTTGCTCATTTTGGGGCCTATCACTTTCAAATTACCATAGGGTATGGCATTGTCAATTGTAATTTGGGCTATGGTGCTCCATAATTTTGGGGTGTTACATCTGCTATGCATTGAAACCCTATAATATGCTTTAATAAAAATGTGTCTGTATGTCTAATACTGTGCATATTAATTTCATCATGTATATCTGTCAATCCGTGCTTCATTCAGAGCAAAAAATACAAGTTCTCAATGAGAATAAATTACAGGAGCTGGTTAATGCTGCATATGCTGAAATTAAGTTCTCAATTCTCCTGTGAATAAATTATAGAGATCATGTAAATTCATGTAGAAATACTTATGGGTCCCATTATTATTATTAACAAGGATCATGTTAGAATAATATGTAAAACTCTTGTTCCTTAGACAATACAAAGGCATTAGTCAAATATCTCCGTTTGCATGCGGCACAGTTTCCCTCAGTGGCCTTCAGACCTTGGCTTCCAATCTGGCCTTGAATATCACAATGCACTGGGAGTTATAAGCACCATTGTACAGATGTGAAAGCATTATGCCGCCATTCTACCAGCAGTAGAACAGTAGACTGCAATGTGAGTCATATTTTCTCTGGTATACTGTCTATTACAGATTCTGAAGACCTGGGTTCACAAAGTGGATATTTCATGACTTTTATGTTCACCAATAAGCACCTAAAGTAATTTTTCCAAATAGCCTTGAATTCCAGATGCTATTTTGAAGCATTACTGTAGAAATAACATGACCTTAAGAGAACATGTTAGGGTCGGATTAAACCCACTAGCGGATACACAAGAGGGCCCCTGTATGCCTGCACAATCCCATCACTAGTATGTCTGCCCCTAAATAAACTTCATGTTTCTCTAGTCACCTTCCATGACAGCCATATCAGAGGATGTCTCCCCGCCCTAATGGGGGACAGGAAATGCACAAGAGGTTAAATAACCCTCCCCTTCCTGCTATCTCCAGTGCTTTTCCTCTCCCCTATGGGGCATGAAGAGGTCCTGATAGTGCTGCCGTGGCCGGTGACCGGAGGCACTACAACATCAGATACCTGTAACACCAGGCAGTCAACGGTCGGGGGGCTCTGTTCTCCTCTGTAGGATGCCTGCTCCCGTCTCCACTTTGGTGGTACTCGGGACCCTTGCCTGTCCCTCCTGCGACCCCTCAGCAGGATAATGCGGGGCGGTGCTGTGTGGCCAGGGTCCTCCTGGAGCTCCCCGGCGTCCACCTCCCCATGCGGCATGCGATCCGGGTGCACACCGGAGCTGGCATCGGAACTGGCACCAAACTTCCGGTTAGCCTTCTACCTGCGTGCCAGGCGGGAATGTACGTGCAGCCTGCAGTTACCAGACTGCTGGCGCGGTCTGGGGCCCCAGCCTCCGACCCTTCTGGGCTGAGCATGGCTGCTCTCGTCAGGCAGCCGCTAAGCAGCTTGAGGTGGGCGGGGACCAGAATGGAGCACTGCCAAGTGTGCAGGGGCAGCCACTGAGCAGCTGGGGAATTCAGCTGTGGGGAGGGGTGATTGAAATGACCCCCACCCGTGGACCGAGGGGAGGAGGAGCACACAACACGCTGGATGGACCTTGGTTAATCTAATCCTGGTCTAGGTGTGTCCAGGTAAGGCCATTATTTGTACAGTGACTGTGGCAGACTGACCATGGACAGCAACAAACCTTTACTGCCTTCTACCGCGGAGCACAGCATCACCCTCCTACTGTAAGTAGTGGGGTGGGTCCCCCCTTTTCTGTCCAGAGTAGTCTCGGAGGTGGCTTAGTATGCCTTCTTTCTCTCTTATAGGGAGACAAGGCCTCTGACCCTAAAACAAATAAACCAGGTGTGGTTCCAGGCCTCCCTCTTCATATAGGAGTAGCTTTGTCAGCCCTGCACCGATGTATTGCGTACAGAGCAGCCCTCCCTTCTTGACAGTATAAAAACTCTCATTGGACAAGAAGTCCAATCTTCTATGATGACATTTTCCCAGCCACAGCCCCCTCCTGCTAGGAGGAAATCGACACCTGTGGAATCTGACTCTGGTGAATTTGATACCTCTAACTCAGAGGATGCTTGGGAAAATGAAGGTTCCACTTCCACCCTCAGATCTGGGAATACTATCTCTCTTCCGAAGGTGCCTCCGGACATTCTATGCTGAGCGTGACTACATTCGTCACGGCCGCTAAGCAGCTTGAGGCTGGGCCGGGATGGGAATGAGAGACCAGATTAGTTAGTACGGGAGTAGGAAGTGGAATTCTCTATATAAGATGAGATGTTTGGAGGGGCTGAAACCTTCACGGCTGGTAATGGGCCCCTCCCGAGAGAGACTTGGTGTCACCTCAGAATTGAGGAATCAGTTTTTCCCTTGGACGGAGATGGCTCCTTATGGGAAGTCCCTAAAGTGAACGTGCAGGAGACCAGCTTTTCCATTTAAGGGCAACTCTCAATGGCATACTTGCTCAGGAAATCCTGGGATGCCTCCACCACCCTGCTTAAGGCCAATATAGCCTCTACGTGTGTAGCTGGGTCCCTGTCTGCTGGTGGCGTATGCCGGAGGGTCACCTCACTCAGGTGACCTCCAGGGAAGAAATCCTTGACTCTTTCCCTATTACAAAAGCGACAGGGTTCCTAGCAGATGCTTCCGCTAAGTCCGTCCGGGTAGCGGCAAAATCTGCAGTGCCAACCGGCCCTTCTAGGTTAATCAGGTAGCGGCTAAGCAGCTTGAGCCTGGGCTGGGACCCGAATGGGAGACCAGCCTGCAATCGCAGGTCACGGGTCATGCATTTACCTCTCCAACTCAGCCAGGGGAACTCTGTGGCTGAAAGCTGGGGGAGGAGTCTTTGTCAAACGTCTATACGTTTCCCTTTCAGGGAAATTATGTGGCCCAGCTCTGGATGATATCCTAGAGAAAGCAGCTGATTCTTCCGGAACCTAGGAAACGATTTTTTCGTCTCCACCGCCCTGCTTAAGGCCAATATAGCCTCCTACGTGTGTAGAGCCTGGGCCGGGACCCGAATGGGAGACCAGCCTGCAATCGCAGGTCATGGGTCATGCATTTACCTCTCCAACTCAGCCAGGGGAACGCTGTAGCTGAAAGCTGGGGGAGGAGACTTCGTCAAACGTCTATACGTTTCCCTTTCAGGGAAATTATGTGGCCCAGCTCTGGATGATATCCTAGAGAAAGCAACTGATAAAGTCTCTTCCGGAACCTAGGAAACGATTTTTTTTTTTTTTCTCCCTCCCCGTGACCAGTCCTCCCAGAATTCACGGTTCTCCGGTCGGGGGCCGACCCTTGAATTTCATTGTTGCAATTCATAACCTCAAACCAATGGGTTATTCGCACCTTTCACGATGGACTGAGAATGAGGTTCGAGAGTCCTCTCCCTCAATGCCTAAGAGTGATGTCCTTGCAGGCATACCTCTAAAAATCATTGCTGTCAGACATAGACACTTCTTCAAGGTGATCTCCCCAGTTCCATGCTGTGCGTGACTGCTCCCGTCAGGTGTCAATTGCTAGGCAGCTTGGAGCAGGTCTGGGACAGAATGGGAGACCAGCGGGCAAATCGACAGGAGATGGGCATAGGCCACTACTCTCGCCTCTTCATAATTGTAAAACCCTCAGGAAAGAAGGGTTATAATCTTAAAACCCTTGAACCAAGTGGTAAAGTACAGATTCAGGGTCCCCCTCATAGGACAAATTGGGTGTTGGCCACAATAGACCTGAGGGACGCATACTATCATGTCCCGATTCATCCAGACCATAGGGAATTCCTTAGGTTTGCGGTTTTCCGGGGTCCCCGGGTCAACCACTGCCAGTTCAATGTATTGCCATTTGGGGTGTCATCAGCCCCTCGAGTGTTTACCAAGATAATGGCAAAGGCATTGATCTTCATTTGCCAGCAGGGGATTTGCATTGTCTCACACCTAGACGACCTTCTAATAAGGGCTCCATCCATTTCTCGCCTGAACCAGGACGTAGAAAAGTCCCTGGAGATTTTACAGTCCTTGGGTTGGATCCCCAACCTGGAGAAATCAGACCTTCTTCCTTTGTCTGGGAAGACGTTCTTAGGGATACTCCTGGACTCAAAAAGGTGAACATCTTTCTTACCCAGGGAACGACAACTTGACATTGTTCAGAGGTCCTCCAGGTTCGGAGACCAGAGCACCAACCCTGAGACTCTATGTCCATCCTAGGTTTGCTTAGTGTGCATCCAAACTGTTTCCTGGGCTCAAGCCCATACTCTGTTCCTTCGGTCCTATGTACTCCGGTGTTCCTCTAACCAAGAGAACCTCTCTTCCTGGCATGTTGAAGGCATCTCTCCTATGGTGGCTGGACTACCAGAACCTCCAGCAGGGCGTCAGCTGGGATCAGCTCTCCCTGTAAATTGTCACCACAAACGCCAGAGTCTGGGGTGCTATAGTGGAGAAATCACACTTTCAGGGGGTATGGCCCCCAGACGTCAGAGCCAGCTCCTCAAATGTAAGAGAACTGAAAAATGTGGAAGCGTTGAAAGCAGCATCAACCCTTGTCCAAATCATCATGTACGTGTCTGCCCAGACAATGCGACTACAGTGTCCTACATCCGACACCAAGAGGGCACGAAATTCTTCAACCAAAAAATTGGTAGCTGCAAGAAATTTTTGCTGGGCCGAGAAACGTCTGTTGTCCATATCAGCAGGCGAACTTCCTCAGCAGGAAGGATGTTTATTTCAGGGAATGGAGCCTAGACCAAACAGTATTTTTGCCTCTGGTGTCAAGGTGGGGAAATCCTGATGTGTACACTTTTTGCCAGCGGTCAAAACGCAAAGGTGGAAACTTTCCCTCAGTCCCACTGACTGAGCATGGGGAGTAGATGCTTTCTCCCATCTGTGGCAGTTCAATCTGGCTTACACCTTCCCTTCGATTCCCACGGTAGCGAGAACACTACAGAAGATACGGGCAGAACAAGTCGCTACAATCCTAGTGGCTCCCTTGTGGCCAGGGAAAAGCTGGTATGGAGCCCTACGGAATGTGGCTCAGGAAGGCCCAATACTTCTGCCCCTAGAGGGTCAGTCTCCTTTACTAAAACCCTCTACTGCACCCAGACCTGCACAGAATGAACCTTGCGGCCTGGCTACTGAAGCTGGAATTCTAATGGCTTAAGGCCTTTCCGAGGAAGTGATCCAAACTCTACAGGGCCACCGGCCATTCTAGGCTAATGCCATTTACGGGAAGATTTGGAAAATGTTCTCATCTTGGTGTTCCCTAAGGGCCCTGTACCCCTTCCATCCTAATCACACAGATCTTAGAATTTCTTCAAGACGGCTTAGTTCTAGGGCTCAGTCCTAGAACACTTAAGGTACAGATATCAGCTCTTCATTTTACAATCAAGATCTGGCAAGCCATCGTTGGATCAAGCTATTCATAACCTCAGCAACTATAATCCGTCCCAGACTCCGTAGAAAGTTTCTCCATGGGACTTGAACCTAGTTCTCAAAGGCTTGACCAGGGAATCGTTTGAGCCACTGTCTTCCACGGCTCTGGAAAACTTAACACTAAAAACTGTTTTTGGTAGCAATTACTACCGCAAGGCGCATAGAATTACAGGCCCTTTCAATACAGGAGCCATACTTGACCATCACAGAAGATAGCATCTTCCTAAGGTTAAATCCCTCCTTTATGCCTAAGGTAGTCTCAAACGTTCATAGGTTCCAGGACATTGTATTACCTTCCTTCTGTACAAACCCCTCCAACACGAAAGAAGCCTTTAACACCCTTGACGTCTGTAGAATAGTTCTCTTCTACCTCCAGCAGATGGAGAGTTGGAGGATTGACCAGATTTTATTAATTCAAATTTCCGGTCGGAATAAAGGCAAAAAGGCGGCAAAAATTGCAATCACGAATTGGATCAGGCAAGCTATCAGCCTCACCTACTCGTCACAGAACATTCCTCCTCCTACATCTCTGAAAGCCCACTCTACTTGTCAGTATCAACATCATGGGCAGGAGGAGGGAACGCATCTTCTGAGCAGATATGCAGAGCTGCCACCTGGTTGTCTGTACATACATTCACCAGCCACTATACAC
Source organism: Dendrobates tinctorius (assembly GCF_039654945.1). NCBI lineage: Eukaryota > Metazoa > Chordata > Amphibia > Anura > Dendrobatidae > Dendrobates > Dendrobates tinctorius. Next base: position 15,444,452 of record NW_027361677.1, read on the forward strand.
TAAATTTCAACAGGGATTTAACGTTTGGCAGATATGTTCTGCAGGCTGTTGTCCCTCCCTAAGAATTTAGTTGTTGGTATTTTTCCAATATGGCTGTCGTGGAAGGTGACTAGAGAAAATTGAATTAGTCTTACCGGTAATTCGGTTTCTAGGAAGCTTCCACAACAGCACTAATTTCCCTCCCTATCTGATACTATTATTGGATGATTCCTACACCTTGGTTGTAACTATACATGCTAGTGTGTCCAGAAAAAACACTGGAGATAGCAGGAAGGGGAGGGATATTTGACCTCTCGTGCATTTCCTGTCCCCCATTAGGGTGGGAAGACATCTTCCGATATGGCTGTCGTGGAAGGTTCCTAGAATTAGTCTTACCGGTAATTCGGTTTCTATTTTCTCCCTTGAAAGCAATCTTGTATTGGTTGTGTTGTAATTGTCATGCAATATGTCATCTCTATGCTACATTAAACTGTAATATACTGTGCTCTGTTGGTTGTATACCTTGTAGCTCATGGTGTCGTGTGTGCTCTGTTGGTTGTGTACCTTGCAGCCCATGGTCTAGTATGCTCAATGTTGGTTGTGTACCTTGTAGCCCATGGGTGTAGTGTGCTCTACATTGGTTGTGTACCTTGTAGCCCATTGCCTAGTGTTCTCTACGTTGGTTGTTCCTTGTAGCCCATGGCCTAGTGTGCTCTGTTGGTTGTGTACCTTGTAGCCCATGGTGTAGAGGGCAGGCGGGTCGCTGGACCATTTATGATGCTGTATTTCATCAAAGTAAATGGGCAGCAGAAATTAGTTTTCTGGCTGTCATCATGCAAGTGGTATCAGCACCAGAATGGGGCCCTAAATAGCCCAGGATGATGTTGGAGCTTTCACTAGGCAGCTATGTGTACTGCCCAGCGGGAGACCAACAACAAAATTATGGCCCAGAGCATTAAGCAACGATTAACGATCAGACATCTGATCGTTGCTACATGTCACATACAGCGATGTCATTTTGACATTGCCGCAACGTCACTAAACTGGTGACGTTGCAACGATATCGTTCACAATTTCGTTGTGTGTAACGGTCCCCTAAGTGTCTTAGATTGTTCAGGTTGCCTTAGGCTTTAGCTCTTAAAGATAGGCGACCGTAAAAATGCGAGTGATTGGCCCACCACTGTACTGGGATCTGTTATATCACAGGTAGTGTTGAGCGATACCACCCAATATTGAAAAATATCGGATCGGATTGGATCGGCTGATCTAAAAAAAAAAAAAGTATCGGGTATCGCCTATTCTGATCCCGGAAGTCCCATACAAGTCAATGGAACAGAAATATCGGAATAAAAAAAAACCTTTCGTTCCTTGTAGGTTAATTCTACATGAAGAAAAACAACTAAGAATAATGTAGAATGTATTGTGGGAGTTGTAGGAGACATTAAAGCCATAGAGGTTTAGCCCAATCAAATGGAATAGCAGGAATTATATATATATTTTTTAAAGATGTTGGGAGTTACAAAGATATTGACTGTTAACCTCTTTTATATTTTGTCAGATATGTATGTTTCACTACTTCCATGCTCTTCACCTTCTTTTTTACTTCTAGTTCTTACACTTTCTCCTTCATGATCCTCAGCAGCAGCAGCATCTTTTTCATCAACTTCATCTACTTCATCTTCACCTTCTTCCTATTCTTTTTTTTTGTACATTATTCATATTCTTATTCAACGATTATTCTTCATATTCTACTTCATCTTCCTATTCTTCTAATTCATCATATTCTTATTTGTGACAGGCATTCCTGTAGTTATCGATAAAAGTTTGAAGATTACACCTTCTGTTCTGCCTGTCACAAAATATTTACAACAGGATTTGTCCGTGTTCAGTTTGGCCTGCAGCAGCAGCCATTTTCCAGGGGCACCATGAGGAGGAACGGACTCACCCCCATACACTGCTTAGTCCTTTTCTGCTTATAATTTAGATAATATCATTTGCTCTGATTTTTAGTCTAATGCTTAATGTTCTTCTGCTTTTGGTTTTTCTGCTTCTTGGTCTTCTCTCTTGCTGTTCTGCATCTTGGTGGTTGTCTTCATGCTCTTTGTCCTCTTGGTCATCTTCTTCAGGGTCATCTTTTTGGTCATCTTTGGTGTGGTCTTCAGGGTCGTCGTCTTCAGGGTCATCGTCAGGGAGATCCAAAGTGAGAACCAAAAACCATTTCCACAAGCTTGAACTTGGAAAAGTAGCAGAAGGTACAAGAAGGCTGAACTGCCGAGAACCAGCTGACGGTACTGGAACCCGGATGGGTAGCAGAAGGAACAAGAGCAAATAGAACTAGCGAGGACCAGCTGATGGTGCTGGAACCCAGAGGTGCAGCAGAAGGAACAAGAGCCAATGGCACAACCATGGACCAGCTGACTGTGCTGGAACATGGTTACTAAGCAGGAGGTACCTGAGCTACAAAGCACTACCAAGGACCAGCTGACGTAGGTGGAACTTGGATACCAAGAAGGAGGCACCTAGGCCAAAGGCACTGCTGAGAACCAGCTGATGGTGCTGGAACCCGGATGGGTAGCAGAAGGAACAAGAGCCAATGGCACAACCGTGGACCAGCTGACGGTGCTGGAACACGGTTACTAAGCAGGAGGTACCTGAGCTAGAAAGCACTACCAAGGACCAGCAGACGTTGCTGGAACTCGGATACCGAGATGTAGGCACCTAAGCCAAAGGCACTGCCGAGAACCAGCTGATGGTGCTGGAACCCGGATGGGTAGCACAAGGTACCCATAATAAACAAAGTTGCAAGGCCGCGAGCAGGACGCAGTTACCGAAACACACAGTACAACAGGGGGTGCTTGTCCTATTGGCACTACGGAACCAGCCATTATTACCAGAACCCACAGCCCACATAGGAAGCACCTACACTGCAGGCACTATAGACTCGGCTAACCCGACCGCAACACGGCAGGACAATGTGTTGGTGGCAAAGTGACGTTGACACTACCCGGAAAGAGCAGGCGTGCTGGAACCAGGCTGGGCAGGAGGGAGTATCCGTGCCAAAGACACTTCTGAGCAGCAACTGGCGATGTTGGAGCCCAGGGTCAATCATGCAGCAGGCTGAGGCCTACTTGGAGCAAGTAGTAAATAAGATGTAGTGTGATTTTGGAGGCAGCAGGAGACTCTCATCCACACAGCAGGGGAGCAGCTGACTTTACTTAACCCCACTAACACAGGAGCTAGTGTGTTTTACTCTGTGAAGACGGCACTTCTGAACACCAACTGGCGTTGTTGGAGCCCAGGATCAAGCATGGAGCAGGCAGAGGCCTGATGGTTTTTGAATGTGGAGGCAGCAGGAGACATTGCCGTCCACACAGCAGGGGAACAGCAGACGTTACTGAACCCCACTAACACAGGAGCTAGTGTTTTTCTCTGTGCGGACAGCACTTCCGAGCGACAACTGGCTGTGTTGAAGCCCAGGATCAATCATGCAGCAGGCGGAGGCCAACTTGCAGCAAGTTTCATATGGGTTGTAGACTACTACTGATTGTAACCGTGCTCCACTGTCTCTTGTATTTCCCCTGGCCTCCAACCCCGCCAGTTACTGCTCTGAAGTGGCGTCTGCACAATCCACACTTGTTCCTGAGTTACTGGGGCTCAGTCACGTCAGTTGATCCCCTGATGTGTGTCCGGCAATGTCTCCTGCTCTGTCCACATTCCCATTACTAGTAGTGGGAATGTGGACAATGTGGACAGAGCAGGAGACTTTGCCGGACACACATCAGGGGATCAACTGACGTGACTGAGCTCCAGTAACACAGGAACAAGTGTGTGTTGTGCAGATGCCACTTCAGAGCAGCAACTGGTGGGGTTGGAGGCCAGGGGAAATACTAGAGAGAGTGGAGCCAGAGGCCTAAGTGGAGCACGGAAAAAAATCAGTAGTAGTTCGATTGTGGAGGGAGCAGGAGACTTTGCTGTCCACACAGCAGGGGAGCAGATGGTGTTACTGAACCCCACTAACACAGGAACTTGTGTTTTTCTCTGTGCAGACGGCACTTCTGAGCGACAACTGGCTGTGTTGAAGCCCAGGGATTATAGTTCAGGTGGTAGAAGCATGAACACAACAGGAGACCTGGATACTGTTGCAAACCAATTATTTATTCTGGTAGAGGACTGGCAAATTCTGGTGAGATCCAGGCCTTGTTCATTTTCAGAAAAGTAAGCCGGTCAACGTTATCGGAGGATAGTCACGTGCGACAGTCTGTTAGTACACCACCTGTGGCACTAAAGCCGCGTTCTGATAATACACTGGCAGCAGGGCAAGCCAGCACCTCCAATGCATACTGGCTAACCTCTGGCCATGTATCCAGCTTTGAGACTCGAAACTTGAAGGGGGAAGAGCCATCTGGGAGTACACTGACAGGGCAAGACATGTAGTCTGTCACCATCTGACGGAAACGTTGCCTCCTGCTGACTGGAGCTGTCTGTGATGGTGTAGACATTTGTGGCGGACACACAAAACTTTGCCACATTTGGGCCATAGTGGTCTTGCCTTGTGCTGAGGTGCTGCCTCTGCTCCCTCTTTGTGCCAAGCTTCCTCCACTGCCTCGACGCACAGAGCTTCTTTGTTAAGCACTAGCAGCACTGCTGTCGGGTGGAATGGAGAACATGGACTTCACCAGTGTCTTGGTACTCCTGCCGTTTACGCTCCCGGTTCAACGGTGGTATGAGGCTTTGTAAGTTGTCCCGGTAGTGAGGATCTAGGAGGGTGTACACCCAATAATCAGTTGTGTTGAGAATGTGGGCGATGCGGCGGTCGTTTCTCAGGCACTGCAGCATGAAATCAACCATGTGCTGCTGACTCCCAACTGCCAAAGAAACGCTGTCCCCTGCTTGAGTCGTCATCTCTGCCTGCTCTGCATCACCCCATCCTCGCTGTACATACTGACTAGGGCATTGTGTACCTCCCTCATCTGGAGAGGTGTCTAACTCCTCCTCATCATCCTCAGTGTCCCCTGCCTAGGCCTTTGTGAGGAACCACATAGCACAGACTGTCCAGAAGCAGATGGCATTTGTGACTCCTCATCCTCCACCTCTTCCAAAACCTCCTCCCTTAGTGCTTGCAGTGTTTTTTTTGAAGCAGGCAGATAAGGGGGACAGTCATGCTGACTAGTGCATCATCTGCACTCGCCATCCACGTGGAATCATCCAAGGCACGCAAAATGAGGCAGATGTCCTTCATAGAGGCCCACTCAATGGTGCTGAAGTGTGTCCGGCGCACAGTGTGACTTTGCGCCTGATGCAGCTGGTACTCCATGACTGCTGCCTGCTGCTCACACAACCGCTCCAACATATGTAACGTTGAATTCCACCTGGTGGGTAGGTCACATATGATGCGATGTTCCGGAAGGCGTAATCGGCGCTGCAGAGCAGCAAGGCACGATCTTGCCGTGCTGTAACTTCGCAAGTGAGCGCACTCTATGCGGACCTTGTGCAGCAGTGCATCAAGATCCGGATAGTCCCTCAGAAAGCTCTGCATGACCAAGCTCAGCACATGTGCCAGACATGGGATGTGAGTGAGGTTGCCTAGGCCCAGAGTTGCCACCAGATTTCGGCCATTGTCACACACTACCAAGCCCGGCTGGAGATTCGCTGGCACAAACCACACGTCGCTCTCCTGCTTGATGGCATTCCAGAGCTCCTGCGCTGTGTGGCTTCGATTCCCCAAAGAAATTAATTTGAGTACGGCCTGTTGACGTTTGACCACGGCTGTGCTCATATCGGTCGTAACAGGCTCCTGCAGCGCTGTTTCTGAGGAACTTGAGCAGGAGTCAATGTGTAGAGACTGGATTCCTGCAATTCGTGGAATTGGCAGAACACGTACAGCGCCACTCTCCAGATCTGTACCCGGCTCCACAACATTGACCCAATGGGCAGTGAGGGAAAGGTATTGTCCCTGTCCATGGTTACTGGTCCACGCATCGGTGGTCAGGTGGACCTTGCTTCTGACGGCGTTTGGTAGCGCATGTTTTATTTTTCCCTCCACATGTTTTTGCAGGGCAGGGATGGCTTGCCTGCTGAAATAAAAGCGGCTGGGCACGGTGTATTGTGGGACTGCCAATGCCATGAAGTTCCGGAAGGTGTCCGTCTCCACCAGCCTGAATGAGAGCATTTCAAGGGCCAGTAGTTTGGCACTGCCAGCGTTCAGAGCCTGTGCTCGGGGATGGTTTGCCGAGTATGGCCGCCTTTTATCCCATGCCTGTGCTACCGATGGCTGTAGAGTGGCCTGGGAGTGTGAGGATGACTGGGAACATGGTGCTGTGGGTGGAATGTCACTGGGTCTCCGGACAACAGTGCCAGAGGTTCTTCCTTGGCGATCCTGTGAGGAAGCCGAACCAGCTGTGTGTGAGCTGGAGGGAAAGCCCCCAACACGAGCTGAAGAGGTAGTAGGTGGTGCTGTACATTGGCCTACGTCTTCAGTGTGTCTGTGTAACTCCACCTCGTGCTTGGTCCGCACATGTTTCCACATATTTGTGGTATTGAGGTTGCTGTCGTTTTTCCCTCTTTTGACTTTCTGATGACACAGCTTGCATTTGACAAAGCAAATGTCATCTGCAACTGTGTCAAAAAAGGACCACACACTGCAAGTCTTGGGAGCGCCCGTTTTGCCTTTTGAAAGAGGAATGCTCCTAACGGGTGCCGAAGTGGAGGCTACAGGCAACCAAGTCTGCCCCCTCCCTCTCCCACCTGTTTTGGCCGTTCGGGGAATCTCTTCCTAAGAGCTGCTCCCACCACCTTCCTGTTCCTCACGCCATGATGGGTCAAGGACCTCATCATCTACAATCCCCTCTTCCAACACCTGCTTCTCCTGGGCTGTCTCGCCAGCACCGTATGCACCAGAAAGTGGCACCTGAGTCTCGTCGTCATCTGGCATTGGCCCCCACCCGCCTCTTCAGATTCAGAGGGACAAAGAAGTTGCACATCACTGCATACTCCCTCTTCACATTCTGGAATGCTGCTTGGCTGGCTGCCTATTTCCAAGCCAACAGATTCAGAGAACAGAAGTAGAGACTGTGACGGCTCCTGTCCAGGGCTCTCTGACTGCCTGGGCACTTTGGCAGGTGGTGAAGAGACAGATGGTTGCTCTTCAGTGCTCTGGCCCTGAGAGGACATGGAAGTCATTGAAGTCGATGCGTTAGCTGCCATCCATCCGACAACAGCTTCAATTTGTTCCTCCCGCAGCAGTGGGGTACGGCGAGGTCCTACAAAGCTGCACATAAAGGACTGTTGCCTGCTAAAACTGGGGGATGCTGACTCACTGGTGCCCGCAGCAGGCACAGAATCCCCACGTCCTCTCCCTGCAGAATCCCCACGTCCTCTCCCTGCAGAATCCCCACGTCCTCTCCCTGCAGAATCCCCACGTCCTCTCCCTGCAGAATCCCCACGTCCTCTCCCTGCAGAATCCCCACGTCCTCTCCCTGCAGAATCCCCACGTCCTCTCCCTTCTGAAACTCCACACCCACGTGCCTTGCTCCCTGCCTTCTTCATCTTGGTAGACTGATAAAGATAGGCAGAAAAGTACAAAGGGGGGGCTTAGTGAGCTTATTCCTGAACAGCTGGTAACAGGTATAAGAAACACTAATTTTATGAAGTGTGTGGACTACAATAGGAGCTAATGTGGCCTACACAACTGTCAAATGGAGTGTTTGGTGAACTTTATTTTGTGTTTTGGTTTTTTTAAAAAAAAAACTAAAAGGATGTGACCAAAGATTTGAAAGCGATAGTATCACAAACTTTTTGGAGCTATTACAATGCAGGAAGGTAACCTACAATGCAAAAGATGAGGCTCCAAAAAATAGGGTAATACTAATCTGGCTGCAGCTGAAGGGCACAAGCCAGAAAAAGGCTCCTCTATCTACCCCTATATAGTGTTTGCAGCCAACCAATGTAGATGGATACGGATGGATGCACACGAATAGGAGAATAAAAAATGAGCTGCAATAAAAGAAATGTGTGAGGCAGTGACGCACGCTGAGCGGCCTACAACCAGACGTAGCTGCAGGACACACTACTCAGCGTGAGCTGCACTCACACACAGAGACTTCTCAGACAGCCGTGAACAGTGCAGCAAACTGGGTACTAGCACTGAAAGGCTGCAGAGAGGCTCCGCTGTCTAATCCTATAGTGTTTGCATCCAACGTATATGGATACGGATGGATGCACAGTGCACACTAATAGGAGAATGAAAAATGAGCAGCAAAAAAAGAAAAATATGTATGAGGCAGTGACACGCTGAGCGGCCTACAACCAGACGTGGCTGCAGGACACACTACTCAGCGTGAGCTGCACTCACACAGACCTTGCAGACAGCTGTGAACACTGCTGCAAGGCAAAAGAAAGCTACAGTGGTGGATTATGTAGCCTGGGTAAAGCACATTATGATTGTGAAAATCACTATCTCTAACTGTCCCTCACAATCTTGAACAGCAGCCTGTCCCTAACTGAATTCACAGCAGAGTGAACCCGAAATGGTGGCGGCTTTTATAGTGCATCATGACATCATTTCAGGAGCCAATCACAGCCATACCATTAGTTAACATGCCTACATGCCTAACAGGATGTGCCCACACTTCTGAGGATTGTCATTGGCTGAATCAAATCAACTGGCTCAGAGCATTATGGGAACTTCTGATTCCGGTATTCGATATGCTAAAAGTATCGGAACTCGGTATCGGAATTCCAATAGTGAATATCGGCCGATACCCGATACTTGCGGTATCGGAATGCTCAACACTAATCACAGGCTATGGGTACTAAATTTTGATTTTCTGGGTTTTATTTTTGATATTCTATATCTCATTGTTAAAATTAACCTACCCTTTAAATTAGACTGTTCATGTTTGTCAGTGGGCAAACTTACAAAATCAGCAAGGGATAAACTATTTCCTTCACTGTACAATTACAGCATAAAGTTTGCTATAATTTCATTTTACAAGTCTACAACCAATTGCAAGTTGTCAAAAAACATTTCCTTTTTTTAGAATTTTCTCAATTTTTCAAAGTGTTAACATTTTACGCAAAGCGTGCCAACAAAGTTTATTTGGAGAAAAGTGCTCATCCGGCAACTTCAGCCATTTTCTTTTTTTTTTTTTTTGTTCCTGGATAGGCCAAGCAGGCATCTCTGTAGCAGAGCAAATAAAAACTAATACAATAGATTGCTAATATGATATGATGGGAAATTGCTTTCATGTCCACATCAAAATCATTTCTCTCTTCAATTTTGCCCAAGGCTAATAGAATTGTGTTGTCTGCCTTTTCTAGATTTGTTAGCAGCTAGCAGGAAAATCTTTCATGCCTTTACCATGCTGGTCCTATTAAACTTATAAACAGACTTTTTCCATCTGCTTATCAGTTTTCTATAAAAAAAAAATATATATAAAGCAAAAGGAAGAAAAACCCAAGATGCTTTAAAGAGTCCTGGAATTCATATCTATATAAGGGATTAAGTTAAAGGTTATGGTCTCGGAATTACATTTTTTCTCCATGTTATTGAATAGTCTTTTGTCACTTTCTCGGTATAACTGATCCTTGAGTCTGATGGATGGATCTATCTGGCTGAATCCAATTGGAATAGAATTGTTTGCTGCAAAATCTTAATTACTGCAATTTTGTGCACTTTAGCCTTTTCCCGCTGTCTCTATTTTTTCCTTCTTTGTTTGTTTTTTTGTTCCCCATCTTCAAAGAGCCAGAAATTTATTTTTTTCCCATCGGCGCAGCCATGTGAGCCGTGTTTGTTTTTTTGGATTGTGCCATTTTTTAAGCTTATAATGTACTGAAAAATTAGAAAAATTACATTTTTGTGGTTTGAAATGGTGAAAAAAAATTAAGATCCATTGTTTCCAGAATTCATTCTGAATACTTTTTTTTACTTTGCTGTAAAAATGGCCTGATAACTTGATTCTTCAGGTCAGTACGATTTTGTTTTCAGAAAATTTATATACAGTAGTTTTAAAAAAAAAAAAAAAAAAAGTTTTACTGTTAAAAACAAATGGATTTGAGTCATTTACTGTGCAGAATAAGTTATGGTAGATTTAGAAAGTGTAGACTTCTAATGAGGCAATGTATAAAATAGTAAGTTATGTAACTTGCCATAAAACTTCACAATTTAAGGTTTCACAGTCTTTAGAAATAAGTTGCAGTTCTGGGTCCCGGTAGGTCTCCATGAGGTTTCGCACATGACCAGAGCGGTTGGTAAAGGGGGCTGGCTGACTGCTCATTCCAATAGCCAAGCCGTCACTTAGCTTCTTTAGCGGTTTCAGAAGAGGATTGGCAAAGATAAAGTTCTGGAACCCTTAATGGTTACATTTTGGCCATTCCATTGAACAGTGAACTATCCTAAACATAGACAGGAATGTTCCATCATGCTAATTAGTAATTCCATCATACTTTGGCATTCATATTGGGTAATAAGTCATGTAGACATGCACTTGTCATAATAACCCTTAGCTACACTGTTACTGGGCATCATTGAGTTTCAGCTCCCTCAAAAGATTTTATATTGAGTTCAGGTCTGGAGACTGGTTAGGCCACTCCAGGACCTTGAAATGCTTCTTATGAAGCCACTCCTTAGTTGCCCCGGCTGTGTTTCAGGTTTCTGTCATGCTGGAAGACCCAGCTACGACCCATCTTCATAGCTCTTCCTGAGGGAAGAAGGTTGTTGGCCAAAATCTTACAAAACATAGCCCCATCCATCCTCCCTTCATTACAATGCACTAGTCCTGTGCATTTTGCAGAGTGATTGGAGTTCTAGTTTGGTCTCATCTGACGACATGACCTTCTCCCATGTCTCATCTGGATCATCCAGATGGTCATTGGTTAACTTCAAACAGACCAAAACATATTCTGTTGTGAACAGGGGGGGCCTTGTGTGCCCTGCAGGATTTTAATCCATGATCGCCTAGTGTGTTACTAACTGTAGTTTTCGAGACTGTGGTCCCAGCTCTCTTCAGGTCATTGACCAGGTCCTCCAATGTAGTATGGGCTGAATCCTGACCTTTCTCAGAATCATCATTACCCCAAGAGACAAGATCTCCAATGTAGCCCCAGACTGAGGAAGATTGACAGTCACCTTGTGTGTCTTCCATGTTCTAATAATTGTGCCAACAGGTGTTGCCTTCTCACCAAGCTGCTTGCCTATTGTCCTGTAGCACATCCCAACCTTGTTCAGGTCTACAATATTTTCCCTGGTGTCCTTAGTCAGCTCTTTGGTCTTGGCCATGGTGGAGAAATTGGAGTGTGATTGAGTGTGTGGACAGGTATAGATAACAAGCTCAAACAGGTGCAATTAATACAGGTAATGAGTGCAGATTAAGAGGCTTCTTAAAGAAAAACTAACAGGTCTGAGACAGAATTCTTGCTAGTTGGTTGGTGATCAAATACTTCATGCAATAAAATGCTATTTAATACTGTAAAAATCATACATTGTGATTTTGTTTTTATATTTCATTTTTAGATTGTCTCTCATAGTTGAAGTGTACCTTCGAATAAAAAAAATTAGACCTCTCCATTTTTTGTAGGTGGGAGAACTTGAAAAATCAACAGTGTATCAAATACTTATTTTCCCCACTGTAAGGCTGTCAAGTTCAGGTTAAAAGACCTGTTGCTGGTCCGTGCCCCATGATCCGTACTCATCCCATGATACACGGATATCTGAAACAGGTTATAAGGGTAACCTCAGATGTAGCATTTGATGTACCATAAAGCTAAATCAAAAAATACATGTACAATGTATGCAATTTTTCTGCAGTTTAAACCTGTAAACACCACAACAGTTTCAAATATTACCTTTTGGTTTTGGGGCAATTTTAATCACAACCTAACTGCAATGTCTGAATGTACTTACTCTCTAAGCTTCAATGCATTGTGGTTAATATTTGGTCACTCATCTATATACATAAACTCCTGCCCTCTACCCCATCTTCCCTTTTCTCCGAGCACTCAAGGTGATCAAACTGCTTACATGACAGTTGACAAATGCTTGCTCAGTTTTTTGTGTAACACCTGCACAGGGAACTGTCAGAGCATCTACTGACATATTGGAACTTACAGACCCTAAGAAGTTTTGCAGTGGCTGTTAAACAGGGACCTACAGACACTAATCGTTTTTCTCCTGAGTGGCAGAAGACTACAATTCCCAGGGATCCTTGTTTCAGTGAGGTGATGGAAGAAGAGAGAAGAAGGGACTTGGGGGGAGGACGATGTGAAGAAAGTAAATGTGCAGAGGAGGGAGATCGTGGCTGTTGCTTGCTATGAGAGACAGAGCGGTGTGGATCTTGATTCCCCTAAGTTGCAGAGTGTGGGGGACCCTGCGGAGATGCCCATGTTGCTGGAGAGACCAAAGATCCAGAGAGTCCTGCTGGCACTCCCATCGCATAAAAATCTAAATCCTGCAGCCCCCAGCTGGAGTCCAAAGAATCTTCTGGCTGTTAGAGACAGTGAGTGCCCTTCTGAGACTTGTGGTTCTATCAGCGCTATTCACAGTGAGGACATGGCAACCTAGACTATTGAGAGCAACATTCATCTAAGTGCACCCACGGTTGCTACTTTCCACGCTAACATCCGTGGCAACTGGGCCCCAACGTTTGGACTGAGTCAATAAAAAAGAGAGGGGAACCTGCCATGTTATATTTGCAGGGTTGGAGTTGAATTTGTGATGTGTATATGACTTTTATAGAGCACCGTTAATTGCATTGTATGCTTATTCCTTTAAACCAGGGTTCCCCAACTCCAGTCCTCAAGGCCCACCAACAGATCATGTTTTCAGGATTTCCTTTGTATTGCACAGGTGATGCAATTATCACTTGAGCAATACTAAGGAAATCCTGAAAACATGATCTGTTGGTGGGCCTTGAGGACTGGGGTTGGGGAACCCTGCTTTAAACCCACCTCAATTCTGCTGCATAGCAATAAATCTGTTTAAATTGTTTTACTCCTGTTTCCTGAGTGTGTACCAAGCTGTGGCAGGGGCTTCCTGAATCAGCCCCTGGCAGAAGATAACTGTCCTTCTGCAGCCCCAGAGACAGAGCTCCAATCAAGATTCGGGTGGAGGCACAGCGCCCTAGAGAGGTGAGACCCCCCCCATAACACCCAGGGTACCGTGGTAGCCCTAAATTGTACTTTGTACAAACAGGGGCGTTGCTCCCCTTTTTTGAGCTGGACATTTTGTATATATAGCTTTCCAAGGGCAGGTGTCTGCTCAGCTGGGTCTGCTCTATCCTTGAACTCTCAGCTTGGTGGATCAGTCATGTCTTTTCTATAGGAGAGGTAATCTACCTGCAGAATAAAAGGATTAAGCATAAAAAGGCCCAGCTACACATTAGATGAAAGTCTTCCTAACTACTGTAATTCCATTTGCAGGACCAACTGGCCGACCACTGTGCATGAAGACCTTTCAACTCTCATACAACAGATGAGATAAAAGTATCTGCATATTATCACTTCAACTCTTGATTCTTTTGTTTTCCGGTAAGAAAGGTCCTCAAGTAACTGGTAGCACCTTCATGTCTCCTCACCAATATCAGCAGCTTCAGTTGACTTTTATTCATTGTGTATGGCAGTGTTTAGGCAGCCATTATTTATCTTTTCTTTGAATATTTTGGCTCGACCACAAAACCATTTAACGTGTATGGCGGCAACCCGACTCACTACTTAATTTCGAATTTGGGGAATAAGAGTCAAGCATGTTGGATTTCATCAAGGCTGATCCATTTTGTTTTCAAAAAGTATGTTGCCATCAGAAGAGTCTGGAAATGACTCCTTGTGTCAAACACATGCTTTTCTGGCGTAACGTCAAAATGAAAAGATAACCTATAACAAAGTCCGATTGTCTGAGGGATTTGCCCTCACACCACCATGTGTATTCAGCTCCACCTGGAGCCACCGGTTTGGAGTCTTTTCTCTCCAAAAACACCCAGACTGCCTCTCAATGCCAGCCATTTAAACCGAGACCATGTGACTGATCACATGACTGTAATGTTAGCACACGGCTGTGTCGACTCTGCAGGTGGAGATATGATGGACACCTTCCCACCCACTCTATAGATGTCCACTTAAAACCAACTTGTGCCTGCAATTTTAATTTAACCCTCTCAACAGTGTGCCGGAAGAAAATATATTGATTTCACATCACTGATGCCATTATGCCCAGTGACACATCTATCCTCATACTGTGCCAGTGACCCTGTCACAAAAGGAAGAGCTGTCTTACAACTGACTGATTGCTGTCTATGGTGTACAGCCATGTTTATCGGTCTTCAATGCAGTTTTGGCATAGTAATCCAAAAAAGCTAGCTACAGATGGAGTTAGACAAGTTCCTCCCATAAGTGGAAAATGCTAAAATGCATGGATGACACATAGAAATGGTGGTAACATTAGTGCACTGCAAAGGTTCTGGAATTCCTATTTCTGCTCATTACTTAGCACAAAAGGGACAATCTTATCTGTCAATCTGCTTCCATGTTTATTAGATGTGTGACTTCAGATAAACCTGAATACATCATCCATACCAGGCTCTGCTCCCTAGGCGCAGGAAACCATTCACAGCTCAACCAAGATGAAGAGAATTTTAGATTTCAAGATCCGACCAAACAAAAAAGCAATTGCCTCAGAAGGCTTCTATTCAACAAAACAATTCCGAAAAGGAAATTGTCAGCCACTGAATGGAAATGTGAACGGCATCGCATTAAATGGAGATAAGTGATCAGAATGTTACCAACCAGCCCCAAATGTTCAACGACTAAACTGCACCATTATAGTAGATTGCATCAAGCATGCATTTAAATTGCTGCATTAGAATTCTGCATTGCTTTGTTAAAAATGGATTCACGGGTATATACTGAAGCAATGTCTGGACTCACTGTAAATGCACAAAATAGCCAGCATGATAACTTTAAGTATGTTTTCAGTGCTCATCAACTATGGTGGAAAATGTGCCAAATTATGTTGTATTTTGCTGCAAATACAGTTTTGGGCATATTATGTGTCTAAGACACTTAGTGGTTGGCTCAAAAATGGATGTGGCTTCAGTAGAGGGTTTAAAGGTTGGTATTTTCCTCAAACTTTTCCAAAATTAAGAAGCAAAAATATGGAGCATTTTAAGGTCCACTTCACACATCCTGATTTACCCATACTGGAATAACCACTACTGGTGTTATCAAGGTTGTGTGTCCATGTAAAATACTTGTGGTACATGTGCGGCCATCCATGTGGCATCCGTGAGTATGTATGTGGCATCCGTGTGCCTTCCATGTGACACATAGCAGAGGAGAATGCGGAATAGAAATTAGAAATGTTTGGATGTTTAAGGATGTGCAAAAATATAGATGGATCAATAGATGGGTGATAGTTATCCATGAGATAGAATTACTGCTTAGTTTGTGTAATTTACTGTATATGTTGAGGGGCTGACTCACTCCGCTGCTTCACAAGGTAGTCACAGGAATAGTTCTGGTAGTAGTTTACCTGATGGTTTATTTTAGACAGCAGAAACCTCAGCAGGGTTCAGAAAAATAAACAGCTTTTTTGGCATAATGGTAAAACAAAGCATCTATCAGTTCTTGTCCGGTAGGCTTCACTGCAGGTAACACACACAGCGTCCTTAGCTCCTATGGGAGCCACGTGGGAGTTCCACCTCTCTACCAATACACCACACAGACTGAATCACAGGTCCAGGTATATATCACATGTACTGGTCACGTGATCATGAGGTCACTGCAGGTCCTTAAACACCTGCAGGTCCTGCATGGAAAATGGGTATGGTGAGCACCCTCCCTCCCGCAGTGCTGGTGCTCACATTAAATCGGCCCATTAAACTCTGAACAAGGCTTCTCAGCACCTAGTGTGCTGGAAACACAAAAACACTCCGGTTTCACATCACTGATCGCTGCATGCGCAATGACTAGTGATGAGCGCGTATACTCATTACTTGGGTTTCCCTGAGCATGCTCGGGTGTCCTACAATTATTTTGACGTGCTTGGAGACTTAGTTTTTGTCGCCTCAGCTGCTTGATATTGTGGCTGCTAGCCAGCCTGAATACATGAGGGGATTGCCTAGCAAACAAGCAGCTCTGACATGTATTCAGCCTGTCTAGCAGCTGCAAATCATGCAGCTGTGACAGCACAAACTAAATTTCCGAACACACCAAAACTCAGAGACCACCCTCAGGGAAACTCGAGTAAGGAGTATACGAGCTCATCACTAACAGTGACCCGTACCTCCCTTACTCTACAAAGCCAGTGACTTTCATAATGTATTAAAATGAAAAAAATGACATTGCGTCCCCCCATTTTTGATAAACAAAGGTAAAGCAGACAGCAGGGGGGGTTATAATATCAGGATGGGAAGTTTCATAGTTATTGGGCCCTTCTCAGCCTAAAAATACCAGCTTGCAGCCTCCCCACAATTCTAGCACTTTGCATTTGCTCTTCCCGTGTGCCCTGTTAAGTTGGCACTTGGAGTAATAGTAGTTGGGGTTGATGCCAGCTGTTGACAAATCACAGCTGACATCAAGCCCTGGTGTAGTAGTGGAGGTCCAAAGTAGTCCAAGTGCAAGGAGCGAGGCCACACTCACTAGATGAGTTCTGCCCGATAGTATGCCTAACGCATACATCACCACCATTCCCGGTTCAAAAACAAATGAATCTGCACAGTGCGTAAGCATGAGGCATTTATAGGTATATCAATAGGTATAAGTATATCAATTTAGACTGGACAACCCCTTTAAGCTGCAAGATAATTGGGAATGAGCGTTGCTATAAAGGCTCGTTTCTCTGTTAACTTGCCATGTAAACAGGCTCAGATCACCCAATGAACGCACAAAACACTCATTCATTGGGTCAAAGTGTCATCCTTAACTGTGGTCGGCCTGTGTAAAGTCATTTAAATGAAAGCCGATAAGTAAAAGTTTACCAATTAGTGGTGGCACCATGCCACCAATTGGTAAATGGATCATTATACATGGTGGTGTTGGCCAACAATTAGAAGCATCCCGCTGTAATTTCTGACATCAGCTCCACCTCCTTTCCATCTGGGTTCCCCATTAAAAATTTCTGATACGAGCCTTACCCTCCAACTATCTAGGCTTCCTCTTGTAACTACTGATAGAAGCTTTGACCCCTTCCCATCTAGGTTCAATGTTGCAATTTATTCTTCTGACCCATCATCGATCTGACAGGTTTCTATGTTGTAATTCCTGCTTGTGCTTTTCTATAAAGTAGCAAAGAATCCAACCCTAGAATAAATTGGGTAAATTATTCAACAATCTAGTAATTGACCGGTCTGCAAACCCTGTCTTATGAGGAAAGGTTGCAGGATTTGGGAATGTTTAGTTTGCAAAAGAGAAGACTGAGAGGAGACTTAATAGCTGTCTACAAATATCTAAAGGGCTGTCACATTGTAGAAGGATCAACTTTATTCTCATTTGCACAAGGAAAGACTAGAAGCAATGGGATGAAACTGAATGGGAAGAGACACAGATTAGATATTAGAAAAAACTTTTTGACAGTTAGAGTGATCAATGAGTGGAACAGGCTGCCACGAGAAGTGGTGAGTTCTCCTTCAATGGAAGTCTTCAAACAGAGGCTGGACAGACATCTGACTGGGATGATTTAGCGAATCCTGCTTTGAGCAGGGGGTTGGACCAGATGGCCCAGGAGGTCCCTTCCAACTCTACGATTCTATGAATTATACAATGTTAGAAATCTGCTTACTATTCCCCAAGCTTAGGGGTCTGTAGAGGTTAAAGGGAATCTGTCACCCCATTTTTCGAGTATCAGCTGCCGGCACCGACATCAGGGGCTTATCTACAGCATTCTGTAATGCTGTAGATAAGCCCCCGATGTAACCTGAAACATAAGAAAAATGAGTTATATTAAACTCACCCAGGGGCGGTCTGGTTTTGGTCCGATGGGTGTCGCGGTCCGGTGCCTCCCATCTTCTAACAGTGACATCCTCTTCTTTGCTGCCTGTCGTGGCTCCTGCGCAGGGGCAGTGCTCTGCCCTGTTGAGGGCAGAGCAGAATACTGCAGTGCTCAGGGAGAGGTCCGGTGCCTGCGCACTGCAATATTCTGCTCTGCCTTCAACAGGGCAGAGCAGTGCGCCTGCGCAGGAGCCACGACGGGTAGCAAAGAGGACGTCACTGTTAGAAGATGGGAGGCGCCGGACTGGACCACGACACCCATCGGCGGACCGGACCCCTGGGTGAGTATAATCGAACTCATTTTTCTTATCTTTCAGGTTACATAGGGAGCTTGTCCACAGCATTACAGAATGCTGAAGATAAGCCCCTGATGGCGGTGCCGGCAGCTGATACTCGAAAAATGAAGTTACGGATTCCCTTTAAGGAAAACATGTGAAAACCTGTCCATATATTGTGTGGTATTGCCAGTACCCCCTAATGAAGCTATATGCAAAACACGCGTCAAGGTACTGGGCAGTGTGAGTCATATAGTCAGCTAATTATGGTGTGCAGTGGGTACTATGCTTAATGCAAGTTTTTTTTTTTGAGGTGTTTCCATATTGAGTTTCATCCCTCACTTTTGGATGTTTACATTTAATGTGTGGGTAGTTGTTATAAATGGTATTACTGTTTTCTGTTTGAGTCCTTTTTTAATATCACAATTATGCATTCATATATTGGCTGAAAGTTTTGAAGTATCTCAGCCATGGTGCTCTGAATTTTTTCATCATGTTTTAATAAACATGACAAATTTACTCTTTGTACTTTAACTTTTGCATTTTTAGTGAATACTGTACTTTATTGATTTATAACAAATTGCCAACATGGGATTTACCATTGTCATGGTGTCTTTGGTTGGGGGTTGTTTTCAATATTCTTAAGCGATTCTGGCTAATTGTTGTTGTTTGTTTTTTTTTTTTTTTTGTTTTTTTTTAATTAAAATGTTCATATTTTCATATTTTTATTGTCCTGCCAAATTTTTGGTGAAAGCATAATTTTTAGGCATTCTTCATTGCCATCGTACTCTTTGATGCTTGTTATATTTTGAATTTATTGTGCATTTTTTTTGTCCAGATTTGTATGTGTGCGCTCTCGCAGCTTAGCTCCATCCTTTTATATACTTCTATGCATACATAGCCTTGTTTTCCACAGATACGACCCTGTGGTCAGGTTTCTCAGCCGTTTGAAGTCTTAAACAGACGTCTGTAAAAATAGGGAGATCCATTTCTCCGCCAAGGCGAAACCAAGAAAAACATCTGATTTCCCTAATTCTCGACACGTCATTCCTTTTATGGCTATTGCTTAATGCAGAAAACATATGTTCCCACTGAATGGCTGCCAAGTGTTGAAATATATGCTTGTAAAAATATACAGAAGATTGGATGACTTTACCCAGAATGCATTGGGCAGCTCGTCAGGATATTTACTCAGCCGATATATAGGCATAAATCTTCAGCGCTTTCAATGCTGCATTCTAATGAAAGGCCATATATAGAAAGGGAAGAAATCAAATTTGTATGCAAAAAGTGTGTTGAATGTCTACCTAACCCGAAATATTATGCGGTCTGTATGGCTTTAAGTCACAGGGTGCATCATAGCATGATGGGGTGCAACTGGCTTCTGAAACATAAAGGGCTCAGTGTTAGAGGTCTATGGAATGTAATATTACTGGACACATCTGCCAGCTTTAGGAACTGAACCATATGGGCAACAAGAGTGGGGGGCATTGACGTGGGTGGGTTGAAATTTATGATATATTGTAACACTAGTACTTTATCTAGGGTGTACTGACTTTAGTCATGACTAAAGAATTCCAAAATTGTCAGATTTTCTCAATTTAGTTGCGAACTTGGATTTGCATTGATTTTTATGACTCTGAGGTCTATCCAGTCCCCATGAAATAATGGTATTCACATCTCCAAGAATGGGTCCCAATATGTAGAAGGTTTAATAGTATAAGTAATATTCTGATTCACTTGGTCTCTTACCCCCATGTGCAGGGCATTGTTTTAACTTGGGTATCCATGGTTAACGAACTGCTATGTGTCACTATGAGTGGTTATAACCTTCAATACAAGAAAAAGGGTGACTTTCCCGGCAGTACCTACAAAAGAAAACCTTACGGCGGGGAAAAAAAATTTTGCTTAATGACAAAAAGCAGTAAAACAACCCTGACGAAGGAAAGCGTACTTTCCGAAACGCGTTGGTGTCTTTGGGTCCTTTCTGCTATCGGTACTCATCCGAAGCCAGCAGTCCGCTTCAGTCACGTGGGGGTCACATGACCACCCACGTCATGCCAGGTCCTGTTCCAACCATCGCATACAGCGAGGACTCAGCTACAGACAGCAGCTACCGGGATGCTTTCACTTTCATTCTTCAGCCTGTGAAGGTAACCCACCGTAATATCTAGGCCTGTGAATGGGCTATCTTCAATATTATACAGCAACTGCCACTGGCCGGGGCAGGTTTCCTTAGACTTGGGGAGTGATTTAACCCGATCACTTCAATGTGAGACTTTTTCACCACTAGCCTCTGTTTTGGGACTACTTAGGACCATTATTAAGTGGAGTTTCATTTTGCTAAACTTGCTCTTTCACTGCCTAAAAGCCAACCTTGCCGTAGTGGTGCTTCCCATGCATAGTTTGCCTATCATCTGATATTCCACTAACTATTTCTTATAGGCGCCTTACAACATAAGTTTTACTGCTCCTTGTCATTAACTGAAAAAAAAATTTTCCAGGTCACCACCTGACAACACACCTGGAGGACGTCCTTCTCATCCGTAATGGGACAGGAAACCACGAGAGTTTAAAAGGACCATCCCACAGTGTTTTTCTTGTCCCACTGTGGATAGGAACGACGAGAGGAAGATCCAGCCGTTCCGCGCAGAGGGTCAGGATCGGGGGCCTCAGCCTTTCCCTTCCTACCGGGAAAACTCTGCAAGCTGAAACCTGGCACAGGGTCCCTCAGCCCCTCCAGTGTAGTGCTGCTCCTGGAGAAGGGGTCGCTTCCTCCCGACGGGAGGGCTCTCGACCCCGGACGCCACTGCCACCACCGATGTAGGACCGGGGCCGCCTCTATGGACCCCACGTGCCCCGCAATCGGACCCCGGCAGAGGATCGCTGCACCTCTCCCCCTTCTCGCTGTAAGCGGTAACAGCGCCATGCCTGGGAGAGCCAGAAGCGCCATACAGAGCGCGTGCGCATGCGCCATCCAGGAGGCGGGCTTCCGACCCGGACGTCACTTGCGGTCGCGTCACCAGACCCGGACGTCACTTCCGGTCGCGTCACCGGGCCCGGACGTCACTTCTGATCGTGTCATTAAAGGTGCCCACCCTGCATTCAGGAAGTGCCTGCATCGCTGAGAGGGGGCAGACTCTGAGCAGTGGAGCGGATCGGCAGCGCGGCAGGACAGAAGATGCAACAACAGCGGTATGCAGGGCCCTGCGGTGTAAGGAACGGACACCACCTCCCGGCCACTTACACGGTTTGATGTCTCCACAGGCAGACAGCCACAGGAAACCTTATCCATCGATGATGGAGGACCAGGCGAAGACGGAGACAGGAACGGAAAGCCAGGGTCACGTGAGCAGCCTCATATGAGGTCATGGCAGGGCCCCAGTAAGACAGACCCCACAGAACACGTACTTTGTGTTCCAGGGGGGAACCTCCACCTCAAAGGAAGAAGAAAGATAAGTGTCCTGTCTGCTCTAAGAAGCTAAAGGACACATGGCAAAAAACCCTCTGCGATGCATATACAAAGCGCATAATGGGGGAAAAACAGGCTACGCTCATGTCTAACATGAGGGCAATAATTAGAGAGGAAGTACAAGCTTCGGTGTCCGGAGCCATGTCCCAAGCCCCGCAGATGAACCCTCAGGCATCCAGAAAGAGGGAGTCGGGCACGCCTTCTGAGGACATCCTGTCCGAATCAGACGCAGAGGTGGAGGAGGAGATCAGGGAGCACCCAGAAAGAGGAAGAAAGTATCTCTTTGCATCCGGCGATACGGATGAGCTATTGGGGGGAAGTCTGGCATACTATGCAGATTGAGGAACCCCCGACTACCCTCTCAATACAGGATGAGATGTTCGGGGGTCTGCACTCCCAGACCTCAATGGTCTTCCCAGTAAATACCCATATACGGGCCATGATATTGGATGAATAGGAGGAAGCCGAGAAAAAACTGACTATCCCCCGAGACTTCAGGCTTCGCCTGCCGTTTGACCCAGAAGAGGTCAAGGTCTGGGAAGAGGTCCCTAAAATCGATATCCCAGTAGCAAGGGTATCAAAAGAGACAGCCATTCCGTTCGAAGACTCCTCAAGCTTAAAGGAGCCCCTAGATCGGAAGGCAGACAGGCTCTTGAAGATGGCCTGGGAGAGTTCAGCGGCAGTAATAAAAACAAATATAGCCGCGACATCAATGGCACGCTCCATGCATCTATGGATAGATGATTTAGAGGAGCATCTGTCAAGATAGAACTCCGAGGGAAACTATTCTAAATTCCCTTCCCTTACTAAAACTAGCCACAGGGTTTTTGGCTGACGCCTCAGCAGAGTCCGTTACCTTTACGGCCAGAACCCAATCATTGTCCAACACAGCCAGAAGAGCTATCTGGCTTAAAAGTTGGTCGGGTGACATGCAGTCAAAGAATAAACTGTGCTCAATTCCCTTCTCAGGGGGTAGAGTCTTCGGACCTGTGCTTGATGATATCTTAGAGAAGGCGTCAGACGAAAAAAAAAGGGTTCCCTGAAGAGAAACGTAAGAGGTATCAGCCCTTTCGTAGACCCCGTTACAATCAGAGAACGGACTACAGAGGGAAGGGGAAGTCAGGTCGGTGGAGCTACCCAAAAGGGGGTGAGGGTAGAAATAGGAGCAGAGATACCATCTAGATCCCGGAAGAAATTACGCCACCAGTGTAGGGGGGGCGACTGCTCAGGTTCAGAGAAGAATGGCGGGAGGTTACCACCAGCCCCTGGGTACTGCAAGTAATTTCTCAAGGATACAAGATAGAATTCAGCTCCCTACCCTCAAACAGGTTCCTAGTGACCAGCTCTCGACTCTGGCCTCCCCCATGTGGTTAGATATCCGGGACCTCCTAGAAATGCAGGCAATCATACCAGTTCCCACACAAGAAGAGGGAAGGGGACACTACTCGAGCCTCTTCGCGATAAAAAAACCGTCGGGGGAGACCAGGACCATAATAAATCTCAAGCCATTAAACAAGTGGGTATCCTACAAACGCTTCAAGATGGAATCAATAAGATCCACGATTCCACTCCTGGGAGAAGCGGTGGTAATGTGCACATTAGATCTAAAAAGCGCATATTACCACGTCCCCATCCCCCCAGACCACCAAAATATCTCAGGTTTGCGGTCGAAAAGGAGGGCAGGGTTCACCACTATCAGTTTCGCTGTCTCCCTTTCGGCCTAGCATCAGCCCCAAGAATTTTCACAAAGGTAATGGTAGAGGTTGTGGTCTATCTAAGAGCCCAAAACATCACAGTGGTCCCGTACTTAGACAACTTCTTGAAAGTAGCAGATTCAGCAGCCCAGCTCAGTCGACTGTCAGTCCTCAATCGCCACACTGCAAAAGTTGGGTTGGATAATAAATTGGTCGAAATCAGATCTTATACCCAAGCCCAGAATAAAATTTTTAGGGGTCATGCTGGATTTGGAAAGAAGACTGTCCTATCTTCCAGAAGAAAAGCAGACCAACATACCAAAGAAGATCCGCCAATTCTCAAAGAACCGAGTGTCGATCAGAGACGCAATGAGGATTCTGGGACTGATGACTTCGTGTATCTCCTGAGTCAGATGGAGTCAATTCCACTACCGCAAACTACAACGGGCAGCCCTAGCATCCTGGGACAGAAGGCAGGTCTTACTGGACAAGAAAATCCAGTTAATCCCCCAGGTCAGAAGGTCGCTACTGTGGTGGACCATCCAGAGAAACCTAAAAACCGGTGTCTCATGGATTCAGTCCCCAGAGATCGTAGTAACCACGGACGCAAGTCTGTACGGTGGGGGGGACACATCGGAGGAGAGTATTATCAGGGGCGGTGGAGTCGAGAGGACAGCAACAGGTCCTCCAACTGCAGAGAGCTAAAAGCGGTCTGGAAGGTACTACTCGTCGCCTGGCCTCGGGTGAAGAGCAGGCATGTCAAGATATTCTCGGACAATACCACAACAGTAGCCTTTCTCCGCCATCAGGGCGGACCAAAGCACCCGGTGCTACAGGGCTTAGCAGACCAGATCTTCAGATGGGCGGAAAGAGAGGTCCTCTCAATCTCGGCAGTACATCTGGAAGGCACCAGCAACCAGGTTGCGGACTTTCTCAGCAGAAGAATAACCGCAACGGACTGGGAGCTCAACAAAGTATTCAGCAGCCTGTGCGATCGCTGTAGACAACCAGAAATAGACCTGTTTGCGGACAAGGGGAATACAAAGGTCAGAGCCTTTTACTCCCTAAACCCGGCAGGAAACCCGACAGGGATAGACGCTCTGTCGCAACTGTGGAACACGGGCCTACTGTATGCCTTCCCACCTCTAACTCTCATCCCAAGGGTTCTCAGGAAGATCTACGAGGACAGAGCCAGGGTCATATTGGTGGTTCCCTACTGGCCAAGAAGAAGCTGGTTTCCTCTACTCGGGAAGATATCACGGGAAGATCCCATTCTTCGTCCAGTAAGAGAAGACCTTCTTCACCAGGGTCCGGTCTTCCACAAAAGGCCAGAAGCCCTCAAGCTATCAGCCTGGATCCTGAGCGGCAGGTCCTAAGAACAAAGGGTCTACCGGATGAAGTTATATCCACTCTCCAAGCAAGTAGGAAGCCCATAACAGCAGCAATATATAACAAAATTTGGAAAAAATGTTGCAGCTTCTGTGGAGAGGCGACAGTCGAAACTGACCAACCCCACATCCCGAAGACCCTTGACTTCCTACAGGCAGGGTTCAAAAAGGCCTCAGACCCAGCACCCTGAGAGTGCAGATTGTGGCCTTAAGCGTGTTCTATGACACAACCCTATCATCTCTCTCCCTAACCTCTCTCTGAAGACAGCGTTCTTAGTGGCTGTTACATCAGCCAAAAGACTAGGGGAACTCCAGGCCCTATCGGTTCATGATCCCTACTTACAAATATTCGACGACCGGTTAGTCCTGAAACTCGACTCGGCTTTTCTCCCCAAGGTGATCTCAGATTCGAACATGAATCAGGAGGTAGTGCTCCCCTCATTTTGTCAGTTTCCTAAAAATAGCAAGGAGGAAGCTTACCATAACCTGGATGTTAGGGAAACAGTGCTCCGATACCTGGAATCAACCAGGCCATGGAGGCAGGATAGTAATCTTTGTCCAGTTCAGAGGCCCTAATAAGGGGAAAAAGGCATCGAAATCCACAATAGCAAGGTGGATTAAATCCATTATTAGCACAACATATAGAGCACAGGGTCAGAGCCCCCCGGGGAGCCTTAGGGCCCACTCAACTAGGGCCATGGCCACATCATGGGCAGAGAGGGGCGGAGCCTCGGCAGAGCAGATCTGCAGAGCCGCATCTTGGGCCAGTCTCAGTACGTTTTCTAAACACTATAAGTTAGACGTGGCCTCCGCACAATTGGCATTTGGGAGCAAGGTACTCCACGCGGTAGTCCCACCCTAGGACCAATATTCTTTGGTACTACTCCAGGTGTGCTGTCAGGTGGTGACCTGGGAAGTGGTAATTAGACCTACCGGTAATTGTGTTTCCAGGAATCCATCCTGATAGCACTATAAGTTCCCTCCCGACAAACATGGCCATGCAATTGTGATGTAACATGTGTATGGAAAATGTTGATTTGAATAAAATTTCTTTTTTGTCTGAATCCATCCAGAGGTGTTACTTTGTGAAATCACTGTGGGATGGTAGGGGGAGGGTCCTTTTAAACTCTCGTGGTTTCCTGTCCCACTATGGATGAGAAGAACGTCCTCCAGGTGTGCTGTCAGGATGGATTCCTGGAAACACAATTACCGGTAGGTCTAATTAGCGTTTTTTCCGCCTAAGGTTTTCCTTTGTAGGTACTGCCGGGAAAGTTACTTTTTCTTGCACTGTCCCTTCCTTATATTTATCTTTGGGCCTAGAGCTAATATCCTATTGGGCATTGTGCAATTAACCTTTTTGTGCACTCATATGGTCTAATATTAAATTTCCTATTTACCCCCATGTTTTCAATTGGGAGAGATTACTGTGCGCAAACCTGATTTAATTTGTTATACACACACATTTTTGACAAACCTGTGGTTTTTTGTCTAGCTACGCTGCACTCCTTATCGCACTTCAGCGCTGCTGATTCCTACATTATCATTACACCTAATATATTGGTATAGGATCTCGGGGATGGGAATATACCCCTTTAAAGCTTTAAGAAAGTGTGTGTGTGTATATATATATATATATATATATATATATATATATATATATATATATATATATATATATATACAGTCATGGCCAAAAGTATTGACACCCCTGCAATTCTGTCAGATAATATTCAGTTTCTTCCTGAAAATGATTGCAAACACAAATTCTTTGGTATTATCTTCATTTAATTTGTCTTAAATGAAAAAACACAAAAGAGAATGAAGCAAAACATTGATGATTTCACACAAAACTCCAAAAATGGGCCGGACAAAAGTATTGGCACCCTCAGCCTAATACTTGGTTGCACAACCTTTAGCCAAAATAACTGCGACCAACCGCTTCCGGTAACCATCAATGAGTTTCTTACAATGCTCTGCTGGAATTTTAGACCATTCTTCTTTGGCAAACTACTCCAGGTCCCTGATATTTGAAGGGTGCCTTCTCCAAACTGCCATTTTTAGATCTCTCCACAGGTGTTCTATGGGATTCAGGTCTGGACTCATTGCTGGCCACCTTAGAAGTCTCCAGTGCTTTCTCTCAAACCATTTTCTAGTGCTTTTTGAAGTGTGTTTTGGGTTATTGTCCTGCTGGAAGACCCATGACCTCTGAGGTAGACCCAGCTTTCTCACACTGGGCCCTAAATTATGCTGCAAAATTTGTTGGTAGTCTTCTGACTTCATAATGCCATGCACACGGTCAAGCAGTCCAGTGCCAGAGGCAGCAAAGCAGCCCCAAAACATCAGGGAACCTCTGCCATGTTTGACTGTAGGGACCGTGTACTTTTCTTTGAATGCCTCTTTTTTCTCCTGTAAACTCTATGTTGATGCTTTTGCCCTAAAAGCTCTACTTTTGTCTCATCTGACCAAAGAACATTCTTCCAAAATGTTTTAGGCTTTTTCAGGTAAGTTTTGGCAAACTCCAGCCTGGCTTTTTTATGTCTCGGGGTAAGAAGTGGAGTCTTCCTGGGTCTCCTACCATACAGTCCCTTTTCATTCAGATGCCGACGGATAGTACGGGTTGACACCGTTGTACCCTCGGACTGCAGGGCAGCTTGAACTTGTTTGGATGTTAGTGGAGGTTCTTTATCCAACATCCGCACAATCTTGCGTTGAAATCTCTTGTCAATTTTTCTTTTCCGTCCACATCTAGGGAGGTTAGCCACAGTGCCATGGGCTTTACACTTCTTGATGACACTGCGCACGGTAGACACAGGAACATTCAGGTCTTTGGAGATGGACTTGTAGCCTTGAGATTGCTCATGCTTCCTCACAATTTGGTTTCTCAAGTCCTCAGACAGTTCTTTGGTCTTCTTTCTTTTCTCCATGCTCAATGTGGTACACACAAGGACACAGGACAGAGGTTGAGTCAACTTTAATCCATGTCAACTGGCTGCAAGTGTGATTTAGTTATTGCCAACACCTGTTAGGTGCCACAGGTAAGTTACAGGTGCTGTTAATTACACAAATTAGAGAAGCATCACATGATTTTTCGAACAGTGCCAATACTTTTGTCCACCCTCTTTTTTATGTTTGGTGTGGAATTATATCCAATTTGGCTTTAGGACAATTCTTTTTGTGTTTTTTCATTTAAGACATATTAAATGAAGATAATAATACCAAAGAATTTGTGTTTGCAATCATTTTCAGGAAGAAACTGAGTATTATCTGACAGAATTGCAGGGGTGTCAATACTTTTGGCCATGACTGTGTGTGTGTGTGTGTATATATATATATATATAATGAGATTACTATCCAAATCCCCCTCTGCTCTGCACATGTAGTTTATTCCAGTCCGATCTTCCACCTTTGCGGTGGTCTTTGACTCCTTTGGCCTCATGAGATGCCATGATGTTACTCACTGAGCACAGGATACATTAGAGATCGGTGAAAGTCAGCCATTTGCCTGGATTCAGATGTCAATTTCCTGGATTCAAATTATAGACCAGGCAGTGCTTCCTGAGGTACAAAGTATGAATATGTAATGAGGCAGATACTATTATTGGGGAACCATAACATGCTAAAAAATTAGACTTGGGGAAATTGCTTAGGATTATTGATCCTACTCACGCCGTAGAAAAATTGATAAGTAGCTATGTGTCCTTGTGCTAAAAGCTCTCATAAGGCCACAATTCATGTCATAACTAGAGTTGAGCGAAACGGGTCGAAAAATTTCAAAAGTCGCCGACTTTTGGCAAAGTCGGGTTTCATGAAACGAAACCCGACCCTAGGATGAGGTCGGCCACGAGGTCGGCGACTTATGCGCCAAAGTCGCGTTTCAAAAGTTTGTTTTGCGCTCTTTTTCAGCCAATCAGGATCCACGGACACTGTGGGCAACGTGATGACATAGGCACGGGTCACCACCATCTTTCAGAAGGGCATGCAAGTGATTGGCTTGCTTTGGTGGGCGTCACAGGGGGTATAAAAGGGCGTGCACGCCGACCGCCATCTTACTTCTGCCGATCTTAGTATAGGGAGAGGTTGCTGCTGATTCTGTAGGGAGAGCGTTAGGCAGGGAAGAAGACAAAAAAAACTGCTTCTGCTGCTAGCGATTTGGCCTGCACAACACACCAGTCACTGTGTGTGCAGTGCAAGGGGAGGCTATATAGTGGTGTATCAGTGGTGTTGGTTGTTGGGCTGCCTTCTAAGGCTTCCTGACATTCCTGCATTGCTGTTTACCCACTGCTCCGCAAACTGCTTTTTTAAAAGCAATCCAATCTCCCTTATCCTCTAGTCACTTTTGTCACAGCTGTGCCATCGAGCCTGTCACATAGCGCTCAGATATTCAGTGGGCCTCACACAATCCAAAAGTGTCCATCCAGTGTCCAAAAGTGTGTGCAGAGATTCAAAATCTCCCTTATCCTCTAGTCACTTTGGTCACAGCTCTGCCATCGAGCCTGTCACATAGCGCTCAGATATTCATTGGGCCTCACACAATCCAAAAGTGTCCAGTGTCCAAAAGTGTGTGCAGAGATTCAAATCTCCCTTATCCTCTAGTCACTTTGGTCACAGCTGTGCCATCGAGCCTGTCACATAGCGCTCAGATATCAGTGGGCCTCACACAATCCAAAAGTGTCCACTGTCCACAAGTGTCTGCAGAAATTCAAAATCTCCCCTGTCCTATAGACACCTTGTACCTTGTTTTACATTACTATATAGTTTGTTGGATTTTGTCTACATTTCTACCAAAAATGAGGAAGGCTGGTGGAAGAGGCCGTGGAATTGGGCGGGGGTTGGCAGCTGGTAATGATGATGTTGGTGGTGGATCTGATGGTAGTGGCAAGAGCAAAATAGGACCGAATGCAGGAGGTGCTGACCCTGCGTCATCGTCTGGCTACACAAGGCCTCGAACGCTTAGTTTTCTAGGAGTTGGCAAACCGCTTTTAAAGCCAGAACATCAGGAAAAAGTTTTGTCTTACATTGCTGACTCAGCCTCCAGCTCTATCGCCTCCTCTTCTTCAGTTGTAAAAAGTAAAAGCACGGAGTCGTCATTGGAGGCTCATGTTCATGAACCACACCTTTCCTTGTGTCCTTCACCCCAACCAAGATTGAAGGATGACGCAGGCCATACTACTGATTACTCCATGGAGCTGTTTTCACATACCATGCCTGGATTATCAAGTGAAATGGTGAATTACCCAGGCCAAGATGAATCTGACATGGAGTGCACTGATGCACAGCCGCTGATGGATGATTCTGCTGGTACATTCACTCAGAGCACTACATTGTCCTCGCAGTGTACAGAGCCAGATTCTGACCCTGATGAGACTCAGGTGCCCCTTCCCGCACACTATACCACCATACACGGTGACACAGAGGAAGGTGCACATGACATAGAAGAGGAGGTGATGGATGACCCAGTTGTTGACCCAGATTGGCATCCATTGGGGGAAGAGGGTGCTGCTTCCAATAGCTCAGATGAGGAGCATCCACAGCAGACATCGACATCGCAACAGCTGTTATCTGGCAGGCCCGGAGCACTCCAAAGACAGGTTCCAAACATCAAGAGTTGCTGGACAGCTTGTCCAGATGGTCAAAAGATCACAGCGTGCTAGGCCGCAAAATGTCTGCCAAAGTAGGAAGAGTGCAGTGTGGCACTTTTTTGAACAAAATCCTCATGATCAGGCCAAGGTTATCTGTAAGAAGTGTGCAAAGACCTTTAGCCGAGGGAAAAATCTGAAAAATTTGAATACCAGTTGCATGCTTAGACATTTAACCAGCATGCACTTGCAAGCGTGGACACAACACCAAACCTCAAGTGCCACATGTGCAACTGATCACAACGAAGGTAGTCAGCAACGCTACATTGTTTCCCCCACTGTAAGCCCACCGGTTAGCACAGCAGCAAATGTTGAGGTGTCGTTGCAAGACCACAGCAGTCAGGGAATCCCACTGTTATATCAACGAAAGACTGATTCTAGGCCATCAGAAAGAACATCAACTCCATCACCATCATCAACCCTCTC
This sequence comes from Dendrobates tinctorius, assembly GCF_039654945.1. Classification (NCBI taxonomy): domain Eukaryota; kingdom Metazoa; phylum Chordata; class Amphibia; order Anura; family Dendrobatidae; genus Dendrobates; species Dendrobates tinctorius. The sequence goes on from NW_027361677.1 coordinate 15,475,295, forward strand.
TGTCTGCCCTGTCCACCTCTACTTCCACCATATGCAGCTCTCAAGTCCAGCTCACCCTCCCAGACACTGAGTAGGTCAAGAAAGTACTCAGTCTCTCATCCACGTACACTGGGTTTGAATGCCCACATTGCCAAACTAATCTCGTTTGAGATGATGCCCTTTCGGTTGGTGGAAAGCACAGCTTTCCGCGAACTCATGGCCTATGCAGAACCACGCTATGACCTACCCAGTCGCCACTTCTTCTCTCGCAAAGCCATCCCAGCCCTCCACCATCATGTGAAAGACCGCATTGTCCATGCACTCAAGCAGTCAGTGAGCGGAAAGGTGCACCTCACAACCGATGCATGGTCCAGTCGGCATGGCCAGGGCCGTTACGTGTCCATCACTGCGCACTGGGTTAATGTGGTGGATGCAGGGTCCACAGGGGACAGCGGTGGTGGGACAGTGCTGCCTAGCCCACGGTATAGGAAACAGTTGGCTGTAGGCGTTCGACCCTCCTCCTCCTCCAGAAGCGAAAGCTCGTCCACAGAGCGCAGTCGTACGAGCACTCCATCTGCAGCTGCCACTGTTGCACACGATGTGTCCCCCCTATCGAGCAGCTAGTGGAAAGCGTCAGCAGGCTGTGTTGCAGATGATGTGTTTGGGCGACAGACACACCGCCGAGGTGCTGTCCGAGTACTTGAAGCGACAAACTGAGTCATGGCTGGGCAGTGTACATCTTGAGGCAGGCAAGGTAGTTAGTGATAACGGCCGTAATTTTGTGGCAGCCATAGCCCTTTCAAAACTCAGCCACATACCTTGCTTGGCTCACACCTTGAACCTGGTGGTGCAGTGCTTCCTCAAAAATTATCCGGAGTTAACAGCCCTGCTCCAGAAGGTGCGAAGACTGTGCGCGCACATCCGCCGGTCGCCTGTACACTCCGTTCGTATGCAGAAGCTGCAGAGATTGCTCCACCTTCCCAACCACCGCCTCATTATCGACATTGCAACAAGGTGGAACTCCACCCTGCACATGGTGGATCGGCTGTGCGAGCAGAGGCAGGCCATAATGCATTTGTGGGAGGATACACGGCCAGGCACTTTGAGAGCAGACATGGAGTTGACAGGTGTGCAGTGGTCGAAGCTGAAAGACCTTTGTAAAGTCCTTCAGTGTTTTGAGGAATGCACACGGCTGGTAAGTGCAGACGACGCCATCCTAAGCATGAGCATCCCACTTATGCGTCTGCTCATGCAAACTTTGACGCACCTTAAGGAGCAGGCGGCTGCAGCCAATGTTGATGAGGAGGAAGAGGAGGAGGGAATCCTTGATGACATTCAGCCATTGTCTGCTCAGGGACCTCTCCTGGACGAGGTGGAGGAAGAAGAGGAGGAGGAGGATGATGATGGGGATGATTACTTAGGGGAGGAGGATGCATCTCGTGGGGTAAGTGAAAATGTTGGCGTGGCAAGGTCTGGTACAGGGTTTGTGCGTGACTGGAGGGATGTGGATTTGCCAGAAAGTGCTCCTCCACCCAGCACTCGCAGTGCATCATTGACACCGGGAACATTGGCCCACATGTCAGATTATGCCTTGCGGATCCTAAAAAGGGACCCCCGCATTGCCAAAATGATGAACGATGACGACTACTGGTTGGCCAGCATCCTGGATCCACGCTATAAAGGCAAATTACAAAACATCATGCCACAGGAGAACCTTGACCTAATATTGGCTAATAAACAAGCAACTCTGGTAAATCGGTTGCTTGAGGCATTCCCAGCACACAGCAGCGGTGATGGTTCTCACACGAGCCGTACGGGCCGGGGGCAGCTTGGCAGAGGTGTTCGTGGTGCACACAGCAGAAGTGGCGTTGGAGACAGGGGTTTCATGACAATGTTGTGGACTGATTTTTCAAATACCGCTCACACAACTGGTAATACTGCATCGATGGAAAGTGACAGGAGACAGCAGTTGTCAACTATGGTTACAAACTACTTTTCCTCCCATATCGATGTTCTCCCACACAGGTCATTCCCCTTTGACTATTGGGCCGCTAAACTGGACACCTGGCCTGAATTGGCCCAATATGCCTTACAGGAGCTCGCTTGCCCAGCTGCAAGTGTGCTATCGGAAAGAGTCTTCAGTGCAGCTGGATCAATCCTGACAGAAAAAAGGACCCGTCTGTCAACCCAAAATGTGGATGATCTAACCTTCATTAAAATGAACCACGCATGGGTTTCCAAGGATTTTGTCCCACCTTCCCCTGATGACACATAGGGTGACAGAAAAATGGCTTGCTTTGGTCCACCTCTTCCTGGTACTTCACCTATTTCACCTTTTGCATCAGCTGAATGTCCAACATCAACATATGCCACTTTCTAAAACTCCCTAACTGTGCTGCCTCCCCCCCATGGCCGGGGTCACCACCTAGCGCACGAAACCGTGCGAGTGCCGTTGCCCTGGACAGGTGGGTAGGCCGACTCTTGGGCGCAGGCACTGGCACAGGGTCTCTCATAGTGCAATCAAGTGTCTCTGACGGTGGTGGTGCACACCCGCCGTCAGACACACCGCTGTACTATGAGGGGCCCAGTGCCAGTACCGACGCCCACGAGTGGGCCCCCCTTGCTTGGGCAGGGCCCCAGCATTTGCAATCTTTACCTCTCCCTGCTCCTCCGCTGTGTAATCTGGGCCGTCAAATCCATAACCTTTGTGCAATCACGTGCAATCCATACTGGGCCTAACACCGTCTGAGCCTGCCTCCTGAGACATATATTTTGAATGTGTACGCTATCCATACATGTTATCCGGGGATACGGTACCCTTTCTAACCTTTGTGCAATCCATACTGGGCCTAACACCGTCTGAGCCTGCCTCCTGAGACATATATTTTGAATGTGTACGCTATCCATACATGTTATCTGGGGATACGGTACCCTTTCTAACCTTTGTGCAATCACGTGCAATCCATACTGGGCCTAACACCGTCTGAGCCTGCCTCCTGAGACATATATTTTGAATGTGTACGCTATCCATACATGTTATCTGGGGATACGGTACCCTTTCTAACCTTTGTGCATTCACGTGCAATCCATACTGGGCCTAACACCGTCTGAGAATGATAGATGGGGCCCACCATACACTGGAACATTCCAAAGGTGGACATCAGACACTGGAGCAGCATTTACAGGGCCCATTATACACTAGAGCATTAGAAATGGGGCCCATTATGTTTGGAGCATTATTTGGGCCCATAAGAAGGTAGAGCTTCATCCATGGGGACCAACATATACTGTAGCATTATGTGGAGCTCATCATATACTGTTTCAAACATTATATGGGACCAATGATTCTGTATGGAGAAATAGATGGGCCTCGTCATGAGATGTAAAAAGTGAGGTATTTTTCATTGTACTATACCGCTATTTCTCTGCCGTATCGGAGCATGATGAGTTGTGGTATGTGTTAAAGGGGCGCTCTTTCGCCCAGGGCACATGAAAACCTGGAGCCAGCCCTCCCCCCCACATTCTGTAGCCAAATAACCCCCATTTTTCAGTGCGTAACTTGTATTATGAAGTTAATTAAGGTTGACAAGCTTAAGTAAGAAGAATTGATGCTTTTGGCATTCAAATGGGCACTGTAGGTGTGTTTCCTGTCCTCCTCTCACTGCCGACTTTTATTCCCCATTGACTTACATTGGGTTTCGTGTTTCGGGACGACCCCGACTTTTCCCTATAATCGGACGATCTTGCTCGACCCGACTTTTGGAAAAGTCGGGTTTCACGAAACGAAACGCGACCCTAAAAAATCAAAAGTTGCTCAACTCTAGTCATAACCAATCAGTCGTTACATATAGACACGTATGGAAGAAACAATTATTCAGACTATCGGTAATTTTTTTCAAAACTCGTAATTTTACACCACTCATCTAAGAATATGTATAGACAAGAAGGTAAGGAAGGACAAAACCTGCTCTTGTGTACCCATCTGTAAATAGATGCATGATTGCATCAACCCTCAATCTACTAAAATGCTTGTGCATGCCCTCATCTCCTGCCTCGACTACTGCAACATCCTTTTCTGTGGTCTCCCTGCTAACACCCTCGCACCTCTCCAGTCCATCCTTAACTCTGCTGCCTGACTAATTCAGCTCTCTCCTCACAACTCCTCCGCTTCTCCCCTCTGCAAATCTCTTCACTGGCTCCCATTCCCTCAGCGTATCCCGATCAAATTACTAATACTGACCTACAAGGCCATCTATAACCTGTCTCCTCCATATGTCTCTGAAATAATCTCCCAAGACCTTCTCTCCTCCACACTTATTCGCTCCTCACCCAACTGCCTCCAAGTCTTCTCCCGAATATTCCCATTCTCCGGAACTCTTTACCACAACATGTCCGACCATCAACCACATTTGGATCCTTCAGACAGAACCTGTAAACCCACCTCTTCATGAAAGCTTACAGTCTGCAATGACCCCGCTACCTCCTCACCACTACCGGAGGTATCACCTCAACCAACTGCTGCAACCCGCCAACCTACTGTCTCCTTCACCACCATCCTGTAGTATGTAAGCCTGAAAAGGCAGGGTCCCCTTTGTATCAGTCTATCATTGTTAGCTTTACTGTAAGTGATATCTGTAATTTGTATGTAACCCCTTCTCATGTACAGCACCATGGAATCAATGGTGCTTTATAAATAATGTTTGTGTAGATTTATTGTCATCCCATTGTGGGGAAGGTGACTTGACGGGCAGACTTGACTGGAGGAAGAAGGGACGGTTTGTGCACTATAGACGGATATTTGTAATGACAGAAAGGAAACAGCTGGGAAGATGAAAAAGGAATGCAATACCTAGATTTGACCACAAGATTGCAGAGGGGAGCATGAAAACAGGACTTGTCAGCAGCTTAGGGCTATGCTTAGTCATGGGGGGTGGGGAGATAGGAACCCAGGATGGAAATTCCAAAGAAGGGTATAAATAGGACAGGACAGGGTTCTTGGCTAGTCACGGGAGGAGCTCAGGAGGAGAAGACTCAGTACGGAGGACTGACAACGGTGGAGATCTCGACCAGGGGACTGATGGGAAGAGATGGTCAGGAAGGTGGCCCTGACACAAAGAACCGCAGGACAGACGAGGCCCCGGGGGTTCCGATTGGACGACGACCTTGGACTGGTGAAGCACTGGCGGTAGATATGCCTTGGGCAGCCCCAGCGAAAGATCCGCAAGGAACATCACTACGACTGAAGGAAGGTGAAGCTACCCAGACCTGAATACGGAGAGCTGTAAAGGTGCTGCGGTGTATGGCTACGGTCGTCAGGAGGACGGCCAATAAGCTCGGACCTGTTGTACCTGGAAATCTGTGTCGTCTGTGCGCGGTAAGAATTGGACCACCCCCCAATCCGGGCCACTACCACACAATCATTAAGATTTTGGTGACATATAGCATCTAAAGATTGATACTTGGGTTGCATTGACATCCTACTGCAAATGCAGTGCAACCATTGCAGGAAATCTATTTCTATTGGATTTTTTGGTCTCAAGTTGACCGTGAATTTGACTTTGGTGAATGGAGCATGCATCTTCAACTCTCCTACAATTTGGCCTACAAGTTAATTGAAATGTTTTTGCTTATTTAACTTGTCTAAGAGTTGTAGTGTTATCTCTTATGGGGCATTTATGGCATATCACTGGGACCAGCATCTATCTCAAGAACATTACCACAGTGTACGCTGTCAGTAACTGAAGGGAAAGATCTTAACCGTTTTTCAAGCTCCAATAGAATGGAGAGAGCCAAGGACAAAAGGTCAGGAATAGAAATGGATCCTTATCTATTAATATTTTGTACACGTCCATGAGGGAAATACACCCATCATCTATTTGCAGCATCTGTTCTTGAACTCGTATAGTCCCAGTAACACTGACTTCACGTATGTTTTCAGAAGTGGAGCATGAGTTTACTTTAGAAGTGTTGAGATGTTTTTTTAGCATAAGGGCACCTTTGTTCCATGTGTCCCCATACTGCTGGCAAATGTGTGAATCCAGATCTGAAGTGGAATATTCCAAACACCATAATAAAAATATACAATAGACTATGCTGAGAATGAGACCAATAAAAACAAAATGGGGTAAATTTATGGTCTAGCTGCTGTCAATGGTCTGGAATGTAAAAATGTTTGAGCTTCAAGAAGGAGGGCTACCTCACAACAAAAGCTTAATGACTAAGGGTTATGAAAGGCAGACCACCCACATGAATTCTGTCACCTCTTGGATGACAATCATTAATTTCTGTGCTGGAGCCCAAGAAGGGAGCACGATCCTTGACGTGTGTGCACCTGGAGCATTGTGTGTCAAGTCCATCTCGACAGTGGGCTCCTTATCACCATCCACAGTGAAGGGACTGTGTAAATTGTAGGTTAGGAAATACAGCAGGGAAGACAATAAGAACATTGATTGTTTCCCCTTACAATGGGTTTCCATGTCCTTAATAGTGAATACTAGGTATATATTGAGCCTCCTAAAGTTGAAGAAAAGTTCTCCTGCTTAAGACTTATAATGCTGTGATCTAGAAAACTTTTTGTAGCCAACTTGTTTAGCTCTGGCAATGGTTATATGTAGTACATAACATAAGATTAGTAAAATGTGATTGCTTTTATCCAGAAATGGTCGCTTTCTTGTATCCAGACTTGCATCATCCAAGCTAAAAGGGTGGTCTCATGAAGATAGCCATCATCCATATGCCCTATTAGACCTTATAATATGGGATCCTCTGCTGGAGTATCTCTTCTAAATACCAGAAAGAAGAGTTTCTCTACAAGACTCATGTAACTGGACCAGAATACACAATAATCCAATGAAATGATCCACTGAGAAATTTAATATGCAAATTGCCTCTTCAAAGAGGAAAAGGTCTTGAATTCTATAGCGCCAACAGTTGGAAGCAGCAATCCTACAAGTCACTATCAACCCTTGCAATATGATTTGGGATAAAAGCCAAATCAGAATCTCAATTTGCAGACACGACGTTTTGGGCTATTGCCCCTCATCAGTGCAATGTTTGAGAACTGAATTGGCTAGTTATATTGCAAGATTTGTTAAAGGGTTGATAATGACTTGTAGGTTTGCTGCTTCCAACAGGTGGCGCTATAGAGTTCAAGTTCTCTTCCTCTCTGAAGAGTCAAGTTGCATATTAAATTTCCCACAGGAGTATTGCACCGCGAATAAACCTCCTTACCTTGGCCTGCCAGTGCCGGTATGTCACTCTACACAAGGAGAAACATTACCCCTCCGACCTCAGTCCAGAGCCTCTCACCTAGCCAAATTAGTTATCATACTTTGCCCCTCCTCAGTGTAATACCCTGAAACACTGTCTGCAAATTGAGGTTCTGATTTTTCTTTTATCCTAAGTCATATTTCAAGACTCCTTAAAGAGTCGATAATGATTTGTAGGAAGGATCGCTGCTTCCAACAGGTGACGCTATAGAGTTCAAGATCTCTTCTTCTTCGAAGAGGCAATTTGCATACAAAAAAACCAAAACCCTGAATTTTGTTTTGTCCATAGATTGAAATTCTGACTGATAAGGAATTAATAATCTTTACGTAGAAGGTATTTTGTGCCTGTAAACTGTATGTGATTATGAAAGATTATAAACCCAGGAAAAATGGGATTATTCATCGCGTTGTGAAATTGCCGAATTTATGCCAATACATTACTTTATATTAGGTTTTGTCTAATTCATTTCCAGAGGCTTCACTTTACTTTATTATTGGCTCTCATCACCTTCAGTGAGATTGAAGAATTGTCCCCATCAGACAATAAATGAGCGTGGACTCGCCATCAGCATGCAGAGGCTTCATCCGTTACCAAGCTCGCTGCTCCTGGTTACACAGAAAAGAATGCCGTACCTCTGCTAGACCAAACCCATTGAGATTGCTACACGTTAGAATTTAATTAATTTGACAAAAGATCCTAATTGTTTTCATACCTTTATCCTTTTGGCTGTAAGAACGTGGTTTCTGGGTGTTTTTTTGACTCGCCATTTTCCAGGAGGTTTATTTTACAATTTGGGCGTCACCAATATTGACATCAGGGGTAGAAATGTTTCTTAAAATGCATATTACACGTGGTCGTAAATGTCAAGCTATTCTGTGGCATATACAGAAGGGTTCACTAGTAAAAATTAAAATTATCCCCCACCCTTCACACTCTCCAACCTCCAGGCAGAAAATCTGGTAAATTTCTATATAAACATGGGTTTTCCCACACAACTTCAGACATGTTAAGTCTGTCTCCCTACAGGAAGTGGAGGCTGATCTAGATTTCCCTACAGGAAATGAGGGCAAGGCTATATCTCTCTACAGTTAGTGGGGGCAGGGCTATGTCTCTGTACAGGAAGTGGCTGGAAGGCTGTCTCTCTACAGTTAGTGGGGGCAGGGCTATGTCTCTGTACAGGAAGTGGCTGGAAGGCTGTCTCTCTACAGTTAGTGGGGGCAGGGCTATGTCTCTGTACAGGAAGTGGTTGGAAGGCTGTCTCTCTACAGTTAGTGGGGGCAGGGCTATGTCTCTGTACAGGAAGTGGTTGGAAGGCTGTCTCTCTACAGTTAGTGGGGGCAGGGCTATGTCTCTGTACAGGAAGTGGTTGGAAGGCTGTCTCTCTACAGTTAGTGGGGGCAGGGCTATGTCTCTGTACAGGAAGTGGGTGGAAGGCTGTCTCTCTACAGTTAGTGGGGGCAGAGGTATGTCTCTGTACAGGAAGTGGGTGGAAGGCTGTCTCTCTACAGTTAGTGGGGACAGAGGTATGTCTCTGTACAGGAAGTGGGTGGAAGGCTGTCTCTCTACAGTTAGTGGGGGCAGGGCTATGTCTCTGTACAGGAAGTGGGGTAAAGGCTATCTCTCTACAGTAAGTGGGGGCAGGGCTATGTCTCTGTACAGGAAGTGGGTGGAAGGCTGTCTCACTACAGTTAGCGGGGGCAGGGCTATGTCTCTGCAGGAAGTGACTGGAAGGCCGTCTCTCTACAGTTAGTGGGGGAAGGGATATGTCCTCTGTTCTTGATGTGGTTGGGTTGCTGTCACTCTACAGTTAGTGGGGGAAGGGCTATGTCTCTGTACAGGAAGTGGTTGGAAGGCTGTCTCTCTACAGTTAGTGGGGTAAAGGCTATGTCTCTGTACAGAAAGTGGATGGAAGGCTCTCTACAGTTAGTGGGGGCAGGGCTATGTCTCTGTACAGGAAGTGGTTGAAAGGCTGTCTCTCTACAGTTAGTGGGGGCAGGGCTATGTCTCTGTACAGGAAGTGGTTGGAAGGCTGTCTCTCTGCAGTTAGTGGGGGCAGGGCTATGTCTCTGTACAGGAAGTGGGTGGAAGGCTGTCTCTCTACAGTTAGTGGGGGCAGAGGTATGTCTCTGTACAGGAAGTGGGTGGAAGGCTGTCTCTCTACAGTTAGTGGGGACAGAGGTATGTCTCTGTACAGGAAGTGGGTGGAAGGCTGTCTCTCTACAGTTAGTGGGGGCAGGGCTATGTCTCTGTACAGGAAGTGGGGTAAAGGCTGTCTCTCTACAGTAAGTGAGGGCAGGGCTATGTCTCTGTACAGGAAGTGGGTGGAGGGCTGTCTCACTACAGTTAGCGGGGGCAGGGCTATGTCTCTGCAGGAAGTGACTGGAAGGCCGTCTCTCTACAGTTAGTGGGGGAAGGGATATGTCCTCTGTTCTTGATGTGGTTGGAATGCTGTCACTCTACAGTTAGTGGGGGAAGGGCTATGTCTCTGTACAGGAAGTGGTTGGAAGGCTGTCTCTCTATAGTTAGTGGGGTAAAGGCTATGTCTCTGTACAGAAAGTGGATGGAAGGCTCTCTACAGTTAGTGGGGGCAGGGCTATGTCTCTGTACAGGAAGTGGTTGGAAGGCTGTCTCTCTACAGTTAGTGGGGGCAGGGCTATGTCTCTGTACAGGAAGTGGGTGGAAGGCTGTCTCTCTACAGTTAGTGGGGGCAGAGGTATGTCTCTGTACAGGAAGTGGGTGGAAGGCTGTCTCTCTACAGTTAGTGGGGACAGAGGTATGTCTCTGTACAGGAAGTGGGTGGAAGGCTGTCTCTCTACAGTTAGTGGGGGCAGGGCTATGTCTCTGTACAGGAAGTGGGGTAAAGGCTATCTCTCTACAGTAAGTGGGGGCAGGGCTATGTCTCTGTACAGGAAGTGGGTGGAAGGCTGTCTCACTACAGTTAGCGGGGGCAGGGCTATGTCTCTGCAGGAAGTGACTGGAAGGCCGTCTCTCTACAGTTAGTGGGGGAAGGGATATGTCCTCTGTTCTTGATGTGGTTGGGTTGCTGTCACTCTACAGTTAGTGGGGGAAGGGCTATGTCTCTGTACAGGAAGTGGTTGGAAGGCTGTCTCTCTACAGTTAGTGGGGTAAAGGCTATGTCTCTGTACAGAAAGTGGATGGAAGGCTCTCTACAGTTAGTGGGGGCAGGGCTATGTCTCTGTACAGGAAGTGGTTGAAAGGCTGTCTCTCTACAGTTAGTGGGGGCAGGGCTATGTCTCTGTACAGGAAGTGGTTGGAAGGCTGTCTCTCTGCAGTTAGTGGGGGCAGGGCTATGTCTCTGTACAGGAAGTGGGTGGAAGGCTGTCTCTCTACAGTTAGTGGGGGCAGAGGTATGTCTCTGTACAGGAAGTGGGTGGAAGGCTGTCTCTCTACAGTTAGTGGGGACAGAGGTATGTCTCTGTACAGGAAGTGGGTGGAAGGCTGTCTCTCTACAGTTAGTGGGGGCAGGGCTATGTCTCTGTACAGGAAGTGGGGTAAAGGCTGTCTCTCTACAGTAAGTGAGGGCAGGGCTATGTCTCTGTACAGGAAGTGGGTGGAGGGCTGTCTCACTACAGTTAGCGGGGGCAGGGCTATGTCTCTGCAGGAAGTGACTGGAAGGCCGTCTCTCTACAGTTAGTGGGGGAAGGGATATGTCCTCTGTTCTTGATGTGGTTGGAATGCTGTCACTCTACAGTTAGTGGGGGAAGGGCTATGTCTCTGTACAGGAAGTGGTTGGAAGGCTGTCTCTCTATAGTTAGTGGGGTAAAGGCTATGTCTCTGTACAGAAAGTGGATGGAAGGCTCTCTACAGTTAGTGGGGGCAGGGCTATGTCTCTGTACAGGAAGTGGTTGGAAGGCTGTCTCTACAGTTAGTGGGGGAAGGGCTATGTCTCGGTACAGGAAGTGGCTGGAAGGCTGTCTCTCTACAGTTAGTGGGGGAAGGGCTATGTCTCTGTACAGGAAGTGGTTGGAAGGCTGTCTCTCTACAGATAGTGGAGGCAGGGCTATGTCTCTCTACATGAAATAGTCAGAGGGCTATGTGGCTCTGCAGAACTTGAGGAATGGTTGTCTTTCTACAGGAAGTGGGGGGAGAGCTATGTCGCTTTACAGGAAAGAAGGCATGGCTATGTCTACAGAAAGTAGTTGCAGGGCTATGACTATACAGTTAGTGGAAGCAATCATTGGTCATTAGGGACTCAACAAGGTTTGGTCATTAGTGAGTAGAAGTCAATGTTCTGCGACTACTATGGCTAATCCAGTCTTGAGTGGCACAACCATCAAATAATGCATAAAATGTAGGTCTAAACGTAGGAAATTAGTGACCAATCAGAGCTCAGAGTTCTTAAAATGCTCTAGTAAAATGTAAGCTACATTGTGATTGGTTGCTTTGTGGAAGAAATGTTTTTCCAGTAGGCAGTTCTGATAAATGAAGGCCCTTTTTTCTTGTATTGTGAAGTTGATTATATGATCATTTTGCTTTAAAAACATTAGATCATGGTTAAATAAGAAGTGTTTAAGAAGCAGAAGAGAACGATTTTAGTACTCATTACTAGTGCAACCATTTTCCCACACTGACCCTTTCTTTACCTCTTGTGTTCTGTGGTTACACAAAGCAAGGTTAAAAAAAAAATCACAACATCCACTAATGGCATTTCCATCTCTCAGTCAAGAACTGGCACAAAAATTACAATTTGTACTAGAAATTGCAGTTTAATTGAACAACATAATGACTAACAGCGTATTTAATTTTCATCAAACCTTTTCCCTTGGGAATAAAAACAATCTAAAAATAAATTGAAAACATTATCCTATCTTAAACTGCCAAGAAAATTTTCCAAGAGCTACTTGTAATGAGCAAGAGGCAAAAATGGCGACGAAAAAAACACAACGGAAAATAACTCGTAATATAATAAACATAACAGCAATCTTTTCTGGAGGCTAATCCTACATTAAAAATATCAATCCTAGAAAAGAAGCAGTTCAAGTTGAAAATATGCTCTTTAGACAAAAGTACTTGAACAGACGTCTAAATTCGAGATCAGCGAATCATTTGAGCTTCCCAAAATGTAAAATAAATCTGATTTGTTCCAATTGCCCTGAGCACTGAGGTCTCATTTTTTAAGCTCTGGCTTATGGTAAGTGGGGCACAGTTGATTTTCAGTGCTGGGTTGTCACAGTTTCTGTAAGTGTTTTATGGCTTTCTCTCCTTCTCACACACCCTGGAGGAGCCTGTGACACGCCCTGGAGGAGCTTGTGAGCCACGCTGTTATGAATGAGTCACCGGAGGAGGTAAAAACAAAAACACAAGCTAAGTCCAGAAAACCGGAGAGGTTGGTAGCTAGCGGATTGCAGACTCCTGATCCTATTCACCACAACTAACAGTAGCCGTGGGGGGTTCTACGGTGCCCTAGACCCCTCATCACAGCCGGAGAGCTAAATAAGCCTAAAGAAAGAAAGGGGAAATCTAAACTGCCCCAGAGCAGACCTCAAAGCAATAGACAGCCCCCAACATGTATTGTCGGTGAAAAACGGATGAAAAAACAAACACAGACAGAAAGACAGGCTGAGCAAATGATGGGGCCCAACTAACTAGATAGGAAAGGACAGAAAAGATGCTGGCTGCAATCACGCAAAAAGCCCTGCCAAAAATAATGTCCAACACGTCTGATAGAAAAGGCCCTGAAGTCACTAGACTTCAAAATCACTATATCAGCACTCAGGTATATTCTGAAGACAGAGCAAAGAGATCAACTGATCAGAGACAAAAATGGAGTTCAGCTCGTCCCAACCAGGGCAGGCTGAACACAAACACTAAGTAAACAGACACAATCTCATGGAAAAATAGCAGAGCAAAAACTTAGCTTTTAGTAGACAGGAACTAAACTGGATGCCAGAGCTCAGAGCAGAAAGGATCACCAGCAACCCTGCAGGGCGTCGGCTGCCTTATATACACTCAGAAATTCCGGATGTCCAATCACACTCCACCTGTTCAGATGACAGGTTCTTCCCATCCAGATCAATTTCACTACCTCCTTTCACCAGCAGAGGGAGTTCATCAGACATCAGAGGTGAAGGAGAGAATGAACTCATAACACCACGCTCCCTTAGTAAAGACCATATCAATTAGCACTAAATAAAAATGACCATATCTGTGGAACCATATGGTGGATTTTAAAAACACAAAAACAGATACTCAGGAGAGCAAAGAGAATAAAATACAAAAAAAACTGGCCACTTTTGACCTGGTGACTGGTTCTCTTTAACTCTGCGACTAGAAATGGGATTTTGGACTCTGTAAAAGAAAAACTTATTCCAGACCCATAAAAAAACAAGATGTATTATTAGGCACATAATTTTGGCCTAGTAAGTGGTGTTTTACTTTGAAGGTTTCCTCTTTCGTGTGGTTATGATAGTTTATGGTCGTTTGTATGTAATGTTGAGTTACTATTGTTATATAGAGATTTGTATAATTGTAGGATGAGTTGAATCATGAAAGAATAAATGTGCCCATGATTATAGTCTTGTGTCCAAAAACATTCAACGTTTATTTAAGTTCTGGGCACCAATTTTCTGTGTTTTTTTGGATTTGTGTGGTTTTCTGGTTTCCGTTTATATATTGGACACCACAACCCGGAATATTTCTGTATAATGAATGGACAGGAATGTGTTATGTTATATATCCATTTTTTTATGATCTGGGAGTTCAGATGGTTTGTTGCCAAATTTACTATGGTTTGAAATACTTTAAATCTTAAAGGGGTTGTTCATGCAAAAAAGTTACCCATGGGCGTGGCAGTGTGAAAAAGAAAAAAAAAACACACTACACGACTCATCTACTGGCACCCACCTGGATTCAGTGCAGACTGCCTCAGAAAGCTGCACTGATACAGGAAGAGGAAATGTCACTATTTCAACAGCAACAGGACCGCTGCTGTCTGTGATTGGCTGCAGCGGTAAGGTGACTGGAGAAGCAATTCATCAGACACCAAGCCGGAACACCATTAATATCATTATAAGACCATGGGGTTTTACTAATATACATTTCACTTTGGATACAAAGTTGTATGGATGTGAAATATTCTGTGTAACTGACTACAAGAAAATTAGAATCACACCTTAAATGATAATGTAAATAAACTTCTATATTGGACAGATGCTGCACTACTGAGAGATTCTTATAATCATTTTCAAATGCCAAATATTAAACACACAAAGTGCTCAAAAATAGGGTTTTTTCTATACAATTGTAATATCTGTACCGGTTTCTGTTCCGGTGGTTTGGTGTAGCCGCACTTTTGCTGCTGGTGATGCTTGACACCAAAGATCCTGTTTTCTTCCTGGGACAGACTTTTAGTGCTGAGATCAAGGAACTATATGGTTAATGGTCAAGTTTTGATTGTTCCTCTCTGAGAGTACTGGATGGGGCTGCCTGCTATTTAAACCCCTGAGACTGACTTCCACTGCCAGTCAATTAGTTCTGCTACCTGGTTTGTGGTCCTGTCCTTGCTTCTGATGTTTTACTGATTCCTTCTTGTTTTCTGACCTCAATGTGAGTTTTGACTATTTGTTTTTTTGTTAATATGACTTCTTGACTTGCCCCTGTTTGATGATCCTTCTTGCCTCTGGTTCGCTCTTCTGGACAGCACCCTTTCTGTAGAAGCAATCCACTGGACCCAGTTGTAAAGCCAGATCCCTGTAAAGGGGTTAAAGTGTGATGGTTGGGGTTCCTCTAAAATTTGCCAGAGTGAGTGGCTTGTATCAAGTCTGCCCAAGACATCCTTTTAGAGCCTGTGGCCTCGAACAGACCTGACGACAATACCATTGAAAATTATTTATTTTATATTCAATTACAATAACCTCCAACATCCTGCAATGCGGATTTTACAAGTCAAGCTGCCGTCAGCTTGTGACATTTAATAATGTCTGTTGTGTAAAGGGGTTACTTTTAATCAATATATAGCATGGTACTATATTGAAGTCAACTGCAATTTAATTAAATTAAATTTCACTCGCAAGAATTAAACGAAAAAAAACATGGAGAATGTGAGGATCATATCTCTCTCCAACCATACTAAAGAAAAAATTAAACTGTATATAATGATGCGATGATAATGCTAATATTACTACCATTAATTAATACTGAAATAACTAAAAATAACAATTTAGAAATGAAAATCACTCAAAATTTGATTCATCCAGGTTCTCTCGATGAGTCCCATGGAGTCTATGATCTGAATAAAGTTTGGTTCAAATCGAATCTGCTTCTGAGTTCTCTTCAGACCCTAGATCATAATAAATGGAGGAGGTTAAAAAGTAATAAAAGATTATTCTCACCTGCCACAGTGCAGTCACTCACCTATCCTGCCATGACCATTCCCTGCCTGGTCCTTCACTTGTTCCTTAAAGTCTTTAAACCTTCCGGCGTTAACTTGGTCTTACACGGTCACATATGACAATGATGATTGACAACAATGAAGTGCGTCGTTCTTCACATGACCGTGTGTGGTCTAGTCAGTGTCAGAAGATCCAAGGACCAGAGAGAAATCGGGGAACTGTGGCAATTGGACAGGTGGAACTAAAAGTCGAGTGTAGTCTTTTATTAATTAACCCCTTCCCGCTCAAAAAATACAGCAAAATGGCAACTAAATAGAGACCATTTTGTTAGATTTGTGCTAATCAAGTCCACCCCTCAAGAAAAATTCAGATTCTGGTAAATCCATCCTTTTTGGGAAATTTGACAAATTTGATTTGCTACAAATCTATCCACTCTTTTCTAATAAAGTGGCAAAATGATTGTTACACTTATTTAGTTTCTTATTAAAGGGATTCAATGAAGTGGGGCCCAGATGCTGTAAAATATCTAAAATAGAGCAGGTTCTTGGCCTTACTGGGTCCCATCCGAGTCCCCAACGCTGTTCCCGTCTCTTACCTGCTGCAGTGACATCAACTCGATAGGGTACATCAACGTTGTAGCCAATCACTGAGCACAGTGGATTTTGCTGTCTACTTTGAGCACAGAGATAAACTACAGCAGTGATGCCCGATGTTGACGTGATGTCACCACTACAGTCAAACCACTTAGACAGAAGCAGCGGTGGGGAATCAGAAAAGACACGGGGAGGATGAGTTCCTGCACTTATTTCGGTGTCAGCCAAAATACCTGAGACTGGAGCAGTGACGTGGAGTTGGAAGGGACCCAGGGAGAGTGAGTACATACTTTTTTCCTTTTGGTTTCAGCCAAAACATTGAGACTGGAGAATCGGCAGGGAGTCGGAAAGGACCCAGGGAGGGTGAATACATGCTCTTTTTGTTATTTTGGCTTCAGCCTAATCACTGAGACTGGATCAGTGGCAGGGAGTCAGATGTGATACAGGGAGAGTGAGTACCTGCACTGTTTGCTATTTTGGTTTCAGCCAAAACACTGAGACCAAAGTAGTGGCAGAGGCACCGGAGTTGGATCCAGGGAGGATAAGTACCTGTTGTGTTTTGGTATTTTAGAGTGTTGTAGTCGTATTTTCTTAAGGCCCCATTCACACGTTTGTAAAACACTGGCACCGAAAAACCAGTATCTGTGTCAGTGTTTTGGATCAGCATGCCATCTGTGTTTTTCCAGTATGGATACAGAAAGAATGTAATTGCAATGCTTCGTCTACACTTTTGCAATGTTAAACACAGCGTACATAGACGGCATATGAATGGCAATGATCCATAGACTTGTATTAGCCCTTATCCATGCTGTCGGAAAAAATGGGCCTGTCTCCAAGTGGACAACTCCTTTAATTCTTTATATAATTCTGTTTTTCTGATTTTCCATGCAGCTTATTTCCTCCTTTTCATTCTCCTATCTTTAAGATGTAGACACACGTAGGTCACGTCATTTTCGTTAAAAATGAACAGCGTCGGTTTTTCTTTAATGGAATTCTATAGCCCTCAGACCGGCATTGTGCAAAGGAGTGAAACAAAAGCTCAACGGGGCGTTTTATGTGTTGAAAACCAAATGATTTCTGATAAAAGATAAGTCTCTCCTTTGTGTTCCGGCGCAGACCACCAAGTGCTCATCAACGCCACTGCAAACGAGTAAAAAGCCGGAACGAAGATTCGGCTTAATAGTATTCTAAGGCACGGTGACAATTTTTTTTTTTTTTTTTTATGAATTGGATAGATAAGAGATGGCACAAAGCTTCTTGGGAGTGCATTGCATAGATATCAAGACAAAGGTTAAAAGCATCATAAAATTCCCTGGAGAATGGTGAGCTCCAGTGTGAGCCCTGAAGTCGGATAATGTCTCGCGAAAGATCACTTTGTAATGCTCAAGTCAATCCATATACGAGGCGCATAAAAAGGCTAAAAGACAGGGTTACTATATATAATGCCATGGAAGGGTATGTAAACCTTTCACAATATGACTGGTGTTGGCTTCTATAGTGAATTTATTGCAAGACTCTACAAGGCTACAATAGACTCTATCAATCCTATCTAGCGTAGAATGCGAGATGTATCATCGGTAACGGCATGTATCACCGGTAACAATTTTGCAGCCAGCTCTGGTGGTGCTATTTTCTTCTAAAGTGATGCAAGTCTGTGTCAAGGAATGTTTTAGTGGGAGACTTAAAGCATCCCCGACTAGAACAGTACAATAGAGAATGAAGTATTGATCTCATAAGGCCGTCTCATTCTCTTTCTACTTTTTTATTGTTTGCTTGTAGTTAAATAGCGCGAAGTGTGAAATCGCTGCTTTTCATCATTGTGCTCCTCCGGCTTAAACAAGAAGAGTTAAAGGCACGTTTCCGACCTTTACTATTGCCATATAAGCCCCCTACATAATAGATGACTCGGAGAATGCCAACCCTCCATATTTCTTGATACATGTTGAGATATACCGTATTCTTCCCATTAGCGGTAATTTAAACTTATATTCAGAAATGTAAATCATTCCATTTCCGAGCTCTACAGCCATTCTTTGTGTCTGGTTTCTAAGGAATTATTTTTTCAATACTTAGCATTGTAGGAATAGAGTAGAGGGCAACGTGTGAAGTAGGAAGAGACAAGATCAGTGATGGGCGAACGTGCTGTGTTAAGGTGTATACAACCATGCTTGGGAGCTAACCAAGTGTCTTCAGCATGCTCTAAAAATGTTGAAGTCCCCGCAGCTGTTTGACAGCCCCAACACAGCCATGGCGTGCCTGTTTGTAAGGCCAACCCCTGCATCTGTTGCGGCGGTCAACCAGCCCGCTGGGACTTGAATGTATTTTTTGAGCACGCTGAAGACACTCGGTTAGCACACGAGCATGGTTGGCTAACGTCTTATCCAAGAACATTCGTAAATCACTAAACAAAATGCTTTATATAATGTCTTGGACATTTCTACTGATGGACTATCAATGTGGCTACATCATCAATACCATGTCGATGGGTGTGTGACACCCAGGAACCCCGCTCATCATCTCTTCCCAGTCTCGACTGGATGTGATCAGTTGACAAACTTCACAGCATACCATTATCAATTGTATAGTGATCATGGCCCAATAATGCTCATCTGCCCCCTATGCAAAGGAATATGTGATGGATTTGCAGTACCTGCTGTGGCCACTATGCAGTTGATGGAGCTGTGGTTTTACGCTCTGCAACTGAGCACATTTGGTCACCGCTTGCAACAGGAACTGCTGATTGGTGGTTGTGCCGGGTATCACATCCTTACGGATATGTCTGTACTTGTATAAGTTACAGGAGGCAATAGGGAGGTGGTACTATTTATGAAAACATTATCTATAGGAAGAGATAGGGAAGCAGTACAATTTCTGACAATATAGGAGGAGATAGGGAGGCAGTACTATCTGCGATTACATCATTTACAGGGGGAGATGGGTAGGCAATGCTATCTGTACTTATATACAGTAATTTACAGGAGGAAATTGGGAGGCAGTATTATCTTAATTTATATAATTTACAGGAGGAGATGGGGGGCAGTACTGTGTTCCTATAAAATATACAGGAAAATACAAGAAAGCAGCAATATCTGTTCTTACAGATTTACCCAAGTTCACCTTGAAAAAGAGAGCCCCATCATGATGACTTGTCGCAAAAAGTTATCTTGATAGGATTGAGAGAACGTTGCACAAGCCATTGATCAGTTATATATGGTGTCAAATTGCAGTGATATCCCAGTGCTGTTAGCTGTGTTAAGGTAAACTTAGCGGTATCTGCGCAAAATGTACACGAAAAGACCGGGAACCAGTACTATCTGTACCTACAAAATTTGCAAGAAAAGACAATGAATTGGTATTATCTGTTCCTACAATACTTAGACTAGGTTCACATTACATTAAGCAGCCCGTTCAACGCATAGCGTTGTCGGGCTGCGTTAACGGTATAGCATAACACGATCACATTATGCTATACCCGCTAGCGCAGATGAATCATCTGCACTAGTGGTGACTGAGCCTCAGACGCTGCAGCCCGCATCCAAGGCTCCGTCAGTTAATGATGGCACATCGCGAACGCATGCCGCTATGGCTTGCGTCGCAATGCGCCTGACAATGGGGCTGAATGGCAGCGTTAACGGACTGAGTTACACCGCGTTATTCCACGGTGTAATGCAGTCCATCTAACAGACTGCCTAAACGCTGTGTGACCCCGGCCTTACAGTGTCAGGGAACCAGTAGTATCTGTACCTAAAATATTATAGGCCCCGTTACACACAACGATGTCCTAGCAATCCCACCAATGATCCGACATGGATGGGATCGCTGGGACATAGGCTGATCGCTGGTGACCTGTCACATAGACACTCACCAGCGATCAGGACCAGCGAGCAAGCTGGTATCTAGGGCAAACAACAGGTATCTAAGAGCTGCGTGGCTCTTAGTTACCTGCTGTTTACCCTAGATACCAGCATGCAGCGTCGCTAATCATTGGTCTCCTGCTGCCACACGATGCGTGCTGGTCAGCGGGAGACCAACGATCAAAAAATGGCCCAGGACGATGGAGCGCGATCAGCGATACCTGGCGGGGGGGCAGTCGCTGATGGATTTCACACACAGCGCGATCACTGGGGAGATAGCTGATGTGTCACAAAATCAGCGATCTCTCTAGCGATCTCACTGTGTGTGACGGGGCCCTTTCAGGAAAAGATGGAGGCAGTAAAATCTATGCCTACAATTTTTTCAGGAAATGACAGGCGCTATTATCTGCACCTACAACAATAAGAAAAGAGGCAGTGTTATTTATATAATTTACAAGGATCAGGGACTAGTTCTTTCTCCGCCTACCTCATTTTCAGGATGGAATGAGCAGACAGTACTGTACATTCCTTTTATTATGTATAAGTAAAACAGAGCGCTATCTGCAACTATTTGATTTTTGGGGAGAAACAAAGACAGTGCTGCCTGTGCCTATACAATTATGTGATGTATAATTGTCTTTAGGCATTAAAGGGCTTCTCAAAGAATGTACTAAAATATTACACCATCACATAGCTCAAGCAGCAACCCAATCTAGTTATTTATCAGGACAGGCTGTAGTTTGACGAAACACAACTACAGATCCATGTGGCTCAACTGACAGAGGAGCTATAGTATTAACACACATAAAAGAACTGCCACCGGAGAAATGTGTGAAGAGATCTACATCTTCTCCTTAGCTGACTAAGCAACTTGGACTGAGGCTGGAGAAAAAATCCTTTGCTATGTCCGCCTTGAGGAGAAAATGTTTTTCTTCTCCAGTCAATATCTTTTCCCAAAGCTCCACGGTGTGTGTGCTTACAGCTCTTCTGCCAGTTGAGACACAGGAGCAGTTTCTTCAAACTGCAACCCACCCTGACACAGGTCTCAGACGGGCTGCCCTAATGAATTATGTGATGGGGGTAATTTTAATTTTGAAGAACCCCTTTACGATTGCACTTTTGATAATTCAAAAATTACAACATAGACACTAGAAGGAGCAGGTTTAAATGATGCAACAATACTTGTCAAAATACAGAACAAAAAGCACAAAAGGGGCACAAACTTTTTTTAAAATAAAACTGGAGCTTTGTAGTTCAATTCAAATTCATAAACCATTGAATTTTTATAGAAGTTTTTGAAGTTACTTGCAAATGTTAAAAATAAAAGCCACAACATAAAACCATCAGAATATGACTAAATCCAGCCATTTCTCATTATTATTACATTATTCTGACCACAACACTTTATCTTTCATATTTTTTAACTGAAAGTTTCTTGAAGCAGTTATCGTTGTTGAATACTGATGTGGGTCACGCTGTACTTACTGACTTCCTGCGGTTTCTACTTCTTACAAATCCAAATGACATTTGTAAGCTTTTTACGTTTTGCTTTAAAAAAAAATATATATATAACATTCTTACAGACACTTCTCTTGTTTTTCTTACATAAATTGTAGGAACTGGACAAGATTAATACATACGGTATTTCAGGCACACACCGTAAGGAACGAATACAGATTTTGCCATTCTGCTTTTTCAGTGTATTGCTAATCAGTTCATGTTAACAAATATCTGAAAATTCATCTACTTTTGAAACTTATCTTGGCAAGGTTGATTTGTCATACTACACATTCTCTGGTCGATCAAGACTTTTATTGTAAAATGTCCTGGCCAACAGAGTTTGAGATGAAGACAACTCAATCTCAGACTGGCAACAGAAGGAATTTCTTTATAATGGAATCAGGAACAGACTGCCCATCTGGAAATTCTGGCAGATTCCATGTAGGCCAGTCAGGAAGTGAAACGCTTGGGTTCACATCACTTGCAAATGAATGTGTCTCCAAGGTACACTAAAGACACACTAAAGGGCCAGGGGGGCTTCTTCTGGTCAACCAAGACTTTCATCGTAACAGGTCCTGGCCAGCAGACAGTTTGAGATGAAGACAATTCAATCTCAGACTGGCAACAGAAGGGATTTCTTTATAATTAAATCAGGACCGGACTGTCCATCTGGAAATTCTGGCAGATGTCACGTAGGCCATTCAGGAAGTGAGACGCGCTTGGGTCCACATCACATGTGATTTAATTTGTGTCCTCAGGGTCTGTTGTGTACTATTAAACATTATGACAGAGCAGAGATCCACCAGCTAACTGCTCGCCCACTCCCTCTGGCAGGACATAGGCTCCTTCAGGTCTGTGGACTGCTATAATTCAGTTGTCATGCTTGGGACCTCAGGTAATTCATTTACATGACTTCATTGTGTTGTCTTCGCTGGGCTGCAGAATGGAGAGGAGTAGGGTGAGGTGAGTTCTACTTTTTTTTTATTGGGGGACACAGTAGGTACTATTTCTAAATGGAGGCAAAAAGGGAGGCATGCACCGAAAATAGCACTTTTTCAATAAGGAGACACAGGGTGGGTACTATTAGTATATGGAGTCACAGTGGGGGTCACTATTACTACAGAAGGTGCTATGACTATATGGAGGCACATAAGGAAACAATACTGCTTCATGGAGGAGGCTATATGGGGCCTCAGATGGAGCACTTAATACTATATGGAGGCACAGAAAGGAGCACTATTACTATATCAAGGCATTGAAGAACACTATTATATAGACAAAGGGGGCAATATTACTATATAGAGGCACATAAGGAAACACTACTACTTCATGGAGGAGACTATTGTTAATATATGGAGACAATATAGGGGCTATATGGAGCATCAGAGGAGGCACTTAATACTATATGGAGGCACAGAAGGGGGCACTATTACTCTATCGAGGCATAGAAGAGCACTATTATATAGAAACAGAGGAGGAAATATTACTATACGGAGGAGCATAACGTGTGAATGTGAAAGCACAGAGGGATCACTATTACTATATGGAAGAGAGGGCACGATTAATGTGTGGTTCATAGCATGGGGGACTGTTCAACCCTAAGGCATCAGGGGGACTTTTTTTTTTTTTTTACTTTCTATTCTATGAATTTGATATGCCACATGATCAGATTCAACCAAGAAGTGCCCAAACGTTATTCCCATTCACAGCACAAAGGGACCTTTCGAACTTAAATTTTCAAGTTGATTTTCTTTCTCAGTGGTTGAAATCGATCATATATCTAGTAATTTCACATTATATATTACTGACTGGACATCTGGCCTTTGTGTCGGGATAAAAATATGACGCCGCATGTAATTAAAAATGGATATACATTTTGTTCCCATCCGGTCATTGTAAAGGCCCCCATGCACTTGACAACAAAGTTGGCCAAACCTGGCAATATCGACAGGATCCAATAATAGTCAAACATGTTTTGGAGGGCTCCCAATTTTTGGCAGTGGCATTCTCAAAGAGTACAAGAACCCTTTGTCAAGCCAACATTTATTTGGAGCATGGGTGGGATTTTAGCCGTTTCTAACCAACGTTACTTTCTGTTTTCCAATAGATGGCCACTTATCGATCCAATAATGCTGCATCGAAGGTGTTACTAAATCAATATATTCAATTTGAAAAGTAAACAGGATAGAAACATCAAAGTTGGAAATTTTGCAGGAAAAGTAAGAAATACTCTAAAATGTAGATTTCCCCGGTAATGTTTTGGTTTTTGCTAAAGTCGCCGTGCTCCATTAATCACTTGTAGTTGAAACAGTAAAAACTTTGTCCTTAAGGTAGATAACTCTCTATTATTTTCTTACACGGAGAAAGAAAAAAAAAATATCTGTTTTTTTTGTCTCCAATTTATTTTTCTTCTCTTGCTTTAAAACTCTAACCTCTCACTTAACTGGGATTTTAAACATCTCTTAAAGGATTTCAGAATATTTCACAACCAGTAATCCTTTGCCAAGTATCAAAATCACTTTTAATCCGCACTCAACAAAGGCTAGACGGGCTGACCTCTCCTGATCCGAAACCACAGCGAGAATATTTCTATTCCCTGGGATTTTGAAGTGTATGTGAGCTCCATGACATAAGCCAGTGGTGATCTTTTTTTTCCATCTGATTTTCTTTATTCTTTGGGAAAAAAAAAATGTGAAAATCATTTATATTAAGACGGTTATAGAAAATATCATAAACTATAGTTGAGTTGATAGAATGAAAGTTAATTTTAAGTCTCTAAAATAAATGCTCTATTACCTGCTGCATCCCCGATTGTATGCATGACCTCGTGGCGGGCTACCGGGCAGGTAGGAAGTAGAAGGAGGTGGCTACTGGACTGGAGTTTTTCATAGTTTTTTTAGGGTCTAGTTAAAGCCAGTTCACGTCCTCCTCATTTTTGGTGATCGTCCTAAAACCAAACCTTTCAATTCCCAATAATGGAGCTGTCGTTCAGATACTGGTCACATGCAACGATGGCTGAGTGACAGATGTGGAGCTAAGGAAAGATTGGAGAGAAATTGCTATGAGATCTGTGTATATATATATATAAAGAGAGAAAATGATAGACTTGACTACTGCAACCTCCTACTCTCTGGCCTCCCCTCCAGCACTCTGGCTCCGCTCCAGTCCATCCAACACTATGCTGCCCGACTAATCCACCTGTCTCCCCGCTATTCCCCAGCCTCCCCCCCTATGCCAGGCCCTTTACTGGCTTCCTTTTGCCCAGAGGCTCCAATTCAAAACCCTAACCATGACATACAAAGCCATCCACAACCGGTCTCCTCCATACATCTGTGACATGGTCTCTAGGTACCTACCCGCACGCAACCTTCGATCATCTCAAGATCTCCTTCTCTACTCCCCCATTATCTCTTCTTCCCACAAGCGCATACAAGACTTCTCCCGTGCTTCCCCCATACTCTGGAACTCTCTGCCGCAACACATTAGACTCTCACCATCAACGGAAACCTTCAAGAAGAACCTGAAGACCCACCTGTTCCGACAAGCCTACAGCCTGCAATGATCCTCGGTCTACTGTACCACCGCACGACCTGCTCTACCCTCTCCTACTGTATCCTCACCCATCCCTGTAGACTGTGAGCCCTCATGGGCAGGGTCTCCTCTCCTTATGTTCTTGTGTTGTCTTACACGTTTATTATACTTGTCTATATTTCCCCTTTTCACATGAAAAGCGCCATGGGATAAATGGTGCTATATAAATGCATAATACTAAATGCAGATATAGTGATAGATGTAGAGCTATAGAAAGATATATAGAGGGATAGTGATAGAGTGATAGTGAGAGCTATAGAAAGATCTAAAGAGATAGCGACATAAGTGATAGAGATAAAGAGCAACAGTGATAGATATTTAGAGAGTGCGATGGTGCTAGAGAGAGATATAGTGATCAAGAAATATTTATAGAGAGTTAGTGATAGAGAGAACATGGGAGGGATAGAAAGAGACAACGAGAGTGCACAAGAGCATAAGCTATAGAGATCGAGAGGACGATAGAGGGTAAAGTGAGACAGAGTATGCATGAGTGCAAGAGAGGAAAAGAGCTAAATAGCATGAGAGCGCTATAGAGTAGAGAGAAGAGCAAGAGTGCTAGAGAGTAAAAGAATGAGACTGCAAGAGAGCCACAGTGCGCTTAAGTGGGAGAGAGCTAGAGAATGCGAGAGAGCAAGATAGCATGAGAGAGTGTGAAAGTGTGCAAGTGAACTTGCAAGAGAAAGTGTGGCAGTGAGTGCTTGAGAGAGTATGAGCTCATGCGAGAGAGTGAGATGAAAGAGCAAGTGACAGAAGGATTTGGCTGCAGACCAACGCTGCAAAGATGCTAAAAAAAGACAGAAGGTTTTGTCAGCAGAGGAAAAAAAAGATGAAAAAACACCTATGATCCAGTGGTATATGGCAGTTATGGAGGGGTTATAGGATACGGTATTGTGTTTCATGGTAAGGTACTGTGATATACCGTATATATGTGTATCACCAACCAATCACGAAGCATCTTTCATTTCACCAGAGCTGTTTAAAAGAAGCTGAGCTGTGATTGGTTGCTATGAGCAATAGTTTTCTCACTCCATGACGACACCTCAGCAGACACTGCCATGGTGGGAGAAATCTAGCATCCCCGAGAACATAAGCTCCCAGCTAGAGTTGAGCGACTGGTCGGATCGGGTTTCATGAAACAAAATTTGTTTCAGATGAAACTGGTCCGACTAGGGCAAAAAAAGTCGGAGTTTCGTCCGAAACCCGACCCCAATGCAAGTCAATGGGAAATAAGTCGGCATTGAGCGGATGACATTCATCCACTCAATGCCGACTTTTATTCCCCATTGGTTTGCATTGGGGTCGGGTTTCGGACGAAAGTCCGACTTTTTTTTGCCCTAGTCGGACCAGTTTCATCTGAAACAAATTTTGTTTCATGAAACCCGATCCGACCAAAGTCGCTCAACTCTACTCCCAGCCATTGTCTGCCATGCAGAAAGGAGCAGAGAACACATGACCGATATGAATTCCCCCACCCGTGCCCATATACCCATCACACATCCTCAATCCCATAGGCACATCTTTCCTCTTAAAGGGATCTCCGGTACGGAAGTTAGGGCAAATCCCTCAGCTCTCTGATTCTGACCCCAGGGTTCTATGAAAGGGATCATTGGTATGGAAGTCTGGGCAAATCCATCCAGCGCTTTGGTTTTGACCCCAGGCCTCTCTTAGAGGGAGCCCCAGTATGGAAGTTAGGACCGTTCCACTCAGTGCTCTGATTCTGACCCCAGGCTGACGGGATGATGTGGAATATTAGGGGTAGTAGTCCGGTGGCTCTGGCTGATGGGAGGATGTGAGATATTAGGAGTAGTAGTCCGGTGGCTCTGGCTGATGGGATGATGTGGGATATTAGGGGTAGTAGTCCAGTGGCTCTGGCTGATGGGACGATGTGGGATATTAGGGGTAGTAGTCCGGTGGCTCTGGCTGACGGGATGATGTGAGATATTAGGGTAGTAGTCCGGTGGCTCTGGCTGATGGGATGATGTGGGATATTAGGGGTAGTAGTCCAGTGGCTCTGGCTGATGGGACGATGTGGGATATTAGGGGTAGTAGTCCGACGGCTGTGACGGGATGATGTGGGATATTAGGGGTAGTAGTCCGGTGGCTCTGGCTGACGGGATGATGTGGGATATTAGTGGTAGTTGTCCGGTGGCTCTGGCTGATGGGATGATGTGGGATATTAGGGGTAGTAGTCCAGTGGCTCTGGCTGATGGGATGATGTGGGATATTAGGGGTAGTAGTCCAGTGGCTCTGGCTGATGGGATGATGTGGGATATTAGGGGTAGTAGTCCAACAGCTGTGACGGGATGATGTGGGATATTAGTGGTAGTTGTCCGGTGGCTCTGGCTGATGGGATGATGTGGGATATTAGGGGTAGTAGTCTGGTAGCTCTGGCTGATGGGATGATGTGGGATATTAGTGGTAGTTGTCCGGTGGCTCTGGCTGATGGGATGATGTGGGATATTAGGGGTAGTAGTCCGGTGGCTTTGATGGGATGATGTGGGATATTAGGGGTAGTAGTCCGGCAGCTGTGACGGGATGATGTGGAGTATTAGTGGTAGTTGTCCGGTGGCTCTGGCTGACGGGATGATGTGGAGTATTAGTGGTAGTTGTCCGGTGGCTCTGGCTGACGGGATGATGTGGGATATTAGAGGTAGTAGTCCGGTGGCTTTGATGGGATGATGTGGGATATTAGGGATAGTAGTCCGCTAGCTCTGGCTGACTAAATTATGTGGGATATTAGGGGTAGTAGTTCTGTGGCTCCAGTTGATGGGATATTATAGTGAATGTCGCTATGCGGAGTAGGCGGGGCTCTACGCTCAGTGTGTGTGTGTGTGTGTGTGTGTATATATATATATATATATATATATATATAATAATTTGTTAAACTAACTTTAGTTAGTTACTATGCCCGGCAATGCCAGGCTCTTCAGCTAGTTGCTTATATATTACTATGATGCGTGGTCCTGTAACTGGGCTGGTGGTATATGGTAATTATTGGGGGGTTACCGGATACGGTATTGTGTTTTTATGGTAAGGTACTGTGGTATTTCATATGTTGCTATGATGTATGGTCCAGTAATAGGACTTGGTGTTATATGGTGATTACGGCGGGGGTACAGGATACGGCATTTTAGGATACTGTATTATATGGGACATCCATGTCTTGATTTACAGTGTAAATGTAGCAGTAGACCTGATTCATTTTCTGCTGACACATTATAAGCAGATTTGCCTTAAATAACTTTTTTCGATATCATTCTTGGCACTGACATTTTGTCTCCTTTTTTTTGTTAATATCGGCTTTATTTAGCTGCAATATTTTACACTTTAATTATGACATGTTCATACTTGGTGTTATTTCAGGAACTGGACTGAAAATAACTCCCCGAGAGCTCGAGTTTAATAGATCCCATGCCGAATGATGAATCCCGTTGGAGGATGAGGAGGGAGGTTGCTTTTATTTGCTTTTATTCTAATAAGTTTGCTCAAATAATTCCTGGTAAAAGAAATTCTGTACAGAAATCTAAACATACGTTTCTACATATTAATCATTTTCACGAAGGATACATCTTCTATGTGAAAATAAATTACTTGGTCATTGAATGAGTTAACTGAGAATCCATCTGTGAGCATTTTTTTTTTCTTTTAGCTCCTCTCTGCGGATTTATTGGCTGAACTTTGCAGTGGTCATAAAGCAGTTGAGAAACTCCGTAAAAGGCAGATGACAGAGCTAGAAACGCTCTTGTCAGAGCAAGCTCACTGATGGATCATTGAAAGTAGGGAACAGGGATCAATACTGATACCTTGGTAATGTTAAAGGGAATCTGTCAGCATGTTTTTATGTAATCTGAAAGCATAGGGTAGAGATCCTGATTGTCACCTGTCAGGCTGCTTGCTGTAGTTTTGATGCAATCAGTTTTCTCTGCTACAAATCAAAATCTAACAGAACTCGGAATGCTGAACCCTGTATACCCCCGTCCACACCACTGATTGGCAGCTACCTGTGTTTACTTTGCTTTGACCTAATCAGTGCTGGGGGCGTGGTTGGACTAGGAGGCACATGACACCTAGTCCTGTTATAATCTCCTGCTGATAAAACGCTGATTTTATTAAAACAGCAACACACAGCCCAGTAAGTGACACATCACTGGAATCAGGGTCTTAGCCCCTACATTTTTCTACTCTCAGATTACATAGCAAAAACTTGCTGACAGATTCCCTTTAAAAACTCTATAACATGCTGAATGGTATATGAGCACAATTGGATCATCTCTTCAGATTAACCATGACTAAACAATAAGGACCGTATAAAAATTGAAATATAAATTAATCATAGATTTGACCCGGGGATGAATTCAATGGAACATATATTAGGTTGAGAATAATCAAGGCCAGATGATAAGGAATATGTTAAAGAGGGCTAATGTGCGCCGGATTATTCACTACCCAAATTTTACGATGGTTGTTGAATGATCTTATCCAGCCAAAAAAGGTGGAGTTACCGCCACACATGCATCCATCTTTTTTTGAAGACCAATCACTTTCTCGATAACTCCCATACACTTCAAGTGCATGTGTGCCTTCCCCTCCTATAAGTGGCCATGAAAGGTGTTGAGAAGTGATGAGCAAGTATACTCGTTACTTGAGATTTCCCGAGCATGCTAGGGTGGTCTCCGAGTATTTGGATATACTCGGAGATTGTTTGTCGCCATAGCTGCATGATATGTGGCTGATAGACAGCCTGAATACATGTGGGAATTGCCTGTTTGTTAGGAAATCTCCACGTGTATTCAGGCTGTCTATCAGCCACATATCATGCAGCTACGGCTACAGAAACTAAATCTCCAAACATATCCAAATACTCGGAGATCACCCGAGCATGCTCTGGAAATATCGAGTAACAAATATATTCGCTCATCACTAGTGGTCAGGTCAGATTAAGGTCCATGAGGTCGAATGAGAAACGTCCATTTTTTGGGGAGGTCAGGACATTTGTCTCCAAAGCTCCAGTCCTCGTGGCCTCCAACAGGTCATGTTTTCAGGATTTCCATGGTGTTGCACAAGGTGGGAGAAATCCTGATGACTTGATGATACTTCCATCATCCTTACAATACTAAGGAAATCCTGGAAACATGACATGTTGGAAGCCATGAGGACAGGAGACTGGGAAATCTGGTCCAGGAGCACTACCAGCTTCACAGCAACGTCACGTAGGCTGGCTAATCAACAGAAAAGTCTCCAACGCTGTTGGTAAAGAAGCGGCTTTAATGGCTCCTGTCCAGCAGTCACACATGACTGATGTGGCTGATGGACCAGTTTCAGGGAATTAATATAAACCAATTGTACATTAACCTTTAATTAGAAATTTGAGCAGCAAAAAAGGTCAAGATCAAGACCATATTGTCTCCATATGATTCTTATATAAAATATAAGAAGAGGGTCTCCAACCTGAGAAACACTATGACAATTAGGACATGTAATATAAAATGAGAAGAACATCTTGACGGTGTTTTTAGTCTGGCATAGTCAACTAGACGTTCTACTTTTGCACCAAACAGTAATTAGAAGAATCCACTTTAATGAGTACCACGCCGGTTCCTTGAGGCTTCCACCCATCAATGGTTAAACAATCGTTCCCATAATTACATTTCCTTATCATGTAAGGATCCTGGCAAATATTTTTGAGAATCTTTTTATTGATGGGCTTGTGAGGTGGACCTCATGAACATTAGACGGAAAGTAAAAACATGGGTGACAGGGTGATATGAAGTTTGAGTTAATCTTTAATTTATTGATAATTTTCATTTTTGCAGTCATTTTTTTAGATTAAAAAAAAATCCCATTAGATGTGTTTTTTTAGTCTATTCTTCATGGTGTATTGGGTACAGTAGGTAAGAATTCATCACCGATGCGATAATCTATTGTGGCAGACTTAACCTGCAAAGTAAGATGACCAGGCTTGTACAAGCTGAGATGTTGAGAGAGCTCCTAGGCATCAACATGTCAATTCGGAGAGCAAAGTATAGTGCTTGGGGGGGGGGGGGGGGGAATGGCTATCTCCCATAAGAATCTAATCGTAATTCTTTCTAGGAAGTGCATTCGGTAGGACATTTCCCATGGCTTGGAGCTAAGAAACATATTGTTTTGGCCTTCAAAGCACAGAAAGGATGAATCTTCTCAGGCCAATCAAGGTGAAGAGAATGATTCTTCAGCTCTACAAATTAGAATCAGACAGGTTGAGGTCACTCATACCATAAAGGCATATAAAGGTCTCAAGAGGTCCTAAGAGGTCTAAAGCAGTGATACTAAAACTGATTCTACAGCTTTTACATAACATCTTCCAGTACGTCAGGATATGATGGAAGTTATATATTTTTCAACAGCTAGAAACAGTTCGGTTGGAGCTCCTCAGTTTCACAACCTTATCCATACGAACCCCCCAAAGGAAAGTGTCTAGAGTATTACTTTGATTTGTAAGCTGAACAAAGAAGAAAACTACACAATCAGAACCACGTGGTTTGGAACCTTTATCAGGATTTTAGAGTCCATTTTTTAACTGGATAAAAAAGTGAGAAGTTCCAAGTAGAGTCAACGTTGCAGAGCTCAACACAGACCTACGCTCCAAGCTGTGAGGACACTTTCACATTTCCCTCTTTTCTACTTGATCTTTAACTGTAAAAGGCACAAAAAAGCAAACTATAAAATAGGATGCATCGGGGTCAAACTCTCCAAAAACTTGCACTCGCCGTTGTGCACATTTACCTGATGGATCACCTGAATGTTTTAACTTGTTTTCAATTCTTTCATAGAATCGTAGAGTTGGAAGGGACCTCCTGGGCCATTTGGTCCAACCCCCTGCTCAAAGCAGAATTCACTAAATCATCCCAGACAGATGTCTGTCCAGCCTCTGTTTGAAGACTTCTATTGAAGGAGAACTCACCACCTCTCGTGGCAGCCTGTTCCACTCATTGATAACTCTGTCAAAAAGTTTTTTCTAATATCTAATCTGTGTCTCCTCACATTCAGTTTCATCCCATTGCTTCTAGTTCTTCCTTGTGCAAATGAGAATAAAGATGATCCTTCTACAATGTGACAGCCCTTGAGATATTTGTAGACAGTTATTAAGTGCTTAAAATTAAGTTATTAAATGCTTTAAAATGAGCATTTTTTTAACAGGCTATGAATAAAAGGTGACATGACATAAGAGGAACCAACCTTTTTAAGTGCTCCCTGACAGACGAACACTCCTAGCCGAGACACTACTTCCACATTTTCCTTGATTCTGCCTTTTTACGGAATCTTTAACTGCATAAATAAGAAAACTGTAAAAACAACAAAGCATACGTGGGTACATTTACCTTCTGAACCACCTAGGATGGTATACTCCATTTTGAGACTTTAATTTCTTCACCAATGTGGCATTTGATAGTCCAGTGGTCCTATCTGAAGGACCACCATCATTTTAATACAACTAAAACACCCTGCTTTGTAATATTGAAAAGAGACAGGTTAAAGCTCACAAGAATACATCGCAACGTCAAATCAGTGGCGGCTTGGAGGTTAAGGTTACCACCTTGTGATGAGGTTGTGGGCTCATATCCCCCTTGGGTTGATTCACTCTTTCTAAGCAATATCTGGAAATTACCATTGGAACCAATCTATAGCTTAGTATAACTAAAGTAAGAACAATATGGAAAAATTAATATCCAATACTTCTAAGGTTGGCTAACACAATTAAAGGAAATGGTAAAAAGAAAATATGATAGGTTGGGTAATGGGTAAAAGAAAAATAGCAGGGCGGCATAGGACAAATTGGGAAAACAGGTGGGGAGAATGGGGAATAGAAAGGTGTAGGGATGGGGGAACCCAAACATTAAAGGTTGGGATCCGTTCCAAACACCTAGTGTTGAGGCATGGGCCCCAAAAAACAGACTTCTCCAGGAAGTCCAGGTTACTGTTCAGGTTCGGCACCCCAAAAACATCTGTCATCGGTCAGTGTCTAGCGCTAAGCTCTCATGAGTTCACTGGAGTTCATAGCTGAATCCCGGTGTACTCACTCACAGCACCGCTGCGTGAGAACTTTCAGTGACAGCAGGTGTAGGCTGATGGGAGTGAGAGTTTACAGGTGATAAAAAGACAGCCATGAAAAGATGAGCATGCCATTCTTGATTTCTTTTAACTTGAACCCTTCCCCGTCTCCCTATATACCTACCCTTATTATCTTTGCCATCACAACTCCTCTTTCCCTTTAAAACCCTGTATCACCCTTTTTACCATCATCCTATTACTCTTTGCTTTAACCTTATTCATTTATAATCAGTTCAGCTGCAATCACTTTTGATTCTATTCACTATCAGGTCCCATCCTCTTTTACCCCATTTACCAAGTACAAATCCTCAGCATCGACTACACTCAGAGCCTGTCGCCTACTTTAGAATCTGTTAATGGGTCCAAATTAGGGTTATAAATAAAAAAAAGAGAATAATAGTAGGACCAAAACTATTGAAACTACTCCACATTTGGTACTACATCCTCATTCAACAGGAAGTGGAAGGCATCGGGTGACTGCTGCAGTGGTCACATGATGCCCCTTGTGGATTTTGATCCACTGAGACTGGCAAGGATGCAGTACCGATTGGAGAACTGCTGGTCCAGAAGGTGAGTACATTAGCCTAAAGTCAGCTGAGCCAACTGATAGCTGTAGGATTGAGTGATGGTCTGAGCATGGGGGTCTCCGAACTAATCCCCAAATATCATATATCTGGAAAGATAAGGGTCAGGCAGATTGAAGCTTAAAACAAAAGGTTGGATTTTAAAGAAATAAACCACTGCCAAACTTGTCTGTCCACATTTTCCTCCAATCTCCCCTTTGGAAATACACAAATGTTTAGCTGAACCAAACAGTCATGTATGGCTGGATATCCTTAAAGACAAAAATGTCCAGGAAGGATGGGAAATCTTGAAAAATGAAATTCTCAAAGCACAGTTGTTAACAATTCCGAAAAGAGGGAAGAATAGGAAGCATTTAAGGAAACCAGGATGGATGAACACAGAACTTAAGCACATGCTAAAAAGGAAGAAAAAAAGTTTATAAAATGGAAAGAGGGAGGCATATCTAAAGAAGAATATAATGCTGTCTGCAGAACCTGCAGGGCACAAATCAGATTATCTAAAGCTGAAAATGAATTGAGGCTTGCAAGAGATGTCAAAAGCAATAATAAAGGATTTTGGGGATATGTCAAAAGTAAAAGAAAAGTCAAAGATGCTATAGGATTTTTACAGGATGAAAATGATGAAATGGTAAGACAGGATGTTGAGAAGGCTGAACTTTTAAATTCCTATTTTGCATCTGTTTTCTCTCAGAAAGGAAATGTAACATCAACTGTTATTCACTGTCCTATTAAGGGAATGGAAGAATCCAGGATATCTATAAACAGAAAGATAGTGAGGAAACACTTAGCTAACCTAAATGAATTCAAATCTCCAGGTCCAGATGAATTACACCCCAGAGTACTGAAGGAGATAGCAGAAGACATTTTTGAACCCCTCTCCATAATCTTTGAAAATTCTTGGAGAACAGGAGAAGTGCCAGAAGACTGGAGAAGAGCAAATGTTGTTCCTATCTTCAAAAAGGGGAAGAAGGTGGACCCAGGCAACTATAGGCCGGTGAGTCTGACTTCTATACCAGGAAAGATCTTTGAACAAATTATTAAACAACATGTATGTCAATACCTGGATAAGAATGAAGTGATTAAACAGAGTCAGCATGGGTTTGTAACTAATAAGTCATGTCAGACTAACTTAATTTCCTTCTATGACGGTATCACTGATTGGGTGGATCAAGGAAATGCTGTAGATATAGTATATCTAGACTTCAGCAAAGCATTTGACAAAGTCTCTCATACAATCCTTATTGAAAAAATGACTAAGTATGGAATGGACAAGGCAACTGTTAGGTGGATTCATAACTGGCTTAGTGATCGGACCCAAAGAGTGGTCGTAAATGGCTACACATCCAGTTGGAAGAATGTCTCAAGTGGGGTACCACAGGGCTCTGTCCTGGGCCCTGTATTGTTCAACATCTTTATCAACGATTTAGATGAAGGAATTGAGGGTAAACTGATTAAATTTGCTGATGACACAAAGCTAGGAGGGATAGCTAATACTAGAGAAGATAGAGAGAGGATTCAAAAAGATTTAAATAAACTGGAGAAGTGGGCAGCAACTAACAGAATGGTTTTTAACAGGGAGAAATGCAAAGTACTACATCTGGGCAATAAAAATGAAAAAAGCATATATAGAATGGGAGGAATAGGGCTAAGTGACAGCACATGTGAAAAAGACTTGGGTATACTAATAGATCACAGACTGAATATGAGTCAACAGTGTGATGCAGCAGCAAAAAAGGCAAATGCAATTCTAGGATGTATTAACAGAAGCATACAGTCTAGATCACGTGAAGTCATTATTTCCCTCTACTCCTCTTTGGTCAGACCTCATCTGGAATATTGTGTCCAGTTTTGGGCACCACATTTTAAAAAAGACATCAACAAACTGGAGCAAGTTCAGAAAAGAGCGACCAAAATGGTGACCGGTCTGCAAACCCTGTCTTATGAGGAAAGGTTGCAGGATTTGGGAATGTTTAGTTTGCAAAAGAGAAGACTGAGAGGAGACTTAATAGCTGTCTACAAATATCGAAAGGGCTGTCACATTGTAGAAGGATCAACTTTATTCTCATTTGCACAAGGAAAGACTAGAAGCAATGGGATGAAACTGAATGGGAGGAGACACAGATTAGATATTAGAAAAAACTTTTTGACAGTTAGAGTGATCAACGAGTGGAACAGGCTGCCACAAGAAGTGGTGAGTTCTCCTTCAATGGAAGTCTTCAAACAGAGGCTGGACAGACATCTGACTGGGATGATTTAGCGAATCCTGCTTTGAGCAGGGGGTTGGACCAGATGGCCCAGGAGGTCCCTTCCAACTCTACGATTCTATGATTCTATGATTCTATGATTCTATATGGGATGAGTAGGGAAAGATATCTCCTATCTAATGTATATCTAAGATATCTAATGTATATAGGGACCTTAAGTGTTTTTTGGTTGCTCTTTTAATAACCCACCTTGGGTCTATTAGTGTTAACATTTAAATAATACAAACCCCTTTAACAAAAAAATAATTTGTAAAAAATAAAGTAAAAAGAAACTCAAAATAAAAAAACTGAAAATGTAACTCAATACTACAAAACTGTGTAACACGCCTACAAATCACAAAACAAAAATAAAAAAGTCAATTTTATTTCAAAGTTTGCTTCTTATATTGAAGCACATATTAAAGCAACAGTACGATGTTCATAAAATATAAGTGTGATGCCGTAACATGTCAGAATACTGATATTTTGTATGTATACTAAAATAAGAATTTTAAAATTGTACAAATAGATACATTAAAAATGACATAGAAATAGGGGTGCGATTCTGGCACGTATTAGTTTTTAAGACGGGATTATAAGCAAAAAAGATTTACAAGAATCAGCAGTAACAAGTCTGATGCTCAAGAGACATTATAATTGTACATTTTACTGTACATACATTATATGAGTTGAAGCTGGCTGAATATTATATTGTTTTTTTCATATTTTTTTTCTTTTCAAGTTTAAAAATGCACTACATATAAAGTGTCCATAGTTTAAGGCGACATTACAGCTCAAGACTGTTATCCTTTCTTATTGTGGAAGCTTTTTTTTGACGTAAGTTGGGATGGTTACGTTACCTACTGTAAAATATCTCCCCTTCAAATCGAGTGTTTCCTCCCCTTATACTTTCCCATATCAACTGCACTTTACAAGTGGTTTTGTCCCAGGTGACTGATAACTTGAACACAGGTTGTAGGGTTTTCACAGTATTCACCACCACTTCGAAGATCCTTGGAAGAATTTCCGTCTGTAAACCATGAGAGGTCGAAGAAGCCTTTTTTTATATTTTTATTTATTCTTTCCTTTAAAAAAAATACCTGTTAATGTTTTCTCTGGATTTTTTGAGAACATTACGTAGTTCTTAAGGCCAAGTTTAGTATTTTATCGTTAAGAGTCGTCTTCGCAAGTGTCTTTGGAACCATATAAGTCTGCTAGTTTCTTAAAGCGAGGTCCCCAGTTTTGTAGATAATCGTAGTCCAGATCTGAATCCGTAGACGCTGACTCTAAAGAGCTGAGTGACCCTGCTATGGAACCTCGCCCTTCGTATCCATAGATTTGGATGGAGTCATAGGGCGGGGCTGTCGGGTCATTGTCAGCTTCATGTATCCTTGTGTTTATGAAATCGTCCACGTCGACACTGTTGGGAACTTGTCTTAAACCAAGATCTCGTGGAGAGTACTGGTACTCTGGTTTTATATCTTTTCGTGGTATAAACCCATTAATCCCATCAGGATTTTGTAGAGTTGCGATGTCAAAGGCTTCAGTGTCCTCCTCTCCTCCACCTTCATCATCATAAGTGATTATGTTTTCGCGAATGTCTTCTTCTTCAAAGACGATAAGGGGCTCCTTCTTTTCTCTTCTCAAAGCTACAAACAACACCACAATCACTGTAGGTGGAGAAGAAGACAAGTCATTTATATTATATATGTGTGCAGTACGAATCAATAATTTGGTTTACTCAAGGACTCTAACACGCAAAAGAATTTTGGGCCGAAGGCTATACTGGAGTGCCACCACGTAGTGGTATGTTGTCTCATCGGGATATTCTCTCCCTCGGCCGAGCAGCCTAGATGCCCCTGCTGCTTTCTATGCCCTGCAACGTCATGACATAAGTTGTGATGTGAAGTGCAACAATGAAGATTGGCTTCCATGGAGGACCAGCGTAAACTCAAAGTAGCGCAAATGAAATGG
Organism: Dendrobates tinctorius; assembly: GCF_039654945.1. Lineage (NCBI taxonomy): Eukaryota > Metazoa > Chordata > Amphibia > Anura > Dendrobatidae > Dendrobates > Dendrobates tinctorius. The sequence goes on from NW_027361677.1 coordinate 15,513,321, forward strand.
CTTGTCTCTAGTACTCCTGAAAAGCTTCCCACCATGTTTGGTTCTTCATGTGAGTCTTTGGTTTTCTTAGGGTTGAAGTCCATGAGGTCAAGTAGGGATAGATGCATGACATTGACATCAATGGCATATTTCCTACGCCACATGACCATGTAGAGGTTCAAAGGACCCAAAGACCCTCATGGAGGACCAAGAACAAAGGGCTGTGTTGGTGACGGAAGTGCAAAGACTGGTGACTGTAATGTGCTTTTAATTTTTTTTAACCTGTTCCCTCCCCTTGGGTTATGCCTTTGAGTCTGGATAGATCTCAGGGCATAATAAGCAGCAATCGGAGGAACTAATTTGGGAATCTGCCCAAAATAAATTTTGAGATTTGCTCATCTCTACAGCTGACCACTCTAACACGTTTTTATAGGTAAAGCAAGACAAAGGAAGGGGCTATAGATGCCCATAGAAGTCTATGCATACATTACTGCAGCCGTGTATATTTTCATGTATGTTCTCACCACTTTGCTCCCCTAAACTGACAGGTGTCTCAATATATGTAGTGTTTATAGGGAGAGACCTGTCAGTTTTGGGGAGCGGGTCCTGCCTCGATTACCACAGTGTTTCAGAGTAAAATATACACAGCTGCAAAAATCAGCAGGTGTCTGAATCACGCTGCTTGTAGTTTGGGCAACAGAAATCTGTTCTCGGGTTGCCTTTAAATTAGGCGGTTTTATCCTTTCCAAATCTATAGGATTATAACGTTTTTCTAGGTTTATATAAAGCTTATCAGCAGGTGTCAGGTTAAGAGGAAAACTAAGGTGGGGTTCACATGTACATCCTGTACTGATTGTGGTGCTGAAAATTGTCTGACAATTAGTGATGATTGGAGAAAGGTTCATGGAAATGGTGAAAAATTGTATAAAAGCAGAGGCAGGGAATGCAGCAGCTATTTTGTGCTGAAACGGGATAGTGAAAGGACCTCACAGTTTAGCCACACAGATAAAGAGAGAAAGCCATAAAAAATGAAGACTATGTACAGATACTGTGTGACAGCCCAGCAATTAAAAACCGCTACCATATATTTACCTACAGGCATGTACTGTATGTTGAGGTCGCTTGGACATTACTAAGACTGTTTGATTTAAAGAGCTTGAAAGTGGTTGAATACAGTCCCAGGAACCATTGAGTGTTACACATGTCTTTCCAGAACAATTGGAGAACTTTACTTTCACAGCACATCGATTTGCTACAAACTTACTAAATTTCAGAATTAAATTTGGCAGATTTCAAAAGATTCTCTCAACTCTAAAAATGACCCAGCTTTAACTTGCCTAATAATATGACGATGCAAGCAAGAATGGCAATCAGTGCCCCCGTGCTGAGCCCTGCATTGAGAGAGAGTGGTTCTTCGTTGCAGGAGAGGATGGTTTCGTCACTACTACAGCTACATATGCGAACGGTGAGGGTATTCGTGCTGCTCATCTGAGGGACGCCACCGTCCTTGATTACAATTGGTAGTAAGTGCATCTTTTGCTTCTGACGACTGAAGGATGCTGGTCCGGTGTAAATGTCCGCTGTGTTATCTACACGAAGCAAAGAAACGGGAGACGATCACACTCACATAAGGAAATCTACTCATTCCAAAATCGGCATAAAATCAAATATATCGAATGGGATTGGCTGTATACTCACCAACACTAAAGATTCTGTAATGTACTCAACTAGATATTCATACATAAGATTCATCCTGCAACATTGATGACTAGAGAGCTATCTATTTTGTATTATTTATCTATCATCCATCTATCATCCATTCATCATCCATCCATCCATCATCTATCATCCATCCATCCATCTATCATCCATCCATCCTCTATCATCCATCATCTATCATCCATTCATCATCCATCCATCATCTATCATCCATCCATCCAGCTATCATCCATCCATCCATCTATCATCCATCCATCATCTATCATCCATCATCTATCATCCATTCATCATCCATCCATCATCTATCATCCATCCATCCTCTATCATCCATCCATCATCCATCCATCATCTAGCATCCATCATCTATCATCCATCCGTCCATCTATCATCCATCCGTCCAGCTATCATTCATCCGTCCACCTATCATCCATCCATCATCCATCCGTCCATCTATCATTCATCCATCCATCTATCATCCATTCATCATCCATCCGTCCATCTATCATTCATCCATCCATCTATCATTCATTCATCCATCCATCCATCTATCATCCATCATCTATTATCCATCATCTATTATCCATCCATCTATCATCCATCCATCATCTACCATCCTTCTGTCCATCTATCATCCGTCCATCCATCATCCATCCGTCCATCTATCATTCATCCATCCATCTATCATCTAGCATCCATCTGTCCATCTATCATCCATCCATCATCCATCTGTCCATCCATCATCCATCTGTCCATCCATCATCCATCTGTCCATCTATCATTCATCCATCCACCTATCTATCATCCATCCATCTATTATCTATATATTTGTCTGTTTATCTTATGTACAGTTTCAAATTGCATAACACAATATTAATGAAGACAATATATAGAAAACTTGGTGATACTGCTCCTCCTGAGAGTCTGTCAAATCACTTCTGTTCTTTCTTTCAACTACAAAAGTACAATCTATCATGTACAACTTTTTCTTATTGCCATCAATTTAATTTATATAAGGCAGGAGCACCCGCGGCCCGGCTTTGTCTAATCTCATACATTTTGATAGTATGTTATTTTCTCCAATAGGAATCCTGCCATCTATAAAAGGTCTATTGATGTACGTCTAAATAATGGAAAGTGCTGCACAAAAGAATTTTCATCGGAGACTTGGTGAAAAAAAAAAAGAAAAAAATCAATTTGGAAAGCAAAATATTTCTGAAGATGCAGTGTTTATTTACACGGCGATGGGTATGGCGGCACAGAATGAAACGCGGCACAATATTTCCAATTATCCCGTGTATTTTAGTATGCAAAATACAGTTTGTGATGTTAAACTTACTACCGTAAGAGGCCACTAAAAGAGGACGCCGGCTGTTATTGCCTCTTTCTTTGGTTACTGCATCATGTAATTACTTCTTGAACACAGTAAAAAGAACTCTATTAAAGGGAAATTAGGGAAATATATTCACTTTAAAGGTCAATAATGGACTCGCATATCATAGATTTTATACTTGTCTGCACTGTTTATGATGCCATTTTTCAAACAGTAATTTGCCTGCAAAAAACTTCCTAATCTCAAACTAAACCGGGCTGATGCTTGATGACAAGAATACGGAAACCCAACACATTTATTTATCCTTATTCATCTATCAATTGTCAGCGTTCATGTATATCAATAGAAATGGCCTACACTATAAAGATAAAGTAGGTATGGCCATTATTGACATAAATCAATGTCTTCCCCCTACTTATACTTGACTTTAACACAGAGCTGTTCCAAAAGCTCCCATCTGAAGGTGGCACCAGAAAGAGAGCAAGATGCCGAGTTCGGGAATATATAATTTTCCATGGTTTTAATCAATATTTTTATGTAAAACTCTGTCTAAAATGGATAGACTAAGCATGAGTGTCCTGTTGCCCCGCCCACACTGTTTAATTGGTGTTTACAGAGCAAGCTCACCAATCAACCTTTGTGGGTGGAGATAGATTGACTCGCAAGCTCACCCTTGTAATTCTGGGTAGTATTAGCTTTTTTTTTTTTTTTTACATAAAAATGCTTAATTAAACCATAGAAAACTATATATTTCTAAGCTCAGAATCCATTTCTCTATTACATGCTGTCCTGAGATTGAAGAAAAATTAATCCACTTTAATTTTCTTGTTATTTGTATCACCAAATCACTTGAAAATAAAAATATATTATATGCCTATTTAGCATGATAAATGTATATCTTTGTATAATTCACTTTGAAAAGAGAATTTTCTCAGGGAATTATATAGTAAAGTGTCAAGTCCTAAATGGATGACTGTAGAGTCAAGTGTCTCTGATCAGAGGGAAACATGAATGACTAGACAGAGTTGAAAGTTGGTGTCAGCTGCAAAAGACAAATAGCCTGTCTTAGGGTACGTGCACACGCTGCGGATTGGGGTCCGGATTTGGCAGCGCGGATTCTGTAAAATCCGCAGGTAAATCTGAAGGTCAAAAGACCTGCGGTTTTACCTGCGGATTAGCCTGTGGTTTTGCCCTGCGGTTTTTCACCTCCACAATGGAGAAGATGGTAAACCGTAGTGGAATCCGCAGAAAGAATTGACATGTCAATTCTTTCTGCGGTTTAGAAACCGCAGGAAAACCGCGTGGAAAAATCCGCACCGTCTGCACTGCAGTTTTTAATATCCATAGGATATTATTGTACTGTACACTGCAGCAAAATCCGCAGCGTGTGCACACACCCTTATGGCCTGGCTATTTGGCTAGCTGACAATGGTCAGGCCGTTGCCAGTCGTAGCTTTTACTCAGTGATTTGTGTTCCTTATGCTCTGTGTTCTGCTGTTCTGATCTTTATTGCCTGACCTCGGACTTTGCCATTTAACTATTCATTTGTCTTGCCCCTTTGCCTATGACATACTCTGATCTTTGTTGCCTGATATTAGACTTTGCCACTTGACTATTCATTTGTCTTGCCCCTTTGCCTTTGACATCATCTGGTTTTTGTTGCCTGTCCTCGGACTTTGCCTTTTGTCTGTTTTGCTTGCACTTATGGCTTTGATGTACACTCCTTATATTTGATCCCGAACTTCCTGAATCCACAGTCTCATGTATTGACTGTGAGTAGTGACTAGTCAGCGTCACAATTCATTGAAAAGGGCTGAGATGTAATACTAGGTACATTCCATTGACAAAACTGGTGCTGTTCCTCAAAAATTTTAACTTTTTTCTAATGCCTGACAACTCCTTTAAGGACCAAGTGAGCAAAATTAGTTTTGAACATATTTGGGAAACCACTGTTTGCCACCAAATATATATATTTTTTTTTTGGGGGGGGGGGGAGGTAAGCACTGCTCTCCATAATAAAAAAAAAAAAAAAGCGTCCACAAACCAAATAAGACAAACACAGAGAATTTTCTTGGACAAACCTTTTTGGTCTCTTATGGTAAAATTTGCATGCTGATGCATAATTTCTTTTGGAAAACTGAAAAAGAATCGGTGGCCATTCGCGGTGTCATCTTTATCTACCGCTGTTACTGTGAAAAATTTCTGTGTGGGAAGAAAAATTAAAATATTTTCAGTTCACTCCACAATACATAACAGCTTTGCATCTTTGTACATCGTATACCTCATTAATGGTGGTGGCCACCTGTTCTTAAAGGGACTGTCCACGAGCCGATGCAGAGTTACAATATGTCACACATGGCTTTGACATTTGTTTTTAGGTCAAAGTTTTTTTTCTAATCTTTTCCAATCTCTTCAAGCCAAACTCTGCTCTTTCTAATTACTCCGATTCTCGGAATACACAAGCGTTTCCGTGTATACCCATGATCATTACTAACAAAATCAGATGAGTAGACGGATCACGAAGTTCAACACAATCATCGTCTGAAACAGTTTGGAGGTCACATAGAAGGATCGATACAATACTGCGCTGACCTTGTTGAAAATCAATACTAGTTGACAACCTTTTAAAGCAGATATGCCACCAGATTTCACAATGCAAACTGTATATATCATTGAATAGATCTCTCAAACCTGTTGGGACTGGTGTACTTCCAGTGAAAATCCATAATAGAATGTCTGTATAATCTCCAAATTAAAAGGAGCATCTAGAGCTGGACTCATAAAGTGCTTGCTTTCATACTAGACAGGGAAACTCACAAATAATTATACAGCCATGGATTTTCAAAGTAAGTACACCAGCCCTCTTTAGGACTAAGATTTCATCTGTTCAATAATTGCAGTTTGTATTGTGACATCTGGTTTACTATCTGAGACATCACTCACGAAACATTCACAGGACCAATTTACAGGGTGGTCAGTGAATGGAAGCCCTGCAAATTGCCACCTACCTTCTGACATCCTAGGATCCGCTTTTGATTAGCCGGCCTGGCATGACATTGGGAGTGTGGTGAACTTGTCATGGTCCGACTAATCAATAGAGGATCTGGGGATGCAGGTAAAAATAGTTCTCAAAGCTCCCATTAAATAGTCATGAAATACTGATATGGCTGAATCAATTCACCCATCTCCAATCACTGACTGTGGATTCACTTGTTATTATTTAAGGACCTTCATTTATCCCTTTAGTCACTGAAGGTCCATTTAGGACCCTCCTCTATCATCCAAAGTGTGAACAGAGTTTACAAAGTATGTCCCTCACTTTGGAGGACTTGGCCCATTAGTGCATCACCATAAACTAGACAGAATTTAATGGGGCAACGTGTAATGCTTCATTTTCCCTGCAGAGGCACTGCAGGACAACTGAACACTTGATGCCAAGTTCCTCTGCAGATTACAGCTATAAATTAAGTTTCCTACCTGTGGACCTACTATGATCCCAGTGGACCTCCTATAATTGATTTTCTGTCGAGAAACTTTTAACAAAAAATATTGTCAAGCACTTTAAAGAAGTACTCCTTCTCCCATCAAAGTTTTGATCCTCTTAATACATTGCAATCATTATATTATAAAGCGCGGTGTACTTACAATTGCTCATTTTGACTTTCTACCCATTTAATTCTATTCTTCTCTATGTAGAAATAAGAACTCTCTTTTCTCTGTGGGAGTCATCCCCCACCTTCAACTCCTGACCCAGCTGATCCCCCTCCCCCTCTGCCAGGGACTTTGAAGTGATGTAGAATTGTAGTTCTAATGATGACTCATGCAGGGAGTGGGCACATAGCCTTAAGGTTTTTTACCATTGAACCGACATTTTAAGGCTCCTGAGCCATCGGAAACTACCTTGTTTGCTTGTGCGTTCTCACATACAGAGGCTTCATAGGGCTTTGGAAATTCTGGAGCGTTGTCATTTGTATCCAAAATTTTAATTGTCACGGGCACGCTTGTTGAATGACCAATGTTTGCTGTGGATGTAAGAAAATATTAGTTTAAATGATGGAAAGTGAGCACAGGAAAAACATGTTTTATTTAAAGTCCAAAGGGGTTACTAATCAGAGTCTCGAAAGAAGCCTCAATAAGGAATATTTGCATTAGGTACAAACATTATTGATATTTAGACTGATAACTGTCATTACCATTCATGGCCTGACGGGAAAATTATTTTGTTAGAGTCGCCATACTCTTACACTTTTCAGCAAATTTGTATTGTTTATATAATATATAGAATGAATTTACTATATATGAAGCAGTAGTATATATTACATTTACCTCTTCTGACCCCGATCACTCCAGAGCTGCATTCACAATTCTGCTGATCATCGTAGGAAGTGACAGATCTCTAGCAGCTTAGCCAAGATCTGATCAAATTCATCATGTATTTCCTCCTGAAGTCTGCACTTCAGCAATGCTGAGAGATTTCAGCTCTGAAGTCTCCAGAGCTGTAAATTCAGCTTCAGACTATTCGGCAAAAAGGGTTGTATGAAACCTTTTGACTTGAGTACTAGACAAGAGGATGAACACTTGTCATATGTGAGTGTCAATCTATTTCCTTGGCCATACATCGAGGGGTGAAACCTCTATCAAACATGACTGTGCTACTCTGCAACAGTGAGCATTAAAAGGCGAAGAGACTATTTAAAGGGGTATTCCCATCTCCGAGATCCTCTCCCAATAAGTAGTAGGTGTAATAGTAATATTAGCAAATACCACCAATTAAAAATGTAGTCTAGTTCTTCTAATTAGCTATAGCTCCTACCCCATGTGCAGGGCATTGCAGTAGCTCAGATATCTATGGTTGTCCACTTATAGTGACAGTTAGTGGTCACAACCATGTGGATACCTAAGCTACTGCAATGCCCTGCACATGGGGTAAGTGACATTATTTATTAATCCATACCTAACTACCTGCCTGTTTTACCGATTGCCAGCACAGAGAGGTCACTGGCCGCTCCTGTCGATGATTCAGCTGCTCTACGACAACAGCGCATCTTTTTCCCGTCTCCCATGACGGCACACATGAATATACAGGTGCCGTCATGGGCTCTGGGAAAACCAGCTACCGGTAAGTAACCTTGGTGTTTTTCAGTCTCCCATGACGGCACCTGTATGTTCATGTGTGCCATCATGGGCTCCGGAAAAAACGGCTACCGGGAAGTAACCTTGGTGTTTTCCCGTCTCCCATGAAAGCACCTGTGTATTCATGTGTGCCATCATGGGCTCCGGAAAAACCGGCTACCGGTAAGTAACCTTGGTGTTTTCCCGTCTCCCATGACGGCACCTGTATATTCATGTGTGCCATCATGGGCTCCGGAAAAACCGGCTACCGGGAAGTAACCTTGGTGTTTTCCCGTCTCCCATGAAAGCACCTGTATATTCATGTGTGCCATCATAGGCTCCGGAAAAACCGGCTACCGGTAAGTAACCTTGGTGTTTTCCCGTCTCCCATGACGGCACCTGTATATTCATGTGTGCCATCATGGGCTCTGGAAAAAATGGCTACCGGTAAGAAACCTTGGTGTTTCTTCTTCTAGACTGCTCTGTGAAAGGAAAGAGACTGCTAAAGTCAAGGTGAATAATAGCTGCCTCCCCGCAGTTAGGCAGCAGGGAGCTAGCTGTCAATCAGCATGATGTCAGCGGACAACAGAGCAGAGTGGAAGAGAAGCTGCTGCTCTGTCAATGTGATGCCATGTTGAAAAACCGGTAGGAGCGGTCTGTGACTGCTTTGAGCCAGCAGATATCAGTGCCAGGCACAACAGGCAGGCATATAGGAACTACTTGTCTGTTAGCCCTAGGCCCCCCAGTAAAAAAAAAATAGTCCTCTATGCCCTTTAAATGCCTCGTCAAAAGTTAAGATTCTGCAAACGATAGCTCCATCATCATCTAAAGGGTAAGTGCTCAGTTTTTTAAGGAGTTTTTGGGGCAGCTCCGCCGAAAAAAAATGCATGATAAATTCACACAAAAAAAGCTTCTTATTGCTTTCTATTGTAAAACCTCTTTTTGTTCATATGTTCTGTTTGTTAAGCATTTTTTTAGCTTTACATTTTCAAAAAAAAAACCCGGTGGAAATGCATGTTCGTTCTTAATCTTCTCCAAACAAGGCACCGTCCGATTAAAAGGCTCCAAAAAAGAGTAAGATAAAACTCTAAAACGTGTAAAAAAAAAATTTGAAAAATGCACCAAGAAATTAAAAATTCTTCCACATACTCCCCCCCCAAAGAAGGTGCGTTTTCTGAAGCAGTCTCTCCACAAAATCTGTCATTTCTGACCGCTTCAAAATAAAAGCCTTGTGCGCATACTGGATATATGGATAAGGATATATTAACACTGTGGATTTTTTTTTCAGCAGTTTTTTTAGTGGGTCCGTTCCAAAAAAAAGCCTCAAAAAGCACTTTGAAAAAACTTGAAAGACTCTTCCTCTTCATTTCTATTGTAAAATGGCGCTACATTCATATGCGTGATGTTTTGAGTGTTTTCAACCGCTTTCAAAAAAAAAAAAAAAAAAAAGCTTAAAAGTGAGCAGACCATTTTTCAGGCATTTGCTGCTATGAAACTGCTCCATACCTTACAAAACAATTAAATGCAAAGGCTAAGAAATGCCCAGAAAATATGAGGGCTTCTCTTTGAGCATTTTGAAAGCAGTTTCGCATCAAATAGATGTAGAAAGAATGTGAGAAAATTATCAACAAAATGATATGCTAAAAAATTTGTCAGAAAACGATATTAGAAGCTTCAGGAAATGTTAACAAAATATCATTTGGACCAAAAAAAAGCAACTTTTCTTGATGCGGTTTTTTTTTTAAAATTTGAGTACATGAAAAAAAATAACGCACTGTCAACATACTGTAAGGCAGGGGTGGGGAACCTCGGGGCCGCATGTGGCCCACAGTGGCTTTTCATGCAGCCCGCGGGCAGGTCCCTGGAGTCCCCAATGCTTGTGCGGCAGCTGTATCCTGTCAGCTGCTGCCCCTTTAACCCCCAAGTGCACGGCACGCAGCGTTCATTACAAAACGCTGCTTGCCCTGCACATGAATGATGTCGTCTGGGTGGGTGGGGTTAGCGTCTGGATGGGCAGGATTAGCGCCCAATGCTCTCCCATCCACATGTCCCGGAAGAGGAGATGCTGCCAGAGAGTCCACAGCGATCTCTGTGCGTGCCCACAGCTCTGTGCCTCCCTGGGGATCTCTGTGCTGGCAGCTGTTTGCTTAAAATCATAGAATCGTAGAGTTGGAAGGGACCTCCTGGGCCATCTGGTCCAACCCCCTGCTCAAAGCAGGATTCACTCAATCATCCCAGACAGATATCTGTCCAGCCTCTGTTTGAAGACTTCCATTGAAGGAGAACTCACCACTTCTCGTGGCAGCCTGTTCCACTCATTGATCACTCTAACTGTCAAAAAGTTTTTTCTAACATCTAATCTGTGTCTCCTCCCATTCAGCTTCATCCCATTGCTTCTAGTCTTTCCTTGTGCAAATGAGAATAAAGTTGATCCTTCTACAATGTGACAGCCCTTTAGATATTTGTAGACAGCTATTAAGTCTCCTCTCAGTCTTCTCTTTTGCAAACTAAACATTCCCAAATCCTGCAACCTTTCCTCATAAGACAGGGTTTGCAGACCAGTCACCATTCTGGTCGCTCTTTTCTGAACTTGCTCCAGTTTGTTGATGTCTTTTTTAAAATGTAGTGCCCAAAACTGGACACAATATTCCAGATGAGGTCTGACCAAAGTGGAGCTTTTCTACTTGTAATCTGTGCCCCAAAGCTATGTGCCCCCCAGCTGTGTTTCCACATGTGATCTGTGCCCCCCACCTATATATACCCCCTGTGATCTATGCCCCCCTGTGATCTCTGTGCCCTCAATCTGTGCCCCCCCAGCTGTTTCCTCATGTGATATCTATGCCCCCTGTGATCTGTGCCCTCCAGCTATATGCCCCCGTGATCTGTGCCCCCAGCTATGTGCACCCCTGTGATATCTTTGGCTCCCAGCTTTGTTTCCCCTATGATCTATGTGCCCCCTGTGATTTTTTTTTTTCCCCATGATCTGTGCCCCCTACCTATATGCCCCCGTGATCTCTGTGCCCCCAGCTATGTGCACCCCTGTGATATTTGTGGCTCCCAGCTTTGTGCCCCCTGCTATGTACCCCCTGTGATCTTTGTGCTCCCATGTGCCCCCTGTGATCTGTCACTCAAAGCTATGTACCCCCCAGCTACATGCACCCCTGTGATCTCTGTCCCCCACCCCTGTGATCTTCGTGTCCCCCCCGGTGATCTATGAGCCTCACCGACAATCCCTGTCCCCCCCCCAGTGCTATATATCCCCCCACAGCTGTATGTGCCCAAGTGATGTGTATATTTCCCAGTGCTGCATTTTCCCCTGAAAGTGCTGTATATCCCCCCTCCCCCCGAGTACTGTGTATCCTACCATCTGTGATATATATAGCCCCCAGTGATGGAGAAGCAGCTCCAGCCGTCACATTAAGGGTGAGTTACCGTAATTAATTGTTAGACTAAATATACCGGGGTAATTTTCAAGGTGATCATTTTTGTGTGACCCTCGAATGATGGTAGAAATTTCCAAATGGCCCCCGGATGGAAAAAGGTTCCCCACCCCTGCTGTAAGGGGTTAAACTGCTGCAACTGCAGCTAGATCTGAAAGAGGCAGATAAACTTAGGTGCCACCTGTCCATCACAGCCACCACTTGCCCTGTGTAGAGCAGGCTCAGCTCTTGAGCCAGCTCAAATACATGTAGTCTGCATTGGTGGACCCTCAGATGGTCCTTGGGTATAGTTGGCCCCAGTACTTGCCCGATACAAGCACAGTCTCTGCTAAAAATATCAATCCTGCTTCCTACTTAATCATATTTAACATAACACTGTCTACATATAAAAAAAAATGTCATACACATGTGGTGCCACTACGGCGTAGTGCACCCACACTATTTTCTCAGGGCTTTGTTCATTCAAAGTGAGCAAGAGCGGCAGTGCTACACAAATGTTGAAGAGTGCAGAGGGTTGTGATGGAAGCTGCTGCAGTTGCACTTCCTTGGCCAAAACCTTATATCATTTTCCCCCTGTGATACCCTTAGGCTTCTATTGTCCCTCTATCATCCTTGGTCTCCCTTTCTCCTTATCTAATTTCTTGTTCTTTTTACCACTGTTGCCTACGAAGGTCAATTGAAGACTCAGCTACGTAGATTCTACGTGCAGTGATTCACGGAGAAGAGCGTTGAGGGTCATGATGGAAGCTGCTACACTTGTACCTCTTAAATAAGACATACTTGGTGTCTCCTTGGCCAAAATCTTATATCATCTTCCCCCAGTTACGTCCTTAAACTTCTATTGTCCCTCTATAACCCTTGGTCTCACTTTCTCTGTACTTTTATTCCTTGCTCTTCTTTTCCCCACAGTTGACTAAGGAGTTCAACTTACTGAAGACTCCACCACGTGTGCTGCTACACAAATGGAGAAGAGTGCAGAGGGTCGTGATGGAAGTTGCTAAATTTGTGCTTCTTAAATAAGGCATCCTTGGATTTTCCTTGGCCACAAACTTATGTCATCTTACCCCAGTGATGTCCTTAGGCTTCTATTGTCTCTCTATAACCTTTGGTCTCCATTTCTCCTTACTTTCTTGCTCTTCTTTTACCCTCTGACTATGGAGCTCAACTTATTGAAGACTCCGCTACATATATCCTACGTGCATCCAAACACCAATCACTAAGGCACCTTCCCATCTTCATATCAAGTGCTTGACTAGACTAAGTGCCTCATGTGTTTTACTCTACTCTTGGCTCTTTTGAGATGTTTCTCGACTGAATTATCTCCATTTCTATTTTTATTCCATAAAAAAGTAATTTGAATTGGAAAATAAAATTCCAATCAACTATTACACAAGTAATCCATGATGTAATATTAACACAACCCACATTGTAGATATCTCACATACACAACCAAATAAGGTCAAGCCACTCAGGAGATCAATTCAATGCGTTCATCTCTTGTATGAGTGATTTCTTCCTAGACTGAGTGTGCAGGAAACATCTTGGATGCAGGAAACACTTTCAATCGCTTTCTACGAGCATCTTAGATAATAAATTCACCCCACCTGGGGAATACGTACTGCCTTCAGTTGCTATCACGGAGATGTTGTGCCAAGCGGTTTCCTCTCTATCCAAAGGCTTTGTGGTTTTGATGACACCATCATCTTGGATGTTGAAGTATCTGTCAAGGTCAGTGTGCCGATCGATTGAATACCTAAAGAAGATGATCGCAGGGTAATTAGACAAGAAAATTACTAAGCAGCCTGATGCTCGTGTGTTAGATATTAAAGATTCATTCGAGAGTAGTTTCCCAGCAGCACGCATGGCGAAATCAGAATATTAATGGAATCTATCAAACAACTTTTAAAAGGAAATTTAGCTTCATCATTTATTCATGTCTGCATGTAGGGAACATTTTGCTACATCAGGATCTGCTTTCCTTGCTATTAATGAAAAAAGAAAATGTAATGCCAAATATCATATAGTACAGAATAGTCAGTGAACTGATCTTGTACTTGATGTTCTTTCTCCCACGATGAGCAACAGTTGCATGAATGATTGACTTTCATCATTTGCTTTAATGTATTGCTACACTACATGGAGAAAAGTATTGGGACACAAGCCTTACTTATTGAATTAAGAATGTTTGTTTTTGTGAGTCCATTGGCACAGGTATATAACATCGGGCCCCAGGGACCCAGTGAATAACATCCATCGCCATTGACCCAGTATATAACATCTGGTTGGTCCCTTACCCCCCCAATGTACATCATCCGACCCCTTGCCCACAGTGATTAACATCAGACCACATTGCCCCAGAATATAATATCCAGCCCATCAAACATGGTGTGTAACATCCAGCAACTTGGTCATGCTATCTGTCAATACTAACATGTGACAGAACGGCCGGTGGTGCAGAGCTCACTGATACCAGTGCGGTGATGTAATAATAGCCACCGGTGTAACAAGTCCATTCATGACATTTCTTCCTCCTATATCTTCCCCCTTCACCTGTGAGTGATGATATTGGGAAGTGGAAGGAACCGCAGCAACTCAGCCACGAAGTGGTGACCCCGTAATGTTACAGAGCAGTTACCGAGTACTGAGGAGCAGAGGGCAGAAAATTCACCAACGCTCTGCTGACTCCATAACTGTAGACCTGACCTACTCTGGTATTAACATTAGTACAAACACTGCACCAACCACCGGGAGGTGCATGACCGAGCAGCTGCATGTAGCCGTACATCATCATGCACAATGCTGAGCGTTGGATGGAGTGGTGTAAAGCTGCCACCACTGGACTCCGGCGGAAATGTGTTCTATGCAGTGACTGATCACACTTCTTTATTTGCCATCTGATGGAGGAGTGTGACCGTCCAAATGCCAGGAGAATGTTGCCTTCCTGGCAGATTAATGAGATAAACCACAGTATCTGTATGGGGTTGGAGCGTTCCACCCCATTCACTATTAAAATCCAACCACCGCCTGTGCAGATTTCCAGCAAACTGGTGGTGGATCCAGGTATTGGACTCCAACTGATTTCATGATGACCTATTCCAAAGATTGGTCATCAAATGTTCCATGTCAGACAACATCTGCAATGCTTTAGCATACAGAGACATTTTGGACAATTGTATGCTTCCAACTTTGTGGGAAAGATTTGCGGAAGGCCCTTTTCTTTTTTTTTTTTTTTTTTAGCATCTGTGAACCAGTGCACAAAGTAAGGTCAACAGTTGGGTAGGTTTGATGTGAAAGAACATGACTAGCCACACAGAGCCCGGACCTCAACCCCTTCCTCAGAACTGACCATAAATGGAACAATCTAAATATTTTTAAAACTAATATTGAATTCATTTTTCACTTTGCTAAAAATTGTTTACGGAAATCAATGGATTTTGGTGGCAAATGTTACTTTTCTATAAGACATTCAGTATTTCTAGCTTATCAAGAAAATTGACTTTTTTGTACAGATGTTTCCACCCTTAACTCTTCATGAACTGTATACAATTTGTCATCATATCCATTCAATACAACCTCCCGCCTTTCTGTAAACCACAAAACTTTTCTAACCATGGGAGCCTATGGATGAAGAAGGCCTACAGATGGCCGACGGATGGCATCCGTCAAACACATCCATCACATCCATCCAGTCAAAACCATTTGTTTTATTTAACAGTGGACAATATGGCTAACAGATGGCTGACAGATGGTATCCATCAAGGCATCCATTGGATGTGTACATTTTTATTCATGCTTGCTTAACATCTCACGCCATACCATACATCTTGGGATATGTCAGGTTTCGAGAAAAGTTAAGGAAAGACATATCTGTACATGAATAAGGTCTGGAAAATCAAGGGGTTTTTCGTAAGAGACTGAGATTGGTGGCTAATTTTCTAACCATATAGTGTATATATAGAAATATTCAGGTGATATCATAGAATTCTAGTGTTTTCAAAAGAAATAAGACCAACGGGAGGCGTGATGAATGAGGACCTAGAGAAATAAGTCCCCTACCAAGAATTTATGGCTTAAGGTGATTGACCCTCTAATCACGCTCCATCATGAACCACAAAGTACTCTAGTTTCCAAGTAATTCTGGCAGTTTCATGTGGTCCTGGTGCTAAGAAAACTATGAGACTGACTGAAGACACAGAAATGAGAGTCCTGAGAAATGAACCCCTACCAAAACTTTAGGATTTGAGGTGATAGAGGATGGCGCAATGGCAGACCAGCAAATACTGTATTTCTTCAGTAATTAAAGTAGTTTTCATGTTCTACCTTTGCTTTGAGAAATTAGAAGACTTCAAACACAATTATAAGAGTTCCAACATTTAAATATTTTTTAAATGTCCAACAACTTTAATATGTAAGGTCATCTGAAGGTGAAAGTGAAAACTAAAACCTTTGAAAAGTAAAACTGAGAGTTGGGCACCCCCATACACTTTAGACATTGGCTCAGCTCTTTGATGTGTATGAGGGTACCCAACTCTGAACTAACAAATTATATCAGGGAAGGTAAAATCAGGCTCGTCCAATACCAAACTTCCAGTCCTTTTGTTGTTCTTGAGATAAAAAGGGGTCTGCAGCGTCTTTCAAGTAGAAAATACAGGAGTGCTTGGCAGAGAACCCCCCCCCACATATGGGAGAGTTGGGCAAAATAGGTGCCAGCCGAACCACAATTGAAAGTGTGTGGACACTGTAAACTGCAAACAAAATTTAAAGAGGTTGTACCAAGAGTTCCAGTTTTTCCCTATCGATAGAATAGGGAATAATTTACTGATTGTTGAAGGTCCATCCATTGGGAACCCAAGTGATCCTGAACTTGGTTATCCCGGGCAGTACCTTCGAGAATGTAGAATGTGGAGGTGCGCATGCTCAACCTCCAATTGATTTAGACGAGGCTCTTCATCCTCATTCTTTGTGGTCCCAACGGTTGGACCCTCAGCAATTTTTCAAGTTATCCCCTATTTTGTCAAAAGGGATAACTTAAAATCTTGATAAAAACTCTTCAAAATATACGTTATTACTGTCACCGAGTGTATACAGGCTTCAGAGAAGTGGTGGTGGGTAAAATTTTCCAAGCCTGCATTGTAGAACTTCCATAATTTTAATGCGTTCAGCAATATTAAGCACAGCAAGATTATCATAGAGCTATAGGCAGAGGTAATAGCGTTCTGAATACTTAAACTAAAACTCAAGGGAAAAGAATATCTCCCAGGCATTGGGATGTCAGAAAAATATATAGAGGACCTTCTCATAGAAATTCATTTTATGGCCAGCGTATGGGGTTGTGTCATTTATTAGGCTGCAAACAAATGAAAACATTAATAAAGGGCTGTTTACACCCACAGAAGACACCGCCAACAGGCTGGAGAGATTTGTTAGTGACAAACTCACAGTTCGGAGAGAGAACTGAAATTGCTCAAGCAAAAAAAAGGCAAACAAAGTCTAAAACTACATCCCATAACTACAGCTGAGATATTTAATATGTAAATTTAATTAAATGGATCTAATAAATTATGGAACGCTCTTTTCTTAAAGGATTTGTCCCAGTTTAGAAATTATTTTCATTTTTCCATTTTCATTTTTATCTCCTTTTGCTTTCTTTTACCCCATAGGATAAATCATTTTGTACATCAGTATGGAATATTCTTCTATTTTATTGATTTTTTTATTTCAATGCCATTATTTTTATCTAAAGAACAGCAGAATGATTTAAATTTAATTTATTTTTGTAACTTTTTTTCTACATTGCAATTTATTTGTTAGTCCCCATTGGGGACATGAATGTGAGTTTTCAACCTATTGCCACTCTTTGATCACTTTCTGGGGGACAGAGCAATGGGCTACGGAACGGATGTGCCACCGGGAAGACACAACAGAAAAGCAGTTTTAAATTAAGAGTTGTATTAAAAGGGGCTATCCAGAACTTAACAATTGATGACCTATAGGATATGGGTGACTACCACTTCTTCCCCTCAATCCCTATAATGGTGCCCTGTAGAGCCCCATCTGCATGATGAGGAGGTCGAGCATGTCTAAGTCCAATTTATTCATCCTCTATGGAACTACCAAAGATAGCCAAGTTCAGTTCTCTTGGACTTCCAAAGATAGCCAAATACACTGAGAAAGAATGCTTAACCTCAAGTCTATGCAGAGCCTATTTTTTTGAGGCGAGGATGAAGACACTTGGCATAAACCCCTTTAAGGACTATAATTTCACACAATACAAATGATCATTATCACAGCAGATTAGCAAAACCCTGGATATGCTACAGTAACCCCCACATGTACCGATAAACATAGTATGTACATGCCCTGCAGAAAGAGTGTTCCAAAATCAAAGGTAACGATCTCGAAAGACTCAACTTGGGATACGTCAAGCCAAGAGGACAGATAAGTAGGAGATGTACGTAGATGTGATACTACATTATACAAAAATTGCCCTCGAATATATCTTTTTCAAGGTGCCATATTGAAGTTCCCCCTAGACTGGATGAACGTTCCTGGGAAATTCTTTCTTTGGACTTTTTGTGAAACCTCTTTCAGATGACCACTCAAAACTTTTGAGAAAATGGTCTACTGAAGGCTTGGTCTATCACAGATGACTAATATGTCCAATATCTAACGAAATTCAAGAAAAAAATGGTTCTAGGTGAGGTCTACTCAAAAAAGTAGTTTCTTGGTGTTCTTTTCCTACACCTACATTTTCTTATTGTCCTTCATACTATATTTTTCCAGAACTTTCGAGAGTTTAAATCCTGTTCCTGATATCATATTTGATACTTTACCAGCAATTGGAGACTGAGAACTTTAAATTTTGTGGCCAGAACACATTTCACAATGTTTCTTTGTGTCCTCTAACCCCACGATTTTTTTTTTTTCCAGTTACATTTGTGTGTTGTATGTATTTTGGGAACAAAGAGGAATTTATTTTATGACCTATTGAGTGATCAGTTAAAGACAAAAATAGTGTAAAAAGATATTCCGCTACATTGTGTTGTCTACGATACGGGAAAATATTCTAGCCTGACATAAAACCGACATTCACAGAGCAAGATGAAGACTTGGGTATTCTGGTTACAAGTATGTCAAGCAGTAGCACTCAATGTCAGGCAGCAGCTGCAAAAGCAATGATGATTTTAGGGTGCTTAAAAAATTAGATAAAATCCTGTGATTCCCAATATCATTTTATTGCTTTATAGATACCTGGCAATGACACATGTTGAATATTTGATTCAATTATGGACCTCCTGTTTTAAAATTGTACGGAAAGTCTAGACATAAATAATGTATAAATGACAGAGAAATGTTGAACTTTATGGACCTGTTTTTTTTTTCAACCTACATAACATAAGTTTTTTGATATCTTGAGATAGTCAATAATGGCAGAGAAAATATACGGACATCCAGCACACTACCAATGTATTAGCAAGAGCCTGTTCACTGCGTTAACACCATTAATTTCCTAGAATGGCACTGACTTGTCGGTATAGACTAACTTTCATATCTTATATTAAAATTAATGACTACTTAAAGCTGGTGTTACCAGATCTCATAATGCAAACAGTATGCATTGGAGTGGTTGGAGCTGCAGCAGGGAGGTGGGACATTGAGGAGCTGTCAAACTAAGTGGTTGGAGTTGCATCAGGGACAATGGACATTGAGAATCTGTCAATCAGGCTAGGTGGTTGGATATGCAGCAGTGAGGAGGGACACTGAGAAACTGTTAATCAGGGTAGGTGACTGGAGATGCTTCTGAGAAGAGAGACACTGAGAAACTGTCAAACTAAGTGGTTGTAGTTGCAGCAGGGGGAATGGACATTGAGAAATTTCTCTATCAAGCTAGGTGGTTGGAGTTGCAGCAGGGTGGAGGGACACTGAGAAGCAGTCAATCAGGCTAAGAGGTTGGAGATGCGGCAGGGTGAAGGGATACTGAGAAGCTGTCAATCAGGTTAGATGACTGGAGGTACCGCAGCAGCAGAGAGGAAGAACGCTGAGAAACAGTTAATCAGACTACATGGTCTTAGATAAAGTATGATCCTTTACAAAGCTGTTCTGATATTGACTTTTAAACTGAGAACACAAGTTTCACCAGGACTAAGATCTATATAATATGAAATCTGGGGACGCATCTACATTAATCGATGTCCATACCGGGTCCAAGTTCATATGTAATCTATACAAGCCAACACAGCCTGCCCCTCTTAAAGCTGTAGTACCAAATATCACCACTTGGGGCGCCAAATGTCAACATTCCTTATATTACTTCACGCATTCTGGCTATACATTGTGTTTAAACCTTTGTATATCATAAACTTGTATGACCAGCAGTATTGGTGCGAAGGGGTAGCTGCCAATGCATTCCAACAGATGTGTTTTTAATGATTTTTGTAAACACAACACATACGGCTTATTGGTCTGCACGTCAATAAATGTAAGTGGATAATCAACCTCTGCTCCTGATCATCAATAACCAGGCGACCTTACAAGCCTCCACATTCGCCAAGGAATCCATTAATGAAACAAGAGTTGGGTTCACTAATCCATAACCCCGTCACTCTGTCTACTGTGTCAGAGCCGAGGTTAGCGGCATCAATTTGAGAGATGTAATGTAGTTCATGTTGGCAGTCCTGTATAATCTCAATGGGACATTAAGTACCTTTCATTTTCATTGTGAGCTCTAACTAAATGATACCGGCTTAACAATCTCGTGACTGAGTGTTTACATTAACTAAGCGGTTTAAGATTTAAGTACCGTGCAAAATACATTGGCTTCGGAGACAGGAGATCTCCAGGAGAAGCATCTTGCCGTTGTCTGGGCGTGCATGTTATTTATTCATGGTGGCAACTGGGTTTTAATGATTCAGTTCTGCAATTACATTCAGCCCCCAGACTTTACAAAAAAAAAGTATTGTTAATGAGGCGCATCATATGTGTATCATCCTGGTCTCATAAAGGGAAAAATATGTAAATCACATGACTGCTTTACAGATTTAAGGGGATCTGTAATCAGATTTCAAATTGCAAACTGCCTACGATCTTAGACTTGATGGGGCAGGTGTAATCATTTTGAAAATCAATATCAGAATGGCTTTATGATTCTTTATGAAAGCCTGACTGCCAGCTCTTCAGTGTTCCCACTCCTTTCTGCTGCTGATTCATTGCTCTTCTAGTCTGATAGCTCCGTAGAGTCTTTGTTCCTGCTGCTGCTGAATCTCCATCCACCAAGCCTTCCGACAGCTCCTCAGTGTCCCTCCTCCCTCCTGCTGCTGAATCTCCACTGCCAAGCCTGACAGCTCCAGTGTCCCTCTTCCTTGCTGCTGCTAAATGTCCACCTTCTAAGCCTGACTGAAAGCTCCTCAGTGTCCCTCATCCCTGTTGCTGTATCCCCACCCACCAAGCCGGACTGGCAGCTCTTCAGTTTCCCTCCTCCCTGCTGCTGAAATTGCACCCACTAAGCTTGACTAACAGCTCCTCAGTAACCCTTCTCCCTGCTGCTGCTGAATCTCCGCTCACCAATCCTGACTGACAACTCAGTGTTCCTCCTTCCTGCTGCTGGATCTCCCCCACCAAGCCTGACTGACAGCTCCTCAGTGTCCCTCCTCCCTACTGCTACTGAATCTTCACTCCCAAGACTGACAGCTCCACAGTGTCCCTCTTCCTTGCTGCTGCTAAATGTCCACCTACTAAGCCTGACTGAAAGATCTTCAGTGTCCCTCCTCCCTGCTGCTGCTGAATCTTTCCCCACCTTACCTGACTGCTCCTTAGTGTTGCTAATTATGATTGAGAAGTTCAGCTGATCGAGAGGTGGATGTCAATGAAAAAGATGTCCAGATGGACCAAACTACCAGAGGCAAAACCAACTGTAACCATAACCAATAATAATCAACTTTGTCCAGACCGATATAGAGGAATCTGGAAAAAGTTTTCTAAATTTAGGTACAGGCATTTTGAGAAAAATAAACACTACCTGTACCTTATCTGAGTGTTTGCTGCATCAGGATCCTTGGCATGAACTCTCCCAACTAAGGTGTCAGGCGGTGCGTTCTCGAGTACTTCCAAAGTGTAGCTTTTTTCCAAAAATAATGGTGGTTCATCTGCATCTTCTATGGAGATCTTCACTGTTGCAGTGTCTTTAAATGGTCCTCTACTGAGAAACCTTGGGTCTATGTGGACATTAGCTGCCTCCACCTTCATACTATAGAACTTCTTGGTTTCATAATCTACTGTCTGTAAGAACAAAAAAAAAAAGTTTAGTGGTTGGCACGGAGAACTCATGAAGTCAATATGTCCTTCAATAATCAAGTGTGACTAGTGTGAATAAGACATGATAGTTGAAGGAGAACCTTATATTATATTAACTTTTACAGTTCCAGACTGATTTGTTACTTAAAAAGGACCTATTGGGTTAAAAATAGCTAAATTTTGTATTCTGCTTTTTCCTTTTTTTAATATCCGTACTTCCAGAGCTCTAGACTTTTTTAATTCGGTGCTCAGTGGATCCTCAGGGGCGTGTCTTTAGGCTCTTCTTGCATTATTATTGGTGAAGATCCTAAAAATAAGAATGGAGTAAAAAGGCTCCTATCTCTGGCACATTTCAAAAAAGAAAAAGTGGAATACCCATGGGAGCTGCAGGAATAAAATAAGAGACAGAAATCGGCCACTTATGCTTGAGTGACAATTCTTTAACTACTAACTTTTTTTTTCTGATACAGAGATCCATATACTTTATGCAGGGCATAGAAATAAAGCAAAGCAGTTTGGTTTCCTTAAGCCACAACTAGGGGATGCTTACTATATACGTCTTATAATGGAAAGTAATTATAATACTGTAGACCGTAAGCTCCGTAGCTCCCCCTATTGGTAGGTGGGGCTATTTTAAATATTTAAATTTAACCACATAGGGATTAAGATTCTACAATAGAAAAGTGATGTTCTGGCCACCAAAAAAGACAAAGAAACATTTCTAAACAGAACTTTAAGTCTGTGTAGAATAAAACATGAAAATAATGTGAAAATGTACTTTAAAGGAATTTTTTTTAAAATTTAATACTGATTAACCATTTTAAGGACAGGTCATTAAAGGTGCTGTTCCTCTTTAAAGATTGATGCATTTAGGGGGTCAGTGAGGCATAAAAACAAACTCTTCACTAGTTCCAGTATTGCCTTTTGCTGCTGCTTCGGTCTCCGTTTATTGGTCATACTGGTGAAGTCATGTAGACAGAGCTGTAACCAATCACTGAGCTTAGACTCTCACGACGGCTATATCAGGAGTGTTGATGAGCGCAGTGATGTCACTGCTGCAGCCAATCAAAAAAGACTAGAGTAGTGGCTAGAAAGAGTGCTGGATCCCAAGAGTGTCAGTAACAAATTGTTTCTTTAATCAACCTGAGCCTTTTGAGTCTTTGAAAGAGACAACCCCCTTAATATTAGATTGTGGGGGATCTGACTCTCAACACCATCATCGATCAGATGATTGAAGGGGAGGGGTGCACTGGAAGTGGCACAGCTCTGTACGTTATGTAGTGGCCGTGAATGGTACTGCAGGCTCACTCAAATACAAGGTAATGGGAGAGTGCTTGTAATACCATTAGTGGCCACTACACAATGTGAGGAGGTGAGAAACTGTCATTGGTGGTCAGGCAGTTGATCAGTGAGGGTTGTCGGGAGTTGGACATTCACTGATCTGATATTGATAACTCATCCTAAAGTTCACAACCTGACCCTTTACCTTTTTTAGCTTCACGACTCCTTCTTGGGTCTGATAGTCCGTTGTGATTTCAAAAACTTCTGCCCCATCACCATCAAGGATACGATACTTTATCTGCCCATTTTCTTCCAAATCAGGATCTTTGGCTTTCAATCGTCCGACCTCATCCCCTGGAACAGATGCTTCAGACACGGACATGGGGTACGCACCTGTAAGGATAAATCGTGCAAATGAAGTCCAAGAGAGAACCTTGACATGAAAGAATACGGCATAGATCTTCTTCTACTAATGGTACAAAAAAGGAACCCCATCCACTCACTTTGAGGAAACTTTGGCGGGTTGTCATTGACGTCGGTCAGTGTTATCGTCACTTTTGTCGTCCCTGAGAGTCCTCCCATGTGTCCTCCCATGTCCTTTGCTTGGATCACGACGTGGTATTGCTCCTTGGCTTCTCGGTCCATGTTTGGCAGCGCCGTCCTTATGATTCCTGGAGAAAGAATTAAAAAAAAAAAAATAATAATAATTAAATAAATTAAAAAAAAAAAAAAGCACATAAAAAGTACATGATAAAGTACATATAATTTTTTTTAATAATATAATGCACTTCAATTACACGGAGCTCAGGGAAAGTTTCAACAGAAAACAAAACACAAAACTCCTCTATTAGTTCCCAGGATGAAGGTCTAAAATGAAGTCATCACTCATGTATTAGATATACGGACTAAGTCCAAACAGAAATCCGCACTCGCGTATTAGACACCTGGACGAAGGTGCTAACCAAAGACATCATTCCTATATTAGATACCCAGATCAAGGTCCTAACAGAAGTCATCACTCATGTGTTAGATACCAGGATGTAAAACATGCCCAGACCAAGGTCCTAAGAGAAGTCATTAGTCATTACTCATGTATTAGATAACCAACCGGGCCAAGGTCCTAACAGAAGTCAGTCCTCATGTATTACATAGGTATGTATGGACCAAGTACAAACAGAAGTCATCACTCATATATTAGATAACCGGACCTAGGTCCTAACAAAAGTCAACACTTATGTATTACATACCCAGACCAAGGACCTAACAGAAGTCATCACTCATGTATTACAAACCTGGACCAAGGACCTAACAGAAGTCATCTCTTATGTATTAGATAACCGGACCAAGGACCTAACAGATGTAATCACTCATGTATTACATACCCGGACCAAGGACCTAACAGAAGTCATCACTAGTATTGAGCGATACCATCTGATATTCAGAAATATCGGATCGGATTGGATTGGCCCGATACACAAAAAGTATAGGGTATCGCCGATTCCGATCCCGGAAGTCCCATTCAAGTCAATGGGACAGAAATATCGGAATTAAAAAAAACCCTTTCTTGCCTTGTACATCCTGTTCGGGAGGGGGGGAAGAGTGTGGGCGGTGCATAGGCGGACACTGTGCGTCTGTGTGTACAGGCGGGGTCTGTGCGGGCCTCTCGGGGGTCTGTGCCGACTGTCGGGGGCCTGTGCCGGCTGCCGGTGGTCTGCACGGGCCTCTCGGGGGTCTGTGCAGACTGTCGGGAGCCTGTGCCGGCTGCCGGTGGTCTGCACGGGCCTCTCGGGGGTCTGTGCAGACTGTCGGGGGCCTGTGTCGGCTGCCGGTGGTCTGTAGGGGCCTCTCGGGGTCTGTGCCGACTGTCGGGGGCCTGTGCCAGCTGCCGGGGGTCTGTATGGGCTCTCGGGGGTCTGTACAGGCCTGTTGGGGGCCTGTGCCGGCTGTCGGTGGTCAGTATGGGCCTCTCGTGGGCCTGTGCTGGCTGTCGGTGGTCTGTGCCGGCTGCCGGGGGCCTGTGCCGGCTGCCGGTGGTCTGTAGGGGCCTCTCGGGGGGTCTGTGCCGACTGTTGGGGGCCTGGGCCGGCTGCCGGTGGTCTGTACGGGCCTCTCGGGGGTCTGTACAGGCCTCTCGGGGGCATCGCCCGATGGGACTTGTAGTCCCATCGGACAATGCCTGCACACACACAAGACCCCCGGCAGGCCCGCACAGACCACCGACAGCCGGCACAGGCCCTCGAGAGGCCCGTACAGACCACCAGCAGCCGGCACAGGCCCCCGACAGGCCTGTACAGACCCCCAAGAGGCCCGTACAGACCACCGGCAGCCGGCACAGGCCCCCGAGAGGCCCGTACAGACCACCGGCAGCCGGCACAGGCCCCCGTCAGGCCTGTACAGACCCCCGAGAGGCCCGTACAGACCACCGGCAGCCAGCACAGGTCCCCGAGAGGCCCGTTCAGACCGCCGGCACATGCCCCCGACAGGCCTGTACAGACCCCCGAGAGGCTCGTACAGACCACCGGCAGCCGGCACAGACCCCCGACAGTCGGCACAGACCCCCCGCAGTCGGCACAGTCCGCGCATCATGATGCGCACAGACCGCGCATCATGATGCGCACAGACCGCGCATCACGATGACATCATTTCAGCAGCCAATCACAGCCACAAAAATATCGTTACTCGGTATCGGAATTCCGATACAGCGAATATATCGGCCGATACCCGATATTTGCAGTATCGGAATGCTCAACACTAGTCATCACTAGTGTTGAGCATTCCGATACTGCAAATATCGGGTATCGGCCAATATTCGCTGTATCGGAATTCCGATACCGAGTACCGATATTTTTTCAATATCGGATACCGGAATCGGAAGTCCCCATAATGCAATGAGCCACTGTTGTGGCTGTGATTGGCTGCTGAAATGATGTCATCGTGATGCGCGGTCTGTGCACATCATGATGCGGGTCTGTGCCGACTGCGGGGGGTCTGTGCCGGCTGTCCGTGGTCTGTACGGGCCTCTCGGGGGTCCTGTGCCGGCTGTCGGTGGTCTGTGCGGGCAACGTCCGATGGGACTACAAGTCCCATCGAGCGATGCCTGTTACAATGACAGTGATTGACACATTAGCCAATGATGGGACAGTAGTCCCATCATCCGGCTTATGTGTTGAATGTAAAAAAAACAAAAAACATACTACATATATACTACATTCATACAACATACATACATGCTACATATATACTACATTCATACAACATACATACATACTACATATATACTACATTCATACTACATACTACATGTATACTACATTCATACAACATACATACATACTACATACAAGCTACATATTTGTAGATTGTGAGCCTTTGCGGGCAGGGTCCTCTCGCCTCCTGTACCAGTTATGACTTGTATTGTTTAACATTATTGTACTTGTTTTTACTATGTATACTCCTCCTTACATGTAAAGCGCCATTAAATAAATGGCGCTATAATAATACTAATAATAATATATACTACATTCATACAACATACATACATACTACATACATGCTACATATATACTACATTCATACAGCATACATACATACTACATACATGCTACATATATACAACATTCATACAACATACATACATACTACATACATACTACATATATGCTACATTCATACAACATACATACATACATACTACATATATACTACATTCATACAACATACATACATACTACATACTGCATACATACTACATACATACTGCATAAAATACATTCATAAAATACATACATAGACATACAGTACATATAACATAAAGAACATACCATCACTTGTCACTTTGATCCCCGAAGCCAGTGTCATCTATGAAAAAATATGAAAATAACAAACAATATACTCCCTGATCCGCAGAAATCCATGAGTGTCCCACGCTGATCTCTCGTGGAGAACAGCAGCATCAGCTGATGCGACCGCTCTCTACGGGGCTCCAGGAATCCAGTGACGGGAGGTAGGTATCCTTCCGCACTGTATTCCTCCGTCACTGTAAAAAAAAATAGTCCCTAGTCTCACTTTTGGCATTGCTGTGTGAAAAAGTTCCCACGCAGCATTTGCCATAAAGTGAGACTAGGGACTATTTTTTTACAGTGGCGGAGGAATACAGTGCGGAAGGATACCTACCTCCCGTCACTGGATTCCTGGAGCCCCGTAGAGAGCGGTCGCATCAGCTGATGCTGCTGTTCTCCACGAAAGATTGGCGTGGGACACGCGTGGATTTCTGCGGATCAGGGAGTATATTGTTTGTTATTTTCATATTTTTCCACAGATGACACTGGCTTCAGGGATCAAAGTGACAAGTAATGGTATGTACTCTGTTATATGTACTGTATGTCTATATGTATGTATTGTATGCAGTATGTATGTTGTATGAATGCAGTATACATGTAGTATGTATGTAGTATACATGTAGCATGTATGTAGTATACATGTAGCATGTATGTAGTATGTATGTTGTATGAATGTAGTATATATGTAGTATGTATGTAGTATGTATGTTGAATGAATGTAGTATATATGTAGCATGTATGTAGTATGTATGTATGTTGTATGAATGTAGTATGTATGTTGTATGTATGTAGCATGTATGTAGCATGTATGTAGCATGTATGTAGCATGTATGTAGTATGAATGTAGTATGTATGTGCTGTATGAATGTAGTATATATGTAGCATGTATGTAGTATGTATGTTGTGTGAATGTAGTATATATGTAGCATGTATGTAGTATGTATGTTTTATGAATGTAGTATATATGTCGCATGTATGTAGTACGTCTGTTGTATGAATGTAGTATATATGTAGCATGTATGTAGTATGTATGTATGTTGTATGAATGTAGTATGTATTTTTTTTTTTTTTTTTTTTTTACATTCAACACATTAGCCGGATGATGGGACTACTACTGTCCCATCATTGGCTAATGTGTCAATCACTTTCATTGTAGCAGGCATCGCCCGATGGGACTTGTAGTCCCATCGGTCAATGCCGGCACACACACAAGACCCCCAGCAGGCCCACACAGACCACCGACAGCCGGCACAGACCCCCGAGAGGCCCGTACAGACCACCGGCAGCCGGCACAGGCCCCCGACAGGCCTGTACAGACCCCTGAGAGGCCCATACAGACCACCGGCAGCCGGCACAGGCCCCCGACAGTCGGCACAGATCCCCGAGAGGCCAGTACAGACCATCGGCAGCCGGCACAGGCCCCCCGACAGTCGGCACAGACCCCAGAGAGGCACAGACAGACACGCACAGTGTCCGCCCACGCACCGCCCACACTCTTCCCCCCTCCCGAACAGGATGTACAAGGCAAGAAAGGGTTTTTTTTTAATTCCGATATTTCTGTCCCATTGACTTGAATGGGACTTCTGGGATCGGAATCGGCGATACCCGATACTTTTTGTGCATCGGGCCGATCCAATCCGATCCGATATTTCTGAATATCGGATGGTATCGCTCAACACTAGTCATCACTCATGTATTACATACCCGGACCAAGGACCTAACAGAAGTCATCACTCATGTATTACATACCGGACCAAGGACCTAACAGAAGTCATCACTTATGTATTACATACCGGACCAAGGACCTAACAGAAGTCATCACTCATGTATTACATACCGGACCAAGGACCTAACAGAAGTCATCACTTATGTATTACATACCCGGACCAAGGACCTAACAGAAGTCATCACTCATGTATTACATACCCGGACCAAGGACCTAACAGAAGTCATCACTCATGTATTACATACCTGACCAAGGACCTAACAGAAGTCATCACTTATGTATTACATACCCGGACCAAGGACCTAACAGAAATCATAACTTATGTATTACATACCGGACCAAGGACCTAACAGAAGTCATCACTTATGTATTACATACCCGGACCAAGGACCTAACAGAAGTCATCACTCATGTATTACATACCGGACCAAGGACCTAACAGAAGTCATCACTTATGTATTACATACCCGGACCAAGGACCTAACAGAAATCATAACTTATGTATTACATACCGGACCAAGGACCTAACAGAAATCATAACTTATGTATTACATACCGGACCAAGGACCTAACAGAAGTCATCACTTATGTATTACATACCCGGACCAAGGACCTAACAGAAGTCATCACTCATGTATTACATACCGGACCAAGGACCTAACAGAAGTCATCACTTATGTATTACATACCCGGACCAAGGACCTAACAGAAATCATAACTTATGTATTACATACCGGACCAAGGACCTAACAGAAATCATAACTTATGTATTACATACCGGACCAAGGACCTAACAGAAGTCATCACTTATGTATTACATACCGGACCAAGGACCTAACAGAAGTCATCACTCATGTATTACATACCGGACCAAGGACCTAACAGAAATCATAACTTATGTATTACATACCCGGACCAAGGACCTAACAGAAGTCATCACTTATGTATTACATACCGGACCAAGGACCTAACAGAAGTCATCACTCATGTATTACATACCGGACCAAGGACCTAACAGAAATCATAACTTATGTATTACATACCCGGACCAAGGACCTAACAGAAATCATAACTTATGTATTACATACCGGACCAAGGACCTAACAGAAATCATAACTTATGTATTACATACCGGACCAAGGACCTAACAGAAGTCATCACTTATGTATTACATACCCGGACCAAGGACCTAACAGAAGTCATCACTTATGTATTACATACCCGGACCAAGGACCTAACAGAAGTCATCACTTATGTATTACATACCGGACCAAGGACCTAACAGAAGTCATCACTCATGTATTACATACCCGGACCAAGGACCTAACAGAAGTCATCACTCATGTATTAGATAACCAGACCAAGGTCCTAGCAGAAGTCATCATTCCTGTAGTCAATATTTTGATATATTTTGTGAAATAAAATTTAATGTAAAAAAAAAAAACCCAATGTCACTATTTTAGTAAAACAAATTCCCCCAAATAAAAGAAAACGCAAATCTCGATTTTTGGCGTGACTTCACTCACAGATCAGATAAAGACGGCTTTGTGAGTGATGGAATAGAAAGTGACCTCTGGCATTTTACTCTGACCCTCGCTATGATTCTGAGGTCACACTGTCATGGTAACAAGCAATAAACTTAGGACTAATCCTCCAACACATTTTGCTCAACCTCTCCAATAGGCTTCCCGTGTGGCCTCCATTGTGGGTAGCATTTAAAGCGATAGGAACTGCACGGCCTAGAATAAGCGTGCGGCTTCTGTGTACTGGCAGGGGCGATCAGCAGATATCGGCCGACAGCGAACCTCTATATGTTATAACCTTCACTGCCGCAGAGAAGAAGAACTAGGAAAATTACATCCTGGTTTTCAATAATTATTTTTTTTAATTTGTGGGCTTAAAGCACAAATTATCTATCAAAATTGACACCCTCACCCTACTATTTGGCTGTAAATCCTTTGGAATAAATAACCACAATCAATTGCTCCCTATAACCCTAAACTAGCTCTTTACTCCTCTCGGTCGGATTTTTGGCCCACTCCACATCTACAAACTACTTTTAATTTTTATAAACTATCAAAAAGTTGTGAAAAACTGAAATTATTTTCGCAAAGTCCTTATTAATTTACCTGTTTGTGCTTCCACGGAAAAATACGGTTGCCCTTCAAGAATGCTGTAGACGAGCTTCGCACTGTTACCATAGGTGGGGTCATCTGCGTCTGATGCTGTTACCTGTATCACTGACGTTCCTGTAAGATGTGGGAGAAAATACGAGGTTATACATTGTAGAGGAATGTTAGGAAAACGAGGTAATTTGTGCTATTTCGGAGGCCGCACTCAGTCGTGATTCTGGCAGATATCCGCTATTCACCTGCTGTAAGCACCAGACATCCATTGTTCACACCTTCTAGATATATCTAGGAATAGCCTGCATAAAATGTAATTAATGTAAGAGCATTCATTGCACATCATCTGCTAATTATAAGGTACAGAGTATGCTACCATTCAATGCTCAAGTCACAATTCTTTAGGCTTCAGAGCAGCAATCCTTCACCATTTATTCCATAGAAAATTGCTCTGATAATACAGATCTTGGAAAGTATAGTCTACCACTGAGACACTGATGAGCTATTACATCTAAGAAATCAGGTGCCACTGACTACAAGATTACTGACAGCAGGCAGAATTATATATACAGCTCTGGAGTATAATAGAGGATGTAACTCAGGATCAGTAATGTATGTACACAGTGACTGTACCAGCAGAATAGTGAGTGCAGCTCTGGAGTATAATACAGGAGGTAACTCAGGATCAGTAATGTATGTACACAGTGACTGTACCAGCAGAATAGTGAGTGCAGCTCTGGGGTATAATACAGGATGTAACTAAGGATCAGTAATGTATGTACACAGTGACTGTACCAGCAGAATAGTGAGTGCAGCTCTGGAGTATAATAGAGGATGTAACTCAGGATCAGTAATGTATGTACACAGTGACTGTACCAGCAGAATAGTGAGTGCAGCTCTGGAGTATAATAGAGGATGTAACTCAGGATCAGTAATGTAATGTATGTGCACAGTGACTGCACCAGCAGTATAGTGAGCGCAGCTCTGGGATATAATACAGGATGTAACTCAGGATCAGTAATGTAATGTATGTACACAGTGACTGCACCAGCAGAATAGTGAGTGCAGCTCTGGAGTATAATACAGGAGGTAACTCAGGATCAGTAATGTAATGTATGTACACAGTGACTGCTCCAGCAGAAGAGTGAGTGCAGCTCTGGAGTATAATAGAGGATGTAACTCAGGATCAGTAATGTAATGTATGTACATAGTGACTGCACCAGCAGAATAGTGAGTGCAGCTCTGGGATATAATACAGGATGTAACTCAGGATCAGTAATGTAATTTATGTACACAGTGACTGCACCAGCAGAATAGTGAGTGCAGCTCTGGGGTATAATACAGGATGTAACTCAGGATCAGTAATGTATGTACACAGTGACTGCACCAGCAGAATAGTGAGTGCAGCTCTGGGGTATAATACAGGATGTAACTCAGGATCAGTAATGTATGTACACAGTGACTGCACCAGCAGAATAGTGAGTGCAGCTCTGGGGTATAATAAAGTATGTAACTCAGGATCAGTAATGTATGTACTCAGTGACTGCACCAGCATAATAGTGAGTGCAGCTCTGGAGTATAATAAAGGATGTAACTCAGGATCAGTAATGTAATGTATGTACACAGTGACAGCACCAGCAGAATAGTGAGTGCAGCTCTGGAGTATAATACAGGATGTAACTCAGGATCAGTAATGTAATGTATGTACACAGTGACTGTACCAGCAGAATAGTGAGTGCAGCTCTGGAGTATAATACAGGATGTAACTCAGGATCAGTAATGTATGTATGTGCACAGTGACTGCACCAGCAGAATAGTGAGTGCAGCTCTGGAGTATAATACAGGATGTAACTCAGGGTCAGTAATGTAATGTATGTACACAGTGACTGCACCAGCAGAATGGTGAGTGCAGCTCTGGAGTATAATAGAGGATGTAACTCAGGGTCAGTAATGTAATGTATGTACACAGTGACTGCACCAGCAGAATAGTGAGTGCAGCTCTGGGATATAATACAGGATGTAACTCAGGATCAGTAATGTAATGTATGTACACAGTGACTGCACCAGCAGAATAGTGAGTGCAGCTCTGGGGTATAATACAAGATGTAACTCACGATCAGTAATGTATGTACACAGTGACTGCACCAGCAGAATAGTGAGTGCAGCTCTGGGGTATAATACAGGATGCAACTCAGGATCAGTAATGTATGTACTCAGTGACTGCACCAGCATAATAGTGAGTGCAGCTCTGGAGTATAATACAGGATGTAACTCAGGATCAGTAATATAATGTATGCACACAGTGACTGCACCAGCAGAATAGTGAGTGCAGCTCTGGGGTATAATACAGGATGTAACTCAGGATCAGTAATGTAATGTATGTATACAGTGACTGCACCAGAATAGTGGGGGCAGCTCTGGGGTATAATACAGGCTGTAACTCAGGATCAGTAATGTATGTACACAGTGACTGCACCAGCAGAATAGTGAGTGCAGCTCTGGAGTATAATACAGGATGTAACTCAGGATCAGTAATGTATGTACACAGTGACTGCACCAGCAGAATAGTGAGTGCAGCTCTGGGGTATAATACAGGATGTAACTCAGGATCAGTAATGTAATGTATGTACACAGTGACTGTACCAGCAGAATAGTGAGTGCAGCTCTGGAGTATAATACAGGATGTAACTCAGGATCAGTAATGTATGTACACAGTAACTGCACCAGCAGAATAGTGAGTGCAGCTCTGGGGTATAATACAGGATGTAACTCAGGATCAGTAATGTAATGTATGTATACAATGACTGCACCAGCAGAATAGTGAGTGCAGCTCTGGAGTATAATACAGGATGTTTTTGCAAGATCAGTAATGTATGTACATAGTGACTGCACCAGCAGAATGGTGAGTGCTGCTCTGGGGTATAATACAGGATGTAACTCTGGATCAGTAATGTAATGCATGTACACAGTGACTGCACCAGCAGAATGGTGAGTGCAGCTCTGGGGTATAATACAGGATGTAACTCAGGATCAGTAATGTATGTACACAGTGACTGCACCAGCAGGATAGTGAGTGCAGCTCTGGGGTATAATACAGGCTGTAACTCAGGATCATTAATGTATGTGCTCAGTGACTGTACCAGCAGAATAGTGAGTGCAGCTCTGGGGTGTAACTCAGGATCAGTAATGTATGTACTCAGTGACTGCACCAGCAGAATAGTGAGTGCAGCTCTGGGGTATAATGCAGGCTGTAACTCAGGATCAATAATGTATGTACTCAGTGACTGCACCAGCAGAATAGTGAGTGCAGCTCTGGGGTATAATACAGGATTTAAATCAGGATCAGTAATGTAATGTATGTACTCATTGACTATACCAGCAGAATAGTGAGTGCAGCTCTGGAGTATAATACAGGATGTAACTCAGGATCAGTAATGTATGTACACAGTGACTGCACCAGCAGAATAGTGTGTGCAGCTCTGGAGTATAATACAGGATGTAACTCAGGATCAGTAATGTATGTACACAGTGACTCCACCAGCAGAATAGTGTGTGCAGCTCTGGAGTATAATACAGGATGTAACTCAGGATCAGTAATGTATGTACACAGTGACTGCACCAGCAGAATAGTGAGTGCAGCTCTGGGGTATAATACAGGATGTAACTCAGGATCAGTAATGTAATGTATGTATACAGTGACTGCACCAGCAGAATAGTGAGTGCAGCTCTGGAGTATAATACAGGATGTTTTTGCAGGATCAGTAATGTATGTACATAGTGACTGCACCAGCAGAATGGTGAGTGCTGCTCTGGGGTATAACACAGGATGTAACTCTGGATCAGTAATGTAATGCATGTACACAGTGACTGTACCAGCAGAATAGTGAGTGCAGCTCTGGTGTATAATACAGGATGTAACTCTGGATCAGTAATGTAATGTATGTACACAGTGACTGCACCAGCAGAATAGTGAGTGCAGCTCTGGGATATAATACAGGATGTAACTCAGGATCAGTAATGTAATGTATGTACACAGTGACTGCACCAGCAGAATAGTGAGTGCAGCTCTGGGGTATAATACAGGATGTAACTCACGATCAGTAATGTATGTACACAGTAACTGCACCAGCAGAATAGTGAGTGCAGCTCTGGGGTATAATACAGGATGTAACTCAGGATCAGTAATGTATGTACACAGTGACTCCACCAGCAGAATAGTGTGTGCAGCTCTGGAGTATAATACAGGATGTAACTCAGGATCAGTAATGTATGTACACAGTGACTCCACCAGCAGAATAGTGTGTGCAGCTCTGGGGTATAATACAGGATGTAACTCAGGATCAGTAATGTAATGTATGTATACAGTGACTGCACCAGCAGAATAGTGAGTGCAGCTCTGGAGTATAATACAGGATGTTTTTGCAGGATCAGTAATGTATGTACATAGTGACTGCACCAGCAGAATGGTGAGTGCTGCTCTGGGGTATAACACAGGATGTAACTCTGGATCAGTAATGTAATGCATGTACACAGTGACTGTACCAGCAGAATAGTGAGTGCAGCTCTGGTGTATAATACAGGATGTAACTCTGGATCAGTAATGTAATGTATGTACACAGTGACTGCACCAGCAGAATAGTGAGTGCAGCTCTGGGGTATAATACAGGATGTAACTCACGATCAGTAATGTATGTACACAGTAACTGCACCAGCAGAATAGTGAGTGCAGCTCTGGGGTATAATACAGGATGTAACTCAGGATCAGTAATGTATGTACTCAGTGACTGCACCAGCATAATAGTGAGTGCAGCTCTGGAGTATAATACAGGATGTAACTCAGGATCAGTAATGTAATGTATGCACACAGTGACTGCACCAGCAGAATAGTGAGTGCAGCTCTGGGGTATAATACAGGATGTAACTCAGGATCAGTAATGTAATGTATGTACTCAGTGACTCTACCAGCAGAATAGTGAGTGCAGCTCTGGAGTATAATACAGGATGTAACTCAGGATCAGTAATGTAATGTATGTATACAGTGACTGCACCAGCAGAATAGTGGGGGCAGCTCTGGGGTATAATACAGGCTGTAACTCAGGATCAGTAATGTATGTACACCGTGACTGCACCAGCAGAATAGTGAGTGCAGCTCTGGAGTATAATACAGGATGTAACTCAGGATCAGTAATGTATGTACACAGTGACTCCACCAGAAGAATAGTGTGTGCAGCTCTGGAGTATAATACAGGATGTAACTCAGGATCAGTAATGTATGTACACAGTGACTGCACCAGCAGAATAGTGAGTGCAGCTCTGGGGTATAATACAGGATGTAACTCAGGATCTGTAATGTAATGTATGTATACAGTGACTGCACCAGCAGAATAGTGAGTGCAGCTCTGGAGTATAATACAGGATGTTTTTGCAGGATCAGTAATGTATGTACATAGTGACTGCACCAGCAGAATGGTGAGTGCTGCTCTGGGGTATAATACAGGATGTAACTCTGGATCAGTAATGTAATGCATGTACACAGTGACTGTACCAGCAGAATAGTGAGTGCAGCTCTGGTGTATAATACAGGATGTAACTCTGGATCAGTAATGTAATGTATGTACACAGTGACTGCACCAGCAGAATAGTGAGTGCAGCTCTGGGATATAATACAGGATGTAACTCAGGATCAGTAATGTAATGTATGTACACAGTGACTGCACCAGCAGAATAGTGAGTGCAGCTCTGGGGTATAATACAGGATGTAACTCACGATCAGTAATGTATGTACACAGTAACTGCACCAGCAGAATAGTGAGTGCAGCTCTGGGGTATAATACAGGATGTAACTCTGGATCAGTAATGTATGTACTCAGTGACTGCACCAGCATAATAGTGAGTGCAGCTCTGGAGTATAATACAGGATGTAACTCAGGATCAGTAATGTAATGTATGCACACAGTGACTGCACCAGCAGAATAGTGAGTGCAGCTCTGGGGTATAATACAGGATGTAACTCAGGATCACAATGTAATGTATGTACACAGTGACTGCACCAGCAGAATAGCAAGCGCAGCTCT
The DNA here is from genome assembly GCF_039654945.1 of Dendrobates tinctorius. Classification (NCBI taxonomy): domain Eukaryota; kingdom Metazoa; phylum Chordata; class Amphibia; order Anura; family Dendrobatidae; genus Dendrobates; species Dendrobates tinctorius. The sequence goes on from NW_027361677.1 coordinate 15,550,237, forward strand.
GGGGTATAATACAGGATGTAACTCAGGATCAGTAATGTAATGTATGTACTCAGTGACTGTACCAGCAGAATAGTGAGTGCAGCTCTGGAGTATAATACAGGATGTAACTCAGGATCAGTAATGTAATGTATGTATACAGTGAATGCACCAGCAGAATAGTGGGGGCAGCTCTGGGGTATAATACAGGCTGTAACTCAGGATCAGTAATGTATGTACACCGTGACTGCACCAGCAGAATAGTGAGTGCAGCTCTGGAGTATAATACAGGATGTAACTCAGGATCAGTAATGTATGTACACAGTGACTCCACCAGAAGAATAGTGTGTGCAGCTCTGGAGTATAATACAGGATGTAACTCAGGATCAGTAATGTATGTACACAGTGACTGCACCAGCAGAATAGTGAGTGCAGCTCTGGGGTATAAAACAGGATGTAACTCAGGATCTGTAATGTAATGTATGTATACAGTGACTGCACCAGCAGAATAGTGAGTGCAGCTCTGGAGTATAATACAGGATGTTTTTGCAGGATCAGTAATGTATGTACATAGTGACTGCACCAGCAGAATGGTGAGTGCTGCTCTGGGGTATAATACAGGATGTAACTCTGGATCAGTAATGTAATGCATGTACACAGTGACTGTACCAGCAGAATAGTGAGTGCAGCTCTGGGGTATAATACAGGATGTAACTCAGGATCAGTAAAGTATGTACACAGTGACTGCACCAGCAGGATAGTGAGTGCAGCTCTGGGGTATAATACAGGCTGTAACTCAGGATCAGTAATGTATGTACACAGTGACTCCACCAGCAGAATAGTGTGTGCAGCTCTGGAGTATAATACAGGATGTAACTCAGGATCAGTAATGTATGTACACAGTGACTGCACCAGCAGAATAGTGAGTGCAGCTCTGGGGTATAATACAGGATGTAACTCAGGATCTGTAATGTAATGTATGTATACAGTGACTGCACCAGCAGAATAGTGAGTGCAGCTCTGGAGTATAATACAGGATGTTTTTGCAGGATCAGTAATGTATGTACATAGTGACTGCACCAGCAGAATGGTGAGTGCTGCTCTGGGGTATAATACAGGATGTAACTCTGGATCAGTAATGTAATGCATGTACACAGTGACTGTACCAGCAGAATAGTGAGTGCAGCTCTGGGGTATAATACAGGATGTAACTCAGGATCAGTAAAGTATGTACACAGTGACTGCACCAGCAGGATAGTGAGTGCAGCTCTGGGGTACAATACAGGCTGTAACTCAGGATCAATAATGTATGTACTCAGTGACTGTACCAGCAGAATAGTGAGTGCAGCTCTGGGGTGTAACTCAGGATCAGTAATGTATGTACTCAGTGACTGCACCAGCAGAATAGTGAGTGCAGCTCTGGGGTATAATACAGGATTTAAATCAGGATCAGTAATGTAATGTATATACTCAGTGACTATACCAGCAGAATAGTGAGTGCAGCTCTGGAGTATAATACAGGATGTAACTCAGGATCAGTAATGTAATGTATGTACACAGTGACTGCACCAGCAGAATAGTGAGTGCAGCTCTGGGGTATAATACAGGATGTAACTCAGGATCAGTAATATAATGTATGTACACAGTGACTGCACCAGCAGAATAGTGAGTGCAGCTCTGAGGTATAATACAGGATGTAACTCAGGATCAGTAATATAATGTATGTACACAGTGACTGCACCAGCAGAATAGTGAGTGCAGTTCTGGAGTATAATACAGGATGTAACTCAGGATCAGTAATGTAATGTATGTACACAGTGACTGCACCAGCAGAATAGTGAGTGCAGCTCTGAGGTATAATACAGGATGTAACTCAGGATCAGTAATATAATGTATGTACACAGTGACTGCACCAGCAGAATAGTGAGTGCAGTTCTGGAGTATAATACAGGATGTAACTCAGGATCAGTAATGTAATGTATGTACACAGTGACTGCACCAGCAGAATAGTGAGTGCAGCTCTGGGGTATAATACAGGATGTAACTCAGGATCAGTAATATAATGTATGTACACAGTGACTGCACCAGCAGAATAGTGAGTGCAGCTCTGAGGTATAATACAGGATGTAACTCAGGATCAGTAATATAATGTATGTACACAGTGACTGCACCAGCAGAATAGTGAGTGCAGTTCTGGAGTATAATACAGGATGTAACTCAGGATCAGTAATGTAATGTATGTACACAGTGACTGCACCAGCAGAATAGTGAGTGCAGCTCTGGGGTATAATACAGGATGTAACTCAGGATCAGTAATATAATGTATGTACACAGTGACTGCACCAGCAGAATAGTGAGTGCAGCTCTGGAGTATAGTACAGGATGTAACTCAGGATCAGTAATGTATGTACACAGTGACTGCACCAGCAGAATAGTGAGTGCAGCTCTGGAGTATAATACAAGAGATAACTCAGGATATGTGATGTATGTACACAGTGACTCATTCAGGAGATCTATGAATAATTATAGTGGTATGAACGTACCCACACTGGACATCTCTGGCACATTCGCATGATAGTTTTCTTGTAAGAATTCCGGAGGATTATCATTGATGTCCTGGACTTTCACAATAAATTCTGAAGGTGGTTCCAGGGGCTTATTCGTTTCTCGGTCAACTGCTTGCGCCATTAATGTGTACTGAGCTCTTTCTTCTCGGTCTAAAGTCTTTGTTGCGTGAATGTTCCCTGATTTGTCATCGATAACGAAAATGGTCCCAGCGCCTTCCCCTGAGAGTATGTACTTAATCTTCCCATCCCCAGAATCGACATCTGAATGAAGCTGTGCAAAATAAAAAAAATCATCAGAATCCGTCATTTCATACATTTCCGTATATTAGATAAATGATAAATTAACATCATACATACACAGTATTGCCAACCACAAACTTTTCACTGTGGTTGTCAAGCATGACTTTAACAAGCAGTTAATCTCAATTTATTCAGGTCTTAATCTCAAGTCAGAATGGACACTAAGCTTATGGAGCGAAAATGGGGCAAGGAGGCTAATAACCTTCCTTTTTCTAAAAACTACAATACATTAAAGAAGTCCTGTCACTTTCTAAAAGTATGTAATTTTTCAAAATCTGGTCTAAAAGCCACTAATCTCCTGAATCCGGCGTTGTTTTTCTTTTTTTTCTGCCACTCTCTGTTCCTGAAATATGGTCTTTTTTTCCTTTGTGTAATTTTATTGGCCAACTGGGTGGAGTTCTCAAGTAGATGTCTACAGAGAAGAGTTGACCACACCCACTAAAGAAAAAGAGTAGATTTATATACAGCGAAGTAGGGGCCATATCTCAGGAACAGAAAGGCGTAGGAACAAAAGAAAAACATCCCCAGATTCGAGAGAACATCGGCATTTACACCATGTTAATAAAAATACATATTTATGGCTAGTGACAGGTCCTGGTTTGGTTGGAGAAACACCATACACCAGAATTTATAAAGTGGAGACCTCAAACCTTGTCTTCAGATTTACTCTTATCTAGGTGCTTTATGATCTTCTTACAAGGTATAATATATGTGTCACCATTATAGACTGTGGATAAAGGATCCCATTGTATGGAATTCGTCACAGTCATTCATCCCCATTAACTAATATGGCTTTCATCTAAGGAATTCGCTAGGAAAACTTAGATTATTATACATCACCCGTAGGCCACCATGTTAAAAAAAAATAAAAAAAATAAATAAATTGTCTCTAATATAATTTCTAACCTTGAACACTGAGAATAAATCTGATACTTTAAGGCTTAGTGCAGATTTACTTAGATGAAAAAAAAAATAAAATTAAAATAAGAAAAAGTCAAAAATGAAGGTAAAGTGTCATACAGCAAAATAAAAAGTGAAAAAAAATTGATCAATTATCCACAAATATAGTCTCAGCTCTCTCACCATTTTTGGACAGAACTATTGCCGATTCATGCAGTAATGGTAGACCCCTATAAATGAACTATACCGGGATTTTAACAATGATGGCCTATCCTTGGGTCAATGTCTGATCGGTGGAGGTGTGACAGCCGGCACTCCCGTCGATCAGCTGCTCACGGTTTCGGCTGGACAGCACAGCGCCGTCTACTGTATAGTGGCCGTGGCTGGATATTGCATGTCTACCCCTATTCAAATCAATAAGGGGGCAGATGTGCAGTACTCAGCCGCGACCACTATTCCGGTGATGGAGCAGTTCAAGCCAACGCTGGGAGCGGATCATCGCCAGAGATGACAGGTGTCACACCTCCACCGATCAAACATTAGTGACCTATCCTAAGGATAAGTCATCAATGTTAAAATCCCTGACAACCCCTTTAAAGGGAATTAAATACTAACAAATAGCTATATCACTTGATGGATTTGGAATAAAATTCCTTTAATCTGGCGTTAAAGGGAATCTGTCACCATGTTTTGCTACGGTATAAGAACAGCGTAATATAGGGGCAAAGACCCTGTATCCAGCGATGAATCGCTTACTGGGATGCTTGCTGCAGTTTTGATTAAATCCCCATTATATTTGTTGCAGATCTACCAGTTCTATCAATGCTGAGCTCTGTATAACCCCTCCCCCACCATTGATTGGCAGCTTTCTGTAAACACTGTTCATAGGCATAAAGCTGCCAATCAGTGGTGGGGGGCATGGTTGGACTACACAGCAGCAGGCTTACTAGTCCTCTAGTGATAATCTCCTGCTAAGAAATCAGTGATGTTATAAAAATTACAGCAAGCATCACAGGAATCAATGTCTCTGTTCCTACATTATGCCGCTCTCAGATTAGGCAGTAAAAACCTGGTGACAGATTTCCTTTAAAGGGACCGGACAGGTAAGGGAATTTTACATGGTCTGGATGAGTGAAGAGTCATAGAAAAATGTTAAAATGTACTTACAAGCCTCCAGGAGGACAGCAAAAAGTAAAATAAGAGATAAATTCAATAGGAGAAGCTACTACTTATTCTACTATTTATCCATGGGATAGCAGATTACTTGCTGGATTGCTGGGGATCTGACGGCTGGGAACACCAACGATGCCGCGATTGGGTCTCTGGAATGGGTCTCCGCAGCCCCGTCTTCGATAGAGAAGATGTGTGCATGCTCTCTCATTCATTGACCATAGGACTGCTGGAAAAAGTTGAGAACTGTACTGTGCTTTTTCTGAAAGTCTCATTGACCAGGAACGGAGCAGAGGTGGACGACCATGCACTGCACACATCTACTCCATGCCAAGAAGGGCGGTAGAGATACCATCAGTCATCAGCAAGTTATCCTCTATCCCATTGGGATACATTTTACTTCTGGTTTTCTAAGATTCCAGATTATCATTCAGTCATGTACCTAAAACAAGCTCTGGACTATCAACAGTTCTAGAATATTGGAAGCCAGATTAAAGGAATTTCAAAGTTCTTAACAAGTGTTTGATTTCCCTGCAGTGCCACCACGAAAGAAGGGATGGATTACACGGTGCCTGTTCACATCAATGGGCTATAAGTATATAGGATAGGAAAGGTTCTCCAGAGAGATCATCTATGTAACCACTGTACACTCAAGACATAAGGATTAAGATGAGATGTGGCTATATGCCACTCTGGAATATCACTGGCATCCATACATTATATTAATACTCTCAGCCAACAGATTTTACATAGTACAAGCAAATATAAGAAACTTTGTAACACAATGTATTAAATAAATCTTCTTTCTCCATCTATGAGTCAATACTTCAGACAAAAGCAGACTGTGGTATGGCTTCTAAGAAATTTATTTTACTTCAGTGCTAGATTCACAGCAACGCAGCTCAGTACTGGTGTATAACTTTCTCCATGCTGATACTGTGGCTGCTTGTTTGTGTGCTATGGACCGAGAAGAGCCAGTATCCATCTTATGTGTGTGCTACCCATAGGAGACATCACAGCAGCTAGTCTCTACCCACCAGCTCAGAGACAACTGGAGGCAGACTACAAAGGGTCAAACGGTGAAAAATACAAGATATAAGTCGTATAACGGCCAGAAATTATTCCTAATGTACCCACATTATAACTTAACCTGAGTGACCGGTATGCTTTGACTTCACTAAAACATATCCACTGTAAGCTCCCTACTCGTAGGACTGTCCTTCCTAGTAAAATCAGGACTTGTGGCTTTATTTCCAGATGCTTCTTGACAATTTCACATTATTCCCAAAAGCAGTAGAGTTGAGCGATACCGTCCGATACTTCAAAGTATCGTATCGGATGGTATCGGCCGATCTTTAAAAAAAGTATCGGTATCGCCGATTCCGATACCGGAAGTCCCATTCAAGTCTATGGGACTTCCGGTATCGGAATAAGAAAAACCCTTTCCTGCCCTTGTACAGCCTCTCTGGGGTCTGTACGGGCCTTTCGGGGGGCTGTGCCGGCCTGCCAGGGGGTCTGTGCAGGCTCTGGTGGTCTGTGCCGGCCTGCCGGTGGTCTGTGCAGGCTCCGGGGGGCTGTGCCGGCCTGCCGGGGGGCTGTGCCGGCCTGCCGGGGGGCTGTGCCGGCCTGCCGGTGGTCTGTGCAGGCTCCGGGGGTCTGTGCAGGCATCGTCCGATGGGACTACAAGTCCCATCGGGCGATGCCTGCTACCATGACAGTGATTGACACATTAGCCAATGATGGGACAGTAGTAGTCCCATCATCCGGCTAATGTGTTAAATGTAAAAAAAAAAAAAAAAAAAAAAAAATTACATGCTACATACATACAACATGCATACTACATACATGCTACATTCATACTACATACTACATACATGCTACATTCATACTACATAAATACTACATGCAACATACATACTACATATATACTACATGCATGCTACATACATACTGCATGCTACATACATACCACATATATACTACATACATACTACATGCATGCTACATGCATGCTACATGCTACATACATAACACATATATACTACATGCATGCTACATACATACTACATGCTACATACTACATATATACTACATGCATGCTACATACTACATGCTACATACATACTACATGCATGCTACATACATACTACATACATACTACATATATACTACATGCATGCTACATACATACTACATGCTACATACTACATGCATGCTACATACATACTACATGCTACATAGTACATGCATGCTACATGCATGCTACATACATACTACATACATACTACATATATACTACATTCATACTACATACTACATATATACTACATACATACTACATACATACTACATACATACTACATGCATGCTACATACATGCTACATACATACCACATACATACTACATGCATGCTACATACATACCACATACATACTACATGCTACATACATACCACATATATACTACATACATACAATACATTCATACAATACATACATAGACATACAGTACATATAACATAGAGTAACATACTTACCAATACTTGTCACATTGTTCCCCGAAGCCATTGTCTATTCCGGGATAAATATTAACATAACAAACCACAAAAATACTCACCCACGATCCGAAGCAGTCCACGAGTGTGTCCCACGACGATCTTGGGTAGAGAACGGCAGCATCAGATGATGCTGCCGTTCTCTACGGGCTGTAGGAATCCAATGACGGAAGGTAGGTATCCTTCCGCACTGTATTCCTCCGCCACTTAAAAAAAAAAAGTCCCTAGTCTCACTTTATGCCATTGCTGTGTGGGAATTTCCCACACAGCAATGGCATAAAGTGAGACTAGGGACTTTTTTTTTTTAAGTGGCGGAGGAATACAGTGCGGAAGGATACCTACCTTCCGTCATTGGATTCCTACAGCCCGTAGAGAACGGCAGCATCATCTGATGCTGCAGTTCTCTACCCAAGATCGTCGTGGGACACACTCGTGGACTGCTTCGGATCGTGGGTGAGTATTTTTGTGGTTTGTTATGTTAATATTTATCCCGGAATAGACAATGGCTTCGGGGAACAATGTGACAAGTATTGGTAAGTATGTTACTCTATGTTATATGTACTGTATGTCTATGTATGTATTGTATGAATGTATTGTATGTATGTAGTATATATGTGGTATGTATGTAGCATGTAGTATGTATGTGGTATGTATGTAGCATGCATGTAGTATGTATGTAGTATGTATGTAGCATGCAGTATGTATGTAGCATGTATGTAGTATGTATGTAGTATATATGTAGTATGTATGTAGTATGTATGTATGTAGTATGTATGTAGCATGCAGTATGTATGTAGCATGTATGTAGTATGTATGTAGTATATATGTAGTATGTATGTAGTATGTATGTAGTATGTATGTAGCATGCAGTATGTATGTAGCATGTATGTAGTATGTATGTAGTATATATGTAGTATGTATGTAGTATGTATGTAGTATGTATGTATGTAGTATGTATGTAGCATGCAGTATGCATGTAGCATGTATGTAGTATGTATGTAGTATATATGTAGTATGTATGTAGTATATATGTAGTATGTATGTAGTATGTATGTAGTATGTATGTAGTATGTATGTAGCATGCAGTATGTATGTAGCATGTATGTAGTATGTATGTAGTATATATGTAGCATGCATGTAGTATGTATGTAGCATGCATGTAGTATTTTTTTTTTTTTTTTTTTTTTTAACATTTAACACATTAGCCGGATGATGGGACTACTACTGTCCCATCATTGGCTAATGTGTCAATCACTGTCATGGTAGCAGGCATCGCCCGATGGGACTTGTAGTCCCATCGGACGATGCTTGCACAGACCCCCGGACATCAGCACAGCCCCCCGGCAGGCCGGCACAGCCCCCCGGCAGGCCGGTACAGACCCCCACAGGGTGCACAGACCACCGGCAGGCCGGCACAACCCCCCGGCAGGCCAGTACAGCCCCCCGGCAGGCCGGCACAGCCCCCCGGCAGGCCGGCACAGCCCCCCGGCAGGCCGGCACAGCCCCCCAGCAGGCCGGCAGAGACCCCCGGAAGGCCCGAAATGACGGCGCATCATGATGCGCACACACTGCGCATCATGATGACGTCAGGCCGTCAATCAACTGAACTTCCGATTCCGATGCCGAATTCCGATATTGAAAAAATATCGGAAGTCGGTATCGGAATTCCGATACAGCAAGTATCGGCCGATACCCGATACTTGCGGTATCGGAATGCTCAACACTAAAAAGCAGTACTTCACAACCTTTCTTACCTTGAGAGCCACAATCAGCTCTGACAGATGGTCGCAAGGCGCATCAAGAGCCCCCTGAGTAGAGACTTTCAGCCCCCCCCACAGTAGTGACACCAAGAGCCCCCAATACCAGTATGACAGCCAACACTTCCCCCATAATCCCACCGATGCACTGTACTTGCATCCAGGGTGTTGGGGACAGCGGAACGCACTAAATATAAATAATAGGAGGTGCGTTCGCCGTCCGGGGTCCACTATGCGGTTGTTGACTAGACCACTGCTGGACAATGGCAGATGCACCAGAAGGTGAAGTAGTGCGCACGGGTTAACGTCACCCGAATGCTAGGAGCGGCTCTGTTCAGACACAGAGTCGCTTGGCATAAATAAATGTAAAGACGCTAGCCCTGTTAACGTCACAGGAGCCGGCGTGTGGCGTCGCAGCCGCGAACACCAATAGCTGCTGTTAATGCAGCGTAGCGGCAACTATAGCCGCAAGCGTCAGCGCCGAAAACCAGGCACCGACGGATGCTAGTGTAGGCGTTGAACGCACAGTGGCGTGTAGCTTGCCACTACCTGGCGGTGACCTAAGTACACACTCAGTCACCACTCGTAGTATCAGAGGGTAGGGGTTTCCAATGAGTCAGTCACCAGTCCATGCATCCATCACCATACACACACAGCATAATATGCTACACTAGCGCATGGCCGAGCCGCCATGCGGGCTTTTTATAGCCATGCGCTTCCGGGACCTTCCAGTACCCTGGAAAGGACCAATCAGATCCGACACAGGACCTGAAAATGTGACCCCTGCTCTCCAGTGAGAGGTCACCTTATGGGCATGCCCAGTAGCATGGCAGGAGGACTTAACATCTGGAGCGGTTCCCTGCAGAAAAGGTTGCGCTACCATTGCTGCACCAGAGGTGGCAGCAACATCCAGGCTGTCAGGGTGAGTCTGAGCAGCACGCCTGGCTCGCCGTGATTGCGGAGCAGCACCCGGAGCGGTCGGAGGAGAATGGGAGACCACAGGATGTCTGGCTCTGGATTCCCGCTGTGCAGCATCAGGAATCCAACGCCTAACACATGGGTTCCCACCTTAGCCCCATTTGGGCTAGTATTTGTGCATCTAGCCCTCCTCTTCTGGCATATGCACCAACGGGTCCACTAACTATAATGGTACTGACAGTCGACGTGTTCTCTGTCTTGCATCATTTTCGGTCTGAGGTGGACACGCAGACCTGGTAGACTGACCAAAAATGGTGCACGACAAAGCACATGTGGACTCTCTCAGCACCACTATAGTCAATAGGCCATTTGGCACATACACCTGAATCCCGTTTTGCACGGGGGCTCAGATGAAAGGTCTGAAGTGACCACTAAGCAAGAACCCAAAATGAAGCGGGCTTAGACCTGGTGCTAAGCTGGAAGACAGCAGCAAGCCCCATATTTTGGTCCCATGAGGTCTCGAGTCACAGGTTGGGGATCCCCGCCCAAGAGAGTAGAATCTAGTACCATTTTGTTATTTTCAAGACACCACATGCTTGTGTAGGTTCAGGACTGAGCTGCAAAGGGTCTTCTCTCTCCTTAGACCATGGTGGCCACATGGACATGAATTTCAATAATGAATCACCCCACTTAGAGAATAATCAAGTTTCAAGAGGTCCATGGAGCCTCCTTCAGCTTGCAAAGCCTGCGCCTCCTAGATTATCTACGAATCACCCAATATAGGGATGATTTCGCTGATAAACATTTTCTTGACGCCCAACGGAGAATAAGCATCAAACAATCAAACCTCAGCAATAAAGCGGTATGGAACGGCTGAGCATTGTATAAACGATCCCATCTATTTACCCCAGCCTGGCAGGAGGCTCGGCAAGGTCTTGTATGGGAAATATTCGCTTTATCTGAGTAATCATTTTTGTATGCACAAACTATTTTCATAAATCCTAACGTCTCTTGAATCCAACTCTCAGTCCGTCAGCGTTATTAAAACAGAGCCTAATTAACCTCAACGCTACTGAAATATACACATCAGCGAGAGTCATGTGAAGTAAATTTCCACCTTTTTATCTTTGTCATTTTTAGGTCCTGTAGCATAGCGCCAACTATGTGTGTTGGGGAACACTCGCTTGGCAGCGGATTAACGTAGTCAGGTTTTTCACATGAAACAGTCCATACAGTTTATTTAAGCGCCATAAACTGTGCTATAAGCCAGGTTGCACATCACCGGCTTACACATAGTCCATTACTTGATCACATAAGCTTTACCAAGCATTCACTAGTCACGCCTGACTTTCTCCAGTCAGCTGGTGACCACACAGTTCAATAATGGACCTTTGCCAGTGTACATAGTTCTTTCCCCATGCCCAGGGTTACCTCTCTGGAGCTCCTGCTCCACAGACTGACCTCCTGTCAGTTCTGGTTCCTGGGGAAGCTACCAAACTGGGATCACCATCCTTGCATCCAGTGCACTACCGATAGTCCAGATCCTCAGAGGGAAGGTAGCTCCCCCAAACAGTGTTTTCACAGACTCCGCAAACACACGTGGCCTGTCCGGGTGCTATTCAGGACATTCGTCCAACACCCATTCCACAAGGTCCAAGGTCTCCCCGTGTGCTCCAGGAATCCGATCCTACTCCCAGGATCTTCCAACACTGACCTTCCAGGACCTTGCACCCTGAACCATTCAGGTACACACACTCGCTGACCATGTGACCAGACCTCAGTCATATTAGATGGTTATAACCACCCCCATGGATGGGCGGTGCATGTTTGGTTAGTCAATTCCCGCCTAGCTCTTGGGGAACTAGAAGTCCCAGCATAACCATATCATTTTGGGCTTACAGCGCAGAGAACCTCTGCGACACATACCGGCCATTTACAATAATGCCAGACCCTAATTCACCATCATAATTATGCCTCCAAGCATATCCTGAAGCGCCCACAGTGCCCCCTAGCTACAACAGAGGTCACCACACCACAGTCCTAAATTCTGCGCTGATTAATTTCTTCATATGTCTTTATAGCAGTTTCCTGATACGTCGATTGTCAGAATTCATTAACGATGGAGTGTTAGGATTCCTCTAGGAAAAAGGGTGTGATCCTAAGCCGTCAGCTCCGACTCAAGTCTGTAAAAAACACACCCATAACTGGGAACATCCGATTTTATACTTATTCTTATGGGCGTAGTCAGATTTATTTTCCAATTCCATTACCTTCTTGTATAAAAAAAAAAGCACCAAATACAACAATGCTTATGAATAAAAGCGCCAATGACATTTGTTTTTTTACTTTGAAAAATGTGCTGAAACGCGTTGACATCAATAAAAACCTTACTTGGAAAGTAAAGCTATGTTCACACATTGTGCTTTTGCTGCATTTTTTTTCTGCAGGCAAAACCCGCCCTCTTGGCAGTAAAAAAAAAAAAAAAACTGCTTACAAAAAAGCAGGTTTTGCTGTATTTTTTGCTGCATTTTTGTCTCTTGCGCATGCTGATAAAGTTTAACACCCCTCCATAAAAATCATGATGTAACTTCCTTAAGGTTTTTGCAGAAAAACCCTGATACCCCCTTTAAATTTGCAGGAGGAAAAAAATCAACCACTTCATCACCTTGCGATTTTTTTTTTTTTCCATTTTTTTTTTCCCTTTCATTTTTTTTCCCTTCTAAGTCAAAATTTTTTTTTCCATCAATATGGCCATGTGGGGGCTTGTTTTTTTCAGGACGAGTTGTACTTTTCAAGGACACCATTGATTTTACCGTATAGTGTACGGGAAACTGGGAAAAAAAATTCCAAGTATGGAGAAATTGCAAAAAATTGCAAATTCCAAAATTGTTTTTTTGTTTTTTTTATTTACCATGTTAACTACATGGTAAAACTGACCTGCTATTGTGATTCTCCAGGTCCGTACGAGTACGCTGATACCAAACATGTCTAGGTTATTATTTTTTTTATTTAAGTGGTGAAAAAAAATCAAAAATTTGTATGAAAAAAAGTTTGCCACCATTTTGTGAGAACCGCGGGGTCTCCATTTTTTCATGGTCTGGGGCCGGGTGAGGGCTTATTTTTAGTACCCTGCGCTGATGGTAGATACAATGTCTATGACTATTATTGCTATATTGCAGAGATAAAAAAAAATGTAATTCTGGTGTTGACTTTTTTCTTGTTAAGCTATTTACCGATCGGATTAATTAATCACAATATCTTATGATTGCCGGCCACAATCCGGCATTCACAGGAGATTCATAATGATAGGCACGGGAATCTTCTGCAGACCACCAGCTGTCATGACAAGCCATTGGCTTCCTGAGATCACGTGATGGGGAAGTTAATGGGCAGGATTTGTGATGCGCTTACGGCTAGCGTATATTATGGCTAGCGTGTGTTACGGTTAGCATGTGTTAAATCCCGCTGTCAGTGATTGACAGCGGGATTTAACTGGTTAATAGCTGTGGGTGGAGCACAACTCCATCAAAGGCTGTTATATACATCAGCCATCAAGTGCGGAGAAAGATGTGGGCTCAGCGTCTAAGCCTGCATCAGTCGTTACATAACCTTTGACGTAAATATACTTCATATGTTTTGAAGGGGTTAAATGGTATCTGTCACCAGGTTTTTTTCTATGGAAACTGAGAGCGGCATAATGTAGAGGCAGAGACACTGATTCCAGCGATGTATCACTTACTGGGCTGCTTGGTGTACTGTTAGAATCCCTGTTTTCTCTGCTGTCGATGTAGCAGGGCTCGAATGCTTATCTGTGTATAACCCCGCCCAAATCTGATTGGTAGCTTACTGTGTACAATGTGCGTTGAAAAGCAAGCTGCCAATCAGTGGTGGGGGCGGAGTTAAACAAATCAACTGGACTGCCTGGCACGTGACACCTAGTCCTGCAGTGATAATCTCCTGCTGATAAAACACTGATTTGTATTGAAACTACAGAAAACTGCTGAGCAAATGACACATCCCTGGAATCAAGATCTCTTTCCCTACATTGTGCTGCTCTCAGATTATATAACAAAAACCTACTGAAAGATTTGATTTAACTATTAGATTATTGATAGTGTTCCTGTACTTTCAAAGAACTTTTCTCAACAAGTTGTCGTGTGTGTACATAAGGAATAAAAGTACTGCTGGACATTATATGCCTTGTAGTCTGCATTTTTCAACAGTTTTTCACTCTAAGGTCTCCATCTCTAATTTGCAAATGACTTTGAGCTGGAGGGATCTGCTAAGATGTCTCCTATGCACACTGCATGGCACCCAGAGACGGACTCCAGCTTTCCTTTCCATTGCTCAGAGAGAGAAGTAGCATCAGCAGAATGGAGCGCATTAAACGACAGTACTGAGCAGTGCAGATGTGAATCCTGCATGGTATTAATCAAAATGAAACTGCAGCACCGAGATCAGCTCCAGACTGGACTTCCTCTTCATGTTTGATTTGCCCAAAGATGGAGACAGTGACGCTGGTAATCTCTAAAGTGCACCCTAGAGGTTGCCATAGACAGAAATGTCAATTACTTGATAAATCTAAAATGTATCCCTTATTTTAAAGGGATTGTCCAGGGCTTGAACATTGACAGCCTATTCTTTGGATAGGGCATCAATGTCTGATCGGTGGGGTTGTGATACCCAGCACTCCCGCCGATCAGCTGTTGTGGTGAGTGGAAGTGCTCAGTTATGGAGTTGCACAGCTCCACCAACTGTATAGTGGCAGCGGACAGGTACTGCATATTCGCCCCCTTTTCACATCAATAGCTGTAGCCACTATTTTGTCTGTCACTTGCCATATCTGTTAGTCAATATCTAATTGCTATGGGCAACTTCATGAGCAGGAGTATTTTTATCGAAGTTTTCCAGGTTTAAGAAAACATGGTAGCCGCCTTCTAAAAACAGTGCCACCCCTATCTACAGGTTGTGTGTGGTACTGCAGCTTTTCCTCATTTATTTCAATGGAGCTAATCTGTCATACCAGACATAACTTGTAGAAACATTTGGTATCATTTTCAGAAGACGGTAGTGTTGGAGCACACGACAGTTGCGGCTGTAGGGACTGCATTGAGCAGGCAGTAGGTGGAGCCCTGTCCATTGTTTGCTGATACTTCTCCGCTTTGTTTCTGTTCTTTTCTGTAATCCTCTATGATGATGAAAACAAGACTGCTGTATGCCCAGAGTAATATGGCTTATTTTCCCACCATGTTTGAGAGCCGGCAATTCTGCTGAAAGCTGAAATTTGCAATAGGCGTCCGTGTTTTTCCAATCCTGAACCTCTTTAAAGCACCACTCCAACGTTTTTTTTATTATTGCACTGCTGGAGTGGTGCTTTATAGTAACTCCTCATATATTCACCTGCCACCTTCATCCTTTTTCAGCATTGCTTCCTTCGTTCTCTGGAGAAAAGTGACCTGCCGGCAGCTTCAATGTTTTGTGGCGCGCGTCGGGGGTAAGTTTTCAATACAAGTCTGAGTCTCATTCTGGCTCTCATAAACTTGCACTGAGATCTTCTGATTTATGGTCAGACAGAAGCTGCTGTCACAAGATGGCTTTGCGGGACCGGAACGGCACCGAAAAACGGGGAACACCCCGAAGAGTGAATATAAGAAGGGGGGTTTACATTAAAAGCGTCACTCCAGCGTTAAAAAAGAAAGTGCTGCTTTTAGGTGGAAAGTCGCTTGAGAGAAGCTTTTTTGGAACTCGTAGACTAGAAGGAATTTTAATTCTTCATTATATATCAATATACAGCATAGATGGCGTCTCTCTATAAGGCGCCACCGGATGTGATAAATGACTAAGCCACAACAAGACCTTGACTCCGTCACCTTGTAATGTCACTACAACAACAAACTACGACAGCACAAAAAACAACAACAGCATCGTCGTCAGTGACAAGTCGTTAACGCCGACAGACGAAAGAGACAATAAACCACTTGTGAATCCAATCGAAAAATGACCTCAAACCCATTACCGCTCCATTCAAATATTAACCCTTCATGTCATTTTACTAACAAGTAATGATATCCTAAAACTTTAGAATATGATGTATCGGTTTTGCTATGTAATCTGAGACAGCATAATATAAGGTCCAAGACCTTCATTCCAGGGATGTGCCACTTGCTCAGCATCTTGCTGTCGTTTCAATGCAAACAGTGTTTTATCAGCAGGAGATTATCACTGCAGGACTAGGTGTCATGTGCCAGGCAGTCCTGCTAATCTGTGTAACCATGCCCCCAGCGCTGATTGGCAGCTTGCTGACAGTGTACACAGGAAGCTTCCAATCAGAGGTGTGGGCGTGGTTATACACAGCTGAACATTCTGAGCACTGATATAGCTACAGCAGAGAAAACAAGGATTTTATCAAAACTGCGCCAAGCAGCCCAGTAAGAGACACATCACTGGAATCAGGCAACTCCCTTAGGATAAGTCATCAATATCTGCTCAGTGTTTATATGCCACAGGAAAACAGCTAAATGGTGGCATTGGTGAGTGTTGGACCCTCGCTAATGGTCTATCCAAAAGCTAGGTCATCAATATAAGACTGGACAACCCCTTTAATGCCTACCTGTAGCAATTGCAACATTTATCATAAAAAATTCAACAGCACAAGGGCAGAACTACAATTTTTACACAGGTTCTTATGGCACCCAGGCCCTGAGGGGGTCCGATTACCCCACTGACTCACGAGAAGACATCATCTACGTCACTGACATGTAACAATTAGGATCCCCCGTTTTGGTCGATTTTTGCATTGGAGTTTCAAATCACACCTCTATCACCAGAGCAGTTTCCAACAAGACAAATAATTTACAGGAAAACAGTGACCTCTGGAGGTCAAAGTATGTAGTGCAAAGCCGTAAAAAAAACCGTTACGTATAAGCTCATAAGTTTGAATTATTTTTCTCTGTGATATTTTTGGGTTAACATTACTGTACGTGTATATTACATCTACAATATGTGGAAATTATAACCTTATACTTTTCATCCTAAGGATAGTAGTAATAATGTAAATACGTCTTACCCTTCCAACGAGCACAGGATCAGGGCCGGTGTATTCCTCTATTACGAAAAACTGATTCCATACCCATCCCCTCTTGGATCTATGTAAGACTTGTCCTTCTTTGCCCTTTTCATGGTGACCATGATATGATTGCCTTAATTTACTGCTTCTTCTTGTGGACGTGACATGACTACAATATGCGATGCCCAGGCATAAAAGGAAACCATGTAAACAAAAGTCCTTCATTTTTGGTAGTATTGGCTCGACAATCCTTGTTCCTTCTTTTAAGCCACTCGGGATAGTGCAAAACCACAAGTTAGTAGCAAATCCAACAGCTAAAGGTCATCCCAAAGGTTATATCCATAACGCTCTTCTTTCTTCCTTCCGGTTATCCTCTATTGACCCTGAAAACAATTAAAAAAAATGTAAGTATGACGCATACAAAATAAACATAAAGGCTACTTTGATTAAAAAGAATATTTGGAGAGGAGCAAATTTGCCAAAATTTGAATTCGGCAAATTTGCCAAAATTTGAATTCGGCAAATCTTATCAAATTTGGCGGGTAAGTTTTGTTTTTTGCTTCAAATTTATTTGATGTGAATTGAATGAGCGCCAAAAAGCTGTCCATTATGTTTTGAGGTCTCCCGAACCCAAGCGTAACGAACAGAATGGATGGACTAGGGGGTCAAGAAAAATTCATATTCAACCGGCCCATCCCTTCTGCCACATATCCCAGCAATTCAGGGCCAGACTGGAATGCCGAAAAGGACCACCAATAACAGACTTTGGAGTGTCCACTGCTCAACTACGCGCAAATATCATAATACCCTCATTCACGAGTTTGCCTGTTTCTATATCATAATAAAGGGGGCAGTTTGTTAAATGAATGATCAGATGCTGCCCAAGTCTGTACATTGTGAACCAAATGTATTGTGCCAACTATTTCTCATAGACGTGGGGCACACCAGGGGATTCTCCAGTTCACCCATGGGCCAGTCCGAGCCTGTAGCCAGTTGTACACTGGCTTCTAAAGGCACCTGTTCTACTCTGGCACCAGTTACTTATCCTTTGACTGCCTAGACTCTGACATCACTATGTCACAATGTGTGTCACCCCACACAGTCACGTGGGGCAGCATACGTTATGACGTCTTATCAGAAGTGTAGGTGAAAAGGCCAACCGTTTTTAGACAATATTTATGATGTTTCACACCAGAAAATGATGCAAATTTGGCACAAATTTTCTCCAATTATCTATTTTTTTTTCAAACTGGAATAAAAACATCAATTTTGATAAATTTGCATCATTATCCTGAAAAGAAAAATAAATAAAATCCCAATTGCAGCACCACATACAACCACTAGAGGCAATCAAGTTCAACGGAATTTACCATGTAATTCGTTAGCTATTCCATTCCAGAATTTTTATACATTTTTTATAACTCGTTTATATAGTGTCAATATATTCAGCAGCTCACAAATTAAAATTGCTGCTATATACTGTGTATATATATATATATATATATATATATATATATATATATATATATATATATATATATATAAAATCTCGTTTCTAACCGGTGATCTCAGGGACACTTCATATAATGAATAACCTTGGATCACAATGGGTGCACTCTCATGCATTATTGTAGATGCACACGGCCAATCGAGCAATAAACCTCACCACCACTGACTATCATCCAGGTTAATACACAATATGTAACTGACCAGAACAGCACCGTGTTTCCTAACACATCAACCATTAACTAACGGAGCAGAGGAGTCATGGCGGAAATATTTAGAAAGCCTTCAGTAAAGATTATCTGAGTCTTGGTATTCAATATCTGCTTTAAGGGTATTTCCACATTTCAAGGAATTCCCCTTTCGTCAAAAATTGCCTCTTTGCTAGTGTTGGGCGTGAAAATTGACTTTCTGTGTTATATACAAATATAATAAATCTTAGTTTTGATGTTGAACCAACTAATATCATATAAAATATTTATTGTGGAGTTTCCCTTGAAGTTAAAGATTTAACATCATTTGTCAGAAAATTAACTATTGGTTACAAGTTTTTTAAGAAATATTTAAATGATCTCAGCCCTTATTAAAAACAAAAGGAGTAATCTTGTAATTTTCACATTGGCCACTGGGGTTACACCAGATTCATACATCCTGTCAGGAAGAGTTTTCAACAGGGTTCTTATAATCAGGCGCAGGGTGTTAGGCGTTGGGATTTTCCTTCTGCACGGAATGGAACCCAAGCCTTGTCAGGTCCTGCAGTCTCCTATTGGGGTCCGGCCGCTGAGACTGCTGCTCAGCGCAGACGTCGGTCCCGGTTTCTTGCTCAGGTTCATGCCATGCATTTTGTTACTGCTGACTCTCCAGCTAAGCCTTTAGTAACCAGTGGCATACAGGTACAGCCTTGTGCTCTGGAGGCTAAGTCCATAGATCTGCTTATTGAGCAAGTTCGTGATGTGGCATCTTCCTATTGAAGGTTGGACGTCAGCTGCTCTGGTGATGTGGCAGCTCCGGATCGGTCCACGGGCAAGGTCCTGTCCGTCTGGACATGACCCTGATGTATAAAAGGTCCTCAGTGGCGCACGCAGATGCACTAGTATTATTTATGGTTGGTGTGTGTGGGTGAATACTCTACCACTCTGTATGGACGTGTGTGTTTAGTTACCTCCTGAGTTTTGGCCAGTTAGGGCTTTTTGTACCCGTTTGGCTTAGCATCTGTTTCCCACATGTGTGCGGTTAGCACAGTGGACGTATAGGGCAAGTTCCAACCATAGAGCTGTGCTCCCCTGTGAAGTCTACAGGGTTTGTAGCTAGCGTCAGTTTTTGTATTTTTCTTGAGACTCCGCATCTGTTTCGGTCACGTGTGCGATTGGCACGGGTCAGTTACAGAGCGAGCGCAACCCTTTAGCTCTACCTCTCTGTGAAGCTATCAGAGCTGAGTATTGTGCGTTCTGTTCATACTGCGTGGGGTTAACACAGTTCTGTTAAGGACTTCGCTCGCTGTCTTTAGTTCGTCGTTGTTCACATTAGCTGCAGTTTTATATCTCTGCACGGTGGACCCCGGGTTGCGATCGCACTTCATTATTTATTTTATTTAGTGCGATCCACCAAACCTAACACAGGGTTACAATGATGAATAACACCTCTGTACACAGCTGATAATGCAAGATCCACCAATCACAATAGATGTCACAACTCTCCTCCTCCTCCTGTACAATGACTGATAACACAGGATCCACCATTCACAATAGGTGATATCACAGCTCACCTCCTGCCCCTCCTGTACAATGACTGAAAACACCTCTATATACAGTATATGACACAGGATCCACCATTCACAATAGGTAATGTCACAGCTCACCTCCTCCTCCTCCTGTATAATGACTGATAATACCTCTATATACAGTAAATATCACAGCTGAAATCACAGCTCACTTTTGATCAAAAACAGTGTTTACTAAGTACCCTATGTTAATTATTTAATGGACTTGCTTTTTGCTTATTTATTTTCATTAGGGTATATGCACGCATTGTCTTTTCTTTGGTTTTGCTCGTTTCTATGGCCAGTGTGAACATGCTCTTACATCATGCATGTATTAAAGTCATCCTCCAGCTCAGATTTTTTATTTTTTTTTGTGTGTTTAATGTCTGTGTCTGCAGGAACATGGTCTGATCATACCACATTGCTGGGCAAGGGAGGAAGCAAAAGAATATACAGACATTACACCACAGGATCACAAATAATTCTTTCTTTGAGGTAAAAGGTTTGTTAAAAACGAGGTAAGGAAACGTTTTACCACAAAAAGAATCAGCTGCGATCCCTCGGCTGGGCTATCTCTGCACTCTCTTCAGTCTTCCCCTGACCAGGAGCTGTGGAATGATCCGACCATGTTCCTGCAGACACAGCCATTACACAGCAGCGGCACATTTATAAGATTATCTCAGCACAGGAACATTTTCTTTAGACACATCCAATTGTGAAACTTATTATTATTCTAAGATCTATTGATTAAAATCAAGTTTAAGTTTAACTTTGTTTTTGGGAAAAACCCTCTTTAAGGAAATGGCTGGAAATGGATTAAAAAAACCGCTATACTAGATAGGAAGAATCCTTGAAAAGTGAGTGACAGGCAGTTCTTGGTTTGGAGTCACTGCTGGGATTAGGATTAGACGCTTCTCCGTTTACATTGACATATGGGCATACATTTCCGATTTTTTTTCTTGTTTGTACATAGAATAAATGTGCAGTCTTGGTGCTTGCCGAGCCTCACTAGTGACACAATAAATGAGCGCAGCTCCGTAAACAAGACGGTTCCATTTTATGCAGTCACTAATGGGCAGAGTATTAAAGCCGAGACTCGACGAATGTCACTAAGAGGGTCGGCAGCGAACATAGACCCCCGTTCCCTTTTATCTGGCTTTAATGTACAGGCATACGAAGGAACGTATCCTGAATACATTACCGGCAGGAAGTGCTCATCATACGAGACAATATAATGTATGCATGCTGGGCCAGAAACAACATATAAAAAAGCTCCCTGGAGCGAACGCTGGGTGGGAGGAGGAAAATACATAAGATCATGAAAATAATATCATTGCCATAGAGTGCTGCTGGTACAATGTGCCATACAGAGCAATACAACATATCATCATCGCTAAAACATTAATACCGTCAAATCAGAGCACAGAAACCGCACCTAAAAAACACTACTATACAAAGCACACTAAAATGCTATGCAATGGCTAAATTATACCCCCATAGAGTGTCTAATAAAAGTGCCTAAATTCTGCCAAACAGTGTCTCGATAATATCTAATAAAGTACCCAGATATGTACAATGCAGAACTTAAATACAACCATCATACAGTGCCCAAATGATACCAACGTAAATTGCTCAAATGCTGTACAGAGCTCAGTATAAGTGCTACGATGCCTAAATAATACCACCATAAAGTGTGTGCTATAAGGACTATACAAGGCCTAAATAATACCACCATAAAGTGCCTACTAATAGGGCTACACAAGACCTAAATAATACCACCATACAGTGCCTACTAATAAAAGGGTTAAACAAGGCCTAAATAATACCACCATACAGTGCCTACTATAAGGACTATACGAGGCCTAAATAATACCACCATACAATGCCTACTAATAGGGCTACACAAGACCTAAATAATACCACCATACAGTGCCTACTAATAGGGCTACACAAGACCTAAATAATACCACCATACAGTGCCTACTAAAAGGACAATTCGAGGCCTAAATAATACCACCATACAGTGCCGACTAAAAGGACTATACAAGGCCTAAATAATACCACCATACAGTGCCTACTAATAGGACTATACAAGGCCTAAATAATACCACCATACAGTGCCTACTAATAGGACTATACAAGGCCTAAATAATACCACCATACAGTGCCTACTAATAGGACTATACAAGGCCTAAATAATACCACCATACAGTGCCTACTAAAAGGACTATACAAGGCCTAAATAATATGACCATAAAGTGTCTGCTAAAAGGACTATACAAGGCCTAAATAATACCACGATATAGAGCCTACTAAAAAGAATATGCAAGGCCTAAATACTGTAATACCGCCATACAGTGCCTACTCAAAGGACTATACAAGGCCTAAATAAAACCATCATACAGTGCCCACTAATAAAAAGTGCTAAATAATACCACTAAACAGTACCCACTAATAAAATGGCTTTACAATGCCTAAATAACACCACAAAACAGTACCTTCTGAAAGAGGTATATAAGGCCGGAGTAATACCACCATACAGTGCCTACTAAAATATATGAAACCTTACCCCTTAGACCTCAGTCCAGAGCCTCTCACCTAGCCAAATCAGATCTCATACTTTGCACTGACGAGAGCCAATAGCTCGAAACACCGTGTCTGCAAATTGAGATTCTGATTTGGCTTTTATCCTAAGTCATATTACAAGACTCATTAAAGGGCTGATTGTGACTTGTAGGATCGCTACTACCAATAAGTGGCGCTGTAGAGTAAAAGTCCTCTTTCTTTCTGAAGAGGCAATTTGCATGCTAAAATATACAATGTCTAATATAACTATGCAGTGACTGCTAAATGTGCTATGTATAGTGTCTAAATGATACCGCCATGCAGGGCTCAGTATAAGTACTATTCAATTATTAAATACTACCCTCATACAGTGTTTCCTAAAAGGGCTATGCAATGTCTAAGTAACTCCACCATGTAGTGCCTTCTAAAAGTGAAATAAAATGCCTAAATAATACCACTTTGCAGCGCCTATTAAACATGCTATACAGTGCCTAGCATACCACCATACAGTGCCCTAGTAATGTTGTAATATACTACCCAAAATGAAAAAAAAAAAAAAACAAGGGTATTTTACAGGGATATAATCTGGTGTGCATGCAGCATGTAAGCGTACGTTCACACTAGACACTAAACAGAAAAAACAAAGATTGAAACACAATGATTAAATTCCCTGCAGTAAATAAATAAACAGCACAGTGCATGAAAATAATATACGGTACTTAGATAACGTTTTTTGATTAAAAAAAAAAAAAAAAGGAAATGCGAAAGCCATCTTACCTCGTCACGGCGACCATAATTGGGACAGTCCTAACTCTAATATTAAAAACCTTACCGTTTGTCAAGTGACATGCAGGTGGATAAGGGCTGTGCATATAAAGGGGTGGCCGCCTTTCCTTTGAGCTGGGCACTATGTTGATGTGGTCTCCCATGGCTGTGTTCTCTAGTTGGACGCAGTCCCTCTCCGCCCCTATCAACATCCATGTCACTTGACAAACAGTAAGGTTTTTAATATTAGGGTTAGGACTGTCCCAATTATGGTCACCGTGAAGGGGTGGGATGGCTTTCACATGTTAACTAAGTACCATATATTCAATAAGCATGAAACCTAGTACCAAAATAATACCTTAATACAGCTTTATAGACTCCCTATTTAAAGCTTATGCAATGCCTAATCTATTCAAAATCTACAAGAAGCAAAATAAACCTAAACCCAACTGTAACTAAGTAAAAAGCAAAAATGCATTCAAATAACACACCATGCCTAATTTATAGCACAAACATTAATATTGTGCCAAAGCAATCCCCGTAAACAGCATCAAAAAACGGCCATTCGGTGACTAATGGTGGTGCTAGAGAATTGCAAATTCATGCTACACAAAATATAATACCGAAACAAAAAGTACCCAAGTAACACTGCCATTGAGCGCTCAATAAACATGCAACACACTTCAGTACCTTAATAATACCACCATAGTGTCTATATATTATTTATCACAATAGGAACTTTACAGGCTGCCCATTAAAAGTGCAATAAAGTGCCTAAATTATATCACACAAATTAATATAGTGTGACAACAATAACATCCCCGCCCCCAATGAATGTATTCACATAATTCCTCCTCTCCTTCCATTTTTCCTCCCGAATATGTAGTTTGCAGGCTGATCCAGGTTCCAGATTTTTCTGATCTTGGAGTGTCCTTTCCAGGAATACAGGCTGGATGTGAACAATCTTTCTCTCTCTGTAATACATGCTGGATGAGAGCTCTGCATTATCCAGGACGATGCTGCAATTGCTTTGATTTTTTTTTTTTTTTTAGCACAGATTCAGAACTGCACTTATTTTCCCCCAATAAATTTTCCTTTATCTATAGCCTTATTTCTTTGCTCAACCTAAAAGTTTAGACAATTCATTACATGTATCTGTGAGACCGGTTCCCTAAACAAGCCTTACCCCGTGTGCATTTTTAATACTAAGCAGCTAACCCCTTCATGAATGGTCGATGTGAATGGTCGTGTTTCCAGTATTTTGCACCAGTGCCGCCTCCACCTTGATCGTGGGGGCTGCAGTGCACTAATTTTGGTAAATATGGGCTGCCTTTTTCTTGAATTTTGCATCCTTTCCGGCGCCTTTATTAGCGCAAACAGCAATGTACATTACCATGTGCGGAATAGAAGGGCATTCTCGCTTCTGCACAACTAGACTTGCTATTGGCCGATGTGAATAACATTAAAAACCTTGCAAACACAACTCCTCATTGGCTGACAGCTTGATACATAATCCCAGCATCTTATTCACACATTTACAATCAGTTTCCCAAAGTCACTTAGAGCCAGTGATCAGCACAATAAAGGGAATCCGTCAGAAGGTTTCCGCTATGTAATTTGAGGACGGCATGCTGTAGCAGCTAAAATTCTGAATTCAGCGATGTGTCCCTTTATTAGGCTGCGGGCTGTTGTTTCCATACAATATCAATATAAAAAATGTAAAAAAAAAACCAAACCTCATAATGGATATAGGCTGGGGCTGAGTAATGTATAATCCCCCCTGAATTAATAAACGAAGTAAATAGTGGAGTACTCCCATAAAAAATGTAACCCAGATGGAGTAAACAAACACCACTATAGAAAGGATCGAATAAAATAACCTTTTTTATCATTCAAATAATTTAAAATGGATCACTTATTATTCATTTTGGTAAGGTCAATCAAGGATAAACAAGGTAGGGCAAAAACATCAGAGTTCAATACAATACATATAAACGCACTTTATAGTAAACGCTCCATATAAGTGTATGAGAATAAGTTAAGTGCCGTCAGGAAAACAGCAAGATTAAAGTGACAGTGCTTACAAAGGTGCCAAATTGTTACTCAGTAAATAAAGTGCTTAATAGGGAGCGAATCAATGCCCCGACGCGCGTTCTAGATGTGCTTTCTCAAGGAAAGGTACAGATATGTTTCCATACAATGCTTGGCCCACTGGTCACATGAGCCTTGGCCCGACCACGTTCTTTCCTCTGATAAGCAGCTCACTGACAATAGACAATGAACATAGAGACCCTGGTGTGGGCGGCTTTTGAGCTATGCTACATCTAAAAACTCTGTGCCATAACTTCTGCACCCAGTAAGCTAAGTGAAACATCGCTGGAATCAGGGTCTCCTTTCCTACATTATGCTGCTCTCAGATGAGGTAGCAAAAACTGGTGACAGATTCCCTTAAAAATTCAACCTCCTCTCTTATGCTTCCATGGTTATGTTTAAAATCTACCAAGTCCCCCATCAATGTTTTAAAGGAGTCCGTGAGCACAATATGACTGTTCAAACCAAGCACAGGTGCTCTTGGGAACTTTTTTTCAGTCCAAACTAATTATCTCATCTTTAGCCATCCTTGTTCCCCGGAAGCGCCGAAAAAGGTAATCTTCTATTTACTACTACGAATAAAAATAATAAAATGTAACAAAAGCACGCAAAATGTACTAAGCGCAGGATGCAGCACTTGACATCTACGTTTTTACTGTCAGATTTCCACGTCTTTGCTCATAGTTCTGGGGTTTCTGCTCGCATCCTAATTACAAGCTGTTATTACAATATGCCAAAGTATCAAACACAATTAAAAACGAACAGCGAGAAGCCGACAACACTCAACAAGGTTAATAGAATGCAGCGAATGGTTACGTGCAATATGTCAGCCGCGGCCAATCAGAAGACGCACGCTATTAAGATACAATTAACCCCCAAATGTCCTGCAATTCAAATCATTTCCCAGTTGAGTATGAGATATTATCGCGCTAATATGGTTTGTTGTGGACAATGACGCATTACAGGAAAATGAAAATTCCTACTTAAAGGGAACCTGTGAGCAGCATAATGTAGGGGCTGAGACCCTGATTCCAGGGATGTGTAAGGGGGTGAGGAGTCAAAGATAGGGTTCATCAAAGTTCCACGGCACTTGTGACTAAATATTGCCATCTACTGAACAAGCTGAGTAAGGTGGAACCAGAAGATGGAGGTAGCGTTTCCAGAGGGGATGAATTTGAAGAGAGGACCAGGTCAGGTGGTATCTGTGGCGCAGTTATCAAAGATAAAAGGGTGGAGCAACAAGGTGGGAAGGCAAATCCAACAAAACCGGAAGAAAAAGGCACATATCAATAGACGTAAATGCAATTAATTTTATTAATGCTCATAATAAAAGGATGACAAAGAAGAAACAAACACAACCCCCTGAGGAAGCAGACGCGAAACGCGCATCAGGGTTCTGTTCTTACCGCCAGGTATGCACGCAGCACTTTACTAATAGATTGACACGTTTGCTACTTCTGGGCTATCTCTTTAGCGAGTATTGGTACAATTATTTGTGCACTAACTGTGCATCATATGTAAATATTGTTCTGTATACTTACCCCGGACTTCTCCAATGACATTTATTATCATATCATTGGGGGATATACCGCACTAGAGGCTGTATTTTGTTCACATACCCCCTTTTCATTGGAGTTGTGGGTTGCCATATGGCATAAATGTTTCTGTGCACTTCCGCTAGTGGATTTTAATAGGTACATGTATTATATTGTGCATATATGTAATTCCATTTTTATAGCTCATGTGATGTAAACCTGAGTGTACTATACTTGGCGTTGTCACACCTGTTTGTTTCTTCTCTTTTTGTCATCATGTTATTATGGGCATTAATAAAATTAATTGCATTTACGTCTATTGATATGCGCCTTTTTCTTCCGATTTTGTTGGATTTGTATGGTAATTAGGAAGGGCGATTTACTCAGACCTTTTTTTTTAGGATTCTTTCAAGGCAGGAAGGCAGATGGCTCCATCAGTGAGAGGAAGGACGTGTGAGCGATGGAACGCAGAGGCAGAGCAACTGGGGAGTGGCTGGGGACCAAGACCAACGGTACATTGAAGGGCAAGCATCGAAGTCTAGACTGTCGGTTAAAACTAGAGGCCCAGGTGGCACCAGTCAAGACCCGAGCCTAGTCTTCTTCAGTTGAGACCCGATAACTGGATGCCACAGGTCAAGCACCGAAGGTTGAATGCTGATCATTGTGCAAGGCCTGATGTTTGCAATGTTGACCAAGACACACGAGTGACCCGGATCATTACTTCCAGCATAGACACACTGTACAGGGCATGGAACAGATGGTTTGTAAATCGAGTATGAATTCTTGCAGAGCAGCAGTTCAAAGCAGGTTCCTAGGGAGCTAAAACAGCACTGTATGGTGTTAGAGGGAGAGGGTGTCAAGGCAAAGGCTGAACAATAAATGAAAACAAGTTTATTTAGCTACACTTTTAAAGAGAGAATTTTCTATGATCCCATCCAACATTACATTGACCTCTTGTTTAAATCAAGTTTTTGAATTAAATGTATATTTTATAAAAATGCTGACTTTTTTTTCTTCGATGTCACAATCTCTATTAAAATAATTATTAGAAATCTTGTAATTCTCATACTGGCCATTTGAGTTTCTTTACACTCTAACTTCCTGTTTCAGGAAATACACATGCACATTAGTAGCAATGAACAGACTCCTCCGTTTTTTTTATTGAGGCATCTAATGAGCATGTTCAAAGGTCATTGTAAAATGAAAAGGGTGTTGAGCTGTGATAGCACAGATTTTGAATGGTGGATCCTGTGTCATCTACTGTATATAGAGGTGCTATGTCATTTTACAGGTGGAGGAGGGGGTGAGCTGTGACATCACCTACTGGGAATAGTGAATCCTGTGTTATCAACTGTATGTAGAGGTATTAACAGTCATTGTACAGGAGGGGGGAGGTGAGCTTGTGACATCACCTATTGTGAATGGAAGTTCTTATGATTTCAGCATTGTATAGAGGTGTTATCAATCATTGTACAAGGGGAGGGAGTGAGCTGTGACATCACCTATTGTGAATGATGGATTCTATGTTATCTCCTGTATATAGAGGTGTCATCAGTCATTGTACAGGAGAGGGAGGTGAGCTGTGACATCACCTATTGTGAATGGTGGATCCTGTGTTATCTACTGTATATAGAGGTGTCATCAGTCATTGTACAGGAGAGGGTGGAGGTGAGCTGTGACATCACCTATTGTGAATGGTGGATCCTGTGTTATCTACTGTATATAGAGGTGTTATCAGTCATTGTACAGGAGGAGGTGAGCTGTGACATCACCTATTGTGAATGGTGGATCCTGTATTATCTATTGTATATAGAGGTGTCATCAGTCATTGTACAGGAGAGGGAGGAGGTGAGCTGTGACATCACCTAATGTGAATGGTGGATCCTGTGTTATCTACTGTATATAGAGGTGTTATCAGTCATTGTACATGAGGAGGTGAGCTGTGACATCACCTATTGTGAATGGTGGATCCTGTGTTATCTACTGTATATAGAGGTGTTATCAGGTGTTACAGGAGGAGGTGAGCTGTGACATTAAAAATTCTGATTGGAAGATCCTATGTTACTAGTGGTGCATAGAGGTATTATCGGTCAATGTAACTCTGCCTCTGATGATAGCGAAACTGTTGTAAACTCTTCCTAAAAGAATGTGTCTAAAAAAAAAAAAGCCCTGGTGGTCAGTGTGAAAATTGCAAGATTACAAATCTAAACTAAGATCTTGATATGAAAAGAATCCATCTCGAAAACAAAATACCTGTCACACAAAGCCCGTTTGGAACAATCGGTCATTTTCTGACTACACAATCACTTAAAAATGGGATATTTGTGAATTCTTTCATTCGATCCCCGTGGTAAGGGATTGGCTCTAAAATGGTCTACAGGTGGGTTTGACTGTAGCCGGACCATTGGGGCGTACTGCGGTGGGCCGGTGTGACCTTGGTACTACTGGTGGGAAGGAGTAAGTAACGTACCCTCTACCAAACGCAGCGGCGGGGCATTAAAGCCCATCACACTTTGCAGACACATAGTAAGGGATCGGCGCCCTTGAAATGCACATTAAATTCGCAGTATTAAACAGTCACCCTCTAAGTGCACAGAAAATCACCGTATTTAGCAAAGACGCCTTTGAAATCGCAGCCCATTGAAGCGGCTGTGGCATGCATCCACCATTAACAATGCTGAATTAATTGCCTATGTGTGACTAACGCTAGTTTAAACCTTTCATTACATTTTTTTCAGATTAACTCCAACAAAAACAGGCAAATGTTTCCTATAAATCTAAAAGAGAAGAAAAAAAAAGCAATTTCTAAATATTTTTATTTTGCAGGAACAATATCTCTTTTCAGACGCGGCAAAGCGAGCGGTTGCCCCCCCCCCCCGAACCTCCAATCAGACGTCCGCGTCCGACCTGACCGGGGGAGATGAGAACTGCTAATCGCTAGTTCCAGGTTACCCAACGCTTGCACTCTGTGGGTGAATATCTCCCACGCTGTCAAGAGGAATATCATTGACGCAGCACTTTAACTAATGTGAAACTGTTTGCAAAGGTGATACTTTAAGGAGATGATTTACTTCCAAAGTCTCTCCAGGAACAGTGACACGATGAGTGACGCTCGGTCTCATTAGAGCAAAATGAAGCAAAAATGTAAAAAAAAAAAAAAAAACCCTGAAAATGCTAATTCCTGAGTCGTTATCGTCTACTTTCTGGGATAAAAAGCTAATATGGAAGCCAGTACAGCTCCTCAGGGGCGGGTCATCTAGCTTTTCCAGAAGATCAGCTTCCTTCTCATATCTCTGCCGGATTTGCTATTAAAGACACAAATGTCATGATCCAGACCGGGTTTTTCCTGTCTCTCCTTTTCCCGGTCTGGTCATTCAGGGGTTAACTTTTCTCTGGTTGTCAGGTCGGCTGTTTCTCTGCGCTGCTTCCTGCAGGCTGTGTCAGTTATATTTCCTGCCCATGGCTTGTGTAGCTGACTCTGGAGAACCCCTGGTTTGTCCTGCTGCGCTTAGCTGACTTTGCTTGTGGCTGTGTTCTCTGCCCGTCCCGTCTGCTAGTGTTGGGCATTCCGATACTGCAAATATCGGGTATCGGCCGATATTCGCTGTATCGGAATTCCGATACCGAGTACCGATATTTTTTCAGTATGGGATACCGGAATCTGAAGTCCCCATAATGCAATGAGCCACTGCTGTGGCTCTGATTGGCTGCCGAAATGACGTCATCTGATGCGCGGTCTGTGCCAACTGCCAGGGGCCTGTGTTGGCTGCCGGGGGTCTGTGCGGGCCTGCCGGGGGTCTGTGCGGGCCTGCCGGGGGTCTGTGCGGGCCTGCCGGGGGTCTGTGCGGGCCTGCCGGGGGTCTGTGCCGACTGCCGGGGGTCTGTGCGGGCCTGCCGGGGGTCTTGTGTGTGCAGGCATCGTCCGATGGGACTACAAGTCCCATCGGGCTATGCCTGCTACAATGACAGTGATTGACACATTAACCAATGATGGGACAGTAGTAGTCCCATCATCCGGCTAATGTGTTGAATGTAAAAAAAAATACATACATACACACATACTACATATATACAACATATACACTCACTGGCCACTTTATTAGGTACACCATGCTAGTAAGGGGTTGGACCCCCTTTTGCCTTCAGAACTGCCTCAATTCTTCGTGGCAGAGATTCAACAAGGTGCTGGAAGCATTCCTCAGAGATTTTGGACCATATTGACATGATGGCATCACACAGTTGGCGCAGATTTGTCGGCTGCACATCCCTGATGCGAATCTCCCGTTCCACCACATCCCAAAGATGCTCTATTGGATTGAGATCTGGTGACTGAGGAGGCCATTTGAGTACAGTAAACTCATTGTCATGTTCAAGAAACCAATCTGAGATGATTCGAGCTTTATGACATGGCGCATTATCCTGCTGAAAGTAGCCATCAGATGTTGGGTACATTGTGGTCATAAAGGGATGGACATGGTCAGCAACAATACTCAGGTAGGCTGTGGCGTTGCAACGATGCTCAATTGGTACCAAGGGGCCCAAAGAGTGCCCAGAAAAAATTCCCCACACCATGACACCACCACCACCAGCCTGAACCGTTGATACAAGGCAGGATGGATCCATGCTTTCATGTTGTTTACGCCAAATTCTGACCCTACCATCCCAATGTCGCAGCAGAAATCGAGACTCATCAGACCAGGCAACGTTTTTCCAATCTTCTACTGTCCAATTTCGATGAGCTTGTGCAAATTGTAGCCTCAGTTTCCTGTTCTTAGCTGAGAGGAGTGGTACCCGGTGTGGTCTTCTGCTGCTGTAGCCCATCTGCCTCAAAGTTCGACGCACTGTGCGTTCAGAGATGCTCTTCTGCCTACCTTGGTTGTAACGGGTGGCAATTTGAGTCACTGTTGCCTTTCTATCAGCTCGAACCAGTCTGCCCATTCTCCTCTGACCTCTGGCATCAACATGGCATTTCCGGCCACAGAACTGCCGCTCACTGGATTTTTTTTCTTTTTCGGACCATTCTCTGTAAACCCTAGAGATGGTTGTGCGTGAAAATCCCAGTAGATCAGCAGTTTCTGAAATACTCAGACCAGCCCTTCTGGCACCAACAATCATGCCACGTTCAAAGGCACTCAAATCACCTTTCTTCCCCATACTGATGCTCGGTTTGAACTGCAGGAGATTGTCTTGACCATGTCTACATGCCTAAATGCACTGAGTTGCCGCCATGTGATTGGCTGATTAGAAATTAAGTCTTAACACACAGTTGGACAGGTGTACCTAATAAAGTGGCCAGTGAGTGTATACTACACACTACATACATACTACATACATACTTCATATATACTACATTCATACAACATACATTCATACAACATACATACTACATATATACTACATATATACTACATTCATACAACATACATACTACATATATACTACATTCATACAGCATGCATACATACTACATATATACTACATTCATACAACATACATACATACTATATACATAATACATATATACTACATTCATACAACATACATACTACATATATACTACATTCATACAACATACATACTACATATATACTACATTCATACAACATACATACATACTACATATATACTACATTCATACATACATACTTACTACATATATACTACATTCATACAACATATATACTACATTCATACAACATACATACATACTACATATATACTACATTCATACAACATACATACATACTACATATATACTACATTCATACATACATACTTACTACATATATACTACATTCATACTACATATATACTACATTCATACAACATACATACTACATATATACTACATTCATACAACATACATACATACTACATATATACTACATTCATACATACTTACTACATATATACTACATTCATACAACATATATACTACATTCATACAACATACATACTACATACATATATACTACATTCATACAACATACATACTACATACATATATACTACATTCATACAACATACATACATACAACATGCTACAGACATACTACATACAATACATTCATACAATACATACATATAGACATACAGTACATACAACATAGAGTACATACTCACCATCACTTGTCACTTTGATCCCCGAAGCCAGTGTCATCTAATGTTAAAAAAATATGAAAAAGAAAACATCCGATAAACTCCTTGATCCGCAGAAATCCACGAGTGTCCCACGACGATCTCCTGCAGTGCACTATGTACTATGTATGCATGTATGCTGTATGAATGTAGTATATATGTAGTATGTATGAATGTAGTATATATGTAGTATGAGATTGCCTTGGCGCGGCGGGGTGGCTCAATGTATTGATCAATATTTTGCCAAATGTCTCATTTTGATTACAGTTAGATGTCAATATGTGCATTGCACTTCATGTTATGCGTTCTGACCATCGGCAGCGCTGGCTTCTCTCTTTTCATATATGTATGTAGTATGTCTGTAGCATGTTGTATGTATGTTGTATGAATGTAGTATATATGTAGTATGTATGTAGTATGTATGTATGCTGTATGAATGTAGTATATATGTAGTATGCATGTGGTATGTATGTATGCTGTATGAATGTAGTATATATGTAGTATGTATGCTGTATGAATGTAGTATTTATGTAGCATGTATGTAGTATGTTGTATGTATGTATGCTGTATGAATGTCGTATATATTTAGTATGCATGTAGTATGTATGTATTGTATGAATGTAGTATATATGTATGTATGTTGTATGAATGTAGTATATATATGGTATGTATGTAGTATGTATGTATGCTGTATGAATGTAGTATGTACAGTATGTATGTATGCTGTATGAATGTAGTATATATGTAGTATGTATGTATATTGTATGAATGTAGTATATATGTAGTATGTATGCTGTATGAATGTAGTATTTATGTATCATGTATGTAGTATGTTGTATGTATGTATGTATGCTGTATGAATGTAGTATATATGTAGTATGTATGTAGTATGTATGTATGTATGCTGTATGAATGTCGTATATATTTAGTATGCATGTGGTATGTATGTATGTATGCTGTATGAATGTAGTATATATGTAGTATATATGTAGTATGTATGTTGTATGAATGTAGTATATATGTAGTATGTATGTAGTATGTATGTATTGTATGAATGTATGTAGTATATATGTAGTATGTATGCTGTATGAATGTAGTATATATGTAGTATGTATGTTGTATGTTATATGTATGTAGTATGTACAGTATGTAGTATGTATGTAGAATGTAGTATGTATGTTTTTTTTTTAACATTCAACACATTAGCAGGATGATGGGACTACTACTGTCCCATCATTGGCTAATGTGTCAATCATTGTCATTGTAGCAGGCATAGCCCGATGGGACTTGTAGTCCCATCGGACGATGCCTGCACAGACCCCCGGCAGTTGGCACAGACCCCCGGCAGGCCCGTACAGACCCCCGGCAGCCAGCATAGGCCCCCGGCAGGCCCGTACAGACCCCGGGCAGCCGGTACAGACCCCCGGCAGCCGGCACAGACCCCCGTTAGGCCCGTACAGACCCCCGAGAGGCCCGCACAGACCACGCCCGCACACACAGACACGCACAGTGTCCGCCCACGCACCGCCCACACTCTTCCCCCCTCCCGAACTGGATGTGCAAGTAAAGAAAGGGTTTTTTTAATTCCGATATTTCTGTCCCATTGACTTGAATGGGACTTCCGGTATCGGAATCGGCGATACCCAATACTTTTCGGGTATCGGTCCGATCCAATCCGATCCGATATCTCTCTATATCGGAAAGTATCGCTCAACACTAGTCTCTGTATTTCCTTGTGTGTTTGGATTCCCCGGTACCCGACTCTGCTTTGGCTCTGACCTGATCCTGTCTCTTGCTTCTGGTATTTCTGCTTCTGACTGCTACTGACCTTTTCGGCGTGTCTCTGACTCTGTGTTTGGTATTTCCCTTGGTACTGCGCTACTCTCTGGTATCGACCAGGCTTGTTTGACTATTCTGCTGCCACCTGGTGGTAGCCTCGCTGCAGTGCTGCTGGTCTGCTCTTAGCAGTATTTCAGTCTTCCCTCCACTCTGCTGCAATCTTGTGAAGGTTGCATTTACCTGCTCAGCTGCAGCGTGACAACAAAGAAATACATCACTGCGGCTGGGGAGAAGCCGGGTAGGTGATGAGTGACAGGAGAGGGGTCATCAAGCCATTTTGTCTTGTACAGGGTATTTAAAGGGAATCTGTCAGAAGGTTTTTCTTATGTAATCTAAGAGCAGCACAACATAGGGCATATACCCTTATTCCAGCCATGTATCACTGGGCTGCTTGGTGCAGTTTTGATAAAATCCCTGTTTTCTCTGCTGTACATGTAGCAGTGGTCAAAATGCTGATCCTGGGTATAACCCTGCTCACACCACTGATTCAGCTTCTTGTGTACACTGTCAGCAAGCTGCCAATCAGTGGTGGGGGCATGGTTAGGGGTGCCCTCCCAGGGCTGTGGGGTACTCGATACCGGGCTGGTATCAGCGGGATGTGTCACAGCAGTGGGGACCCGGTCCGTGGCCCTGGGCGCCCAAGTAATGGGGGAATGTAATGATTTGAATGAAAAGTTCGTGACGCCACCTGTGGTGTTCGGCAAGTGAGATGTTAGGCTGACGCTGCATGCAGATCCTCTGGGGCTGGTGGTGTGTTGCAGCCAAGATGGTGAAGCTCCCCACAGGTGGAGCTGTAGCCCCAGGGCAGTGTAGATGTGGAGTTAGAGGAGAGGCACATGCGGTGTAGAAGCTGGCACCCAGATGTAGCTTGGCTGGATGCGTTGGCGCAAGAATGAATGGAGGACACCAGGGCTTGCAGTTCCAAAGCTTTACTCACAGTCTGTAGTACACACAGGTGCCTGCCTCCGTGCCGTGTCCTCCGGGTCAGGGACTCAGTCAACCTCCAGGCAAGATGGAATGCTCCCTTCCAACGCTCCACCAACATATGTGCCTTTCTGAACGTCTCCTCTATAGCGCCTTTAAGTGTGAAGTACTCCCAGTACTGAGTTACACTGGAGTGCCTCCTGACAGATGTTCCCAAGAACTCTACTTGTACAGCAGACAGCTGTAGCCTGATCCGGGGGCTACTTACTCCTGAGTCCCGGCTCACTATCCAAGTTGCTGTTGTGCCCCCAAGTCTTAGCTGGGAGTAGTGCATTTACAGCTCACTACTCCACCGGTGTCTGCTGTAGAACCATTAGTGTCCATACAACCTCGGGGACCGGGCCCCGGCCTTGCGCTTAGAACTTCTAGGCAGGGTTCATCCTCTAACCCACGTCCTCTGTTCCCTTTTACTCCTTCGTTCCGTTCTAATCTCTCTCTCTTATGGAAGATCAGGTTTCAGTTCAATGTCTTTCTCCTTCTTTCCTTTCCCGTGCCAGCAGACCCAGGTCACTCAGGTCTGCTGCAGCACCTCCTTCCTCCATCCCTCTCTCGGGGATCTTCTTTCCTCACTCCTCTCCGAGTGACTTCCTCTCCCAGACTGACCTGTAATCCTAAACCTTCCCAGTCTTTTATGTATTCTCAACTCCACCCACCTCCCAGCACGTTTCGTGTTCCAAGCAGGGATCCACCAAAGGTGCTCTGCTACTCTCTAAGCAAGGAGCCGCAATGTGGCTTTGCTGAATTACTCTGTTGTGGGGTGCGAGTGTTGGAGCGTGGTCAGGAGCCTCCAACTTACCTGGATGGTGGGGCACCACACCTCAGGAGGAGGTACAGTACCTCTGTGGCGACTGAGCCTCAGGGGCGCCACAGTTACACAGATTAGCCTGACTGACCTGCATGTGAGACCTAGTCCTCTACTGATAATGTCCTTCTGATAAAGCATTGATTGTATGGAAACTATTGCACAAAGCCTAGAAAGTGACACATCACTGGAATCAGGCTATATTGCCCTATATTATGCTGCTCTCAGATTAAATAGCAATAATCCGCTGACAGGTTCCCTTTAAAAACAGAGCTAGGGCTGCAAACTGATTCTTTGTTCAAGGTTATGGAAGCCTAGTCCAATATCCCCTCCAATCTCAGATAAGGCAACGCCACTTCTCAGGAGATTGTGAAGGAAGGAGGACTGCTTATGTCAATATCTAAGCCAACCCCCTTCTCTTGCACAGCCAACACAAAATAAGGGTGCTTCCGTAGCTATTGGAAAGAACAGTCAGCCAGCTCCTCTGCAAACTGGATTATTGCTCACTTCTGTAACTAGGCCAACCCCCTTTTCTTCCACAGACAATGTATAGACAAATAAGGGGGCTTGCTTAGCTATTGGAAAGAACAGTCGGCCAGCCCCACCATTAGCCAGCAAGTCTCCAATCACATTCACACTCAGTCTCACCTGAGACTGATATCTCTCTAAGGCAACTCCACTTCTCAACAAAGGAGAGAGTGTGTTCTGCAAGTTGGATTATTGCTCATTTCAATAGCTAAGCCAGCCCCCTTTTTATTGCACAGCCAATTCATAGACAAATAAGGGGTCTTGCTTTGCTTTTGAAATGAACAGGCAGCCAGCCCCTTCATCAGCCAGCCAGTCTGCAAGCCCATACCCACACAACATCACCCGAGACAGCAACTCCACTTTTCAGAACAGGAGAGAGGGAGTTCCAGAAGCTGGATTACTGCTCACTTCAATAGCAAAACCAGCCTCTTTCTCTTGCACAGTCAGTTCATAGTCAAATAAGAGAGCTAGCT
This sequence comes from Dendrobates tinctorius, assembly GCF_039654945.1. Lineage (NCBI taxonomy): Eukaryota > Metazoa > Chordata > Amphibia > Anura > Dendrobatidae > Dendrobates > Dendrobates tinctorius. Next base: position 15,588,428 of record NW_027361677.1, read on the forward strand.
AAGCTATTGGAATGAGCAGTCAATCAGCTCATGCCCTTCACCGATAGCTAAGCCAGGCCATTTTTCTAACACCATGAGTGCACAGGCAGGGAAGGAGGCTGGCTTAGCTATTAAAATGAACAGTCAGCTGTCTGAGATGTCTGTCTGGTGAAGAGAATGCTAAGACAAGCCTTTTCTCTAACACCACCAATACACAGAAAGAGAAGGAGGCTGGCTTAGCTATTAAAATGAACAGTCAGCATTCTCTTCACCAGACAGACAGCTCAGACAGCTAAGACAAGCCTTTTCTCTAACACCACCAATACACAGAAAGAGAAGGAGGCTGGCTTACTTATTGAAATGAACAGTCAGCCATCCCCTTCACCAGCCAGACAGCTAAGCCAGGCCATTTATCTAACACTGCAAGTGCACAGACAGGGAAGGAGGCTGGTTTAGCTATTGAAATGAATAGTCAGCCATCCCCTTCACCAGCCAGACAGCTAAGCCAGGCCATTTATCTAACACTGCAAGTGCACAGACAGGGAAGGAGGCTGGTTTAGCTATTGAAATGAACAGTCAGCCATCCCCTTCACCAGCCAGACAGCTAAGCCAGGCCATTTATCTAACACTGCAAGTGCACAGACAGGGAAGGAGGCTGGTTTAGCTATTGAAATGAACAGTCAGCCATCCCCTTCACCAGCCAGACAGCTAAGCCAGGCCATTTATCTAACACTGCAAGTGCACAGACAGGGAAGGAGGCTGGTTTAGCTATTGAAATGAATAGTCAGCCATCCCCTTCACCAGCCAGACAGCTAAGCCAGGCCATTTATCTAACACTGCAAGTGCACAGACAGGGAAGGAGGCTGGTTTAGCTATTGAAATGAACAGTCAGCCATCCCCTTCACCAGCCAGACAGCTAAGCCAGGCCATTTATCTAACACTGCAAGTGCACAGACAGGGAAGGAGGCTGGTTTAGCTATTGAAATGAACAGTCAGCCATCCCCTTCACCAGCCAGACAGCTAAGCCAGGCCATTTATCTAACACTGCAAGTGCACAGACAGGGAAGGAGGCTGGTTTAGCTATTGAAATGAATAGTCAGCCATCCCCTTCACCAGCCAGACAGCTAAGCCAGGCCATTTATCTAACACTGCAAGTGCACAGACAGGGAAGGAGGCTGGTTTAGCTATTGAAATGAACAGTCAGCCATCCCCTTCACCAGCCAGACAGCTAAGCCAGGCCATTTATCTAACACTGCAAGTGCACAGACAGGGAAGGAGGCTGGTTTAGCTATTGAAATGAACAGTCAGCCATCCCCTTCACCAGCCAGACAGCTAAGCCAGGCCATTTATCTAACACTGCAAGTGCACAGACAGGGAAGGAGGCTGGTTTAGCTATTGAAATGAACAGTCAGCCATCCCCTTCACCAGCCAGACAGCTAAGCCAGGCCATTTATCTAACACTGCAAGTGCACAGACAGGGAAGGAGGCTGGTTTAGCTATTGAAATGAATAGTCAGCCATCCCCTTCACCAGCCAGACAGCTAAGCCAGGCCATTTATCTAACACTGCAAGTGCACAGACAGGGAAGGAGGCTGGTTTAGCTATTGAAATGAACAGTCAGCCATCCCCTTCACCAGCCAGACAGCTAAGCCAGGCCATTTATCTAACACTGCAAGTGCACAGACAGGGAAGGAGGCTGGTTTAGCTATTGAAATGAACAGTCAGCCATCCCCTTCACCAGCCAGACAGCTAAGCCAGGCCATTTATCTAACACTGCAAGTGCACAGACAGGGAAGGAGGCTGGTTTAGCTATTGAAATGAAAAGTCAGCCATCCCCTTCACCAGCCAGACAGCTAAGCCAGGCCATTTATCTAACACTGCAAGTGCACAGGCAGGGAAGGAGGCTGGCTTAGCTATTAAAATGAACAGTCAGCTGTCTGAGCTGTCTGTCTGGTGAAGAGAATGCTAAGACAAGCCTTTTCTCTAACACCACCAATACACAGAAAGAGAAGGAGGCTGGCTTAGCTATTAAAATGAACAGTCAGCATTCTCTTCACCAGACAGACAGCTCAGACAGCTAAGACAAGCCTTTTCTCTAACACCACCAATACACAGAAAGAGAAGGAGGCTGGCTTACTTATTGAAATGAACAGTCAGCCATCCCCTTCACCAGCCAGACAGCTAAGCCAGGCCATTTATCTAACACTGCAAGTGCACAGACAGGGAAGGAGGCTGGTTTAGCTATTGAAATGAACAGTCAGCCATCCCCTTCACCAGCCAGACAGCTAAGCCAGGCCATTTATCTAACACTGCAAGTGCACAGACAGGGAAGGAGGCTGGTTTAGCTATTGAAATGAATAGTCAGCCATCCCCTTCACCAGCCAGACAGCTAAGCCAGGCCATTTATCTAACACTGCAAGTGCACAGACAGGGAAGGAGGCTGGTTTAGCTATTGAAATGAACAGTCAGCCATCCCCTTCACCAGCCAGACAGCTAAGCCAGGCCATTTATCTAACACTGCAAGTGCACAGACAGGGAAGGAGGCTGGTTTAGCTATTGAAATGAACAGTCAGCCATCCCCTTCACCAGCCAGACAGCTAAGCCAGGCCATTTATCTAACACTGCAAGTGCACAGACAGGGAAGGAGGCTGGTTTAGCTATTGAAATGAACAGTCAGCCATCCCCTTCACCAGCCAGACAGCTAAGCCAGGCCATTTATCTAACACTGCAAGTGCACAGACAGGGAAGGAGGCTGGTTTAGCTATTGAAATGAACAGTCAGTCATCCCCTTCACCAGCCAGACAGCTAAGCCAGGCCATTTATCTAACACTGCAAGTGCACAGACAGGGAAGGAGGCTGGTTTAGCTATTGAAATGAACAGTCAACCATCCCCTTCACCAGCCAGACAGCTAAGCCAAGCCATTTATCTAACACTGCAAGTGCACAGACAGGGAAGGAGGCTGGTTTAGCTATTGAAATGAACAGTCAGCCATCCCCTTCACCAGCCAGACATTTAAGCCAAGCCATTTATCTAACACTGCAAGTGCACAGGCAGGGAAGGAGGCTGGCTTAGCTATTAAAATGAACAGTCAGCTGTCTGAGCTGTCTGTCTGGTGAAGAGAATGCTAAGACAAGCCTTTTCTCTAACACCACCAATACACAGAAAGAGAAGGAGGCTGGCTTAGCTATTAAAATGAACAGTCAGCATTCTCTTCACCAGACAGACAGCTCAGACAGCTAAGACAAGCCTTTTCTCTAACACCACCAATACACAGAAAGAGAAGGAGGCTGGCTTACTTATTGAAATGAACAGTCAGCCATCCCCTTCACCAGCCAGACAGCTAAGCCAGGCCATTTATCTAACACTGCAAGTGCACAGACAGGGAAGGAGGCTGGTTTAGCTATTGAAATGAACAGTCAGCCATCCCCTTCGCCAGCCAGACAGCTAAGCCAGGCCATTTATCTAACACTGCAAGTGCACAGACAGGGAAGGAGGCTGGTTTAGCTATTGAAATGAACAGTCAGCCATCCCCTTCACCAGTCAGACAGCTAAGCCAAGCCATTTATCTAACACTGCAAGTGCACAGACAGGGAAGGAGGCTGGTTTAGCTATTGAAATGAACAGTCAGCCATCCCCTTCACCAGCCAGACATTTAAGCCAAGCCATTTATCTAACACTGCAAGTGCACAGACAGGGAAGAAATGAACAGTCAGCCATCCCATTCACCAGCCAACTATGCCAGGCCCTTTCTCTAACACTGTCAGTGCACAGACAGAAAAGGAGGCTGGCTTAGCTTTTGAATGGAACATTTACTCAGCCCTTTCAATAACCAACCAGTTCATTCACACACAGACTGACCTGAGACCGCTATCTCTTCTGTTATGGTAAAGGCAATTTCTGGCGAGATGCTCGACACAGGAGAGAGTTTCTTTAGCCAGTACAAGACGGCGGAGAGTTGACTGCTCATTTAAAAACCAGGCCCCTTCTCTATTAGAAATAAAGGGGCTGGCTTGTATAAATACATTTAAATTCTAAAATTAAACTATTAAAAATGTAGATTTTATTTTTGAGAAACTCTGATCTTGGCCTTTCAGAGTCCTGGCATTACACAACCCACTTTGTGGACGGGTTTTAGTGACCCGATGGTCCGTCAATCATGCAATTTGCCAACTAAAATCCACAACAATGACCCCAAAGCATCTGTGCATGGAAAATTCTTTTTTCTCTTTTCTTCAGAGGAGCATCCTGACACCTCTCCAGAAGATGGATGTCAGAATATTACATTGTGTGGCAAGGAGTTATTGAAATTGCGGAAGATTTTTCATTTGCTGTTTTCAGTATTGGCGCTCGGAGATATTGGACTCGGGGGGATTTGCATAAAGCGCACCTGTGTTCATATTCCTCTGCACAGATCGATGCTCGGCAGCTCATCTTAATTCCAGTGCCATCCCGCGGTGCAAGAACAGAGGGAGGTTATCGTCATCGGACTGCCAATAAGACAAATGCCACTTATGGAGGATGGCAGCATTTCCAGGAGTCTCTCCAGGATGGACAGTCCAATTAACACTATGGTCCCCACCTCAACCCAAAATCTGAGAAGTAACTCTTATGATCATGTGAGGAGGGACTGGAAAGAGAAGGGGTTGCACATTATATTTTGCTTTATTTTGCATATGATTGAGATTATCTACTGTATATAGAGGTGTTATCAGTCATTGTACAGGAGAAGGTGAGCTGTGATATCACCTATTGTAAATGGTGGATCCTGTGTTATCTACTGTATATAGAGGTGTTATCAGTAATTGTACAGGAGGAGGAGGTGAGCTGTGACATCACCTATTGTGAATGGTGGATTCTGTTATCTACTCTATATAGAGGTGTTATCAGTCATTGTACAGGAGGAGGAGGTGAGCTGTGACATCACCTATTGTGAATGGTGGATCCTGTGCTATCTACTGTATATAGAGGTGTTATCAGTCATTGTACAGGAGGAGGAGGTGAGCTGTGACATCACCTATTGTGAATGGTGGATTCTGTGTTATCTACTCTATATAGAGTTGATATCAGTCATTGTACAGGAGGAGGAGGTGAGCTGTGACATTACCTATTGTGAATGGTGGATTCTGTGTTATCTACTCTATATAGAGGTGTTATCAGTCATTGTACAGGAGGGAGGAGGTGAGCTGTGACATCACCTATTGTGAATGGTGGATTCTGCGTTATCTACTCTATATAGAGGTGTTATCAGTCATTGTACAGGAGGGAGGAGGTGAGCGGTGATATCACCTATTGTGGATGGTGGATTCTGTGTTATGTACTCTATATAGAGGTGTTATCAGTAATTGTACAGGAGGAGGAGGTGAGCTGTGACATCACCTATTGTGAATGGTGGATTCTGTGTTATCTACTGTATATAGAGGTGATATCAGTCATTGTACAGGAGGAGGAGGTGAGCTGTGACATCACCTATTGTGGATGGTGGATTCTGTGTTATGTACTCTATATAGAGGTGTTATGAGTCATTGTACAGGAGGAGGAGGTGAGCTGTGACATCACCTATTGTGAATGGTGGATTCTGTGTTATGTACTCTATATAGAGGTGTTATCAGTCATTGTACAGGAGGGGGAGGAGATAAGTTGTGACACATTACCCATAGTGAATGTTGGATCTTGTGTTCTCTATATGTAGGTGTCCCCTTTCACAATCTGTGATGATATTGAGCTGATTGCTGCAAAGAAAGAAGGCTCAGTAGCCAGGATGAAAACTGCAAAATTACAGAACATAATTTTAATGTAGATAATTTCAGAAAAATGTATTAAAATACGGATTTATTGTACAAATGTGATCTTGGCAATAAATAATTTCGTGATCACACATTTCTTTTCAGGTGATGTTGTACCCTAAATCCCATCTGCATAATCCTTTAGCCCTCTTTAGATCTTTTCTTCTATAATGTTGATTGTGATGGGCACATTTTTGCCTACTTGAACCTTACAAACATCTGTGTTTTGGAGAATAGAAATAATTTGGAATTTGCTTTGGGCAAATTCAGCAAAATGGCATCCAGCTGAGGCCTCCATCTTGCTGAAAAATGGAGGGCTGGCAAAAGGTTAAAAAGAAATAAAAAAAAAAAAAAAAACACACTTACCTTACGGCTCACCTCTTCGGATGCCCCATAGCTCCCTGGCCGCTGTCCAGTCTTTCACGCCTCCATTGTGTTGCATCTCCAGCCCAGTGTTCACTCTGGGTTAGGGCTCCTGGCAGTGAGCAGGTCCCAGAGTTCACTACACGTTCTTCGGGGACTACTTGGAATTCCTGGCCTGGAGTAAACAGTAGGCCGCGACTTCTGGTAGTGGGCTTCAGAGGTCCCTGTGCATGCGTAGTTATTTCCTGGGCATGCTCGTGGCCGGAAGCCTCGGCCTAGAGTCAACAGTAGGTTGAGAGATGCGACATGATTGAGGTGTGGACCCGGAGGATTGGACTTCTAGCATTTAGCAGTGGGAGAATCTGGAGAGGTGAACTGTAAGGGATGACAACTTTTTTTTATTTTTTACACCTCTCAATTATTAAGCTCTGGAGTCTGAATAGCCCCCAAGCCTTAAACATTTCAAAATCAAATTTTGCCTGATCTGCTCATCTCTAGATACGATCATTTACCCTCCAAATACATCAATGAGGGCTTAAAATATGGCTCATCTACACTCTACCTTTCTATGGTTCCAGATCTCATCAGTTTTTTATTCTGAGTGGAAAGTCATTATCGAAAGTATAGATATTTCTTGCATCTCAAAGGCTTCAATGCTCAGTCTTCTCACACACTTCTACAAGTACATCAAGGTGTCTCTACACTTTCTGTCTCTTCTCAACCAAAAGGTAACACAACAGAGACAGCTCATTAGAAATGTGTTACTTTTCAGGTCGAGCTCTAATTTATATTTAGAAATTATATAATGACATTTAGAAATGTATAGAAAAGCGAGATCTTCAGTAATGAGACTCCCAGGCCTGGTTTTAGGACGGAACAATAAATTCTGCATAAAATTTTCGTAAATTTTTTCAGTGGCAAATTTCTGTGTAGAGGATGTTCCAAACATTTTGTAGAGCAAGACTATAAGAGATTTATGATGTCTGAAAATCCCGATTCAACACTGCTGATGTAGACAAGCAGATCAGTTGGTTGGAACACCTAATGGTCTAAAGTAGCTTCAGCCATCTTATCCCTCAAAGACTTGTAAAACTGGCCTTACACGTCAAATTAATACTGGCCAAACCTACCGGTTTCGTCAAGACTGGCCAACTCCTTGTTGGGAGGAAAGAAGTAGCGAGTAGTTGAATTTTATTTAGTTCCACAGGAGAAAAGCTTCTTCTGGAGGTTTCTGCTAGTGGCTCATTTCTTTCTCTTCATTTCGAATATATGCATTTTTGGATGGACTTATTGTACATCTGTATGGTGAGGTCGGAAGAGATAGGGGTCAGCTAAACTAACATTCGATCATCGGATATCCAATGTGTAGTCCCAGCTCAAAGAGGATCTTTCTATTAAATTTTTAATTTAGTGCCTCACCTGTAATACAGTTGGGTTCCAGCTCTGCTGCACTCCTGTGCTCTGGTGCTCCAACAGCAGAAAGAGACGAGAAGACTGTAGACTTAGTGAGGTCAGGTGAGTCAAATATCTCCGGAAAACATGCAAGAACATGCTGAAACGGGCTGTAACTGTGACCCCTGTGGGCAGTTGCTTTTCCCCCTCTATAATGCAGCTGTTTTTTGATTTGTAAACATTGTAGAGAAGAAAAAGGACTCCTTTTAGTACTGGGGCGGGCATAACTTTGGAACGTTGGGGCATAGAAGAAAAAGAAAAACTGCTGCAGAATGAGCGGAGGGGGTGGCAATTGGAAGAGGTACACAGTTTAAACTAAAAAATTAAATTAAAAATCAAGTGAACGTTCCTCCTTTTTAAGTTTTCTGCAGGTGACGTTTCAATCCCAAATCCTTTTAAAACTGATCCAACCCGAGTTGAAACTTCAGAATTTCATTTATGGTGTGGAATCTGGGTTTGGGTTGGCCTATTCCACCAGAAAACCAGGGTGTCCACTGATAGGCTCAAACTTTGACAAAACAATAAGCCCCAAAGGACTAGTCGAAGACAACCCTATATGTATCTGACTCTGGAGCCAGTCACTTGCCTTTAGGGTCTATTTTTATGGGTTTATTCAGAAATAACCTACGGTATATAATTTTTGGATTATCATCTCATGACGAGCAAACGTGATTAAAAAAAATATTTGGCTCCATTCTAGTTTGTTTCCTGGCAATCTTATTCTACTTTATCTCATGTATGCGGCAGGTAGAATAATATTAACAGAATTATCAGATTCCCTTTGAAGTTTGCGTTTCAGTCATATTAAATTGCATGTCTTTCATCTCTTTAATAACCATGGATCTGAAAAGAACACATTACCTTCACAAGTGACATGAGGTCATTGCTGCCAATTTATAATATACCTTGATAATTTACCAAGGGATCAGCTTTGAAAAAAGAAAACTGTCGGGCGATGTATAGGTTTCTATTGCAGTGGATAAACAATATGAACAGGATCCAACGAAGATTAGCATGGACACCATGTAGACCTCAAAAGATTAGCATCAGTGTAGAAGCCAATATGGTATGTTGTGAAGAAAACTAGGACTAAGGATGAGAAACCTGTCATATTCAAACGATAGGTGATGACATAGATTGGTGGGTGCATGGTTACTGGAACCTCAATCAGTCAGAAGAACGGGGCACTTTTATCCACGTTGGATTAGAGCCCGGTTCTTCTGACTGGTTGAGGTCCAAGTAGTTGGACTCCCACCAATCTGTTATCACCTATCCCATGGAGAGGTGATAACTTCTCTTCATCGGACCACCCATTTAAGGTCACTATGCTTATTAGATGAAAGTCATCTGAACAAGTCAATTTCGGTCGGACTGGCCAGACACTTCACATGGATGAGGCCCTCCAGTCTCTCCCTCTTTAGAAGATTTCTTGTGGAAGAAGGATTCTACTCCAAGCCAAGATCTTGCGTGTATGAGGCAGTTGTTACGAAGGTTCAGTCAACAGCTATTTCAGAATATTATTTCTTCAGTGAACTCAGGAGAACAACCACTTCATGGTCATACTTATCAAAGCCAATCCTGGAACGTTCCCAAACCCACCTGGAAATGCCCCAACCTGGGCAGGACTACTCAACTTTCAGACAGGTCTGACAAATCCAGAAATGTTATCAGCTATGTTATAACTAATTCACCGACACACCGGGAGTGGCGACTGCTCTTATTGTCCTGGACCCATGTCAACACAATAAAAAGACCGACCCGACTTTGGAAGGGCACATGATTCTTATACATGGAAATGGAAACACATGTACATTAGCAAGTGTCCTCATTTTATGAATATATACTGGGAACCAATTTTCTGTAGCTGGAAAACCATTGAAGGAGAAAAGTTGTTACTAAATGCCCCCCTTACGTTCTTATGGATCATTTTATTTGTAAAGCCGACTTATTGGAATGGATCTAAATAGCCATGACGGGGGGCACGTAACCCCTTTATTCATGAAAGGGTCTAGCGCTCAGTAAGTAAGTCGTATCTTCACAGCAGCCTAATCTCAAGTGACACCCTTAGCATTTTGCTCGGTGTTTAAAGCACATGGTAATGGAGGGTATTAATTCAGAATAAGTAATGTTAAATGGACAGTCTTATGCCCCAAACAGCCACTGAATCCTGCATTGTACTTGAACGATAAAAAGATTACTGGGCCTGGAAAGAAGAGGAACGAAAATCTCTCTGCTTCTTAGGCTTGCAGCTGAAAGACTCATTATAACGTCACAGCAAATCCGGCGCTCCGCACACACTCGACAACTTGAGGAGCGGACAATAGAATTTTTGTGTCGAACAAAACTATCCTTGTCCATCGGAGAGCTTATCGGCTTCATCTACAAATGTCCGGCATTGTCCAAGTATAATTCCCTAATAAAAAGCCGGACGCCGTAGATATCTGCTGGTATTGGATCTATGGAAAGAATGGACGACTTGGGAGAAGTCAGGTCCACTTATGCCTGACCTTGTCTGAGATCTCCACTCCAACCCTGCCCTATCCACCTGTATTGTACGAAAGCTTGCTTCCATTAAAACATTTTTATATCTCCTACATCTTCACACTTATGTAAAGTAAGATCCAGGTAAATCCGGGGGTTTGTGGTAACGAGCTGCACCAAAAGATATCATACAGCTGGCTTAACAACTTGCTCAAAGCTTATCTTCTCCTGTCTTTCTTTCTTGCTTTATATTTCTTTCTTTTTGTTCTTTATATCTTCTCAAATATTCATCAGTCCTTTCTGCCTTCTTCTCATTCTATCTTTGTCCTTACCTCCTCATTTCTTTCTTTCCGTAAGTCTGCCTATACTTCTCTCTAGTTTCCTTTGCTCCTTATTTCCTTCTTTTCTTCCTTTCATCTATCTTCTCAAACTGTTCTTCCTTCACTCCTTTTTATATATTGCCCTTCCTAATTTCCTTTGTCTGTCTTTTTTTCTGTCTTTCCTTGCTTCTTACATCGTTCTTATGTACATCCTTCCTTCTTACTTCCTTTTGTCTTGCTTCTCTTTATCTTCACAAATGTTCATCATTCCTTCCTTATTCTTTTAATTTATTTCCTTCCTCTTTTTTCTTCCTTACCTCCCTCTATCCTTTATTTTAAATTTTATGTTTTCTTACATACCCTCCTTCTTTCTTTTCTTCCTTCATTTCTTTACTCTATCTTTTTATTATCTATCTATTATCTATCAAAGTTGAGGAGTCATACACAATGAGAAGGAACGTCTTTTTTTTTTTTTTTTTTCTCCTTTTTTCTTTATATTTTCTTTTCTTTTACACCGCATGCAGTGTCGGACTGGGTTGACAAGAGCCCACCGTTAACATCAACTTCAGGGTCCCACGTTTCAGCTACATGCAAATAAGAATTTATCCTCCTTAACAAATTCCTGTCCCAATAAACTGGGTTGATTTTTAAATTACAAAGATTTTGACATAGTGAATCTAGTCGTTTATTGTGCCAAGTACTGATGGCCCGTTCCTGCAGAGGGGCCCACCGGAGGATTCTCCTGTTCTCCTGTGGGCCAGTCCGAGCCTTACCACATGGACTGGTGATGGTGAGTGGGCTTGATTTGCACAGAATTATGGTAAAAATTTTAGAGATAAGTAATAATTATGTTTTTCATTTTCTAAGCGTTTCATTAAGAAAGTGTGAATAGGAACATCTTGTTTTGATCCTACTTGGTCCTCCACCGTAAGCACCATTAATCCTCAGACTTTACATACCGGGCCGTCTACTATGTAAAACAAAATACCAACATAATGACATTTATTTATTTTTAATATTCTATTGTTCATCTGGCCTCCTTATCTTTAAGACGTGGCAGTGGAGCACGACATCTAAACACCTCGGCAAGTTCATTGTATTCTTGAAGATGCGTACAAATCTGCAGCCGGGTTCTGATAAAAAGTGATATATTATCGTGTGCGATAGATCTGCTGCCTGTAATCTTCAGCTGAACAACCAGACCCAAATCTGTCAAGAATCTCCAAATGTGAAGAGTCTGCTGTAAAGTAGTTATCTCAATGACTCCATTACAGGAGCTAAAGATTCATTACCTGTCGTTTACTAAGTGATCATCCTGTAAGACAAATGTCTCCCTTACAGTAACAACAATAATAATTTGTATCTCGCGTTTCGCCTCGTTCTTCTATCCCCGGTCTGCGGCATTCTGCATCGCACACGTTGCCAACGTGTAATTTCGGCAAACATAATACTCCCTCTATGAATACAATGTACCAGACGCGCCTCCACCGGATACTAGTCCTTACTAATACCATCAACCTAAAAGTATCACCTGCGAGGAATTATTTACTAGGAAGTGATAGACACCGTGTGGCTACGGCCATCGCTGCTCATTAGCAGGAAATATAAGTGTCCCCTATGGACGAAGACATTAATTTTTAATGCAATTTTAAGTTTTCTCAAACTGAGTTAAGCAGCAATCGTCACCTATCCAGGTGGCAGGTGTGTAAGAAAATACTAACAGTATTTCTCCTCAGATTTCAAATTACAAACTGAATACATAATTAAATAGATTTCTTAGACCTGATGAAGCTCGTGTACTTACTTTGACAATCCATACCAGAATAGCTGTATAATCCTGTTTGAAAGTTTAAACTTAGACTTTGTCTGCCTAGTTTGTAACACAGCTCCTCAAGTGTCCCTCCTCCCTGGTGCTGCTGAATCTCTTCAAACTTGCCTGATTGATTCTCAGTGTCCCTCCTTCCTGCTGCTACTGAATCTCTACCCATCCAACCTGACTGACAGATTCTCAATGTCTCTCCTTCCTGCTGCTGCTGAATCTCCACCCATCCTTCCTGATTGGCAGATTCTCATTGCCCCTCCTCCGTGCAGCATTAATCTCCACCCATGACCTTAATAGACACACTCTCCTCTCTGCTGCTGAATCTCTTCAAACCTTGCCTGATTGAAAGAGTCTCAGAACCCCCTCCTCCATGCTGCTGCAAAATCTCTACCCACCCAGCCTGATTGACAGATTCTCAGTGTCCCTCCTCCCTGCTGCTCAATCTCCACCCATGAGCTTAATCAACACTGTTCCTCCTCCCTGCTACTGAATCTCTTCAAACCTTATCTGATTAAGATTCACAGAATCCCTCCTCCATGCTGCTGCTGAATCTCTACTGACCCAGATTCTCAATGTCCTTCCATCCTGCTACTGCTTAATCTCTACCCAGCCCGATTGACAGATTTTCAATGTCCCTCCTCCCTCCTGCTTAATCTCCACCCATGAGCTTAATTGACACTGTCCCTCCTCCCTGCTACTGAATCACTTTAAACCTTGCCTGATTGATTCTTAGTGTCCCTCCTTCCTGCTGCTGCTGAATCTCTACCCACCCAGCATGATTGATAGATTCTCAGTGTCCCTCCTCTCTGCTGCTTAATCTCATGGGCTTGATTGTCAGCTTCTCAGTAATCCTTCCTTATGCTGCTGAATCTCTCCACAGCTATCCTGACTGACAACTCCTCAATGACTTTTCCATTTGCTGCTACTGAATCTCCACCCACCTAGCCTGATTGACACTTCCTCAGTGTGCCTCCTCCCCGCTGCTATTTCTCACCACTCAGTACAACCAGCAGCTGTAAGTGAAGCTGGGTGGACTGAAACTGATTACACTTGGACTCGTGAGCTTTCAGCTGTCAAGAATTTTTCTGGATTCTTGCAAAACGCATCCTGAAAATTCTGAATTCTGGTGGCCACAATTTTTTTTTTGAGACGTTCATAAACAAATATCTCTAACAATTACTTTTCAATTTCTACCGAATGTCTCCTAATCCCGCACCCATGAGGCCGTGTCTAACAATTCATCTAACTTTCTGCAGCAGATCTGATTTTATCATAAAGCGTATCATTTGTAGTTTTTACATTCATTGCCGTTAAATCCCATGCTGCCTCAATGGAAAATTCAGCTCTGCTACATCTGTATGCAGCGCACATGCTATATATACACTTTGTAAGGCGTGACGTTGAATAATGAGTGCTATGTAGGGCATGTACATCTGCTTTTACTATGATAAATGCCCTTTTGTCCTTCTGCCTATTTCTCCTATCTCTTTCGGCAGTAGTCAGTGATCAGCGGCATTTCTCATCTGCTCTGTGCATGGCGGGTGGAGGCAAGGTCAACTCACCACCGTAACAGCGATCCTAATCCCTGTGTGAATGGCGCTTAACATCTCATTCACAGAAGAGTTAATATGATCGCTGGAATAAAGAGGTCAGCCGCTGCAAATGGGGAAGTGACAATTACAGGTGTCCACGAAGCGAACTCCCGCGCCAAAGACAAAGTGACGCTCCCTGTGCAGGATGATGAGCTGTAGTCAGCGACCATTAGGAGATGTGGGCACGGTTGGCAAAATTGTGACTAATGCTACCTTATGAAAGCAAAGCTCCATTATCGCTCATCTGAAATATCCACAGTCTGAATGTTCCTAAAAAGGGAATGGAAATCTGACGGAATGGCACCGGGAGTTGTTGTAGGGAAACGGAGCGCCATTTCAATTAAAATAGAGTTCAAATAATGGAAAGGATTAAATAGGCAGTCGGTGAAAACAAGTTTTTAGCTATCCGGGGGGATAGGTGAAAATTTACTGATCAGTGGGGGCCCAATCACTAGGACTGTTTGGCAAATTGTGGGCTTTTTATCGCCGACGGTGAACTTTTTATGCTCCTACAAAATGGAGCAGTAGATCAGATGCCCGGCCGCAGCTGAAGTAATTCTCGAAAAAGCCAAGCACAGACCCACAGACTAAAGGAGAGATGGTCTATCAAGTCCCCTGCCTTTCCATTGTAATGGGGATACAAGTGCCGCATTGTGCCGATCGGTGAGGTTCCTAGCGATTAGACCTCCGCCATAAATAAGTTGTCACCTATCCTGTCGAAAAGTGAACTTGTTTTCACCAGACAACCCTTTTAATCCTTTTGTATCTGTAGGATGTAGGGGATCCAGAAAAGGTGGGAAGGAAAGAGGATCCTGTCTCCATGAACAAGCTCTGCTCCAAATTTTGTTCCCGAATTTTGCCCCCCAAACAAATTTTGTAAATGCGTTATTTCAGATCCTACAAAGAAACCTATAGAAAAAAATGCAAGAAAAAAAGGGTTAATGATCCAATATCAGCCGGCCGCCATTTCCTTGGATTCTTTTGAAAGCTGGGAATAGGTTTACAAATAATAAAAGACCATATTCACCTTTCCTATATCCACCCTTCAACTTTCTTGCCTCCTCGGTAGTCAAAAGCGAAGGTGCTTAGATGAGGTCTTATCAAAGCATGCTCGGGTACTAACCGGGTGACTTTGGCGTGCCCGAAAAATATGTTCGAGTCCCCGCGGCTTCATATCTCGCGGCTGTTAGGCAATCCATGCATGTGTTGTGGCTGTCTAACAAACAGGACCTTATCCGAGCACATTCGCTCATCACTGTTCCTCAGGTCTCTGCCACATCTTTCAGCCTTACTCTTCCAGCGCCAACTAAGTCTCATACTCTGACTTGAATGACATGCGTAACCACCCATATGACCACGTCACTGACGCGTTTCATGCCCTACTTGAACACGTGAGGTCCAGTCAAGCCAGAAAATCTGGACTAAAGACCGTTCATAAGATTGGTCTGAAACGAGTAGAGGGTCAGGCGGGAAGCTGTGGTGGAAGGACAGGGGAAAGTCAGGCATAGGATAGATGAGCATAACCTTTTATTTTTGAACCCCTTCCCAGCCCTCCATTTATTATTCTTTGGGGTCTGTAGAGACCTAACAGCATAATAAATGCCTTTTTAGGGAAGATTCAATGTTATTCATACCAATTCGAATCTATTTGTTGATTTGAATGAAGCTGCCCGACATTCGCACATCTCCAAATGGGGCACATTTATAAAACCTGTCTAAAAGTTAAAAAAAAAAAAAAGTTACCCCTAGCAACCAACCACAATGCAGCTTTTATTTTATCCGAGCTGTTTTAAAAATGAAAGATGACGTCTGGTTGGTTGCTATGAGCAACAAAGACCGTTTTTCTCATAGATAAATGTTTTTTTTGTTTTGTTTTGTTTTTTTATGGCAGCATCCTTTACGTACAAATTTTGTTTTTCTGGAAATTCTACTATGTACTGTACAATGTCATAGAGATTTAATAATGTATACAAGGATATGCCTGAGAGCAAATACAAGTGATTTTATGACTTTTTTTTTTATTACTGTACATGGGGAAATAAATAAGAAAATATATATCTCTTCATTGAACGGACATGCCGGCTATATTTCTTTTAGGACTTGCAATAATGCAAAAAAAAAAAAACCCACCCTACCCTTACTACCACAAAAACACTACAATCCAAACAATCTAGGCCTCATTTATCAAAAGACACACTTGTTGCCCATAGCGACCAATGAGAACTCCGCTTTCATTTCATAAACAGCTCTGGGAAGATGAAAGCTGTGCTGTGATTGGTTGCTATGGGAAACATCTATATTGTACAGTATGTGAGGCCTACAGTTTGGGGCCTTGTTTTAGAAATAGCGTTTTGTTTTTCCATAGGTTTCCTATCAAGAAAATATCTTTACACAACACCTAAATAATCCAAACATGTCTCTAAAAGAGCTTTATAACCGACTGGCCTAATCATGTGGGGCAAAAAAACACAAAAAGGAGGAAAAATACAAATGTCGACCTCTTTAAAGAGTAGTACACAGCCCCGTCATATTAGAAGTCTTCTACCAGTAATACGGGCGTGGAAACGTGACATTTTAATAATTACTAACGAGCGGTGGATTAATTATTACCCGTTATTGTGGTGAGGTCATTTTGTGTGTTCCCGGATATGTCTCGGGATCCTTCTTGGCCGCATTACTTTCCTTTTCCCGTAATGGAAGATATCTTGTTATCACATAGGATATATAATAATTCCATTAACCTTTTATTACACGATGTAGGCCGGGGGGCACGCACTATCCGAAGAGATAGGAAGCAAATTACGCGCAAATTAAACTAAACCCCACGGACGATATCACTCTCGGCGGAGGATAGCCTCATAAAGACCTTAATACAAAATCCCAATGTTTGCGGCCTCACGGTGGAAAATAGATACAAAGAGATGATACCTATCTATCCATCAAGAGGGAGAAGGGGAAGACATTTACTGTAAAAGGGCCACTTATGCCCATATTAATACCAATTCAGGCAGCAAACTTCCAGTAAACTTCTATTAAATTATGCACCTCGGGCCGAAATCAATGAAATGGATTTCTCCTCCCGGGTTGCGCTATTTGATTACATAAAGCACCTACGAAAAACTTTGCTTCCGTCAATCACTTGTAAATCATTTTTCTGCGGAGGGAAACTTTTTCGTAGGAAGCTGAAACCATGTTTGGATCGTGCCAATCAAGATGGGACCGTGGAGCAATTAGTGATGTATTAACCGTCTACGCGCA
Organism: Dendrobates tinctorius; assembly: GCF_039654945.1. Classification (NCBI taxonomy): domain Eukaryota; kingdom Metazoa; phylum Chordata; class Amphibia; order Anura; family Dendrobatidae; genus Dendrobates; species Dendrobates tinctorius. The sequence goes on from NW_027361677.1 coordinate 15,605,478, forward strand.
GGAGATGCAGCATAAATAGAAGTGAAGCGTGGATGTAGCGGAGCCGAGTTTGTCACGCAAATGGACTTCAGCAATAGATTTGAAAAATTAGGGACATTTTAAGGGGCTTTTAGGCTAGTGTGTTGTTAAAGACCCCATTGCTGGCATAACATGTACAGTCAAGGGTCTCAGAGCTCTAGTTACACATTGGTCCCATTCTCAAGAATTTACTAAGAAAGCCTTCTTGCTCTTTTTAAAAGGTTTTTTCCATTTTTCTGAAAATCCTTCTGCTACAGCTGTGGTTTATTTTAAACCCTTTGACATATGAAGTACACACAGATCATATGCCGTGCTCCTGCCTTTGCGAATCCGGCTGATTTAATCCTTTTGCGACCCCATTCATCTGCATCATGTAGTAGTGACATAGATTGATCTTTGTCAGCATGACCTGTGTAGTGGCCTAAGTCAATATGTAGCCTCAGACTTACCATGTCAGCTTGCCCCAGTACACAGTGCCAGGGAACAAGTGCCCCCATAAACAGTATCAATATGCCACCATATACTGTCACACAGGAAATGTCTCCATAAGCAATGCTAGTGTCGAGGGTGTCACGTCCCCATGGAAAACTTGGAGTTACACTGCCTGTCACGGTCACATTGTTGGGTAATGAATTGAAGTCCTCTTTAGAGATGGTGTGATCATGTCCTAATTTAAACGATTTCCCTTTCCTTCAGTGCTGAGAGGGTTAAGGGCTCCATCCATGCTGGCTGAGACCATACAGCCTGGTTGTTCTCCACTACAACTGCTTACCCTTTACACTCTCCAGCTTAAAAAAAAAAAAAAAATAAAATATATATATATATATATATATATATATATATATATATATATACACACTCACTGGCCACTTTATTAGGTACACCATGCTAGTAAGTGGTTGGACCCCCTTTTGCCTTCAGAACTGCCTCAATTCTTCGTGGCAGAGATTCAACAAGGTGCTGGAAGCATTCCTCAGAGATTTTGGACCATATTGACATGATGGCATCACACAGTTGGCGCAGATTTGTCGGCTGCACATCCCTGATGCGAATCTCCCGTTCCACCACATCCCAAAGATGCTCTATTGGATTGAGATCTGGTGACTGAGGAGGCCATTTGAGTACAGTGAACTCATTGTCATGTTCAAGAAACCAATCTGAGATGATTCGAGCTTTATGACATGGCGCATTATCCTGCTGAAAGTGGCCATCAGATGTTGGGTACATTGTGGTCATAAAGGGATGGACATGGTCAGCAACAATACTCAGGTAGGCTGTGGCGTTGCAACGATGCTCAATTGGTACCAAGGGGCCCAAAGAGTGCCCAGAAAAAATTCCCCACACCATGACACCACCACCACCAGCCTGAACCGTTGATACAAGGCAGGATGGATCCATGCTTTCATGTTGTTTACGCCAAATTCTGACCCTACCATCCGAATGTCGCAGCAGAAATCGAGACTCATCAGACCAGGCAACGTTTTTCCAATCTTCTACTGTCCAATTTCGATGAGCTTGTGCAAATTGTAGCCTCAGTTTCCTGTTCTTAGCTGAGAGGAGTGGTACCCAGTGTGGTCTTCTGCTGCTGTAGCCCATCTGCCTCAAAGTTCGACGCACTGTGCGTTCAGAGATGCTCTTCTGCCTACCTTGGTTGTAACGGGTGGCAATTTGAGTCACTGTTGCCTTTCTATCAGCTCGAACCAGTCTGCCCATTCTCCTCTGACCTCTGGCATCAACATGGCATTTCCGGCCACAGAACTGCCGCTCACTGGATTTTTTTTCTTTTTCGGACCATTCTCTGTAAACCCTAGAGATGGTTGTGCGTGAAAATCCCAGTAGATCAGCAGTTTCTGAAATTCTCAGACCAGCCCTTCTGGCACCAACAATCATGCCACGTTCAAAGGCACTCAAATCACCTTTCTTCCCCATACTGATGCTCGGTTTGAACTGCAGGAGATTGTCTTGACCATGTCTACATGCCTAAATGCACTGAGTTGCCGCCATGTGATTGGCTGATTAGAAATTAAGTCTTAACACACAGTTGGACAGGTGTACCTAATAAAGTGGCCAGTGAGTGTATATATATATATATATATATATATATATATATATATACACACACACACGCAGGCTCTGGGTGTTTTGTTCCTGCTGGTGAAAGATTCATCTTCCTGTGCTCTGTGCTGAAGTTAAGTAGTTGACACTTGGAGTTGGACTTGTGGTGGTCTGTAGTTTGCTGTTGTATCTGTGTGTTTATCTCCTGGTCCCTTTTTCCCATTCAGTTCATTACTCCCTATCCTCCTCCCTATTGTTGGTTAGTACTTTTGTATGATAGAGGTTTTCTGATATCCCTGTTTTGTCTTTGTATCTGGTTAACCTTTCATTTCTGCCCCATGCCTCATGGGTGGCGGAGGAGACAGATTAGGGTTTTTACAAGAGCATAGTAAGGTCGGAGACTCTGGCATCTCTACCTCTCTGAAGACCGTCAGTTCCAAACTTCCAAAAACAGCCAAGCAAAACCAGCCGCACAGTTTGAGTGCCCTATAATGAGTACCAGAGTGCCCAAAGTAAGCGGTGCCTTTAGTAGAATGTGCTTTATGAAGATCATGCCCCACAAACAGTGCTAGCCAAGTTAAAAACAAATAAATTGGGCAAGTCTGTCCTTTCTCGGGAGATTGACAAGGACTGAAAAGTATTCCCAAAAACTATACTCGTAAGTTAGCCGGTCCTAAATTTCTGCCCCATGCCTCATGGGTGGTGGAGGAGACAGATTAGGGTTTTTACAAGAGTATAGTAAGGTCGGAGACTCTGGCATCTCTACCTTTTAAGAGTACCCCCTGGACAGGGATAGTTAGGGTCCCAGCTCCAGGGACAGTTTGAGACCCTCTTCCTTACTGAAGACCGTCAGTTCCAAACTTCCAAAAACAGCCAAGCAAAACCAGCCGCACAGTTTGAGTGCGCTATAATGAGTACCAGAGTGCCCACAGTAAGCGGTGCCTTTAGTAGAATGTGCTTTATGAAGATCATGTCCCACAAACAGTGCTAGCCAAGTTAAAAACAAATAAATTGGGCAAGTCTGTCCTTTCTCAGGAGATTGATAAGGACTGAAAAGTATTCCCAAAAACTATACTCGTAAGTTAGCCGGTCCTAAATTGTGTATGGGGAAATTAGATTGTGATCCCCACCAATATGTATTGCAATGCTGTGGAATAAAGCAGTCTAGTATAACAATAGGAAATTGGCTCAAGAGAATGTCAAAAAGCTTGCAGTACCACTTGTGTCCTCTACCCAATCAACGGAGCTGTGACACATTCAGTACGCTGTAGGACTTTCAATCATCTGATCGATGCTGGTGTCAAGAGCTGAACCCAAAAGATCTCATGCTGATAACCTACGAATTGAATACATCATTAATACTGGAGTCCCCAAAAAAAAACTATTAACTCCTATGCCAACTAACATAACAATCAAAAGAAGGGAAAAATGGAAACGAAAATGATTTTTCTATGTTTCAGTAACATACAGGTTCCCTGTGAGTCTTTTTCATTTTCACCTGCTAAAATGTGGAAAGCAAGTGACATTTACCACATTTCGTATTCAGGTTTTCAATCTCATAAACCTCACTCTGAGTATAAAAAAATAGTACGGTAATTTAAAATTCAAAGATATTTGCAAAGTTCCACAAGTTTACATGCTGGACAAAATTATTAAAAAATTAAAGCTTAGCTATTTATTGATTCATTAATTCTAAATGGAAAAAGGGTCAAGCTTCATTTGTCCTATGGTGGTGCTGTAGGGACTACCTCTATAAACTACCTAACAAAATGACCATCAACACATGCAAATAACAAAATATACTATGTCTGTCACACCCGCAGGTGGCGTAAGAGGTTTCTGGCCCTACTGTGCCACAGGGCCGGACCAGCCAAGGAAGGGGTGTAGCTAAGCGGCTACCTAGTGTTCACTGGAGCCCCTGATGGTGGAGACAGAATGGGATGCAGGTAGCTGCCAGTTACCACTCCCAGGCAGGCATCGGTACAGCTGCCGATCCCAGGGGTCAGGTTTGCTGACATGGGTAATCGTGACCAAGGTCACTGACAAGCATGTAACGGACATTGACGGACAGTAAGGACAACTTGGATATTGAAGAACCTATCAGGAAACAGTTCTGGAGCTGGCCACACTAGAATCGGACACAACAGACACAGAACTCACCACACTGGGACCAGGAGACCAGGAATAGGTAACCCAGATGTGGTATCAGGAACAGGTTACTGCCGAAGTAGCTACAGGAACACAGACAAGCTATACTAGGTTAGTGGGAACGCAGAATACAGGAAAAGCTACAATAGACTAAGGACGGGGAACATGGCAACATACAGTTACACACACCGGCACCACTAAGACTAAACTATAGGGGTTTCTTAGGCACCTCCCTATTGGGGTGGGTGCCTTTTATACAAGATGTCTCCTAGCTATTGGCCAGGAGACACCTTGCAACGGATTACAATAAATACTGTTATGAATGAGTCACCGTAGGAGTCAAAAACGCTAATACTAGCTAAGTCCAGAAAACCAGAGAAGTTGGCAGCTATCGGATTGCAGACCCCTGAACCTATCAACAACAACTAGCAGTAGCTGTGGGGGGTTCCTACGGTGCCCTAGACCCCTCGATCACAGCCGGAGAACTAAATAGCCTAAAGACAGAAAGGGAAATCTAAACTGCCCCAGAGCAGACCCCAAAGCAATAGGCAGCCCCCAACATATAATGACAGTGAAGCAAGATGAAAAAACACTCACACCGATAGAAAGATAGGCTGAGCAAATGATGGGGCACAAGCTAACTAAATAGGACAGGATAGAAAAGCTGCTGTCTGCAATCCGCCAAAACCCTATCAAAACAAGAGCCAACAGACTGATAGGGAAAAAAGCCCTGAAGACGCTAGGCTTCAAAAAGACTATATCAGTACTCAGGTATTTTCTGAAGACAGAGCAAAAAGGAATTCAGCTCACCCCAGCAGGGAATGGCAGAAATCCAGAAAAACAAGGCAAAACAAAACCAAAACAAAAATGCAAAAAGCAGAGCAGAAAACTTAGCTTTTGAGGAGCAGGAATCAGACTGGTCTCCTGGAATCCCTCAGAGAAATCACCAGCAAGGCAGAAGGGCGTCGGCTGCCTTATATCCAGTCAGCAATTCCAGTCACCCAGTCATCATCATCCTGCTCAGGTGCTTGGTAATCAGCCTCACTACCTTCCTTCACCAGAAGAGGGAGTTCATCAGACCTCAATGGTGAAGGGGAAAATGAACTCACAACAAAATACATTCCTCCCAGTTGTTAGCTGGGGGCATTTTTATCATGTGGACGCTGCCCCTTTTAAAAGCAGGAGAGTGCGCGCATGTACACACTAGGCACGCACCTGGAACACAATGCACAGTGCACAGGGGAAGAGGGAGTTAGGACAAAACTGTAAAAATCCCAGCAGGGCAACTACTTGTAAAAGGAGGACATGTCCTGGAAAAAATAGGACATGGATAGCACCATTACTAGAAGAAAAGCTACAAACATTTTCATCCTCACTTTTATAGTAATGCAACCATTCAGAAGGCATGGGTTCCTTCTTTAATTTTTCTTCTTCCCATTGTTAGAACAATGTTCATCCATTAATAGAAATCTCTGGATTAAAACACACAGTAAAAAGTATATGACAAGGTTAAATGTATCCTCTGTTATCTGGCGCAAGAGATTAGATGTCACAAAATAAATTGATCAAAAAGGGACACAAACAGGGTGTCAATGGACATAAAAATTGTCCATGAAGTTCTATCTAAAATCCTGCAGAAATGGTCTACAACTACTGACTCACTAGGTGTTGCGAAATTGCAGTACCCGGGATGTTATAAGATTATCCTTTAGTATTGATCCAAAGGAACGTAAAACAACCTTGATGTGATAGTTACTAATTTACTCAAATTAGGGGAAAGAAATACCCAATATATTCCAACCCACGTCAAGCATCTACTGGGAATAAGAAAAAATATACATAAAAAGGTCCAAGACTCTCCAGAAATGTACACAAATAGTATTTAAGTATACAAAAACAGTGCAATTACAAAATGTTAAAAACCGCTATGCAGACACGTGAAAAAACATATGATGGGTGAATCCAACAAAGGGTAGGATAAAGTCATATTTGTTGTACACTAAGAAAGAATAATAAAAAGTACGTGCAACAAAAAGTACATCAGAGGATATTGGATCACAATATTGAAATATGCTAAAAAAAATCAGAGACAGAACCAAGAAGAGGGAGGGGTACAAAAATCAATAGGTAATATCCAAAGTAAAGAATACCAAGTGGCAAAGAAGAATACACGCAGTAACGTGCACTTGACACACGTTTCGCCAATAGCTTCATCTGGGGTGGACAGAAATAGCTTCTTTAGCACTAGATATAAATAAGGAAAGACTTGGCCTCCATGAACAAATCACTATGAATAAACAGACCCTTGGAAGTTCGGGTTCTGGTACAGAACGTATTTTAGTCAGAAGTTCGGTTCGAGTACCAGTACTTTAATCTGAACCTGAACCCCATTGACCTAATGGGGACCTGAAAATTGGAGGTGGAAAATCGCTCTCTCTCTTCCCTGGACTCCAGAATTGTAAAACGGACTTCCTGGAGAATTCGGTGATTGAAGTTCAGCACCGGATACCTAGGTATGAACCTCGAACTTTACAGTTCGAGTTTGCTCATCTCTACAAATCACCAAATACCATGAAATATGTAGATCAAGGTTAAGTAAGTTCAACACAAAGCTTTTTTCAAAATCTATGAGAGGTCCAATCATGGCAGCAAACTACATTCATTTCCACTGTTTCTGATCTAGGGTTCTATAAAGAGGAAGTGATTCAAAGAAAAAACAAACTTCTGGTCATCAACCAGGAATAATAATTAAAATTACTAGTAATGTGGATGTTGAGTTGTGTGATGGGACCTCATGGACATTCCACCAAGCTATCTCAAACTTCAACATAAGGGGTGTACAGTAGAGAAGAGTATGATAGCAGATTTATCTTACTAACTCTCCTGAAATGTTTGGAAGGGTGCTGGAGAAAGGAGAGATCTCCTAGACAAATGTCATTAAATCCATACTAGCCAACTTCCCTGAAACATTTGGAAGGCTCCCAAAGAAACCTCCTAGATACCCAGCATCAGATCTAACCCTTATGAAATGTTCAAGAGGCTCCTGGTAATTGGAGAGTTCTCCTAGATGTTTAGAGAAGTTGGAAAATACCAAAGTCTCGCCATACCTCCTGAAAATTATCACTTACAGAAGCTTTGCTCTGTTTAGACCCTGGATTCTGTGTCTGACGATGAAGACCTGGCTTCCCAATAGTGTAAGTGGAATGAAGGGTGTTTGGAAGTGGCAAGGCAAGTATGATATTGGTACATATAAATGTAGAAAGGAAGTCCTATGGGATGTGCACCAATGCTTACAGACAAATAAATGGTGGTTAGGAATCTTGAAGACCTCTAGTAATAGTAAGAGCGAGAGATGCAATTCTATATATCAAATTTGCAATTGTCGATTTGGGAGGGAAAACGAACCTTTGATTTTGTCTAATCAGCAAGAACATCTGCTCCTAGAGTATACATTGTATTTCAGTACAATTACTTTATAAATGTAAAAAAAAAGTTTGATAATACTAAAAACCACAGTAGAAAACTAGATTTCTACAAGACAAGAACGTGACCTTCCATGACCTCTAATTCTGCTGAATATTAAGACCGCGCCACCCACAGAACAAAGACGGTAAGAAATGTCAATCTTTGGGGATATATTTGCATTCTAACATGAATCCTCTCCGTCATTCGGGTTGCAATCCCCAATTCTCCCTTCTGGAGAGGGTCTTCAGTACTTTTCAAAGCCACTCATCTCCTTGTTGCCAGTCATGTAAGCTTTGGAAAGTAAGGTATAAATAGCTGCATAATAATAGTACACCCCCAGTGGTATAAAATCAGCAGTCAAATTAAAAAAAAAAAAATTAAAGAGTTTCCTGTAGTCACTCGGAGAACTTTTATATTCCCTTAGCTAGGCAGGCTGCCTTGTAAATTTTCGGGAAGTTGCTTAGCAACACCTCCCGTACTGCTGCTGTGATGCCTTTTAACAGGTGTTATCCCAGGTTCCTTGTTTAACCTCTTGTCTGCCACATTAGGTAGCAAACGTCCCCTAAAATTATACAACGCTGGCCTCTCGTAGTCCATAATGCTCTAACTGGTGAGTATCACTAAGAATGTATGAGATACACGCGGTGGTGGAAAGGGAGAGGACAAGGCGAGTGACTCAATGAAGAGGGTTAGGGAGAATTTTAATAGACTTCTGTATTGAAGAGCCGAGGAGTTTTAATTCAGATGGCATCCCTCTGAATCAATGCTCTACCCACTCGGTATTCGGAGCATGACCCAAGCCAGTGTCAAGACTAGTTTCTTACCCAGTCTGTTTATTTCAATCAGACTGTCTGCACAGGGCAATAGTTTACTTGGCTCGAGACAGATCAACGGAGGAGAAGTCTTGTTTTCGAGCTTCTTTTCCTACTATGCAAATATACACGGTTATTGTAAGACATTTCTTTGGGCGCTTTCATATTAGTGAGACAGGATTGGGAAAATAAGTTTTTTATAGCGGGTTATCCGACATTCAAAAAAATTTTTTACAAAAGATAGACATAGTAAAAACATGATAAAAAATAAACACTCAACCACTCTAGCCTCCATGGCTCTAGGAGGTCACCGGCAAGATAGGAGGTGGTGACGTCTAGTTCCGCAATCACGTGACCCTTGAGGACTGGCTTCAGGATTCGGGTGACTGAAGAGGGTGATGTCTTGGCTTCCTTCCGAGACCATTGCAGTGGCCTGTGTTGGAGCTACACGAGTTAGTGGGAGAATATACTTTCTTTTATTATGTTACTATCTCTTCCTTACATACACTTTTTTTTTTTTTTAAGGTCAGACAACCCATTTAAGGTTTGGATACAGAGAAAAAATGTCTATATTAACTACTTTTGGAATAAATAGATGTTGATACCTTTTGGAGCAGAGCTAGTGTGACCAACTGGGGCATGTGCTTTAGCTGCTGGGTGCGTGAGGGAGCATTGGCAAGTTAGTTTTCCTGGGCCAGGGTACTTACCAGCCGCCATCTTCATCTGTTATCAGCGCAAGTCCGGTCATCATCTACAGGTTGTGATCTGCCGGATCGCTCCGGTGTTTGCTGGGTGAGCCGGAAGTCACAACTCAATGTAAGTCTATGAGAGGGAGAGCGAGGCCATAATTGAGGCTCTGATAGACTTTGAGAGCTACTGACTTCCGGTCAGTAAGAAGATGCCAACATCAGATCGCGGCGTGGGACTGGAGCGATGACGAGAACATATGAAGGGGGCGGCTAGTGAATATATTACTAGGGTCAGGGAACTTACGTTAGTCCTACCACTTAGTCTGCTTCTCAAGGTGAAAGAAAGCCTAACTAAAGCTCTGACTAATAGAAAAAAGTCTGGCCAAGTCTGCAGCCACTTGGCTCACACGGGCTACAACGAACATGACATTTGGTTGGTCTTAATGAAGGTGCATAGCTTTTAAAAGAAAGCCAGCTTACTTATACAAAGTCTTGTTTGTCAATGAGATCCCAGCTCCTAAATATAATGTGGATTTAGGAGCTGGAACCTCATTGATTAATATCTACAAGGTTATTTGGGGGCATTTGATAGAAAATAGAGTACTCTAATGAATTCCTCAGAAAAACAGAAGGACTTTCACAATCCATGCACGTATTCTCCTTGGCTGAATTCTAACCCAGGCCCCCAATACTGGCTGCAACCTCTTACATTCTAAATGTGATTAATATTTTTGAAGCAAACAGTTTGCACAGTTGACAATTCTAACCATATATAGCTTTGCCATGAGATCAGGAGAGCAGACTGTCAGTCATTACATGTTTCCTACTGGTAACGCCCCCTTTAAATTAAAATAAGCTCTCGAGGCAGATTCTCATGGAGATCTACAGTCATGGCCAAAAGTGTTGGCACCCTTAAATTTGTTCCAGAAAATGAATTATTTTTCCCAGAAAGTTGATGCAATCACACACTTTTGTTATGCACATGATTATTTCCTTTGCGTGTATTGGAACAACACAAAAAAGCAGAGAAAGCAAATTGGACATCGTATCACAACCCCCCCTTCCTCCCCCCCAAAAAAAAAAAAAAATGGGCAGGACAAAATTGTTGGCACCCTAAACTTAATATTTGGTTTCACACCCTTTTGAATAAATAACTGCGATCAATCACTTCCTATAATCATCAACAAGCTTCTTACACCTCTCAGCTGGAATTTTGGAGCACTCTTCTTTTGTAAACTGCTCCAGGTCTCTCATATGTGAAGGCGTCTTCTCCCAACAACAATTTTAAGATCTCTACAAAGATGTTCAATGGGATTTAGATCCGGACTCATTGCTGCCACTTCAGAGCTCTCCAGTGCTTTGTTTCCATGCATTTCTCTGTGCTTCTTGGAGTATGATTGGGGTTATTGTCTGGCTGGAAGACCAGCAAAGACCTAAGACACAAACCCAGTTTTCTGACACACTGCACTACATTGCGGCCCCAAATCCTTTTTTAATCTTCAGATTTCATGATGGCTTGCACATAATCAATGCATCCAGTGCCAGAGGCATCAAAACAACCCCAAAACATCTTTCAACCTCCAACATATTTGACTGTAGGTCCTGTGATCATTTTTTTTGTAGTCCACATTCCAGTTTTAGTAAAAAGCAGATTGACGAGCTTTACTAAAAAAAAACTCTATCTTGATCTCATATGTCTACAAGACACTTTCCTAGAAGGATTTTGGCCTACTCATGTATATCTTGGCAAACTGCAGTCTAACTGCTTTATGTATCTGTGTCAACAGTGGGGTCCTTCTGGGTCTTCTGTCATAGCGTTTCATTTCCTTCAATGTTGTCGGATAGTTTGCACTGAGACTGATCCACCCTGAGCCTGCAGGCTTGATTGAATTTCTTTGGAACTTGATTGGGGCTGCTTATCCACCATCCTGACTATCCTGCATTGCATCCTCTCATCAATTTTTTCTGTCTTCCACGTCCAGAGAGATTAGCTACAGTTGTAAAGTTCTTGATTATGTTGTGCACAGTGGACAAAGGAACATGAAGATCTCTGGAGATGGACTTGTAACCTTGAGATTGTTAATACTGTTAAACAATTTTGGTTCTCAAGTCCTCACAGTTCTCTTCTCCTCTTTCTGTTCTCCATGCTTAGTGTGGCACACAATGCAAAGATTGAATCAACTTCTCCCCTTTTTACCAGGTTTTAGATGTGATTTTCATATTGCCCACACCTGTTACTTCTCACAGGTGAGTTTGAATGAGCATCACATGCTTGAAACAGAGTTGTACACCCACAATTTTGGAAAGGTGTCAAAAATTTTGTCCTGACCATTTTTTAAGTTTTGCGAGAAATGATGTCCAATTTGCCTTTTTTTTCTGTTTTGTTTGTGCTATTCCAATACACACAAAGGAAATAAATGTATATAATAAAATGTGTTATTTCAATAATTTTCTTGAAAAAATACTTAATTTTATGGAACACTTTCGGTCATGATTGCATGTCTGGCCTTTCTCTGGAATAAGTAGTCGGATCACAGATATCAAGATATCAGTTCATTTAAGTTTCTATAACCCACATCTTCATATAGACGGCTTAGGAAGGTTGATCCTACTGACAGATGCCCTTTAAGTGCTTTACTATATTCCTTAAATTTGTAGGAGAAAGTTCAAAAGTATGTAAAAAAAAAAAAACACTTGGGTCTATTCAAAATTGGATTTCACATCTTACCAGATAAGGACTGACGTGTGATCTCTGGAAACATAATGCAAATAAAATATTCTGTAAATCTAATAGAGAATATAGAGATTTCAACCCTTGGATTATGAAAGTGCAATACCAATGACTACTATCCATTAAGGGGCAATCACCAATAATGCCTTGGAATATTTAACATGAGGTCTGCAACCTATGGCCAGGATATCATACTCGGACCAAGATGGTTAAATAAGAAGATTTTTTTTTCTATTTTTATTCACGTCAAAGCCACGTCAAAACTTTTCATAATGGCAAACAAGTATGAAAATACAACTTCAATACATCCACCGCGTTTTGGGTCCAGATGTGCTTTTTGCCACTCTGAAAGTGTGTTACCATTTCATACTTGTTTGCCATTATGAACAGTTTTTTATGTAGCTTTGAAGTGGATATAAAAAGAAAAAACAAATCTGCTGATTTAATCATCGAGGTCTGAGTGTGATTTGTACTGGAGATTGATTGCAGGACTGGAGAGATCCCAATGGACTTGATGACATCTTGCTTTTGTTAATAATGTATTCTGAATATTTGTATTGAAGGTCTGTAACCTATGGTTCAACAGCTACTGTAAACTACTGTGACACCAGTCACTTCTCATGACCAAGCCATGAGTCAGGATAGTAAGGAGCCTAAGATCAGAAGCCAGGAGGGTACATCATAAACAGAAGGAAGAGACAAAAAACGTAGTCCGGTAACATTCTGAGGTCAGAATACCAGGAGATAGTGGATCAGAGCAGAAGCAGTTAAAAAGACATATGGTCAGAAGGAGGTCCAAGGTCAGGCAACGAAACATCAATATACAGAACACAAAGCACAGAGAACAAACCATACGTAGCTGAATGTACGTCTGGCAGAGGTCTGGGAGAAACAGCTCAGTTAAGTTGCCTGGCAATCACCTGGGACAATGAACACCTGGAGAAGTTAGCGCCTCCTAGTCTCAGATTGGACTGCCGAGCTGTCAATCAACACGCCGACAGCTCAGCATGCCCCTGCACCAGACTGGATGATCGAGTTGTCAATCAAAGCACCAACAGCTTCTTCACACCCCTGTACCTGATTGGATGGCTGCGCTGTCAGTAACTGTATCCCAGACAAGCTGAGGGGTGAAAAGTGACAAATACAACTTCTATATCCTGTGATAACCTGCATTTGGCATGTCAGATGTTACGTCTGGAGAGCCACAAGAACTGGGACCTTTTGTAATGTCAATGGAAACCTGGGATTGTCAAGACATGATTGAAAAAATGGAACCATACTGTCACATCTCCACTTGGATTTGCTCCTGCAACATCTGCTACTGGTAGCAACCGCTGCCATATTCATTCAGTGGGCAGCTCTGGTGATGGAGGAGACATCAGGTTCAGAAGTTCTAGGCAGCACAGGCTCTGTTAAGCCAGAGATGTTTTTGTGGCTGGGACCTACGGTGCTGCCCAGTCTGGCAGTATGGGTGTGTATGCGGCAGGTAATGGAACTCCTAATATATACTATTATACTGCTGGGAGTTGCCAGTTACTTTACGTTTACTGTGGTTCACGCCAGTTACTCAGCTCCTGATCAGCCTGTTTGATTTCTATTTATGACCTTTGCATGTATTTTGACCATTCCCATGCCAAATGTTTCAGATCCTGTCTTGGACCTTTTCGTATGGATGAGGTTTCCTGACCATTCCCTGTCAGCCTGCTCGTCTGACCAGCAGCTACTCTGTGGACACAACCTTGGGGCCCCTGTATAAATCCACATCCTTGTACAGTGTTAACATGTGAACTCCTGTGACCTTGTAAACAGAGCCTGTCTGTGGAAACCCTATTAAGTGCTTTCAGGCTACCACACCCAGCGCCACTGAAACACCTACAATTCTAAATGACATATGCTAAAGTAAAATAAAACCTTGCTTAGTCACTGGCAAGGATTTCAAAGTGATCTTGCCCAGAGGTGGTTATAGATGTCTTCTGGTATTCACGGCCATCTTGGATATATTAAAGTATACATTCTTAGGGCTGCTGAAGTTTCGGATACAACATTTTTGGTATGGACAACCAAGCATTGGGTCTTTATACAAAAGATCTGCCCACCATCTTCCGTCAATGATAGCTTTACTTGTCTAAGTCCATACTAAGTCAACTAAGATGCATTCATTATATTAAATAAGAAAAACTCAACTGTTTTTGTAATGTTTCATAAGAAGAAATAAAATCCAGAGTGTATATATATTTGTAGCTCTTTTGGGAAACCTTGCCTTGTTAACACAACCAAGTCATAATATTCAGCTTGTCTTTGCAGGCAACACAAGTGTCAATTTTGATATAGTTCACCTTATTCAAACATCAAAATTGTCCCCAGACACTTAAGAAAACTGCAGGCAAAAAAGCTGAGAACCTAGGTAAAATACAATTGTGCCTCTGTGACTTGTGAAGAGAAAATGTGAGTTTCAAGAGCTGACAGTTCTCTTTTCAGTATAAATCATTAAAGGTAGAAAATCTTTGGACAAAGATGTCCTTAAGATATCAATAGTCTACGAAAGTCATGTTTTCAACAACTGTATTTTGGCTTCTGATGCTATGACTATGAAGATCACCAAATTAATTGTTGACCAAGCCGAGCCTAACCATCCCCACGAAAAAAAGATGCCAGTTTTGAGATGTTAGACATATAAAGGTTAGTCTCAATAGACATGTGTTTTCTTTCAACCATAAAACTATAAGGTTGAAGTAGAAGTGACCATGTTTTGAATGCACATCATGATCAAGTTAATGAAAAGTATATATAAACTAGCCACGGGAGAAGTTCTCATTGGGACTACAGCTAAAGAATGACTGACACTTTTAGTAGTTCTGGGGACCATTTATATTTTTTCCATGAAAAGTAAGACGCTCTACGTCTGCCATGGTGGTGGCTTAGCTGTGCTGAGAAACCAGATATGACATTGTGAAGGAATCATAGTAGTAGTTATATAGTATACGAAAAGGTTAAGATGTCCATATATGACTGATAGTTGTGAGCCAAATGCTCATTTGACAGTTTTTTTTCTAAACCCTTCCACACACATGCAGTCTCCACTCAGTTGAGAAAAAGGATCATGCATGTTAAAACTAAACATACGTGATCCTTCTATACCCTAATATTCTGCCAGTTACAAAGTCCCTATACATAATAACTGATCGTCCCCGTCTTGCAGGTTTAATAGCATTTCTTAAAATATAAGGCCACCTTAGCTTCTGGTTACGAGTTAAACTTAATTTATACTGTGCGATGGATTATACGACCACCGACCATAAACTAACCTCCCCATACACATTAGATGACAGTCAACCGAACAAGCTGATTTCAGAAGAACCACCTGGCCATCTGATTAGTATCAGGGAGAGGGCTCTTGACTCCGTTCTGACGTAATCTGGATGTCAATGGAGGGAAGGAACAGAAATTGGAATTTTAACGCAAGATTCATAATTTTATGGGAGATAAACCACTGCCAGATACTTTTTCTTTTCTCCCAGTTGTAAAAACATGAATGCTCAGCCAAGCTGAGCACTCATGTGTATGAGGAAATCTAGAGAGATAGTTGTCTGTCACTAAAGTTTAGCCAACAGCTGTCTCGATTGTCAGACCAGCTTTAGAAGTTCTCTAGATGCTAAAGAGGACCTGTCACTAGATGAAAATAATCTAGTGAAACACTAAGCTCTCCTGATTCTGTTGATCTTTTCCATTTTGCACTGCATCGCTCCTTTGCAGAGATATTCATATTTGTTTCCTCTGGAGTGCGGTTTGTGAAATCTCTGCTTACAGTCCAACTGGGCATTTCCTTCAGAGTCTTGTCTGGGGGAGTATGCTTTCATCCTTCCCTGTCAGATGCTGTCAATCTGAGACTGATAAACTGCTAGATCAGATTCTGATCCGTGACTGGTTGTGTGGGAAGGAAGGATGAAAGAGGACACCCGCAGAGAAGACTCTGAAGTTCCAGTTGGACTGCAAGCAGAGATCCCACATAATGCACTCCAAAAAAAACAAATGATCATATCTCTGCAATGGAACGACGCAGTGCAAGATGGAAAAGAACGTCAGAATCAGGGTGGCTCAGGAATTTTTAACTCAATTTTTTTAGGTCCTTTTTAATCTCATTTATTGGTGTACCACAATCACCTCTATTCTGCTGGGGAACCTGTTAGTAGTTGTCCAAATCTCCTGCAGCTCCACCACAGAATGAATGAAGAATTACAAGTTATCCATTGCACTTAATAACTTGCCTACGTAATTCATAAACATGTTGAGTATCACGTTTTAGGAACCCTTATGCTCTAGCTAAAGATCAAAGGATCCTGGAGTCTCCTTTAAAATGATAATTCTCCGATAAATATTTGAAACTGTTTGTTTTTGTTTTTTTTTTTTTAAATCAAGCTATTCTTTAATTACCGCATTTTTTTTATGTTCTAGATTTTTTTCCACCGCCCTTGTTGTATACAGTATTTCCAGCTAAAACCCGATTGGAGAGACATTATGGGACTACATAAACAAATAGCTGCCGTACACCCGGCATAAGAGGCTCAGGGGTGGTTTGTTGAAATATTGAGCGCCACGTAAAAAGGGTCATATTAAAGTGGCATAATGGGCACAGAACAAAAAAAAAATGGAAAAACGGCGGCATATTATGATAATATCCCAAACACAAGCCAAAGCGAATGAATAAACTTCGTGCTCTTAACACATTGATTACAGATTATGCAGACAATGTAATTTAAAAAGTATGCCGCCTGATAAATGCAATGAGGGGGAATTATGTAAATTTCGATGCATTAGATTGATTTGCTTGAAATAAAACCGGTTACACTCGATGTTTTCAGAAAGAGGCACAATTATTATGATTGAGAAACAGCAATGTTAATGAAGTGTGGTACTGTTAATCAATTCCTCCCTCCGTGGTAATAGCGCAGGCATGTGCCTTATCTCAAAAACACTAACAGCTGAGTTTCCTTTTTCCCCGACATCATAACCATGGAAGCCATGGAAATGGTTTTCCTCCCATGAAATCACTTTCGAACTGGAAGATTCTTACAGTAAATAACCTTATGGTTCAGTTTAATTAAAGGGCTTGTCTGGGACTAAGTTTCTAAATGACTTTTTATTCTTATTTTATAGATATATTTTTTAATATATTGACCATGGGCAGGCCAAAACGTTCTTTCTCACCAATGGAACCACTCATGCGTCTGCGCCAACTATGCTTCCGAGTGGCCAAGTAGGTACTTGACGTCACTTATGGAAACAAAGACCACGAGAAAAGAATATCAAAAATGTAGAAAAAGAAAACCAGATATTATACATTGATCAGAAAAGTTTACGAATCTGAACACGATCTTGGTTATCAATTTGATCAAAATGGATAAGTCCGCTGACACATCACAAGGAACTTCTTAGTGGATCCATAACTTATCAGGTGAGCAGCGACCATGCACCCGGTCACACCACCCTACAGAAATGGCACCAAATCAACAATGGCCACCACAGAGCACCGACACTAAGCATAAACCTCTAAAGAAAGCTCACCTTCTTGCTGTTCCTGTTGGATGATGTGACCTGGAGTCATGGGGGGCTTGATTTACATCATGGTGGCTGTGGGGCATTTGGGTTGCTCCAACTGATGGCAAGGTGCTGCTGTTGTGGTGATTGCCACACGGCACTACACGAGACAGTTTAGAGCAGGGTTCCCAATCTCCAGTCCTCAAGGCCCACCAACAGATCATGTTTTCAGGATTTCCTAAGGGTACCGTTACACCTAGCGATGCACCAGCGATCCCGACCAGCGATATGACGCGGTCAGGATCGCTGGTGCATCGCTAGGTGGTCGCTAGTGAGCTGCCACACAGGCAGATCTCACCAGCGACATCGCAGGGGTCGGGGATCGCTACTTACCTGTCAGACATGGCGATCCTGCGTCCTCCCGCCCGGCTCCATGCGTCGCTCGTCGGCGCCACAGGAAGCGCCGCAGGAAGTGACCGAGGAATGGTCCAGGAGCTTCTCGCGCGATCAGCGATAACCAGCGGGGGAGCGGTCGGAGGTAAGTATCACACATAGCGATATCGCTAGCAATAGCGCTGCTACGTCACAAAATCGGTGACTTTACAGCGATATTGCTAGCGATATCGCAGTGTGTAACGGGGGCTTTAGTATTGCTCAGGTAATAATTGCTTCACTTGTGCAATACAAAGGAAATCCTGAAAACATGATCTGTTGGTTGGCCTTGAGGACTGGAGTTGGGGAACCCTGGTTTAGACACGACTGAGAGGTAGGTGATATGTCAGTGGTCTTATACATTCTGATTAATGATGATCGAACGTGCTGGGATAAGGTGTTATCCGAGCATGTTCGTTTGCTAACCAAGTGTTCTCGACGTGCTAGAAAACTGTTAAAGTCCCGGCATCTCCATATCTCATGGCTGTTCGACAACCTCATAGACACTCATAGAATAAACATCTCGGAGCAAAGTATCGAAAAATCATGGTTTTTTTCAAAGAAACTGGTGCCCTTGAGTTATTTATATCGAGATATGTAGCACGAAGAAGGAAGGTAAGGAGTCAAGACACATATGTACTAAGAAATTTTTTCAGTGCAGAATTTTGGATCCATTTAGTTGGAAAAAAAAGCAAAATGGCTTTCAGGGATGGGGGCACTGACTTTAATTCACAGAGCGTTTTCAATGCACCCATTCTCAGAGACCATGACCTTCTGCTTGGTGAGGACAACTTACTGGATGAAGGTTTATCCTTGTTTACTTCACTCTTTTGTTACTTTTCTATATTCAGGATGTTCTGGTACATTGTTATGTTGCTAAAATATAAAATGCAACAAAACGACTCACATTCTTTAGAAATGGCCCGCACTTCAATGATGAAGTTACGTCCACAGCCTCGTCAGGTGACCAAGTATACAAGTACTTAGTAATATTGATGCAAAAAAACAACCATGGACTTATTATAACTAAAGTAACTCTACAAGTTAGAACCTTTGCGTTGGGGGATCCGCTGTATAATATCTCACATTTGACAAAATATAGCAGCTTATACTGTAGATATATATTTTGTTAAAAAATGGACACCTAGGGTCTTGTAGATTTAACACCTTAACCCTTGGAGAACGTCATGCAACAGATCTTGCGAAGGAGCATTAATTCAGTTTTTCTTCTACAACAAAGCATTAAAACAAAATTTAAAAACCAAAGGTGAACTCAGCCTTAGAGAAGAGAAAGCCAGCAAAGTTATCCCCAAAGACCCAGGTATAGTTTTTTTTGTAGCTCTTGAGACATAAGTCAAAGTAGGTCCCTTGTCAACTCTACCACCAGCTTGACCAGTGTGTCTCCATAGCGGAGATATCTTATGTCTCTTGTAGGTAAATCAAGTCTTTTTATCCAAGAGGGTGTTGTCCATTAAAAGGTATTAAAGTTTGGAAATTATCCCTTATCAGCAGGATAAAGGATAACTTCCCGATTACAAAGAGTCTGACCACTGGGACCTCCACTGATCCCAAAGTCTGAGGCTCTGAAGAGCCCCGTATGAATGTTATTGTGGTCAATCGTGCTCATTGCCTATCCAATTCATTCTTAACAGGACCACCACAGACACCCGAGAGCTGCACTCGGCCAGTCTTCAACATTCCCACAAGAATGGATTGAGCGGCAGTGCTCATGACTGACCACGGCACAACTCCATCCACATGGCGTTTCTTGTAATCGGTGGTGTTGACAGTGATCAGACCCCCAGTGATTGAGAAGCTATACCCATCTGTTTAGATTCCAAAATTAAGAATACCCCCGTTAGCTATTCTATGTGTTCTATGTGTGTGTTTGAGGACCACAAAAAAGGGGCTAGATTTATATACAAGAGAGAGGAGGCCATATCTCAGGAGCGAAGAGGAGCAGAAACAAAACAAAAACCGTACCAGATTCTGGGGAACAATGGCATAATGTATTAATGGTCATCTATTAAAGAGGGTCTCCACTTTGGCAAGTGATCGATCCTCTTTAAGTGTGTGATAACTATGGTGTTTAGTAAGAGACCCATTAGTATTCACACCACTCTTAGTCAAGACCTGGTTTACAAAGCTTTAACCCCATTGCAGAAGCTTTTCTACACTCAGCTACACAGACAATGCTACTGACAAATTAATACTTTAGGGTTTCTGTGGGTTTTTGGAAAAAAAAAACTCCTTATATTTAATACATTGACACTGGATCAATATGCGGATGCTCGTCATTCAGATCTCTGTGGTCGGGGTGGGTTTCCATTACTTGCTATACATTTTTGTATTATTATTAACCCTCTTCCCTATGGATATACCGTTGCACAGGCATCCGACGCTAAAGTGGTTTCGAGACAGAAATGGAAACATATTGGTAACATGTCCATAAGGTACTAATGGATGACTCAAATTTAATATTGTTCATTAATCCATTATCCCAAGGCTCTCAAAATTACTGGCAGGGATCAAGGCTAAAATAGTCGAAAAATATTAAAGGCATATTACTTTATGCAGTTTTTGAAATGGAGACTAAAGACAGGAGGACATTTCGTAGCTAGTACACTTTTTCCATAGCCTAGAGAAAGAGATGGATAATAGATATGAGATAGATGGATAGACAAATAACCGTACGAGAGTGTAATAACACATCTCTTCCAGAATCATAAATCTTTAATTCCGTTCTACGAGGAAATGAGGACAGTCAATATTTAGTGGTCTTTCACCTCCTCGCAATAAGCATGGTGGTGAAAATAAATGTCGGAGTGATTCTTAGGTTGAACGCTTTTGCCTGTTCCACATCCTTTCTATGTGTCAAACTCCTTGAGATTTGAGTCCTTTATGCTCAGTTTAGTACAATGTAAATCCGAGGGGAGCACGACAGGAAGCGAGAAGCTGACACACGAACGTTTTACCAGCAACTGTTCGCGGCTCAAACTTTTGCAGGATAAAATGGCACTTTCTATGTTTCCGTGTCACTTTCAAGCTGCGATGAACTGTGCAGAAAGGCCAACCCAATTATAGAAAGTGAGGGGGGAAAAAAAAGAGCAGAATAAAACAAATCTAAACGTATCACTCATCTCTGATATTTCTAGAGGGCCAACATGGTCCACAGCTCTTCACAGAAACTTACTTACTGCGGAGCCAATGGACAGAAGAGTTCTAACTGGCCTTAGGCCCATTCTCTTTTGAAAGTGTGAACCCGTACAGGGGTCTTTATAGCCCTCCAAAAAAGGGAGAAAAATGTACACCAAGACCAAGAAAAGGGGCTCGTTCTGATTCTTCCATTTTATCTACCCATGCATTAGTCCATACATCCACAGGGCGAAATTCTTTAGTGCACAAGTCTTTCTAGCATGCATTATTACTCTCTAAGGACAGTTTAATAAAAATGCAGTTTAAGCAGGGGCATGCCCCTATTAACGTGAAGCCCCCTTCTCTCCTTATAGAAGTAATTAAACAAAAAGATCTATTCGGTTGACGCCTGCTTTTATCGCTGCCACCATAGACTAATTTCCCTACGTCTAGCATGCACCTATAATCTAAGGCCAGTTTTATTAGAAGACAGTTGATATAAGCAGGGGTGTGACCTGATGACAAAGGTCCTAGTCCTCTCCTGCACATTTAAACATCATTAAATAGATCAAATCTACTAAAAATGCATTGCCCTGCATTACTTCCGGTCTCAAAAGGTGCTAATGTGATTTTCTTTCGAATGCATATGTACGCTAAAAAAATAAAAATGTTTCAACCATTGTTATATGCAGGAGTGTGACAAGAGGAAGGAGATCAAACAATACAAATGCTTAATGTATTTATATCTGCTTACCCCTTGAGTACAAGGAAAATGTTCTACTGCTCACTACACAATTCGCTGCCTAGCATGAGTAACAGAATCCCTCCAGAAACGGAGAGAAAGTGAGAGCGTAAGGAATCATCAGAGATAAAAAACAAAACAAAGCAAACATGTAATATGCTACATCCCGAACATAAGAGGCAAGGAAGGTAGTCACACACAGTGCTGCAGAGACAGAGTGGTGAAGTCCGTATAAAAAGGACCAACTATGACTCCAAAAATATATAATAAATTGGGTACAGTAGTACAATGCAGGATGTGCTGAATACATTTTCATAAGAATTTGGGAAAGTTATGGAATGTTCTTTAAAAGTCTGTTATATTCCTGATCTAAGGATCATGGCTTTTAGTGGAGATGAATCTGTGCTGCACTTTATGTACATGCTCAGTAGTGACGCTTTTCCTCTACACATAAGAGGGAAAAGGCACTGGGAAGGAATGCCTGCAGCACTGCACTCATCTCAGAACTGCTGGAGTGCAGAGGAAAACAGGATTAAGGCAAGTAAATGGATCGAATATTGTATCATAATGGGGATAAAAAGCCTGATGTTACCAAACTTATTAGTCAATGCTGTAAGTTTGCCTTGGAGTTGATATCCTTAGCTTGCACTTCAATAGAAATACTTTTAAAGTAAGCATGGGCGGGCCTTGAGAACTAAGGACAGCCCCCTTGTATAAAATAAATCTATTCAGTCAATATGACCTTGCAAAGGTCTGTCTTTGTGCAGCTAATATGCTTATCCCCACTTTGCACTTCAACCCTTAGGCCAGCTTTATAGCTTGACTTGTCATTTAAGCAGGGGTGTGCCACAAGAAAAAAAGCTCCAAATTTGCCTTTTAAGTAACAAGTAAAGCAATTTCCCAATATATATTAAATTGTTATCTTTTAGTGATGAGAGAGTATGCGCATTACTCAAGATTTCCGAGCATGCTCGTGTTATCTCCGCGTAGTTTGGTCGTGCTCGGAGATTTAGTTTGTGTTGTCGCAACTGCATGATTTGCGGCTGCTAGACAGCCTGGATACATGTGGGGATTTCCTAACAAACAGGTAATCCTCACATGTATTCAGGCTGTCTAGCAGTCACATATCATGCTGCTGTGGCGACACAAACTAAATCTCCCAGCACGTCCAAAAAACTGAGAGAACACCCAAGCATGCTCAGAAATCTCGAGTAACAAGCATACTAGCTCATCACTATTAACTTTAGATTCACCCTAGAGACCTAAAAATTGAAATTGCGATGGATGCCAGTAGGAGCCACAATGACTTCTACATGGAGTCACCTAAGGACTCGAGACTGATGGGACCACACGCAGTATCCCAGCCTTCCTGTCTGAATTTATATCTATGCACATTTTTCTCCTGAAGCTGAGAGTGCAATCAAGTGGCCACAAAGTAAAAGGAAGATTCTCACTCGGCAGCTTTTAAATTCAATTTGAAAAGGGTTTCTATAAAAAGCTGCGAAACTCGGCAGATAGAGGATTCTCTCAAAGAAAAGTGTCACAGAGAATCGAAAGCCACCATTTGACGAGGTGCAGGATGAGGCCTGTGTCTGTGGATGAGATAACAGTATCAGCCCTACCTTTCATTCAAAGGCTCTTAGTAATTTAGAGAGAAAGGAGTTGACAGCAGAATTAGACTCCCAGGCTCATCTCCGTGTAGACCACCTACTGGAGCACAGGCTTCACGCTCACCCAACCATGACCTTTCCTAAAACTGTTTAGTCTGAGAAAGCCATCTGTAAGCTCACACTGCTTATAGAAGACAGAACATTTATAGCACAGATAATAAACTTCATTCTTTACATAAAGTAATACAATGTCCAGACCCATGTTGAAAATTTGTTATCTTCCTTTACCCAGAAGAATGCAATATCTGTAACGAACCCCCACCTACTGTGCATAAAATTTGCATCTTATGGCTATACTCTTCACTCTTCCATCCATTCTTCTTATATCGCACATACTATGTACAGTATAAGACTTACATTTATTCTTTTGGGGGTACCCAAAAAGTCACAGGGAGGATGTACAAAATTAATGCAGTTGATGTTATTGGTGGGATTTGAACCCAGGACCTCCAGAGATGCAAAGCAACAGTGTTAACCACTAGAGATGAGCAAATTTTTCAATATTCGGTTCGGATTACGATCGCCGTATTTGCAATATTTGCCGAACATAGACGAATGCCATTGGAGTCAGTGGAAGTAGAGATGAGCAAATATGTTTGGAAATGATCGTCAAACAAATTCAGGTACCGATATGGCACGAATTTGGATTCGGTGATGGTTTACCGAACATATTCGCTCATCTCTACTAACCACTGAGGCGACTTTGGAAAATGGACTTTAGGCTTTTAAATAGCAGACCGCTTAGATAAATACAGACCCTAAAATAAACATAGACCGCATCAAAAAATTATATGCAAACCTTAGACCAGTGTTCCCCAACTCCAGTCCTCAAGAGCCACCAACAGGTCAGATTTTAAGGATTTCATTAGTATCGCCCAGGTGGTGGAATTATTGCCTGTGGCAGGTGAGGAGATCTCACCTGTGCAATTCAAAGGGAAATTGTGAAAACATGACCTGTTGATGGCTCTTGAGGACTGGAGTTGGGGAACACTGCTTTAGATTATGCCTCCAAAATAAATCTGGACCACACGTCAGACACCAAAATAAATGCAGACCGGATCAGACTCCCAAACAAATACAGGACCCTAGAACATATAGTATAATCAAAACTAACACAGGCAGTAATAAGGGTCTCTTAAATAAATCCAGAACCCTGGACAGAGATGTCATTCAAGCACCCGCGATGCCTGGGGCTTACCCGAGCACCCTGGGCAAACTCGAGTAACGAGCACTTGCTCTCATCACAGGTCGTAATGGGTAAATAAAATAGATCCCACTCCCTACCTAAAGCTTTCTCATCCACTATACATGTAAAGCAAATGCTGCCAAGGGATCTCTGGACAGATTGGGAACTCGTTCGGGCACATCGGTCACTGGCGCTGGCATTTTATGCTTGAAACCAACTAAAGATGATGTTTTGATGTTCTACCTGCGTTTGTTTGAGTTCTGCTGGATCTAAATATGAGAACCTGAAGAGCCTAAATTATCAAATAAGTCATTTTATTTTCATTGCTATAGAAAATACATTGCCAACCAACTCGTATCTGCTACATCACCGTATACCCTGTTCGATTCCTGCGTAAAACATATCTTGTGCTGGAGCTGCACAGACTGATAGGAGTGTGGCTAGTAATGTGATGAATGTGACAATCTGCTCCACATCTTTAGCACAGACTATGGCCTTACAGACCCCTGGATAATGGGTAATTACTTCACCCGGCACCTTGGATGACCTTCATCTACACCTCAAGAGAGAGGTGGCAATGCCTGCTCCATGTCACATCTCCACTCGGCGGCTGTGTTACGACAGCCATTATTACTGCAAACTGTTTTTTTTTTTTTATTTCTCATTTTGATTCCGAAATTATCTGATCTTCCAGTCATTTCTCGCAAAACGATGAATGTGACAAGTATGTAAAATGCAGGCAGCAGCATGTGACGGTGGGAGAACACCAACTGGAATCCGGAAGAAAAACTGAAAAAAAAAAAAAAAATGCCCAATACATACGAGAGCCCTATGGTCATTCCCAAGTCCTTTCTATTGGGTAAAAACTTCCTTACATCCTTCCTGTCAAATAATGTAGAAAAAAGACAGAAGTATATTCCAAACAGAGATCAGAAATGGGGGGGGGGATGGAGAAGGTATGTCCTCCTGCAGGGTTTTGTGGTGAGTATACGACAATACTCCCGCTGAGTTTAAAACGTCACTGCAAGAGGGTGTCCTTAATTTCACAAAAGTGGCAGTGTATTATATAGGTCAAGATACTACCTCACATAAATTAATGCAAAAGCATAAGCATATAGTTCTGTACAACAATCTGCAAATAATGCCCAGAATTTGAGTTGCTAGGAAAGCTGGATGCACTGATTTTAACAGGAAAACTGGGCGCCTTGTGTCCAGGGCCGCAATTTATTTAAACGATACGTACACCAGATTGCCAGCACATGTGTATAAATGCTGTTAGGTACAATTAAGCAAAAGCTTAAGCTGTTACCTTGGATTTTAGTGGCGAGTGGCTGGGAAAAAAAAATAGGTACACTAAACTTGCTATTACTTTAAGAGCTGGGTGCACGGTGTCCGGCCTGTAAAGTAGAGAGATGTTGCTGTTTGTCTGTAGTGAATACGGTGGTGTCCATCCATGTCAGCCTAGAAACACGCAGCACCGGTGGAAGGAGTCCACTGTCTTGATGTGCAGTGACCGCCGCCAGGAGCCACCAAGGACATGCGGCAATACTGTGGAAGCCTTGTGGCCTGAGAGAGTGGGTCCTAATTTCCCTTTTATATTCCCATATACCTGATTTCAGGTAGGGGTGTGGCATCAGCAGCCCTATTATGTGTTTTTACCACTTGGGTCATTCGGCAATATTGTTCCACATGTCTGCCACCGACCAGGGCGGCGTATGGTCATATTATTATTGCCCAAACTTAGGCTCAATCAACTGCGGATCCGCGGATACGTGCTGTTAGGCCGGGGTCACACTTGCAAGGAACTTTCACGAGTCTCGCATCTCAATACCCGACACTCGGGACCGGAGTGTGTGGCTGCATGTATTTCTATGGGTATTGATGCGCCAATTTCTCACAATGTACTCGTAAGTCTGACACCGGTCTAATGCTGGGGTCACACTTGCGAGAAACTCACGAGAGTCTTTCATCTCCATGCTCAGCACTGCCGTTGGCACTCGGGACCAGAGCGCTCAGCTGCATAGAAATACATGCAGCCACACACTTCGGTCCCGAGTGCCAGCGGCAGTGCCGGGTATTGAGACGCGAGACTCGTGCGAGTTTCTCACAAGTGTGACCCCGGCCTTACAGCTAGACTCACA
Organism: Dendrobates tinctorius; assembly: GCF_039654945.1. Classification (NCBI taxonomy): domain Eukaryota; kingdom Metazoa; phylum Chordata; class Amphibia; order Anura; family Dendrobatidae; genus Dendrobates; species Dendrobates tinctorius. The sequence goes on from NW_027361677.1 coordinate 15,632,237, forward strand.
CAGGTCAGTGCTAGGAGGGTATAGGACCCAGGTACTCTTTCAGTTTCCTGTTACTTTCCAATTAACTCCACCCACCCTCTCAGGCCACAAAGCTTCCACAGTATCCCCGCGGCTCCTGGCGGCGGTCACTGCGTGCCAACACAGTGGACTCTTTCCACCGGCGCCACATGTGTTTCTAGGCCGGCACGGATGGACAGCGCCATCTCTCTACGCTACAGGCCGGACACCGTGCACCCAGCTCTTAAAGTAACAGCAAGTTTAGCGCACCCAACTTTTCCAGCCACTCGCCACTAAAATCCAAGGTAACAGCTTGAGCTTTTTTTGCTTAATTGTACGGAACAGTATTTATACACATGTGCTGGCAATCTGGTGTATGTATTGTCTAACTAAATACACTGCAGCCCGGGACACAAGGCACACAGCTTTCCTGTTAGGATCAGTGCATCCAGCTTTCCTAACAACCTAAATTCTGGTCATTATTTGCAGATTGTTGAATAGAACTATATGCTTATGCGTTTGCATTAATTTTGTGAGGTGGCATCTTGACCTATATACACTGCCACTTTTGTGAAATTAAGGACACCCTCTCGCAATGGGGTTCCTATACTCACCACAAAACCCTGCAGGAGGACATATCTTCTCCCTTCCCCCTCCTCATTTCTGAGCGCTGTTTGGAATAGACTTTTGTCCAGTTTCCTAAATTTTTGACCTCAATCCAAATGATCTAAAAGTTAGCGCCAGAGTTCATCTTTGATTTCTACACAGAGGGTTCAAAATTAAAAGCTTGAGCTCATCTGTTGCTATGGGCAGCAAAGACGGGCCTAAGATTAGACTGTCTTAATAAATGAGGCCTCAATTATAGTTGAGGCCTCTAAGAGCCGTTTACCAAAACCGGCCATTTTGTTTGTTGCCCATAGCAACAATTAGGGCTCAGCTTCCATTTCGTAAACTGATTTGGAAAAATGACAGCGGAATTAGGATTGGTTTCTACAGGCAACAAAGAGGCTAACAATTAGATAACTTGGACTAATGATTCCACAGATTTTAGCAAAACCATCTTTGTTGCCCATAGCAACTACTATCTTAAAACAACTTTCTTGCCCCTAGCAACCAATCCCTGCGCAGCGTTCATTTTGCATCTTACCCTGGAAAAATGAAAGCTGCACTGCGATTGGTTGCTATGGGCAGCAAAGACGGTTTTTGCGTTTCGAAAATTTTCCTCAGTCTGTGACCTCATTAATCCAAGTTATCTAAAAGTTAACAGCTCTGTTGCCCATAGCTACCAAACCTAATTCAGCTCTCATTTTTCCACATCGGGTTAAAAAGTGAAAGTTGAGCTTTATTTGGTTGCTATGGGCAACAACAAAATGGCCTTAACCTTAGACAATATTGATAACCAAGGCTTTGAAAATTGAGGCCTGTAACCATATTTACTGCTAAATAGCTTCGATATGTGTAAAAAATGCAACAAAAAATAAAACAGTCACGGTGTTTCTAGTGTTTTTACACATTCATGTGAAAGTGAATCCTAAATCTGTAGGTTAATCCACTGGCCTGGTTGGCCCAGCATTTTGTGTTTTTTTTTTTAAGGGATTTTTCAATGAAAAATACAGATAAAACTTATGAATAAGTCTGGATTTTAGGTGCTGAAAAGCTGAGGATTTCAGGTTAGAAATCAGTACATAAAATCTGCACCAAATTCTCAATATGATAATCCAGCTTTAGGCATTAAAAAATAACTTGGTACCAATGTTTCGTAGGGTTCACATACACTAGCGCATAAAACAATCTCTCCCGTTCTCATCCAGGATAGCGGGATGATTTTTTTTTCTCACTTGTCATCCGTGTGCAATCTGGCTTTTCACATTACGTTCTGTGTTCCAGTCGGAGTATACGTCTAAAATTCCCCGAAAAACGGGGTCCGGATGCTTGCGCCAACGGAGCCTATAGCCTATACTGGTCGTGGCAGAGCGCACACTTGCATAATTTTCGGAACTGTGCACCTACAGGAGGTGGACACTCCGACGCAGTCTTCTATATCAGAGTGTCCGCCTCCTGTAGGCGTACACTACCGAAAATGATGGATGTCAGAGCGCACGTTCCTTCTGTCATCACAATTATAGTCTATAGCCCTGTCGGCACATGTGTCCGGACCCCGTTTTTCAAGAAATTTCGTACGTGTGCACCTTTACAAATACTGATGTCAAATACCGACCAAATACTGAACGTGTGAACGTGGCCTCACATTAAGACTAAATTCAAGCATTGCAAATCCGGTGTGTACTTTTTTGTCACCATTTCTGCGCGTTAGGCCACGTTCACACGTTCAGTATTTGGTCAGTATTTTACATCAGTATCTGTAAGCCAAAATTAAGAGTGGAAACATCAGGGGAAAAGTATAATAGAAACACGTCACCCCATCTGTATTTTTCTCCGACTCCTGAGTTTGGCTTCCCAATACCGATATAGAATACTGACCAAATGCTGATTGTGTGGATGTGACCAAAGAGTAAAATCTGCAGCACAATCTTCCTTTAAGGCATATATGGTTTTCCTTTTTGGGTGCTGCTACAAGTTTAGGGTTATATGCTAATGACACGGCCATTTTCGGGGGCACAGGTAGCCACATTGACACCTGTCGTATGCACCATGGACCACATCCATAAAGTCAGGTACGGACTGGCACACGGGAGAACAGGAGAATTCCCCGGTGGGCCCAACAACTCTTTAGATGAGCAGTGCTTAACACACTATACTTTATTCACTATGTACAGACTCATCATTAATTTATTGATCTACCTAGTTAGTTATTTTACAGAAGCATAGGCCAAAGTTACTGGTGGACCTTCAGAACCTCAGTCTGACACTGAGTTTGGAATTTGCCCATCGCAATACAGTAATGCATACTCTTTGGTTTTACCTAACAATGCAGGTAAACCAAATAAAATGCAAAGTTAGAGTTAAAAATAAGAAAAAACAAAAAACTGAGCTTTGCTATATCTACTTTGCGTCCGATCCTTTCTGTCAGTCATCAACGTTTCCAGAGATCAAAGGCAACTAATGTCTATACCGAGCTCGTATAATAAAATAATGACTCCCAGAGTAAGATCAAATGCTGCTACACTTCATATCCCCAGAAGTAAGATTTCATTGTGCGTCGAAGCAGGGAGAGGAGTTTTTGATTACATTATGCCCTCTAGGTGTTGGGGCAATGAAATTGGCGAGGTTAACAGACAGTTTACAGCTGTATAAGTTACAGTGAGACTGTCACTATATTTAAGGAGCACACGCCTGAAGGATTCTTATAATGGAAGATCTGACACAACCAATGAAATGTTTGCCTTCATTAGCGCAAGGAAGTGCCTCCGAGTTCTCATTAAAAAAAGTTCTGCGTTCTGGAAATTTTAAGTTTTCAAAGAGAATTGGTGACAATTCTCGATGCTCCAGGCCTCGGCCCAAAAAGAACATCTCAGTACAGTGACTGTATATAGCATCAATGGGCTGCAGGATGCACACAGTGATGAGACTACCCCCGTCTGACCCTCAAATAGACATTTATGTAACAGAGCTCATTTTGTAATGAATCTCAGCTCAGTATTAGAATTAGAATGTCTTAGGATTTCTACTTATAACCAGCAAAGGCAAAGCAGGCAGCTGGGGGCCAATATTAATAGGCTGGGAAGCTCCATGGATATTGGCCCAGCAAAATAAGACCAGCTTACAGCTGTTTGCTTTCCCATGGCTAGTAATTAAAAATAGGGGTGATGGCACATAATTTTTTTCACTTATTTATTTATTAACTAGTACAGTAAAGTGCAAAAGCAAGGCAATGTTTGATTTCTCCACTTGGACCTCTGCCTCCTGTTACAAAATTATTTTTTATTTTTTTATTTAAAAAAAATTCACTACACAAACTTGTTTGCAGCTCACTTTTCTTGCTCTTACTCCTATTTTGCTCCCTTTTGCAAATACCTAACCCTTACTATGACCATTTTACAGCTATATTACTGCACCAACGTTCTGGTCCTCATTGACTTATATGAGGTTCGGGTTCAAGGTCAAGTTCTGGTACCCAAACCGAACTTTGGACAAAAGTTTGTCCGAATCCACTGAGCCCGAACTTCCACGGGTCCGCTCATCCCTAATTTCTACAGAACTCCGCATGATCTAAACTCAGGGAGTGAAAGTTGAAGAGGACCAGAGAGTTAGGTTGGGTTCATGCGTTGTATACTTGGCACGGAATTCCAGCACTTAAAATCTGTACCATTTTAGATTGTGAGTTTGTTCTAACTTAGAAAAACTTTCATAAAATGTACAAAACGCCAGAAAAAATCCAATCCAGCATCATATAAAAAAAGCAGACTCGTTTCAGACACAGTCCGTATTCATTAAGAACTTTGTCTGAAACCCGTCTGCTTGTTTCTATGGTGTTGGATTGGATTTTCTCTGTCTCTTTGTATATTTAATAAACGTTTTCTAAGTTAAAATTTGGCTCTTTATGTCTCCCTTCTCCACCCTCTTCTGATAAAGGCTTGGACATCCATCAGTTGATTTTACCAGAACGGCCCTAAGCTGCTCCATCCCATCTTTATAAGACAACCTCATTTCAGATAACGCACTAAAATTTACTTAAGAGTTCGATGGAAAAACATTCATAACACATATTCCCACGAGCTGTACCAATTTGCATTCTCAGCTCTGCTCTACCTGTAGCAAGACATCACTGACGTAATGTGTAACAGCATCTGAAATAAACATCTGATTCCGTAGTTCATGTTTTTTTTACCAAAAATGTTGATTTCAATTGCTAAGTCCCAACCTAAAAAACATCTATTAATGAAAAACTTGCTAAACAGGGTGTTTTTTAAAAAAATGTAAAGAAAGGATCCAGTGCTAAAAGTGTGTGAGAGCTAATTATGTGTGTTTATAATGGGGGGAGGGGTGGCATCATATATATATATTTTATTTTTTTGTTGTCGCCAGCCTCTGAATACATTATTGCATTTACAAGATGCTTTATTATTGGATTATTCACAGCCCGGGAATTGCCGACATGTTATGTATTCTGAGGTGAATGCTCCCAGAGAGTGATAAATACCATAGGCATCCAATATGAACCTTCCTCCCCATTACAAACCCTATTAGGAAATAATAAGCCCAAAAAAACAAACAAATACATCTTAGAAAAGCTAGTTAAAATAAATGCATTAGGTATCATGTTTAATTCATACGCTCCACCTTCTGAGCATGGACATTAGGGAAATTCCAGTGCACCATGCAAAATCATTGGTCTCTGTGTCTTGCATACCCAATAAAAGCCACTCTGATCACGAATGGTACATACTAGCTTGGCCCGTGCGAAATTTTCGCACATTGGTCATCGGGGGCGCAGGTAATTTTGGAAAAAGCAAGCTGGTGAAATGTAAATTTATTTCATGAGATGATGAACACAGACAGGTATTTATAAATGTAGGTTGGTAATACAATAAATTGGGGTGATAAGTAGAGGCCAAAAAATGTCTTCCGATTGAAGTGCCACCTGCAGGTCATTGTGTCTTTCTGCAGGTTTCTGAAAATGAATGTTTAAACTATATTTAGTGATAAAATCAGGAATGTGTGGTTTGTTTGGCTCTTTTCTTGCTGAAGGGAGCAAGTTTACCTTACAAATGGTGTATTGTGTGTTTGTGGGGCGAAGTAATCACCGAAAAAGCAGTGCATGTATGCAAATGTTTGCATATGTGACTCACCATTTGTGTGTGTGGGGTGAAGTAATCACCAAAACAGCAGTGCATGTTTGCAAATGTGTTTGCCTATGTGACTCACCATTTGTGTGTGTGGGGCAAAGTAATCACCAAAAAAGCAGTGCATGTTTACAAATGTGTTTGCATATGTGACTCACCTGCAGTGAAGTGTGCAATCCTCCAATGTGCCTGAAGCACTTGAGCAAGCTGGAAAGACCCCAAGGCAAATGTTTGGATTTGTTTGTGATATCTGTAAGCAGCTTTTTGGTAGTGTGCTTTGGGGCAGTGTGCTGCCACCTGCAAGTGATTTGACCTTTCAAATGGTGTATCATTTATTTGTGTGGGTGCAGTATGAATGGAGCAAGTGTGCAATTCAATAGGCAGTGCATGTTTACAAATGTGTTTTGCATATGTGCCTCACCTGCAGTGTAGTGTGCAATCCTCCAATTTGGCTAAAATAGGCTGGGCAAGCAGCTCGGCAAGCTGTAAAGCCCCCAAGGCAAATTTTTGGATTCGTTTGTGATATCTGTAAGTAGCTTTGCGGTAGTGTGCCTTGGGGTACTGTGGTGCCACCTGCCAGTCATTTTTCCTTACTGCAGGTTTATGAAAATTAATGCTTAAACTGTATTTTGTGATCAAATTGTGGATGTGTGGTTTGTTTGGCTATTTTCTTGCTGAAGGGGGCAAGTTTACCTTTCAAATGGTGCATCATTTGTGTGTGTGTGGGTGGAGTAGGAATGGAGATACAAAGTAAAGTGTTTAGAAATAATAGAATAGATAGATGACCCCATTCACACAATGCATAAATATCATCGGCTTGTTCCTATTAAGATATCCATAAATGGAGAAAAGATCCATTGTCTTGCCTTAAGGGTCCTGTTCTGGTCCACTAGTAACATTGACTCTGGGGGCCCACTCTTCAGCTACCTGTAGATATTACATTCCCCTTATCCATAAATGTACCTGTAATAATAATAATAAACTGGGTAAAGTATTAAATGCGTAGTTAATCAAGTGTATCAGTAACTGCTGCTCATACTGGGAGAAGGTGGTCCCACCGGAGGATTCACCTTCCTTCGTGTGGGCCAGTCCGTGCCTAATGATATCTAAACATTCCGGGACAGGAGGTCTCATGTTGACAGCACTTCTTTTATTCCTTATAGGAGGTAAGGTCACGACAAGCACAGGTAGATAATCTTCGCTGGTCGATGAATGGAATTATTTGGTTTTTCATGAACAAAAAGTTTATGCCGATCTGAGCAAATGTTCTCCTTCTCCACGGGCCCAGAGAAGCTGCAAAGGCTGACTCAATGGCATGTTCACCCACATCCAGTCATAGCAATGTTTCATTGTCTAGTTGACGTTTTTAGAACATTTTGGCATCCAGCACAAATTAAACAAAGCCTAATTAAAACCATAAAAAGACAGTACCGGTATATCAGGAGATACTGGATGGTACCGTGAGCCCTCTCCCGCCCTCGCTTCTCCCTCATTTCCAATTCAGTAGAAAATAAAAGCTTCGACTTGTCCTTTAATAAGCACTTTTCACATCCCACCGATCTCCAACGAAGGCCGTATGTTCTGCTTGTGCTAAGTGCGTGCATCACAGGAACGCACATTCTCAGTCATACTCCAACAGACACCTTTTAAAGCTCCCATCCACATACTTCCTCTGCATTGATTTCTTCCACTTCATCTCCGAATTCATTACAATACTATTAACAGCTTTGATAAAATCTTCTGCTGATTCAGTTGATCGACTGCTTTCATTCGCACAAAAAAGGAGCAATGAAGCTTCCAGATAGAAACTAAATAATCTTCTCTATGTTCTGCCATCAGCAGCTCACCTCATATCTATGTGGCCCACACAGCTCTCCCTAGAAATGGAAAGAGAGCAACGGTTTTACCTTTGTTCATACTGGCTAACAATCCTACAGTTAGTTTCCGAGAGGAAGAGCAATCTTGATGACCACTCTTCTGAGATAGAAGGTCCATTGTTTGCCCCCACCCTGAAGCACATTCTTGCTAGCATAGCGAGAAAGAAGACCATCTTAGATTCTTACCATCCATGGAGATGAGAAATAGGTCAACTACAGCCCTGGTCTTCTACTTCTTTAGCCCAAGAGTAGCATAAGAACCTATTTCTATAAGTTATTGATAGACAAAATGGATCCAAAAACTGGCTTTATCAATGGTTCAAGTCTCAAACACAAATCTTACCACGAGAACTTTTTCATATACACTTACAAGCCTACAATCTGTTTCCAATCGAAAGGGCAATCTTGATGACAACTCTTCCGAGATACCTTCTATCTTATTAGCCCCTACTCCCATTCCTTGTGGCACAACCCTCAAGTATATTCTTTCCAACATAAACAAAAGGAACAGCAATGTAGAATCTTACCATATATGGAGAAGAGAAAAAGCTCAACCTAAGCCCTGCTCCCCTTCGTTATGGGCCCCAGAGTAACTTAAGAATTTATATTTCTATATGGAAATTATATAAAAAAATGGATCCAAAAACTGGCTGAAGGTATCCAGCGCCAAACTTATGAGGAGGTAACTTGCTCATATTGGCTTAAAAACCTACAGTGAGTTTCCCACAGAAAAACCAAACTTCATGGCCACTCTTCTGGGATAGATGGTCACTAGTTGTCCTCTATATCCATTCCCTGCAACACAACCCTGAAGCATGTTGTTGCTAATACAAAGAGAAGGAAGACCATCATGGATTCTTACAATCCATGGAGAAGGAAAGAGATCAACCTACTTGCTCATGTAGGCTTACAATCCCACAGTGAGTTTCCCACAGAAAGATCAAACTTGATGACCACTCTTCTGGGATAGATGTTCCCTTGTTTGCCCCTACATCCATCCCTTGCGGCACAACCTTGAAGCATGTTGTTGCTAACGCAAAGAGAAGGAAGACCATCATAGGTTCTTAAAATCCATGGAGAAGAGAAATATGTCAATCTAAGCCCTGTTCACCTTCTTCATGGGGCCCCAAAGTAACTTAAGAAGCGGTCTCTGTGTGATATTGATAAAATAACATGGATCCAAAAACGGTGGTTACATCAATGGTTGAAGGTCTCCAACAAACGAATTTATCAGGAACAATATATAAGTAACTTGTTCTTAGACTCTTACTATCCTACAGTGAGTTACCAATAGGAAGATCAAACTTAACGACCACTCTTCTGAAACAGAAGGCCTCGTAGTTTGTGCCTATACCAGGATGAACATCAAAGATTCATATCACTCACGGAGAAGAAATGTAAGTTCAGCGCTCTTCTCACTGGGCCCTGAAACAATTGAAGAAATTATCTCCATGGAATGTTATGGTATTGATAAGTCAATAGCACATCAATTCACAGGCTCCTTGTCCCATAGCCATGTGAGTATTCCAGTAGACCAGAGACATGTGAACCACTCCTTTTTCTTCTACCTGGTATAAATGCCTCTTTTCTCCTGAATCCGGCTTTGCTTTTCTTTCGTTCCTGAGATATGGCCTGAACAATTATCAATCCTCTTTCTTAGCCAATTGGGCCTGGTCATCAACTCTTCTCTATCGGAGTGTTTTTGAGGACCACGCCCACTTAAAGGACTAGAAATAGATGCAAAGAAGAAGGGGCCATATCTCAGGAATGCAGAGCAACAGGATCAAAAGAAAAACAACGCCGGATTCGTGAGAACAGCGGGATTTACACCGTATAAAGAAAAATGATATATTTATACCAAGTGATGGGTCCTTTTTAGGCATCACTTCATACGTGTGAGTTCATCAAAGGTGAGGCAACGCTATAGGGTGAATTTTCTGTCACTTATATAAAGTTTCCTGATGGCTCCGTTATATCTTCTCACCATTTTTCCCCTTAGTGCGCCTCTCGTCTCCAATTCTTTCCCATGAACGGAAATAATCTGTAAATCTCTAGGAATCGCTGCCGCCGGTAGCATTATCTCGTAACCTTCACTCCAGCTGACAAACTACTCGGACAATCTAAAGTTGTGTAATTCCCCCAAAACTTTGTATCACACTGTGAGGCGCTAATATAACGCTACAGGTGAGAAGAACCACCGACCAGAAAGATGTTAATCCTGACAAACTGCTTGAGCATTAGGCCGGAGCACAGCTAGATTGAATTCTGCCTCCCCAGAGACTTTGTACATCGCTGGAGGTAACAAACCATCTTCTCATACTGCCCTGAGACAGCGGCGCAGAGGCCACTAGCCGAGATTTATGGAAGAACATTACTGCCCTCTAGTGATTACTCTTAGGTTCAAAAAGAAGAATCGAAGGCTATTAAGTTACTCCATGTTCATTGAAGGATCAACGTTCACATTTAACTCTTTCACCTCCAGAGGACGGCTCTGCTCACACGTGATGCTCTGCAGACTCGGCGCAAACATCGTAGACGACGGGTTTTGTGGCAAATAACATGATATTATCGCGATTATTCAGGTTTGGACAATGGTGGACAACAATTCTTAAAGTGTAACCAGCACGCAGGGTTAAGGGTTAATGAAAAGCCAAGGCCATTAATAAATGACGGATGTAATCATGGGAAGCGGAGTGTGACGGCTCTGTGCAAGAAATAATCCGATATTTACAGATTAATGTATCATAACTACACATTATCTCTAGATCTTATAGTATCTATTGACCCATCATCTATAATCTGCTGACCTGTCTGTCTGATTATCCATTTATCTCTCTGTTCATTTGTGCATAAATCTATCAGTCTTTATTATCTATTGATATGTAAAGATAAAGTCTAAGACACAAGTCTTATCTATCTATTTATCTATCATCTATTTATCATCTATCTATCTATTTATCTATCATCTATTTATCATCTATCTATCTATTATCTATCTATCTATGTATCTATCTCTATCTAGCTATCTATTATCTATCTATTATCCATCTATCTATCTATTATCTATCTATCTATTTTCTATCTATTATCTATCATCTATCTATTATCTATTTATTATCTATTATCATCTATCTATCTATATATTATCTATCTATTTATCTATTTATTTATCTGTATATATATATATATATATATATATATATATATATCTCCATTATCTATCTATCTATCTATCTATCTATCTATCTATCTATCTATCTATCTATCTATTGTTTATTTATATATCTATTATCCATCTATCTTTCTATTATCCATCTATCATCCATCCATCTTTCTATTATCTATCTATCTATCTATCTATCTATCTATCTATCTATCTATCTATAATCTATTATTTACTTTGTCATTGTACCCATTAAATGTCTCAAAATTCAAAGTAACCGGGCTGCTAGGTATCCTTTTCCAACCAAAATGTCACCATGTACGTATGATGTATGGCCACGTGTGTGATATGACATCACACTAGAACTACACACTCCTCACCTCCACTAGGCAGGCTTGGACTGGCACACAGAAGAAGAGAAGAATCCTCCGTTGGGCCCCTGTGCAGGAACGGGCCATCACTCTCTATATGAGCAGTGCTGGGATCAAGTCCTAGGCCCCCTCCTCTTCTCTTTGCTTGACCAATAGGGGCAGTATAATCAGTAGATTTGGTTTCCAGTACCATCTCTATGCTGATGACACCCAATTATACGCTTCTTCTCCTGACATCCCGCCAGCCTTTCTAGAAAACACCGGCGTTTGTCTAAACGCTGTGTCTAACATCATGTCCTCACTATATCTGAAACTGAACCTGTTAAAAGCTGAACTCCTTGTGTTTCCTCCCTCTACCTACCTACCTATACCTGACATTGCCATTTCCGTGTGTGATTCCACCATTACTCACCAGCAACATGCCCGCTGTCTTGGGGTCATACTTGATTCCGAGCTTTCATTCACTCCCCACATCCGATCACTGGCTCGCTCTTATCTGCACCTCAAAAACATTTCTAGTATTTGACCTTTTCTTACTTTCAACTCTGCAAAAACTCTTACTGTTTCTCTTATTCATTCTCGTCTGGACTATTGTAACTCTCTTCTAATCGGTCTCCCTCTTACCAAACTCTCCCCTGTCAAATCTGTCTTGAATGCTGCAGCCAGGATCATATTCTTCGTCAATCGTTACACCGATGCCTCTACCTTGTGCCAGTCCTTACACTGGCTACCCATCCACTCCAGAATTCAGTATAAACTTATTGCCCTCACCCACAAAGCCCTCTATGGCTCAGCATCACCCTACATCTCCTCCCTCGTCTCAGCCTACCACCCTACCTGCGCCCTCCGTTCTGCTGATGACCTGAGGTTAGCATCCTCAATAGTCAGAACCTCCCACTCCCGTCTCCAAGACTTTTCTTTTTCTCTTTGAAATGCACTACCCAGGTTAATACGATTAATCCCCAATCCCCCAGTTTTAAGCGTGCCTTAAAAACGCATTTATTCAGACTGGCCTATCGCCTCAATGCATTACCCTAATCTATCCCTGTGTGGTTCATTCAAAATTTTTACCATAACCAGGTTCCTCGCATCATGTTCTCACATGCTTTTTGCATTTCATAGCCCTCTGTGTCTGTACTGTTACATATTTAGACTGTTAACTGGTTCATGCAGCAACAGGAACACCCAATTCTTAGACTAGGGAAGGTCCAAACAATAAAAGCAATTGTTACCACCCACCTTTTGTGTCTCCCTTTTACCTCATAGACTGTAAGCTTGCGAGCAGGGCCCTCACTCCTCTTGGTATCTGTTTTGATCTGTGTTTATTGATATACTGTAATGTCTATTGTCTGTTGAAGTCCCCTCTATAATGTATAGTGCTGCGGAATATGCTGGCGCTATAGAAATAAAATTATTATTATTATTATTACTTGGCACAATATACTGATATCACTATGTACAGACAGCAGCATCTTATTCATTTCCCAATCTTCCTACTTCATTTACATTTGTGATGGAGGATAATGTCACATTTACATGTAACTGAAAAGTGGGACCCTGGAGATCATTACCGGTGGGCCCTTGGCAGCCCAGTCCGACACAACTGCTGAGTGATCCATAGATTACACCAAAATACTAGACACCATTGTCGCCCAGTACTTTCACCCATTAGATGGTCCTTTAGAAAGTTGTGGGAACACTGTTACTATGCTGGGCTACATCTCTGCCTGCTTTTACAAGTGGTCGATAGTAAAGTTTCTACAGCATCGCATCCCAGTCTCCATTCTGCCCCCAGCACGACCAGGACACACACGTTCTCCATTTAGCCATTCCCATAAGTTCTAGGAAAAATAATCCAAGGGTCACAAAGTCATAAGGGCTTCATCATCACCACCTAAAATTAGAAATCTCTCCAAAAATAAAGCCTTTTTCTCATAAACCTAAAATAATTGCTTCTGCCATGGAAATTTCGGGTATTCTGCTGAAGTCGACCCTCTTATTATACTGCGGCTCAGTCGGCTGCTACTAAAGACAATATAATGGAGGACTAATAGGCTTTCATGGAAGCATCATCAATTCCTACGTTGATTATAGGGTCGTTCACATAGAGAAGAGCAATAACTGGAGAATCATACCGATGTAGCTGAGCTGAATTTCAAGAAATTGGTCCATAAACGATTGGCGTCAGATAGCACTTTTTCTCCTCCAGTCCAGTGCAAGTTCCTCGCTGCTCCAGCCTTTGTGTATTGGCTGTAACAATGACATAATGATATCAGAACTGCAGTCAATCACTGAGCTTTGCTTATGCAGATCGCATGAGCCACTGAGCTCAGTGATTGGCTGCAGCAGTGATGTGTGTAGTAGTTGTGATATTACTGTCTTGAAGGTGAAAATATCCTTTAACAGTCCAGTATTAAGATGACAAACAACAAATTTAGCTTTACTGCACTCATGAAAGAAAATTAAGCAGCATACTATATTTTAAGGGGACTTGTCTTTTTCCATAAGTATATGATTTTTGTATGTGAGGTAAATGGTGCTGGTCTCCTAAATCCAGCAATGTCTTTCTTTTGTTCCTGCGCCTCTCGGTTCTTGAGATATGGCCTCCTCTTTCCTGTGAGTAAATCTGGTCTTGTAAGCAAAGTGGGCGTGGTCATCAACTCTTCTCTGTGGGTGTGGTCTGCTTCAGTGCTACACACAGATGACTGAAAAGATTAGATTTACATACAGAGAAGAGAGGACCATATCTCAGCAATGGAGAGGCACAGAAACAAAATAAAAACATTGCCGGATTCAGGAAGACAGCTGCATTTATAGCAGGTTAAGAAAATGACATATTTATGGTAAGTGACATATCCCCTTTAAGTTAAGAAATGTAATAGTTTTCATGAGTAGAGAAAAAATCACTTTGTGATGAGTTAGGCCACATAAACTTATCTCTGCTCTCTTTATAAACCCAATTCTGTTGTCTGCTGCATCACTTTCTCCACTCCTTTAAGAATTTCTCCTGCATTACTCAGAGTAGCTGTGTGAAGCATCCATATGATGAAGGTATGGATCAATAACCCCATTGTAAAGACTAGTTTGAAGAGCTTTCTGCTCCGATCAATGTCTTTCAAATGCAACTTAGGTAAGTGGGCAAATATCCCTATATACCCAGCAGAGTAATCCAGAAAACCACAGCTGTATCAAAGCTACAACTGCCACCATAGCCTGATCGGAAATGCCATAAAGGACTGATCTCATGAACTGGGACATTAGGACCCTGTTTTCGGCACATGTATAATCATGTATATTAGTCCTGGTTCGAGATATAGTAGAGCCAAGCATTCCAGTTGCATGTCCATTATCTGGATTAGAGGGAAACCTCTTTAGGCAAAAAAAAAAAAAAAACATGGAGTGCTACACACAATTGCCCACAAGTAGCATCCAATCAGAGCGCTTCGGAGCAGATAACGCACTACACATCATAGTTTCAGGTAAAGATCCGGGTCATCAGCAGTGCCAAAACTTGAACCCGTGTGGGCGCCAGATGAAAACTCTCCAGCAGGACCCCCAACTATAGTATTGTTCTTCACATATAGGCCAATGGGACCTCTTGGACCTCCCATTCGCTTTGGGTGAAACTGTAAGTACTGCATGGCACCCATTTTATTTAGATCCCTGGGTCCCCAGCTATAGTATTGGTGTTCCCATATGGGCTAATAGGACCTCAACTATAGTAACGGTCTTCAAATATGGGTGAATGGGTCCTCTTGTGGCCCCTATTCTCCAGCACTTGGGTACAACTGCAACCTCTGCACCCATTATATTTACACCCCTTGGTCCTCAGCTAAAGTATTGATGTATTCATATGGCCCAATGGGACCTCATGTGCCTACTATTCCCCAGGACTTGCGTGCCACTGCAATCCCTGCTCCCATTATATTTACATGCCTGAGCACCCAACTATAGTAATGGTCTTCACATATGGGTGAATGTGACCTCACGTGTCCCCTATTCTCCAGGGTTCTGTTGGAACTGCAATCCCTGCTCCCATTATATTCACAGCCCTGGGCACCCAACTATAGTAATGGTCTTCAAATATGGGTTAATGGCTGTGTCCCCTATTCTCCAGCACTTGGGTACAACTGCAACCCCTGCACCCATTACATTTACACCCCAGGACACTCAACTATGGTAACTGTCTTTTAAATATGGGCCAATAGGACCTCTTGACTCTCCTATTTTTTAACTGCACAAATTATATTTACACCCTTTGGCCTACAACTATAGTTGTGGTCTTCACATATGGGCCAGTGGGACTTCTTGTGACCCCTATTCTCCAGGACTCAAGAACTTGGGTGAAACTGCAACTACTGCACAAATTATATTTACACCCTTTGGCCCTCAACTATAGTAATGGTCTTCACATAGGGGGTCCATGAAACCTCTTGTACCCACTAGTCTCCAGGACTTGGGTGCCACTGCAACCCCTGCACCCTTTATATTTACACCCTGAAGACCCCCAACTATAGTAATGGTCTTCTCATATGGGCTAAAGGGACCTCTTGTGTCCCCTATTCTCCAGGGCTCTGGTACCCCTGCACCCATTATGTTTACACCCAGGGGGCCCGACTCTAGTATTGGTCTTCACATATGGGCCAATGGGACCTCTTTTGCCCCCTATTCTCCAGGACTTGGGTGCCACTGCAATCCCTGCATCCATTATATTCACACCCCTTGGCTATTTTAGTTTTTTTTTTTTTGCAATAGTCAACATTCCCAACCTTTGCGGAAATTATAACTACAACCCCCACTATGCTCTCCTTTCTTCCTACTGGCACAGAGGGGGTTATTTCCATAGATCCCTAATCTACTTTTCCTTGTAATCCAATTGTGCGCTCAACACCTCACCGGCTCCCGCAGCTCTGATTACCATCACCGTGGCATACGGCACCGATATAGAAAGGCTACAAAGGCGACGAAAGCTGCGCATCTCAACAACGCAGATCGAGCTGACAGCGTAAAAAGCTGCCGAAACCCAGGAAATGAAGAACGCAAGTGGCGATCAGCAGCTGGGGTCAGAACTACAAGTCCCAGCAGGCACACCAACTAATAGCCGTCAAGGCACGCTGGGAGCTGTAGTTGCACGGCAGCTGGACACTTCCGATGCTTAATGTCCCGATAATCCCTCATCAAAGAAAAAACCCTAAAATCCCGCAATGATCAGGATAATAACGCCTGGCCCCTTTTTTTTTTGGGATAGGAACGTCTTGGGGGTGGCACCAATTTTCCGCTATAGTCCCTGAGAACGATAACGGCTGGATCACCCATGTTGTCTATGATATCCTGGTTTTTACTGGTGTCTTCTGAAAACAGCACCACTCCTGTTCTCAGGCTGCTTGTGGTATTGCAGCTCGGCGCCATTTATTTTAGGTGAGCTGGGCTGCAATACTAGTCACAGACTGTAAACAGGAGTGGCACTGTTTTTGGTAAAAAAAAAAAAAAAACAGGAATGCTTTTACTAATATTAGAGAACCTCTTAAATTTTAATTCTGGGGTCTTAGTTGTCTAGTTAGTGGGGGAATTTTGGGGCATAGGTTCTGATGTTTGATGCCATGGCGTAGGCGGCGCCAACAAGTCTTTCTATCTGTGCCAGAAGCCCTGGATATGGGACTAGGGCTGTTATAGGAGCATATCTATAGGGGGGCAGGGGGTGATGTTGCACCCGGCACTGGAACCAAATTATAGTAGGGGGAACTGATGGAGATTTTGTATTAGCCAAATCTTGATGGACATCTCCAAGTAGCAGGAAAATGGTTGAGGTCCTGCTTTAAAGTCATATTTCCATCTCCAAGATCCTATCCCAATATGTAGTGCGTGTAATAATAATAATATTAGCAAATGCCTCCAATTTGGAATGTAGTATAGTTCTTCTGATTAGCTACGTCGCTTACTCCAAGTGAAGGGCAATGGTGTTCAGCGCTCATATAGTGACAGTTGCCAGTGGTCATAACCATGGATACCTAAGGTTCTGCAATGCCCTGCGAACGAGTAAGTGACATAGCTTATCAGAAGAACTGTACTACATTCCTAACGGGAGGTATTTGCTAATATTATTATTATTACACCTACTACATATTGGGATAGGATCTTGGACGCATTGAATTTGGGTGTTGCAGTGCACCAACGTCATCTAGAAGTAAAGTTTTGGCTTCCGCACCGTTCCGTAAGGCCAACGATACCGCAAGTCTGCAGATTTTCTGCAAGGAACAACACAAGGCCTTCATTAAGCCTCGGAATGAGGGGGGATCATATGAAGATTGTGAAAAGATGTGCGCATGGAAAAGGAATGAAAACACCAGACGACCTGAGAGGGGGAATCACTTCCAGATGTGCAAATACTGTAGCTGTAATCCCCCCCATCCCCCTACCCCCTCTCTCACCCCCCTCCCCCCAAAATCTGGGGGGACTTGTGCATTTTCCAGGGTCTCTGACAGCCATGAAAACAATATGCCTTGCAGGAATTTTGTCTTTACTGCTCGGTCTGAAGTATTTCCAGATGAAAAAGACATTGTATCTGGCCTATTGGAGGAATCAATGTGAAGGAACCAGTGAGGAAATGAGGCCAGAGCGCAGAAATCGCTAACGGCGCCTCACGGAGCGCCAAATCGGGATTACAGCACCCCGGGCTTTCCATTTACATCTGCTCAGGACTTCTCCTTTACTTTATTTCTTTTTACCATTGTGGCCTGTAAATCGCATTTTTAAAAACAAGAAAGGTTAATGGAACATCGGACTGCAGAATAAAGCGTGTACATATATATATTCACACATATACACACGTGACAGAAAAAAGTCAGAGAAAGTAAGGAATGAACAATGAAATAAGCACCATATATAATGCAAAGCACTGAATAAATAATATTTATCTGGAAGGAAAAAGGGCACAAGAATATGGTATACCGATTGTGGCTTATGAAACATTGCGGCCTGTAGTCAAAACTGGGAGAAAGCAACATAGGAGCGGAAATTCTGAAAAAAGTCTCAAAGATAGAGAGATAATGGATGGATAGATAGATAGATTATAGATGATAGATAATAGATAGATAATAATGGATAGATGATAGATAATAGATTAATGGATAGATGATAGATGATAGATAATGGATAGATGATAGATAATAGATTGATAGATTATAGATAATAGATAACAGATTAATAGATAGGTGATAGATAATAGATAATGGATAGATGATAGATAATATATTAATAGATAGATGATCGATAATAGATAGATGATAGATAGATGAAAGATGATAGATAATAGATTAATAGATAGTAAATAGAAATATGACAACAAACAATTTTCAGTGGCAGTTTTTAGTCATGGAGTGTTTAGTAAAGTGTTACAAGTACTGTTGGAGTCTCTGACAGACCAATAATTTTAGAAACTTTGCTGATCTAGGATATAACGTAGCTGTGAGTTCACATCTGTAATAAACCAGAAAGTCACAATCACATTCCAACTAAAGGGTAAGACTGAAATCTAACAATAACGATGTTGCCTTATTAATAGGACAGAAGTCGGCCTTTTCCCATTGTTTGGGCCCAGTCGCATCCCCTCGCCGTCCCCACGACTCCTCGTCCCTTCACCAATACACAATGTTTTTGTTTCCTAACAGACTTATTAAATAACGCTGCAGTAATATCCCCTTGTGGCACGCCGTCGTCCTTTCACCTTCCCCATACGTCTGGTCCCAGATAATACACAGGCGACATTGTCCATACGGCCCATGGAGCAGTGCTGGGGCCTAAGCCTGATGGTTGTGTAGGGGGCCTGTCCTGCGCCCTCATTGGCTGAGCCCGGTAATTGGCTACAGACGCTCTCTTCAGCCACAGACAAAGAAGTTTGGGGTTTTGTTTTTAAAGTTTTCTTCAACTTTTCACTTAAAGTACACGGCGTAAAATATATATTTTTTTCCAACAATACTTTTCAAAAGTTATTATAAACTTTTATAGCTAATCAATGACTTCAATAACCAGCTCATGCACTTTTTGCACCAACGGGGCAGAAGAAAAATTGGTGCAAATTTGGGGAAAAATAGAGCAGCAGCCATTGGCCGCAACTTCTTAAAGACACTCCAGTCTGTTGCTACATAGGGCTTGTCTGCTGTACCGGGGGGGAGGGACAGGGAAACCTTGATGGTCCCACCCCAGAGGAAGCTGTAATGGAGGCTATACGGATTTAAAAAAAAGAGTATTTTTAATGTCCAAAGAGGATGATTCAAGGCCTATGACTTACAGGGATTTTTTTTAATTTTTTTAAGGTTTAAGAAAAATAATCTGACTTTAGTTTCGTCTAGAACCATATTAAGTGGATTCTGCTAAATTCTTCTGTGTAAAAAAAAAAAAAATGATCAAACACGCAAGTACAGCGAGTGATTCATATTTA
Organism: Dendrobates tinctorius; assembly: GCF_039654945.1. Lineage (NCBI taxonomy): Eukaryota > Metazoa > Chordata > Amphibia > Anura > Dendrobatidae > Dendrobates > Dendrobates tinctorius. The sequence goes on from NW_027361677.1 coordinate 15,651,826, forward strand.
ATGCTCCAGCAGTGTTTTAGGCCCGGAAGTTGGAAATAAATTCTTGAAAACCCTTATTAAAAAAAAAAAGAGGAAGATTCAGAGTCTGGCACTGATAGCGGGGGTCCCTACTTAAGCTGCTGCCTTCCTGTCCCTTTCCTCTCCACACTATATCACAAGTACAGAGGATGGAAACCAAGGCGAGATATAAGGTCTCATAAGGTTAGATGATCGATGGTAATGCCATGGCTATATTCTTAAAGACACACTAACTCTTAGAGCTCATTCACCTATTATGGAGGAGCGGCCATTTTTTAATGGAGGTCCTAAAAAAAAAATGTCTCCCTTATCCCGAATCCCTCCTGTTCCAAAAAAAAAAAAAAAAAAAAGTTGCATACTTTGGAGTTACTGTCCCTTTAAGGGCTTTAGAATTCTGTGTTTACTGTGAAGTTGTAAACAAATGGATACATTGTATCACCGCATCTGTTATTATATCACTTTTGCTAATAAAAATTCCTGCTGCATAATCAGGAATGTTTGGGAGGGGGTCTACGCTTAGCCTCATCTTCTGAGTATAATTTAGGCACTGTGCAAGAATTTTACACGGGTTGTACAACGCCACAGCCTATGGCGTCGCCTTTTACCGGATACTAGATTCGGAATGCAAAACATCTAAAAAAAAAACGGAACATGACTCCGAAACTATGGTCTATCCATAGCTGGGGAATACAACATAAAAAAATGCAGATGTAGCAGAGCTGAGTGAGTTTTTTTTTAACTCTTTGAGGCCACCTTGTAGCTACAGATGCACAATTTTGCACTCTTAATATTTCTTCCAGATCTTCGAAGACACTTGACAATCATCCACTTGTGTTGAATGGGAAAAACAAAATTGATTTAGACACAGAGGCTGAAGGTTGGCTCGCATTAATTAAATACCCAGGAGCTAAGTGGAAGCAGCAGAAGGTATAGGAGGAGGATGGGGAGCCTATGGATCTTCTGGCTCTAGGATATAGGGAAATGTATGCCACAGCCAGGGGCAGTGTGGACCCTTCTTCTCTTTCATCAGTCTGTTATTCTTTCTCACTGGACTGTTCCACGATTAAATAATTCAGAAGAAATTTCTATTCTCCATGGAAGATGTAGTGTCCACAACAGTTAGCCTTGATCCTATGAAAGGCTATGCGAGTGTGCACTACAGTCACAATGCAGGTCTGCCAATCTCCTGCTAATGATATGTGCTAGACTGTATGTAATGCCATCAGAAGGGGGGGGGGGGGGGGCAGACACCGAATCCGCAGGACCCTGCACCCCTCAGGGGGTCTTCAACATGTAGACGGATCCTTTTTAATTTAATCCCTGCATCTCTCTGATACATAAGCAGGATTACATGCGTCGAATTCCGTGGCATTCTGTTCTTATTAAATGCTCCCCTTACTGCAGAGAGTTAGTTAATAAGAACCCCCCTAAGGATGCATCATCCCAAAATGATGTCTTGTCGATTATATATGCAAAAAAATATATAAATAAATATATATATTTATACATAGGGAAGGGAATTGATTTGCATCTTATATATATATATTTTTTTTAATTTTCTGAATGGTTAACACTTAAGATGCCAAGGCCTGCAAGACAAGGGTTAACTAAGGGCCCTGGGTACACAGCAGATGCCTATCCCCTGCATAAGTAAAATCCTATACAGTCTCAAAAAACATACCTATATTAAATGAAGCAGCCTGGTAAATAAGGAGCTGGTACAGAACTCTGATTAACCATTTCATGGGGTAAGAGCAGTTGGCAGAGTTTATTTTTTCCAAGAAATATCCCACAGGGGAGCAATGTTGATCCTTTTCGAGGCAGAGGGGAAAAAGCAATTTAATTATTTAATTTTTTTTTGCCATTGCTGTTAACCCTGTGCCAGAAAAAAGGATGGATCATTTGGGTACCATGTACTGGAATGCCTCCTGGCACGCGGCTGGTTAAAACTGAGCCAAATATATCGTAAAGGGATTTTTTTTTCTTTTTCTTATACTCCAGAATATCCCGTTATGTGTTCTTCTGCAAATCTCACACCATTAAGTCATCTCCTTAGAAGATCCAAATAAGCCCACCATGTGCTCAAAAAAACAAAAAAAAATGAAATAAACCAGATGCCATAATTTGTGATCAGAAGAAACCAAAATGCCCAACAGCAGCCATAAGATCTCTCCTCTCTGAGAAGTAGGTACCCAAGGCTTCCACTGTAGGTCTAAGGAGATGGCTTTGGTGGACAAACAGTTGCTCCTCCTAGCCCAAACCTGGCTCATAAGTTCCTCCAAGGAGTGGACACATCAGATCCCAGGTGGCATCCTGAAGAAACCCTCAACTCCCAAGAGGAAAAAAAAGAGATGCAAATAGACAAGGAGACAGACAAGAGATCCCTTCTGTGTTGGAAGGTTCCTTACCTTGGTGGTTTCTTCTTGATGACACCCTAGAGAAGAATTTGTAAGGTCCCAGTCACATGCAAAGGTTGTGGAGACCCAACAGCATCCTAAAAAGTCCTGTACACTCCAGCCCCAGCAAGGAGATCCTAGTGAAGCTTGGAGCTTCTGGCAAGGAATGCAACAGAGAGAAAGAGAGAGAGAGACAGAGAAGGAGGGGGAAGGCTAGGGCTGAGAGCAAGCTGCTGACGGAGGGAAGGAGAGGGGGGCAGTGAGAACAGAATCACATGAATAATTGCAAGAGGCAAGGGGTCTCACAGCCTCTCTCCTGACTTGTGAAGATGAGGAGCGGTGTCCATCTGAGGTGACCCTCAGCCCCCTTCTCTGCATCTCCCTCACCGACGATGACACATCTGAGAGATGCTTTCATGGATAAAGTGAGGCAAAAAAAGATGGAATTGATGCAAAGCAGATTATGCAGCAACAAAATAAAGGGCAGCATATAGAGGAGGAAAAAGAAAAAGGGGAGCACTCATGATGTGAGCAACACCACAAATGTGGAAAGGGGGGAGAGTGTAGGGGGGTGTAAGTTATGGCATTCCGGGGAGTCAGTTCTTTCTCCAAGAGGGATAACACTGTGTGTGGGATGTGTGTTTTGCTTTCATTACATCCAAGGTTAGGGGGGAATTTAGATTTGCATGTATTGAGCATTCATTTGGAGGGATTGACTACTGGGGAGGAGGTAGTGTGGGTGGTGGGAGAAGAGGTCTTTTTTTATTATTGGTGGTGGATTGGGCGACTTTGTGCCAAATAAACTAAAAAAAAGTGTTGAGTTTAAGAATTGCTGGCGGGTCAGCACCACAGAGGATGCAGAAGAGGCTGCAGCCAAGAGAAGGTGCAGAGTTGAGACTCTCCTGTGCACAGATCAATAGACAAGCAGACGATTTGGGCTAGTGGATTTACACTGGCTGTCCAAGATATGCTAATCATGGCTTCTTCTCATTCATAAAAATGGGACCGCTCTAGTGCTGAGCTTCAGAAAAAGCCTGTTTTTTTTTTTTTGTTTTCTTTTTTTTTTCACTCTTGATTGTGGTGCTTCTCATAAAAAAAAAAAGAGCTGGCGAAGCACAACACCAAATAATGACACTAATAATAAAAATAAAGAGTAACAACACAGAAAATTGTAAAAAAATAAACAAGGAAACGTAGTAATAAACACACAAAACAATCAGAAAAGGAAAGCATTTGAATGGTATTTTATTGCATTTGTATGCACATTCATGCCAGGGATAAATCACGCCTTGATTAGGCAGAACAAGGAAAGGGGTGCAATTTTTTTAATTTAAAGCTTAGCACACCCATAAAAGTTAATATCCTCTTAATATATCCCAATCATCATCTTATATAGCAGTGTGTACTTACAATTGCTCATTTTGCCATTCTACCCAGCTACTTCTTGTCTTTTCCATTAGATCTATGGCATCACCCGATGGAAAAACGGACTAGCTGATTCCTTCTAAGCTGTATGTAGAAACAGGAGGTCAATTTTCACTGCATGAGTCATCACTGTAAAAATCTATGGCAGGGGGGGAGGAGGGAGCAGCTAGGTCTGGAGGTGAAAAGTGGGTGATGATTCATGTCAGACAAAGAGACATCCTGTTTCTACATAGAGCAGAGAAAAGAGAATTATCTGGGTAGAAAGGCAAAGGAGCAACTGTAAGTACACAGCACTGTATAATATGACTGCAATATATTAAGAGGATAAAAACTTTGATGGGAGGTGTTCTTTATATGCATATTTTTGAGGTTAAAAATAATTTTCGCAATTTCAATTTTTGCAACGTTTGCCTTCCATAATCTCTATTGGTAGCTGAAGAATGAGTTAAAGCACCACTACAGCATTTTTTTAATTTTACCTCTGGAGTGTACTTCTAATTAGAGATGGGCGAACCCAAACAATAAAGTTTGGGGTCCGTACCGAACACCTAGTGTTTGGGCATGGACCCTGAACACAGACTTCTCCAGAAAGTCTGTGTTACTGTTTAGGTTCCACACACCAAACACCGGGTGTTTCTCGCACCGTCATCTACATGAAGGCACAAGAAACACAAGCAGCTCTGATAGGTTGTTAAATTATTACTGCTAGTCAGAGTGCTGGGGTTCCCACAACATCAGGAGCCAAAAGCAGTGATAAAAAGTTTACCGCCGATCACAAGTGTCGGATGATGAGAGAGTACTACTCCCATCAGCCTACATCTGCTGTCGCTGATAAGTGAGAGCAGGCTCTGCTGATAGAAGTATTCATCAGCCGGTGCCTGTCTCTTCTGTTTTTGATAACCAGCGCAGATAAAAGTGACAGCTTTGCGCTGCAACTCTCAGTTTTCAGCTTCATCATGGCTGGTTATCAAAAATAGAGGGGTCCCCATGCCATTTTTTTAATTATTTAAATACATAATTAAAAAAAAGATGTGGGGTCCCCTATGTTTTGGAAAACTAGCCAAGCTAAAACAAACAGCTGGCGGCTGGTATTCTCTGGCTGGTAAGGGGCCATAAAAATAGCAGCTTGCAGCTTCCCCAGAAAAGGCACATCTATTAGATCGCACTTTGCCCGGCTCTTCCCACTTGCCCTGGTGTGGTGGCATGTGAGGTAATATTTGTGCAGTTGATGTCAGCTGTTTTATGGCCGCTGACATCAAGCCCATAAGTTAGTAATGGAGAGGCATCTATAAGACGCCTCTCAATTACTGACCCCATAGTTAGATTGTAAAAAATACACAGCCAGAATAAAGTCCTTAATTTGAAATAAGACACTGACTCCTTTATTTGAAATAATAAAAAAAATATTGTTATACCCACTTTACACCCATTCCATTGAAGCCATTGTCCCCAGTAAAAAACTGAAAATAATAAACAACCATGAAATTCACCTTATGTCCATTTATTTAAATAATTTGAAAAAATGCGAGGGACCTCTCTATTCTTTATAACCAGCCATGATAAAACCGACAGCTGAGGGTTGCAGCCCACAGCTGTCAGTTTTGCCTGAGCTGGATATCAGATATAGAAGTGACCCCACGTCATTTAAAAAAAAAAAAAATGTATTTATAGCACAGTCACTGGCTGATAATCCGCGACAGCAGGCGTAGGCTGATAGTAGTAGTACTCTCTCAGCAGCTGACGTCTGTGACCTGTGGTAAACCTTTACCGCTGATAACAGATGCTGTCTCATGCTGTCATCTTTCAGCATGGGAAATGCAGGTCTCTGACGGACAGTAATAATCTTACTACCAATCAGAGCCTGTGTTTGCTGTGCTGTCATGCAGAGCAGATGGCAGCGTGGCAAAGAATGGATGTTCAGGCCCCTCATTAATGTGAATGGGGTCTGGGTTATATATATACAGTATAATCACAACACAACTGCATATTGTTTATTAGCTTATTAGACGTTAAAGAATATGAGCCTCTCCAGCATCAGGAGGCGTTCGCTGGGATTTTATTCTGTACCTATTTGCACATTAGATTGCTAGCTGTTGGGTCTCGGAGCAGCGCTGTCTGCTGGGTACAATGGACCAGGCTTGTATCGCTGGCATAGCGTATACTCTATTGGGTTTCCTGATGCAGAGCAATCATTCCAAGATTAATCTTTGGTGCAGGCACTGGCATGAATGGAGATATTTACCAATGTGTCCCAGCTGCATGAGTGATGCAATGCACAGAGAACTTGGCGCTACGGGGTGTTTTCCTGGATTAATCCTCTGCTTTTGTTTACAGACCTTCTGCGGATCCCAGGCCTGGATGGTTTGCCCCAATTAATGGCTGCACATGATGGCAGAATACGGGCCTCACTTACTTACAGTACAGCGGGCATGAATGGCTGTGTACTGTACCTCCCTTCTAAGAAGCACAGCGCGTTTCACGACTTTTTTTTTTTAACAAAAGGATATTTCTTTCCTCGGGTAAAAATCACATTTCGACTTTTCTTTCCCCAAGTAAAGATGTTTTTTTCCCGGGAGAGCGGATGAACTTTGAGTTTTGCTGCGTGCACTCTTTGTAGGTATCTCCAAGGACCACATATGTCACCTTTTGGGGTCATTTAGTTTTGCTCCATTTCTGCCAGGCAGGAAGCACAGCGGTTGTCTTATATTTTTTTTCTTTGAGGACTTATGGAATTCCTCGCTAGTTATTTATTGTCCTGCGGGAGAAAAAATAATAACATAAATTACATCATATGTAATAAAGGGTACGCGAGTCATAGACCGGCAGGGTGACGATGATGACAGCTGGCCACACTTATTGCAGGCTGCTCCTTTAATGATTAAATAGAATTTCACTGATTAATTTTATTGATTTTTTTTTATTGCAATCAAATCTGTCAGATGTTAATTGATTTATTGTTTTTAACAAGAACGCAGTCAGACGGCCGTATAAATCGGAGCAAGATCGGAACGCAGTGTACGGACTGGTCGGCGGCTCTGCCCACCTGTACATGACCGCTTCATGTATTTCAATGTAGCTGTCATGCTCGGGTAGGTAGTGCCGCCGGCCAGTCTGTGCATTGCTTTCCAACTTTATACAGCCATCTGACTGAATTATTATTGTGTCGTATACAAATGTGCTCATCTATATTGGTTAATCACTGATTATAGAGTGTAAGCTACATTCAGTGCCATAACTTGGAGCTCATGGAACCCAATGCAAAAGCTCCGACAGGCCCCCAATTATTGTAAGTCTTTAAAGGGGGTATCTGGGACTTTGCAAAAACTGTACCTAAGCACTAACAGGCAGGTAATTACAGACTGCAGCTTACCTGTCTGTTGTGCATGGCGCCGTTCTCCTCCGGCACAGAGTGGTCACATACTGCTCTTCCTGTGGATTTAGAACCCTCTGCTGACATCACATCTACACAGCGGAGGCTTATTTTCCTCTCCACTCTGTCGACGGGGCAGAACTTCCAGTGTCATTGTGAATGACAGCCAGATCCCTGCTACCGAACTGGGGTAGCCGGCTGTCCGTCAGAATGATGCCAGAAGTCCAACTCGGTCGTGTCAGCAGAGGTAGCTGAATCCCTGGCAGGAGCGGTTTGTGACTGCTCTTTTTCGGGGGAGAACGGCGCCATGCACAACAGGCAGGTAAGTTGCAGTCTGTAATTACCTGCCTGTTAGTGCTTAGGTACAGTTTTTGTTGTTTGCAAAGTCTAAGATACCCACTTTAATAATATTGGTCTTTTCATATTGGCCAAAGGAACTTTTTGAGCTCTGTAGGTTCCAGTGCCTGGGTGCAATTGCAGCCCCTGCACCTATTATAGGTATGCTCCCGTCTTCTTTATGCACTGTGAATGTTCATGGCTGGTACGGATGAGCAGACTTAATAATAATACATTTTATTTCTATAGCGCCGACATATTCCGCAGCACTTTACATTTCAGAGGGGATTTGTACAGACAATAGACATTACAGCATAACAATAATCACATACAGTAGATCATAACAGATACCAAGAGGAATGAGGGCCCTGCTCGCAAGCTTACAGTCTATGAGGGAAAAAGGGGAGACATGAAAGGTGGGTGGTAACAATTGCCCTGATTGTTTGGACCAGCCATAATGTTAAGTGTGTAACAGTACAGACACAGAGGGCTGATGGATGCATAAAGCAAGTGGGAACATGATGCGGGTAACCTGGTTATGGTAAAACTTTTGGTTGTGCCATACAGGGATAGATTAGGTTAATGTGTTGAGATGGTAGGCCAGTCTGAATAAATGCGTTTTCAGGGCACACTTAAAATTGTGGAGATTGGGGACTAATCGTATTGACCTGGGAAGTGCATTCCAAAGCATTGGCGCAGCACGTGTATAGTCTTGGAGACGGGAGTGGAAGGTTCTGATTATTGAGGATGCTAACCTCAGGTCATCAGCAGAACGGAGGGCACGGGACTTGTGGAAGTTCGGGTTCATCGAGTTCTCTCTCTCTTTGTCACTCTCTCTCCTTCAGAACACCGGACCCTAACATAGACTCCCATCAGAAATCTGTGTTCAGAGTTCAACACCGGAAACTAGGTATCTGGTACAAACTCTGAACATTACAGTTTGGGTTCGCTCATGTCTTATGGCTGGGGAAAGGCTCACAGTATGAAGAGAGAAAACGTCACACATATATGGCTGAAGAAAGACCACAGCTTTTTCTCATGATCTCGTGGTCTAGAGTTGGGTCATTTTTGGGCTGTATTTCTTTGGAATAAGACATCAGACTGTAGATATCAAGGTATCATTTTATTCCGCTTTCTTTGACCTACATGCCCATATAGACGGCTTAGGAGGGTTGATCCTACTGACAGACTCACTGTAAGCTGTGCCCACCATACAAGCCAGCTATAGCTTACTATGCCTGGTCGAAGCTGTCTAAGGCTATAGGGATTGGTCCATGGAATGTGATCTCTCTGGTTGTCTTTGGAATGAATCATGGATGGGAAAAGAATGACATTCAATATGGGATGAAGTATATATTTTTGATTTGGTATTGGAGAGCCATACAACTGCAGTACATTACACGGTATTACGTTATTGACATTGTTTCAGCTGTGATGCTCTAAAAAATCATCTCTGGCTTCTTCACATTTTATTTTGATTGTGGTAATATGAAAAATGTGAGTTTCACACATAAGTAAATTCTTTCTAGGTCAAAATTACCCGACCTGTTTTGTTGCATGGTCGAACAAGACTGATTTGCAGTAGGACTAATGGTCGATGCGAGCTGTTGCTCCGGTGGGGTGTTTCCCCTCGCATTACCCACATGATAGGTTTAAGTTAGAATATTGAGTGAATGGTATTTCTTTCATTCCATACATGCTTTCTCCATGCTCAGGAGCCTTGAAATAGGCAGTCGATGTATTCATCATTTTTTTTTTTTTCTCAGAAGTGAAAAGGTTGATGCCTGATCCGGCATCCCCCGGCTACCCATTCGCTTCCATCATCTCATCTCTCTGTGCTATCATAAAAATACACGCACGTAAACAAGGCTCTCTGTTCTCATCTTGGCTCATCAAGGACTGGGTTTCTCCAGCAGATTGGTTAATAAGGAGAGGATATGGCTGTCACAGCGCAGGGCAGCCAGGAATCATGGCCCGCTGTCTCTGTCTGATTGATATGTATTGATGTTACACTGAGGTCAGTACTTGATGAGCTGAAGGGTGAGAGATACCGAGGAGCACCTCCATCCAGCTGCACTCAGGAAGCAGCCATCCTCTGTGGTCCATCAGGAACCTCACCTACAGTATGTGCCAGCATTGGAGGAGGGGGGGACTCCTGTGCTAAAAGGGAACCTTGTCGGCTCAAGAGATTGATTTTATGTGGAAGTTTTATGAATATAATTTTAATATGATTCGTAGAATAACTCGGATGCTGCATCACATCTTTTTAAATAGAAGCATGATGTCACTTGTCCTTTATTGGGATTTTCTACAGAAGCCGCAGCAGGGCATTGAAAAAAAAAAATATATATATATATAGTGTCGAGTAGAGATGAGTGAAGCCGAACTGCAAACTTTGGGGTTCGTACCGGACGCTCTATTCTGACGGCATCGCTTCATTCTGACGGCATCGCTTCATTCTGACGGCATCGCTCCATTCTGACGGCATCGCTTCATTCTGACGGCATCGCTCCATTCTGACGGCATCGCTCCATTCTGACGGCATCGCTCCATTCTGACGGCACCGCTCCATTCTGACGGCATCGCTCCATTCTGACGGCATCGCTCCATTCTGACGGCATCGCTTCATTCTGACGGCATCGCTCCATTCTGACGGCATCGCTCCATTCTGACGGCATCGCTCCATTCTGACGGCATCGCTCCATTCTGACGGCACCGCTCCATTCTGACGGCACCGCTCCATTCTGACGGCATCGCTCCATTCTGACGGCATCGCTCCATTCTGACGGCATCGCTCCATTCTGACGGCATCGCTCCATTCTGACGGCACCGCTCCATTCTGACGGCATCGCTCCATTCTGACGGCATCGCTCCATTCTGACGGCATCGCTCCATTCTGACGGCACCGCTCCATTCTGACGGCATCGCTCCATTCTGACGGCATCGCTCCATTCTGATGGCACCGTGCCATTCTGACGGCACTGCTGCATTCTGACCTGGCATTTCAGAGCCCGGTCTTCGTAACAGTAGGGGTGCAAGAGTTTGGACCAGCATCACCTGCAAGTCATTTTCTTTAAATAGGTGATAACTTTTAATGATGGGAATAACTCCTTTAACCCTTATTAGTCTCTTATTAGGACTGTCATTAAGCTCCCCCCATATGTTGCCTGTCTTGTCTTAACCGCGGCAGGTAATTTATATTTCTCGCCTGTGTCACATTACAGCTGTTACATACAGGTGTGACAGTTACCGATCGTCTTCTGTCCTCCAATGGTGGCGGAACCGACCCTGCAGCTAATTACAGCCGCGTGAATATCGATCAATGAATTAATAGACAATTAGTTATCACTTTCTGGAAGAAGTGATACACTCCAGGTTCCCTTCATTAATCAGCCGCCAGCAGATATCCAGGATGTACCAGATCTGATGTCATTTTCTGATGCCGCGGGGATGAAAAATACATAATAAATATAACACTGAATAATAACGACGTGTACACTGCTCACGATAATGCAAATTGTAAGTAGATATTAGGCTAATGAGTTTATTAAATGGCACCAGCAGTAGCAGCTAAGCCCGGATCACTTTAAAGGAACATAGCTGCAATGTGCAGAAACTGTTGACGAGATTATTTTTTAATACCTGTGCCTTTAAAGAGGGTCTCTATTTATGCCTGTGACATAAAGGAAAGCTTCAGGCAAAGCTGGTATACAGAGTTGGGCTTAGATCGGGCCATAAGGGAAAGGACTTGGTCCATCCTCTTCAACCTCACAACTTTTCCGTTTTTTGCTACTTGTCCCTTTTAGTTCTGCCCAGCAACAGTTGTTTCCTCTTATAAAAGGAATGTCCCATAAACAAACAACATATATCATCTATTGATAAGATCCTGACTGAAGGGAGCTCGACAGGTCACGAGATCGGTGTCACGCCGAGGCAGATGGAAGAAGGTTAGTGGACCCACTGAACCACAGAGAAGTCTGTGGAAGCTAAAGCCTAGGAACCAGCCGGACACAGATGTAAGGTCAATGCAGGACTTTATTAGGGATAACAACAATGGAGTACCCACAGGGAGGACCCCCCAGACTGAGACACCAAACACCTCCGAGGGAGTACCGGAGACGGCCAAGGAAGGCTCGAGTGCGACGGTTCCAAGACCGGAGGATCAGACCTTTGTGGGATGGAGAGACACTGTGGTAGGGAGCGGGAGGTCCCGGAAGCCGGAGGAGAGGTACCAGGAGGACCAGAAGATCCTGCCAGACTCTGAGCGAAGGTGGCAGATGGACAGGACACAGGCAAGCACAAGCGTGGGACTGGGACCTGGGGACGGCAATTTGGAAAACAAGACACATAATCGCCCAGGCACCTCCCAAAGGAAGTGCGGACCTTAAATGCTCACAGATTCCACAGTGATTGGCTGGGATGACACTTCTGGCCTTTTAAATGTTCAGACAGCAGTGCGCGCGCATGCCCTATGCTCATTCCCCTGTGACCAGGAAGGAGGAGAGAAGAGGAGATATGCCGGGCCGACGCTGCAGCCGGAATGAATGTGGACAAGGTGAGAAGCACTGGGGGAACCCGGGGAATGTCCATGAACAGGTGGGACCCGATCTCCCAGCACTTTGGAGATGGGACCCACCGGCCGAGACGTTACAGTCGGAGGTTTTAAAATCCTTTGTGTGAGTGGAGTGCTTGTGAGCATGTGCGACCACTGCTCTATTTACTGACTATAGGAGGGGTGGTCGCACATGCTCACTACCACTCCATTTACACATGAATTTTTATGCGCCTTATTTTTGCAATTGTTGGTGATCTCCACAAACCCCCAGTGATCAAACATTTGTTATATATCTTGTAAATAGATATTTGCTGTTACAATAACCCCCTTAAGATGTGTTTTGGGATCCCCTGTGGTACGCGCCAGAGACGCCAGGTGCGCAAGTACAGAAAATGGCCAATGGTGAGAATTTCTAATGATGTCTGATTGAGGTGCCTTTTTTCTTAAAATATGAACCCCATTTAGTTCCCTTTTAAGAGGTTGTCTTAGAGTAACGTATTAAAGACCTATCACAATATCAGATCGGTGCTCCAATCAATCAGATGTTTGCAACTCCCGCCGGCACTGGATTTTCAAAGTATATTAGTGATGAGCAAACATGTTCGAATAAATTGCTGTCGAGTGCTCAAAAAATGTTTGAGTGCCCTCGGCTGCATGTCTCGCGGCTGTTAGAAAGCAGGAATTGCCTGTTTGTTCTTCAATTCCTACCTGTGTTGCTGCTGTCTAACAGCGCGAGACACCTTATTCAAGCCCCTTCGCCCATCACATGAATATATAAAGCCTGCTGTTCCAGATCCATACACTCATACACCGTCTGCATCTATCTGCAGTGCAGTGGTTGCATCGGACCCCAGCAATCTCATACTGATGACTTATGGATATATTACTATGTGTTTTGGACAACCCCTTTAACAGATGTTTATATTGATCGTTATGAAGCCTTTCTCTTCTCGATGATGTTCCACAGTTGTACCGATGTGTCCAACTTTACCTTTTCCTTATATTTTAAAAGGATTCTCATTTCTCAAGACAATAAATGAATATAACTGCAAGATACTAGAAAAATCATCGTCAGGATGTAACTCCCATCATAACCAACAGGTGGCCACAAAGAAACACATATAGTGTAAACATCTCCCAACAGAGTATCAAAAAAATCATTTTTTTTTTCAAAGCTGGTCATCCTGTGCCTCTCAATTCAGGATATGTTGAGCAAAGATCTGTGTATTTGGCATATAAAGAATACTTAAATTCTTGTTGGACTCCTTTTAGAGGAAGAATGGGTTGACTCATGATTCATGACATTTCATGTCTAGGTTTATGGATCTCTTTAACATACTTTTCCCTATACCTAAAATCCAAGCTAGCTCAGGAGAAAGACATGAACGTAGATCATTAGGATGGAGTTCTGGTCTATTTTTGGAATTGTATGTCTCAATATGATGGGACAAAGTCACTGGTGAAGTGATGGAGGCGAGATACGTGTCACTGCGTATGATGGCATCAGTGATGTAAAACCAGAATGGTTTCCTCCAGGACACTACGTGTTGGGACGAGTTATATAAAGTTATATGATGGGCTGGTTTTAGTGAACCTGCATAGAGCGGGTGGGAGGGGGTTCACCGTATCTCCACCTGCAGTGTTCTTACAGGACCTGTGTGATGTCAAGATCATGTGATCAGTCATATGATGGCGGAGTCACATGGTCAGGGCTTAAATGGCTGAAGGCCAGAGATTTCAGTGTTCAGTGTGTGCCTGGAGAGGGAGCACTCCAGGAAGGTATGTGATAAATCTGAACCGTGGACATTGCTGCCTGTTCGCGGGCTGATCCCCGCTAGGTAAAGGACTGTGTATTTTGTTTCTTTGTTTTACCCAGAGGGCCGTGTTTACTTTCCCAAGCTTGGTTTATGCCATTTTCAATAATCCAAGCATTTTCCTAAAGAGACAGTGTTCCGGTTATACCTCTGTGTCCAGCCGAGTGAGCTGTTTTACCACAATGGATGCATCGGAGCAAAATTGTATCTTGGGTAAAGGCATCTAAGCATAGGATCCTTTTGAAACATCTCCAAACCTAGTTGCGTTCCTGAGATTGGGTGCCTATAGATAATGTAACCTGATTACGGGACTATGGTGACTATCCAAGATACCGTGCATGTACAAGGTGGAGGTGGGTTGCAACCAATGGGGGTACACCTGAAGAGTGTCTTAAAATATTTTTCTCTCGGTGTAGATTTTAAAAGTCAAGTTTGTGATTTGGGTAACTCAGGGGCGGACAAACTTTTTGTGCAACGTGTGCAACCGCAGAGGAGGTGTAGCAAACAGCTTTTGTCAAAGACCCAAAGAAAGGTCCAGTTGTGGATTTTCTTGAACAGTGGTCCTCTTCTTTCTGTATTTCTGGTCCTCCTATGGCTTTCAAGGCCTACAACACTGTAGAGAGCTAAAAAGCATTACAGAACCTCAAGGGTGTTGTTGAAATTGGGTGGTGGGTGGACCATCCATGATATGGGACTTTTTGAAGGAACACTTGGTATGGTTGCTAATTCGAGACTGAATTTCAAGCTTACGATGGAGGAGCGCATCTCATTACTTTTTGCTATGGTGTCTTCTTTCGTCTCCTGACTCCTCGTATTAATTATGATGATGATATCAGAACAGCTCACAATTTCCTTCTGCCATTCTTGATTGGACACGGATAAAAATAATAAAAATTGATGCTCTCCTCACGTTATTTGACAATATCTAATTTCCCGAGAGGCTTGATTGAAATCTACAGAAATATTCCGCGTTCTAACGACGGTAGGAAAATAGGTTGTCGCTCACAGTTTTTTTTTTTTTCCCCCCCCCCGGTTCTCCGCGTGGATCTCGCCACTTTCGTCTTAATAGAGCCGTTTATTGTGAGATGCTGCTAATGTACATATAATACAATGCGCCGCTTAAACCATTCAATTATACGCGCAGGGGCTGTGTGGCAGTCATCAGCTATTCTTTCAGAAAGCAAGCAAGTTAAATGGCGGTGGCAAGTACGAGAGAGCGGAAAAAAAAAAAAGAAAAAAGCGAAATAAATAAAACCTTCCATTTACTGAGAATTTGTCTTCATAATACGCCTGTGTTAATGATGTTTGCTTAAAGATTTTCTCAGTTTCTTCTTCTGATGCCGCGTCGTAACTGACTGTTGTGCTGGAATTGTAAAGATCTTTTTCGTTCCTCTGGGAAAATCAAACTTGTTATTTTTTTTATTTTTTTTTATGAAAAAGATCTCTCGGTGTAATTTGGATGAATGTTGAGACTTGGTTTATTAGTAGGATATAATGGATTATATAAGACGTGCAGCGGAATAGACATTGGAGGATGTCACTGAACGATAATAATGAGAAGAAAAAGAGCATTCGTTGGGTGGGCGATAAGATGTCAAAAATGGTGCTGGTCCGTACCAACAAACTTTCCATTTTTGAAGTAGAGGACATAGAAGTTGCCCACCTGTCCGTCCTCTTACTTGAGGTGGGAAGGGTGGTAATGTCCTTACATGTCTAATATTGTGGGACCATGTTGGCATGGAGTTGACGCCAACATTTGTTGGAACCCATGCTAATCGTTAGGTGACTGGAAGGGGCATGATCATCTGTTAACAGGTTTTTGTTATGTAATTCGATAGCAGCATGGTATAGGGGACCCTGATTCAAGTGATGTGTGACTTACTAGGCTGTGTGCTGTTGTTTCAATAAAATCAGTGTTTTATCAGCAGGAGATTATCACTGCAGGACTAGATTTCTTGTGCCTCCTAGTCCAACCACATCCCCATTACTGATTATTAGTGATGAGCGAGTATACTCGTTGCTTGGGTCTCCCCTAGCATGCTCGGGTGGTCTCCGAGTATTGTGACGTGCTCTGAGGTTTAGTTTTCGTCACCTCATCTGCATCATTTAGGACTGCTAGACAGCCTGAATACATGTGTGGAATGTCTGTTTGTTAGGGAATTCCCACATGTATTCAACCTGTCTACAAATCATGCAGCAGAAACGACAAATTCTAAATCTCGAGCACGCCAAAATACTCAGAGATCACCCGAGCAACAAGTATACTCGCTCATCACTACTGATTATCTGTCAATATGCACTGTACACAGAAAGCAACCAATCAGTGGTGTGGGCGGAGTTATTTACAGCTCAGCGTTCCGAGCTCTGCTAGATCTGCAGCAGAGAAAACTGATAGTTCACTGAATGCAGCAGTTATGATACAAAGTGATACATTGCTGGAATCAGTGTCTTAGCCTCTACATCATGCTGCTTTCAGATGAGGTATCAAAAATTTGGTGAAATATTTAAGTAACTGAAGAACGAGTCAATTTCGATTTCTGAACTGGCGGGCACTGTCAAAACATCTGGTGTTGGAGTCATAAGGGTTAGAGTTGATGACTGTAACTTCTCAACTGTTTTCTGCCATGAGTGAACTAGTCTAGGGCTAATCACATTTTTACAAAAGTTTGAATTCTCCTAAATCTAATTTTTGGTGATTTGCTTCTTGTGAATCCAGCGAAGACTGTAAATGGATTAAATAGTAAAACAAACAAATAGTATATTCACATCAGCTAAAGCATAATCAGCGCAGTAAAGGCTGGGGAAGAATGAAAGAAGATGCCAAAGAAGATATGGCTTTAATTAAAAACTCAGGAGAGACCGGAGCAAGCAGAGGCATCTAGACAGGTATACTACACATGTCGTATACTATTTTTTTTTCTTTAATTTCTTTTAGCTCACTATGTTTGCTATGCTCTGGGGTCTTACGAGATTCAAGAGCATAATAATGTTTATTCGATTTGCATTTGATGCAAGTTAAATTTCCGGCCCAAATTTTTGGCAGATCCATCCATCACTTATAACAAACCCTGCCTTTGAGAAATCAGCATTGTTAGAAGTCATCCAAAGCCTCTTCCTACTCCTGGAGGATCCTGCGGTACTCTGATGGGCCAGTCTGACTCTGTATACAGTATGTGCTGGCATGCTTGTTGATGCACCCTTTCTTAGTTGTTATTTTAGCTCAACATATCCCAAGATGAGATGACCTTTTTGGCAGATGTATTTGTGGTTGGGATGTGAGTTGTAGTCTGTTGAGCGGTTTGCTAGCATGTTGTGCTAATGAATTTAACTTTTTGTTGAAAAATAGGAATTTTTAAATGCTGTCACACCCAAAACTATTTATACATGCATGTAGCATTTTCATAGACAAGGCCAACAATATCTTTATATGGCCAGTCAATTTTTCCATTATGGACAAATCAGCGCTTGAATTGATGTGCAAATGAGACTGAAGAGCTATTTTAGATCTGAAACCTCTGTCACTCCAGCTCTACTCCCCGCCCAGCGCCGCCTCCTCCTGCTTGACTGACTACTCCTCTGCCTAAAGTCACACAGCATAGAGGCTGACAGTCAAGCAGGAGGATGCTGTACTGTGCAGGGAATAGAGCTGGAGTGACAGAGGCTTCAGATCTATCATAGCTCTACAGCTTCATTTTCATATAAATTCAAACGGAGGAACAGACTCTCCATGTAAAGGTATTGTTGGACTGGTCTTTGAAAGAGCTACATACGTGTATAAATCATTTGGATGGCGTAATCCTGCTGACAGGTTCCCTTTAACAATATTCGCAGAAAGGTAATGATGAAATTGCTGGCCTTATTGAAGTGAGTATATGAGAAAGCTCCTCCCTTACAGACATAAAAACAAATATGTATTTTATGAAGGACTAAAAATTTAGGAAAAATTATCTGAAAACATAGAGTAAATCTGCAAAGTTTATTGAGTGTGTGTTGTTAATTCTATGATTTTATTATTCTTAGTATAATTTGACAACTTCTTTTCTGGTACATTACTAAACCTGACATTATTATTTTTGCGTCCTCGGCAATCACCCTTTCACAATGGACACCTATAACCTAAAATGACTCATATGAGACTTGTGTCCCGGACTGTAAAGCGCACCACCGCCTGATAAATGGACTTTTCTAAACACAGTCTAAAACTTTTCAATTGTGTTCAGTAGCGATATCGACCTTTGTCCTGCAACTTCAGCTGACACCAATAACGTGTGAAAACCGGCCTGGTCAATTCTTACAGAAGAGGAAAAAAAATAGACTGTAAGATATTGACCACTTTCTGACCAGATGACTAATGATGCCAGGAACACAGGAGACTAACATTAAAGGGACCTCATTGTATTTCTGCATTTAAGGTGCCATTCTGAAATGTTGACTGTAGTTTCCAGCTCAAATAAATAATGTCTTGCTTTGTTCGACTGTAAATTTTCAGAAGAATTTATCAAGAAGTGGTGGATCCAAAATCAAAACAAAAATGGTTTTCCCTCCTGATATTACTCACTGCTCCTCTACACTATTGAACTATTTCTCCATCTGGTCAATATTGACTTGTAGGATTGCTGCTTCCAATAGGTGGCGCTATAGAATTCAAGTCCTCTTCCTCTCTGAAGAGACACTTTGCATATTTAATGTCCCAGAGAAGCTTGCAAGGCATTTAAGTCTCCTCATACTGGCATGCCAGGCCTGGCATGTGACTCTCCACAAGGAGAAACCTTACCACTTTGATCAAAACCTTTGCCTCTCTTCTAACCAAATCAGATCTCATACTTTGCACTAACTAGGGGCAATGTCTCGAAACACCGTGTCTGCCAAATTGAGATTCTGATTTGACTTTTAGTCTCAGTCATAATGCAACGCTCGTTAAAGGGTTGACATTGACTTTTAGGATTACTACTTCTAAAAGGTAGCACTAGAGTTCAAGTCCTCTTCCTCTCTGAAGAGACAGTTTGCATATTAATTTCCCAGAAAAGCATGCAAGGCATTTAAGTCTCCTCATACTGACGTGTCACTGTCCACAAGATGAAACCTTACCCCTTACATTCCATCCAACCTTTGTAAAATATTTATGGAACATCTATCTCTTGGACCCTCACAAAGGTTTCCAAAGCTTACTTAAAATACAGTAACGTTGAGGGCTTAAAGCCAACCAGCCAGGTCAAACACCAGCTTGGAGTGTGTATGTTCTCACCATGTTTGGATGTCTTTCTTCCAAATACTAAAGTTGCCTTTCACACGCCAGTAACAGAAACGGCTAAGGGAACAAAATATAGTGCAATAAGGTGTTAACCAGATTACATTAATGACAATTGGGCGGTTTTCTTACCTGATATGGTTGTGTGAGACACAACACTAAAATGGGATCAAACAAGGTTCCAGCTGCTGTAGCTCCACAGGTTGGCAAATCCAACATAGTAATATGGGCAGTTTGGAGATAGCAGGTGACCTGCGCTGGTCGTTTACATCCTATCAAGGAGACACTATCAAGCAAGAGTATTAACAATATAGTTTATTCTCTGTGGTCCTTCTTCAATAGAACCTCTGGATCAGGATCTCTATGGTTCTCCTGAAGAACTTGTTGTAATAATTCGAAAAGCATAGGAAATATGGAGTATTGGGTACCAAGAAGGAAAAAAAGTTATGGACAACTTAATCTGAGACCACCCTCTCCTTTGACCCTATATCAGCTGTCTGTACAAAGACCCATGACTGATGTTCTAGCTGCTGTCAATGTAGCCCCCGATGACAGCTGTCGGTAGGATCAAGGAGTGTCTCGACAGACGAATTGTTTTTGAACCCCAAAGAAAAATACACCTGTGAAAACATTGCTAGCCCACCCTACAGGTCAGAACGTCACCTTAATCTGAAACCTTCTGCTAGATATAAGAGAAATGTCAAATGAAATGGTGAATTTCCACCGTTTACACAATTGTTTCCAAAATTTTCAGTTGTTAGTCAACTGTAACGAGAAGACGGTCAGAAATTACTAACGGGAAGTTCGTCTCTTGTGGCACATTGGAAATTGACTGATTAGTTGTCTAGAAAATAGCGCCAGGTTTTTCACGGACTGTCTGGTATTACCGCACATCCTCATTCAGGTGAACGGGACTGAGCTGCAATATCAGTTCCATCGCACACACAAGAGTGGCGCTGTTTAACAAATATAACAATCATGCCCTTTGTTTCTTATGTAGGTCGACCCCTTAATTTTCAGCATTTCTTGATTAATAACTATTTTAACTATAATATTTGATTTGATTTTTATATTTATTATGTTTCTTTTTCTCCAGTTTTAAAGGTTGGAGAGAATTTAATATTTTTCACATCAACTTCAGCTCATGAGCTAATGGCTCCATAAGACTCAAAGCTGATATTAAGTCCAAAACAAACAACCTATTAAGTTCTGTTATCTCTCTTCTTCCAAAACAACACTCCTCACACAACATTCAAAGGCTCTAATAATGTGCAATCTGGTGGAAATGTCCACATTTGCTGTGGATTAGTGCCATATGTACAGCTGAAAAATGTTGTAATATCCATCTTTTATTAGCAAAAGGAAGGAATCGAGGTGATCTGGGGCATATTCAATGAAGGAAAGTTTGTCAGTAGAAAATAACTGTGCAAACCAAGCACACACACTCAGTGCATCCTTGGCGTGGCCGAGCAGTTCAGTGCACCTTCCCACCTGTTTGTTTTCCATTTATTTCCGTCTTTCCCTGATTCTTGTAAATCCAGAGCTGTCAATCAAAGAAAAAGAAGGTGGAGATAAATGGAAACGAGTAAGTGACAATATGCACTGAGTTGTTCGGGCATGCCAAGGGTGCACTGCTTGGGTGCTTGGTTTGAACAGTCAATTTCAGCTGACAGACTCAATTAATTCTGTGGTATTCTACTTCGTGCTTTGCATATGGCAAAGCCACCTGTGTCTTGGTATTCACAGACTTCAATATTGGTAAGATGTTGGCTTGCTCCATATACCTTGTCCTGCTCAGCTGTGCTCCCTGCTGTCTCCAGGACATCTCCGGCCAGCCTGCATTTCCCTGGAAAGCAGTTCCCTGGATGTCTTCTGTCTGCCAGCGATTTCCAGCATCCTACCTGATTGCCAGTGGTTACCTAATAATAATAATCTTTATTTTTATATAGCGCTAACATATTCCGCAGCACTTTACAGTTTGCACACATTTTCATCACTGTCCCCGATGGGGCTCACAATCTAAATTCCCTATCAGTATGTCTTTGGAATGTGGGAGGAAACCGGAGTGCCCGGAGGAAACCCACGCAAACACGGGGAGAACATACAAACTCCTTGCAGATGTTGTCCTTGGTGGGATTCGAACCCAGGACCCCAGCGCTGCAAGGCTGCAGCACTAACCACTGAGCCACCATGCTACCTAGATGTCTCCTGCTTGCCTGCTGTTTACAGCATTCCACGTGCCTGCCTTCCTGTGGTCTCTTGGACGTTTCCCACCTGCCAGTGGTTTCCAGCATACTACCTGCTTGCCTACAGATTCCAGCATTCCACCCATCTACCTTCGGTTTTCAGTCCTTCATCTGTCCGTGTTCCGCGTGCCATGCATAGCTGCTGCACTGACGCCCATGTGCCGACCCGGACCTTGGGTTCAGGGATACATCTCACCAGATGAGCCTAATAGTTAAATACAAGTAAGTATATTACATCTAATATCATGTGCATGTGTTTTCTTTGGGGAGGAAAAATATGCTGAAATACATCTCTGTAGTTGGCATATTTCCCTTGATAACAAAGAATTGGGCATGTTGAAATTTAACATGCCTGATCCCCTTTGTCTTAGACATAATACACATTGACATTTAATACACATTAGATATTTGACTGGTCCCAATGAAATCATTAGGTTTGGCCAATGTATATTTTTAGTGTATGGTTATGTTTACTGCATTCATAAATCCGCATAGCTTTCAGCCTTCCCTGCTGGTTCAGTGTCTGTACAGAATTTTCTATAGGAATTTGAATGCTGGGGAATGTCCCCATACACATTTTAGGAGTCTTCAGACAATATATCTGCTACAAATGTATAAGCTGCTGCCATGGTCCTCTAGAGTTGCCTCATTTCCCATGAAAACATAGGGATCAGACATGCTGATGTCCAACAGCCCTATCTTTTTTCACATGTTGGGACAGAGTTAAGTCTCCACCATATAAATTTGATGGTTGGTCTGTCTTGCCAAAATTAGTGGATTTGAAAGATATTAAGCCAATGCTTATAACTTTCTAACCGGACTTATAGAATTACAACAGAAGTAGGCATGAATATTTGCTTATGAAGAAAATCATATGGTGTCCTCCACTCTCTTTGGTACTTCTTACGAAGCAGATGGTTTTCAAGCCGATTGCTCGCTAGTAGCATGTGCATTAGTAGAGATGGTATGGGGTAATGTTAATCCCAGGACCCCCAGTAGTCTACTGGACTCCTTAGAAGACACCAACATCATAAGTAGTACCACTTAACTAGTAGGTGGATTTGTTTCAGATTTTGCTTTAGGGTCTAAGAACTTCAAAGTTACATCCGAGAGCATTGTGGTCTATTTCTTTTTCCCCAAGAAAAATGTTGCCGATGGCAGAATTTTTAGACCCGCCAATCGCTTGCCTGGGACCACCCTAACTCCACCTGGTACTGCTGGTTTGTTGGTGGATTTTATGTGAATCCCACCTTGAAGTATATGTAGAAATTTGCCGGGACTCATTCCAAAATATTAGGACAGTTTCAGAAACCCCACCTCCAAATTTTCAAAAACATTAGGACAGTCCTGGAAAATCAGTGACTACTGGCAAGTATACTTGTAACTTAAGGGTAGACTGAAGGATACATGACGCTCCATGGAGCAAAATGGCTCCTTCCTAATCTTTGCCTCTTTCAAGTATTGTTCCGGAACTGCAAGTTGACCTGATTCTCTTGTGTAGAGATAATTTGCAAATTGTTTGTGGACAAACTACCATTAAACAGCATTCTATAGCATATATTACCAAGACGGGAATATTCCTTTAAAGAAAAGACTTTTTAGCAGCAAGAGTCCAAGAAATGGACGCCCAAGTCACAGTAGGGTTCAGGCCGTTCCTATGAAACCTAATAAAGGAAGCCGTGACCTTCAGCTCATAAAGCTAATGCAATGACAAGAGGAAAATGAAATCATGGCCATAAGTGGAGCCATAATATAAATGATGTCAGTAACATAAACATGGCGTCCCCGTCCTCCGAGCGTATGTAACGCGAGCTGGTGTCAGATCTGTATAAGCCGGTGGCACCTGCATAGTTTGGCTTTGCGAATGTGGGGGCTGTAAGTTATTGGAGCCCGCGCCAGAGAATAAACATAACTACTTTCTCATCTGCACGTCCCCCCATTGATTTTGGCTAAACTGCAACCGGCAACATCCCATGGTGTAAAATAAAAACATGTTCTGCATTTACACTCCTGCTGCGGAGATAGGAACATCGCAAAAAAAAAAACAGCAAAGACCTAAAAGAGCCAAAAGAATCTGGTTCATGGTTTGTAATAATTTTCAGGTTTTGTAAAAAAAAAAAAAAAAAGTTTAATTCTTGTAACATGGAAAATTCTAATATTCTTTGTGCTTCAATTTTTTTTCCACCATTTCTAAGATCTTTGCTTGTGGACAATGAATTCTTGGTCACCTCCAGAGGCTATAAAGACCTAATACTTCTACTTGATCCGATGTGCACAATCCATTGCTTCGAAACAGTTGGACCTACAGTGTGATACATTTCATCTTCACAGATGGGGATACAGAAAATATACTGCAACCTCGAGAATACCGCGTCTTGGACATGCAAGTCGCAAAAAAATCCAACGAGGTGGGGCTTTTTGTGACTTACTTGTCGTGGTCTCAAGGTGACCTTATTCCCTTGTATTGCAGTGCGACCAATGGTGCCTTGTCTTTTCTAACAAATATATACCTGATTGCTCCACCCAATAAAATGTAACTTTTTATCCATTTTTCTATGGTGTTGGACCATATCCTTTTCCCTTTTTTCACCACTACAAATCTTACTGTTTGGCCTTATCCATTGGCTTAATGCCAACATGGCTGGCCGGAGCGGTGAGATCCATCCACAGTGACCTCAGCATTTATGAAGTCATTGCTTCATCTTCTTATAGTCCTTCTCGCTTATGTGGTCGGGTGGATATTAGGCCCCCAGGATCGTATTTGCTAAGTTTCTATAGCCCCCTCACTGCATTCATTCTTCTATTATGTCCTGTGTGTTCCTAATGTGCTCACTGGGTGGAACTAGAGATGACGGCATTTTTGGCAGAATTTGGAATAAGCTCCTGTGCACCTCCCTGAAAGCACTGGATGAAATCCCTCTTGGCCTCACTCCACATTTGCTGCATGACTCCCCCCCCATTAGTTCTTCGATATTCATGGCAGAGCACTTTTGGGGCGACAGTTTCATTGGAGCACAGAGCACATATGTAATCTCTAATGCTCTGCAATATCCAGCATGTCTCCTGCTCCTCATATTTTATAGTGCGCAGCAATAAGAGAGGCTCGGATGACTTTAACAGATCTCATTTATTCACATCTCAGCGGCTAAGAAGTTCTTATAACAATGAAGCAAGAACTTAGTCCATGAAGTTGCCCGGCACCTCCAGGAATGCAGTGCTGGTATTGACTTGTTCTAAAGAGACCTTGTCCAAAAATACAAGATCATGTAGAATACACAGCAGACAGCCAAACGTTCACTCAACCCCTAATCTCCAAGCGTGCATGTGTTCCCAGTAGAAAGCGGGGAAAAGCCATGCCAAACTTGTCTGGTAGCAGCTGATTTGCTTGTTTCGTAAGCAAAAGGAT
This sequence comes from Dendrobates tinctorius, assembly GCF_039654945.1. NCBI lineage: Eukaryota > Metazoa > Chordata > Amphibia > Anura > Dendrobatidae > Dendrobates > Dendrobates tinctorius. Next base: position 15,676,640 of record NW_027361677.1, read on the forward strand.
CAGGCGTGTGAAATCAATCTATCCTATCCTTAACTCCCTTGAAGTGCTTCACCACGGATGAGTTGAGAGGCTCCCAAATATGTGACATGGTCGGGCTGTCCCACTGATCTCTGTCAATACCAATCTTGCCTATAGCCTTCTTGAAGGCCCTAACCCACAGTAGAAAGAAGTTGGGCAATCCTATAGCTTTAGGTGGGGTCAGCCAACTCTGACCTGACCGATGATGTCAGAGGAGATGAGGACCGAACAACGTGAATTTAATCGCCTGGTCCTTTGGTTCTGCAGGCAGAAAAGATACCAGATGAGAGGAGTTCAGAAAAGTGAACACGAGGATGCTCAGCCAAGCCAAGCGTTCATGCAAATGAAGGTGTCGGACAATTGAGTCATCTAAGGCAGGGTTCCCCAACTCCAGTCCTCAGGGCCCACCAACAGGTCATGTTTTCAGGATTTCCCTTGTATTGTACAGGTGATGCAATTATCACCTGGGCAATACTAAGGAAATCCTGAAAACATGACCTGTTGGTGGGCCTTGAGGACTGGAGTTGGGGAACCCTGATCTAAGGTGTATGGACACCTAAGGAGCAGAGTTATTGTTAGTTGTAGCATTGAAGATAACTGTAGTCATCCCTCCGCAGCCTGACTCCCCTTACCTGTCCTAACCTATATTACGCAGAAAACATATTCACGAGAATAGGTGCTGTGTAATACTTTATGTCCCCTGTGGAGGCGCTGCAGGAAAATCAAACGCTCACTGTAAAGTTAATTCACAGATTATAAATGATCACTGATTAACCCAGATGCTCCAGAGTGGGTCCAAAAGACCAAACTCTGGGCCTTTTCTCCCCATTTTTTTTGGCAATGAAAACCATGTCTGGTTTAAACCTACCATGTTGGTGCAGAATATTTTTCCCATACTCACTTTTTGAAACTTTTTTGAAAGGGAAATCCTGTGGCAGTTCTTTTACTGCTCATAAAAAGGGCAAATATAGCTAAGTCTCAACTGGTGCAACCCCTAGAAAAGGGAAATAGAGCTAAGCCAACAGATCCATTCCTCCTGTGGCGACCTTGCACGACATCGTGTCAATAAAGGCACAGCAAAAAAGCTATTAAACCCTATACTAATGCTGTTCAGTGCCACATCACCATGCCGCGTTGGCACAGCATGCCCTCGCCCCACTCCTTTCACCTCCTTTTGTAGGAAAGGCAACATTACCCTGTAGCCATCGAACGTCGTGTTGGTGGGGCCAACTTTCTTATAAGACCCATTTTACTGCCTCCTATGGACCCAAAGCAAAAATCAAAATGGTACCCCTTGTTGGTACTGGCTCATGACTTAGTTCCCTACTCACTTTCCATCATTGTAGGATAATAGGGCAAAATTACCCCTCTGTCATTGTTTTTCTTTTTTTGCAAGGAAGGCCATATGCAAGGTTGAACGTAGTTCATAGGAAAAGGTTCAAGGGCGAGTCCACCCTTCTTACTGGTCTTCCCTCAGCTGTTTGCTCTTATGTTTCTTATATTGACCTTATATAACTCCTGGTATCGGCGCGGAGCGTCGCCTCCCGCTCTTCCTAGCCGACCGTCCATGTCTACATTGTGAATTTCACCCTTTCGTCGTTCTTGCATGATCCGCTCAGAAGTAACGTTGGGTGATGAGGCTGAGGCGATATATTATAGCTCCACGTGGTTCATAATATTTCATTTTCTCATTACTTTTAATTAAAATGTTTTCCTTTTTGTATTTTTTTCTTTGATTTTTGACATACAACCCCCCTGAATTCCCATATCTTTGCCAGCTCCATACTTGCCCTTTTCTGATCGCCGCCTGGCACCTCCTCCACCATCTCCATTAAGGACGCCGAGTTGGCAGAGGCATTGTCATGCGGAGCAGATGCTGGAAATGGCGCGGCTTGGAGCACTTAGTGACATTCTTTAGATAATGAAAATAATGCCGCGTGCCATGTCGCCCGATACGACAGGAATATACCGGGTCTTAATTAGAGAAACCAAATGAGTGTTGGGAATGTGACACCTCTTAATGGATTAATTAGGGCAAATTAGAAGCACAAAGAATTCAAGATTCTCCAGGCGTTAGTCAGGTAAGACCACGGTCGCACATCACTATTTAGCACTCTTGGCTTTCACCGCACCTGATTTCTTACTTGTTTTTAATTAACGTTACGCTTAAAATTGAAATGGAAAAAGTCAGAATTCTGTTAACTGTTGGTTGAGTCTTAAAGGGAATCAGTCACCAGGTATTTTCCACGTAATCAGAGAGAATCACCATGTAGAGGTTGAGACCATGATTCCTGTGATGTGTCACTTACTGAGCTGCTTGTTTTACAGTTAAAAACAGTCAGTTTTATCAGCAGGAGATTATCACTAGGGACTAGTAATCCTGCTGCCAGGTAGTCCTCCATATTCCTGAGCTCTGTATTGGGGGGTATCAACTATGACTGGCAGTTTTGCTCAGAATGTGGAGAACTTGTAGACCTGCAGCTCATAAAACTATAATTATACTAAAGGGTATAGCAAAAAGCCCAGTAAGTGAAACATCACTGGAATCAGGTTCTCTGCCCCTACAATGTGTTTCTCTCAGATGGGATAGCAAAAATCTGTTGACAGATTGCCTTTAACTTAGCAGCGGATGGATGGATAGATGGATGGAGGTATGGATGGATGGACGAATGGATGGAGTTATGGATGGATGCATGGATGGAAATATGGATGGGGATATGGATTATTGGAGATTGGAGAAATAGATGGGTCGATGGAGATATAGTTGGATAGATGTATGGAAGTATGGATGATGGATGGATGGAGATATAGATGGAAGGATGACGGATGAAGATATGTATGGATGGTTAGAGATATGGGTGGATGGAGATACAGATGGGTGGGTGGATGGAGATATAGAATGATGGGTGAGTGGAGATAGATGGAGATATGGATGGATGGAGATATAGATGGATGGATGGAGTTATAGATGGGTGGATGGAGATATAGATTGGGTGAGTGGAGATGAATGGAGATATAGATGGATAGAGAAATGGATGGATGGGAAGATGCAGATGGATGGAGATGTATAGATGGGTGGATGGAGATGTATAGATGGGTGGATGGAGATGTATAGATGGGTGGATGAAGATGTATAGATGGGTGGAAGGAGATGTATAGATGGGTGGATGAAGATGTATAGATGGGTGGATGAAGATGTATAGATGGGTGAATGGAGATGTATAGATGGGTGGATGGAGATGTATAGATGGGTGGATGAAGATGTATAGATGGGTGGAAGGAGATGTTATAGATGGGTGGATGACGATGTATAGATTGGTGGATGGAGATGTATAGATGGGTGGATGGAGTTGTATAGATGGGTGGATGGAGATGTATAGATGGGTGGATGAAGATGTATAGATGGGTGGATGGAGATGTATAGATGGGTGGATGAAGATGTATAGATGGGTGGATGACGATGTATAGATGGGTGGATGAAGATGTATAGATGGGTGGAAGGAGATGTATAGATGGGTGGATGAAGATGTATAGATGGGTGGATGAAGATGTATAGATGGGTGAATGGAGATGTATAGATGGGTGGATGGAGATGTATAGATGGGTGGATGAAGATGTATAGATGGGTGGAAGGAGATGTATAGATGGGTGGATGAAGATGTATAGATGGGTGGATGGAGATGTATAGATGGGTGGATGGAGATGTATAGATGGGTGGATGGAGATGTCTAGATGAGATGGGTGGATGAAGATATATAGATGGGTGGATGGAGATGTATAGATGGGTGGATGAAGATGTATAGATGGGTGGAAGGAGATGTATAGATGGGTGGATGAAGATGTATAGATGGGTGGATGAAGATGTATAGATGGGTGAATGGAGATGTATAGATGGGTGGATGGAGATGTATAGATGGGTGGATGGAGATGTATAGATGGGTGGATGGAGATGTATAGATGGGTGGATGGAGATGTATAGATGGGTGGATGGAGATGTATAGATGGGTGGATGAAGATGTATAGATGGGTGGAAGGAGATGTATAGATGGGTGGATGAAGATGTATAGATGGGTGGATGAAGATGTATAGATGGGTGAATGGAGATGTATAGATGGGTGGATGGAGATGTATAGATGGGTGGATGAAGATGTATAGATGGGTGGAAGGAGATGTATAGATGGGTGGATGAAGATGTATAGATGGGTGGATGGAGATGTATAGATGGGTGGATGGAGATGTATAGATGGGTGGATGGAGATGTATAGATGGGTGGATGGAGATGTATAGATGGGTGGATGAAGATGTATAGATGGGTGGATGAAGATGTATAGATGGGTGGATGAAGATGTATAGATGGGTGGAAGGAGATGTATAGATGGGTGGATGAAGATGTATAGATGGGTGGATGAAGATGTATAGATGGGTGAATGGAGATGTATAGATGGGTGGATGAAGATGTATAGATGGGTGGAAGGAGATGTATAGATGGGTGGATGAAGATGTATAGATGGGTGGATGGAGATGTATAGATGGGTGGATGGAGATGTATAGATGGGTGGATGGAGATGTATAGATGGGTGGATGGAGATGTATAGATGGGTGGATGGAGATGTCTAGATGAGATGGGTGGATGAAGATATATAGATGGGTGGATGGAGATGTATAGATGGGTGGATGAAGATGTATAGATGGGTGGAAGGAGATGTATAGATGGGTGGATGAAGATGTATAGATGGGTGGATGAAGATGTATAGATGGGTGAATGGAGATGTATAGATGGGTGGATGGAGATGTATAGATGGGTGGATGAAGATGTATAGATGGGTGGAAGGAGATGTATAGATGGGTGGATGAAGATGTATAGATGGGTGGATGGAGATAGATAGATGGGTGGATGGAGATGTATAGATGGGTGGATGGAGATGTATAGATGGGTGGATGGAGATGTATAGATGGGTGGATGGAGATGTCTAGATGAGATGGGTGGATGAAGATATATAGATGGGTGGATGGAGATGTATAGATGGGTGGATGGAGATGTATAGATGGGTGGATGGAGATGTATAGATGGGTGGATGGAGATGTGTAGATGGGTGGATGGAGATGTCTAGATGGGTGGATGGAGATGTATAGATGGGTGGATGGAGATGTATAGATGGGTGGATGGAGATGTCTAGATGGGTGGATGGAGATGTATAGATGGGTGGATGGAGATGTCTAGATGGGTGGATGGAGATGTATAGATGGGTGGATGGAGATATAGATTGATTAGTGAGTGGAAATTGAAGGAGATACAGATGGATGGAGATATACATGAATGTATAACAGATACTGTAGAATAAAACACACTGTGAATAAAGTGGGTGGATGGAGATGTATAGATGGGTGGATGGAGATGTATAGATGGGTGGATGAAGATGTATAGATGGGTGGATGAAGATGTATAGATGGGTGGAAGGAGATGTATAGATGGGTGGATGAAGATGTATAGATGGGTGGATGAAGATGTATAGATGGGTGAATGGAGATGTATAGATGGGTGGATGGAGATGTATAGATGGGTGGATGAAGATGTATAGATGGGTGGAAGGAGATGTATAGATGGGTGGATGAAGATGTAGATGGGTGGATGGAGATGTATAGATGGGTGGATGGAGATGTATAGATGGGTGGATGAAGATGTATAGATGGGTGGATGGAGATGTATAGATGGGTGGATGAAGATGTATAGATGGGTGGATGAAGATGTATAGATGGGTGGATGAAGATGTATAGATGGGTGGAAGGAGATGTATAGATGGGTGGATGAAGATGTATAGATGGGTGGATGAAGATGTATAGATGGGTGAATGGAGATGTATAGATGGGTGGATGGAGATGTATAGATGGGTGGATGAAGATGTATAGATGGGTGGAAGGAGATGTATAGATGGGTGGATGAAGATGTATAGATGGGTGGATGGAGATGTATAGATGGGTGGATGGAGATGTATAGATGGGTGGATGGAGATGTATAGATGGGTGGATGGAGATGTATAGATGGGTGGATGGAGATGTATAGATGGGTGGATGGAGATGTCTAGATGAGATGGGTGGATGAAGATATATAGATGGGTGGATGGAGATGTATAGATGGGTGGATGAAGATGTATAGATGGGTGGATGGAGATGTATAGATGGGTGGATGGAGATGTATAGATGGGTGGATGGAGATGTGTAGATGGGTGGATGGAGATGTGTAGATGGGTGGATGGAGATGTCTAGATGGGTGGATGGAGATGTATAGATGGGTGGATGGAGATGTATAGATGGGTGGATGGAGATGTCTAGATGGGTGGATGGAGATGTATAGATGGGTGGATGGAGATGTCTAGATGGGTGGATGGAGATGTATAGATGGGTGGATGGAGATATAGATTGATTGGTGAGTGGAAATTGAAGGAGATACAGATGGATGGAGATATACATGAATGTATAACAGATACTGTAGAATAAAACACACTGTGAATAAAGTGGGTGGATGGAGATGTATAGATGGGTGGATGGAGATGTATAGATGGGTGGATGAAGATGTATAGATGGGTGGATGGAGATGTATAGATGGGTGGATGGAGATGTATAGATGGGTGGATGGAGATGTATAGATGGGTGGATGGAGATGTATAGATGGGTGGATGGAGATGTATAGATGGGTGGATGGAGATGTATAGATGGGTGGATGAAGATGCATAGATGGGTGGATGGAGATGCATAGATGGGTGGATGGAGATGTATAGATGGGTGGATGGAGATGTATAGATGGGTGGATGAAGATGTATAGATGGGTGGAAGGAGATGTATAGATGGGTGGATGAAGATGTATAGATGGGTGGATGGAGATGTATAGATGGGTGGATGGAGATGTATAGATGGGTGGATGGAGATGTATAGATGGGTGGATGGAGATGTATAGATGGGTGGATGGAGATGTATAGATGGGTGGATGGAGATTTCTAGATGAGATGGGTGGATGAAGATATATAGATGGGTGGATGGAGATGTATAGATGGGTGGATGAAGATGTATAGATGGGTGGATGGAGATGTATAGATGGGTGGATGGAGATGTGTAGATGGGTGGATGGAGATGTGTAGATGGGTGGATGGAGATGTCTAGATGGGTGGATGGAGATGTCTAGATGGGTGGATGGAGATGTATAGATGGGTGGATGGAGATGTATAGATGGGTGGATGGAGATGTCTAGATGGGTGGATGGAGATGTATAGATGGGTGGATGGAGATGTCTAGATGGGTGGATGGAGATGTATAGATGGGTGGATGGAGATATAGATTGATTGGTGAGTGGAAATTGAAGGAGATACAGATGGATGGAGATATACATGAATGTATAACAGATACTGTAGAATAAAACACACTGTGAATAAAGTGGGTGGATGGAGATGTATAGATGGGTGGATGGAGATGTATAGATGGGTGGATGAAGATGTATAGATGGGTGGATGGAGATGTATAGATGGGTGGATGGAGATGTATAGATGGGTGGATGGAGATGTATAGATGGGTGGATGGAGATGTATAGATGGGTGGATGGAGATGTATAGATGGGTGGATGGAGATGTATAGATGGGTGGATGGAGATGCATAGATGGGTGGATGGAGATGCATAGATGGGTGGATGGAGATGTCTAGATGGGTGGATGGAGATGTCTAGATGGGTGGATGGAGATGTCTAGATGGGTGGATGGAGATGTCTAGATGGGTGGATGGAGATGTCTAGATGGGTGGATGGAGATGTCTAGATGGGTGGATGGAGATGTCTAGATGAGATGGGTGGATGAAGATATATAGATGGGTGGATGGAGATGTATAGATGGGTGGATGGAGATGTATAGATGGGTGGATGGAGATATAGAATGATTGGCGAGTGGAAATTGAAGGAGATACAGATGGATGGAGATATACATGAATGTATAACAGATACTGTAGAATAAAACACACTGTGAATAAAGTGGGTAGATGGAGATGTATAGATGGGTGGATGGAGATGTATAGATGGGTGGATGGAGATGTATAGATGGGTGGATGGAGATGTATAGATGGGTGGATGGAGATGTATAGATGGGTGGATGGAGATGTCTAGATGGGTGGATGGAGATGTCTAGATGAGATGGGTGGATGAAGATATATAGATGGGTGGATGGAGATGTATAGATGGGTGGATGGAGATGTATAGATGGGTGGATGGAGATGTATAGATGGGTGGATGGAGATATAGATTGATTGGTGAGTGGAAATTGAAGGAGATACAGATGGATGGAGATATACATGAATGTATAACAGATACTGTAGAATAAAACACACTGTGAATAAAGTGGGTGGATGGAGATGTCTAGATGGGTGGATGGAGATTTCTAGATGGGTGGATGGAGATGTCTATATGAGATGTGTGGATGAAGATATATAGATGGGTGGATGGAGATGTATAGATGGGTGGATGGAGATGTATAGATGGGTGGATGGAGATATATAGATGGGTGGATGGAGATTTATAGATGGGTGGATGGAGATTTATAGATGGGTGGATGGAGATGTATAGATGGGTGGATAGAGATGTATAGATGGGTGGATGGAGATATAGATTGATTGGTGAGTGGAAATGGAAGGAGATATAGAAGGATGGAGATATACATGAATGTATAACAGATACTGTAGAATAAAACACACTGTGAATAAAGAAGGACTTTTTTTATTAGCCCATTTGACAAAGTTGTGGTTCCATCACAGAACCTCTCTAAAGCCAGCAAAAAGGTTCTGTGATGGCACCAAAATGCCCCACTTGGGCTAATAAAGAAATCATCCTTTTTGCACAATCTATTCTGTACCAATTCAATATGTGTCCAAAAGGCTAGGCTCCCACTATGTAACATATTCATGATCTAATCAATATATCTAGAGATAAATAGATCATGAGATAGATTCTCTACATAGATAATACCAATGGATTGGAGATGTCCAGTAGATCATGTGATGGGGAGCAGATAATAGACAGTGTGATATATGTTGGATAGATGGAGATATAGATAGATGATGCATATAGATTGAAGATGGGGAAATGATAGATAGTAAATAGATAAGAGATGACTTTAACCTTTGCAGAGTTCAGTTTTGGAATCGGAATATTGCTGCATCTTTTATTGAACCATAAATATATTGTATATAGATAGATACATAGATAGGGAACCATCGTACTGATAGATTTTGAGTAGATAATAGGAAAATGGATGGATTGTTAGCAGAATTGTGAATGCAGCTCTGGGATGTAATCCGCATCGGTATCAAATAATTGTACCAAAATTTTAACATAAAACCTAAAGAGATGAACTGGACTGTAAGTTGGTGTGCATGTAGCGTATAGGCACCTGTTCATACTGACCTGCTAAACAGACAAATCCCAAGATAAAAACATAAGTAAATGCCCTGTAGTAAATGAATCAACAGCAATAGTTCAGGAAAATAACATACGGTACTTAGTTAACATAATTTTTTATTAAAAAAGTAATGCATTTGCTTATGTTTTTATCTTGGGTTTTTTTTTGTCTTTTTTTCATAATTTTCAATCTGTTATTATATTTTCTGAAAGCAATAAATACTGATTAAACTTAAAAAAAAGAAGAAAACGGGAGAAAAAATAAATCAATATCTCGCGAAATATTTTTGTACATTTAGGAAGAATCCAAATCTGAAGTATTGACCGGGTGCGTGACGTGACCTTCAAGAAGTTTGCAGCGTAGTGTGTTGATTGCTTGTTTGGATTGTAAAGTTTCCTTGTGGGTTAAAATGACATCAGAGAAATGTGTTTCAAGCTTCGCAGTAACCGGCTCGCTCAGTTCATGCCATGAATTTCAGCTCTTTTTAGGATGTGATCTCTTTTTTTTGTCTCCGTCAACAAAAGATGTCCTTTTGTTCCTTTTGATACAAGCTGGTTTATCGGGCTTCAGAGATAGAACTATAGCTAAGAAACTCCAAGAACACCGTGACATTACCCGGCAGTATACTTTGCCGCTTTTCACGGATTGACGGTCCAGCTGGAAATGAAGGACATTGTGATGCATTAGCTTTTAAAAGAAGATAGAGGTTCTTCTTCAGATCATTTCACAGCGACACACGTGAAGTCAATCTAAATGATGGCCTGGGAATAGAGAGGGATCATATTTGAAGGGTTTTGAAAGAGTTGTCCAATGTCCATCCATGGTCCAAGGATGGACCCTGAAGTCAGATTGAAGATTGAAGTCAATCTAAATGATGACCCTAGGATAGAAAGCATAAGGATCCACATGTTTTGGACTGTTAGAGACCATTGTGTTTGCCTCACTACAACATATAGAAACCTATATAAAATAGAAACATCTGGAAGAAGATTCTAAGTTTCCATCATATTTGAAGGGTTTTGAAAAAAAATGTCCAATTTCCATCCATGGTCCAAGGATGGACCATGAAGTCAGATTGAAGATTGAAGTCAATCAAAATGATGATCCTTGGATAGAAACTATAAGGAACCCCATGTGTTGGACTATTAGAGACCTTTGTGTTTGCTTTACTACAACATATAGAAATTTACGTAAAAAGGAAACATCTGGCAGAACATTCTAAGTTTTCATCATATTTGGAAATTTTTGAAAGAGTTGTCCAATGTCTGTCAATGGTCCAATGCATGTAGGAAGGAGTTAGAGAAGTCAAGTGGATCTAAATCATCAAGATCCACTTCTGGCAGGTCCCTTTGCAATTGCCGACCAATGAGATCCCAGAAGTGCACAATGGCAGACAGGTCTGGAGACGCTACAGGCCATTGTGGCACGCTGAGGTCACGCAGGATTCCTATAGTAGCATGACCAAAATGCGGCCTACACGCCTAAATAATGTTACTCTATGGAATTACTAATATTACTGATCATTTCTCCCATAATGTCAACGTAAATCACTTAGTTTCTAAAAGGAAAAGTGCTCTGATCACTTAGAAAAGAGCAATCACTTGATCCTGTGCTTTTACTAGTTTTCAAGGATCATAGGGATCTGCCGCCGGTTTCCATATACAATGGTGCTTGACAGTTTGTGAACCTTTCAAAATTTGCCATATATCTGCATAAATGTGACCTAAAATACATCAGATTTTCACACAAGATCTAAAAATAGATAAAAAAAAGATAAACTCTAAATTTTGTTTATTAAGGAAATTTATCCAGTATCCCATGACTGACTGGCAAAAGTTTGTGAACCTTTAGGATTAGAATATTAATAGTCGTGTGGGTAAAAGGGGCTAGCTGTAGGTAGTGTTAGGGGTAAACAGAGCTGAAGTGTAAAGAAGAGGGTTAATGGGACCAGTGATGCTCCAACACTGGAGGAAGAAAGCAGATCACTGTGACGACTTGTTAAACTTTCTAAAAAGTGACTAAACCTCTAGTCTTTACTTCAGGTGTATGAACAGCTCAGGATTAGATTAATTTGGTGGTGGAACCAGTGGCACAACGATTTCTTTAAAGTGTCCCATTAGCAGCTTTCTACATGATAATACCAAGTCTCATGTTGCCGGTGCTACTATGAGAAGACTGTGTGGCCTAAAAGAGCCACTGTGGCCTCCAGCGTCTCTGGACTTGTCTCTCATTGAGCTCATTTTGGACATCATTGGTCGCCAATTGCACAAAGGAGCTGCCAGCAGCGGATCTAGATGATTTTCATGAGAAGAACATTTAGCGGCAGAACATTCCTCCAACCAAACGACCATTAATAACCTCAATGCTATCATATAAGGCATGTAACTGCCTGCATTTCTGCATAAGGTACTGCTCAAACTCGATGTAAGAGAAATCAAGATATTATAAACATTTATTTATCATTGTTTCATCTCTTGCAGATCTTAAAAACGTCAATCCTGTGATTTCCATATTTTAATTTTTCCATCTTGGTTTTTCAACTTCAGTGTTGAGTAGTGTATAAAGGCATTGGTCACCTTTTTGCGCCGGCGTAGCATGCTGTACATAGCCATGTCTGCTGAAATGTCAACACAAAGCATTCATCGCTGAGTGTGGGACAGTCACAGAGGAGCAAGTTACTGCAGTGCGGCTGGCCACAGAGGTCCCTCGTATCTCCATGTGTGAGCACATGTATGTGGAATTCATGCATATGTATTTCGAAGATGTATGTCCATATGGAATAGAGTGTAGGTAGAAGAGTATATGGGTATGAAAAGATATTTGAATGTTTGGGGCATATTTAGTAAATTTGGGTCCCTTTAACATTTGTGTATAAGAATTCCAATTGTCTTTTCCATTTTTGGAAAAAACACTTGGAAGTAATGTGCAAAACAGATTTGCTGTACAACAGAAACCCCCTTGATCATTATGGGGTCCATCTGGCTTCTGTTACATGTCTGCTTTTGTTGTTTTTTCTGTTCTAAAAACAGACCCATAACGGAACCCAGATGGATCCCATAATGATCAAGGGGCCATTCTGATTCCATTTGTTTCTGCCATGCAGTCAATCCATTTTGCATGTTAAGGGCTATCCTGGCTGAAAATATTTGACCTATCTCAGGATAGAAGGGGTCCGACATCTGACGAGGTTTGACACCACAATGTAGTAGCTAGATAGGGCAAACCTTGACGTGTAACCTTAGCCTAAATTTCACACTGTAGCCCACGCCCTAATGGGATTTTTCTAAGTAGCCCCAGACCCCATTTTAGTTTGAGACCCCTGGTCTAAAAAATAATGCTGTATGGTATTTCTAATATTATCAACATACATTGCCTACATAACAGTGCTCATGCTCATACTCAACCTTCTTTCGACCAACATTTTATGGTGGAGGAGAGTTGGGATCCATCAGACTCATCGGATAATTGGGGAGTCCCACCGATGTCAGCAGGTCCAGCTGACTTTTCTTCCATGTTTGTGGGCAGCTTTAGAATAAAGTGTTTAGATGCATAGCCAAGAGCCATTAATGATGGAGACCATAGCTGATTTTCCACCTCCTCTCTCGCTTCTCCCTGTCTACATTTTCTGTACTGGTTTTATAAGCACGAGGCCTTGCAGGAACATATACTCTATGTAAAGTCATATTTGTATTAGCACTATAGCTGAAGAACATATTGATTCCTGATGAAGACTTCCATTAATCCTTTTCTTCAGACATGTTAACAAATTGGTGTGGTAACATTTGACCTAGTCATTGACTTGCATCAACCTTTGGCTCAGTGCGCCGAGCCGCCTACAGATCTATAGAATTGGTGGGACGGAATTTGCCTTCATATTTTATGTGACCCATGCTTGTCAAAGTGAGAAGAAAAAAAAAATCAAGATATCGACCTTCGGGAAATCATTTAGACTGAAGGAAATATATATTCTCAGATTTTAGAAATGCAAATGTGGGTGTAAATAAAGATGTGGTGTCAAGACGTTTCTATGGATTAACTTCTTTAGGGGATTCTGAGTCAAAAGCCGAGGTTTTGTTGTTCAGGATCCTCATCCATTATTCAGAGTGCATTACATGGACAGCCCATTGTTTTTAACAGGAACTGTGTAATTCCTCATCTCTCCTGTAGAGGCTCTGCAGTTAAATTGGACACTTTCTGCCAGGTTTTACATAAGTCGATTTTGGAGATTATCAACAGCATAAACTTAAACTTATTCTTGGTCAGATGTATATTTTGAAGCTCCTCAGTCTCAGTGCAAAATCTCTAGGTTCCCTTTCTTTACGTGTCATTTAATATTGGTCTTGGTATGTGGCTATGATGCCTTTGGATCCTTTGAGGCATCAGAACCTTTGCTTCCACTGCACCCCCTTAATGTTCCATTTTAGTCATTGAGGGACCCTACTGGCAAAAAGAAATTGTCAAAAGGTTAAAACCTAAAAATTATATCTGAATTCTCAGGAGACCTGAATAAGATGTACCACTGAGGTATATTTGTGCCTCCCAAAATTCTAGACTTTTTAACTACTATGGATTAAAATTGAATATTTTGCTGGACAGAGATCATCCAGTATATTGGAATACTTCATGCCAGAACAACAATTAGGGTATTGCAAAGAGGTTGTTATCTCAGAACCCCCTTAATATACACCTGTCCCAGGTATCCCGGGATTTGTTCTCTTCTCCTGGATCCGCTGCCCTCTCTTGGGCTCCACTTTGGGTTTTGCAGGTTGCCCAGTGGGAATCAATCACACCATCTCCCTATACCTAATTAAAAGTCATTGGCACACCCCTGTGCCTTGGGATTTAAGACTCTAGTCTTCCTTGTTTGGTATGCTCATTATCTGTAATTTTTTGTGTCAACTTGTATCCATCTCTGCTCAGTTCTCCTCCATCTGTCTGCCTGCTCCTTAGTTTCCAGTTAGTTCATTTCCACATGCCCTCTGCAAGCCACACCTATGTCTGTGGTCCATATGCCCCCCTAGATCAGAGGCTTAGCAGATCCACCTCACCTGGTGAGCCCTTACACCATTCCTTTGAGTAGGGTGTCCAACAACCAACTCTAAGGTGGTGGAATCCCCATTGTCAGGTTTTGATGAGCTTTTGGCCAAGATCTGTCTCTCCTGACTCTCCCATTCACATGCATGCTTAGATTGAGCAAGTGTTCACCTATTAACAATTAAGGGAATGGAGTAAGGATCGTCACTGAAAAATTCAACATAGTCAACAGGTGGTTAAAACGTTTAAGAATGTCTGTAGGCCAATCGTTGGTCGAAATGAATGATTTTATGTCTGAAGCAACAAATATTGCTCATTAGAAGAAAATTACCAACATAAAATATTTCTAGATTTCTAGGGAAGCCCCCATTTTATTATTTTTCACAAGACATAGATGACTTTCCTACTAATTCCAGATTCATACCTTTTTCGTTATGAAACATCTGTTGAATGGAAACCAATTTTTAAGTTATCCAATATTCGTTCAATTGAAGATATAAGAGATAAAATATCATCCCATAACACATTCAAACTATCCTCTGCAATTAGAAGTGACACTCTATAAAAAAAAACATAGAATCAAATGGTATCTCTTAAAAAAATAAAAATTCTTTTCATCTCTCTTCCCTGCTTTCCTGCCCAATAAAGTTTTTTTTTCCCTTCCCTCCTCACATTTTCCCTACCCCTTTTTCCATTTATCCAGTTAATTCACTTGTTTTATGATCCCTGGATAAATGTTTGACTTTATAATCTTGAAAAACTCTTTTTCCTTTTAAGGAAAAAAAAAAGATTTTTCTCACCTTAACTCCGATCCTTCGGCGCTCTACGTCCTCTTCTGAAGCCAGCAGCTGACTTCAATGTGCAAGCGATGGGAAAGCATGACATCACTAGTGTGTGCCCCCAGTCACTTGCACGGTGACGTCAGCTGATGGCCACTGATTGGCCGGCAATGTGTATTGCAGAGCTGTCGAGGATGCACATCCAGTTGAAGTTTGTTCTACATCGGTGAGCCTCCCATCCTCATGGGCCCAATCCCGGTCGTGACCTCTATGACCGAGATTATGTCCCCGGATGAAGGGCTGGTCGAATCAGAATGAGTAAGTTCATCTGACGTTAATATGTATGGGGGCCTTAAGAGTCACTCTTTATGATGGCTCCCTGTCCTAGTTAATAGACGGAGACCCCAGCTTCTTATCTTTATATGGACTTACCGGGCACATTCAAAAGGGACAATCACTTTAAAATATCATAATGTTAGACCAAGTGACCCTAGATAATTGACCATTGGTCTGTAGGGAATTTGTGTCATACAAGTTCCATTATGAACACAAATTATATATTATAATTGTGACGTGTAGATCAGATACCCATGGATCTGAGTTGAAAACATTTACTAATTTCCACCACCTAGTCCCGATGAAATGTGGGACCCAGCCTTCCTCTCAGAATCACATTGGAGAGTTTGTGGGATAAGTCATCTAGTAACATTATTTCAAGAGAACAGGTGCCCCTTCAATGTAGATCTCTTAAAGAAAGACAAGGGAGATATCTGTCCCCTCAAAGGCAAATCCTGGACATAGTACACAGCTGTTAAATATCTTCAGAAATTCCTGGTTAGTAAACAATTAATCCTGGACTAAATTTAGCCACAAGTTTTTTCTATGAATGGTCATGTTATTTTTTACCAATACATAAGTATCCAAGCTTGAGCACTTTGGTTGCATGACAGCAGTCCATGTGTGAGATCACAGCAAGTAATCCTACCCTACTCTGTTTGGTCCTATATCAGTCAACTACATGTCCATTGTGAAAAATCTACTTTAAAGTCAAATGAAAGCTCTAATAGTGTGATTGGTCTATTTGAACCCTTAAGATGATTTCCAAAATTCCAAACTAGAAGTGCCAAGATATCATCACTAATAACCTTTTCTTAAACCATTTAATTCCAGAATGTCAACCCTTTAGGACCAACGGTCTACAAAATCCGTTAGCTGTACCTTTGAACCACAAAATGACCTCCAAATTATAAACCCACAAGTTCCAAGATGTCTATACTTCATTAACATGCCAACACTCTCAGTACTTTCATTTCAGCAATAGGGTAGCACCATGGGCCTTTAAGGAAGCAAAAGGAGATGTCCATGACTTAAATATTGAATGCCTAAAAATTGTTTGGGGTTCAACCCCTACCACTTACTGATCAGTTTGATAGCCACCTGAGGTATACAGTGTAAAGATTTGTACACTGTGCAGTGACCGTTCTCATGTACTAGAGAAGGTCTCTCATTGGAGTGATCCTATTGACCAGTTGATTGGTGAATGTGACCAGTGGCAGATCAGTTATTTACGATTTTAAAATCTCCTGAGCAG
Organism: Dendrobates tinctorius; assembly: GCF_039654945.1. Classification (NCBI taxonomy): domain Eukaryota; kingdom Metazoa; phylum Chordata; class Amphibia; order Anura; family Dendrobatidae; genus Dendrobates; species Dendrobates tinctorius. The sequence continues at coordinate 15,693,490 of NW_027361677.1, forward strand.
TATATCTCTACTTTCTAAATGACTTAGACTGTATAACGCCTGAAGTAGTAAGGTTCTTCTGTTTGGCCATGAGAGCACATTGATAAGTAACTCTGAATATGCAGATGCCACAAATAGTGATGGGTGGACCCGTGGATGTTTGGATCCATCAGGTTTGGCCAAACATTTTTAAAAGTTTGGTTCGGGTATCAAAACGGTACTTGAACTCAAACCAGAACCCGGACCCCATTCAAATGAATGGGGTGCCTGAAAATCCAGTGTTTCCCATGCTGTCATCTGTGTGACAGCAAGAGAAACACTATCTCTGATTGGCGGTAACTTTGTTACCGCTGATCAGAGCACTGTAGTTCCCACACTGCCACTCAGATGACAGCATTTGAGCCAGCAGTTGTGACCAGAGGTAAAAAGGTTACCGCCTGTCACAGGAATCAGCTAAGAGTACTACTGTCATCATTGTACACCTGGTCTCACTGATAGCAGCGAGAACAGGCATACGATGATAATATTCACCAGCTGGCGCCTGTCCAATAGAAAAATAAAATAAAAAAAGGCATGGGGATCCCTCTATTATTGCTAACCAAAGTAGGTAAAGCTGACAGCTGCGGGCTGCGACCTGCAGCTGTCAGCTTTATATTGGCTATTTATTAAAAATGAGGGTGGGGACCCTATGCCTTTTTTTAATTATTATTTTAAATAATGTAAAAAAAAAAACAGTGTGGGATCTCTCTATTTTTGCCAACTAGCCAATATAAATCTGACAGCTGTCAGCTTTACTTGCGCTGGTTACTACAAATAGAGTGGGCCACACGTCATTTTGTTTTTGTATATAGTGTGCCCCCCCTGCTAATCACAGCCATGCCAATATTTGTCATGGCGGTGATTGAGCAAGAAGTGTTCACATCGGCAAAGCTTGTTGATTAGCTGTGCATCAGCCTTTCAACGAACTTTGTTCCGGCTGCCAAACCTAAACCGTAGCATGGACTTGCTGGAGAAGTCCACGTTCGGGGTCCGTTCATGGACACAGACTTTGAACTTTAACGTTTGGGTTTCTCCCATCCCTAGTCAAAAAGGCTTTCTTTGTCTATGAACCGTTTCATTAGATCAATGAGCTAGGATAGTGGAATAAGATCACCTAAAAGTGTACATAGAACCAAAAAAATGTAATGCCACGAAAAAGACATTTTTTACTATGGAAGTTCTTTAGATACATTAGATTCAAACCAGCCTCTTTCCAGTTAATTAAACTGAAAGGGAGAGCAAGGAGTGATAGACTCAGATTTCAGAAGCATGATTCAGATTGTCTGGGCTATAAAGGGAAACAGGGGAGGAGAAGTGGTGAAAACAGTATATGCATTCCTGGTGTGGAGATGCCTGGTTGTGTTTACTCTACTCTCTCTCTCTAGTCACCTTCAATAAATCACTGTCTTTATCTTGTTTTGTAAAATAACAGTGAACTGTGATATCATTAATGAGCTCCTACCTTGGAGTCATGGAGTGATTCAGACCTCCTTGAAGTCCATCACTTAGGATTGTGCAATAGAGCAAATCACTCATGTGAACCTTTAATCACCCTGGATGAATATTGCTGAGAACTGCTTTGTACCTCCATGGAATGAGGTTTACCGGATGGATAAATTTCATGAATTAAAACTTTTGTGGATATTTTAGGTACATTGTGTCACCTCGAGACAATCCTGGAAGATCAGTGAAAGTCACTCGTATTGTTTTTGTTATTATAGGGAATGAAAGAGAAAATCTCCCTCAAAAAATAAAAAAAGTTATTTTAGGCTCTTACATGGCTAACACATTAAAGATATTGGGTTACTAAGTATTACCACCCAGCTCCCTTCAATCCCTGAAAGATATTTACGCTGATGATGCTATGTATATTAGGTAGCAAGTGAGTAGACAGTTCTTGAACATGATGTACTGGAAAAAGAAAAAGACAAATTAGGCAAGTGTGAGGATCTGAGCAAATTTCACAAGGGTTCAAATAATGATGGTAAGATGACTGGGTCACTGCATCTTCAAAATTTCAAGTCTTTGGGCAGAGTGACGGCTCAGTGGTTAACACTGGTGTCCTGGGTTCAAATCCCACAAAGAACAACATTTGTAACAAGCTGGTATGTTGTCCCTGTGTTTGCGTGGGTTTCCTCTGGGTTCTCCAGTTTCTTCCCACACTCCAGAAAGAAGTCAATCATTTCCACTGCCTCTCTATTTATTTCAGTAGGAGCATTCTCATTAAGAATAAATCAAGCGGTAATGCTCATGATGGACCCTCACTCCATTCAGCTATGTAAACAGGCTGCAGATCATCAAATGAATGTGTACAAAGATAATTTTTCTTTGATACGGACCGAGAAGAGCCTGGAGCCGCAAAACTAAGTGACCATCTGGTTAATAATAATAATAAATTTTATTTCTATAGCGCCGACATATTCCGCAGCACTTTACATTTCAGAGGGGATTTGTACAGACAATAGACATTACAGCATAACAATAATCACATAGATCATAACAGATACCAAGAGGAATGAGGGCCCTGCTCGCAAGCTTACAGTCTATGAGGAAAGAGGGAGACACAAAAGGTGGGTGGTAACAGTTGCCCTGATTGTATGGACCAGTCATAATGTTAAGTGTGTAACAGTACAGACACAGAGGGCTGATGGATGCATAAAGCATGTGGGAACATGATGCGGGGAACCTGGTTATGGTAAAAAACTTTTGGCTGTGCCACACAGGGATAGATTAGGTTAATATGTTGAGGTGATAGGCCAGTCTGAATAAATGTGTTTTCAGGGCACGCTTAAAATTGTGGGGATTGGGGACTAATCGTATTGACCTCGGAAGTGCATTCCAAAGAATTGGCGAGGCACGTGTAAAGTCTTGGAGACGGGAGTGGGAGGTTCTGACTATTGAGGATACTAACCTCAGGTCATCAGCAGAATGGAGGGCGCGGGTAGGGTGGTATACTGAAACAAGGGAGGAGATGTAGGGTGGTGCTGAGCCATGAAGAGCTTTGTGGGTGAGGGTAATAAGTTTGTACTGGATTCTGGAGTGGATGGATAGCCAGTGTAAGGACTGGCACAAGGTAGAGGCATCGGTGTAACGATTGGTGAGGAATATGATCCTGGCTGCAGCATTCAAGACAGATTGGAGAGGGGAGAGTTTGGTAAGAGGGAGACCGATTAGAAGAGAGTTACAATAGTCGAGACGAGAATGAATAAGAGAAACAGTAAGAGTTTTTGCAGAGTCAAAAGTAAGAAAAGGTCGAATTCTAGAAATGTTTTTGAGGTGCAGATGACAAGAGCGAGCCAGTGATCGAATGTGGGGGGCAAAGGAAAGCTCGGAATCAAGTATGACCCCAAGACAGCGGGCCTGTTGCTGGGGAGTAATAGTGGAACCACACACGGAAATGGCAGTGTTGGGTATAGGTACATTAGTAGAGGGAGGAAACACCAGGAGTTCAGTCTTTGACAGGTTCAGTTTCAGATATAGTGAGGACATGATGTTAGACACAGCGTTTAGACAATCGCCCGTGTTTTCTAGAAAGGCTGGCGTGATGTCAGGAGAAGAAGCGTATAATTGGGTGTCATCAGCATAGAGATGGTACTGGAAACCAAATCTACTGATTGTTTGACCAATAGGGGGCAGTGTACAAGGAGAACAGGAGGGGGCCTAGAACCGATCCTTGAGGAACCCCAACAGTAAGGGGAAGGTGAGAGGAGGAGGAACCAGCAAAAGATACAGTAAAGGAGCGGTCAGAGAGATAGGAGGAGAACAGGAGAGAACGGTGTCCTTGAGGCCAATGGAACGGAGCATAGTGAGGAGGAGCTGATGATCTACAGTGTCGAATGCTGCAGAGAGATCCAATAGAATTAGCATGGAGTAATGACCATTTGATTTAGCTGTTAGCAGATGATTAGAGACTTTAGTGAGGGCAGTTTCAGTGGAGTGTAAAGAGCGGAAACCGGATTGGAGAGGGTCGAGAACAGAGTTTTCTGAGAGATAGCGGATAAGACGGGAGTGGACCAGGCGTTCCAGGAGTTTAGAGATGAAGGGAAGATTAGAGACAGGTCTATAGTTAGCGGCACAGTTTTGGTGGAGGGATGGTTTTTTAAGTAGTGGATGTATGATGGCATGCTTAAATGAGGAGAGAAAGATACCAGAAGAGAAGGTTCTTTGCTAGAGCACCTAATAGTGTGGTTAGACTTGAGCCCAGGTAGAACCCATGTGCTACTTCAGGACAGAACCCGGAGACACAGCAGTTGACCCCTAACGGGCATGGAAGCAGGGCTGGATTTGGAGAGCTGGTTAACAGGAGGTTAGACAGAGCTGGTTCAATATAGGACTGCATGGCTGGTAGACAGGATGGTTACTGGATCAGGCATGGACAGGATAGATTCAGGAACACAGGGAAGACTCGGATGCAGGATCACAGGTGCAGGTTCACACTGGACAGGTGAGGGTAATGATAATGGTGTGTACTAGGCAGATCAGACTTCAAGACTAGAGTTGAGCAAATTTTTCAAAAATTAGTTCCTATTATGATCGATGAAGAATATTGTTTTTACAATATTCTCCCAACTCAGCCGAACGTAATTGGAGTCAATGGGAGTAGAAATGGACGAATATGTTCGGAACCGATCATTAAACATAAATTTGGCATGAATAGGGTACCAATATTGCACAAATATGGAAAATTCAGATTCGGCGACCGGTTCCGAACATATTCACTCAACTCTATTGAGGACTAGATATAAGCTGGAAGGATCCAGGAACAGATACAGCAGGACAGCCAGGATCAAGTTCAGATACAATGGACAGGATCAGAGTCAGTGAACACAGGTATCGGAACCTTATGACTGAGTAGCAGGAAAACACACTAATCAACAATTTTGCTAAGGTACTTGTCTATAAGGAGGGGTGCCTTGAATATCAGACATCTCTCAGCTATTGGCTTGGGGATTTTCAGAAGCATGTGTTCACTGCCCCTTTAAGAAACAGGGTGTGAGTGCCATATGCACAGTCCCAGGAGATCTGCGCGCCGTGCGCAAGTGCTGGGAGGCAGCAGATGCAGTGAGGAACGGGCCAGAGAGGGTGAATCAGCGAGAAAATTGGTGTCCCTGCCGGAGGGAGGAAAGGGAATTGTGCAGGGATGCCTGTGCTATCATTACATTCTTGGTGGTACATTGTCCTGTGTAAACAGGACTTCTCATACTGCTGAGAACTATGGCAGCCAATGCGCACTGAGTGATCTACTATACATCGCTCAGTGCACATTTTTTACTGTGGTATTTCTGTGTGAACAGTCATTCAAATAACCGCTGGTTGGTTAAATCGTAAAATTGGAGATGCAAAGATTGTGGTTGCACCTAGGCCATGAAACCTGAGGTCAAACGTGTAGATTAAAATTTCTTGACGCCAATGAAAAATCTCTCATAAAACCCCCATTAACCATGTTCTGTTTAAATCCGTAAAGTCTTGGTCTTTTATCTTTCTTACTTACGCAACCATGTTCCAGTCTGACTCATGACTGCAGTTTCTACAACTCCAAAGCCAGGCCCTCTGGAGGCTGAAAATGTCCAATACTGAAATTTTAAATGATAGTTGGTGAATCCTTTTACAGATTTTGCACTTAAGCCAAGATAAATTAGTCTCTGGGTTAAACAGAGAGTCCTTCACACCCTAGCGCGTATAGCACCCTCAAGAGCCATGTGTGATGATTGGGGAACCAGGAATAGATTTTACATTGGGTTCCTGGATGTTTAAGTTATGCTTTTGGGTGACCATGATGGGGGACAACCTAAGTTGTGGTCTTTTTTATCATGAAGCTGCAGCTTATAGTTGGAGCTCTTTTCAATATTGTGTGTTTAGAACTAAGAACTTTGGGTTACACATTTTAGGTCCAAGGCCTATGGTCTGCCCGAGATGTGTCCCTCTCACCATGAAGCCCATAGCTCCTACAGAGCACCTTCTTGGCCATATATAGTCTTTGTCAACATATTTATCTCTATAAAATTGGGGTATTTAGGACATTAGATAGAGAAGGAGATGTGGGTCATCAAGTGGAACAGTTTAGAGTCGTTGTATTGATCATGAAACCTTTTGGAGATAGACCGATTTGGGTCAGAAATGCCATTAGCTCCATTCCTCTTTCTCTCTTTTAAGACGACCAAAGCATCGACTGAGCAGTTAAACAAAATACCGAATCATGAAATAATATGTGAACTTATTGTATATTAAGCAGCGATTTTTTTTATGCACAGGTTTCTCACTGAATAGATTTCTGAAGGCCGAATACGTGGAGGGACATGGCGCCCGCACAAAGGAAAGTTCACCTCTGAACACCACAATGGTTCTGTGTATGCCGACACACTGTGCGGGAACCTGTGAACCAACTCTTTATTTTTCCTTCTTCTCTGCATTTCCTTTCATCCGGAGAATTCACACCGGTATAATAAAATGTGTTTTTCAATCTCAAACGTTCGTCCGACTTTAGGATTCGACAGCCATCTCATCCCCTGCTATCAAGCCTAAATGGTTCATGGTTAACCCTTGGATCGGTGGAAGGCTGACATGAAATGGAGGTTTTCCTAAACGAGGTTTGATGATTCTGACACAGCTTATTGAGCACAGATGACACCTCCATGACTCTCGAATGACCCTTTGTACAGTTATGAGTCAAACCCCACAGTGCTTAACTGGAGACAGCAGTATTAATGGTGTCTCATTTTATGGCTTTTGCACTTCAGTAAATCCGGAGAAACAAAATACTGCATTGCATCTAACCTGTTTACGGGAGAACAGCGGGAAGAATACAACATGTTCATGTCTTTGTATCGCACATAGAAATTGTTTTATGTTCCGCACAGTTGGTTTTGTTGAATGACAAAATAATGTATCTCAAAAATTGCACCTAGTATCTGATGGAAATGTGAAAATAAGGTATGGACCATGTGTGCAATGAGAAGATGTGTCTTTAAGACCATAGCGAGCAGTACTTGTCTACAGCTGATTATTTTGGACCATCCAATGTCCATAAAGAGCCACCAACAGATCATGTTTTCACGATCTCCTTAGTGTTGCTCAAGTGATTGATTTCTCACCAGTGCAATACTAAGGAAATTCCAAAAACATGATCTGTTGGTGGTTCTTGAGGACTGGAGTTGGAGAACATCGCCTTAAGGCCTCCCAAGACTACATAATAAACATATGTAAAAAAAAAAGTCATGACATCACCTATTATGAATGGTGGATCCTGTATTATCTACTGTATATAGGTGTTATCTGTAGAGATGGGCGAACCCGAACTTTAAAGTTCGGCGTCCGTATCGAACACCTTCTGTTCGGGCATGGACAACGAACACGGACTTCACCAGGAAGTCCGTGTTACTGTTCGGGTTCAGCAGCTCGAACACCAGGTGTTTCTCATGTGCATGGCAGCACGGCAAACACTGCTTCTGATCGGTGGTGAAATCATCCCCGCCGGTCAGCGAGCCGCGGTTCCCACGCTGTCCAAAGACAGTGATCGGAGGTATAAAGTTTACCTCCGGTCACTGGTGTCAGCTGATGGAACTACAGTTCCCATCGTCCGACGCCTGCTGCCGCTAATAACAGTGAGAGCAGGAGCGGCGGATGGGAGTATTCATCCGCTTCTCCTGCGCTGTAAATAAATAATTTTTTAAAAAAACGGCGTGGGTTCCCTTAGCATTTTTGATAACCAGCCAGGCAAAACTCACAGCTGGGGGCTGCAACCCTCAGCTGTCAGCTTCAGCAAGGCTGGTTATCAAAAATAGAGGAGTCCCCTCACTGTTTTTTTAATTATTGGAATAAATAATTTAAAAAAATGGTGTGGTGTCCCCGCCGGACCCGAACATCCAGGTGTTATTAGTCATTGTACAGGAGGAGGAGGTGAGTTGTGACTTTATCTATTGTAAATGGAGGATCCTGTGTTATTTACTGTATATACAGGTGTTATCAGTTATTGTACAGGAGTAGGAGGTGAGCTAAGACACTTCCTATTGTGATTGGTGGATCCTGTGTTGTCTAGTGCAGTGGTCCCCAACCTTTTTTGCACCAGGGACCGGTTTCAAGCAAGACCATTCTTCCATGGCCCGGCAGGGCGGGGATGGAGGTGTGGCAGGGGCGGGGCTTTGGTCATAAGGGGGCGAGGCTATGGACGCAGTTGTAGTGTAGCAGTGCATACTTATAATTAAATAACTTTTATAATGTGACTCAACTCACCATAGGTTTTGAATGAGTGCTCCATCACCCCCTTCTCCCCATCATTGCCTTCACCCCATCACTGCCATCTCTCCATCATTGCCTTCAATCCATCACTGCTGTCTCCCCATCATTGCCTTCACCCCATCACTCCCTTCTCCCCATCATTGCCTTCACCCCATTACTCCCCTCTCCCCATCATTGCCTTTACCCCATCATTGCCTTCACCCCATCACTGCCGTCTCTCCATCATTGCCTTCACCCCATCACTGCCGTCTCTCCATCATTGCCTTCACCCCATCACTGCTGTCTCCCCATCATTGCCTTCACCCCATCACTGCTGTCTCCCCATCATTGCCTTCACCCCATCACTGCTGTCTCCCCATCATTGCCTTCACCCCATCACTCCCCTCTCCCCATCATTGCCTTCACTCCATCACTGCTGTCTCCCCATCATTGCCTTCACCCAACACTCCCTTCTCCCCATCATTGCCTTCACCCCATCACTTCCCTCTCCCCATCATTGCCTTCACCCCATCACTCCCTTCTCCCCATCATTGCCTTCACCCCATCACTGCTGTCTCCCCATCATTGCCTTCATCCCATCACTCCCCTCTCCCCATCATTGCCTTCACCCCATCACTCCCTTCTCCCCATCATTGCCTTCACCCCATCACTCCCGTCTCTCCATCACTCCCCTCATGGCCTTCTCCTCATGTCCCCATCTCCTCCAGGGCCAGGCTACACACACACACACACACACACACACACACGGCCAGGCTACACACACACAGACACCACCTCTCTCCTCTCACCTGTCGCAGCATCGCCCGGGCTTCCTCGCTCTGACACAGCAGCGGCCGCGCTCTCCTCTCTGTCTCAGTCAGAGACAGGAAGCACGGGCGGTGGGCAGGAAGCTGGACGGGTCCTTGCAGCTCCGCTCCTGCTATTCCCTCTTGCAGGCAGCGGAGCTGCTTGGATCGCTCCCTGGCCGCCGCTAAGAACTGCTGCACGCCGCCCCAGCCCCCGCTACGCCACTGACCGCCCCTGGCTCCCCCTGTGTCCGCGGACCGGCAAGGGCACTGCAGCAGCCCGGTGCTGGGCCGCGGACCGGCGGTTGGGGACCCCTGGTCTACTGTATATATAGTTGTTAAGTCATTGTACATGAGGAGGAGGTGAGCTATGACACCACCTATTCTCAATGGTGGATCCTGTGTTATCTAATGTATATAGAGGTGTTCTCAATCATTGTACAGGAGAAGGTGAGCTGTGACTTCATCTATTGTAAAAGCTGAATCCTGTGTCATCTCCTGTACATAGAGGTGGTATCAGTCATTGAACCACTTCTTGAATGCTTTAGTTTCCATGCAAAATAATGGACCAGTGCCACTCCAGCAACTTTGGTGCTGTGACTATTATGTCATGTCAGTGCTGCAGCCTATCAGGAGCCACTGATCGGCCGCAGAGTTATGTATGAAGGAACTGTGAAGACCAAAGCCTATCAGTGGCCGCTGAAAGGCTGCAACCCTTGTATGACAAATATCACATGAGCATTTGTAGCCACAGCACCAAAATCACTGTAATTGTGTCTGTCAGGGAGGTAAGTGTACTGTGTATATTTTTTATATTATACAGGGGTGGGCTATAGTATTTAAGAAGGGTCTATCCACTACTTGGTGGATCATTGTGTTATTTACTGTATCTAGAAAAGTTGTCTTTTCCTATCTGTGGTGATAATGAGACTACTGAAAAGTCATACTCAACAAGGAGTGTGACTGTAATATTAGGCTTAGTGGTCATTGTGAAAAATTGCTAGATTTCAGGTTTTTTTTAATTTCCTTATTAATTTGATATGATATTGATATGGAAAATTGAAGAGAAGCTATCAAACATTTTTATAAATACATTCAACATAATTGTTTTTCAATCAATAGACCATTTTCACCTTCCCTTTAAGTGCATCCCCGATCCCACGAGTCTCGTACACTAACATATTGGTTATATGACTAATATCGGATGAAATTCTAATTATTCGGTTATATTAAATCTTCAGTTGTTTTTCCTTGTAAAGTGGTAGAAAGCACAATCCGCAAATGTATTTTGTAAAGGACAGAAGGCAAAAGCCGAACAAACACAATACTATTGATATGTTGAGAGAGCATTTATTTCAGAGTGGTCTAATTTTATCCCTGCAGTATTAAAACCCGAATTTCCAAGACTCTTCCTTACAAAGACAATAGGGCAATACGTCTAGAAAACCAGAAGTTAATTTTCAGCCACTTTACAACTCCGGAGAGACATTTCTAAGTGTCTGGGAGACTGGTATTAATTTTGTTCATAGCCAAGATAAATAGTGTATGACATAATTTAATGTGGATAGTGCGTTTCGCTCCCATCATGCTACACAGCATAAGATTTCAGAAATTTCAAAGGGACCAATAAACCGGAGAGATTTTCCAATGACTTAAAACAGAGAGAACTGATTGAAAAAAGAAAATGCACTTAACAGCTAGAGCTGCAGAAATAAAACCTATGTACTACTGAACAAAGACGGAGGTAACTACGTGTATCACCTTCTCTACGGACATGGCTCCAAAGCAAGCAACAGTTGGAAAAAATAGAGGTCTGCATTTTTTCCAGAAACAGCGCCATCGTTGCGAAGAGGTTGTGTCTGGTATTGTAGCGTAGGCTATTCATTCCAATGGAACCAAGTCATAATTTCGGAATTGGACTGTGGATGAGGGTGCTGCTGTTTCTGAAAAAAAAAAAAAAAATCTTACAAATAAAATAGACATTGATTGCATTGTCCATCAAGACAAAGTCTGATTGGTATGTGAGGAAGATTTAAAGTGGGGCACAAATATTAAATTAAATTAAAGTAAGCTAAACCTGCCAATATCAACGGGACTGACTAACATTAGTGCTGACATTCCACCACCTGCTGTCCCTCCTGTATAGCCACCATTCCTCCAATTGCCAACCAGCCTCTAGGTCTGTGTTCCTCAACTCGTGTCCTCGAGAGCCACCAACAGATCATGTTTTCGGGATGTCTGTTGTATTACACAGATTATGAATTTATCATCTGTTGGACATTCCCTCAGCCACCCCAGCTACCTGTTCCTAGGGGGTCAGTTGCCATTTACTCAAGGTCAGTACTGGAGTAGCACCTGGACCACCTCCCTTGTATCTCCTTGGATTTCAGTGTCGTTCACTGCTGCATATCCGTGGTCAGATTTTGTGAGGCTCCTAGTCACATCCCTCAAGGTCTTCTTGGGCTTTGACACAGAGGTTCCTCCACCCAGCCTATTACACTTTGTTTTCCAGAGTTTTTTTTGTCCAACCTCTCATCCCATTCAATAAAAAAATGCCAAACTAGTACATCAGCTTCATAAAACCACTGCCTGCAAGCTCTAATAAAAGATACTTGTCTATCTTGCCAGCAGTGGTAAAATCAGCTCTTTGCTCTCCATTGCTCTTCATTTTGGCTAGCAAAAAAGTTAACTGTTTATTTATTGAAAGGGCTTGTTCTCAGATGTCATTCCCTTTTATTAAAAGAAAATTTCTTTTAATTTGCCTTAAAGAATTTGTTTCATCCTCTTTATAGGGCATTTGATGGTCGAATAGGGTAATATTTTGCTTAGTAGTCTATTCCACTTGCCAAACTGGAGAGGCATTTGCCGAGAGTGGTTCTCTCTTGCTGTACTTCAACAAAAGGGTTGGCATTTAATATAACTTTTCCCAAGTACCAGCTGCTGATTTCCAACTTTTCTGAGATAGGAATTCAGTTGATTAGTCCAAGAGTGATACTCATGCACCAATGGTGGCTCTGTGCTGACTTGGTTAGACCTCCCACAAAATCCAAATTTTCACGCACCACTGGTGACTCCATGCTGACTCGGTTAGATCCCCTACAAGGTCCAAATGCTCATGCACCATTGATAGCTCCGTGCTGACTTTTTTAGACCCCCACAAGTTCCAAATTCTCATGTACCACTGGTAACTCCTTGCTCCCATGGTTAGACCCCCACATGGTCCAAATTCTCATGCACCACTGGTAGCTCCATGCTGACTCGGTTAGACCCCCACAAGGTCCAAATTCTCATGCACCACTGGTAGCTCCATGCTGACTCGGTTAGACCCCCACAAGGTCCAAATTCTCATGCACCGCTGGTAGCTCCATGCTGTCTCGGTTAGACCCCCTTCAAGGTCCAAAGCCATTGAAAATCCAAGATTTTGAGGAACCAGAGAAAATAGGTATAAAACAAAGCCATGTGACTGTAATTTCTACTGTACTTCTGGCTTGAAAAAGGCCTTCTTGGGTCCAAATGTTGCTTCACTTGTCTGCCTCAATTGTATTTCACCATGTGGTTTTTAAACGATGGAATAAAGGTTATGTTTTATCATTATCTTCATTGGTGCCTCGGAATCTTGGATTTTTTAGGACCTCAGTTGATCACTGACCTGGCTTTGATGCAAAACGGGATTGTCTTGATAAGACGCTTTTTATTTACACATGGCAAACAATAATTGTAGTCTACAGCTTGAATTATAATATAATCTCTCCGTCATACAAAATAGAAATAGACCAGTTAATGGTCTGAAAGCATCATGTCAATGTAACCCGTAAGTGCGAAAACAATTAGGAAACAAATATCCCACAAAAACAAAAATAAGGACCTGATCTTACGTAATTTTCGGAACAAGGGTGTGATGTACGTTAATCATCTTCTCCTCTAATGAGATTACACCATGTGGGAAATCAGACACTTGATGTAATGCATTCCTTCAAATGAGCACTCAGACGGCCCCAGAAGAGGAAATTATTTATTTACTTGATTTCTTTTCTTCTTCTTTACTCTACGGCCAATGTCCAAACGTGAGAAAATTCTATTTTAGAATTCATTTGCTTTTCTTCCCCCTAATTCTTCCTGTTTTTAATTAATTTCTGCGATCATGTTTGCTCCTTTGTCTTGATTGACTCTTGAAATCAAATTTGTCTTGCACCCTGAAATTTCCTTTTTCAGCTTACTAAAAAAAAAATACACTTACACTTGAGAATTCATGTTTTAGCTAGCTAAAGATTAGAGCCAACACTTTACACTACATTGGCCTACCAGCCAAGGAAAAAATTGGCAGAAAAAAATCATTTACATTTTTCACTTGCAACTGTTTTCTCCGATGCGAATTTGTTTTGTCAGTGTTTAAAATAAGGTAGATGCCTGGTGGAATCAGGCAGAATACCAAAAACAAGAAAGACTATATAATATATATCAACACTGTTTTTTTTTTAATTTTAATTAAAATATTTAAATTAATTTTAAAAAGTAGTAATAATTAAAACAAATAATTTAAATATTTAGCAGAACATTTGAAAATTTCTAATAAATGTATAAAGACTATAAAATATTTAAACACAAATAATATGTAATGTAATAGTGAAGTAATGTAGAATAATGAGAGAATTGAATCAATGCAAATTAAACTTTGAATTCACTAAATCTGGCTATTTTGATTAAATTGCTGTTTTCCTGGTGAAAATCGCCTAACATTTTACAAATTAGCGAAGATTTTATCATGCCGAGAAGGCTCCCATGACCTCGGGTGCAGTTTTGCAGCTATAACATTACAAAAGGGACTATTGTAGCCTGTATAAAAGCAGAGGGAAGGAATGCAGCTGCTACTTTATGGTTAATCTGGATAGTGAACAAACGTCACAGTTTAGCAATAGAGATAAAGAGAAAAAGCCGTTAAACATAAGAAATTGTCCAGATAGTGTGTGACAGCAAAGCAGTGAAGAACATTTACCATTTGTTTACCCATAACTAGAGATGAGCGAAACCAAACTGTAGAGTTCAGGGTTCGTACCTGGTGTTGAACTCCGAACACGGACTTCTCCTGGAAGTCGCTTTCACAGTTCGAGAGAGAGAGAAAGAGATTTTCCAGCTCCAAAGTTCTGGTCCCCAATGGAGTTCGGGTATAACTCTGGTATCCAAGCCAAACTTTGGACTAAAGTTCGGCCAGGTATCAGAACTCGAACTTCCACAGGTCCACTCATACCTTCCCATAACCAGAACAGATATGTGGAGATCGTTATGACATTACTAAGCCTATGTTTACGCTAAAGAGATTGAGAGGAGTTGAATGCAGTCCTAGGATACGTCAGAGTGTTACACATGTCTTTATGGGGCAATGGAAGACTTTGGAGTACTTTCCATTTGCAGAAAATCAATTTTTCGTGCAACATTTAGTGAAACTGTAGATTTTGAATTTCCAAACATTCTCTCATCTCTAATAACACAATTAATTTACATTTAATTAAAGTATTTAGAAGAACACTTGAGAAATATCTTTAACCCTCTCATTACCTGTCGATTTCCCATTTTTTTTTCAGTTTTCGTTTCTTTCCTCCCATTCTTCCAACTTTGTCTTTAGTTTTCTGGCCATACAGTCATTTGAGGTTTAATTTTTGCGGACAACTTGTACTTTTGAAAGACTCCATTTATTTTACCATCTAGTGTACAGGAAAAGGTGAAGAAAATTCCAAGTGTCTTTAAATTGCAAAAAAAGTGCAATTCCATAATGTTTTTTGGGTATTTTATTTGCCATGTCCACTATATGGTAAAATTCCCAAGGCAATATGATTCTCTAGGTCAGTACGAGTATGCAGACACCAAATATGTATAGTTTTTTTCTTTAACTTCAAAAATTCCGAAATTTGCAAAAAAAATAATTTTGCTTTTGTTTCCATTTTTCGAGTCCCATAATGTTTACATTTTTCAGGATATGGGTCTGTATGAGGTCTTATTATTTGTGCCCACAGCTGAAGTTTTTACTGATACCATTTTGGAATAGGTGCGATGTTTTGATCGCCTCCTATTGTCTTTTATCGCAATGTTGCGGCGATCAAAAAACACGTAAATCTGGCGTTGTTATTTTTTTCACCAATCAAATTAATTTATTGTATATTTTGAAAGATCGGACATTTCTGAATGCAGTGATACCAAATAATGTGTATTTTTTCATTTTTAATGGTGCAAAATGTGGGTGATTTGAACTTTTGTTTTTTTTTCATTTTTCACATATTTGTGAAAACTTTTTATTTTTCACTTTTTACTATATTTAATAGTCCCCTTTGGGGACTTCAAGCTACGATTGTCCGATCGCCCATACTGTATACATCGCTATATATAGTGAAAATCACAACGCCTCCCACAGGCCAGTGTTCACAGGAGGCTGTAGGAGAAGACTTTGGTGGTCATCAGCAAATCCCCAGGTGTTGTGACGACCCATTGGTGTCCCGCGATCACGTTATGGGCACGGTGATGGGAGCATGGAATGACGCGCTCCCCACTGGTCGTGTCAGAGATTGGCCAAGGTGTTTAACTGGTTTACAGCCGCGGGCGAACCTCTGCGGCACCCGTGACTGTAGGAGGCACATGATGGTTGATTAAATCAGCCATCAAGTGTCTGGGAAGAAACAGGTACAAGCTCATCAAAGGTAGTGAAGGGGTTAAAGTGCATAAACTATTCTAGGAAATGGAAATTTAATTTTTTAATAGTTTTTAACTATTTTTATTTTAAGTTACTGCTTTATGCCATTTTTTTTTTACATTTTAGATACCTGGAGTAAGTTATGTGATTTCAAGCTCTTTGGCAAAAGAAACGAAATGACTTCATTTTGGACCGCTCATGCTTTTGTCTTTAAGCATAGTAGTCTAATTAACTGGAAAATGTGTTATAAAGAGATCCAACTGTGTCCAAAGAACCGAGAAACCTTGTGAACACATATATAATGGTGGAGATCAGTCATATTTTAAGTGGGAAAAGAAAAGAAAACTAAGCGATCTGGTAAATTGCCTTCTCTCCTGCTGTTTAGGGAAGGTATTGAACAAGAAAAAAAAAATGTTGTCTCTCATCGACGTGTTAGAAACGCTTATTTTTGAAAAGTCTACGACACGGACACCTAAAGAGAAATTGGTCATGATGGTTGCAGTGCCAGGATTCTCTGCCAAGACCACCACTGGAGTCCAATGCATTCTTTGTAGACCAATGACGTCTTGAAGATGTATTAGATGTTGTATGAGACCTTTTCATACTGTGACTAAATCTGGGATTAAATAATAAAAGAAACTGATGTTTCTTAATTTAATCGGAAATCAACCAGCACCAAAGAGAGTGTCGTCTGATTTTCTCGTCTATCTCCATGGATGTTGCCTTCAAAACAGAAGGTCTACCTGAGCCATGGATCTTCTACGTTTAGCCGAATCGTTTCAAGTGGAAAACCTTTTTCTTTGGTAATGTTGTAGAAAATTATTGCAGATATGACTCCTGCAATTATACATCGCTGGGTCATATCAACAAGGATCATGGGTTATCCGCGAATTTCTGTAATGTTGTATGGTTCCCAATCAAAGGAACGGGTGACGGTCCAATGTAGTCCAAAGCTCTTTGCACTGGTTCTTCATTCTGAGAACCCCAAAATTAGAATCCCAGAGTTTATCACATACATGTGTTATTGTTAGGCAAGTAGACAGAGATTTTCCAGTTGGGTCAACCCCATTAATTGCATGCACGGGTAAATGATGTCAGTGATGAGAATAGGGTGGCTTAGTTTACACTTTAAAAATGTCAAGATTTCCAACCCAATTTAAATACAAAAATTTGATATTTTTATGAAGAAAATCAAGCGATTACAGTCTTTTCTAAATAGTTGGATCTTTAAGCTTCTATACACGTTAGAGAAGAATCAGCCAAGCTCAAAAATTATGGTGAGAATGGTCAAATATGGTATGTGTTTGGGGCCCAGTGGCTCATGTTAAATATCAACATTCAAACCTTTCATTCTTCTTAGAAATAATTTAGTTTAGTGGGTGCAGCAGTTGTGTTGTCTTACAATCACAATTTTCTCTGCTGCAGATCTAGCAGAGCTCAGAATGCTGAGCTGTCTACAACCCCACCCACACCACTGATTGGCTTCTTTATAGTCACACTGTATAGTCACAGAAAGCTGTTAATCAATGGTGGGGTTGTGGGTGGACCAGGAAGCATGAGACACCCACCTAGTCCTGTAGTGATAATCTCCTGCTGATTAAAATACTGATTTTATTGAAACAGCAAAACACATCCTAGTAAGTGACACATCACTGAAATCAGGGTCTCCGCCTCCACAACATTCTGCTCTCAAATTACAAGGCAAAAACTGCTGACAGATTCCTTTTAAGAGCAATTTCATCATATGTGGTTGTCTGATTAGATCGTAAGATAGATGTTGTGGTAGGACAGGGCAAAATGTTCTCAGTTCTACCTCGGAAATAAATTTAATTGATGACTTTCTACTTTGCCTTAAAATATGTAAATCAGTATTGATGTCTTTATTTTAGTTTTTGGGGTTTTTTTTATACAGTTTTCTTTTCAATTTGTCAAGATGCAACAACAACTAAAAAATATGAATGTGAAGTTACAACACATAACTAGAAGATAGAGTACTAGCTAAGATGAAATTATATAGGTTGTCTTTAGGTGGACAAAGCTTGAGGAGTTCCCATCTTAAACTAAATCCAATTCATACAATTTGAATATTTTTATATATTTCACAGTTATACCACTTTCAATAAAAATACCAGCTCTGGTCTTATTCAGAAACCCAACCAGAAGACATTTTCGGTAGAAGACTAACATTGGCCAAGCTCCCCTACATCAGTCTTATGTGTAGAGTGTCACCAACCCTCCCTCGAGAGATGATCTTGGGGGAGATAAGAATCTGGCATAACCGATTTTGGACTGCCAATCTTTTAGTTTTCCAAGTTAAGTACCTGCGAGAGATCTAGAAGAAGAGGAAAGGCGGAACACATCTGTTCACCAGTATGGACAATTGAGTAATCCTCAGAGGGTACGGTGGATGGAAAAGTCCTTGGCTCGGATGCCAGGTAAAGCAATTAGCATAAATGAAAAGGTAACCAGCTACAGCCAAGTTTTTTTTTACAGCAAAGCCTCTTTTATGAACATGCTTTAAAAATTGTAGAATATTTGAGATTTGAGCACTACAAGCTTTTAATCATACTCGATGACCTTTAAATGCTCGAAACGCGTGGGCCACACTACAATTTTTTGAGCATATCAATGAAAGATGTTTTTGCACCATAGAATTTTTTTTGGATACCTTTTTGTTTATACTAGCCTTCGGAGATGTTTGGCAGCAGCTATGTCAGAGGACACAAGACAGCTTGGCAGAATGAGCCTTCCTTTGTATGGGTCAGTCGGGCAAGATAGCTGCCGGCCAATAGATTGTCTGATCTATCATTTGGCTGATGGTATGATGGACTCTAGCCGGAGACAAAGGCCAGACTTTTTCTTCCTTTCTGTACGTAAGTTGTGAAAACATAAATTAGCTTAAAAAATTACCTACAAATTCCCAGGTTTGATGTTATTTGCATTCACGGGATCAACTCATCTATCTAATTAATTCAATATAATTATCTCATATTTAATGCTTGTTTGATTAAGTGCTTTGGCTAGAGTAAATCTTAAGGTCTTATTTTTCATAGTGTGACGGGTAATGCGTAAAAGTTCTGCCGTACGGGCTTTAAACATCTGTTTGAAATATACATGTTGGGTTCAAATAAAAAATAATGATAATGTGCTAATAAAAGAGGTAAAAATTCATGTTTTAGCTTTAGAATGTAGAATGTTTTCTCATCAATCATCGGGGGGGGCGTCTAAATGATTAAAGTCACCTTAGCATAGAAAGCACATTGAAACATCGCAAACAGATTCCACACACTGTGGTCACAGTGGAAATAAGATGAGCAAAAATGGTGTAATAGAAAAAAATATATAATAAAAGTAGTGTAAACAAATATATCTAGTATGTTCGGAATAAGTGACCTAGGTCATAATGGGGCAATCGGCAGGGCAGACATTCAACGCCTTGGTTTCATTATTCATTTTAGACTCTTTTGCAATTTTTATTGTTTCGGTAAATGTGGAAACGACCCCCAAAGAGCACTGGTGCCCTCTTTGATTAAGTGAGAAAAGAATCTACAGATAAAAAGTATACGCATCTAATAAGTGAACTCGATTTTCCATTCCCACCAAAAAAAATTGACACGTCTTCCAGGGCACCCATATGGTTCAAATATTAGCTACAGCTAAAGCAATTCTGGCTCTTTCAAACCTAGTGGAACATAGACGGAGGAAAAATTTTACAAAAGGTCAATCTTTTCCAGCCTGTGGAATCATGGCCACTCATAGTCATAGATGTGATGGTTACTTGAGCTGTTGGTTCATTGGATGTTCATCTGGCAACTTCACAAAATGGACCAAATAAGCCCTTTTCGAAAAGAAATGCTGGTTTTGTGAAACCCAACAGAACATGCATGGGGGTACATTTAGGGCTTATTTAGATGAACTGGGAATTGGGAAATGAGCATTCGAAGGAACACTCGTTCCTCTCAGTCTATCTAAACAAGCCACCAAGCATCCAATAGACAATCAAAACACTCATTCTGGTGGTATAATTTTTGTAAAAATTAATGTCATCGGCAGCACATTGTCCTGTGTAAACGTAAAATGTGCTGCTGATAATATGCCGTTCTATAGGTTTGGAATGATTGTTCTGTGAGCATACCGGCTTGGTCGACCAATCTGTACAGGCCATCAGGTGACTGCCTATTGGCATGCATGTAGCTGTAACTGTGCAGTGTAAAACTGGCCTAAATATGTAGATTTTCAAGGAATTATACATGAGGGTTGTTAACGGGATTGTCCATTACTAAACAACCAATTCACAATTCAGGGCCCCATAGTGAAAAACCCCCAATGTATACTCACCTCTCGAAGAGATGTCATTCTACCAGGTGACATGTCATCCCGGCAGGTGACGTGACATTGATGTGTTATGTGACCACTCCAGCCAATCAGCAACTGACTGGTTGTATCTCATTAATATTTCATTGCAGTATTTGCATTTTTTACGTTCCTAAACCCAAAGAAGGAACGAAAAGTTTAAGAATATTTCTTGCATTTCCTCCTTTAATTTCCATATTTTCATTGATCCTGCCCTCACATGTCACAATTGAGACTGAAAAATATATGTAAGAAATATATATATTCTGTGTGTTTTAAAAGCTCAGCCATCACCCTCTCTTCTGCCGCACTGTCCTGTATGTGGCTGTAATATAACTATCTGCAGCAGGAGCCTCTCCCCTTTGCCCAGCTTAAAGTAGAAGTAAAAAGGTTAAGGGGAAAGCTCGGTGTTTTTTGCCGAATTTTCTACAAGACTGTTGCAGAAATATGGAAAAAATTGCTGCAGACTAAGAACCAGTGAGGACGACTGTATTTCTGGCTCAATTTACACTTAAATGTCTGCATTTGGTGTCCCTTTAATATGGCCATTTTTTTGCATTTAAGATTTTTTTTTGCACACACGGATGTCTTTACTATTCCGCCACTTGTTTCATTTATGATTCTCTGTATTTAGTCTCCCTCCCTTACGCTGCTAAATATTTAAGCCGAGCCTCTATTAAGTTTTAATCTGATAATATGGATATCTTGACAGATTTTTTCAGCTTCTGAAAAGACTGTTCATGGACTGGAAAGAGATTGCGCTGCTTAAAATTTAAGAAACTGCATTTGGAGATTAGAGGAAGTAGATTAATATGACTAAATGGTGGGGCGTTAAAGCGACTCTAGAAGCATCAACACAATGTTTAGTTAAAGGGGAGGAGGAGAACGGCAGTAAATCGGCAATTATTACCAGGTGAAAACAGTCTGCAGGGTGAAGATTGTATAGAGAGGTGTATAGGATCTGTTCTGGGGATGAGCATGACAGTGACTTGCAATTAGGATGGGGATCCAGGTATAACTTTTGAACCAAAATGTTGCTGTCACGGGTGTGTCAGATGCTACAGACAGTCGCCCTGCATCTGGCTGCAGAAGGTCTCTGCGTTTGGCATTACAGACGCCTCCTTAATCTTTCTGACTCTTGGACCCAGTGGCAACCTTCCTCCGGCTCTAGTTGACACACCTTGACCTGGGTGTTTATAAATCCCCAGTCTGCTGCAGAGAGTCACCGATGATATTCACATTTTTCCATTGTGAAGGCTCAGAACTATAGCAGTTGGCTAACTTCCTCTCTGGAGCTGTTTGAGGACGTTTGATGTGGCCTCTCTGAGTCTGCTCATGCAAAGTTAATTCCCCTTGTCTGTCTACCTTTTTGTCTTTAGTTTGCAGTGGCGACTGACCAGTGCACATCCCACCCCTCCCTATCCAGGGTTTAGCTCTAGGTTTCCTGCTCCGTGGATTGGTGAGGAACCAATTTAGGGATGGTAAGGCAGGTAGGGTGTTATCAGATCTGCATAGGCGTCCCCACTCACCCTTTCCCTAGTTTCTGGGCTTCCTTCTCCTCATCCCTTAATGTTGCATTTAGTCTTTCTCACACTGTGCGTGTCTATTGGAGCGTACAAGAGAGATAAGCGGATCAATATCTGGAGAATTGAGTTTGTGCCGACGTTCCTGAAATTCACACTTTGACGCAAATTGTAACATTTTGAGATTCGATTCATGCATCGTAAACATCTCTCTATTCCTTTCTCTCTTTATTTCCGTCATTTTATTGTTTATTTCTCCCTCCTTCTTTCTTTCTCTCTTGCTGTTGTTCTTCCTTTCTCTTTTTTTCCTTTCTTTATTCCTTTCCCTCTCCCTTTCTCTTTCTTTTGCTCTCTTTCTCTCTTGTTCCTTCTTTCTCTGTAGTTCTTCCTTTCTCTCTCATTCTTTTTCTTTACTTTTCTCTCTCGTAGTTGAGTGTAAGCTCTTATGGTCAGTGGGGTCCTCTTTTTCTAACTTTTCAAGCTGCACTACTAAGTTCACATAGCTTCTATTTACTCCTACGGGTGCTGCAAAAGCAAGATAGCTCAGCTGCACTCAGCGGCTTCCACAGTTGCCCCTCATGTGGTTGGTGCCAGAGCGCTATTAAGTCCCCCTTACACATGAAAGTTGTCCAAACCTGCCAAAATTGGCACAATCAGCTGACTGTCTAATATTTATGGGGACCTTCTGATTCTCCCCAGCGGATGATGTTGTGGCGCCTTTGTCTGTAGCGTCACAAAATGGCTGCTTGTGTAATAAACTTTTATATGTATTGCCAGCTATGGGGAGGGCTAAGTTCTCTGCCGATCCCTTACTGGCAGATTGTATACCTTTGCCTGAACCAGGAAGTGTGTAGATCCCTCAGAGAGAAGGAGAGGTTTCAGAAGTGGTAGTTTTTGAGGAAAAAGAAGGAAGATGGAGGTCCTGTAGGTAGAGAGAAGCAGCATGGTCTCTGCAAGGACAGCTGCATAAGGCAGAGTACCAGTCCCTGGAATACAGAGACTTCAAGAGTCTGTGCTAAACTGTGAGAATGCTCAGTCTTTATATATCTAGCAGAAGAGAGCTTTTGTCCAGGAATTCAGCAACTGCGTGGAATCAGGGACACTGTTGTAAGAAGTGTTCTGACAGGATTCACGTTGCCTGCTTGCTGGAAGGGATCACGGATCCAGTAACTGTTTACCTTGGATCCCTGGTGATCCAAAGAATCGTTTACCAGAAGTAAAATTGGCAGCAGGAAGGCTACACTACGCCACAGCAGAGAAACCGAACCCTCACCAGGCAGGTCTGACCAACCCCCTGTATGTGAATTTTATGGAAGTTTTCAAGTTTTTGTAACTGCAGTAAAAGGAACAAACTGATCACTTCCTTGTCTAATTCTGACTATTCTGTGCTACACCATTCCTGCTCCAACTCCCCTGGGAGCCAGTCCAAGTTGGGAAGGAGATAATCATCTGGCATTGTCCATCACCACCTAACTCCCAGGGACCCTCATCAGTGTCCGGTCACACCAGGCCAAACATTCCAACTGGCGTCACAAACCTTTTCGTTATTTCATTATTAACCTCTCACAATTGACAAAGACTGGCGTGTGTCCCCAATCGGACCGTACCAACACTCAGAACCGCCGTGCACCAGTACCGTAACCGCAGCGGACCTGCCGGGGGGCACAGTGTCTTTTAAGAGAAGAATTCAGTATCATGAGTTTCAACATCTGATCCCTTAGCTCTCCCTGTTGAAAAGTAGCTGCCAGAAGAGTCTGGTGACAACTCTTTCATAGAGAGCACAGAATCAATCTTGTGTATGGGGGAGTCGGGAGACATAGCGGTCACCAAAACAATCATTCATCTGACAGCTATCTACTGTGTATTGGTGGCTTTCCTCTCTTAGTCATGAACGGCTAGGATTGAAATGACCATTTGATTTATAGAGCCCCGATTTATTATATAGATCAATTGCAGTATTCAATAAATAGTGTAAGGCAGTGACCCCTGTTACAGCTAGGGGTCACTGTATGTGTGATGGTGAAACAGTGACCGTCATGATTGTAAATGGCCGGTATGTGTCGCAGAGGCCCTCTGCGCTGTAAGCCCAAGAATGATGTTGTTGTGGTGGGACTTGTAGTTCCGTGAGTTTATTTACCTATAAGGGGGGATTATTGGGCTAGTCGGAGAGCTGGGCGGGATCGGCTAAACACACATACACCGCCCACATATGGGGGTGGTTTCGGATATATAATGTGACTGAGGTCTGGTCACATGGCGGAGTTTGTGAACCTGAGTGGTCAGAGTGCCAAGTCCTGAAAGACCTGTGTGTTAGAAGTTGCTAACTTCCTGAAGAGCACACAATGAGGCCTTGGACCTACAGGCCTGTGTGTTGGACAGTCCCAGGAGGGACATACATCTTGAATAGCACCCGGAGAGTCCATGTGTGAGCAGAGTCTGTGACGGCCCTGCATTGGGGAGCTACCGACCTTCTGAAGGTCTGGACTGTCTGGAGTGCCCTGGTCACAAGGACGGTGATTCCAGTAAGGCAGCCTCCCTGGGAGAGAGGACTGACAAGGAGTCAGTTGGTGGAACAGGAGCTCCCGTAAGGTACCACCACAGACTGTTGGTGCTTATTATGTTCCATGAACTAATGAACTGTTTGGTGTGCGGTCGTACACGGTCACTGGACAGTGAGGTCCGGCGTGTTTAGGGACTGCGAGTTAAAGCCATATCTTGTAAAGTTCTTTGGACTATGTGATGTATAACATATCCCATAGCGGTTTATGGACTGTTTAAGTAAGAAAGTGTCTTTGTGTGCCTCAAACTGGTTGCCAAGCGAGTGTCCCCCAAAACGTGCGGTAAGCGCTGTGTTACATATGGTGCTAGACTGCAGGCAATGGTGAAGAAAGAGCACATGTGGAGGTAATTGCTGTGGCTCAGCAGGGTCAAGAAGTTTTTTTTTCCAAGACAGCTTGCTGTGGCTCAGCAGGGCCACGAAGATTACAAGCGTCTGGATGTAACTCGGCGGGGTTATGAAGTTTGCTGTGGATCGGCAGGTCCATGTAATCGGCGGTGCGGAGCCGTGCAGGGCCTTGCGGCAGCGGGAGCTGCATTCACAATTGCAGCAAGAGGTTCTGCAGCAGAAGCTGCAGTGACTGCAGCAGCGGCTTGTGATCGGCTACCAGAGGAGCTGGCGGTTGGTGGCTACAGCAGGAGCTGTGACAGTGCCAGCAGGAGCTGGTGAGGTTTCATAAGGACATTAGTGGTCCAGGTCGTACAAACTCTAAAGGGCCAGTGCAAGCCCAGAGACACTTTGGTGTACTGTGCGAACTGGGGCCTGAGAGTGCCGTGTGGGAGTTCATGGGCTGTACCCCAGAGGGGGTGGTGTCCCAAAAAGCGGTGGTGTCCCAAAAGGGGGCGGTGACCCAAACAGTGATGGTTGCCCAAAAGGGGGTAGAGTCTCAAAAGGGGGCGGTATCCAAAAAGGGAGCAGTTGCCCAAAAGGGGAGGAGTCCAGGGGAATGGTAGTTACCCAAAAGAGGGTGGAGCATCCTGAAGTTAAAGGGGTGGGGCAGACGAACTGTTGCCAGGGGAAAGTGTACTATGTGTGTCCCGTCTGTTATATGAACTACCCACCTGGCAAGAGTTTGCGTGGGTGTGCCCTGTGGGTTAACGAGGAGGATATGTTAGATCTGGTCGTCTCTAGCAGCTCAGTGACCCTAGTGAGGGCTGCGCCCACTAGATGGGTAATACCCCAAAGGAAGATCGAGGTCATATGCGTCCATGGGGGCACTAAGAACTATCCAATGGCCAGATTGATCCTCGAGACTACCAGGGACATTGCATTCCATGATGTCGCTATAGTCCCGAACTTAACCTGTCCAGTGATAGTAGGTGGTTACTCTAGGCTGTTCTCAGACTTGTGGGAAAGGGGAGCTCCTGTACAACAGGAGGACGGAGGGCTCTCTGCTGATGGGGTTGCTTATTTTAAGGCAGG
Organism: Dendrobates tinctorius; assembly: GCF_039654945.1. Taxonomy (NCBI): domain Eukaryota; kingdom Metazoa; phylum Chordata; class Amphibia; order Anura; family Dendrobatidae; genus Dendrobates; species Dendrobates tinctorius. The sequence goes on from NW_027361677.1 coordinate 15,719,062, forward strand.
AATGAACGGAAGGGTGGGTCTGACCAACTCAGAGACTTGGCAGAGGTGACCAAAAGTGTGACCGTTGAAGATGGGGAAGCTTCAGGAATGGGGTCCAACACCTTTAGAAGTGGGGACTGCTGGTTCCAGGAAGACCGATCCGGTGGTAGTGACTCCCATTCAGATGGTGACGCCGGCGAAAACGAGTGCAGTGAGACTGACTCGGGTATAAAGGGCAAGTCTTCCTCCCGTCGCCGGAGACGTAAAGGGCGTAAGGGGGCTGAACAAATTGCACCCTTTGAGGATACAGTAAAGGAAAAACTGACTTGTACTTTAAATCAAGGTGTTAATACTCTCCTAGACACTGAAGAGGTCAGGAAGGAAGATGATGAGTCGTTGCTCGTAGCAACCGCTAGGGTGGAGTTCTCTGAAGCTGCAGAGTAATATGAGGTACCTAAGGGTGACCGGGCAGAGTCTCAAGAGAGATTGAAGGTGTCAAGTATGGAAGCTGGCCCATCAGAAAATATATTTAAAGAAGTGATGGTGCGACACATGCTGGCCAAAAGAGAACAGGATCACGAAATAGAGAGGTTTAAGGAAACAGTGCAAGAGCATGTTGAACAAGAAATGGTACTGAGACAAGCGGCTCAGCACAGAGTGGATGAGCTGGAGAAGGAAGTCTCTGAGCTCAGAGGTCACCTGTCAACGTGGCAAAGTGTGAATAAGGCCTTAAGGGAAGATGTGGAAGTGCTCAGAGAAGCATTAATAGGTTTTTTACAAGAGAAAGAGGTGGTGGTCGCAGATTTACAGTGGCAATGCCTGATTGGAAACGAGGCAGAGCTGCAAATGCCCATCTTGGCAAGGGGTCTGGAAGAGTGTAAAGCAGATGAAGAATTGGCACTAAGAGCAGAACAAGACAGTCACCCGGTCGTGGCAGACATCTTGATAGAAATGTTCAAGGCAAAACGGGAGCTGTCAGTCCATGAGGGGAATGAGACCTCGCTCTTCAAGTGCGTGATAGAGGTACCCGAAGCGGTGCGAGAAGCATGTGCCAGTGAGGACATGCATGAGGCCTTTAAAAAGGCGTTTGAAGCATGTAGTGTGCAGCGGGTGCCTGAGACTCAGCAGTTGGTCATACTGTCGACTAAGGAAGTCACAGTAAAGCCGGTGGCTGTCTTGAGAGATATGTATCTACATTGCCTCCGCACGAAACAGATGATCATATTGTGGAATAAGGAAGCCGCTTGACGATGGGAGCTTGGAAGAGAAGCTCAAAATCGGCTGGGCTTTGTGGAAGACATCATTCTTGTACCCAGAAATTTGGTGGGTAAAGTCATCGGAAGACTTGGGAGAGTAATGCAGGAAATTATGAATAAATCCGATGTGAAGAGACTGTGGATTCCGGCTGATGATGAGGCCCAGGTCATGGGTGGTGAAGATGGGATGGTTCCATTCCTTGTTGTCGGATCCATGGAGAGTCTTGGAATTATCTGGATGCTCCTGGGGTATCGTGTGGCGTACCTAAAAGAAATCGAGCAGCGAAGGCTTGAAAGAAAGCAGATCAATAAAGAGCTGCAGGAAGTGGGAAACAGATGGCCGCCACCTTCATCTTATAGGATAGAGAGGCGAAGAGGTTTGCTAATGACTGAAGGTTCTCAAGCTGAAGCTAACAGAGGACATAGAGACATATGTAAGAACTGCTCTCTGGGCAATAATGACCATAGGAGAAATTGCCAGCGGAGAGGTTACCGAAAGAGGCCTGATGAAAGAGGTAGAAGTAGTGTCGACTCAGCTCAGGGCTGAGTGACATAGGCGGGAGACCCTGTAGTGGACGTAGTGACAAAGAGGCAGACTCAGATCAGCCAGTAGGATTGACTGGACGTGGGGATCAAGACCGCAACAACCGTGGGAGGCAGCCATGGAGAGAAAGGTCACGTGAAGGGGCACCCTTGGGAAGTGTTGTGACTAAAAAGGGTCTGGTGACACAGACAGATGGTGACTCAAGGGCTGAATCCCAAGACCGACATACTGACCGCTGGGGCCAGGGAAGACCTCACAAGGATATGACACTGAATGACGTCCAAAACCGACTGAGAGGGTTCTCTCGACGGGGGGCTAGGTAACGTGCGCGACCTGTCTCGAGACCCCGGGTGTGTGAAAGGTGTTCAACCCCACAAGTTTGGTGTGCCGTCACCCACGGTCACTGGACAGTGAGGCCCAGCTTGTTTAGGGACCGGGAGTTAAAGCCATATCTTGTAAAGTTCTATAGACTATGTGATGTATAACATATCCCACAGCGGTTTATGATGGCATAATAAACTGCATGGACTGTTTAAGTAAGAAAGCGTCTTTGTGTGCCTCAAACTGCTTGCCAAGTGAGTGTCCCACAACACATCTGTAAGCTCTGTCTTACAATAGATACATAAAAAAAATGAAAAAACAAATACGGTAGAAAAAATGAATTAATAGAATAGAAAAATACAATGTTTTTACACCCTCAAAGCAGTCTCATATTTTTCCATTGTAGTTTATTTAAGCATTTTACGGGAATCGGACAGCAAATTCTTTGCATTGTTTACGTTACATGTGTGCGATCGCTGAAACCTTATATGATCTCCAGTTCAGACTTAATAAATGCCAGTCTACAAGTACCCCAAATACATGAAACATCTGTTGCTCTGACTGGGAGAAAGTGTCACCGAGGGCGGCTGCTCCGCTATTCATGGAGACTCATGGACTGGTAGCGCAGAGGTGACACATAATCTTGGAATGCACTGATAATCTGACGGCTTTCTCTATAATTCTCTTGCTACGTTTGTACAGTGTATCATAGCATTTGTCATTATGAATACTTATACAGAATGCGCTGGATGATTTTGGCATACTGGGCTCAGACTCTCAGTAATCCTCTCATTTACAGAGGATGGGGGGACCACCAGACGCCTAATCTTAAAAGCTGAAGAATTAAACCACATCAGCTGCTGAGTTACTGTAGAAAATATATCAGTCTCCACAAATACCGATATAAATCAGGACGCCATAACAATAACAGTAATATATCATGATGGAATGCGCTTAATAATAATAATAATGACTGCATGGAACATGGAAGTGGAGTTGAGTTTGGCCACTTTTCGAGACTAAAAGAACAGAAGGTCACAGTCTAGCATCTGAAGGTCTTAATCCAGGGAATAATCTGATTGTGCTTTGTTAGGATTTTATTCCTTCCCTTTGGGAGAAATTAGAAGAGGCTTCAATATGGTATTTGTCTGCTTTCTCTTCGATCAAGAATTGGATAATTGAGGACAGGTTGACCTTGACGGATCCGGCCATGACAGCTACATAGCAATTTAACTACAAGTAATTGTTCTTCTGTCAGATAGAGTCCCGGCTCCTTGGACTTAAAGCTGGGTTTAGCTCTGTCTGAGTAATAATAGACAAAGGTGAGATTTACTGTATTTTGTAATAGCTGGACTTGAATCGAAAAAAGACTTACTGCTTTACTAGAGAATATAAAAAAAAATATTTCTAAAAGTTTTTCTCAAATAATTTCTTATCCATAAGATAAGAGCGTTGCGATTGCTGAAGAAGGTCCACTTCTGCTCCATTCATTGTTAATGGAACCGTTGGAGATACCTGAGTGTTGCACTCGACTGGTCTTCGGCACTCCCATAAAAATGAATGGTGCGATATTGCTCATGATTGACCTCCAATCCATTCACATGATACTCTCCAGAGCCCTGATTCTCAGGATTGATAGGGATCCCCACAGATCAGAACATTTTCCCCTATTCAATGGATATGACATGGTTTCCAAACTTGAATGTCACTTTAATATAATATCTGCTTTTTCTTCAAACCTGTATCAAGTTTAAATAATTGGATAAAATAGATATACAAATAAGTAAAAAGCAACAATAAAAGAAAATGTTTGAGTTAAAGAAACCCTCCTCTTCCTCCTCCTTTTCCTCCTCTCCCTCCTCCACTTCCTCCCCTCCCTCCTCCTCTTCCTCCCCTCGCTCCTCCTCTTCCTCCCCTCCCTCCTCCTCTTCCCATCAACATTTTTCATTCTCTTAATATATTACAGCCATCATATTATATAGCACTGTGTACTTACAATTGCTCACTTTCCCTTTCTACCCAGATAATTCTTCTCTTCTCCATTAGGTGTATGAAATCATGTAATTAATAACTGACTAGCTGAATCCTTCTAAGCTCTATGTAGAAATAGGAGATCAATTTTCTCTGTATGAATTATCACTGCAAAAGTCAATGGTAGGGGGAGAAAGGACCAGCTGGGTCAAGAGTTGAGGAGAGGAATGATTTCTGTATGGGCAAGAGACTTCCCGTTTGTACATAGAGCAGAGAAAAGAGATCAATTAGCTGGGTTGAAAGACAAAATGAGCAATTGTAAGTACACAGAGCAATATAATATGATGACTGCAATACATTAAGAGGATAAAAACTTTGCCAAGAGGGCTTCTTTGAGTAAAAAGATTTACATGACCCTGATCCAGCGTCCACCTTGGTAGTCCATGTTTGCAGGACCTGTGGCCTCTAATCTTCCTCGATCTGCTGGCATTCCCAGCTCCTCTTGCTTTTAGTAGACTCATCGCAGCTTCATTGTTGCTGCATGACATCTCAATGGTCCTTCAGATCAGAAGAGGTGCAACTTTATTTTTAAAAAAATCCTCTCCCAGAGAAATCTTTTTGACGAAAACAATCCCAAAACTTATATTTTAGAGGAGTAGTACTCACAAAAAAAAAACTTGGACAATAAACATAGCCCAGTTACCTTTCTTTATGTCATTATTTTATTGCCTTTCTCACTGGTAGATTTTGCATCAAATTCAACAAATGGCCACACCTATCTTTAATAAATTGGCGCAAATTCACATAGGATTTTTTTTGTTTCTTTTGTCTTTATTTGTGTTTTTAAGAACTTAATGTTACCTGTTTATCTTTACCTGCAATAAAAAAAAAATCTAAAGAAAATAAACCTGGAATCTTAGGGTACCGTTACATTTAGCGATGCACCAGCGATTCCGACCGCGATACGACCCGGTCAGGATCGCTGGTGCATCGCTAAATGGTCGCTACTGAGCTGCCACACAGGCAGATCTCACAGCGACATATCAGCGGTCGGTGGTCGTTACTTACCTGTCAGACGCGGCGATGAAGATGTACTCCCGCCCGCGTCCATGCATCGCCCGTCGGCGCCAGCAGGAAGCCCAGCAAGAAACGGCCGATGAGAAATGGTCCAGGATGTTCTCGCGCGATCAGCGACTGATAGCGGGGGAGCCGGTCGGAGGTAAGTATCACACATAGCGATATCGCTAGCAATATCGCTGCTGCATCACAAAATCGGTGACGCTTTAGCGATATCGCTAGCGATCTCGCTGTGTGTAACGGGGGCTTAAGTGGAGAACACTTGCACGAAAGTTAAAACTTTTTAAAAAGTTGGAAATGATTAGCTAGGCGAAACGATGTTGAATTAGATAACCACACACACATGGACAGAAAAAAAGAAAAGTGGTAAAGTGCTTAAAAAGGGCACTAAACGCATTATGAATTATGTGATAAAGAAAAACAACAGAAAAGAGAATAATCACTCCCAAAAAGACAAATACAGTGATGAATCGGCCCCATAGTCTATTAACAAGATGCCGATGCACCTTTCCATTCTCTTTTTTGCCACCCCTTTCCTGTTGCACTACGTTGCTTTGTGTCCCCAACTCCAGCCTATGTTTGGGTTTCGCAAGCTGTTTTAGGGTCTTCCCCATTTCTCGTCTAACCTAAGAAAAGTCCATTAGGTTCCTTCTCTACTGAGGTGTATTTCTGCTTGTTTCTTTTTTTTCTCGACCAGATCTAGTTGCCTTCTTCTGCCCACCTTGACCTCTGCTTTGTCTACACTTTCTATCAAGTTCTACCCGCCTTGTATTTTGCTCCATACAAATGCGATTGTTTTGACTTTTGTTCTTGAAAGGAGACACGGAATCTCCTCCTTGATATTATCTCAGCCGTTGCGAACAGAAATTACTCCGGGGAAGCGGCCTGAGGATTCCTTCGTGAAGCGTTCATACCTCCTTGTAGGGGTTAAGAGTGAAGACCTCACAATACCTAAGACTCTTCCTCCTGGTTTAGAACTAAATGAAATCCGTTGGGTCCGCGACCCTAGATTGTCATTGTTACAGAGAACCTGGTGTAGATAAAGAAAAAAAAAAAGTGATGTCTCAAAGTGATAGCTTTGGAGAGGTTTTGTCTTAATTTTTGTATTTGCTGCTAAAGTGGTGCCACTGTCTGAAAATGCCCAGTGTTAGGTTGGCAACATTGTGCCATTTCCTCCCCATAAAACTGTTTTTCCTCAGAGACAGAAGATAAAACTGGCAGAACTTTTCTCTAATCTGTGTGATGATATACACAGAAGTGTTGTGTAAAGCCCCCGTCACACACAGCGATCTCGCTAGTGAGATCGCTGCTGAGTCACAAGTTTTGTGACGCAACAGCGATCTCACCAGAGATATCGCTGTGTGTGACACTTATCAATGACCGACCCCCCTGTCGGGGTATCGCTGATCGTGGTGGAATGGCCTGGACCTTTTTTTGATCGTTGGTCTCCCGCTGGCCAGCACGCATCGCTGCGTGTGACAGGCGGGAGACCTGCGATCAGCGAGCTGGAGCCTGGTAACCAAGGTAAACATCGGGTTTCTAAGCGCCGCGCGGTGCTTTGAAACCCGATGTGTATGTTAGATACCAGCACGCTGGTGCAGGGAGCTGGTAACCAAGGTAAGCATTGGGTTTCTTAACGTACACTGCGGGTAACTAAGCGACGTGCGTCACTTGTTACCCGCGTGTCGCTGTCCTGATCGCTGGTGAAGCTGCCTGTTTGACAGCTCACCAGCGATCATGATCATGTAGCGACACACCGGCGATCCTGACAAGTTCATATCGTTGTCGGGATCACTGGTGAGTCGCTATGTGTGACGGGGCCCTAACTGTCTGCCCCGCTACTTCTCCTTTGTTCTTTATTAACTTTTCTTGATAGAAATTTTCAGTGCAAAACACTTCTATAGAAATAATACAACTTGCAGGATAATACAATTTTCACAGTTTTTACATTGTCATCTGAACGTTGAAAGAAATTATTCACTAAATGTTTCCTATTTTTCTAAGCTGTATGTTAAGTAGAATCTCAATTCGAGGCAACATCAAACACAAGATGCCCCATTTCAATGGCACTGACCTACTGCTATATTGGGCTGTCAGAACAAAAAAAAACAACATTTTGCCTGTTACCTACCTCTCCATGATCCAATTCTTAGATTTTTGCCCTCCATTTGCTCTTTTTGATCCTCTGCCACAACAATCAGGAAGACTTTTACAACGTCACTCACAAAGGTCATTCAACCCAACTCAAGTGACGAGACAGCTCTTGAGATGGAATCCACCACTAGTTAGACTTCTTCGCCGTTCCATTAGACTTGCTAAAAAACCACCTTGGGTGACATATACAGTTCTGCTATGTTGTTGGGCTCTCTTACATTCTTTCTGCATGACACCAGACATACCCATCTCGATTAACCATTTGGTTCTTCATTTCAACACCATACCTCCTAATATATCCAACTCTACTCATCACTCAGTCTTGCTTTACTTCAACACCATGCCTCCTGATAAATCCAATTCTACGCATCACTCGGTCTTGCTTCATTTCTGCACCATGTCTCCTCACTTACTCATCTCTACTATATCACTGAAGTCTGACTTTGCACCTACTCAATTCTACTACATCACTACTGTGATTCTTCTGACTATGCTACTTCGCTGGACTCTGCTGCATGCCTTCAGCGAGCCACTTGATCCTCTCAGCTCTGCCACTACTGGCCTAGTTCTCCAGTGGCCATCCAGTTTCAACAACTTCCATAGTTCCAACCGGATGGCCCTGCTGCACCCACGCCATTAATCTGTGGTGAATTTTAACTACTCTTTTGGGACTTTTGGACTTAAGACTTGGATGATTCACCTCCCCAGGTGACATATTCAGTAGCATAGCCAACGAGTGCTATGTAATGCATCAATTGGGAGCAGTGTCCGATCAGCAGGACTTTTAATTTGGATAAGGGTACATTTTTGGTCCCATTTCTGCCAATGTTGAACATTAGAACACTACTGTATATACCGGATCAGTTGAGTGGAGACCATCTAACAACCATTTCACTTGGGACAATAAAAACGTTGTAAGGAGAGAACAGTCATTCTCATAGAGCATGCATATTGCTAACAGCACGGACTGATGTTGTTGGTGCAGGAGGGAGATCCAGATTGAACAACGGAAACTGTGGTTTCAGAACAGCTAAAAAAAGGAACAAATGTGAGTTGAGAAAATGTCAATAGCCGTGACCAATAAAAGTTGTAATCCACAATAAAACAGAGACATAGTGATGAGAAAGTGGCATAGCACAGCTGGTTTACATAGGAAGATCCAAGGCAGGACCGCACTAACAATCAAGTAGAGTTGACACCGTAAAGTAGAAGAGTTCATTTCAGAAATGGCAGTGGTATGGGAAAATTGACTCAGCAACAGCAGAGACAAGTTCACCCAGTAAGTTAGCAGAGCTTTATCTGTAGAAGCTCAATGTAGAGCTAGTAGAGACAAAGCAAGGTTAATTTGGCAATATTGTCGAGCTTAATTTGTCATAGAGTTCTATGAAGAACTGAAATCAGTATGGTAGAGTTGATCCAGTGATAGCAGAGCTGAGTTTGTCCCAGAGTTTATTTCAGAACTGGCAGCGTTATAGTAAAATTGACTCAGAAACAGTGGAGCCAAGTTGACCCAAGTAGGTTAGCAGAGCTGTGTTTGTAGAAGCTCAATGTAGAGCTAGCAGAGGAAAAGTAGGGTTGACTTAGCAATATATATTCGAGCTAAGTTTGTCATAGAGTTCCATGAAGAATTGAAAGTGGTACGGTAGAGTTAATCCAGTGATAGCAGAGCTGAGTTTGTCACAGAGTTTATTTCAGAACTCACAGCACTATGGTAAAATTGACTTTAGCAACAGCAGAGCCAAGTTGACCCAGTAAATTAGCAGAACTGTGTTGGCAGAAGCTCAAAGTAGAGCTAGCAAAGGAAAAGCAGAGTTGTTTTAGCGATATAGTAGAGCTGAGTTTGTCATAGAGATCTATGAAGAGCTGAAATCGGTACGATAGAGTTGCTCCAGTGATAGCAGAGCTAAGTTTGTCGCAGAGTTTTTTTTCAGAACTGGCAGTGGTATGGTAAAATTGACTCACCAAAAACAGAGCCAAGTTATCACAAGCCCTACACTGGATCCAGGAGACGAGTAACATCAATTCTATACTACCAATGACTGTAGTGAGAAAACCCCTTTCATATTTCACCCCAAGGTATATCTCTACTTGCAATTTGGAGCAAATAGCCGAACATTCATGATATCTGCTTTGCGCTAATCTTTTCTCTTGCCTACAGGTGGCATCACTGCTATCCATTAGGTCGGGTTGGCGGCCAGATGCATGGAAACAACAATAGCTGTAAACCCTATAAATGGATATGAAAGGAAGGAAAAGGGTTTCTTTTTTCCATTTTGGCACTTTCTTATGACGCAACCAATAGTCCGTGAAAATGTTATATGAGCTTTAGACCCAATAGGGGTCATTTTTTTTTTTTTTTATCTTTCCAGGGCCAACACATTAATTCTACATCTTCATACCATTCAACACTCGAGGTCTCCGAAAAGAAAATTGTCCATGCCGCGACGTATTACATCTCACATGTCATATTGTACATGGCTTAGGAAGATTGATGCTCGTTACCTTATAAAGACCCAGCATAACAGAGGCAGAGGGACGGTCGGTATGTAACAAGGTTGCCGCGCCATTATACATTTTCTTGCATGAAATGGCAGGTAAGCCTCATTGCACTGCAAAATATCTGTAATCAGAGACCTTGAAGGCAAGTATTAAGCAGCGAGAAACCTAAAAGTCACTTTAAATGTGAACTTAACATTTGCATCCAGGGCAAAACTGTACTTTGCTTCAGTTAAATATTTATTAGAAATGGAATTACTACAAGAGGAAATTTCTGTTCCACATTCTAACAGGCTAATCCTTGTGAGAAAATTCCCCAACTTACAACCTGACATTATTTTACAGTAGCATAAGAAATGTGATGGGTTTCAGCCGGTTGAGATGAGGCTTTACGATGAGGCTTCTCATGGTATGTAATTTTGTACTTAAAGGGGTCCTACTATCAGGTCAAAATTGGCAATTTTTTTGTCCTTCTTTTAATCCTATTGCTCCCCTGAGTATTTAGTTTTTTTATTTTTTAAAATCCGGTCTACGGTTCCAGAGATACGGGTCTTTTTATTTAGTGACACTTTTTATGGTCCATACCAAAGTGGGTGTGGCTGACAGATTATATGGGGGCGTGTATTTAAGCTGCTCTGCATTATTACCATGCTGGCTACGCCCCTTACAAATTCAGCACCAAATAAAAAGGCCCAGATCTCTGGAACTGTACGGTGGATTTAGAAAAAGCAAAAAAAAAATATAAATACCCAGGAGAGCAGCAGAAATACAACAAGAGCAAAAACTGTCTGTTTATGACCTGGTGACAGGTTCCCTTTATGGAATTTCTCTGCTTTTGAGCAACTGGTTTCTTAGAAGAGTCCTTCAAAGATAAGTGGAGACCCCCAGCAATCAGCTGATATTAGCAAAGAAATTTGTCAGTAATGATTCTATTTTCCTGCCGTGCCATCACATTACGCGGCCCCCATTCAAAGCAATGGGTTGTCTATATATTGAAGGATAGGGCAGATCCTCCAGAACGGGAGATGGTCTTTGTAAAACCTCTCTTAATTCTGAACAATAGATGATGATCCTAAACCCCCCTCTATTTTGTAGGGTATATGATCTTTTCCTAAACTAGACAACCTCTTTAATAATTTTGTACAATGACTGGTAAGATCTCTATATAAAGTAGAATACACAGGATCCATAATTCACAATAGATGATGTCACAGCCCACCTCCTCCTCCTGCACAATGTCTGATAACACCTCTATATACAGTAGATAACAGAGGATCCACCATTCACAATAGGTGATGTCACAGCTCACCTCCTCCCTCTCCTGTACAATGACTGATGACACCTCAATATACAGTAGATAACACAGATCCACCATTCACAATAGATGTTACAGCTCACCTTCTACCCCTCCTGTACAATCTCTATATGCAGTAGATATCACAGAATCCACCATTCACAGTAGGTGATGTCACAGCTTACCTTCTCCTCCTCCTCCTGTACAATCACTGACAAAATCACAATATAAAATAGTATATATTATTATGTATAGTATATATTATTAATAATCTTTATTTTTATATAGCGCTAACATATTCTGCAGCACTTTATAGTTTGCACACTGTTGTGAATTATCTTACTTCTGAGTCGGGGCTCCCTCTGGTGGTTACTGTGGGTAGTGTAGCTGGCTGGATTGACAGAGGTCTGCCACCTGACGATGATGATTGGAAATCTGGGGTTACTGATTGGGAGTATTTAAGTGAGCAGGCTTCCCTCAATTGTTGCTGGTGATTAGTTCTTCCTGTGCAACTTGAGGTCTGCTGTCTCCTGCCTGATCCTGCATTTTTCAGCTAAGTTGTTCATTTGATAATCCTTTGCTTCTGATCTGTTTTTGCCTCTTTCTGCTTTGCGGGTTCAGCATGCTCTCTGCTGGGGCTGTGCTGGATCCCGCTCCATATGTTACAGCTTGTGTCAGTTTGTTCAGTCCCCTGTTATATTAGTCTCTTTTGCTTTGCTGCCAGTTTACACCAGAATGCTGATATATTGGGGGAAAAGTCATGAGACCTCAGTGTTTTTTGTACATCAGACATGTTGGATTTTTTAGGGTTTTTGCATGATTGCAGACAGTGTCTTTCCTTTCCTATCCTATCTAGACAGTTTGGGCCCCATCATTTGCTCAGTCTATTTTCTGCCTGTGTTTGTCCCTCATCTGGTCTCACCGACAATATATGTTTGGGGGCTATCTATTTCTTTGGGGTTCTACTCCGGGGCAGTTTAAATTTCACCTTTCTTGCTTTAAGCCTAGTTAGTTCTCCGGCTTTGTCCAGGCGTCTAGAGCATCGTAGGTACGCTCCACGGCTACTTTTAGTTGTGTTGTTAGGATTAGGGATCTGCAATTCGGTACTTGACCAACCTTTCTGGTTTCCTGGTGGCCTAGCCTATTCCTGCCATCCTCCTCGGTGACTTGTTCCTAACAGCACACATTATCATCACTGTCCCGATGGGGCTCACATTCTAAATTCCCTATCAGTACGTCTATATATTATTTTATATAGTAGATATCACAGGATCCATCAGTTACAATTGATGCCACAGCCCACCTCCTCCTCCTTCATTGACAATGACTTGGAATTTTGGAAACAGGGGTCTAATATTAGACCTAGTGACTGATGTGCAATTTGCACTTTTTTTTTTTAAATGTGATATGAAAAGCAGGGATTAGATTTCTGCTTGGCGATAAGTGAAGAACCTATATAGGGATGCTTAGGGCAGACAGGGTGATTTTAGGGATGCTTAGGGCAGACAGGGTGATTTTAGATCTGCCTAGGGATCTCCACTCCCCACTTCCCTAGTGTTTGGGCTCCCCCTTCCCCTCTTCCCATTGTTGTGCACTTACTCCTTCCTCATCCAGCGTGACAGATATCTAGGGACCCATTGGAGATATTGCATTGGGGTCCACCAGCTTCTATAAATGCCACTGGAACCAGGAGACCTGGGGGCAGATCACCTTGACACTGGCCCATATGGGTCATATACCGAATTCCATGTTATGTATCTGTATAATTATCCATTAATGCAGCATTGTAGTGCAGACATTCATTTTCTTTTTCATTTCTTGCCTCCATCCTTCTGGATAGTTTGACACCCGCTCTCACATCTGACTCAACTGTACAGTTTGACTCTGTTGATCTCAGATATATTCCCTCGGTTTTAAGAGACTTGCATTTTTCTCTTGAGTGATCTGTGAAATTATCCCGTTTTATGCATCTCTGATGCAGATAAGAATGTTAAATTGGTCTGTATTCTGTGCCATAATCTCTGCAGATTGAGAGGAAGTCAGAAATGATCATCTGTCCGGCTCTCGAAAACCAATTTCAGTCCACGATCGGCAATTTCCACCACAATAGCTACGTATTAGATTCATGACCTACTTCTCTACGCTATTTATTGACATAGATTTAGATTCCTGAAAGAACACTTAAAGGGGTTCTCCAAAATTGGGCAAAATTGGAGCAAAGGCAGATAATGCTGCAAAATAACAAAATAAGCAGTGCTTGCCTGCTGGAGCCCTGGACAATTGGATACCTCCTTGACGGATGTGTTTTGGAAAATACTAGGATTCCTTAACATATTTCTTTACTTAATCATCTGATGTTCTTTGAATTTCCCATTGCATCTTTCCTCTATTATCCCTTCTGGAAATATATGGATAATTGGAAATTAGGTAATACCTTTCTCTCCACTTGGGGCAATTCTCAAAATGCTGTGTCAGGAAACTCCGCTTTCCATTTCTTAAGCTTTTTTACATTACCCCTTTACATGTGTTAAAGAAGTTTGGGTTGTACACCACTATGAACAATGTTTTCTTTTTCTCTTATTTAAAGGGGCAGGCCACTACTTTACAAGTCTCTTCCATATGAACTAATGGCCATAAATATGCACTTTGTTTTGTCAAATCCTTCTGTAAACTGAGCTGCTCTTGGTTAAATAATCATTAGCTGAGAATCCCATGACTTCCTGTGATATCAAGTCAAATCCAGACTCTGGAAATGGATAGGTGGGTGGGGCTCAGTTCACAATCTCACATTGTTCCTCTGCATGATGCTGGAGATATGGCTGTACCTTACAGACGCGGCTCTCCCTTGCAGACACGGCTCTCCCTTGCAGATGTGACTCTCCCTTGCAGATGTGACTCTCCCTTGCAGATGTTGCTCTCCCTTGCAGACGCGGCTCTCCCTTGCAGACGCGGCTCTCCCTTGCAGACGCGGCTCTCCCTTGCAGACGCGACTCTCCCTTGCAGACGCGGCTCTCCCTTGCAGACACGGCTCTCCCTTGCAGACGCGGCTCTCCCATGCAGACACGGCTCTCCCTTGCAGATGTGACTCTCCCTTGCAGACGCGACTCTCCCTTGCAGACGCGACTCTCCCTTGCAGACGCGGCTCTCCCTTGCAGTCACAGCTCTTCTCTGAATACCCAACTCTCCTTGCAGATGTGGCTCCCCTCCTAAACACGTAGAGACACTGTTCTATAACCTGTGCAATGTATATACAGTCTATTTCCCTTCTATTACATACATTCATACATCTCTCTCCCTCCCCATTTATCCATTCCATCCATTAGTTAGTGATGAGTAGAGATGATCATTAGTCCCATGGCTGCTGTTCTGGTGATTTGTGCATTACTGCAATTCCCTGCAACAGCGTCCAGTACAGGATATGGTGGTGGGGCTGAGAGGGAGCCTGGGGGCTGAGAGGGAGCGTTTGAGGTTGCAGCTCCACACGAGGGTTGATGAGAAATGGTGTCAGGAGGCAGCAGAGGAAGAAGACATAATGGCTGATACCAGGGCATAGGAAGTGAAACAGAAAGGTACAAAACAACATGGAAAATGTGAGAAAATGTTCTTTAGTGGCATAACCTTAAGCATTTATAGCAAAACCAGTACCTGAATAAGGGTATTGGACAACCTCTTTAAATACAAGTAACTTGAGCTTAAACATATTTTTGCAGTTGGGTTTCATTAGAAATTTTGCCCAACTTGTTGCCTTTCCAGGTTTTTTGTCCTGGAAACTGCAAAGCAAGTAGATAGCGATACTAGAAACTGCAGGCAGCTGGGGAACTGGAAAACGTATATAGCCAGGAAGATGGCCTAGAAACCACAAAGCAAGTAGGTAGCGATACTAGAAACCACAAGCAGATGGGGAACTGGAAAACGTATATAACCAGGAAGACGGCCTGGAAACCACAAAGCAAGTAGGTAGCGATACTAGAAACCACAGGCAGATGGGGAACTGGAAGAAATAGACAACCAGGAAGATGTCCTGGCAACCGAAAAGCAAGTAGGTAGCGATACTAGAAACCACAGGCAGATGGGGAACTGAAAGAAGTAGACAACCAGGAAGATGTCCTGGCAACCGAAAAGCAAGTAGGTAGCGATACTAGAAACCGCAGGCAGATGGGGAACTGGAAGAAGTAGACAACCAGGAAGATGTCCTGGCAACCGAAAAGCAAGTAGGTAGCAATACTAGAAACCGCAGGCAGATGGGGAACTGGAAGAAGTAGACAACCAGGAAGATGTCCTGGTAACCGAAAAGCAAGTAGGTAGCAATACTAGAAACCGCAAGCAGATGGGGAACTGGAAGAAGTAGACAACCAGGAAGATGTCCTGGCAACCAAAAAGCAAATAGGTAGCAATACTAGAAACCGCAAGCAGATGGGGAACTGGAAGAAGTAGACAAGCAGGAAGATGTCCTGGTAACCGAAAAGCAAGTAGGTAGCAATACTAGAAACCGCAAGCAGATGGGGAACTGGAAGAAGTAGACAACCAGGAAGATGTCCTGACAACCAAAAAGCAAGTAGGTAGCGATACTAGAAACCGCAAGCAGATGGGGAACTGGAAGAAGTAGACAACCAGGAAGATGTCCTGGCAAACAAAAAGCAAGTAGGTAGCGATACTAGAAACCGCAAGCAGATGGGGAGCAGGAAGAAGTAGACAACTAGGAAGATGTCCTGGCAACCGAAAAGCAAGTAGGTAGCGATACTAGAAACCGCAGGCAGATGGGGAACTGGAAGAAGTAGACAACCAGGAAGATGTCCTGGCAACCGAAAAGCAAGTAGGTAGCGATACTAGAAACCGCAAGCAGATGGGGAACTGGAAGAAGTAGACAACCAGGAAGATGTCCTGGCAACCAAAAAGCAAGTAGGTAGCGATACTAGATACCGCAAGCAGATGGGGAACTGGAAGAAGTAGACAGCCAGGAAGATGTCCTGGCAACCAAAAAGCAAGTAGGTAGCGATACTAGAAACCGCAGGCAGATGGGGAACTGGAAGAAGTAGACAACCAGGAAGATGTCCTGGCAACCGAAAAGCAAGTAGGTAGCGATACTAGAAACTGCAGGCAGATGGGGAACTGGAAGAAGTAGACAGCCAGGAAGATGTCCTGGAAACCATAATCGGATAGGTTGCAATACTGGAAATCACAGGCAAGGAGGTAGCAAGTCTGGAAACCACAGACAAATAGGGAAGTGGGAGATGTCTTCCTCAGACAGATGGCAAGTAGTGAAGGGGTAGCATGCTCAGATAACGTGTTATCCGTGCATGCTTGAATGTTATCTGAGTATCTTGGGCGTGCTCGGATAATATGTTCGAGTCCCTGCGGCTGCATGATTTGCAGCTTTTAGACAGCCATAACACATGCAGAGATTCCCTAACAAACAGGCAATCTCCACATGTGTTGCGGCTGTCCAACAGGTGCAAAACATGCAGCCTCGAGGACTCTATCGTAGTATTTGAGTACGCCGAATATACTCGGATAACACCTGAGCATGCTCAGGTAAAACATGGGAGCACACTGGGCTATTTGCAAATCCTGACGTGGAGCAGAAGAAAATAAAACGGATGGGGGCATGTGGGTAACAGGAATGATTCTCTCCACCCTTAGTATTCAGATTCATAGGAACGTTGGGAAAAATAGATGGAAGTAATTTGATCAAAGAGCTGGAGCCCCCAACAGGCTCAATGGGAGTTCATGTATGTGCTTGCACTGGGTCTTTCTAATCATCCGAATTGGTAGGTCACAAATTTCTGAACTGGAACCAAGCCCTTCCATCTATAAAGGTTGAGGAAAAGGTTGATGGACTTTTGGTGAGTGCTTGCAATAAAACTCTTTTTGGGGCATGTTTTTTCCAAAAATGGCTTTTAAGCTGTTGGTGAAGGTGATGGAGAGGTTAAGAAAAAAAAGCCTAAGGGAGTAGTCAGACGGCCATATAATTTGGATGTGGATTGCATCGTAATGCTCGGACTGGCCGTCGGACTCACCCCACCCTAACATGACAGCTTGTGTTTCTGTTCAGCTTTTACGGTCAGGCTGGGAGAGCCGATGGCCAGTCCGAGCATTATGTTGCAATCCCTCTCCGAGTTATATGACCGTCTGACTCTACCTTAAAAGTGGGCATTACTGGATTTTTTTGGGGGGGGTTATTCTCCAAAAATTAAAAATGTTCTACAAATGAGGAAGCAAAGGTAGGTAGACGAATACTAAGATGAAGGTATGGCAAGGTCAGGTCCACCAGAATAGAGGCTTTGCTGTCTAATAGAGGGCTTCCCAGAATTGGGGACTGTTATGGCACCCATATGGACAAGAAAAAGGGACTTTAGTAGTTGATTATGGGCAACATGAACTTCGAAACGCTTGTGAAGGAAATGACTTATCCATACCCTTAATAGAAGAATTATGCAGAACTCCATTGCACCTTTACAGGTTTGGTTTGGGCATCTGACCTTGGCCGTTGTCCTTCAGGCCCCTTTCGAGAAGAACAATTCATCCCTTATCATCCAATTCCAACCATTACCTTGGATATTGGTTTCGGTCCAGTAGTCTTATTTCTCCTCCCGAGGTTCAATAGTTCAGTCGAGTTACATTATAAGTTTTCTATAGAAGTGACATTTGAATATAAAAAAGTATTTTTTTTTTTTCCATATATATTCTATAACATAAGCCGATGAACTTCTGGAAACACTGAAGCTTAAAATGAGGAAGGCTCAATCAAGGAGCGCTACATTATAACAGTCTGCTCCGGAGATATCTCACCGCTACTTTGTAATGATTTTCAGGCTCGACTGGAAGAGAATTTAAACAAGAGAAAAAAACGGAAAAAAAAATTAAAAATAGTAAAAAAAAATATGAATTGTAATTCATTTTTTTTTTTTTTTTTTTACCGGTGATAAATAGAGGAAACCTATAAAACGATCACATTGAAGTGACCTACAAAAGCTGAAATCTCGAGTCCCGATAAGAACAGACAAGAAGTAGACGAGCAGGTAAAACCGAGATCTAACGCTAGATGTAATATACTGAATTGACTGCCGTAGCTGTAAGGCAACATATAAAGGGGAAATAAAAAAGACGACGTATTGCAGAACAGAAGACAAGGAAGAGGCGAGTTCATCGCGCTGGCTGATTTTTCCAAAGTCTCGACTTGTTCCCGAAGTTTAATTTTCCACCGCATGAATTTTATTGTGGCAGAATCCGAGCGGTGACAATAACGAGTTTAACACTGAACTAATAAATAAAAAGTCAATAATAATGTAAAAAAAAAAAAAACTACAAATTATATATAAGAAATCCTGGCAATAACTGGATGTAGTCAATTTAAAGCGACCATATATCTGCTGGTATTTTACACTAATGGCCCCGCATATTATAGTAACATAGTAACATAGTAATTAAGGTTGAAGGAAGACTTTAAGTCCATCTAGTTCAACCCATATCCTATCCTAACTTGCCCTAACATGTTGATCCAGAGGAAGGCAAAAAAAACCCATGTGGCAAACAGTAAGCTTCACATTGGGGAAAAAAATTCCTTCCCGACTCCACATACGGCAATCAGACTAGCTCCCTGGATCAACGCAACACTAAGGAAACTAGTGTATATACCCTGTAATATTATACTTTTCAAGAAAGGCATCCAGTCCCTTCTTAAATTTTAGTAGGGAATCACTCATTACAACATCATATGGCAGAGAGTTCCATAGTCTCACTGCTCGTACAGTAAAGAATCCGCGTCTGTGAGTATGCTTAAACCTTCTTTCCTCCAGACGTAGAGGATGCCCCCTTGTCCCCGTCACAGGTCTAAGAGTAAAAAGATCATTAGAAAGGTCTTGGTATTGTCCCCGCATATATTTATACATTGTAATAAGATCACCCCTAAGCCTTCGATTCTCCAAACTAAATAACCCCAAGTGTAATAACCTGTCTTGGTATTGCAGACCCCCTAGTTCCCTAATAACCTTGGTCGCTCTTCTCTGTCTTTCTTATACACCGGAGACCAGAACTGTACACAGTATTCTAAGTGTGGTCGCACTAGTGACTTATATAGAGGTAAAATTATGTTCTCCTCATGAGCATCTATGCCTCTTTTAATGCATCCCATTATTTTATTTGCCTTTGCAGCAGCTGCCTGACACTGGCCACTAAATGTGAGTTTGTCATCCTCCCATACACCCAGGTCTTTTTCAGTGACTGTTTTGCCCAGTGTTTTACAATTAAGCACATAATTATACATCTTGTTCATTCTACCCAAGTGCATGACCTTACATTTTTCCCAATTAAAGCTCATTTGCCATTTATCAGCCCAAGCTTCTAGTTTACATAAATCCTCCTGTAATATAAAATTGTCCTCCTCTGTATTGATTACCCTGCAGAGTTTAGTGTCATCTGCAAATATTGAAATTCTACTCTCTATGCCCCCTACAAGGTCATTAATAAATATGTTAAAAAGAAGCAGGCCCAAAACTGACCCCTGTGGTACCCCATTGCTAACTGTGACCCAGTCCGAGTGTGCTCCATTAATAACCAACCTTTGTTTCCTATCCCTGAGCCAGCTCTTAACCCACCTACACATATTTTCCCCTATCCCCATTGTTCTCATTTTATGTATCAACCTTTTGTGTGGCACCGTATCAAAAGCTTTTGAAAAGTCCATGTACACCATGTCCACTGCATTCCCTTGGTCCAGTCCGGAACTTACCTCTTCATAAAAGCTTATCAGATTAGTCTGACAGGAACGGTCCCTTGTAAACCCATGTTGATATTGGGTCATAAGGTTATTCTTCTCCAGATACTCCAGTATAGTATCTCTTTGAAAACCCTCCAGGATTTTACCCACAGTTGAAGTTAAACTTACTGGCCTATAATTTCCAAGTTCAGTTTTTGTCCCCTTTTTGAATATTGGCACCACATTTGCCATATGCCAGTCCTGTGGTACAGACCCTGTTATTATAGAATCTTTAAAGATTAAAAATAATGGTCTATCTATGACTGTGCTTAATTCCTGCAGTACTCGGGGGTGTATCCCATCCGGGCCCGGGGATTTGTCAATTTTAGTGATTTGTAGACGCCGCCGTACTTCCTGCTGGGTTAAGCAGGTGACATTTAATGGACAATTTTTATATCCCTGATCATGTTATCCGTCATGGGATTTTCTTGTGTAAACACTGTCGAAAAAAAGTCATTTAGCATATTGGCTTTTTCCTCATCCTCCTCCACCATTTCACCCAGACTATTTTTAAGGGGACCAACATTATCATTTTTTAGCTTCTTACTATTTATGTAGTTAGAGAATATTTTGGGATTATTTTTACTTTCTCTGGCAATGAGTCTCTCTGTCTCAATCTTTGCTGTCTTGATTTGCTTTTTACAGAATGTATTTAATCTTCTGTATTTAGTTAATGCCTCATCACTACCTATTTGCTTTAATTCTTTAAATGCTTTATTTTTATCTCTTATTGCACCCCTTACAGCTCTATTTAGCCATAGTGGTTTCCTCCTATTTCTCGCATGTTTATTCCCATACGGTATATATTGTGCACAGGTCCTATTCAGGATACTAATAAACGTCTCCCATTTTCTTTGTGTATTTTTATGTCTCAGGATATCGTCCCAGTTAATTGCACCAAGATCATCTCTCATCCGTTGGAAATTTGCCTTCCTGAAGTTTAGTGTCCTTGTAACCCCTCTACTACACATCTTATTAAAGGATACATGAAAACGTATTAATTTGTGATCACTATTACCCAAGTGACCCCCAACCCTTACATTTGATATTCGGTCTGGCCTGTTGGATAATATTAGGTCTAGCAGTGCCCCCCCTCTTGTTGGGTCCTGAACCAGTTGTGAAAGGTAATTGTCTCTCATCGTTGTCAGAAACCTATCACCTTTGCTGGAACTGCAGATTTCTGTTCCCCAATGTATTTCAGGGTAGTTGAAGTCCCCCATAATAATGACTTCTCCTTGAGTCGCTGCTTCATCTATTTGCTTTATGAGGATATTCTCTGTTGCTTCCATTATTTTTGGAGACTTATAACAAACCCCTATCAGTAATTTATTATTTTTCCCCCCTCCCCTTATCTCTACCCACAGGGACTCTACATTTTCATTAGATTCATATATATTATCACGAAGGATGGGTTTTAAGGATGATTTTACATATAAACACATGCCTCCCCCTCGCTTATTTGTTCGGTCATTTCTGAACAGACTATAGCCCTGTAAATTAACCGCCCAGTCGTGGCTCTCGGCCAGTCATGTCTCAGATATCCCCACCATGTCATAATTATGTTCCAACAACATTAACTCCAATTCCTCCATTTTGTTGGCGAGGCTTCTGGCATTAGTATACATGCACTTTATGTATCTCTCTGTACCTCTATTCTTTCTTAAATTATTAACTGTTCTAACCCCACCCCCCATGCCACCTCCACCCCCAATGTCATTATTTGTGCCCAGGTCTCTATCTGCACTGTCTTCCCCTCCTATAAAAGGAATACCCTCCCCCCGTCCCTAGTTTAAACACTCCTCCAACCTTCTAGCCATTTTCTCCCCCAGCACAGCTGCACCCTCCCCATTGAGGTGCAGCTCGTCCCTAGCGTAGAACCTGTAGCCAACTGAGAAGTCGGCCCAGTTCTGCAGGAACCCAAACCCCTCCTTCCTTCACCAATTCCTGAGCCACTTATTAACCTCCCTAATCTCCCGTTGCCTCTCTGGCATGGCACGTGGTACAGGAAGTATTTCCGAAAATACCACCTTGGAGGTCCTTGCTTTAAGCTTACAGCCTAATTCCCTGAAATCATCTTTAAGGACCTTCCACCTACCTCTAACTTTGTCATTTGTGCCAATGTGCACCATGACCGCTGGATCCTCTCCAGCCCCTCCCAGTAATCTGTCAACCCGATCAGCGATGTGTCGGACTCGAGCGCCAGGTAGGCAGCACACCGTTCGACGATCCCTGTCTTTGTGACAGATTGCCCTATCTGTTCCCCTAATAATTGAGTCTCCCACTACCAGAACCTGTCTGGCCTGCCCTGCTCTCCTATTTCCCCCCTTACTGGAGCAGACACTCCTCCGGCTTTCAGAGGACATGCCTTGCTGCAGCAGTGCTACTCCTGCACTAACACTCCCCTCATCTGCCAACTTAGCAAACTTATTGGGGTGTGCCAGATCAGGACTAGCCTCCCTGGTGCTCTTCCCTCTACCCCGCCTTCTAACTGTCACCCAGCTAGCTGCTTCATTGTCCTGCAGCTCCAACCTAGCATCCCCCCCTCATCTATCCCATTGAGCGTCTGCTCAGTGAGCAGAAGACTCCTTTCCATATTGTCTATGGATCTCAGTGTTGCCAGCTGCACATTTAGATCCAGTATCTGGGCTTCCAAATGCACAACGTGCTCACATCTTGCACAGCAGTATGCACCCTCAACCGGCTGCTCAAGGATTTCATACATGCGGCAAGACGTGCACTGGATGGCATTGGCAATAGTGGAGCACATCCTAATGGGGATTGCAAAAGACAATACGATAAGCAAAAATAAATAAAAAGTATTAATAAAATATAACAGTAATTCAGTAACACCTCCCTTGGAAACTCCCTGAATCCAAAGTCACTGAATCTCAAGTCACACACTTACCACAGTTCGTACTTACGCTCAGGTCACACTCAGCTCGTTCACACTCGCTCAGGCAGAAGATTCAAAAAATTATTTTTTTTTTTCCCCCCTTTTACCAGCACACCACCCTGCTGCTCAATGCACTTCCAAAAAAAAGAAAAAAAATTATTATGTGTTATTGGCTGGGTCCCGACTGCAATGGTGGATGTGCCAAGGTGCTTCGCAGTGAGATTAAGTTACTGAGAACGGTTTAAAAGTCATTTAAGAGGGGTGTCTGGGACAACGTTATGATCTGGATATTCTTGCTGCTCAGTTTCATTTCGCAGTCTATAATAAGATTTTATTCTTTTAGCCTTCAAGCTGGACTTTTACAATGAAGGGGAATCTGTCACGAGATTTTTACCGCCCATGATGACCCTGATTCCAGTGATGTGTCACTCACAGTGCTCTCTGACTGCTGAGCTCTGTATAACCCCGCCCTCACCGTTGATTGGCTGCCTTATACTATGCATAGGCTGAAAGCTGCCAATCAGTGGTGGGGGCGGGGTTGGACTACACATCAGCAGGTTTATTAGTCCTCAATTAAGCACAGTGATTTTATCGAAACTACAGTAAGCAGCTCAGTAAGTTATACATCACCAGAATCAGGGTCTCGGTCTCTATATTATGATGATGTTGGATTAGGTGGCAAAAAAACTGGTGACAGATTCCTTTTAAAAGTTATGCACTCTCCATAGGATAGGGGCATGAGCGGGCATAGACAGAGGAGCCCATTGTAGTCCAATAGCTCATCACAATCCACAATGCCATTTGCTTTGGAGGTGGGAGTGAGCCCCTTATCTGTTGGCCCATGGTATGTACACCCATGGATAGGGATTTATTGTACTGATCACTGGGGACCCACAGTCTTAAAAAAAAAAAATGATTTTGCTTTTCCCGGAAGTTCTACATGCAATGAATGAACCACAGATGAATCATGTGCACCTTCGCTCCTTTCCAGACAAGGCTATGAAGAATACTGCTCTCGAGATCCCTAGGGGGGGTGCCATTGTAACCCCTCAATCAGTAAGTTATCCGCTATCCCAAGGATGGGAAATCACTTTCAATTTTGAGGATGTTTTATTGGAGCAAAATTAATTTAAATGGCGCACAGGGGTCATAAATTTTGTGGGAAATACAAAAAAACCCTCTTTATTTTGGTCTTTATTCTTTTTTTAAACTTTTTAGCACAAAAAAAGTATCTAAAAGGCCTCAAAACTTTTGCAAAAATAACAGACGTACCTAAAATAACCGAGGTGGGGGGGGACCGGGACATACGGTAATTGAGTAAAAATGTAGCAATTTCTAAAAAAAAAAATCGATCTCAGCCGAAAACATCAGGAGTTGAAAAGCCAAGCCAATAATGAACATGAAAAAGGGCAAAATACCTGATAGACTGGACAAAACAAGGGCAAATGTGATAATAAATCTGGCCCAAAGTTTTAGATGAGTCCGTCAAATCTATTGTGGATGGTGGATCCTGTGTTATCTACTGTATATAGAGGTGTTATCATTCATTGTACAGGAGGAGGAGGAGGTGAGCTGTGACATCACCTATTGTGAATGGTGGATCCTGTGTTATCTACTGTATATAGAGGTGTTATCAGTCATTGTACAGGAGGAGGAGGTGAGCTGTGACATCACCTATTGTGAATGGTGGATCCTGTGTAATCTACTGTATATAGAGGTGTTATCAGTCATTGTACAGGAGGAGGAGGAGGTGAGCTGTGACATCACCTATTGTGAATGGTGGATCCTGTGTTATCTACTGTATGTAGAGGTGTTATCAGTCATTGTACAGGAGGAGGAGGTGAGCTGTGACATCACCTATTGTGAATGGTGGATCCTGTGTAATCTACTGTATATAGAGGTGTTATCAGTCATTGTACAGGAGGAGGAGGAGGTGAGCTGTGACATCACCTATTGTGAATGGTGGATCCTGTGTAATCTACTGTATATAGAGGTGTTATCAGTCATTGTACAGGAGGAGGAGGTGAGCTGTGACATCACCTATTGTGAATGGTGGATCCTGTGCTATCTACTGTATATAGAGGTGTTATCAGTCATTGTACAGGAGGAGAAGGTGAGCTGTGACATCACCTATTGTGAATGGTGGATCCTGTGTAATCTACTGTATATAGAGGTGTTATCAGTCATTGTACAGGAGGAGGAGGTGAGCTGTGACATCACCTATTGTGAATGGTGGATCCTGTGTTATTGACTGTATGTAGAGGTGTTATCAGTCATTGTACAGGAGGAGGAGGTGAGCTGTGACATCACCTATTGTGAATGATGGATCCTGTGTTATCTACTGTATATAGAGGTGTTATCAGTCTTTGTACAGGATGAGGAGGAGGTGAGCTGTGACATCACCTATTGTGAATGGTGGATCCTGTGTTATCTACTGTATATTGAGGTGTTATCAGTCATAGTAGAGGGGGGGAGGTGAGCTGTGACATCACCTATTGTGAATGGTGGATCCTGTGTTATCTACTTTATATAGAGGTGTTATCAGTCATTGTAGAGGAGGGGGGAGGTGAGCTGTGACATCACCTATTGTGGATGGTGGATCCTGTGTTATCTACTGTATATAGAGGTGTTATCAGTCATTGTACAGGAGGAGGTGAGCTGTGACATCACCTACTGTGAGTGGTGGAACTTGTTTTATCTGCTGTATATAAATGTTACCTGTCAGTGTAATACTGTCTGTGATGATAATGAGACTGCTGAAAAGTCTGTACAAAACAGAGATTATCAGTCCAATATAAAGTCTAGCGGTCAGTGGTGAAATTGCAATTATTTTTAAGCCGTAGGTTGTTGAACCCAGTATGAATCAGTATACCATAATTTTTGAATTTCTATGAGTGTCACATATTGTGCATCCATGTATTCAAGACATAGGCTATGTGGAAGGGACTGTGCAAAGCAATGAGCTGGACTAACAAGACCATTATGTCATTGCACACACACCTCGAGCAGCTCTCTCCACCACACTGACAGTCGTTAACAGGAGGCTTTGACGTTCCCCACATTGTGCTTGACTTCCAGACTTCATCCTTATTAGTGTCCCTATGATAGTTCTCACAGCACACTACAAAGGAGAAACCCTGCCTTTTATATTCCGCTATAAATGAGTGCGCGGCGGAGATCGTATACAAAACGAGCCTAGGACAGACTGCAGGAGATCATCATATTCCTGTTGTCTACAAGTTTCTCATCATATTCATACCTCTCTAGACATGTCTTATCTTACACCGTGTAATCTGTGCTCACCTCCCCTGGACTAACCAACTAGCTTCTACTATCTCAGCTTTTTGCTGCAAATCTGTCTGGAGATTAAAAAGAAACTGACTCATAAATGTAAAAACATCGAACACAGTAACACTGCTAATAAATACATATACAAGAGATGAAAGTGTCTGCCTACTGTCAACATAGCGTCCTATCTATTATCTATCTATCTATCTATCTATCTATCTCTCTAATAAATATAATGCCGTAGGTAAGGTTGAGCAGCGGAGCGGGTCTTTTCAAATAACACTTGTATCAGCAAGGACAACAAAGGAAGACAAATAAGAGGAGCAGGTAGGACCTGTGAAGCAGAGACAGGTATGCGGATAAACACAAAAAAGAGGCAGTATAGGAAACTTTTCTTTAAGCAGAACAAAATGGTTGAAAAGAACCTGTCAGAGCAATTTTGCAGTGTAAAGTAAAGACATGGCTCTGAAGGCGCTGCAATACTTATTCAATTTATACCTTTGGTGAAGAAATCCGCTTTCTTGTTCTTCGTTAATCAGCAGTTAAAGTTATCGGCTGATTAGATCTTCTCCAACCTGTCTGTGATTTTCCAGCCCATCTGCCTTTCTTCAGTCTTTGATTCCTCGGCCCTTAAGTCTGCCTCCGGTCTTTGGATGACAAGTCACTACTGAGGCAGGTCATCCTAAGGGTACCGTTACACTTAGCGATGCTCCAGCGATCCCGACAACGATACGACCTGGTAAGGATCGCTGGTGCGTCGCTAAATGGTCACTAGTAAGCCGTCAAACAGACAGATCTACTCAACGACGCAGCAACAATCCGGCGATCCATTGGTACCTTGTCACACAGCAGCTATTCTGATGACTCCCGCCTGCGTCCATGATTTTTGAGTCGCTAACGAGGTCGCTCGTCGGTGTCAAACACAGCGATGTGCGCTGGCCAGCGGGACACCAGCGATCAAAAAATGGCCCAGGACATTCGAGCACGATCAGCGACATCGCAGCGGGGGCCTGGTCGCTGCTAAGTGTCACAGGTAACGAGATCGCTGGCGAGGTCGCTGTTGCGTCTCAAAATCGGTGGCGCCTCAGCTATCTCACTGGTGATCTCGCTATGTGAGATGGGGTCTTAAGACTGGAGGCCAGGGAATCACAGACAGGGAGGCGAAATTCCAGTGCACTGTGCACCGAAATCAGAAAACTTCAAATCCTGACTAAAGAAGAACCACAATGCGGATTTCTTCACCAAAGGTATCAATTTAATCTGCGTCACAGCACCATTGCAGCTGTATCTTTACCGTACATTACAAAATTGTGCTCACAGGTTCCATTTAATCATTTGATTAGCAAAGAAATAAATGCAGTCTAGTATCTTTCAGATAACCACAGGACTAACAGAGAAGGAAATGTCTGGCATCTTCCAGCAGAGAAGGGGCTAACAGCAGTAAAATTTCCAAACTAAGCTTTGTAAGGAGGAAATGGTTACCTGCAGTATAGCAGTGAAGTATAGGCAAACTGGAAACTTGCTAAAAGATATTCCTTACCTTGATTGTAAAGGGAACAGCACCAAGAACAGTTGAGAAGTCAGTAACTTGCTTGCTGAGAGCTAGGTGTGGACAACACACGCCTAGTAAGTTGGAGTGAGTTGGAAAATAATGCTTTTTTGTAGTAAGTCAAGAACAGAAGAGCCGATTTCAGACACCTAGCTTGTGCTGAACCAATTGAAGATGGAGCAAATTCTCGACAAACTTAAAGCAACTGTGGATGATGCTCCTTAATTTTCAAACAATTGGCCTTTGCAATGGTCGACCTTAAAAGGGCTACGATGATGTCAGAGGAGTTTGATGGGTTACCTGAGAAACCCTGTGTGGGCTACTGTAAAGGGATTGGCCATAAGAGTAGGGGAAAAAGGCTTGGAACTGGAGCCGAGACAAAATCTCTCTTCTCATTGGTCTCTAGAAGGTTTTTCTTCTTTGCGTTTTGCCACTTTTTGTCAATGGACCATTTCCAATCTGTAAGGAAGACTTGAGAAAAGCAAGTGGTAATGGTTCTGTGCAAGCTTTCCAGTAGAGTTGAGTCTTACCGGTGGCACAGTGAGCTAAATATCTTCATTACTAATTAATATGACGGGGGGCAGAGGGCGCGACCGCTCCAGGCCCCACGCTCTGAGGGGCCCACCCAGAACTATGCTACTTGTAAATGTAGCAATGTGCGCAGCCCGCCAATATAGTTAATTTCTGTGGCAGAGAAGGGATACAATATCTCCCTGAAACTGCCACGCTGCCGATATGGAGCCTGTGAGGTAAGGGTGGCCTGGTGCCAGCGACGGGACCAGGCCTCCCCGCAAGTTCAACTGTATCAGCATCCACTTATAAAGACATATTCATATCAATCCACCCCTAAAGACATTTCCACGTCCTGTTTCCTTAAGACAGAAAATGTACCGCAGATTGCTGCCCCACCATGCCCCACTCATGATTTTGCCAGGCATTGTAATGTAGTAATGGCGCCGCTCCCTGCCGCTCTAGTACTGAACATACCCTTAGGAAAATGTGCCGAGAACAACAAAAAAAAAAAGAAAAAAAAAGAAAGAGAGAAAAATTTTGGCTGCAGCTGTTGTTGTGTAATATTTGTGGACCTCAGCTGTTATGTAAATCCGAAATAAGAAATTGTATTGAATTTAGCACAATCATAAAACTGTAAATAATAGGAAGGAAATAGTTTTTACTTTAGCGCATTAAAATACCGTTGGCTGAGCGCATTGTAAATGGAAATTTGCACTTTGAATGATATAATATCGGTAATTACAATAATTCAGACTTTTAAGCAATGTAAACATCTCAGGCTAATTTCACTATATAAACCCAAGATGAGGGGCCGTAAAATTAATACACAATGGTTCATAAATCCCTCTTGGTTGGATTATGTGGCTGCAAAAGGTTTGTGTGTCAAGATTTAGAAGCAAATTGGTCTGTTAATTGAAATGCCATCTAGTTCTAGATTTCGTTTTATTTAGGAGCGGGCAGATTGGTCTTTGTTGTTACTTGCTATTGAGACGTAGGCGCTAAATTTGCTGCCATATGGCACACTATACATCATCGTATTACGAGAATATTCATCCCTCAATGCTTTGCAATCGGGCATCTTTCGGGCAGGATCATAAATTCGGATTTATTTTTGGAGGCGTATGAAAGTCTACTAGAGCTCTTCAGGTATCATGTTCTGTCTCTGTGCAACTCGCAGGTGGCATTGAGGCATAATATGTTTGCGTGCTTGAGTTAAAAACTCAACTCAAGCTGCTCACCTTCCTGTCGGTCATGCCTCAACTTTTCCCCTTTCCCTTTTACATCCATCCTCTTTTGGCTCAAGTTGGCTTGTGCCATTAATTTTGAGTGGTGGAATGGCGGCTCACGTCTTGACGTTATGATGCGTATCACCCAAGTTATGGCACAATGCTCGAAGACATAAAAGTCAAAAGTCGCAACCGGGAGTGAGAAGGGCGAAGAGTAAGCATGTAACAGGGAAAGGGGGAAAAAAGAGGCGTGAAGGACTGAAGAGTGGCCTGCGGGGATGGTGGGACATGAAAACAGTAAGGTGAGTATTAATTATGTTTTTTATATTCTGGGGTTAAGGAACATTCAATTTTGCAAATAATAACTTTGGTTGCAATATGAATTTCTTGCACAGTTTGTCAAATTTGATTCCTGACAGATTCAATCATCTCTACCTATGACCTTTCCTGTGATAAGTTTTGATTACGGGGAAAACATCTAAAAGTCACATAACATTTTATTAACTTAGCAAAATTGTGGCCACTATGTGAGGTTTGGCAGTTCCGTTTTCTTGTAAAATTTGAAGCAAATTTGATTTGCCTTAATTTGCTCGTCCCATAACTATCACAAGATTCAAGAAATCGTGGTGCTGGGAAAATTGATGTAAATTTTGATTTGGACCCTTCACATTTTAAGCAGCCCCTCTACCATCCAGATATTGTGCGTGATATTACTGTTGCATCTCACCAAGTGGCATTACTGGTCATTCTGTAGATCATAGATGAAGGTATTACTGTGTCTAGTAAAATTGTCAATTGACTGATTTCTTGTAAAATTTGAAGCAAATTTGATTTGCCTTAATTTGCTCGTCCCATAGCTATCACAAGATTCAAGAAATCGTGGTGCTGGGAAAATTGATGTAAATTTTGATTTGGACCCTTCACATTTTAAGCAGCCCCTCTACCATCCAGATATTGTGCGTGATATTCCTGTTGCATCTCACCAAGTGGCATTACTGGTCATGCTGTAGATCATAGATGAAGGTATTACTGTGTCTAGTAAAATTGTCAATTGACTGTGAAAATTCACCAAGCAAGGTAACCCAACCATTTTTTTTTGTGATTGAAGGGAGCTCATTGGTCACACCAACACTATTGATGACATAAGTTGGCCAACACAATTCACCATATCAAACCATATCAAGCTCCAGCCATGATAGTCATCAGATATTGATGGCTTTCAGTATCGTGATCATTCGTCTATGCAACTTTCCAATAATTTTCTCTCGAGCTTAAACATTTTTTAGCTAAATCCTTTACTTTTTGGACAATTTTAACATTTTAATCCAACAAAGTATAAAAATTTATAAATTTCCAAATAACTTCTTATGATTTTTTTGCACCTCATCTCGACAGTCAAGTGTTTTCATGAACATTTTTGTAAATCTGTTGAGTTACTGTTTATTTCGATAAGTGTCATCACTAGTTTGTAATAGTCCGTTTGGCCTGTGAACATCATTATTCATCCAAGAGATAATACTCCCTAGAGCGAGGTGAAGACATGGACAGACGGAGAGAACAATCTCCCACCGGGCAACATGGTCCCCTGTGTAATACAGTTGCAGCCATCATTTATTATAGCCTATAGACAAATAGAAAGAATCAGATTTTCACAATTTGTATCACACTGATAAATAATACACATTTCAGATTTTTGTTTTTGGGGGGCTACAACATTTTTTGCTAGATAAAACTTACATTTTTGGATATTTTTTGGTACAATTCAAAAGTACTTGCTTAGTTCTCTAGTATTATCAATTGTCATCAGGAGTTTCCAAGAGTCCTAATGGGAGGTGAAATTCATTATTCATCTAAGAGATAATTCCTCCAAGGGCAGGTGAGCACGGAGATTCGGTGAGAGAGATCTCCCTCTGGGCTACATAGTCCCTTGCGCTACTAAACTATAACAGATAACTTCTTGCAGGCATCATTTCTTATATTCTCGAGACACATTGAAGGTCTCGGAGATCTCATCGCTTAATCTTGCTTCTTGTCATCATTTAACTCTAGGGTGTTGATGTTTCTACCTGTCTAATGTCACAGAGCTGTATGATACGATTATAAATATTGGGATCAGAGTAAGATACTGTTACCCTTCAGCACTTTCCATGACTGGAAGTTGGACATGAGTGAAGAGACTTGCAAGACCCTTGTCCAGAAGCCAGGACAATATTCTATGGCTACCAGACCGGAGTTTGGCACCCGTGCCTGTAGAGCCACAAAATGCCTGAGTCCTGTGAGCCACCTCTTATCTTTCTGCAGCCTCCACATCGTTTTTGAATAGCTGGCATGCCACATCATTTTTAGGGTGTGATGCACACACAACGGCATGCAAGAATGGCTATTCAAAACTTGAGCTGCGAATTATGACAGGGCTCCTGTCCAGCAGCCAAGGAGTATTAACCTAGCTAATGGACCAAGGTCCTGAGAATTTACATCTCCAATGGCAATTAGCAATTAGTAGATACCTGGAAATGTGACACTAATGGCTACATGAAAGGAAAGGGTACTGTTGTCCAGAGTGGGATATTAAAGGGGTTCTCCAACAACTTATTAATAGGCAGAGAGAGGTGTAAAAAATCAATACTTACCTTCCTGCACCTCAATTTTTAGCACTACATCCCCTGCAAGTTTACTGGCATCAAATCAAACTCAACATAACCAGTCCTGTTTTCACAACATTTGCTGAATGAACATTGGCCGAACACCTCACGGAAACCACACGACAAAAGGACGACCCTTATTAATGACTTCAGGAAGGAGAAAAAAAAAATAAAACAATAATTGATACTCACCTCCCAGACCAGTGCCACTCCTCTGTAGTCAGCACTGTTCACCCTGCTGTTTTTTTTTGGTGTCACATGAATTCTGAAGCCAATCAGTGGCCGCTGATCGGTTGCATTCACATTTCGACTGAGTCAAAGAAAACGGTGTTTTGATGGATAAAACATGAACATTACAGCTGACCACCGGCCGCTGAAGTATTTACTTGACGCCCCTGCCTGAAGTCTATCTCAGCAGACCAGTAGGGACCACTGGTGAGTATTTTTTTTTACCCCTTTGTGCCCATTAATAAGAAATTTTCCAGTACAGAGCTACTCCTTTAAAAATTGCCAAACACAGTTTTCGGTAAATGTTAATTCTGGCAATTGTTGTAAAAATAGATTAGGCTTTTTGAACTTCAACATGTCTAATCCGTTTATTCAGAGGAGATAGACCACCAGAAGAGTTTTTTGTCAACTTACTCCCCTCTTTATTTTGAGAACATTCGGCTTAACAGAACATAAGTATGTGTTGGGATGAGGGTGAACAACTGTACATAGTTGCAAAATTTTGGATGGGGGCACCAAAACTCTGCCTACTGACCGATGCCGGGAGATAGAGTAATCCTTTGTCCTTGTAGGAGTAGTTGTCAGCAGATGTCTGGCTGAGCATCCACATTTATGGTGGAATTGTTATATGTGTGGTTGGTTTCAGCAAGGATGAAATTTTGCCTTCAGACCCCGTGCAATACAAGTAGCATCATAATGATACTTCCGGTGGGAGATTGTCACAATAATAACTTTGCAAGGGGTTTATATGGCCATCATCAAGGAGAATTTTTCTTCTAGTTTCTTGGGCAGAAAGGAGTTCCAAAGGATTTTGGGTGACCATGATTACATAGCTACCCCTTAATTTGTACAATTTGGGCTCTATTTAGAATTTTAGAATGCTAGAGTTGGACTTGACCTCCGGGGTCATCGTTTCCAACCTCCTGCTCAGCGTAGGAGTCATTAAACCATCTCAGACAGATGTCTGTCCAACCTCTGTTTGAAGACTTCCGTGGAAGGAGATCTCACCACCTCTCGTAACAGCCTGTTCCATTCATTGTCAAAAAGTTTTTTCTAAAATCTAGCCTGTATCTTTTCCCTTCCAGTTTTGTTTCCATTGCTTCTCATGTTTCCATGTCCAAATGAACTCTATGAACTCTATGGAGTTCTTCATTCCACCTTTATAAAGACTGTATGTAAAACGTGCTCCTCTTTTAACTTTGATATTAAATCTGATCCCGAGTTGGAATAGCAGATTAGTCTTGTTTGTCCATATTTCAAAATGGCAGCAAAATATCAGTAAATGACATAATCCCATACAGAGGCTTATACAAAAGGATTCATGTCCTTATGATTGTGGGGGGCAGGGAGGCATCTACATAAACGCCACGAATTAATACATTTTTTTTAACTCATTGGCAATTAGATCAATGTTCTCGCTGTTGTATTTTAAGAAGCCTCTAATTGCTCCAAGCTATGAAATATGGTGCAGCGTCTATTCATGTATTTTGACATATAGGATTGCAGCCACATGTGTTCTTCGGAGAACAGAAGAAAGCAAGCTGAGTAATGTGACATTGTACCAGAGGCACATCTGTAAGGGCCCATACTACTTCATTTGTCTGGATAAAACATGGAAAGCCCTATGTGACTGCAAACACAGCTCGGCATATATATTTTATCAGCAATTTAGCCTGGAGGATATAATGAACATTGTATTATACCAGTAATGAGGATGATGAGGTTATTGTCCTTGATTATGTTGTAAAATGAGATCTTTAGAGCCGATGATTAAACAGGGCTTGGAAAAACTTTATGCAAATAGATTGTCACAAGAGCGTTACTTCTCCGTTCCTTCGGAAATTATTTATAGAAGGTTCCTTATTGTTTTAGTCATTAGCTAATTTTGGAAAAATGCGCAAACATTAGAAGAAATTTCTATGTGAAGCATAAACAGGCCTACTTCACAACCCTCGTATCTTCCCTATCTTACAACCCCAAACAGTTATTCAAAACTTTTCAATTACTCCTCCGCCCACCACTGCCCCCTCCAACCTCCCTCATCTCTGCCAATGACTTTTCCACACACTTCAAAAATAAGATTGACCAAACAAGGCAAGTGTCATGATCCAGGACGGGATTTCGCTTTGACCCGTCCTGGTTAGACTATGGGTTAATTGTGCTGCCTCTCTCTGGCAGCAGGAGGCTATTTAGTGCTCACTGGACCTGGGTCCGGTGTCAGTTATACTCCTGCCCTCGGCTGAGTTAAGTGACCTCTTGTATACGTGTGCCTTGTGCCTGATATCTTGCTTGCTTGTTCGGTTGTGATCTGGTTCTGTCCCTGTTACGAGTTCTGCCTGACCCTCTTGTACTGCGCTACCTCTCGTGTATGACTCTCTGCTTGTGACCCGACTTCTCTCTGCTCGTCCCCTTGGTACCACGTCGCCCTCTTGTGTATGACCTTTGGCTCTGTCTGACTACCCGTCTGTTTGTCCCTCCTGTACCTCATTTGCCCGTACTGCTGTGACCTCTGTTTTGCCTGACTCTGAGTTGTAGTATGGTGTCCTGTCCTATCTGAATACAGGACACTAAGCCCCGCCCCCTTGCAGTCACATGGCCATAGGTCCCGTGCACATTATTCAGTTTCAGTGTCCGCGGGTCCTTTGCCTCTTTACCTTCCAGCGCTGACTGGACCCTGACACTATTAGCCTGAAGCACGCATGGTCACCTCTGCTGCCCACTCCACAGGTATCTTTTAGCACTGCTTCTGTTCTCAGGACACACGCACTGGCTCTATGAGCAAGTGCAGTGCGGTGTCTCTGACAGCAAGTCTTCATCATTCAACCACCACAACCACTTTGTATACTAGACCAATGCCCAAACCCCATAACCTCACTCTCCAACATCACTGAAGGGGAGCTTAATCGCCTCTTCTCCAAATCGCACCTCACAACCTGTGCACTCGACCCCATCCCATCCCACCTCCTCCCCAACCTCACCACCACACTTATCCCATCCCTAACCCACCTATTCAACCTATCGCTATCGTCTGGTGCCTTCCCTTCTGCTTTCAAACATGCCACAATCACGCCTCTCCTTTAAAAAGCCAACCCTCGACCCAACCGCTATGTCCAGCTATCACCCAATAACGTTGCTCCCATTCGCTTCCAAACTCCTGGAGCAGCACGTCCACGCTGAACTTTCCTCCCACTTATCATCTAACTTGCTCTTTGACAATCTACAATCTGGTTTCCGCCCCCATCATTCCACTGAGACAGCCCTGACCAAAATTACTAACGACCTACTTACAGCCAAATCAAATGGATAATACTCTATATTCCTGCTTCCAGACCTGTCCTCTGCATTCGACACAGTTGACCACTGCCTCCTACTACAGATCCTCTCCTCCTTCGGCATCAAAGACCTCGCCCAATCCTGGATCTCCTTATACCTTTCCAACTGCACATTCAGCGTCTCCCACTCCCACGCCACCTCCTCATCCCACCCTCTCTCTGTTGGAGTCCCCCAAGGCTCTGTTCTAGGACCCCTACTCTTCTCAATCTATACACTTGGTCTGGGGCAACTCATAAAGTCCCACGGATTCCAGTACCACCTTTATGCTGATGACACTCAGATCTACCTCTCTGGCCCAGATGTCACCTCTCTGCTGTCCAGAATCCCAGAGTGTCTATCAGCCATTTCTTCCTTCTCCTCTCACTTCCTCAAGCTCAATGTGGACAAATCTGAACTCATCATCTTTCCTCCATCTCACAGATCTTCCTTACCTGACCTAGCTATAGCAATTAATGACATCACGCTTTACCCAGTACCTGAAGTCCGCTGCCTTGGAGTAACCTTTGACTCTGCCCTGTCCTTCAAACCGCACATCCAAGCTCTTTCTACCTCCTGTCGCCTCCAGCTCAAAAAAATTTCCAGAATCCGTCCTTTCCTCAACCCTTAATCTACTAAAATGCTTGTGCACGTCCTCAACATCTCCCGCCTCAACTACTGCAACATCCTTTTCTGTGGTCTCCCTGCTAACACCCTCGCACCTCTCCAGTCCATTCTTAACTTTGCTGCCTGACTAATTCATCTCTCTGCTCGCTACTCATCCGCTTCTCCCTTCTGCAAATCTCTTCACTAGCTCCCATTCCCTCAGCGTATCCAGTTCAAATTACTAATACTGACCTACAAGGCCATCTATAACCTGTCTCCCCCATATGTCTCTGCACTAATCTCCCGATACCTTCCCTCATGTAATCTCCGGTCATCCCAAGACCTCCTTCTCTCCTCCACACTTATTCGCTCCTCATCCAACCGCCTCCAAGACTTCTCCCGAACTGCCCCTATTCTCTGGAATTCTTTGCCCCAACAAGTCTGACTATCAACCATATTTGGATCCTTCAGACGGAACCTGAAAACCCACCTCTTCAAGAAAGCCTACAGCCTGCAATGACCCCGCTACCTCCTTCTCTCTCACCACTACCGGAGATATCACCTCAACCATCACCGGAACTGCTGCAACCCACCAACCTACTGTCTCCTTCACCACCATCCTGTAGCATGTAAGCCCGAAAGGACAGGGTCCTCTCCCCTCTATATCAGTCTTTCATTGTTAGTTTGTTTACTGTAAGTGATATCTGTAAATTGTATGTAACCCCCTTCTCATGTACAGCACCATGGAATCAATGGTGCTATATAAATAATAATAATAATAATTCCAGTAAGATTAGTAGATTTTGGTTAAAGTCCCAACAGCCTATTGACTTAAGCCTTGGGATGAGGAGATCTTGAAAGTTCTTCTCAAAAGACATGATTGAGAAGGTCAAAGTCATTTTATGGACTAGTAGTATGGAAAGAGTGGAAAAATACTGACTCTTGAGCCCTTTTCCAGACCAGCATGTTTATACTTGCCAACGATGAAATTGCTAAAGTGGGGACATTTAAGTCGTACATGTGGAAGGAGTCACTTTTTGGTGGAGTTTGCATAAACTGCAGAGTTGTCCTGTAAAAGATGAGTGTTTTGAAAGTATGGTATTTTTAATACTTGAAATCGAGCTACTCTACTATTGACCTACTGTATTTCCGAAAAGTCAATTCTAGTAAACTAGATCAGAATTTCCCTCTAAATATTCCCACTGTTGCTCAGATTCTGCAGATCTTGTTCACCCACCTCTCTTTTTCCACATAGAAGCCAATAAAAAAAAATCAATTCTAGGTTACAAAATTAGGTACTAAAACTATGCAAGACACAAAGCTGAAGCTACAAACTCTTTGAGCTTAGGAACAAATGTACCCAACCAATAAATACCATGAGCTAGGACACTAAGTCAATGGATGACCAGTTTCTGAAAATTCAATGCTAGTGTGCTTCAGCTCAAAGCTAAATTTCCAAATTTCCCTCTAAATATTCCCACTGTTACTCAAATTGTGCTGAACATGTACACCCATCTCTCTTTTTACACATTTCAGCCCCCAAAACATTAATTCTAGATTACAAAATTACTAATTTAATTACTAGATTACTAAAAGAATGCAAGCCCCGAAGCTGAATCTTCGAGCTATTTGAGCTTAAGAACTGATGTACCTAATCTACAGATGCCAAGAGCTAAAATACTAAGCCTATTGATGCCAGTCATTGAGTAACCACTGTTAACCTGCTTCCGAAGAGCTAAAGCTAGACAACTTCAGCACCAAGCTAAAATTTGGAATTTCCTACTAAATATTGTTGCTCAGATGCTGCTGAATTTGAACACCCACCTCCTCTTTTTCCACATTTGAAACCTAAAAAAAAATTCTGGGTAACAAAGCTGAAGCTATGATATATTTGAGATTAAGGACTGATGGACCTAACCAATAGATGCCAAGAGCTAAAACACCAAGTCAATGGATGCCAGCCACATAGTAACTAAAACATTGGGCACACCAAAAAATCAATTCTAGGTTATGAAATTAGGCACTAAAATGATGCCAACCCCAAAGCTGAAGTTACAGATTATTTGAAGAACCGATGTACCTAACCGATAGATACCATGACCTAAAACTCTAAGTCAATGAATGCCAGCCATTGAGTAAATAAAACATTGGACACACGAAAAAATAAATTCTAGGGTACGAAATTAGGTACTAAAACAATGCTAGCTCCAAAGCTGAAGCTACTATTTGCGCTTAAGGACCGATGTACCTAATCAATAGATACCATGAGCTGAAACTCTGAAAAGCCAATAAGTGCCAGCCATGGAGTAGCTAAAACATTGGACACACCAGGGAAGAGATCCTATTTAGCGATTCAGGGAAGACATTTTACATTAGGCTTGGTTTTTGAAGAGCGGGTGCAACCATTGCTGAAGCTACTATTTGCGCTTAAGGACCGATGTACCTAATCAATAGATACCATGAGCTGAAACTCTGAAAAGCCAATAAGTGCCAGCCATGGAGTAGCTAAAACATTGGACACACCAGGGAAGAGATCCTATTTAGCGATTCAGGGAAGACATTTTA
The DNA here is from genome assembly GCF_039654945.1 of Dendrobates tinctorius. NCBI lineage: Eukaryota > Metazoa > Chordata > Amphibia > Anura > Dendrobatidae > Dendrobates > Dendrobates tinctorius. Next base: position 15,757,728 of record NW_027361677.1, read on the forward strand.
CATTAGGCTTGGTTTTTGAAGAGCGGGTGCAACCATTGAATTTATGTTGGCTAGGGTTAAGATGAGTGAGAAATTTACTAAAAAAAAATGTTGTGCAACTTATAGGACCCGTTGAAGCGCAGGAGGCGCGAAATGGCCAGCGTCCAGAGTGCCTTTCGTGAGTACCTTCCTGCGGGCTGGTTTTAATTAAGTGTAACAATAAAGGAAGTTTTTTAGTACCTGTGAGTGCAACCATTATCTTTTTTGGACAACTTATAGGAACAGTCCTATAGGAAAACCAGCCCCAAAACCTACTGGGGCCAGTATGGGGAGTATTGAAAGGTCCCAGACTGTATACAATACATTTCAAGCCTAGGCTAACATATTTTTGCCTTGGTCACCATCTGGACACTTCAGATCTTGACATGGGGACACCAAAGTGAACTGAATACCGTCCAGTAAATGTGTTGCGGATACGATATGGAGACTATGTTGTACACAAGATACATATACTGCATATATGTCACACACAAGACAGAGATATAAATGAAAAATAAAATAAAATAAAAAATAAACTTTTGTTAAGGTCCTAGTGGAGATGTTACAACTTAAAATTCTATTTTCTAACCATAGAGTCACATCTCCCGATGTAATAATACCGCACATGTCCTATTGTGCTCATTGATACAAGGGCAACCTCATTTCTTCAGTATTCTCTCTGGATATTTCACGTTATAATGGAGTTTCATACACTGCTGTGCTCTTTTTTTTTATAGTTACTACTATCCTATTGTGTTCAGCACCTAGGTCTTTGCCAAAAAAAATGTCCTCCCGCTGTACTGTCTATTCACCAATCCCTCTTAACGCCTGCATTACTTTCCTCATAGTCATTCCACTTCAAATGAATGAATCATAGCCTCTAATTTTTAAGACTGTAGAATGAATGACCTTGAGGTGACTTTGTTTCCGTTTTTCTTTCTCAATGCTTTTTATGTTATTGATGGCAGGTTGCCGACTAATAAAAAAAAAACTGTCCATAAAATGGCAAAGAATTTCTAAGGATTGCAGTTTGGTGGCACAATGTATCATTTCCCCATAGGGTCTTTATATTACGTTGTACCTTTATACAGTATATTGTTTTTAGATGGCTTTCAATTTTTTTTCACCTTTTTGCCTGATCAGTTCTTGTCTTTTTGCTTTATGTTGGTTTTACGCTGCTTGACTTGCTCTGTGTAATTGAATTACACATGTATTCGTACAGTCGATGGAGGATGTTTTGTAGGAAAATGTGATCAAGCTCACATCACTAATATCCTTTTCTTGCTCAGGGGTTGTTAATTCAGTCGAATATTTTTCACAAGATGCCATTTTTTTTCTGCCTTGGATGACTTTTCAGTCCATGTCAGTAAAATGTACACAGCAGGACTGCCGATGGCAGTAGTAATAGTCATATGGGTGTCCACTGCTACCTTAAACCAATAGGACCATCCGTGGGTTTAAACACCACCAAGACATCTTTCTATTATTATGTTCCCTCCTGGTATTGCACTATGTAATATCAAACTGGCGCCCCTGAAATCTCAGGGGATGTGACCTTGGTTCTGGAAAGGAGAAAAGAACGTTTCGGCACTTGTCTTCAAAGTTCCATCATCCAAGTAGAAAATAAAAGCCTTATGATCCAACGCGTTTCGAACCAGTATTCTGAAAGTGTTAAGAAGACTAAGCACCATTTAATGCTATTGGTTCGAAATGCGTAGGATCATAATTATATTATTTAATACTTAAATTATTTTTATCTTATTACTAGATTTTTATTGTATGAAATGAAGGATTCAGATTTTTTATTTTCTAAGACAAACTCTGAAATTTTCTTTGCCCCTGTATAACTATTGTGGCATTTACTAACCAGCTGGGATCCACTGCATTGCAAGGTCTACCAGACCCTCATGTGTCGTGAAATATTTTGCATCATTTTTGAAAAATGTGCCTTTTTTTATACATTAATCCTTGTCTTGGTGCCTGAAGGTGCACAAATATTAACATGCCTTAAAGGGAATCTGTCACGTCATTTTTCGCATATAAGCTGCGGCCTCCGCCATTAGGGGCTTATCTACAGCATTCTCATTCTGTAATGCTGTAGATAAGCCCCCGATGTAACCTGAAAGAGAAGTAAAACAAGTTATATTATATTCACCCGGGGGCGGTCCAGTCCGATGTACATCGCAGGTCCGGGTCCGGTGCCTCCAATCTTAATGCGATGGCATCCTCTTCCTTGCTTCTGTCGTGGCTCCTGCACAGGCGCACTGATTTACCCTGTTGAGGGCAGAGTAAATTACTGCAGTGCGCAGGCGCCGGGCCTCTCTGACCTTTCCCCGGCGCCTGCGCACTGCAGTACTTTTTTCTGCCCTCAACAGGTCAAATCAGTTCGCCCGCGCAGGAGCCACGACAGAAGCAAGGAAGAGGACGACATTGCATGAAGATGGGAGGCGAAAGACCCGGACCTGCGACACCCATCGGACGCGGACTGCACCGTACCACCCCTGGGTGAGTATAATGTAACTTGTTTTTCTTATCTTTCAGGTTACATCGGGGGCTTATCTACAGCATTACAGAATGCTGTAGATAAGCCCCTAATGGCGGTGGCAGCAGCTTATATGTAAAAAATGAGGTGACAAATTCCCTTTAAATGAAGATATCGGTATGAGGAATAGAAAGGGGTAATTCACAGCCTTAGAGCTCAAAGTTATTCTTCTGTTGAAGCCACTCCAGAAAATGGGTCTTAAGGTCTACCGTGTAAAGGGTCAACTCTGTCTTAAACATGCGAATATATGAGTTGAACAAAAGGATTTGTAGGACCCTGGTCCAGTGCCAGTAGACCAGAGCCCTGAAAATCTCCTCCTAGCTGCCAGAACCCACGTTGACCATTCCACCTGGTGGTTCTAGTAATGTTATAGTTGCCGTATGACATAACAGTTGCCTATTAATCGAAAAGAAAAAATTGCTGAGAGTGCCGGCCGGTGGGCAGACATTTTCATGGCTTTGGTCAGGGGTCCACAGACAAATGATGTGACTGCCAGACCAGACTCTTGCCCAACTTTAGTGGCAATGCCATCAACTTCCAGTGCTATTCCTGGTGATGATATTCAAGCACATAGACTTTCAGTAAACTGCAAACTAATTAGAAATCTGAAAAAGAGAGTGAGTGAACGTGATTCCCAACTTCAGATCATGCTTACTGTTCTCACTTTCTGACCTGTTGTAAAATGGTTGTAAAGTTCTATAGTTTCCAATGTCTCGTAAACCTGAAAGCGATAGATTCCTTCTCCAATTGTTGGGCTGTTGGTATCACCTCCTATAGTTCAATTTTCACACTTCTAAGGCTAGCCCTTAACTAAAATTATTCCTAAAAACAAATTCGGGTCTACAAACCAATTGGTATGGATAATATTTTAGTACATAGATGTTCAGTAAATTGTGAATTGAAGGAAAATATTAATAGGATAGTGAGTGAGTGGAAAGTGATTCCCAATTTCTTACTATACCCAGTGCTCTAACTTTCTGATATGTTACAAAGTGGTTAAAGTGTTGATTAATTCCCAATGAATTGTGAAGAATTGTTTATTTCTCAAAGTCTTGTTCGCATGGAAGTGATACATCTGTATGAAGGTATACCATGTGTAGAGACAAGAGTAGGCACTCCTTCTCCAGTACTATGTCATCATTGGCGCCCCCTATAGGCTTTATATCATGAATTTAAACTATTCTCTAAAACACGGCTGAAAGATATATCATCGCCACCAGATGACAGACAATTGCAAACGCTCGCCTCCGATATTTCAGGTCTGTGCTGTAATTAAAATGAACGTCAGCCACCAATCGAAACTTGGGTAATAAAGAAGGCGCATAATTAGCAGCACGGTAATAAATTCTTATTTATCATTACCGCTGTGACACCTGAATATATCCTATCACGATAATCATTTGCACGTGAGTAAGCATGACATATTTATTAATGGAATCAATTGGATTTTTAATGAAATGTACTCACATGTGATGCGCTAATCATTTCCATCTTGGTGGCTTGAAGCAGCCGCCCGGTAAGAGAGACGTATAGTCAGATTACACAGTTTGTCCTTTGTTAGGATATTCCGCGGATGGAGCCGGATGGATTGCTTCAAACGGCATCATTTCAGCGATCTGCAACAAGCAGCGCTAATGAAAATTAATGTACGGGAAACCTAATCCAGCAGGAAAGTAAACAATGTCATTGCCACATATTGTTTTATTACATGCTACGGGAAAGATTGATCGGGACGTTTTTCTCCGAGCAGATACAGCGTAATATTCTTATGATTGAACGCGTCCATCTATACTTGCCGCACTCGTCTGCTGCGCCACATACATTTAGAGGAGAAAGATATTCTGCCGTTACTTAATGCTCTAAGATGTATATGACAAGATGGATGCAATGATTAAATTATCTTGCCATAAAATGATGAAGAGGAGCTGAATCTACTCTTTGGGTCTTTGGAGCTACAATATATGGAGGCGTACACTGGTAGGATTACCCTGATGACCATTGAAGGATGGACGTATGGCGCATCTCTTTTTTTTTTTACTCCATCCGAAATAATGCAGAAAGCAAAAAGGACGCGAGATGCATACCGGTTCCAAAAAAGTGTAAAAGATCACTATTTGTTCCTCCATCACGTGTATGAAAGCCTATGGTTTCATATTAGGCATGCTCCAGGTAGGGGCGTATATTGAGATCATGGGGCACCATAGTAGAAGTCCTTATTGCCCCCTTATAACATAGCCAGATCATAGAAGAGCATATCTCACAACTTTACAGTTGGGGCAATTAATTTTGCCTCTACTGAAGCCGCTTAGTGTTCCCACTCACTAAGATACAACCCTCATGATCCCCATAAAGTATGATGCCAAGAAAAATACCCCCCAAACATAGTAAGATACCCCCACAGTGACTGCAACACAGTATGATGGCCCTCCACATTGTTTGATGGTCCTACATATAGTAAACTGGATCTCCATACAATATAGTGCTCCACTCATTGATCACCCTCACTGTTAAAAAGTTTTTTCTAATATCTAATCTGTATCTTTTCCCTTACAGTTGCTTTTCATGTTTCCATGTGCACGGAGAATAATGATGCTCCCTCTACACTGACATCCCATCAGATATTTGTAGACAGCTATTAAGTCTCCTCTCAGTCTTTTTTTTCGCATTCTAAACATTCCCAGATCCTTTAACCGTTCCTCATAGGACATACTTTACAGTCCACTCACCATCCTGGTAGCTCTTCTCTGAACTTGCTCCAGTTTTTCAATGACTTTTTTTAAAATGTGGCACCTTGAACTGGACACAGTATTCCAGATGAGGCCTGATCAAGATGTAGTAGAGTGGGATAATTACTTCATGTGATTTAGACTCTATTCTTCTCTTAAAAGATCCTAGAACTGTGTTTGCCTTTTTTTTGCTCATGCATCACACTGTTGACTCATGTGCAGTCTGTGATCTATTAGTATATAGTCTTTTTCACACATGCTGTTGCTTAGTTCTATTCCTCCCATTCTATAGATGTAATTTTTCTTGCCCAGATGTAGAATCTTGCATTTCTCCCTGTTAAATACCATTCTATTAGTTGCTGCCCATTGCTCAAGCTTATTTAGATCCTTCTGAATCCTTTGTCTTCTCTGTTAGCTATCCCTCCTAGCTTTGCAAATTTGATCAGTTTAAAGGGAATCTGTCACCTATTTTTTCACATATAAGGTGCGGCCACCGCCATCAGGGACTTATCTACAGCATTCTTTATTGCTGTAGATAAGCCCCCGTTGTAACCTGAAAGATAAAAAAAATGAGTTATATTATACTCACCGGGAGGGGGGGCGGTCCGGTCCCGGTCCGATAGGTGTCGCGGTCCGGGTCCTCCCACCTTATAGTGATGACGTCCTCTTCTTTGCTCTAGCGCAGGAGTACTGTTCTGCCCTGTTGAGGGCACAGCAGAGTACTGCAGGGCGCAGGAGCCGGGAAAGGTCAGAGAGGTCCGGCACCTGCGCACTGCAGTACTCTGCTCTGTCCTCAACAGGGAAACAAAGAAGAGGACGTCATCGCTAGAAGATGGGAGGTCCAGGACCCGGACCGCGACACCCATGGGACCCGGACCGCTGCCCCAGTGAGTATAATATAACTCGTTTTTCTTATCTTTCTGGTTACATCAGGGGCCTATCTACAGCATTACAGAATGCTGTAGATAAGCCCCTGATGGCGGTGGCCGCATCTTATATGCAAAAAAATAGGTGACAGATTCCCTTTAAGTTTTAGCACCTTTATCTAGATCATTTATAAAATAGTAGTGTAAAAGTGCAGGAAATCTGCACAACGATTAGCCCAATTGTAATTTAATCTTCTCCTTGAGAAATTCATAGAAGTAGCATACGCCAAAAATCCACACACAACCTTTCCATTGCATGTGAAGGGGATTGCATAGCATGAGTTTTATGTTCTCTTTGGTATGATAATGAGGGTCCTTTGATTGGAGTCAAGAGCCACAAGTGACGTCACATGATGTGGTGATAGACCACCATTGATTATAAAGTAAAAACTCCTTTTAATATTTTATGTACCGTATATGTATACCGTCTCGTGTTCCTAATTTCCTTGGTCCAGTGGTTACTCTTGAAGATGTGCTGATATCATTAAACTTGAATATAAGATTATTTCCCTGAAGCAATTTAGCCGGACTGTAATTTCCTCGTCGGCCATGTGACTTTCTGTAAGCATCCGTAACACTAGTAGATGGTCTTGAATCTTTACGCTGATGGATAAAGTCCACTGCGGTGGGACATGTGTTTAATGTACTCGCAAATACCATCGAAGTCAAATAGGTAATAACATTAAACTCCCGTTAGGATAAATGCATGTTCTATGTAAGCCATTTGGTTAAAATGGACCTTGGAAAAGAAATGTAAAACAATTAATTGTCTTCAGCCATGTCTAGACTGTGCATTAGGAACACAAGTGGACTCTAGATCTGGTGTTTAAAGGCATAAAGTTAAGTAAATTTAAGTCCGAGAGGCTTCCCGCGATATCGACGTCGTAGTCTACAGAGTAATCAACAGCAAATCGCGGCTCAACTCCAGCTCTACTCGTAAGACACATAATTATAACAATAGGAAATATAGAGAACTAATTAAGAAGACTAACATGTCAAGTCTGTTCTACGTACGCCAGAGCGAAAGAGACCTTTGAAAAAGTTCTTCAAAGTTCTCGATGCAAATAAGCCCAGTAGGACGAGTGTCAAGGTCTACAGGCATTATGCTAATGAAACCCATCGAAAACCTTTGTAACGCTACCGTAAAATGTCTGACTGAGCCTATGAAGAAGTCATCTGCATGATTTTGAAGAGTTATTTGCATTCTGTTTAGCAAATAGTTTAAATTGCTCTTTTAGTGTTCGGGGTGACATAAAATTGTAATTAGGGCTGTATAAATTAATCTCGAAAACGGTTTCTTTTGGACTTAAATTAGCCCAATGGTGAACCTTAGACATGTAAAAAAAATATTTAAATGGTGTATATATCAAAAGCTTAGAAGTAGAGATGAGCGACTTTGCCATTTTTAGGGTCGAGTCAGGTTTCCTGAAACCCGACTTTCTCAAAAGTCGAGTCGAACGAAATCGGCCAACTATCGGGAAAAATCGAAGGTCCGACTGAAACACGAAATCCAATGCAAGTCAATGGGAAAGCATCATCGGCAGGGAGTGGACACCTACATGCTGGACCACTTTTTTTAAAGTGCGCGAAATCTCTCTCTCTCCCCCCGGACGCTGCGTATGTCATCGTGTTGCCCACAGTGGGCATCCTTGCTTGCTCATTGGCTGAGAAAAGGCGCCTGTAAGCATTATGGGAAACGCGACTTTGGCTCTCAGGTCGCCGACCGCATGGCCGACCTCACGCTATGGTTGGGTTTCGCTCGGCGAAACCAGACTATGCCATAAGTCGGTGACTTATGAATCTGGCCGACCTGTTTCGCTCAACCAGAGGATGTTGGCCGCAGATGTGAATCCTAAATGCAACTGAGGACAAGACAAGTGGTTGGAACTGGGTACTGCAAATCTATCTGCTCGTTTCTAATACTGTATAATCTGTATAAAGAAAGTGTGACTGTCTTTCTAAATTCTGTGTTAGAAGATGCCATGGACATTTTTGCCCTGTACTGCTAACTATTAGCACGTTTTTTATGGTTAGATTCTAAAGTAGTGTGAATTGACACTTACGACCCGGTCTACATTTGATTATTTTCTATTATTATAATTCTTTTATTTACAACTTAGGTTAAAACATAAAAATTTTAATAGAGGACAAGCTCAAAGAAAAAAAATTCTGATCTTAACCCCTGATCCTTTGCAGACAGAACTCAGGTAACAACATAGAATCATAGAACCATAGAATGTTAGAGTTGGAATGGACCTCCTTGGTCATCTGGTCCATCTCCCTGCTTAGTGCAGGATTCATTAAAACATTTCAGACAGATGTCTGTCCAGCCTCTGTTTGAAGACTTCTATTGAAGGAGAACTCACCACGTCTCGTGGCAGCCTGTTCCACTCATTGATCACTCTGTCAAAAAGTTAATATCTAATATGTATCTTTGCCCTTTCAGTTTCATCCCATTGCTTCTAGTCTTTCCTTGTGCAAATGAGAATAAAGATGATCCTTCTACACTGTGACATCTGTGATGCAGTAACCTCTGTTACAGCTAGGGGGCGCTGTGTATGTGCTTCAGGATGCCCTTGGAGGCATAATTATAATGGTAAATTAGGGACTGGCATTATTGTAAATGGCGGGCATGTGTCGCAGAGGTTCTCTGCGCTGTAAGCCCAAAATGATATGGTTATGCTGGGACTTATACAGTAGTTCCAAAAGTATTTGTGTATTACTTATAAGGGTGGCTTATAGGGTTAGTCAGAGAGCTGGGTGGGAATTAACTAACCACACATGTACCGCCCATCCATGGGGGTGGTTACAACCATATAATGTGACTGAGGTCTGGTCACATGGTCAGAGTGTGTGTACCTGAATGGTTCAGGGTGCAAGGTCCTGGAAGGTCTGTGTTGGAAGATCCTGGGAGTAGGATCGGATTCCTGGAGCACGTGGTGAGACCTTGGACCTGGTGGCCTAGGTGTTGGACAAGTTTCCTGAATAGCACCCGGACAGGCCACATGTGTGTGCAGAGCCTGGGACGGCCCCACACTGAGAAAGATGCTGTCCTGTTGAGGACCTTGGACTGATGAGGAGTCAGCCTGTGGAGCAGGAGCTCCTGAAAGATAACCCCGGGTATGGGGAAAGAACTTTGTGCATTGAACTGTGCGGTTACCCGGTGACTGGAGAGAGTCCGGCGTGGCTGTTGAATGCTTTGTAAAGCCACACGTGATGAAGTAATGGACTGTGTGTAAGCTGGTGATGTGAAACCTGGCTTACGGTGCGGTTTATGAGGTTCAAATAAACCCTATGGACTGATTTGTGTGAAAAACCTGTGCCTGGCTACATTAATCCACTGCTAAGCGAGTGTTCCCCAACACAGATAGTAGGCGCTACGTCACATATCCCTTCAGATATTTGTAGACCGCTATTACGTCTCCTCTCAGTCTTTTCTTTTGCAAGCTAAACATTCCCAAATCCTCTAACCGTGAGACATAGGGCATTGTTTGCAGACTGATCACCCTTCTGGTCGCTCTGCTCTGAACTTGCTCCAGTTTGTGTTGATGTCTTTTTTAAAATGTGTTGCCCAGAACTGGACACCATTTTCCAGATGAGGCCTGACCAAGGAGGAGTTGAGGTGATAATTACTTCATGTGATCTAGACTCTATGCTTCTCTTAATACATCCTAGAACTGTGTTTGCCTTTTTTGCTGCTGCATCACACTGTTGACTCATGTTCAGTTTATGATCTATTAGTATGCCATAGTCTTTTTCACATGTGCTATTGCTTAGTTCTATTCCTCCCATTCTGTATATGCTTTTTTCATTTTTTTTCCGAGATACGTTGATACATAAGTTGATCTACTAGATTGCTTGGTTATCTAACATCAAAATATTTAGTACTCTATTATGGGACAGAAGGGAAAATAAGAATTAAGCAGTTGTAATTTCAACATTTAATCATTCCAGTTTCAAGGAAAAGTGTCGAGAATAGGCTTTCTTTCTCCAAATTGAAACAATGAACGCCCGAACCAAACATTGATGTACATATGAGATCCCATAAGTCTTGGCATATAACAGAGGCATCTGAGTTTTGCTCAAGGTTCTGATTAATCTCAGGGCCTGGTATTTGAATTAATTTAGGAATCTGGTTTGGTGTTGGATTCACTTCTGGAAGCTCGTAAAGGCTACTTGACTTTACTTTAAGAGTTTGGTCTGAGGTCTGGATTAATGAAGAATTTGGGATTTTGTGTTAAATTTGGGGTTGTGCTTTTATTTATTTGTGCATCTGTTCTGGGGGCTACACAAGTGATGTGGGTAGCACATGTGAAGATGAGGCAGAGTCTGACCCCCATCAGAATCCCCGAGGAAGCTTCGTTATAGCAGTGGGAATATGTAGGGTCTTTCCTGTCACACTTGGGTCTTCTGATCTTCCCCACTCTCCCATAAGTATTCTACCATATTACCTCTTTTGCGTTGTGCCACAATGCTCATTTACATCCAGTTTTTCAATTGTTTTAGAGTTTCGCATTGCAACTTATCAGCTGTTTTGCTTCTTTTCTGTATGTCTATTTCTATGCACTTTGAATTTTTTTTGTTAATTTGTGACTTTTTTTTTCACTAATACCTTATGGTAGTGTTTGACCAAAATGTTGGATCTCCTAATAATGTTGATTTGTCTCATAGCTTTCAGGGCCCTGTATAATTTAGAACAAATATTCTTTGACCCTGTAGGAAGAGTGGATACAGGACGCCTCTTCTTATTTGCAGTAATGGTGTAGCAGATCATTATTTTTCAGTGTTTATTTTTTATTTTTGAATTGTTGCCTTTGTCCTTCTTTTTATCCTTATATGAAAGAATTATTCTCAACTTTTTGATCTGCTGGGATGGATCCTGAGAAGTGGGACTCTGAAGAGCCCAGTTCAATTGGAGGGGTGGTCAATCATCACCTTTGCTCCATTCATTCTTAGGAGAGTGCCGAAGACCAGCCGAATGTATCACTTGGCTATCTTCATTAGTCCCATTATCAGTGGCAGTGTACATGATCAACCACAGCTCCATTCACATCAGAGCCCTAGTTGTCAGGATCCTTGGGGGACCCAACGGTCAAGCAGCTAGCTATCAATCTAGACGTTATCCCCTATCTCTTGTATATGGTAAAACTTCCAAACTTGAGAGTACCTCTTTAAATATAATATATTATTTTATCTACAGTGTTTTTTTTATGTTCTTCTTCAGTTTTTGGTGTCCTCAACAGAGCCCTGTCATCACTTGTCTCTTCCTTGATCCATGATGGAGTCTCTCCAAAACTTACTCTCTTCTCTTAGAAGGCCCTGTTAGTTTTTGTCCTCCTCCTCCTGTTCCCACAACTTACTGTTACTTTCATCCCCAGGTTGGCCTCCTGCTCTTTGATATTATGGGTCTAGAAGTTCCTACTGGCGTCCTTGCATTATATAAGAATATCTGCCCATTCCATGTTTTCCTTTAAGTTTTCAGACACTATGGACTGATCATGGGATATATTCAGGCTTGGCCTGAAGGATGACCAGAATTCCTGGACTCTCGAGAAATATGGTTTAAAGATCTAATGTTACTCAAGACGTCTTCCTTCAATAAATGTTATAACAGAAATTTAAGTAAAGACCCCCCACATTATTGTACAATGGCGATTCAGGGGGGTTGATAACAACCAACCTTAGGGTAGAAAAGTCCAACCACTCCTACTGTTGGTCAATCCCATGGAATGGAGCTCCAGTCTACTACTTCAAGAGTTGTGTTTGCTAAAATGCTTATAGTTTTCTCCTTATCTTGCCGTGAGTTCCTCAAAATTGACAACGCAAGATATAAATGGATCTCGGAAAAGACGCAGACAAAGGAATTCCATGTTGAAGACCATCTCGGTGTTACAGAAGTTGCGGGATTCTCATGTTATGTTACGTATCGGGTAGGAGATTTCATTTGCATGGTGACTATCGGATGATTTATGGGCCACCATTGTGATACTGGGACTACTGGAATGAATGGTAAATATATACGGTGTTCCAAGCGACGGCGGATATCCTGCAACGTGTGAAGATAAGAGTGCAGGTTTCAGATATCTATCACAGCAAGGCAATTCCCCAAGCGATTAGGTCCCGGCTGTGGGACAACATGGATATAAGAGGAAGGAGGAGGATGTCGTTCTATGATACTCATGTGTATGTTTATTTCGTTGATGACTTCTTCTAGAATAAGAAATTATACAAAGTGGAAAACATCACAGATACTTGGGAAACCAGGACCTGGATCTATATTGAAAATTAACGTTAACTTTGCAACCTTAATACAGAAATCATCATTAATTGTGCTCCACATTAAGAAAAAATGGCTAGATCATTGATCATCGTTCACCATTCTCAAAGTAAGCTGATGAAAAGATGTCCAACATTTTGGGTCGGCAGCCAGTGTTCAATTTCCCTACAGTGACCCCGCAGGCAAAATGAGGTACTACACAATTCCTGATAAAGTACTTGTTTGGTGGGTGCACATTTTAGCTACTTTCAGCTGTGGTTAATAAATAAGGGTCTTTATGGGGATCTATTGAAGGATGTATAGACAACATAAATGGGATTTTTTTTTTATTTAAATGCATTTATTTTGACTTAAAGCATTTTTGCATTTTATCACATTAAAGGGAATATGTCAGCAGGTTTTTGACATGTAATCTGAGAGCAGAATTATGTAGGGGCAGAGTGCCTTATTCCAGTGATGTATCACTTACTGGGCTGCTTACTGTAGTGCTGTAGATTTCAGTGGTCAGAATGTTGAGCTGTGTATAACCCTGCCCATGCCACTGATTGGCAGCGTTCTGAGGTGCGGGCGGGGTTACACAGATTAGCAGGACTGCTGGGCATGTGGCATCTAGTCCTGCAGTGATACTCTTCCGCTGATAAAACACTGATTTATATCAAAACTACAACACACAGATTAATAAGTGACACATCCATGGAATCAGGCTGACTGCTACTTCATTATATTGCTTTCGGATTACATAGCAAAAACTTACTGACAGGCTCCCTTTAAACATTTTTCACCATTTAAGTTCTATTGCCTCTGTGCTGCACAGTCTATTGCTTGTATGAAGAATGAGCAAACTGAGAATCTGTCAGCAAGCTTGTTCTGATGGCGAATTTATAGCTCTTTTATGTCTAGTTTCTGAGATTCCCTCAGCAGATTTATGCCCAAATAAAAGTAGAGCTTAACTTTCTGCACATAAATCAGCTGAGAGGAGCTCAGAATAAGAAAGACTGGAGATTAAAACTCTCAGAACATGTCAGAATGAACTCACTGACTGATTAACAGTTTGCTCATTCTGCAGCCACTTATGTGTAGAGAAACAAGAGAGCATTTTTTAATGAAACCCAATTGCAAAAAATGATTTTTATTACAAGTTTTGAAAAAATCTGTCTCTAAAGATCTGATTTTCTTGATAGGGAGTGTTAGGCGTTGGGATTCTCTTATCTGCCTCTGTGGTCGCCCATTCTGGTTTGGCCTCTGAGGGTGCTGCTCAGCATAGACATCAGTTTCAGCGTCTTGCTCAGGCCTGTGCTATGTGGTTGGCTCCTTTTGTTCTCCGGCCAAGTCCTTAGTAACCAGTGATATTCAGGTGCAGCCTGGCTCTGGAGTCTAAGTCCAAGGAGCACCGTACTGGGCATTTCCTTGATGTGGCTCCACCCAAAGCACTGCCCCCTTTTGTACATGCGGTGATTCCGCCTGTGTTCATTGAAAACAGGCGGAATCACCCCATCCTATACATAGGACGGTGTTATTTATCTTGCTGAAACTCTGCGTGTCCGCAAGATAAATAGACATGCTGCGGTCTATAAAAGCACGCGACCTGTCCGGTCACGCGGGTGTGCCCCTCCACTATTCTGTAACATGGAAACATACCCTAACTTAGCTTGAGTTCTTACTGATTTTTATTGAGTAGAAACTGCAGATATTCTCCAAATCCTCCTCAAAGGCTTGTTTCTGGTGAATTATTAATGTACTGATGGTGGTTATGGTGATGTATTTATGTAAAAACCTCTTTACTTTTTTTGTGGTCAGTACAACAATGTGCCCTTTGGACCAAAAATTTTGTACACCTCTGCCTAAGGCTACTTTCACACATCAGTTTTTTGCCGTCAGGCAGGATTCGGCTATTTTTAGAAAAAACGGATCCGGCATAAATTTTGGAGAACTGTAGAAACGGATCCGTTTTTCTGCCGGATCCGTCTAACAGGTTATATCTGTTTCCTGGGGGCTGGCCAATTGGATCTGAGCATGCGCAGACTTAAAAAAATGGATCTGGTGGCTGGATCCGTCTTTTTCTGGATCCAGCGCATTCCGGCGCCCTTTACTTTCATTGTGGCAAAAAGCCGGAAGCGTCGGATCCGGCGCTTCCGGCTTTTTCGCCGCAAACAAAAAAACGTTACAGTAGCCGTTTTTTCCATACGCTGGAATGAGACAAGTAGCCGGATCCGGCAAAAAACGCAATGCCATCCGGCACGATCCGGCGCTAATGCAAGTCAATGGGGAAAAACTGGATCCGGCATTGCATTTCGCCGGATCCGGTTTTACAAAAAAAAGCCGGATCGTGCCTGACGGCGAAAAACTGATGTGTGAAAGAGGCCTTAGGCTAAGGCATATTGTAGGGTTCTTGAGAGCAGTATCAACATCGGAGGGGATGGAGGAAGACGTGGAGTCGCGGGTGAGAACCGGGCCCGGCGGATGGCTGGACATGAATCATGGGTTCGTTCATCCTATCTGGAGGAACCAGAAAGCTCAAGATGATTACGATAAGGAGGTGAAACAAGCTAAAGAGAAGCAAAGGAAAAGGCACACCCCAGGACCGTCCCGTCCTCGGAAGCCAGACCGACAGGTCTACCACCACCGTCCACGAGAGAGGCCGAGCCGCACTACCGATCGGGCGGATGATGACCTGACCGACAGTGACTCCAGTACTGACCCCGAGACCCCTGCAAATCAGCTCTTCTGCTTGGAGTTTGAGGCCGACGGAGTCAACTAGCTCAAGCCCTTCTGTATCCCAATGTTACTCTCAGTAAATAGACTTCTTAAAGACACTTAAACCTATTATGACCTCTTGGGAGATTGGTTTACATACTTGACATTTCCCGGAGAAGTTGATATGCCATTTTTATTCTGAATCATCCCGGCTTCATAATATTTAGATGAAATGCCAAATGTACTGTCCACAAAATATACAGTAGATGGCACAGCCAAGTACTGCCGCCTATATCTGCACCGCTGATAACCAAAGGGATGGGCTCAGCACGACACAGGTTAATAGCCCGGTGCTCGGGCTCCTTGAATTGTGTCATCTAGGAGAGATTGGTTAAAATGTATTTTCAGGCAAAATAGTTATTTTGCATTCATATCAAGGAACAGTGCCGGATTAGTGTTTAGCAATGTAATCTCGCACAGTTCTGTCTCTTTCAATCAGCGAACCTTAACTTCTGTACCGAGTCTGTTCCAATGTAAAAAAAAAAGAGATCGTCCAATTGGAATTATCATTGCTTCTTGAAAGAATTGGAATTGGTTTTTACATGGAAATGAGACTGCGGCGGAGAGATTTGCAGGCAGCTCTGAGAATACGGTTTATAGAAATAAAGGGAAATATTAAGGAATAAAAGCTTTTATTCCGCAGCCGGATGAAAACTGTGGGTACCTCCGTCATTACCCCAGGGCCCCCCACTCAGTATTCACAAGGAGATGACTAATCCGCGCTTTAAAAGATATTAATCCTATTCATTTGAATGGAATTGAACTCCACTCCATCACCGAGGAGAGATTTTCACAGCCGCCGAATGGAAAATAGCCTTGACTGCGCTAAATATCCACTTGTGGGTCTTCACGTAGGGATGTTGGGACATAAGTGCTGGCCACTGAGGGAATATCTGGTTACCCAGGTAAACTCTTTGAATGGAAATTACTTAAAAGGGTTTTTTTTTGTTTTGTAAGGATTCGATGGAATTGGATGAACGTCAGATTTTGAAACCGACTTTCTGATCAAATGGTAACATAAAATGATCTAAAGTGCACATAAAAGGACAATAACTCTTAGATAAGAAGAATAAGATAAAGGAACACAAAGATTTTAAGGAGAATTTCGAGCAGAAACTAAGCGGAAACTTTTTAAATCCTCCTACAAATTTCCAAACTCCATGAACAAACTCATAACATAACCATAGGACAAAAAAAGTTCTTAACTCTGTGCTCAAGTCTTATATAAAGCAAATTCATCAAAATTATAGAAAAAAAAAGACCAAAACCGCACAACAAATAATAGTGTCACGAATTTACCGCGAAAGAGAGGAACCAGAAGATGTCTGATTTCTTCAACTCCTGCACGGATTAAAAGAACTTCATCAACATATTAAATGGTGCAGGTTTCTGTTAGCAGATCAAAGGTTAATCTACCATCGTTGATGGTCTCAGCTGTTCAGTGTTGGCCACTCCCCTCTCCTATATATACTAGCCTCTGGCAATCAGGATTGCCAGTGTTAGGTTAATTCTGCCCTGATTCAGGAGCATGGAGGAGCTTGTTGTTTGAGGAGGCACTTGGTGTATTGTTCTAAAGACTGTTGGTTGGACTTTTGCCTATATGTTTACCATCATCCTCTTCTATTTTGTTTTTATTTTCCTTTCCTTCAATCCCAGGTGTTCCACTCTGTTATTTGTGAGTACATATTTGTATGACTGGCATTTTCATTTATCCCTATACGTCTTCCCTTGTTTGCTTGGGTTGTGTATTCTTATATGCTACTTCTCCTCATTTCCCTGGGTTGGGAAAGTTTAAGACTGATATAGGGGTTCAGCAAGGTACATGACACCGGTGTCTTCACCATTAGAAGTAATCCATGGAGCAGGGATAGCTAGCCCCCTAGCTTTAGGGATAGAGAAAGGAGCCCCTATCCCTGGGATATCGGAGCTGTGACAAATACACATTGATCTACCGTGGCTAGGAAAAATTTCAAAAGCCACTGAGGCATCATGATGAATATTTTAGTAGGTTCCTAATTTATTAGGTCTACCACTCTAATTCTCCAAAGCAGAACCCAAATGATTTTTCATTAGCAGGAGACTACAAAAAACATTCCTTCTATTTAGATTTTTAGCTTTGTGCCTGAATTTAAATTTTAAAGTGACTTTTTTAGATCAGTTCCATTGGAGTTTGTGGTGTGGGGCGGCCATTGATTATGTGGCGTTCTGGGGTGAGGCAACTTTACCTTGTAACTTCCTTTGGTGAAAGCTGCCATGTTTAAATTTTGTATTTGTATTTCCATTTGAGGATCTCAAGATTTTTTTTTATTTTTAGTCAATGGAAACATTCTAGCTAGATGAAAAGGCTGATTACATCTTATGCAGGCTTTGTTCTTGATATCCTGATCTATCACTACATTTGACAACAGAAACTCCATACATTATTAAATAGACCTGATGAAGCTGGTATCTTAACTTTGAAAATCAATTATAGCATGGCAGAAGATTCCGTTAAAAAAAACAAACAGTTATGTTTCATATTAAAATGATCAATTTGAAATTCCAGCTGGACTAGGAAAACTTTCAAAAAGCCATTCTCATAGGCATTTTCAAAGTAAGTACACCAGCCTTATCAGGACGAATAGATCTACATAATACTCTGTGCTTTTTGTATTGTGAAATCCTGCATGAGATTTGCTTTAATAAGGTTTTTTTAAAGGTCCTCATGATTTTTGCGGTAGTGTCCTTGCATCTTCCTTCTATACGTCAAATTTAAAGGGGTTTTCAGGATCTTGAGACATTTCAAAAACATTCTAAATACTGATATATTTGTACTTATTAATCAAGTTTTTAATGTTTGTTTTTGTTTTTATTACATTTTTATAGCAATTTGTTATTGCTGTTATTTTATTATATATTTTTAATGTATTAGTATCACTGTTATAATATGTATAATTATTATTATGATTACTTTGAAAAATTTTATTATTAATACTAAATATAATTATTATTATTATTACTTATAATAATAACACAAATAATAATAACAATATCTCAATAGTAATAAAAAATAATAAAATTAACTATAAATATTTTTTGAATTATTTATTTTTCTTTTAAGATATCTAGGAAGGTAATTTTTGATTGGAGATTTTTGAATGCAGATATTAGGAGTAGATTACATTGTTCAGTGACCTTCTAAATTGCACGGGAAAAACTTAAATCAGATTTTTTTTTTCCAACCGTTTTTGTGTTTTCCGGAATCTTCCACCCCTGAATTAAAAAAAAAAACACATAGGTGCTCTAAAAAAAAAAAATAATTCTAACTCCCCCTTTACCCTGATTCTCCTTTTTAGGGCTGCCTTGTGCCCCGACATTCTCTGTGCTTCCTCTTCAGGCTAGATAGGAATGTGTCCGTGATTGGCTGCAGGGGTGACAGAAAGAAGACCGTCAGGGGAACTAGCAAGGTGAATCATTTTTCTTTAACTTTTAGCCTTCTGCTTGCTTTTATTTTTTTTCCTTTTTTAACTTTGTGGTGGAAAAGCTGTTTAAAGATATAGTGGTGCGGAAGTGATCATTTCCAGTAAATCTATAGAACAGGGAGAACATGTGGGGAAATAATGGAATTGCAGAGATAGAGAAAAGAGGTTAATGATCTGGTAAAATGCTGAAAAAGGGACACAGGGTTCTGCTGATTGAGCTCTATGCACTAAATAATAACAGAGGTGTATAATATTAAAAAATGACACCTCCAGTGGTTCAAAAGAGCTGTTAACTCACTTACCTGCTAATTGCAATCAACTGGCTCTGCTCATCCTGTCCCAGTCTGTACAGCAAAACTGCAAAGTGTATAGCATTGCTGCCTTGCTTTATCTAGGGTTGCAAAAGCATAATATAGCAATTTACCTTCTCAGCGTCCGCTTCTAACTGGTGAAGGAATAACTCTGCTCATTCTGTCTCAAGCTATACAGCAAAACTGACCAGTGTATACAGTAGCTTTATCTCGGACACCAGCTGCACAATATAGCAGCTACCGTCCCACCTTATAAAACCACAGATAAAAACAAAATGAGCAAATACCCTGCAGTAGAGTAAATGAATAGCAATAGTGCATGAAAATTACATAGGGAACATAATTGTCATAATTTTGATTAAAAAATATAAAAGCCAGGGCAGCACGGTGGCTCAGTGGTTAGCGCTGCAAGTGCAGCGCTGGGGTCCTGGGTTCAGATCCCACCAAGGACAACATCTGCAAGGAGTTTGTATGTTCTCCCCATGTTTGTGTGGCTTTCCTCCGGGTACTCCGGTTTCAACCCACATTCCAAAGACATACTGATAGGGAATTTAGATTGTGAGCCCCATCAGGGATAGTGATGATGATGTGTGCAAACTGTAAAGCGCTGCGGAATATGTTAGCGCTATATAAAAATAAAGATTATTATTATTATTATTATCCCACCACGTCAAGGTGACCCTATTTGGGATGGTCCTAATGTCTAGTATTAAAACCTTACCATATGTCTAATGATGTAAATGGGAATATAGGCAAAGTAAGACTGAGACCCTGACTAATGGACACCCAGCCATGGGAAGCTATATAAATGCAATATCCAGCTCAAAGAAAAGGGTGGCCATACCTTTATTTGTACAGAATGCAAAAACCTGAAACAAAAATATGAAGAGTTGAACTACAATACGAGTTGGTATGCATGCAACGCGTAGGCGCATGTTCACACCTTTCCACTAAAGATGAGCAAACTTGAACTTTTAAGTTCGGGGTTCGTATCAGATAGTTAGTGTCTGGTGCTAAACACTGCACACGGACTTCTCACAGAAGTCCGTTGCAAAGTTCAGAGTGCAGAGAAAGAGAATTTTTTTTCTACATCCAAAGTTAGGGTTTCCATTGTCTTCAATGGGGGTCGGGTTCTGATTGAAGTGAAGATACAGGTTCTACTACCCAAACCAAACTTTGGACTAAAGTACGGGTAGGGTACCAGAACTTGAACTTCCACAGGTCCACTCATCTATATTTCTCACCTTTTTAACCAATAATGAAATGCCTCTGCCCATTCTGTCTCAGTCTATACAGCACACATTGATAACTTAATAGTGTTGCAGACCTGTTTTATTTAGGAACCCAACAGTAGACTATTATTATTATTTATTATAGCGCCATTTATTAGATGGCGCTTTACATGTGACTAGTGCTATTATCTCCCCACCTTCCAATGATAACGAAGTTGCTCAGCTCATTGTTACGCCGGAGGTGGTGAGTACCAAGAGTGGACCCACTGGACTGTGATACCAAAACTTCCCCAAGCAAGCACACCAGGTTGAACCAACCCCTATACAGGGATCGCTAGGGGGCAGGCTCAGGGACCTCTAGTACCACAGATGCCAGGACCAGGGGTCGGCTCAGGGACAAAACACAAAAACGGAGGTGAGACAGGGTAGCAGAAAGAGAACTAAAGACAGAACAGGGAAGGTGCTGGGGAGGCATGGAGATAGGAAACCTCGAGGTGGAGAAGTTAGGAAGGCTGGGAAGAACAGAGGTGGAGATGGAAGGAAACACCAGGATGACGGCAGGCTGGAGCAGACTCTGGAAGAGACGGAGGGAGAAAAACAGGGTTAGGGCAAAGCTCGGCGTAGTGATAGCTAGCGATGACTAGACAGGGCCTAAGTAAAGAGGTAAAACTCAATAATCAGGCGCCTCCACTAGGGGAGGGCGGCCTGAAATACCCGGTGCCTGCCCTCTATTGGCTAGGTTGTACTGCCGGGTCAGGTCACGTCGGAGAATAAGGGGAGTGAGTGCACGCGCCGTCGGGCCCTAAGGCGCATGTGTGAGCAGACATTGTGCGTGGCCGGCGGCAGAGGGGGAGCGCGACGAAGTGTCCGTGCAGGCGCGCACCGGAGGATCGGACAAAGGGAAGCTAGAGGCAGCGTAGGAGCAGCGGCGGAGTTGGAGGCAGTAGCGGTGCGCGTGGCGCCGGCAGTGGCAGACCCCAGGCCCGGTGGCGGTGAGAACAGTGCTAACACTCATTCTGTCCCAGTCTTTACAGAAAAGCTGACAATTAAGCTGTTGAATATAGCAATCTTCTGTCTATAATTATAGGTCTAGTGGACAGTATAAAAACTGAAATATTTCAAGATTTAAAAAGAAAAAAAAAAATTCCAAAATCAAAAGTTTATGTTTCAATAACAGTCCATTTGAAATTCTATACTATTTTCTAATGCTACGAGAAAATAATGAAATAATCACACTGGCCATGTACATGAAATAACTCAGCCCTGAGACCTATTGTTGGTGTGTGGGTGGCCACGGTCTAGCGCTCCCACATTCAGGCATACATATTCCATATAATAGCAGAAAACATAAAAAAAAGTAACATAAAAAAAAGAAAAGCTCTGCTTATAGCTTGTGTATTCCCAGTAGGGCCGATCTTCCTTTACTTCTCATGCTCCAGTATGCAGCAATTGTAATACTAATGAATTATTATTACATAATCTTAAAAAAGGCAGAAGGATGGAGAAGAATGGGCTTCATTGTGTAGAGATAATAATTCCCTTTCATATTTCTCCGAGTTCTTGACTCAAACATGATTTTTAATCACACAGATGCAATTACCGCCTCGGCTCGGAACGCAAAAATGTGTAAATAAACCGACATCTTCGCCGAATATATTTATTTATATATGTAAACAATTTGGCGGCATTACGAGCTGTTTGTTTAAAAATGGAAATCATTCTCTTGCGCCATGAATAGGCGTATCACTAATGAAAGCGCTCGGTACACGACATGATTATTACTAACATATGCCAGAAATTACGGGTCATCGATTAGGAGGCGTCACTCATCCAGGTAATCATGCAAGTCATTCGGCACTAGCCATTTATATGCTTATTATGTCCTGAAAATATCTCTAAAGGCAATTTATCGTCAGAAAACGATATATTTAGCCAAGTTTTTTTTTTATATTATACATTCTTTTAATTTAAAATTAAATTATATTATTATCGATGTGGGGAAAAAATAGCAATTTTGACACGTTCACGGCGATTATACAATAAGGTGACATTTCCTGTTTTAGCTTGACTGTGTAGACTGGGGCGAGGCAGCAGAGTCATTTCACGATAATCAGATTGCAGATATATTGTACTACTATAGAGCTAAATTAGGCAGGAAAACATCTTATATGTTATATATGTAGAATATGCTCCCCTGTCATTCTATAGTCTTTGGAGTACTCTTTGTAGACTTTGTGCCTGCAATGTGTGCTTTTGACGTTGCATATTTTCAAAATGCAGCGTCTTGAAGTTTTAGCAAAGCGGATGGATTTTATAAAAAATCTCATGCCCACTTTTCTTTTATAAAAATTATGCATAAAATTTGCAGCATCAAAAACTCACCAAAAGCTCATTGTGGGAACGTAACCATAAAGGAAGTACCTTGACATAGCCATAAAGGAAGTACCGTGACGTAGCCATAAAAGGAAGTACCATGACGTAGCCTTAAAGGAAGTTCCATGACGTAGCCATAAAGGAAGTACCATGACGTAGCCTTAAAGGAAGTACCGTGACATAGCCATAAAGGAAGTACCGTGACGTAGCCATAAAGGAAGTACCGTGACATAGCCTTAAAGGAAGTACCGTGACATAGCCTTAAAGGAAGTACCATGACATAGCCTTAAAGGAAGTACTGTGACGTAGCCTTAAAGGAAGTACTGTGACATAGCCATAAAGGAAGTACCATGACATAGCCTTAAAGGAAGTACCGTGACGTAGCCATAAAGGAAGTACCATGACATAGCCATAAAGGAAGTACCGTGATGTAGCCATAAAGGAAGTACCATGACGTAGCCTTAAAGGAAGTTCCATGACGTAGCCATAAAGGAAGTACCGTGACGTAGCCTTAAAGGAAGTACCGTGACATAGCCATAAAGGAAGTACCGTGACGTAGCCATAAAGGAAGTACCGTGACGTAGCCATAAAGGAAGTACCGTGACGTAGCCATAAAGGAAGTACCGTGACATAGCCTTAAAGGAAGTACCGTGACATAGCCTTAAAGGAAGTACCGTGACATAGCCTTAAAGGAAGTACCGTGACATAGCCATAAAGGAAGTACCATGACGTAGCCTTAAAGGAAGTACGTGACATAGCCATAAAGGAAGTACCGTGACATAGCCATAAAGGAAGTACCATGACATAGCCATAAAGGAAGTACCGTGACGTAGCCATAAAGGAAGTACCATGACGTAGCCATAAAGGAAGTAACATGACGTAGCCATAAAGGAAGTACCGTGACGTAGCCATAAAGGAAGTACCGTGACGTAGCCTTAAAGGAAGTACCATGACGTAGCCATAAAGGAAGTACCATGACGTAGCCTTAAAGGAAGTACCGTGACATAGCCTTAAAGGAAGTACCGTGACAAAGCCTTAAAGGAAGTACCGTGATGTAGCCTTAAAGGAAGTACCGTGAGATAGCCATAAAGGAAGTACCGTGACATAGCCATAAAGGAAGTACCGTGACATAGCCATAAAGGAAGTTCCATGATGTAGCCATAAAGGAAGCACCGTGACGTAGCCTTAAAGGAAGTACCGTGACATAGCCATAAAGGAAGTACCATGACTGAGCTTTTGGTAAGTTTTTGATGTTGCAGATTTTTTGCACCATTTCTGTATTTATTATGTAAATTGAGTTACTTGCATTTTTTTAATGTGTTATTTATTTACAAGGAATAGAAAAAGAACCATTTTTTAATGACATTAAACTAAAATAAGATCAAAGTTTAAGCAAGGTGCCTCATGACAAAAAAGATTAGGCAGCCAAAATACATATGTAGCTGGTTTACGTAGTATAGAGATCAATTGTTTATTACAGTCAAATTGGTAGAAGGCTATATATGTAGATAACACTCACAAGCAGATATGGAGATATATTGAAGGTTACACACTTATAAATGGTATTAGATAATCACCAAATGGACTGATCATATACAGGTATATAGGGTTACATCTGTATAACAAAAGATATGAGTGAGAAAAAAAAATTGAATCTAAGGTGCTTAGTGTTATATATCGAGACCAGATGGATGCTAAGGGTGGCTATTGGTGCACTATAGGTGTTGCATCCAATTAATTTTCATATGAATGGTCAAAATGTTGCCTAAATTAAAGACATATATTCAAGGATTACAAGCCTATGAATAGTAGTAAATAATTGCCAAATAAGATGGTGATATGGAATAAAATCAGCATTATAAAACGTATGGGTCAAAAGAAACATAATCTAAAGTGCTATTTAGTGCTGTATAACAAAACGAGGTAAATGCAACAGGCAGTGTTGTGCGTCGGGGTGATGAGCATTTTGCCTATTTTCTTCCAGGGGTGAAACGTACCTCGGGGTTAGGGACGCATTCTGTCTCCAAAGCCTTCATGTATGGAAAACTGACCATATATATGAATATTTGTTGAAGAAAACACTCATATAGAACACCACTAGCCACCCATAATATCTATCAGGTCTCGATATATAACACTAAGTACTTTAGATTCAATTTTGTTTTCTGTACTAGACAATTGATCTCTATATTATCTAAAGCAACTAGATATGTATTTTGGCTGCCTCCTCTTTTTTATCACCAGGCACCTTGTTTTAACTTTGATCTTCTTTTAGTTAACTATCAATATAAATGGTTCTTATTAGATTCCTAGTAGACACTTTCTTGACTCTGGATTATAATCTAGTGTCTGTGTAGAGCTATATCATGTGAAGTATGACCTTGTAAATGTTTAAGGTTATTTGGACTAATATGTTTGTTCTTGTCGATATAGATTAAACAAAACTGCTTGGTTTTTGGTACATCCTGCTTTTTAGCTTTGGCAAAACTTTGATGCAGTCATGTGTAGTTTTTATTGCGTTTCTGCAACGGAAGTCCACAATAAAAATGGGTATGCTTTTCTTTTTTAAACTTGTGTATTTCTTTTGCATCTAATGCAATTCTGTAGAGAAAATCCGCACATAAAACTCAGGGTAATGGATATAGTGGTGGAACCACTGTGCTGTGAACTGAGGAGAGCCTGGGGGGGCATTGCTAGGCAAACACCTGACTCTTGCTAAAGCCCCTGAAGGTAGGGTTAGATTTAGCTCCAGATGGATGCCAGGTGCTACACCAGAAAAGATGTCGGCAGCTGACACATAGCAGCTGACCCCTAAAGGGGCAGGTAGTTGGAACGGCCAGGAATGGATGGACCTTGACAAGTACAGACAGGCGCGGCAGATGCAGACAGGTAACAGATGGTCTACAGATTGGCATGACAGGTGCAGACAGGTACGGTTGGTGTAGACTGGCATTGCAGGTAAAAGCAGGTATGGCTGGTATACAGACTGACATGCCAGGTGCAAACAGAAAGGTAGATATGAGAACTAGCAAGCATGCACACTAAATGACTTAACACGTTGCTCAGGCACCTCCTAACAGGTGGAGGTGCCTTAAATAATAAGTGTCTCCCAGCCATTGGATGGGGACACTTTTGGATGGTGAACACTTTCTCTTTAAGTCACTGGGGCTTCACACATGCCCTTAACACAGTGCCCGGGGAACTGGCAGGGGTGCCCAGACCCTGGGAATCAGCAGGGGGAGGATGCATGGTACATGGACCAGGGGTGGTGAGTAAGATGGCATTCCTGCTGAGGAGGGGTGCAGGGACACCAACACAGCACTCAGTATGTCTTCAAGAGAAATTGACGTTGTAAATTTCAAAAATGCTCCCCAGGTCAGTTTATGCTCTGACACACAGAAAAGCACAGCGGGCATCAGATTTATATAAATCTCTTCCACTTTACTGGAACCGTAAGACCAGTACAGACTTTTGCATAGCAAAAATACACAGCATCAAAAACTCACCAAAATCTAATTTTGGGAACTTAATCTTGGTCTATGTCTTGCCTGCCAACTATCGTGTGCTTTCTATGATCTCAGTAAATATGTCCTATGCTTTTCAAGTATATAATTGGTAAGACAGAAGATCGATTCAGACTCCGTTACCCTACGGTCACCAATGCACTGTCGTCCAGCATTACCTCTACACCAAACTTAGAAGCACACACTATGAGGAACTCTATGGATTTTCTTAAAGGGAATCTGTCATAGGTCTCAGTTAGAGTATCCTTGTAGAGCTTATTTAAGTGAAAGGGAGTTTTACCAGTGTGAGACATGTAGCTCAGGAGAGCAGGCTGTCAGACATTATATGTCTCACACTGCTAATGCACCCTTTAATGTAGTCTAGCATGTAGCCAGAATCCGTGCCAGGAACCCAAAAGACCCCAATCTAGTGAATTCATGATGTACAACAGAGCTTGAACAAGAAGTCATGACATATCCTGAAGACATGCCCAAAATCCAACAAGGATCTGAAAGTCAAACCGGTGGAGATAAAGAATGCAAGAGAATCATAAAGAGTCCCGAGGTGTAGCTCAAAGAGTTTGGGTCTCAGTGCAAAATGTGTAAGAGTACCAAACCTCATTTATCAGTCTTCTCATGTGGCAGGGGAGTCATTGAGCTACCGAAATGTAGATGCCCTAATGTCCTTAAAGTTGTTATGGTAAAAAAAAATTTCTGAAAAGTTCCACTCAACTGTTAATTTTTATTCCTCGTTGGTATGTATTTCTGTAAAATTTTCTAATAAATTTCCAGAAAAAGAAGAGAGCATATTGTTTGCTCACTTACAGAGTAGAGAACTTTCTCAGCTTGGTGGGGGGTTAGGATGAAATAAATAATACCCTCCAGTAATTTTCTATGCTTCTTTGCCTTATTTCATCTTACTTAGGTTTGAAACTATGTGTTTTGTTTTTTCCTATTTCACTATGCCAAACTCACCTGTGTTTTATGGTTTCTTAGCAACTGTAGTATCTGTGTTCCGGTGGAGAATTCTATTACAACTGGTGCTTTTTTTTTTAGTAATGTAAGTTATTATGGTCCTGAGTTAGTTTATTCTTCACCGTAAAAGGCAAAAACTTTTCTGCTTTCCAAAAAATTAAACTATGTTGGGGCCACTTTTTAATTTAAGCATTGCTCCTCTATGTTCTACATAAATATATAAATTTACTTAAATTAATGTAAATTGTATTTATTTTTGTCATGCGTAATGCTACCTGTTGGCACCTCTTTTCCCATATAGTCTCATAACAGGCATAAATAACTACATCAAAATAAGAGTCATATCACACATCTATGCAACACACAGTACATACCAACATTGACAGCGCAAAACTCTACAAATAAAAGCTCCTCCCACAGAAACGCTTAATAATATTCCTTAAAGGCAATGTTTTTAGCTTGCTATATGGCTATCTAGGCATAAATGATTTTAAAATTGTAAATGAAGGCATCCTCGCCCATCTGAACCCCATGGATCCAGCACAGGTTGCTCCGGAGGTCCGTGTTCTCTCCGGTAGGGATGTCTGCTCAGAAGGCTGCAGTGGTCATGTCATTAAAAGAGCACATCATCAGATATTTCTGCTGCAGGCAATCACAGGCAGCAGCGGTTCTGATCACTTTTGACTTCTAGAATGGCTTGAAGGCTGAATAATCTTCCTTTTATTATTTTAAAATCTTAATGCTTAGAAAAAAATTTTTCAGTGTTGGACAACATCTTTTAGTAAAGTCCCGAAAACTCTGAATTTTGGGAACGGTTTTGCTGAGCTTCACTTTGTTTTTTACCGATCCTGTTAGCAAAGTTGGGACTGTGGGCAAGTACTTATACAGTATGATGCGGTTTAACACTTCCATACAGTTTTTAAAAATAACTTTTAATACTGAATTCTAATACTGTGATCAGAAGCTTAACTACAGCTAGCAAAGGGGTTTTATTCGCCCCAGGGTCCTGAAGCCTATAAAGGGCCTAAGAGGTCCAAATGAGAATTCCAACAACGCGCGATGACCCTGTTTTACATTTCTCATTGGAGCTCACAAGAAGCTTTAAAAAAATTGCAAATATGTCAAATCTGATATAATATGCTACATAGCCAGTCATTACACTGGCTACCCATCCACTCCAGAATTCAGTATAAACTTATTACCCTCACCCACAAAGCCCTCCATGGCTCAGCACCACCCTACATCTCCTCCCTTGTTTCAGTCTACCACCCTACCCGTGCCCTCCGTTCTGCTGATGACCTGAGGTTAGCATTCTCGATAATCAGAACCTCCTACTCCCGTCTCGAAGACTATACACGTGCTGCGCCAATTCTTTGGAATGCACTTCCCAGGTCAATACGATTAGTCCCCAATCCCCACAACTTTAGGCGTGCCCTGAAAACGCATTTATTCAGACTGGCCTACCGCCTCAACATATTAACCTAATCTATCCCTGTGTGGCACAGCCAAAAGTTTTACCATAACCATGTTCCCCGCATAATGTTCCCACATGCTTTATGCATCCATCAGCCCTCTGTGTCTGTACTGTTACACACTTAACATTATGGCTGGTCCATACAATCAGGGCAACAGTTACCACCCACCTTTCGTGTCTCCCCTTTTTTCCTCATAGACTGTAAGCTTGCGAGCAGGGCCCTCACTCCTCTTGGTATTTGTTATAATCTATGTGATTATTGTTATGCTGTAATGTCTATTGTCTGTACAAATCCCCTCTGAAATGTAAAGTGCTGCGGAATATGTCGGCGCTATAGAAATAAAATTTATTATTATATTATTATTACATAGCACCATACAGTGCTCAAAAAAGACAACCATACACCGAGAGCATAATAGCTGCAGAAAAAAAGTAACAACAGTTGTCATGCCTAAATAATAATTTTATGCTCCATAATATTTGCCTGACTTTCTATAACTCATCCTTAAAGTGGCTATCTGCTTTAAAAAAAATATTTTTAGAGTGACCAATTTACGGTCTTTTGCCCTATTCATCAAGCAGTTTTTGCCATTTTTTTGCAATAGAAATGCTTGAAAGGGCACAAAATTTAGCAACTTTTCACATTTTTGCACCACTTCTGCCCCTTTCCACCAATTCTGTGAAAAGTATAGCCGAAAAAAATCAGCTGACACACCTGTTGGTATAAGTGCAATGTGTAGGTGCACATGCACACTGTGGCCATTAACAGACCAAACCTAAGCTAAAGCAACGAGCAAATACCCTGCAGTAAATAAATAGTAATGGTACATGTAAATAACATAAAGTACTTGGTTTACACTATTTTGATCAAAAATGCGCAAATACCAACCCACCACGGCAAGGTGTACCGAATCGGGATAGTCCACTTTTGTGAAAAGCATATCTGGGGTTCCCACTGCTGTGACACCCATTGATTCTGAGACTAAGGATCTATAGTGGCCCATATGAATCCAGCTACAGGTCGGATCCGCACTCAAGCAAGGGTACCAACACTCAATTTATTGCCATGGGATTGTCGGAGATACCTGAGCTTTAGGCTTAACTATCTTATACTTTCCAAAGATAGTTGATAACTTGCTGACTAATGGAATCCAATGTCTAGGAACCTCATAGAACTCAAACATTAATGGCGTAATGGCTGCACATGTACGCAATGGCTCCATTCCATTTTTTAATTTTAGGCTTCGTTAGTTACCCAAGTGCAGGGCTTGGTTATCTCCAGCAGTCCCATATACAATGAATGAGACATGCGCGTCCATCAATCCATTGAAGAAGAGCAAATTAATGGGGGTTCCCAGCAGTGGGACACTCAACGATCAGCAAGTTATCACCTATCGGATATGTAAGCATCTTATCTTGACGTTTCCTACCGGTCCTGTAAATGAAAGGGCTATAGCACTGACTTAAAGCTGCATCACCTGGAAATCTGGAAGCCAAGCAGTGATATGGTCTGTACAACCTGTAGAAGAAGCCTCCTGAGAAACTTAATTGTAGTCCTCTACTAACCCACGCACATTCCCTTCTTATCAATATGTTTATGAAAGTTTGTGGGAGAAGAAAAATATATGCAGCGTCATGAGCTGTGCTCCCAAGAAAAACATCCTATGCGGATGGAACCTAAAGAATGTGGTTAATCCCTACGTTCCGAAAGACTTGTGAATCCTTTGTTCTGGAAGACTTGTGAATCCTACGCTCTGGAAGACTCGTGAATCCTACGTTCCAGAATACTCGTGAATCCTACGTTCCGGAATACTCGTGAATCCTCATGAATCCTACGTTCTGGAACACTCGTGAATCCTACGTTCCGGAAGACTTGTGAATCCTACGTTCTGGAAGACTCGTGAATCCTACATTCTGGAAGACTCATGAATCCTACGTTCTGAAACACTCGTGAATCCTACGTTCCGGAAGACTTGTGAATCCTGCGTTCTGGAAGACTCGTGAATCCTACGTTCCGGAAGACTCGCGAATCCTATTTTCCGCTGTCAAATCCTTATTATTCTAAGTAAAAATAAGTTTACATTGATTTTCTTTGGGGGAATTTTCTCGAGTACAAACAGAATCTCACTATTCTCATGATCAAGATTAACCGTTGGATACTTTCTCAGAAAAGTCCAATTTTGGATTTTCTATTTAAGGAGCATAATCTGGACCGGTGCCCACATTACAATCATTTCCCCCTAATTGCTCTTTTCTTCACAGAAGACTTAGCTAGAAAACCAGACTATTTAACCTGCTAAGTGCTGGTCGGTAATATCCCTGTACATAATACACATGCTACATTTTTCATGATTTTCTGTCCTGTATATTAAAAAAAAGTGAACCTTACCTTACTTTACAGCACTGTACGTAGTAAATACTGAGTTACGGACTCTTAACTCATTGGTGGCTTGTGAGCAAGCTCAGATATAATTTTTTTTTCCTTGTTGTGGGAAAATCAATTCAATAGTGGAGACCTGAAGTTATATCTACCATAGCAGAGACTCCTTCTCTGTACAGCACAGACTTGCTTAAAGGGCATGTCACACTAAGAGATATCGCTAGCAATATCGCTATAACTTGTGACGTTATAGCGATATTGCTGTGTGTGATACTTACCTACAACCCGCTCCCCCGCTGGTTATCACTGATCACGCGAGAACGTTCAGGACTGTTTCTCGTCGTCAGCTTCCTGCAGCGCTTCCTGCTGTGACGACGAGCGACGCGTGGAGCCGGGCGGGAGGACGCAGGATCGCCTAGTGTGACAGGTAAGTAGCGACCCCCGTCCCCAGCGATGTCGCTAGTGAGATCTGCCTGTGTGGCAGCTCACTAGCGACCACTTAGCGATGTACCAGCGATCCTGACCGCGTCATATCGCTGGTCGGGATCCAGAGGCGTATCTAGGCTCTCTGGCACCCGGGGCAAGAATTCGGTTCGGCCCCCCCCCAAGTACATATGCGACTTGCACACTTAGCCATGTACCCACGAGCTGCTCCTCCTAATGCTCTCAATGTTCAGTAAAAAACTGAGAGAAGCAGGAAGAGAAGCTCGTTGTCAAGTATAAAAATCGCATATGAGTGAAGTGTCCATGTGATGACTACTGGAACCTGCAGCGCTGAATCCTGACATTGCAGCTTCTGAATTCTCACAACTATTGCACTGCACACATTTAGGATTCTCCCTTGCCGATGTACAGTCATGTCAGCACAAGTATGTGATTTATATACTTCTGGCCACATTCCGACTAGACGTGCCCGGCCTCGCTCCGTTCACTTTCATTGAGTGAGGCCACACATGTCTAGTCAGCATGTTACCGCATGGATGTAAATTACCGGCATGAGAGAATCCTGACAGCATTCAGTGAGCACTGCATTCAGTGAGCACTGTGAGAATTCAGACGTCTGCAGTCACATAGAATGACTGCAGACTCAGCACAAACCTGGACGACCCCTTTAATGTTCCTAACAAATAAAAACATGAGAATAAGTCAGTATCACAAATAACATTTACATCCAAGTACCTTATAGATGACGTCGTCTCTGCAGTCAGTCTCCTTTTCTTCTAGACCCCATGATGAGTTTTCTCATCCACAGCCGTCTCTGTAGACTTCCATCTTCTCCGGTCTTCTGCAGCAAATCTCCACACGATGCCCTTAAAGATAGAAGTGTCATTATAATGCTCCTAAATAAAAATATCTGCAATATACTGTCGCCTCACACTATTCCCCTCCCTCCTCATACTGTCTCCTCTAACATCCCACCTGTTCACCATACTGTCTCCTCATATATTTACCCCCTCACTCTCTATACTGTCTGCTCACACATATCCCCGACTCCCCATACTGTGTCCACTTACATTAACCCATTCGCTCCCCATACTGTCTGCACCAATCCCCCATACTGTTTCCTCATACATACTCTTTATTTTGTGTCCTCAAATCTCCCCACACATTAAATCCCCCCATCCCCAATCCCCCCACACATTAACCCAATCCCCACTCATTAACCCCCATCAGCACTCCAAATACCCCCACACATTAACCCCAACCCCACTCATTAACGCCCCCATACATTAACCCCCATCCCCATTCATTAACCCCCGCACACATTAACCCAATCCCCACTCATTAACCCCATCAACACTCCAAATCCCTCCACACATTAAATAACCATCTGCACTCCAAATACCCCCACACATTAACCCCCATCCCCATTCATTAACCCCCACACACATTAACCCCCATCCCCACTCATTAACGCCCCCACACATTAATCCCCATCCCCATTCATTAACCCCCGCACGCATTAACCCAATCCCCACTCATTAACCCCCATCACATTAAATAACCCCCATCTCCACTCCAAATCCCCCCACACATTAACCCCATGGCATCCCCACTCATTAACCCCCATCCCCACTCTAAATACCCCCACACATTAACCCCATGGCATCCCCACTCATTAACCCCCATCCCCACTCTAAATACCCCCACACATTAACCGCCATCCCCTCTACAAATCCCCCCCATCTCCACTCATTAACTCCCCCTCATCTCCCATCTTCGGTGGTTCTTCAGCTCCACAGTGGAGCACACTTACCACCAGCGTTTGCTTTGGGAGCCGGGGAGTGACGTCAGCAGCGTGATCACATGACATGATCACGTTGCTGACGTCGCTCTGGCCCGGCGGTCAGAGCTTCAATTGTACAGGCGTCTCTATAGACGCCAGTACAATTGTTCCCTGGGAGCCGGCACGCGCTCCTTCTCTGCGCCGGCTGTCAGCTTGACAGCTGACACAGAGAACCGCCGACTCTCAGGCGGGGGGCGGCAGAACGCAGCCGTCAGGGAGGACACTGCGGACCGCTGCATTAGGCGGCCCGACTGCGCCCCCCTGCTGGCTGCGCCCGGGGCAACTGCCCCGGCTGCCCCCCCTAGATACGCCACTGTCGGGATCGCTGGTACATCGCTAAGTGTGACAGTACCTTTAGTCTCTCTCACATGGGTCATAGGAAAGAAATTAAATATTTTGGAGAGTAGGAAGTTATCACTTATCTATATGTAAATAAATATCTGGGAGTCCCACTGATGAGACACCCCGAAATTCTGAGAGTGGGGATCATCACTTCTTAATTCATTGCCTATGGGATTGTTAGAGATATTTGAGCCCTGTGCTTGACTAACTCATAGTGAACATAAATAAGAAGTATTTTTAAGTCCGACATTCATCTACCGGTAACACCCCAATTGGACAGATCTTAATTTGGCAGAAAAGTCTAAGAAAATTCAGGACTATCACTGTTGGCTCCTTCTGACACCACTTCCTTAAATGACAGGTCTCTCCCAACATGTGTGCATAAGGTGAGACCTGTCAATCAAGGGGAATAGGGAGGAGTTAATGCACTTGGGACCTGCCTCTTGGACTAGTCACCTGAGCGATACTGTTCCCACATTGTTTCATCCATTAGGATCACTTTAGATGTTATTGTCATAGAGTAATTGAGGCATAATAGGGGTTAAGAGAAGCAATCAGAACTCAAGTCTAAGCACTGCTGTTAAAGCTAATGCACACGACGTATCTTCTCATACGAGTACTATCCATGGTTTTCATGGATAGCACTCGTACCTAGGATATTCTATGGGGCAGTGAACATGTCTGATGTTTTTTCAGAATAAAATTGGGGACATGTCCAATTTTCATCCAAAGGGGTCAAATCACAATCAGCAATGCAAGCCCATGGGTCCTTGAAAACAATTGAATAACATCGGAATGCAGTCTTATTTTCATGGACTGACAGGAGGGGCAAGAGAAACTTTGATTTCACGTACGAAAAAAATGATTTCACTCTGACCATTTTTCACGTCTGTGGAGAAATTGGTTGTGTGAACCTACTCTTAGAGGCAAATGCATCTACCAGGTATGGTGACGGCTTTGCTCCTCAGCTCGGTCTGTGCACCCTGACTGAACATTTGTGGCTATATGGAAGGGGTTAAAGGTCTTGGACCCCAGTACAAAATCTGTATTAGGTAACCTATTATGTGCCATCCATAGCACTGGTATCTTCTTATGTGGTGGAGGAGCGTTTGAGCTCTGGCGCAACGGTTACGTCAACACCCTCTACGGTTGAGTCCCTGCTCCGGGGCACTATACTACTGCCATAATGACCAGATTGCCCCTGATTTGCCGTTTATGCTTCATTGTTTTTTCACTGACACTGATTTATCCCTTTTATTTGCTGTAATTATTAGGTGCCATAGAAATAGCTTTTTCCCATTCGGTTTGTGAGTGACAAAGAGGAGACGAGATTTAGAGACAGATAAAGAGAATGTGTGTTTACCGCGACGAGTATGAAGTTTTATGCAATTAAAGTAACCCGGCTTCTTGTGTCTTAATGGATCTCATCACCTGCAGGGAGATTCGCAGTCACTTCAGACATTATGAGCGATACTTAAGAAGCATTACAAACATAAAGCGGTTGTAGGTGTCAGTCAATCAATCGGACTCTGCGTCCTCATAAAAATAGCAGCGTTACGAGAGCAGCTGCCGGTGAGTGTAGGACGCTTTATGGAAAAAAGTCTGCCTAGAGTCATCCGTATTCATAATTGATCAAGTATATTTGGATTAACAGCAAAAGCCACAGACGTAATGAAATAACAAACTTCTATATTTGTTCAACGGCAGGAACTGTGGTTCTTAATAAAGACATTTTTTATTACAGATTAGGAAAACCATTTACAAGAGGATAATAATCTGCTGCTTTCTTCTCCTCCTGTCTAGGGAGCAAAAGCGCTGAGAAATCAGAGAGGAGGAAGTAAGACGAGGGCGCGCGGCACATTTGCTATTTTTTTTAACGACAGGCACTGAACCTATATTAAAAAACACTCGAATGGAACCTGTCATGTAGAATAATGCTATAAACCTGCAAACAGAGGGTTAATCTGCAGGCTAATAGCATTAGGAAGATGCCTGGCAACTATATTTAAAGTGCGGCACCTGGGAGAAAATTAGCTTTATTCCTCCCAGGAGCCGCCGGCTTTCAGTCACTATACTTGAGTGACGGCTGTAAGTATACGCCAGCATTTAGAATGACATAAATGCAAAGAGGGCTGTAAGTCAAAGTTCTGGTGCGCACTTTTAATAACTGTAATGGCTCCAATTACTATAATAAATTTTATAATAATAATAAATTTTATTTCTATAGCGCCGACATATTCCGCAGCACTTTACATTTCAGAGGGGACATTTCAGACATAGATTATAACAAATACCAAGAGGAATGAGGGCCCTGCTCGCAAGCTTACAGTCTGAGGAAAGAGGTAGACACGAAAGGTGGGTGGTAACAATTGCCCTGATTGCTTGGACCAGCCATAATGTTAAGTGTGTAACAGTACAGACACAGAGGGCTAATGGATGCATAAAGAATGTGGGAACATGATGCGGAGAACCTGGTTATGGTAAAACTTTTGACTGTGCCACACAGGGATAGTTAGGTTAATGTGTTGAGGCGGTAGGCCAGTCTGAATGAATGCATTTTCAGGGCACGCTTAAAATTGTAGGGATTGGGGACTAATCGTATTGACCTGGGAAGTGCATTCCAAAGAATTGGCGCAGCACGTGTAAAGTCTTGGAGACAGGAGTGGGAGGTTCTGATTATCGAGGATGCTAACCTCAGGTCATCAGCAGAACGGAGGGCACGGGTAGGGTGGTATACTGAAACAAAGGAGGAGATGTAGGGTGGTGCTGAGCCATGGAGTGCTTTGTGGGTGAGGACAATAAGTTTATACTGAATTCTGGAGTGGATGGGTAGCCAGTGTAATGACTGGCACAAGGTAGAGTCATCAGTGTAACGATTGGCGAGGAATATGATCCTGGCTGCAGCATTCAAGACAGATTGGAGGGGGGAGAGTTTGGTAAGAGGGAGACCGATTAGAAGAGAGTTACAATAGTCCAGACGAGAATGAATAAGAGAAACAATAAGAATTTTTGCAGAATCAAAGGTAAGAAAAGTGCCACTCCGGCATGTCTGTATGACGGAAAGTTGGCGGCTCGCGGGATGAATACAGTTTAAAGTTTATACAGTATCGGCGAGGCAGCTGCATAACCCTATTAATCTCCAAATAGGGGGTTAATCTGTGGGATAATCACATAAGGAAGGTGCCTGGCCGCTACACTGGAAGTGTGGCGCATGGGAGAAAGATTTCTTTATTCCTCCTGCTAGCCGCTTTCAATCGTACAGTTGTACCTTCATGGCTTTAGTCATCACTCGTTATACTACGAACAATGGCTGCAGGCATGTCCCCAGCACTTTGAATATCAGCTGTCTCTACTGTAACGTGCGTCGGGGCAGTAGCCATGGGCAAAGTACTCGTTATCCATTCCACATCACGTTACTTCAGAGTGGGGGTCTTGGCAGCACTTGTTGACTTGTGCTATGGAGGCACGATGCCCTTGCAGACCGCATGTTACTGATGACTTAGGTTTGCCAGGACCCGATGTGGAACAGTTCAAATATGGAGACCACCAGTCAAAAAGAAACTTTTTACTAAGCGATAACTTGGTGAGGATTATATACAGTAGATAGCAGGTACACAAATTTATGAATGTTTCATTCACAATATGGAGCATTTTCACACACAGTTCCAATTGCTTTCTCATTTACTCGCTCATTCTCTATCTCCACTGTTTCACTTTTCTTCACCACAACCAAACTCAGTACTACAGTCCAGCTAGCCAGAGTCCTATACTCAACTCACAGTTCCGCATCTTGTTTTTCAAAGGAACTAGGTTGCCAGTATAGCCCACGTCATATGGCATTGCTCATGGTCTAGACCTTAGGTCTGTTCTTGACACACACTGTGCCATATCTGATGTTATGACAGGAAAAAGTATCCTTTCATCTTAGCCCCTCTCACTCTGGACTAGTCCCAACCATTAACTCTAACTCTCCCTACTGTGGGGCAGAACACAATAACAACACTACTAATGCATGTAACAGTTCACATTACACAATAGAACAACAAATTAGTTCTTCAAGGGGGAATGTAGGCAATATGTCCATATCCTTACACTACAGTGCATCAGTGCAGAGCCGGCGGTAAGTCAAAGTGCTGGGGAGTCCATGCAATGACTGTAATGGATTCAATGACTATAGCCACCCCAACATTCCTCCATGAACTTTATTCCCCTTTCGGGGGCGTAACAGTCTTTTGACACATGGGCATTGTGGGTGTTTCTTTTTGGTTCTGGGTAATACAGTGGGTGTCTTTTCTCCTCTTTTGAGTTTTTTACTGAGGGCTTCCATACCTAGAATTGAAATCCTGCATTCAGTTGGAAGATTTGCCCCGCAGTAGTCCTATATGTCCTCTTCATTTCCGAATCTATGTCACTGATTCTTCCAGATTCATCCACAATCCCAGACATATGGACTAGTGGAAGAACCCCTTTAAATCCACTTCTTTTTTAATCAGTGTTAACAGTTTGGCACGTTACAGTAAATCACTGGAGAAAAGCTAAATTTAGAGAATGAATAGTTATAAATAAGGTGCAAAGTAAAGAAGAAAAAAAATCAAGTCAAAGACAATAGTGAGATCAGTAATTCTTTCCCGAGATGTCTGCTGCTGCTGCTCATGTTTGCAGACTTTCTCCGCTTATCACACATCAGAAAGACGTTTTTTAACCATCTGTTATTCAATTACTATGTCATATTGTGTATTGTTTTTGCCACCATGAAACAGATCTATTATCCCTAAATTGGTTCTTTATTGTTCATGAGTCCTTTTAGTACATGCACCAAATAGAAGGTGGTTGTCTTGTGATTTGCCTTGTAGACCAAGTGTAAGGGTTATTCACAAAATACACTCTGGTTTGATATTAATGCACTGTGGTGCAGTGACCATTGTGACAGCTACGGGGCGCTGTATGGGTCATGCACACAGGCATATCCATTGTGGTAATGGAAATAGAATGAACGGCAGGATGGTAAATGACCGTTATGTATCCCAGGGTGGGTGGCCCTGGGAAGGAAGCTGGAACATGTATTGATCAGCAGAGGTACTGCTGAGGGTTTACTGCAGTGTATCAGGGAAAGTTTCCAGGTGACTTGGTGAGATGGATGGGACCAGTCACCTACAAACCCACCCAGGGGCGTGTGTCTAAACGCCCATAGTAAGCCTGTATATATGTGTGTATGGCTGGGTGTCTGAAATAGGACCTGTGATGAGGTCATAGCCATGTGATCCGTATCTCACCAGTAGGCGTGGCTACGGACCATATAAGGTGACCAGGGTAGGTCACATGAGAGTGAGTGCCTGGATCTGATTGGTCCGTGTGGAAGATCCCGGAAGGCCAACGTGCTGGAAGGTGTGCTGCCTTCCTGAAGCGCACATGCAGACACCGCTGACCGTGTGAGGCCTGTGTGTAATGGCCTGTGTGTATTGAACAGTCCCCAGGAGGGAAAGGACGTCCAGAGTGAGAAGCAGCTAAGAGGTAACCCCAGACAGGGGGAATTAACAGAGACTGTAGAGCCTGATTGCTGGACAAAGCACAGCCTGTGCTATCACAGGGCTAAGGGAGCGGAGCTCCACTATGAACATTTGTTTAGTCTGCTGTAAGACTGTTACCGTTTTCTTCATGCTGCTATGGTTTATGCCGTGTACAATAAACCGTATCGACTATGTTATGTGAAAAGCCTGTGCTGGACCTGGTTTATCTGCAGCCAAGTGAGTGTTCCTCAATACACTCAGTGAGTGCTACCTTACAGTACATATATGTTTTTTAATTTGTGTCCATATAACTCATTTTTGGAATCTGCCACATTTTGCTCGTAACCTCCCAAGTCATTATTTACCGGTTAATTGTCAATGGGTCTGTCCTGATGTAGTTCCAGTGCTCCTGGTAGACCATGCACAGTCCGGTCTCTCTTGGCTGTCTTCCAGCACAGCTTTTCTATGCCTTCAGAACTGACATGGTGTATATTCTATGATTCAATGCATTATATTGTCCTGTTTAAAGTCTGCCCAATGGAGTTTATTTTCTGGCATACACAAAAACAATTCTACAAGTGTTTTCACATCATTGATATGTTACCTGTTGGGTTTTTTTTTCACCAGTGCTCAAAAATTCTGCGCTCCGCTCTGCTCTGATCAAAATGGAGCTTGCAAAATCATTGTGAAAGCTCTGCAAAGCTGAGACCAACATAGCTTGATACCTCCTGCTGAGAGATCAGTGATGTGAAACCAGAAAGGCTGATCTGTTAATGCATAAGGCAAAGGAGTATTATTTGCCATATGCATCAACATAGCGACATTTAAAACCTACAAGAGAAAAAGTGAGCAAAAACCCTGCTGTAACTAAGTAAATAATAAGCAAAAAAATGCATTTAAGTCATAGAGTTTTTAGTAATACTTTTATTTTTTTAAAAATAGCATAAAAGCCATCCCACCATGACAAGGTAACTCTGATCAGGGCAGTTCTACACTGTCTAATACTAAAACCTTACCATGTGTCAATGTTGACGTCAGTGTGTGAATAAGGGCAGACAAAAGGACTGGGCCCAACCAGCGAAACACCAGTTTGGTGAAGCTTTATATACAATTTCCAGCTCAGGAGAGGGAGGCCACACCCCGACTTGCGCAGAATGCAACAATACAAAGAAAAAAACAAAAAAATTGAGCTTGGTTTAAGTTGGTACACATAGCGACATTTGCAGTTTAGCACGACTGAGCTGTCAAATATTGCTCAGTCTGGGTATTTCATGGTCTGTTGAGCAAAAAGTGCAGAGGAGAATTTAGAACTATTGGTCTCCGCTGAAAACCAACTAACAGATCATATCACTGATGTAAAATACACTCGCAGATATGTTGTTGTGTATGGCAGAAGATAAAAATGGTCAGGGAGACTAGTGCAGAGGAGCATACAATTGTCAAGAATCTGTTGTTGGGTGTCCTAGGACCAGAGAATTCTTACCTTTTCCTAACACTAGGGGCGCCCTAGCTTGCCCTGTTCCCCAGATTACTTCTGATGGTGAAGACACCGGGGCCATGTACCTTGCCTTAGCTCCTGAATCAGCCCTCAGTCTGTACACTTCCTCCACCCAGGAAAGAGGGGAGTCGTAGTGTACCGTAATACTAACCAGACTAATAAAGCAATACAAACAGGGATAAAGGAAAATACCAATCATACAAATATACACACAAACAACAGAGGTAAACACCGGGGAGTGGAGGATGGGGTTAAACCAAAGTAGGAGAAGAAAGGGAATTACACTTAATATAGAAAATATTTTAATAAACCAAAGTTTCTACCTCTCTGCCGTATAACCATCCCTTTTCTTTTTGCTTGTGGCTTATCGAGTGTAGTTTTACGTATTCTGCTGCTCCTTTTATGCTTTCTATGAATAGATATTACGATGAATGCATTACTATTTGTGTAGCATGAACATGAAAGGTGACATTACTGTGACATCTGTCCTTTTATGCGGTAGCAGTCAGACTTTCTTTTAAGCCGCAGCAGATTATGTCATTGAATTCTATGGGAAGAACAGAGGGAGATGGAGAGAAGGAAGGTGAGATAGATTGTGGGAGGTTCGTTTTTAACCGCCATTGTGTCTTAGAAAGTAACAATACATAGGAGTGTGGGAGTAGCGGAGCCTAGTGAATAGAAATGGAGATGTCAAGAAAGAAGGATACAATGGGGTCACCACAGGTGAAAAGGGAATAAGACTCAACTCTTTATATTGAGGCTTGCTAAGGCCAATTTTAGCTCGAAACGAGGAATGCAACTTTTCTGCTATTGAAATGATAGTCCAGATCACATCAATCCTGATATAAGGCAGATTTTACATTATAGTCAACTGCAGTTTTTAGAAATTTTCTTTAACCTCATTAAATAATTTAGAAATTTTCTTAAAGCCTTTATATAAAGGCTGATCATCGGATTATTGCTCTATGTAATTGTTACGCTCCTGTTCAGGTTATATGGAGCTCTGATTCCTTCCCCTGAGTCCGCTGCCCTCTGTTGTCCTCCACGTTTTGCCTGACAGGGATCAATGACATTATCTCTCTAGATGTCTTTAAAGCCCATTGACCCACACAATTGTTACATTTGTTTCGGGGATCTTGGGCTGTGATACCTTCCCCTGAGTCTGCTGCCCTCTGTTGTCCTACACGTTTTGCAGGTTACTCGGCAGGGATCAATGACATCATCTCCCTAGATGTATTTAAAGCCCATTCATCACACACAATTGTTTCACTTGTTTCAGGGATCTTGGGCTCAGATTCCATCCCCTGAGTCCACTACCCTCTGTTGTCCTCCACGTTTTGCAAGTTGCCCGGCAGGGATCAATGACATCATCCCCCTAGATGTATTTAAAGCCTATTGACGCACACAATTGTTATACTTGTTTCGGGGATCTTGGGCTCTGATACCTTCCCCTGAGTCTGCTGCCCTCTGTTGTCCTCCACGTTTTGCAGGTTGCCCGGCAGGGATCAATGACATCATCTCCCTATATGTATTTAAAGCCCATTCATCACACACAATTGTTTCATTTGTTTTGGGGGATCTTGGGCTCTGATTCCTTCCCCTGAGTCTGCTGCCCTCTGTTGTCCTCCACATTTTGCAAGTTGCCCAGCAGGGATCAATGACATCATCTCTCTAGATGTATTTAAAGCCCATTTACACACATAATTGTTACACTTGTTTCGGGGAGCTCGGACTCTGATTCCTTCCCCTGCGTCCACTACCCTCTGTTGTCCTCCATGTTTTGCAAGTTGCCTGGCAGGGATCAATGACATCATCTCTCTAGATGTATTTAAAGCCCATTTACACATAGAATTGTTACACTTGTTTCGGGGATCTTGGGCTCTGATTCCTTCCCCTGGATCTGCTGCCCTCTGTTGTGCTCCATGTTTTGCAAGTTGCCCGGCGGGAATCATTGACATCATATCTCTAGACCTATTTTAAGCCCATTGACACACACCTGTCACTAGGATTGAGTTTCTAAGACTCCTAGACCTATGTTAGATGTGCTCCACCATTTGTGCTATGTATGTTTTGTGTTCATGTTTGCATTCATTCCTGCTGGGTTGAACTGGTTCGCCCTGCTGATCTTGAATGTTTAGTTATCTTTTATAGTGCTCATTGTCCACGTGTCTGTGCGCTCTCTGGATCAACGCCCAGAGTCCGTGTGTCAACCTGGACCTGGGGCTTAGAATACCCACACCTGATCGGCAGATGAACAAGCAAAGGCTGATTTCATTGAAAAAATATTTGTTACTGGTTGCATTTCGCGACATGTAAGCAGAACAGGATTACTGATTGCATTATCTAGCTCCGTTTACTTTCTCATCGGAGGTGAATGGTGCTGA
Source organism: Dendrobates tinctorius (assembly GCF_039654945.1). NCBI lineage: Eukaryota > Metazoa > Chordata > Amphibia > Anura > Dendrobatidae > Dendrobates > Dendrobates tinctorius. Next base: position 15,800,698 of record NW_027361677.1, read on the forward strand.
TGACGTTGCAAACCCAGACACCTGCAGAGAATTCTACACAATTTATAGGTATCGTGCACGTGGACTGCTCATTAGAATAGTTCACATGCAAGATATCTGCCGATTATGCAAGAGTGTTGGCAGGTGTGGGATCAATATCTTACCGGCACTGCTCACCTCTGATGCAAAGTTGAGATAAACCCTGGCACTTGCTATTATAGAAATCTGCTAGTACAAACACAGATTTAGACTTGCACTTTTTTTCTGGTGGTGATGCAAAATTATTTGGCATTTTATCAGATTGAAAGTCGAAAATTGTGTATGGAGGACTGGTGACTCTCCCCAGATATTGTTGGGGGGTCAAGAAGAATAGGGCATTTAAAAGCCAAATCCTCTTATTCTGTATGGAGGTAAATAGTGTTTGACAGCAGCTTACTCTCCTCTCTTCATACACGACAGGCACGCTCATCCGAGTTAAGCATGCATGTGTATAAGAGGGTCAAGGGAGATGGCTGTTGGCTTAATCGGTCAGTTACCTGATATATATGGCCACCTTAGCAAAGTTGATTAACAGTGGAGATGAGTGAATCGATCTGATGTGAATCAAATGCAAAGTTTAGGAAATTCCCTGGATCCTGTAATTTGATTCACGCAAGTTACCAATACAAATGCTCACTACCATTTCACACCTAGCAGAAGATTTCATTAGGCAAAGGCTCCCCCATATTGTCTTGCAGCTATCATATCTCATGGTATAGCACAACCAATCAGGAGGCACTATGCTAGCCTGTATTTAAGCTGAAGCAGGGAATGCAGCAACGATTTTAGGGTGAATCTGGAAAGTAAGAGGACGTCAAAGCCCATACCTAAGCATTAGAGATAGGAAGAAAAAAAACATAAAGCAATGAAGATTATGTGTGACAGCATAGCAGTGAAGAACAGCTACTATTTATGTACCCCTAACCATATTTGCTTAGATTACTCTTACATTTGCATTAAAAAGCTTGAAAAGAGCTCAGTACAGTCCTAGGAGACCTCAGTGTGTTACATTGGTCCTTTTCCAGGCATTTGAAGATTATAAGTACATGTGATTCAGGGCAAATTAATTCACTGCAAATCAAATTTTGAGGGGGAAAATTTTGCAAATTTTGAGAATTCAAATTTCCAAAGATTCGCTCATCACTAGTGTTAAAGTAAACATGACAGTTGATACATGCTGCCAGATCCATGGACAGTATGTATCCGACAGTGGCTGCATGATTTCAGGCAGGAATAATTGACTCTGAAACACTGCATCATTTCAAAGGAAAATATACATCAAAAGGCCGCCCAAGAGAGTATTCAGGCAATAGGGTCCCCAGCAGATTCTCTCCACCTGCTGCCCGGGAGTGACAGGTCTCTCCCCATACAGACACCCAGGGAGAGACCCATCACTCAATGGGAGTGGGCAGGAAAAAACCGCCAGGGACCAACATGTCAAACTAGTCTGTCGTGCGGCTCACTGCCCAGCGGCGTGTAAAGTATGTTATTCTTTGAAATGTTGCAGCCTTTCAGAGTCAGGTATACATGGATGAAATCGTGCAACCAATATCTTATGTATTTTGCCGTTGGATCGGGCAGCATGGATCAGCAGTCATGTTCCCATTGAGAAGAGCAGCAAATCTTCTGAGAGAGGTGTCCACTTCCAAGGGTGCCAAGGGGCAAGCGCATACATTATTATTATTATTTAATGGCCTTTTGCTTGCTCTTTAACAATGGAAACTTAATGGATAAATGTTGTATACGAAGATTGATCTTGTATAAGCCTAGATAGGTCCACTGGGGTCTTCTCTACCGTTATCTTAATAGTATCAAGCCATGGGGTTGTTGATTTTCCTCATTGCCTTGTTCCTTCTATTCTTCCAGCCATGATGTCCTTCTCCAGTGATTGCTCTCTTCGTATGATGTGTTCAAAGTAGGCAAGTCGTAGCTTGGTGACTTTTGCTTCAAGTGACATGTCTGGTCGATTTTTTCCAAAATTGATTAGTTTGTTCTTCTTCCCATCCATGGTATTGATAACATCCTTCTCCAGCACCAAATTTCGATGGCACTGATTCTTCTTCTGTCTTGTTTCTTTATTGTCCAGGTTTTGCAACCATATGTTACCACGGAAAGGACAAACTATATGATGGTATTAAAGCAGTCTTCTGACAGCGGCCTCATGAAAAGTAGCATGCTTAGCTCGGTTAGGTCACATTTCAATCATTGATGACAAGACATACACATGGGAAGATCCAGCCATAGTCCTTGTGCGCCACCTCTGCATTCCTAAATTGAGGTTGTGTGGTGGTGTTTTGTCAACACCAAAGTGGGGTCCCATTGAAACTTGTCTCATGGGGACCTCAAGTTGACTCGTTGGAAGAATAAGTTACTGTTGGGTTAGCATGAGCTCCTTCATGACACTTTTAGACTCTGTGTATCAAGACCAATGTGTCATGCATCTTGCCAATTAAAGTGCAGGAAACCCCAAAGTTACCTCCAATGAAGATGCTTAACCCTTGTAGAGATAGTCATCTTAGGGAGTGCTAGGAAAGTTTTATGCGGTTTTCCAATATATTCCTTACATTGGCTGTCTGGACGGAGCTTTAACGGAACTATCCTCTTATCCATCCCTAAACTTTGTGCATGCAATGAAACACATGGGACATCATCTCGAAAACACATCTCCGCTACACCATCAAAGTTAACGCTCATCTACACTACCCTCTAATATGTTCCCTGAATGGCAGCAATTACAGTGACGAAGTTTTAGAAAATCTCAGCTGTCATTTCTAGACCAACAAAAGATCCTGCAGAGCAGCCATAATACTACAACTAGCCCATAGAGGAAATTTCACTTTCCAAAAAAGTCCCTTAGTTAATTTATCTGCCACTTATCTCTGGCAGATGCCTGTTCTCAATAAAAGACCTGTAGAAATCTGTTCTTCGCTGTCATCCTGGTCAATCTATTGCTTTGGCTTCGTGGTGAACCCAATTTATTGTGTTTGGAGAAATTTCCCACTCCAACAATAAAACGTATCATCATACTTCTCCAAGTATGTGAAAATAATATCTTACCAGCCTCGCTCGCCTACAATAACCTACAATAACCCAAGCCATTCATGGAGCTGCAGTATGTTTTCATAAAAGGTATGTACATTTTTGCAAGTGATCTAAATGAAAAAAAAAAATTAAGCAACTCATCAAATGGTCTCAAGTCCATCGTTTTTTGGGTACACGGCCCCTATATGGACATACTGTAATATATCTTCATGGCAGCATTCTACAAACACACTTTATGTAGTAGGATCCTGCTGTAAAACTTTCTTTCATCTGTCTCCTAACACTAGAAAGAAGCCGGGGAGAAAAGGAGGAGAGCATGACTGAAGGGGCTGACTACAAAAGGTTCATTTGTAGTCTGTAACCTTGGCAACACATTGATTTGCATAGGAGCTGTACACAGATTCTAAACAGTAGGTCCTCATGTTGCAAACTTGCAGCAAGTTCCTTGTGTAGAAAAAAATTTTCAGTTGACATTTATGTATATTATTGACATGTACCTTGCAAAAAAGGGGAAACCTTCCAGATTCCCAGAAGAGTTGCAAAATCTGCCAGACCCCAAAGGAATCACTTGGAAACCAACTGATTCCTGTGATTCCCAAAGGCTTATTGTACAGGACACCGGGATTTTCCATCAACGCCTGGGGAAGGCAAAAAACCCACAGAGTAGAAGCCAATTTTCTCCATAGGGAAAAAAATTCCTTCCCTTAACCTGGGTCAACCACCTACCTATAATATTCTGTTATTCGTAACCTTCTATACTGTTACTCACAAGAAAAGCATCCATTCCTTTCTTAAATTCATTCAGTGAGTTGGCCATCACCACTTCCACAGGAAGAGAATTCCAGAGCCTCACTGCTCTTACCGTGAAGAACCCTCTTCTATGCTGGTGCAGAAATTGTCTTTCCTCCACACGAAGAGAATGCCCCCTTGTTCTCATCACAGTCCTTGGTACAAACAGTTCATTGGAGAGATCTCTGTATTGCCCTCTGATATACTTGTACATATATATTAAGTCTCCCCTAAGTCTTCTCTTTTCTAGAGTAAATAGACCTAATTTTGATAACCTTTCTGGGTATTGTAGTGAACCAACTCCATTTATCATTTTAGTAGCCCGCCTTTGAACCCTTTCAAGTTCAGTAATGTCTTTCTTGAGCACCGGCGTCCAAAATTGCACACAATCCTCCAAGTGTGGTCTGACGAGTGATTTGTACAGAGGGAGAATTATGTTTTCATCTCGTGTCCCCAGACCTCTTCTAATGCATCCCATGACCCTATTTGCTTTGGTGGCAGATGCCTGACACTGGGCACTCCAATTTAGCTTCTTATTGACTAAGATGCCTACCGTAAGTCTTTTTCCATGTCTGATTTCCCCAGCAGTTTCCCATTTAGTAAGTAATTGTAGCATCTGTTTCTCCTTCCCATGTGCATAACCTTACACTTATCTGTGTTAAACCTCATTTGCCATTTTTCAGCCCAATTCTCCAATTTACTCAAATCTGTCTGTAGTTGCAAACTGTCCTCCTTTGTGTTAACTACCTTACATAGTTTTGTATCATCTGCAAATACTGATATTTTACTGTGTAAGCCATCCACTAGATCATTAATAAATATATTAAATAGTAGGGGGCCCAAGACAGAACCCTGTGGTACCCCACTAGTAACCCTGGCCCAATCTGAGGATGCCCCATTAATAACCACTCTTTGTTTTCTATCACTAAGCCAGCTACCTACCCATCTACACACATTTTCCCCTAGCCCAAGCTTTCTCATCTTACTTACCAATCTTTTATGTGGGACAGTGTCAAATGCTTTAGAGAAGTCGAGATAAATGACATCCAATGATTCTCCTTGGTCCATTTGAGAGCTTACATCCTCATAGAAGCTGATCAGGTTAGTCTGACAGGAGCGATCCTTCATAAATCCATGTTGATATGGAGTTAAACTTTTATTAACATTGAGATATTCCATAATGGTATCCCTTAGAAACCCTTCAAAAATTTTACCCACAACAGATGTTAAGCTTACCGGCCTATAGTTTCCAGGTTCCCTTTTACACCCCTTTTTGAATATTGGTACCACATTTGCTTGCCGCCAATCAAAAGGAACAGACCCTGTTTCTATAGAGTCTTTAAATATAAGGAATAGAGGCCTGTCTATCACATTACTTAACTCCCTTAATACCCGAGGGTGAATGCCATCAGGGCCTGGTGATTTGTCAATTTTAATCTTACTAAGGCGGTTCTGCACTTCTTCCTGGGTTAGGCAGGTAATACTTAATGGGGAGTTTACATTATCACTCTGCATTTCCCCTGGCAAATCCTTTTCCTGTGTGAACACTGTTGAGAAAAAAGTATTTAAAACATTTGCTTTTCCACATCGCTCTGATTTCACCCTCATTGTTCTTTAAAGGGCCGACACCATCAATTTTAATCATTTTACTGTTTATATAATTAAAGAATAGTTTGGGGTTTGTTTTACTTTCCTTAGCAATGAGTCTCTCAGTTTCCACTTTTGCTAAATGTATTTGTTTTTTACACATTTTATTTTTTCTCTATAACTTTTTAATGCTTCTTCATTGCCTTCTTGTTTTAGCTTCCTAAATGCCTTGTTCTTGTTATTTATTGCCCTTTTACATCCTTATTTAGCCACATTGGTGTTCTCCTGTTCCTAGCCCTTTTATTTCTGTACGGTATGGCTCGCTCGCAGTGGGGGTGTAACACTGATGTAAATATTTCCCATTTATTTTCTGTGCTCCTATTTTTGAGGACATTGTCCCAATCAATTCGGGGAAGGCCCTCTCTAAGCTGATCACACTTTGCTTTCCTGAAATTCAGCGTTTTTGTAACCCCCTTCCAGGGCACCTTACTGAAGGACAAGTGGGATTGTATTATATTGTGGTCACTGTTCCCTCGGTGCCATCGACTCGGACTTCTGTTATTCTATCTGGCCTGTTGCTTAACATTAAGTCCAGAAGGGCGGTCCCTCTAGTTGGGCCCTGCACAAGTGGTGACAGATAATTATCCTTGGTCACTGACAGAAATTGGTTTCCTTTCTGAGATACGCAGGTTTCAGTGTCCCAGTCTATGTCGGGGTAGTTGAAGTCCCCCATAATAATCCCCTCATTGTGATTGGCTGCTTAGTCTATTTGTTTCAATAATACATTCTCAGTGGTTTCTGTTATATTTGGTGGCTTATAACAAACCCCTATGAGGATTTTATTACTTTTCCCTCCTTGTATCTCCACCCATAGAGACTCCACCTCTTCATTTCCCTCTTGTATATCTTCTCTTAGTGTGGGCTTTATATATAGACAGACTCCACCCCCTTTCCTTTTTTTACGATCCCTCCTAAGAAAATCATATCCTTGCAAGTTAGCCGCCCAGTCATAGCTGTCGTCTATCCATGTCTCAGTTATTCCTACTAGGTCGTATTTTTCCTCATACATTACCAACTCCCGATCTTCAATCTTATTGGTCAGGCTTCTTGCATTGGTCAGCATGCAGGAAAGAAGTTTTGCTTCCTTTTTCTTAGCTTCCTTCTGAGTTCCCTGTCTTGGGTACTCTTTACCACATCTAGTAGCCTTGATTAGTTTGTCCTTCTGCTGCATGTTCTTGTCTGCTGTTTTTCCTCCCATCCCCTCTTCTACCCTGCAGCGACCACCACTCATCAAATGGAGGTGCGCGTTACAGCTTTGTTCGACATGTCTGCATCTGGCAGCCAGTGGTGCTAACAGCTCATAGGTGGGGGTTTAGATTGTTGGACCCCACTGATCTCAGATTGATGACCTAACCTATGGGTCATCAATATGATGTGACCAGACAACCCCTTTAAGGTTGTTTCCGACCAATAAATGTTCTAGGAGTAATCATTGCACATGTTGCAGTGTGATATACTCAGCTTGAAATTGCCATGATGCGGATTATTATATTACTATGGCACTAGAATATATTAGAACATTTTAATTGGTGTATTTCTAACCTTTAGGACCTTTATCAATAGGACTTTTATCTAGAGGACCTTTATCAAACTAAATGTCATAGTGCATAGTGCAACTCCTGACCTCCCACTGTGCAGGGAAACACATTCAAGAATTCCCACCACAGTGGGTGAGGAGCGCTGCTCTGCAGGGAGATTCAGTGCAGTCTGATCCCCATGAATCAATAAGTAATTACTTACTGAAGTGCAAAACTTCTTTAACTCCTAAAGGTGCATTCGATACATTTTAACATTTTATAGGTGGATCTGCTGCAGATTTTGCTCCAGATTTGCAGTGAATATCACTCTTGGCATTGCCAACATGGAATGAAATTTCAGAGGGATTCCAGTAGGATTTTTTTATACAACATGTACTTTTATAGGGGTTGTCTTGTTTAAGCAAGATATTACCTATCTAGAGGATAGACGATAAATCGTTGATTGGTTGAGACCCGCAGTGATCAGGGGAATGGACAATTGTTATCCTTGATGGGGAACTTTTAACTCCATTGTAAAATTCAATGATAGGTCGGATGCCGCAAAACCAATCCCATTCATTCTCCATACATGGAGCTGCCAGAAAAAGACGAGGGCAGAGCTCAGCAGGCTTATAGAGAATGAATGGAGTGGCGGTTGAGCATGAGCACAGCCTAGCCGTTCTACGAAAGATATAAGTACCTTGTTCTGTCAATCGGTGAGGATTGAGGGTGCCAGCGGTTGGACCTCCACCAATCTATCAGGATAGATGATACCTTGTTTTTCCTAGTAAAACCTGTTATGAATGAGTCACCGAAGGAGGAAAAAACAAAAATACAAGCTAAGTCCAGAAAACCGGAGAGGTTGGTAGCTATCGGATTGCAGACCCCTGATCCTATACACCACAACTAACAGTAGCCGTGGGGGGTTCCTACGGTGCCCTAGACCCCTCGATCACAGCCAGAGAACTAAATAAGCCTAAAGAAAGAAAGGGGAAATCTAAACTGCCCCAGAGCAGACCCCAAAGCAATAGGCAGCCCCCAACATATAATGACGGTGAAGCAAGATGAAAACACTAACACAGATAGAAAGATAGGTTGAGCAAACGATGGGGCCCAAGCTAACTAAAAAGGACAGGATAGAAAAGCTGCTGTCTGCAATCCGTAAAAAACCCTACCAAAAAATGTCCCAACCGTCTGATAGAAAAAACAGGCCCTGAAGTCGCTAGGACCTCAAAAAGACTATATCAGCACTCAGGTAAATTCTGAAGACAGAGCAAAGAGACAAACTGATCAGAGACGAAAATGGAACTCAGCACACCCCCGACCGGGGATGGCTGAACTCCAAAAAACAAGGTAAACAAAACTAATAAGTTCAATAGCAGAGCAAAAACTTATCTTTGGGAAGCAGGAATCAGACTGGTCTCCAAGAATCCAGCAGAGAAATCACCAGCGACTCAGAAGGGCGTCGGCTGCCTTATATCCAGTCAGAATTTCCTGTTACCCAGTCATCATCTACCAGATCAGGTGTTTGGTAATCAGCCTCACTACCTTCCTTCACCAGAAGAGGGAGTTCATCAGACATCGACGGTGAAGGGCAAAATGAACTCACAGCAAAAACCCCCTTAATAACATTTAAATGATTCCCATTTCACAATAATATCCATAAAGCCAATTCGAGAGAGGGAACAACTCTTTAAAATACCACAGTATCTGCACGCCCACTGTTACAGAAGCAATAGTATACCACGTACGCAAAAACGAGAAAAGGGGTTAACCACACAAAGCCTTCTTCTAAGCTCATGACCATATTCCATCATTATTGCACACAGCCTAGAGAGTATCCCACATAAAGTCAATTAAAACATAACCTTTAATGAACCATTAAAAGGACATAACACATAAAAACATTGCAAAAAAGTGCTCATGTGAACCAGTGCTCAATAAAAAATGGTTTGGTCTCACCATTGGTATTAGATACAGCATTCCAGCATCAGGGCGTATCCTGCTGGAGAGACGATCCACTCATGGGGAACTAAGACATGGGAAAACGAGAGTTAATGTAAAGTAGTCCCCTACAATCCCTGTCGTGCCCCAGTGTAAAGCCCCCGTCACACATAGCGATTTTCGCTAGTGACTTTGCTGCCGAGTCACAAGTTTTGTGACGCAACAGCGATCTCACCAGCGAGATCGCTGTGTGTGACACTGACCGCCGCCCCCCCTCGCCGGGTATCGCTGATCGTCCTGGAATAGCCAAGACATTTTTTTGATTGCTGGTCTCCCGCTGGCCAGCACGCATCGCAGTGTGTGACAGGCGGGAAACCAGGGATCGGTGATCAGTGCGCTGGTAACTAAGGTAAACGCAGGGTTTCTAAGCACCGGGCGGTGCTTAGGCTGGTTTCACATTTGCGTTTTTTAGCGCTGGAAAAAAACGCACACCTGCGCATGCGTTTTTTCCCCTATATTTAACATGGGTGCGCATACCTGCGCACTGGTCAGCGCATGTATGCGATTTTCATGCGCTGCGTTTTTTTGGGGTGTGCGATTGGATTTTCCAGACGCAGCATGTTGCATTTTTTGGCCCTGCAAAAAAGCGCATGCGCACATATGCGCACGTTTTGCGCTAAAAATGGCCATTATAGCCTATGGATGCGCATATGTGCGCACTGGCATGCTCATGTATGCGTTTTTTTGCATATGCGTTTTTTTTTTTAAACCATGGAATTTAGGGGTTTGGGTTAGAGTTAGGGTTAGTTAAGGGGGTTTAGGGTTAGGGTTATGGTCAGGGTCAGGGTTAGGGTTAGGGTCAGGGTTAGGGTTAAGTATGGTTTTGTTAAGGATTAGGGTCATGGTTAGGGTCAGGATTAGGGTTAAGTATGGTTTTGTTAAGGGTTAGGGTCAGGGTTAGGGTTAGGGTTAGGGTTAGGGTCAGGGTTAGGGTTAGGGTTAGGGTCAGGGTTAGGGTCAGGATTAGGGTTAAGTATGGTTTTGTTAAGGATTAGGGTCAGGGTTAGGGTCAGGATTAGGGTTAAGTATGGTTTTGTTAAGGGTTAGGGTCAGGGTTAGGGTTAGGGTTAGGGTTAGGGTCAGGGTTAGGGTTAGGGTTAGGGTTAGGGTCAGGGTTAGGGTCAGGATTAGGGTTAAGTATGGTTTTGTTAAGGATTAGGGTCAGGGTTAGGGTCAGGATTAGGGTTAAGTATGGTTTTGTTAAGGGTTAGGGTCAGGGTTAGGGTTAGGGTTAGGGTCAGGGTTAGGGTCAGGGTTAGGGTTAGGGTTAGGGTTAGGGTCAGGGTTAGGGTTAAGTATGGTTTTGTTAAGGGTTAGGGTCAGGGTTAGGGTTAGGGTTAGGGTCAGGGTTAGGGTTAGGGTTAGGGTCAGGGTTAGGGTTAGGGTTAGGGTCAGGGTTAGGGTTAGGGTTAGGGTCAGGGTTAGGGTTAGGGTTAGGGTTAGTTAGGGTTTAGGGTTTGGGTTAGGGTTAAGTATGATTTGGTTAAGGGTTAGGGTCAGGGTTAGGGTTAGGGTTAGGGTCAGGGTTAGGGTTAGGGTCAGGGTTAGGGTTAGTAAAGTCATGGTTTGGGTAGTGTGAGGGGCCACCTAAAAATGTTGGAAAAAAACGCAAACGCGGTAAAAACGCGCTAAAAACGCATACAAACGCATAAAAACGCTGCGTTTTTTTCATGCATGCTCATAAAAATGCTTGAAAAAAACGCAGCAGTTGTATGCTTATGTATGCGTTTTTTCAATGCGTTTTTTTGCGGGAAAAACGCGCTGCAAAAAAAAGCAAGTGTGAAACTAGCCTTAGAAACCCGATGTGTACCTTAGTTACCAGTGCGCTGATGCAGGGAGCTGATAACCAAGGTACACATCTGGTTTCTAAGTGACGCACGCCCCTTAGAAACCCGATGTGTACCTTAGTTACCAGCTCCCTGCCTCAGCACGCTAGTAACTAAAGTACACAGTGACACAGCGTGCTCGGCATCGCTGGTGCTGATCGCTGTTTGACAGCTCGCCAGCGATCATGTAGCGACTCACCAGCAATCCTGATAAGTTGATATCGTTGTCGGGATCGCTGGTGACTCGCTATGTGTGACGGGGCCCATACTCCTGTCCTAACAAGGACAGGCCCCAAGTGGATCCTGTAGTGGACACCCCCATTGATAAGGGGAAAAGTAGACAGAAGCTCCCTGCGTGTTTCTTCCCCAATGGTGGGGATTCATCAGGGGAGTCAAATAGATATAAAGCAGTAGGAAAGGATATTTAGAATTAGTGTTATCCGTTATCACAGGCCCTGCAGTGGCGAGGTGCCTAACAAACTAGTGTGACTGTCCCTGTCACTACCAAGTGGAGTCTACTAGTTTGTTAGGCTCCTCGCCACTGCAGGGCCTGTGATAACGTATAACACTAATTCTATATATCCTTTCCTACTGCTTTATATCTATTTGACTCCCCTGATGAATCCCCACCATTGGGGAAGAAACAGGTAGGGAGCTTCTGTCTATTTTTCCCCTTATCAGTGAGGGTGTCCACTACAGGATCCACTTGGGGCCTGTCCTTGTTAGGACAGGAGTAACGCTGGGGCACGACAGGGAGTGTAGGGGAATACTTTACACTAACACTGGTTTTCCCATGTCTCGGCTCCCCATGAGTGGATGGTCTCTCCAGCAGGATACACCCTGATGCTGGAATGCTATATCTAATACCAATGGTGAGACCAAACCATTTTTTATTGAGCACTGGTTCACATGAGCACTTTTTTGTAATGTTTTTGTGTGTTATGTCCTTTTAATGGTTCATTAAAGGTTATGGTTTAATTGACTTTATGTGGGATACTCTCTAGGCTGTGTGCAACATTTGACCCCTGAGGGTTTTTTTGGAATAGTGTCAAAAAGCTCACACTATAGCTGAGTGCACATATTCCATTATTAGTAAAACTTTTCTGCAGAGTTTTCTAATCTGATGTTTTATAATTTTACGGAATTGGAACCATAGTTCAGCTGAACTTCATTACTGGCAGCAGAAGAATCTAAATGGCTATATGAGATACAAAAGCCGGCCATAATTTCACGTCTTCATTGTTCCATAAGCCTTTTAGCAATGTATTGATCTCTCATATATCCTGGTGACATGCACTAGACTCGGCTCACCACAAGAGCAATTCATAAGGCTCATTCATTATACTGATATCTTGATCTATGAATGATATAGACTAGGTCTTTTCTTCTCCTTGCTTCCAGAAAAAAAAGGAGCAGAAATTGTGTTGAATGGAAAAGCTGTCTCTTAGGAAATCCTATAGCCTTATTGACTGTCAAGCATTCTGGATTAAGATCAGCCATAACTTTTAAACCAACTGCTTAAATCGTGACCTATGCAGCCTTGACCTGAAGAGAGCTGTGACCACAGTCTCAAACATTACTGTTAGTAACACACTACGCTGTCATGGATTAAAATCCTGCAGGGCAGGCAAGGCCCCTCTGCTTACGCCAGCACATGTCCAGGCCTGGTTGACGTTCACCAATGACCATCTGGATGATCCAGAGAAGGCATGGGAGAAGTGATCAGATGAGAGCAAAATAGAACTTTTTGATATCAACTCACCTCTCCATTTTTTTGGAGGAGGAAGAAGGAGGATGATTACAACCCCAAGAACACCATCCCAGCCATGAAGCATGGTGGGAGAAGCATAATACTTTGGGGTTGCTTGTCTGCAAGGGTGACAGGATGACAGTGCCATATTGAAGGGAGAATGAGGTCATGTATTGCGAGATTTTGGCCAGTAACCTCCTTCCCGCAGAAATATTAAGTTTTGTTTTTTTTCCATTGTATCAAATACTTATTTCATGTAATAAAATGCAAATTAATTATGTAAAAATCCTACAATGTGATTTGCTGGATTTTTTTTTAAGATTCTGTCTCTCACAGTTGAAGTGAACGTACGATAAAAATTACAGACCTCTCCATTCTTTGTGGGTGGGAAAAACTTGGAAAATTGGCAGTGTATCCAATACTTATTTTCCCCACTGTATATAGATATATATATTTATATTAGAGCTGCCAAATATTGGTGCACACATACATATGTAAAGCAATGAAGATATTCTTTACCATAAATGGGAAGGTATATTATTACACATGGTCCACATGTGCCTATATCATATTCATGTACCATGGAGTCCTTGTACGAGCCAGTATTTCATTTTGTAGATCTTTGGCGTTCTCTCAGGTGTTCCTGATCCCTCCATCCTCAGGATTGAGACCCCGCTGCTCATTGCTGTCTAAACACCAGCTTTGCTCCAATCCGTTAATCAGGAGAGGTTCTCTCTTTGACTTTTTCTCTGTACAAATCTTATTTCTTGCTGAGTCTCTCAAAGATATTGCTTAAGAGGGTCAAAATAAAAATGTCCTTCAAGAGGGGGACATGTACTCCCAGCGGATGCTTCACCTGGTAATTAGGCTCACTTGCTATATAAAGTGAGGTCAACAACTCAAGGCAAAGGCAAAAAGAATATAGATTATTGTCTATAACAAGAGGCACAGCAATCTCGAAATCCAGTTCAGAGATTGTAGTAAAAAAAGGCATAGACCTACTTTTTTTTTTATTTTTAAACTTTTGCATCAGTTTTGTACCCATCGGCCTTAAATGAGCGGTAGCTGGACTTTCTTTCTCCTAGACAAGCATGCCATCCGATGTATCTAAACGTCACTCCCATGGTAGAGGCTTCTTGGTGCGCCCTTTAAGGCACCCATCGCAATACTATACAACCAAAAAGAAAAAGAATAACCACTAAATGTCATGTAAAAAATTTTTTAATTATCAGTTCCTATTAAAATATCATCTCAAATCCAAGGAATTCTACAGAATAACAGCTGCAAAGTGACTTATCCAACACATCGTTGTATCATGTGTTACAGTAATTGTGAATAAATGGGCTTGGGAAATTTCTAGTATTATGAACAATGGGAATCAATATGTGTGTATATACCGGATCAGTTCCAGGTTTTCTTGGGCCCCAGAGTGAAAGAGTCTCAGTGGCCCCTTTAACATATAACACAATTCATGATGCACAGATACAGCAGAGAAATATACGTAGAGTACAGTGCCAAAGATTTCACTCACTAATTACATTACATTAATGATATATATTGTATATTCTACAATACCATACAGCAGAGGGGTTTCAGGTGATCGCGGTCCACAGGTTTAAGTAACTCTAGTATTGAGGTAAACAGGATATTGATAAATGTACCCTACCAGTAGAAACTGTCCTCAGCAGTGTATCCTTAACAAAAAGTCAATTTCTTCCAATATAGTACTCCAAGTAGAATAATGAGCCCCATATAATGCTCCATACAGAATAATGAGCCCCATATAATTTTCCATTCAGTATAATGAGCCCCATATAATGCTCCATAGAGAATAAGGAGCCCCATATATTGCTCCAAACAGAATAATGAGCCCCATATATTGTCCAAACAGATTAATGAGCCCTATATATAGCTCCATACAGAATAATGAGCACCATATATTGCTCCATAGAGAATAATGAGCACCATATATTGCTATTGCTCCATACAGAATAATGAGCCCCATATATTGCTCCATACAGAATAATGAGCACCATATATTGCTCCATACAGTATAATGAGCCCCATTTATTGCTCCATATAGAATAATTAGCACCATATATTGCTCCATACAGAAAAATGAGCCCCATATATTGCTATTGCTCCATACAGAATAATGAGCCCCATATATTTCTCCATACAAAAAAATGAGCCCCATATATTGCTCCAAACAGTATAATGAGCCCCATACAGTATAATGAGCCCCATATATTGCTCCATACAGTATAATGAGCCCCAAATATTGCTCCATACAGTATAATGAGCCCCATATATTGCTCCATACAGTATGAGCCCCATATATTGCTCCACACAGTATAATGAACCCCATATATTGCTCCATACAGTATAATGAGCCCCATATATTGCTCCGTACAGTATAATGAGCCCCCATATAATGCTTTATGCAGAATAATGGGTCCCATATATTACTCCATACAGAATGGGCCCCATATGTGCATGTTTCACAACTAACGGCTTCCTCCGGGGTCTCCCCCTGAGTAAGCCATTAGTCGTGAAACACATTTTGGCAAAAGCAGCTGTAAGACTGTGGTCACCATCTCTATGATGGGCAAGGTGTTTTGCAAATACTTTGTGGTATTACCCTCAAAGGGGGTCATAAAGTTTGTAAAATTAAAACTAATTCAAATTTCCACATGCAAAGTTGTTTCAATTTTGTAATGTAATGTCTACTGAAAATCTTTCCCCAAATGTAGATCTCCAAGGTCACTATCTATATGGATATGGCTGTTTGGACTGAATATACACAGTGGGTTAGCTTTACTGTTCAAATTAGGCCAAAAATCAAAGAACATACTTTATACTTTTGCTGATCGGATCAAAAATAAGCTGAATACTTCTGCCCCTTGATTTGAGTGATCCATGAGGGTCTCAGGACCTATATCCTTACTGGGATATGGCTCCTCTGCCACATATGAAAAGATTAGTGTTTTAAAAGGCACAACGCAGAGATTGCACATTGGGTCCCAAGAGTTACATCTTTTGGACTATGGACAACATATGGATTCATGCATGCGTGAATGTGTTCATCACCCATGGACGTGCTGAATGTAGAAAAGTGGTCATGCTCCTAAAGTTATGAGCTTTAAAAGACAGAAACAGATGGATGACTGTCAGTCATCAGTATTGCTCCTAAGGTATTTGTCCCTTAGTTTTCCAAGTCCCTATGTAGAGGAAGTCTGGAGCTAGGGATGTGCGACTGCCCAAATAATTGAATTTCTCATTCAAGTGTCTGGGAAGGCTAAGGTTGCAGATATTACATGAGTTGTAATGGTAGTTAAAAAGCGTTAATAATAACTTAACTCAAGTTCAATCCTAGGGGGAAAGGATATTTAATTGAATTTCTAAATTATCCCAAAATTTCCACTCTATAGAATTAAAAAGCCGAGGCCGGTGAGAAAGAGCCATTGAGAGTATCTCATCGCAGAAGTTGAAGTGTCAGCTTTCCTCCTCGCTTGGGTTAATTTTTGGCTGTGGCTTTCATACCTATAAATTGAATCCCTGCATTTACATCCGAGAGGCTGTACTCAAATTATTACCTCAAAACCACTCGAGTCTGGGCCGGAGCAGATCCCAGAGTCTGAGAGGCACCTCTGCGGGAGTTAATGGAAGCCATCTTAAAAAAAAAAATTGGTCAAAAGCCTACATATTTCATTGACTAATAGCAATTTCAGAAGAACATAAAGATGAATCATTGCAATGAACTTGGAGAGGTTTGTTCAAGCTCGAGCACGCTGCAAGCCTTTCTATATAAGCGTCCTGATGAAACAACCATTATTGGACTTGTTTAGACTATAAGAAGCTGAAGTGCATTGATTCGAAGGCCCTCGTAACACAGAAAGGGCAGAAGGAAGAAATATGAGCTGGATGTTAGGGACTATTATGTGAAGAGTACAGGCCTCTAGGTCAGGACAGCCCTTGATTTAGTGTTTCTTTTCACATTCCTGTAAGGGGGAGAAGAAAATAAACCGTTAATGGGGATGGGTGACTTAGACATGAACTATTTTGACCTCTTTCGACCCGGTGGTTACTGTACAAAAAAAAAAAAAATCATTATTTCTAAATGAAGTCACATTATGTGTTTTGCTGACTGGCAAACACCCAGAACGTAATGACTTCACGCTTAAAACAATTCCATTTCAAAAGGAGAAAGAGAATTAGGAAAGACCTCCTAAATCGAGGTTATTTTTGGAGGTCCTTCAAGAATCATCTCAAGTAAGGCTCATCCATGTTGGACATAGTGTATGCTGAACAGTAATCCCACCAGAGACAAATCTTAGCATAATCTAGTTCACTTCTCAAACCATTTCACAGAGGCTCCACACGACAGAGATAGCTTTACTTGAAGCTTTGTAGTTCTGGTGTTTGTCCTACTAAGGTCAACATCTTCATGGAGTTTCTATATTCTCCCTGCTCTGTGTCCCATTGTGTATTAATATGTGACTTTTCAGATTTTGTGTTATTCTATGTCTGATGAAGAGACCTGAGTAGTCTTGAAAGCTTGCAATTTCTTACAGTTTTTTTCAGTTGTCCATTAAAAGGTATCAATCACTGAGGACTCTCAAATCCTAATCCCTTCACGACCAGAGGTATTTTCATTTTTTGCGTTTTAGTTTTTCCCTCCCCTTCTTCTCAGACCCATGACTTTTTATTTTTTGGTCAATATGGCCACATGAGGACTTGTTTTTTTGCGGGACAAGTTTTTACTTTTGAACAGCACCATTGGTTTTAACATATTGTGTACTGGAAAACGGTACTGGTTTCCAACCTTCAAACACGAGACAACTGAAGCAGTTTGCTCTTGAGGAGTGGGCCAAAATACTTGTCGAGAGATGCAGATGTCTCATTGACAGTTACAGGAATCGTTTGATTGCAGTGATTGCCTCAAAAGGTTGTGCAACAAAATATTAAGTTAAGGGGACCATCATTTCTGTCCAGGCCTATTTCAGGAGTTTTAATTTTTTTTTTTTTAATTCTGTGGAAGCATGGTTGAGAAGCAATGTCTGAGTTTCATTTGTTCATTCTAATAGATTTTTGATTCATTATTACTTTTGTTAGATCGTTATTTCTGTGACCATTGGGGGTTTTTCTGTCATTAAATGAGGGATACCAACAATTTTGACCACGTGTGTGTATATGCTGTTGTGGACTGGACCTAGATGCATGCGCTACAGTTGTTTTATCAGTCATCTGTAGGAGCATGGACTGTGATTACAGACTATACCAGTGGGAGATACAAAAGCTGTGAGTCAACAAAAAGCTGGGAGACAATGATATCGCCTGGTACGGAGGCAGTGAAACTACTGGCCCCAGGTTGGGATCTTGTGGACTGAGGGCATTGTATTTTGGCTATTTAGATGGCGTTCCTGTAAGACCATGGACATAAGTAAACAAAAGTAGTTGCATTGTTAATCTGCCTAGGTGATTGTTATAAATTCCAGTATCAGCGGAATATGGAGGATGCTGTGCTTGGATGCAATGGATATGAGCTCGTCTCTCGTCGGTTACATGTGGAGTTTCCCAGGTCAAACCTGGGGATCACGGGGTGGCTATGGAGGAGACCATGAAAGGAATGGACACCCATTCCGACGAACTAAACATAGCGTCATTGTCTTAGGGTTTCCCCCATCAGGGAGTTGGCAGGATCTGAAAAATCATATGAGAGAAGCTGGAGATGTCTGCTGTGCTGATGTACACAAGGATGGAATGGGGATTGCGCATTTTTTTGCAAGGAAGACATGGAATATGCTTTGAGGAAACTGAATGATACAACTCATGAAGGTGAAATATTTTACATCCGTGTTTGTGCTGAAATAAATGCCGATAGACTGTTCACCGACAAGTGGAGAAGGTTATAAGAAACATCTGGCCAAATAAGGAGAGGAATGTGACAACACAGCATCACCTTAGCCGCCTGGTGCTGAGGTAAATTATTCTTAAATATGCCACATGCATTGTTCCTTTATTCAGCAGTTCATTAGACATGAGCCCTTGTTTCATATGAGCCTGTAAGTTAACTCTTGTTGTATGTTAATTTGTAGAATGCCTGCTGATTACATACTGCATGAGACCACGATGTTTACTAGTCTACACAACTTAGAAAAAATATGCAGGTTAACTGAACAATAAAGCAATGATGGATTACCTTCCCCCCACATTTCCAAATTCTGTGGGAGAATGTCCTGAATGGGACCTGTGAGTGTAAAGTCTCTGTCTCCCTCTCTAAAGAGACTCTGAAGGAACAGCCCAAAGAACCATGACTCCATCTAGTGGAATACATATCTGCTTCACTGCCCATCACTGAACCCAGGAAGTTTTTTGGAGGACCAAGGTTGGAACACTTAGGTCACCTGAACACAAACATCACGGTGCTCTGTCAGCCTCCTAAGCTTACCTCTACTTCCTCTCTGTTGGTGCCCACCAAAAGCGGGGTGCTATTCATTGGGATAGTTGGACCTGGATGCCCTGAAGTCACGCTCTCTGTCATCTGTTGAGCATGGACTATGAAACAGACTATACTCATGGGAGATACAAAAGCTGTGGGTCAATCAAAAGTTGGGAGACAGTGGGTATCGCCTTGTACGGGGACAATTTAACTACCGGCCCTGGGGTTGGATCTTGTCAACTGAGGGCATTGTATTTTGGCCATCTACATGGAGTTGCTGTAAGACCATGGACATAAAGAATAAAAAATAGCTGCATTGTTAACCTGCCTAGGTGATTATTGCATCTTACAACCGTCGATCCTCACATATGGTTTATGGAATGTGTGGAAAACTTACAAGCAAGTGAAGGAAGCAATCGACCAATTGATCGAAATATTTTTTTCACATTTAATCAAAAAATTAATTTGTTTCACTCATCTATACAGTTAGTAATCTATTAATTTCAACCTGGGAAGGAGATAATTACTTTGATTTACAATACCCACTTAGGAAGGATCTTACACCAGACCAAAAGTGGGCTGATTTTGCTCTTATTTTATTCTTGCTGCTCCTTTTTGCATTTTGCTGTTCTTTCGTAAATCCACGTTACGTTTTCAGAGACATGAGCACTTTTTAATTTCTGCTAATTTTTAAGGGTCTTTACTAAGAGGGTGGTGCTTACAGAATCCTCTGGGGTGTGTCTTTAAGCTGCTCTGCATTATTACTATGTGAGCCACGCCCCTTTTGTAAAGACCAAAAAAATTTGCACTAAATAAAAAAGGCCCATATCTGTGGAACTGTACAATGGATTAAAAAAAAGTTCAGTAAAACCCCTGTGTTAGGCTAGGTTCACATTTGCGGATGGCCGCGCTGCGGACTTCCTCCGTGAAGTTCTACCCACTGCCGCACCTCCTCCGGTCAGCTCCACCTACGTCTGCATCAAACCTGTGTACCTAGCTTTAACATTGGGTATGCAGGCTGTGCAGACATATGCGCATGCCTCCGCGTGCATCATTTTGACGATGCAGCCACCGGCGTCGAACGCAACATGTTGCAATTTGATGCGGTCGTCGCATCATCAAAAAGACGCCTGCGGAGGCATCCGCATACATCTGCAAGGCCTGCGTACCCAATGTTAAAGATAGGTACGCAGGCTGCATGGAGACGTAGGCAGAGCTGACCGGAGGCGGTGTGGCAGTAGGCGGAGCTTCACGGAGGAAGTCCGCAGCTCGACCATCCGCAAATGTGAACCTAGCCTTAAAGAAATGGTCATAAGCATGTGCCAGCAGAGCTCCATTTACTATCTATAGTAGAGGTGGTTACACAAGGCCATTGGGATCACTATTCTCTGTATTGGTGGAGGTCTCAAGAGTCCAACCCCCAGGGATTAAAAGTTTTTCGGTTATCATGTGTATATCCTAGTATATAAATATTGTTTATGGGGCAACCCTATAATCCATCTGGACTCTGGAGTATGAACCCACTAAATAATGTCCAACATATACGTTTAGGAATTCTTAGAGTTGTCAAGAGTTAAAGTAAATTGAGCAAAACTTGATTACCAAATACCTTTCCCGGATATCTTGTTTTTCTGATACAGTCATTCTCTAGCATGCTAGATTTCACCGCTGAGTGATGAAATTCAACTCCATACAAGTGCTAAAAGCATCCTACATTTAAGGATCTTGCAAAGAAAATTTGTTAGCTAAAAGCTCACGGTTTGACATAAGTAGGAGAAGTGAAATGTAACATTGATTTCCCGAGTGTCTGAAAGGTATATCAAATAACAGTAAAATAAAATTGTCAAACCAGGAAATACGTTTCATCAGAATATTTTTGTGTCCTATAAATAAAATGTTCATATCAATTCTAGATATACCATGACATCGTCAACACGGAAAGTATCTGTTTACCAATTAGTATTGACTTTATCCCACTCGCGGATGGTATATCTGTCGTTAATGCGTTCCCCTTTCTCTCCTTTAAAATGTACACCTGATCGTTTTCTAGTAAAATACTATACTCTAGCCATTGCTAATGATTCAGAGGGATGGTACGGGGATATGGGTTTGTCATACAATGTATGAATATATGTAAGGAAGTTCTATATGTGATCGAAAGAGAATGAACCAAAACTGTGCGCTCAAGATAAAAATGAGGCAGATAGATATAAGAAGACAGACAGACAGATGGATGGATGGAAAAATTAATGGATAGATGGATAAATAGATGGATGGATGGATGGATAAATATTGTAGATGTATGGATAAATAGATGGATGGATGATGGACGGACGGATAAATAGATGGGTGAGTGGATTGATAAATGAATGTAGTTTATAAATGGGTGGATGCATGGATGGGTGGATGGATAAATGTGGAATGGATGGATGATGGACGGATAAATAGATGGGTGGGTGGTTGGATGGATAAGTGGATGTAGTTTACAAATGGGTGGATGGATGGATGGATGATGGATAAATAGATGGATGGAAGGATGGGTGCTGGACTAATAATTAGATCAGTGGGTGGGTCTTTGGATAAATGGATGTAGTTTATAAATGGGTGGATGCATAGAAGGATGGGTGGATGGATTGATGAATAAATTCATTGGTTAATGGATGGATATGTAGATGGGTGGTTGAGTGGATGGATAAATAGATGGATGGGTGGGTAGATGGATGGGTGAATGGATGGATGTATAGATAGGTAACTGGATAGATATACAGACAGTTAGATGTGTAAAATTTCAATTTTACCAGATACACTCAAATGTGGCCAACAAAATTTGTTTCATATTGAATTTATTCAATACAAATCAAATGAGTATTATTATTCTCCAGGGTGTCTTCAGAGTCCAGACCCCAGAGTATAATAAATACAGGATTATAAATACAACTATACTCACCTCAGCCCATCCTTCATTTGTTCCATCGGCATAAAGCTCTTTTGGCCCTCCAGAGCTCAACAGATCTCACACAAAGTCATTACGTTACGGGTCAACTAAGGTCATGAGGTCGCTAGAAGTCTAGTGAGCACCAGACCCTTCAAAGAATTTGATTGTCTTCTCATCTCTAGAGATAGACAAGAAATCAGGTTAAATGGTGGAATGACCTATTATCATATTTTTTCGAGTGGGTTTTAAACAGTAATAAAAAGCCTTTAATGACAAATTCTGGCAGAATAATGAAAAAAAAGAAACACTGAAATATGTCTGCCGCCACAGTATCTTTGATACGTTGAGTCACGATCTTCTCAAGAGACCTCATAAGGTGTCCTGCAAGATCTGGCATCAAGACATTACCAGCAGAGCCATTCCCCCTTCCTTTAATCCACAGGGTATCGGTGGTGGGTGAAGGTGAGCAACAGCTACTCTATTATTATTTTCTTTTCCTTTTTTTTAATCGCCAACCTAACCAAAGTAACTATTATGTAAAAGGTTTTATACAGCCCTAGGAGACCTCAGAGTGTTAACACATCATTTCAGGACAATCGGAGGCTGTGCAGTCTTTGTGATTTGTGCCGCATCCATTGACTGCAAATCAAATTTTGGAAAAAAAATTACTGAAGCTGGCGAATTTGAAATTAAAAGGTTAGCTCATCACTAGCAATAACTGTTTTAGACATTTTGTGCTATAAGAGTTCTTCTGTGGGATTCGACTAAACAGGTTAGCCTCTATGACGATCAATTAGCTTTTTCACGAGAGATGAGCACATTTATTCTAAATTAATAGAATTCTTCTCAAATTTTATAAAAAATTCTGATTCTCCTAAAACGGAAACATTTACAATGGACTTCATGCAAATTGGCAGCCAACAGGCCATGGTTTTGCTTTTGTGTAAAGAACAAGTAAAGCATTTAAAAACATGAATTCTCACTTTGTTGCTCACCTGTCTCATCACCAAGGCTACTCGCTGTCCAGTCCTCCACACAATTTGACCTTTTCTTTCTTCTTTCTGACATTTTCTTAGGATTTTTTCACTATGTGTGGGAACTTCTGGTTCTAAGTAGGCCTCAGATGTCGTGGCTCACATGTTCACCGATGTCAGAGACCTAGTTGATGCTGGTCACCTCTGCGTGAAGTGAAGAATGTCAAAGAAGATGTCGGAAAGGAGAGAAAGGTGGAAAGAAGAGGTTTGGAATGAGCAAAAGACTGGACGGCGGGAGGCGGCAGGACAGTTGAGTAGTGAAGTATGCGTGGGGACTTCCGGTGCTAAGTAGGTCTCAGATGTCATGGCTCACATGTTCACCGATGTCTGACATCTAGTTGACGCTGATCACCTCTGCGTGAAGTGTAGAATGTCAAAGAAGATGTCGGAAAGAAGAGAAAGGTGGAAAGAAGAGATGTGGAATGAGCAAAGGACTGGACGGCGGGAGGCGGCAGGACAGTTGAGTAGTGAAGTGCTGGAGTGGACGCAAACAGAAGAGGACCCCTATGAAATAATGATGTATGGGCCCTTTGTAGTCCATTAGCTCATCATAATGCAAAATTTCATCTTCCTTGGAGGTAGAAATGGGTTTCCTTACCTCTTGGGCCCCTGTGTGACAGGTTGCACCAATGATATGTCCTCCCCTAGCAAGGTATTATGTACTTTTAATTTAGTGACACTAGCAGCAAATAACTTTGACGTCAATCAAATTTCTCTGCCCAATTCAAATCTGATTGAATGAATTTGAAAAATCCATGGCTCTCTCGGCAGTCCATTAGATGACTTGCTTCGGACCACTTTTGGTAGGTGCTAAGCACTAGACTACGAAGGTCCTCCAAAACCTGCCATTATGGATATGCTCCTCTTCCACACTTGTTTAGTCAATGCAATTTTGTCCATTGTCAAATGATGATCAATGTTATTCACTCAACCATATTAATGTTATGGCTGAACAGTGTGCATTGAGTTTATATTCGGCTGGAACTATTTTTATGTGCAAACTTTGCCATCTGAATATGTCACATTTCCTTTAATGCCTGTCCAATAGCTAAGGTCATGGTGGCAATTAAAGTATTAGTATATGGCCGAGCGTATCTCTCCCTAATTAATCATGGCTTAGTATGTAGGGTCCGAATCTAGGTAAACTTATGGTGCCCCTTGCATGTGGATACAGATTTAGGGATTTAATAAGCTCTATCCTAGCAATTAACCATATGTTATGTAGAACTAAATGATTTGGGCTCCCAGACGTCTGCATTCACCATGCGGCTCATGAGTAGGAGACTATTTTTGCTCAATAGAATCCTAATTGTGTTGTTATTCCAATATCCCCTGTGGGATGCTTAATACACCAACCAAATCCTTCTTTAGAGAATTAGGACAGATACGACTGATACCACAGTTAATTATGTGATGGCTTTAGCCCAGAACGATACTGGATATGATAAAAATATTACTGCTGGGTGATTTAAAGTCTGGTGTGGATACCTATAATACAGGTCTCTCAACGTCACCCTCTACTTCTACTTGGCACTGAAGAATGATTCAAAGTGATGCAATATATTGAAGGGTTGAGGATCAATCTCAACTGAGGCAAGGGTTGAGTCATATTATAACCATGAAATAATCCAGAATACCTGAATTTCTAAAAATAGTAGGATCCTCCTATAATAATGCAGATTGGCACTAATTCAGACCCATCTTAATAGCTATGCACATATTATTACCTACTTCAGGATGGTCAAATAAATTTATTGGACCACAAAAGCATAATGGGTCGTTGAGGAGTAAAAAACTATTTACCCTATGTCCTTGTATGTTTCACAAAAAACTTGGACTCACCAAAATTTGAATTTTGTTTTGATTCTACTCACTCTATCCGGTCTTCTTATCTTTAGTGTCCACTGTTTGGTGCCTCCGGTGCTGCCCAGACCTCACTCGATATCATATTCACTCTATCCAGTTTTCTTATCTTCAGTGTCGACTCTTTGGTGCCTCCAGTGCTGCCCAGGCCTCACTCGACATCATGACTTGCATTGATCTTCTTTTTATCAAAGTGCGTTGCCACGCGTCATGATGCCGTAGGACGATAAATGTTATGATAATGTGGTAGGGGCCGGGATAGGGGGGGTGGACCACTGCTTACCCTGTCCGGATGACACAGACACCAGGCGATGCAAGGACGAGGCAGAGACAGATTTCCGTTGTAACAGTTCTGGATTTATTCGTCGTCCTCCTGACGACCAGTTACAGTTCTCTGCCTCCAGGCCCGGGTACCTGCACCTTTGCTCCAGTCGAAGTAACGTCCCTCGCGGATCTTGCACTGGGGCTGTCTTAGACCAATCTACCGCCAGCGCTTCACCTGCCCGCGGTAGTCATCCAATCGGTACCCCTGGGGCCTCGTCTGTCCTGCGGTCCGTCGGGTCAGGGCCACCCCCCTGACTGTCTCCTTCCTGTCAGTCCCCTCGCTGAGCTCTTTTTTTCAGGCTTTCTAACCCCTGATTTTATTATGCTTTGGGATCTGTATAATGAACATCTTCTCTTGCCATTCAATGTCTGGGCCCAATATGAGAACATTTCAATTTTGCCAAATTTGCTAATCTTTAATTAGAACAACCAAAATGCATTGCAAATGTATACACACTGCAAATGGTGCAAATGGATTCACGCAACCAAATCCATCAGCCAGGTGAGTAATTTGTGGCCTCCAGAAGGGAGCCCTGAGAATCGCCTCCTACTTTTCAGCATCCATTGCTCTTTTTCTGATTAGCTGGCCTCGTGCAGAGTTGTTGTTGAGGCATGAAGCAAAAAACAAAAGCTGGGATTTGCTGGAATGTAGGAGGTGGTTTTCAGAGCCACAGATTACTGACCTAATTGCTGGACCAGCAGGGGCGTAACTATTGCAGGTGCAGGAATGCAGGGAATTGGGATTCCAGCTCATTAGTCTTGCAGGATAATCCTCCTACAGGAGCACGGGGACATGAACTTGTCAGACGGTAATGGTGAGTGGACTAAAATTTTCAAATTTATTTTAGGAACATAAATATAGACAGGACAGCCCAGTCAGAAAAACCAACGCATTTTCACCAAAAGGTCTTGCTCATGGTTCAACTTTAAATTGGAAGATTTCAGTCTACTCCTGGAGTGCTGGATAAGTGGATATCTTTTCACCGTTATGACAGGGGCAAGGGTTGCAACAGAATCCATACCCTGGAACTAGGAGATCCAAAATGGTCCCTTCAGCCCATATGAAAAGACCAATACTATTAAAGTCCCATAATAGTATACATCGTTGATCATCAAATATCAATTCTTAGAGAAATATACAGCCCTTGAATGGAGAATTTTGTAGATACTTACACAAATTTTGACTTGGCATTGGGACGCTTGGTTATCAAAGTTAAATTTGGTAATGATGTCTTGACACAACTAGAATACCTTGATTTAATGCACACACATTCCCCACAAATACTGTAGAAATTGATTTTTATAAGAACCTGAGTCAGGCTATTAAATAAAGCTACAAATATGAGGCTTTATCAAGTCTCATATTTGTGGGTCAGTTGGGGTTATCTGACTTCATTTACTGTGGGCACTGTCAACTTCTAGCATTAGGAAGAAGGGCATTTGCTTAAGGTGGTCGTTAAAAGGTTACATTGATTTTTCTTTGAGACACTGATAAAGAAAAAAAATCATTTCTAGCTCGCAGCTATGAAAATGGATGAGGTGATTAGGATAACGAGTTCTTTCTATGGTATCTCACAGGTCACACATCAGCAGGACACGCTGGGCATATACTCGCCACATACATGTCTCCATTACTCATCTGCTCACAGCCGAGCCATATGGCATATATATTAATTGGGATTAACTTTGGCAATTTGCTCATTAATTTATAGCAATGATTAATAACAATAATAATAATGATCATAAACAGAGATGTGGCTCCTGAAACTTCCTAATCCTTGTAGCTCATAGTAATAGACTCCAATATGACATCGATTCCAAGATTTTGGCCGCTTAATGGATTCACATGTCATTGCCAACTTTATTATAATGACTCTTGAAAAGACTTATTCCATCATTACAAATGCATTTAATATTCGCAGAGGTTAATGTTGCTGCTTTACTGCACTGGGATCCCGGGGCTCGAATCCAAACCAAAGACTATCTACATGGAGAATTATCCCAGGTCTTCTGGTTTCGACCCAACTTTTTGCTAAGAGAACTTTTTGGTTTTCAGTTCACATTGCAAATATTTACAAGGATCCTGCTCTCTATCTTTACTGTCCTCTACTCCATGAACATCATTTGTATATTGAAAGTATGGTTTGCTTGTAAGGGGGGAAACTATGGTGAATCTCCCCAGATAGTGGTGGGTGTATTTCCCTTTAGAAGATACTTGCCAAATTTCTTAAAAATGCTCTTCTGGGAGATTCCAGTGTACAGTTTGTTTTTCTATAACCATGTTCCAACAGAACCTCTATTTCCTATCGCCTGAGGGTGCATCTGAATGTTGAGGACCAGTCTGACAAACCCCTCCCGGAGCTCTGTGAACTGCCTCCTACCTTATGGCATACCCAATTCCTCTTTTGATTAGGCGGCCTGATGTGACATTAGAATGATGCACCCATGATGTTGTGCCAGGTGAGTTATTCAAAACAGGAACTAGGGAAACCGGCATGACCTCGGCATGATCTCGGGCTCTAACCTGGTGGCTGATATGGCTGCGGGACCAGGGTCCTGAGAATTGGTTCTCTCATTTTTAAGGCTGAATCGCATTGCGGAAAAATCTGCAGCATGTCCATTAATCTTGCGGAATTATGGCAATTCCGCCACCATAGGATTACATTGAAACGCTCACTTTACGCATGTGAGTATGCTCACCATTCGTAAAGTGAGCGTTTCATGTGCAGATGGTACCCAGGGTCTGGAGGAGAAGAGACTCTCCTCCAGGCCCTGGGTGCCATATTCCTGTTAAAAATAGAATTAAAATAAAAAATAGGGATATACTGTACTTACCCTCTGTCGGCCCCCAAAGTCCTCCTGGTCCCCAGCGGTGTTTTCCAGGCGTGCTTTGCGACAAAATGACCTTTGCGGCTTCGCGGTCGCATGACGTCACAGGGTCATTCTTGCAAAACACACCTGGGAACGGAACAGAATGGGAGCACCGCTGAGGAGATTGGGGGCCAACAGAAGGTGAGTATATCCATATTTTTTTATTTTTTCTTATTATTTTTAACATTCTATCTTTTACTATTGATGCTGCATAGGCAGCATCAATAGTAAAAAGTTGGTCACACTTGTCAAGCACTATGCTTGACAAGTGTGACCAACCCGTCAATCACTTTTCCAAGCAATGCTTCAAATCGCTTGGAAAAGCGCTTGAATTCCACCAGCTAAAAACGCCTGCATAACGCTTGTATTTTGCGGGAAAATGCATGTGAATTCTTCATTCATTTTACCCACGGCAAGGAGTTGCGGAAATGCAGTTGAAAAGTGTAAACAGTAGCCTACAGGGGCCAGAACATTTACTATATTTCATTAGGCTAGGTGGAGATCATCAGCACCAAACCTCAAATGGGGCGTAGCGGTAGGCACTCCAGTGGTTGAACCCAAACCCTGATGACTAAGAGGGTCTAAAATGATTCCCTGCCCTTCCATAAGGAGCCCCATAGTACAAGTGATAGTCGTTGGGTCTTTTTAAAGATTTTCCCAAGATCTTTAAAGTAGTCCTCAAGTATTTTTAAATTACATTACCATTTGCCATCAAGTCAACCATTACTTAGTGTTTTTTCAAAATGTCCTTTCTTCAGTTTGAACTTACAGACTTCTCAATGTCATGATCATGATTTTATCCAACTATCCAGTGGTTGCTCATCCTCTGATCACCGGAAGGTCCACCACTGGGACCCAAATGATCATGATATTGCAGGTACAGTATATCTGGCCTCAGTAATACCCAATCTTCCACTTAATTCAATTCCAAACTTGTGGAAAGGAACAGGAGATCAGGACTCTTCTATACTGGAGATTGGTAGGTATTCTAGAATGAGAACCCCCAAAGATCAGATTTATCACCTCTTCTGCGGGAGAAAACTCCTTCAACTTTTCAAAGTATAATTATCTCTTCCAATGAGCTGAGTCTTATAATATGACCAAAATGAAATTAACTGGTCATTGGGCCATCAAGTGAAATGACCGGTTGACATTCTGTACCGATAATGGACATATCCTTTAGAAAAAGTTGATAACATTATGAAATCTATGAAAATTAAATGTTCTTTTCCTTTTTTACCATCGTTAACTTAATTATACTCCGTTGGCTGTTGTCATTTGTAGTTTTCTTATGCAAATGGGAAAATGTAGGTGTGATATAATTACAGGCAATCAAAATTGAAATTCCACTATGATTGATACAGCTAAATTTATAAGAATTTGATGAAGAAATGACAACGCCAATTTGAATATTGTTATTTCCAAGTCAGAGATTGAGAATATCAAGCTGATCCTTTAAGTCAAAGGCTGCAGATGAGAAATGAAAATTGAAACCATTTCTTCAAAAGAAACCATATTGATGTAGATCCAACCAAGCTTTATTCTAAAGATGTCACTTTCAGGAAAATCCAGAAATCCAGAAAAATTATTTATATTCTTTATTATAATGCTGATTTATATTCATTTAAAATAATTACAGTATTTGTTAGGTGTCGAGTTCCCGCCGCTGCACAGGGGGAATTTCAAACCATGTCCGCTGCAGTCTCCCATTCTCTTTCAGCTGCAGTGGAGCCTGCTCAGGAGATATGTAGGTCCCAGCGTCTGGCTCAAGCAGATACTGTGCATTTGGTTACAGCTGCCATTCCAGGCTCTGCCTTTGTAACCAGCTTTGATCAGCGGCGAGCAGATGTTCCAGGGACTAAGTCCTGCTTTTCTTCTACTGAGCATGCACACAGGATGACCTCTCATTGGAGGTCAGGGGGTCACATGCTCAGGTCCTGTAGCTGTTCCGATTGGACCACTAGTAAGGTCCCGGAAGCCAGCAACTATAAAAGGTTTGCATGGCCGCCAGGCCATGCGCTAGTATAAAACTTTAATCGTATATATGTGGATGTATGTTTGACATTTGGTGAAAGCTCCTAAAGAACCCCTCCCTAGTGTTGTTGAATGTTTTGGGTGTTTGTGCTAACTAGCGCCACACTGTGCGAACCAGCACTAATACGAATATACCGCATCAGACCAGCAGCGACCGCCAGTGCGACACTGTATGCACTTCGTGCAGTAAATGCTTAGTTAGGTGTGTCCTAACAACCGGTCAGTGTAGGGTGGGAATTCCCGCTTGAACTCAGCATCTGACTCAGGGCGTCACATGCCACCGAGGGTCAGCGCAAGTCCAATCACCAGTATAGTTGGGGTGAATCATAGGGATCCCACCAGCATCTACCAGCTGCACCCTGTGACTGCTAACACAGCACATCGTTCATTTAGCAACTCTGTGAAGCAACAGAGTTCACTTCCATTCACACTGGGTGAAGTTAACCCACATGTGAGCAAGCATTCATCCACCATCTTGTTCCACCATTACTCAGCAGCAGGTTCTATCTGTGCACGGTGGACCCCGGGCTGCGAACGCACCTCATATCTCATCTTATATTATTTGGTGTGTTCCACATACCCTAACAATATTTTTTTACCTTTAAATAACGATAGAAAATGAAGACATTTTATGACATATTGAAGTTATAGAGAGGGTACACTTTGGAGAAAACGTAAAGGCAATAAATGCCACAGGTTCTGGTTCTGGGTCCCCCAAACAAACTTTAGTCCAAAGATCAGTTTGGGTAACAGAACTGTACCCGAACTTGAACCAGACCCTGAACACCATTTAAAACAATGAGAACCCAAACATTGGAGCTGGAAAATTTTCTCTCTCACTATCTCTCTCCTCTCTATCACTCTCGTCACAGACTTCCCTTGGAATTCTGAACATTAAAACGGACTTCTGGGAGAAGTCCATGTTCAAAGTTTACCACCGGATACTAAGTGTCCCGTAAAATGAACCCCGAATCTTTAAGTTCGGGTTTACTCAACTCTATTGTTGACTATAAGTCATTAGTTCAAGTCACGGAAGGAGTTGCCCACTACTTGACAACCTCTTAATTATTGAGTCCAAGGGGGTGGAAAAAAAATTGATACTCCCCTCCCTGACTGGTGCCATTCCTTCACACTCACCGCTGTACCCCTCCCCACCATCTTTCTTTTGCTTGTGCAAAACATGAACACTGCAGCCAATCAGTGGCTACTGAATGACTGCAGTGCTCATATGACACCCCACCCACTGTTGATGTCAACAGATGTAGGGGTAGGCAGCTGGATAGATGAACACCATCAGTCTGCGAGGTGATCATCATTTTTTTATTTTTTCACCTCTCTATGGCCATTAATAAGGCATTGAGCAATGGTGGACAATAGAAGTCTGAAGGTCGAAGATTGTGACTTTACCCACGTGTTTCAGGCTATTCATGAACTTACCGCTCCATGATTTGGAATGGTTTCAAATAGATTTTGATATATTCCTTTGATATATTACTAATTAAGAACAAAAATTTTTCAAAATGTTGAAAGTTTTCTTATCCGCAATTGGCCATACTGCCATGAGTTGACTCACCGTTGTAACCCCACTGCCTGCATCTCTACGTGGATTCCCCCACCATGCAGGGACACCAACTTACTCACCACCCCAGGCTGTGCAGTGAGCTTTTTGTCTTCTGCTTGCTGTATGTTGTGAGCTCTTGAGTTCTATGCTTGCTGCTCCTGCACTTCCTGATTCTTACAGGAACAGTGAGCACATTCCTAATATGTTCCCGGCCTATTACTGAGAGGCACATAGTACTTAAGGCACCACCACCTGTTGGAAGGTGTCTAAGCAACATTCTCTTTCAGTGTGTATAACTGCTGAGTTACCAGGTCCTTTCCTGTGTCTGCCGCCAAGGGAGCTGAATACCCATGCCTGAACCGTGTATCTGTACCTGTATTTGATATTTCCTGTTTCTGTAACACTGGGGGGCAGAATACCCAGGCCTGAACTCTAGACCTGTACATGTGTCTGTCTTTGTCTGAATTAGGACCAATCCCTGAACCAGTTTGTGTCTATGTCTGTATCTTTCCCATAACACCTGCAGTATATGAACCTGTACTTATCTGTAAAACCTGTAGAATATGAGCATGTTCCTATCTCTTAAATCTGAAGTGTCTGAATGAGTGCCTATCTCTAATCAGTTGTCGCTGTGCAACATTAGTGATTTGTAAGCACATTTGATAATTCATTGTAAGTACCCTGTGTGAACTTGACCCAGTCTGTCTTCTCCGTACCTATCCTTGTATGCATCCTGTGTGAACCTGACCCTGTCTACTCCTTGTGAACAGAGTCCTGTCTTGCCTGCGGTTCCCTGTCTGTTCACCTCTGCAGTTCTCTGTCTGTCCGCGTCTCTGGTTCCTTGTCTGTCCACATATGCGGTTCACTGTCTGTCCGCACTTCTGGTCCAGTACCCCCTTGCCAGGAACCCAGTTGTACCTGTCCGATCTGTCTAAACTGAGTCCTACCTGTTCCCTGTATTCCAGTTGTACCTGCCAGTGATCCAGTACATCCTTAAGCTGTGCCTGCCCATCCAGTTTGAACTGGATCCTACACCTGCCTGCCTATATATTAGTAGTGTCCACCAGCACCATCATAGCTCATTGAGGGCTCAGGTCCAGGGTTGGACTGGCCCACCAGAGATCCGGAGAATCTTCCGGTGAGCTCTGGCTTCACCTTCAGGAGAGTTCATAGTGTAAACCTTGCAGTTGCTATGGGGCTCTTCAGTGGGGAGAAAGGTGGGCCCCCAGAATCAAATTCTCTGGTGGGCCCAATGTTCTTCAGTCTGACACTGCTAAGGTCCGTTCTGATGTAGCACCTGGTCCAGCCTCCCAGCACTTTACTCTGATCGAGGCACCGTCTTGCATCTGTGGTCAGTTTTTGGAAGGCACTTAGTCACACCCCTCCAGGCTATCCTCAGCCCAAGCAAAGTGGTACCACAATCCACTCTCACACTAACGTAACAATAATATTTCACCTTAAAACCCCAATGGATGATCACTCTTGGTTTCAGCCCAATCCATGTTGACCCATCGAATGTGTATGTGGCCCTCCCAAATCTATCCTGAGAGATGGAGGAGATAAAGATCAGATGTCATCCTGCTCTTCTTGGAATAATCATCAGCTAGACGAGTCTGGTAGCCGGTTTCTTCCCCTCCCCATTGAAAAAGTATAAGCGCTAAACCAAGGTGACCATACTTGTATGAGGTCAACAAAAAGCAAAGGTCTTTCTAATGATATCACACATCGAGTTTTACTCTTAGCTTTGGAATAGATACAGAAAATAAATCCAGGAAAGCCTCTTTAAAGGAAGTTGTATATATTTAAAAAATGCATGGCAGTTTTAGTTGAGAAATAGCACCACACCTGTCCATGGGTTGTGTCTGGAATTACAGCTAAAATCCAATGAAGTGAGTAGGGCTCAGCTGTAATGCCACACGGAAATTTTGGAAACGAGTGGCGCCGTTTGTTAAAGAAAGCATCCATTTTTTTCTAATAATGCACTATCCCTTTAAGCAAAAAAAAAAAAAAAAATGTATTAAGAGATATTTTCTCACGCAACCAATTTTTGTCCACATCCCGGCTCAGACAAGTTTTATTGGATATCGAGCTCCAAATGAATCCGAGTGGAATAACGACTCATGCTTCAGCGATATCACTAATTCAGAGTAAATTGGACAGCTACAATTTCGAAAAGTTTTATTGGCGTGTCTTTGGGTGAGAACACTGTAAACCCCCACACTCACCAAAACTTTAACCCGTGAGTTGTCAGAGCATGCTGAGAGTTGTAGTTTTACATTGGCCGCAGGTTGGAAAACCAATGCAAAAACTTCGAAAATGGACTCAATGCGGCCTCCTGAAACTTTAGATTTCATTAGAACAGAGCATACAGAGATAGTAGGTTAGTATTGATTTCAGCAGTTCATACAGCATCTGTAATTTGTCTCTGTGATTTTGAGTGTCAGCGATGATGGAACGAGGTTATAGGAAAATAATATCCTGTGATAGGCAGCCATACAACATAATAAATGCCTGTGAATGGTCCAACGTGGCCTGCAAGAGAGGAGACCCAGCAAACCCATAGTATCTGCAAACGCATTAGGAATAGACATGAGATGAGAGAATCTCCAAAATTTGCCTGGAAGAATTACCTTTTGCATTGTCATATGTTCCTAAAAGGCTGAACTAGGAAATATTGAAAAGATTCTACAAGATTACAAAGACATATATTTTTTCCAATGGGTCATCTGGTTCTGCAATTCCAATGAAGTTAATGTAGCTGAGATGCAATACCTTGTACAGCCTGCACGCTTCCTCCCCCGGCCATCGCAACTCCCTTCCCGTACCTCCTCTACCTCACATTGCTGCCCAAGGCCTGTGCAATGCTCACAGATCCCAAGGCACTGTGCTTAGGGCATGAGCGCGTGCACTCCCAGTCTCTTAAAGGGACAGTTTGCATGCCATCCTAAAGTGTCCCCAGCCAATGGCTGGGGACACTTATTATTTAAAGCACCTCCACCTGTTGGGAGGTGCCTGAGCAAAGTGTTATGTCGGTAGTATACACACTTGCTGGTTCTCAGGTTCTAGGTACCTGCCAGTCAGTTTACCTGTCCTGTATATGTCCTGTATCTGTCTGCCTGTACTTGCTGTGTTTTCCTGTATTCCAGCTGTGCCTGCCAGCAACTGCCTGTATTCCAGCGATGCCTTCTGGCACTTGTCTGCTTGTATATTAGCCATGCCAGCTAGCATCTGCCTGCATTTCAGCCATGCCCGCCAGCACCAGTCCATTGCATATCCACTTTCCCGCCTGCACCTACCTGCGTATTAGTCGTACTCACCAGAACCTGTCAATCAGCCATGCCCACCAGCACATGCCTGCATATCAGCCGTGTCTGCCAACACCTGTCTGTCTGTACATGAGCCATTCCTACCAGTACCTGCCTGCCTGTATACTAGCTGTGTATTCCAGTACCTGCTATACCTGCCTGCGCCTGCTGTTGCAGCTTCTTGCTCCTTTGGGGGTCAGCTGCCATGTGTTCGAGGTCTGTCCTTGAGCAGCACCAGGTGTCCATCTGGAGTCAAGTCTAACCCCACCATCTAGCTCTAGCGAAAAGTCGGGTGCTCGCTTACTCATAGCTCTCCAGGCTCTCTTCGGTCCAAGGCACAGTGGTTCTGGCCCGTTACGTTGTGCCTTGCTATTCTTCCAGTGGACAGTCCTGATAATTGACCTCTTCTGCTTTTACAATATTCTATTTCCTTAAAATTTTGTCTCTACACCGACCTCCTACTTTTGACCCGGCTACCCAACTATTCTCTTACCTCTGATTTGCGCTTCGATAGAGCAGTTCTTACATGCCAGGAATTCAGTGGGCCCCATTTTAAGATCAGATCCTTGTACAGGGGTTAAAGGGTGAAGGTTGGGGTTTCTCTGGAACCTGTCAGACGAAGTGACTTGTACCAATCTGTTCTAGGTAGCCTTTTTTAGTCTGCGGCCTTTGACATATTTAACACTTTTGTGTTCAATTTGGTCAAAAATTCCAATTTAGCTCTAGATTTATAAAATTTCACTCAATTAATATTGTATACTGATACAATACAATATAGCTACATGCAAACAAATCGCTTGACAGACTATAACTTACAGTATATTACAACCACTTGGTGGCCAGATGCAGACACATATAATATAAACATCTCCTAGCAGAGTATCATAACATATTTTTTTTTTCAAAGCCTCTAATCTTAGGCTAAAAATCTTAGGATATTTTTAGCCAAGAGACAAGGGTGAAAAAAATGAAGCACTTGGAGCTGTCAGCCAAAATGTTCAAAATTATTTTTTTTCTGATGAAGGTCCTTGTTGGAGGCTGAAACGTGTAATGTTCTATTTCAAAGGTTCCAGGTTCCATTTAAAAGTAGTAACAACTGGAGCAGAAGACATCAGGTGGTTGCTAATATATGGAAGGTCTTTGAAGACCAGGACTCAATATATACTGTGAGAATCATGTGGGAATAGTGGATGAGGGCAGGTATATCTCGCCCAGATTCCTTTCCTATGTGGCCTAGTCTGGTCAGTATCGCACCTGCTTACTAATGGATAATGGGAGGTGGATAAAAGGATGCAAGGTGGTTGTGTGAGTGTCTCAGCCTGGGAACACAGAGAGCTTGTCTGTGTGAGAGACACATACGTGAGTGAAAGCAGTGCCCACTGCAACTGTGGTTTGGCTGGACGGGAGAAGCCCGCCAGTTGGTAGTTAGGTTGTCCATTGTTTAGTTAGTGCCGGACAGGCAAGGATTTGTTTTATGTTTTATTTCCTTTTGCATTGCTTTCTCTATTAATAAACCTGACCCAGGGTCAGTTATACACGAATCCCAGCTCTGCGCCTGAGTTTCATGCGGAACGCACGTGACCTTTGACCCCAGCAAAGCCGATCCCGGAGTGTTTTATCACATTGTGGTGGAGAACGCGGGCATCACGTTGCAAGCATGAGCATGGAGGATGTGGTGAAAGCGCTGGTACAGTCCACCGCCGTCCAGCAAGAAGCTAATCGGGTGATGATGGCCCAGCTGAAGGAGTTGGTGGACATGACAGCTACCGATCGTTCGCTTCTCCAGCAGGTGGCGCAGCGCCTGGCAAGCCTACATGAGGTTAACCTGGAAGCCGAGTCGAGAGTGATTCACGTGAGTCGGTACTGGCAGAAGATGACGACCGAAGATGACGTCGAGGCATACCTGACCACGTTTGAACGGACGGCGGTACGAGAAAAATGGCCGAAGGCACGATGGGCCGGCCTGATTGCCCCGTTTCTTTCCGGTGAGGCCCAAAAGGCTTATTATGACTTAGAGCCTGAAGCTGCGCAGGACTTTGACAAACTGAAAGCCGAGATCTTGGCCCGGCTGGGAGTGACGACCGCTGTCCGTGCACAGAGAGTGCATCAATGGACTTATCAGCCGGATAAACCACCGCGGTCACAGATGTTCGACCTGATCCACGTGACGAAGAAGTGGCTACAACCCGAGGTGCTGACAGCGCCAGAGATAATCCAGAGAGTCGTCATGGACAAGTACCTGAGAGCTCTACCGCCAGCCCTGAGGAAGTGGGTAAGCCATGGAAATCCTACGACGGCAGATCAACTGGTGGATCTGGTTGAACGTTACTCCGTGGCGTAAGGACACCGAGACGACGCTACCCCACCTCGTTCTTCATCATCTCCACGTGGAACCGGTAAGACTGTTCCAGGGAGTAGGGGAGATGGAAAAATCCCTAAGACAGTGGGGGAGGAAAACGGGACTGCCCGCACTGCGAGGCCGAGAGTAACGAACTATGGTCTAAGCAAGGGACCCGTTAGGTGTTTCCGCTGCCAAGAGATGGGACATATTGCTGCGAACTGTCCGGTCACTACAAAACCCATGCAGTGCGACGTCACAGACTCTAAAAACCGCATGTCTATGGTTGCACGGGTAGTGAGTGTGAATGCCAGTCAAAAGGATGTGGAAAAACACTTGTGTGATTTAACTGTTGATGGCAAAAATGTGGTGGCATTGTTAGACTCGGGAAGTGTGGTGACTCTGGTGAAGGCCAGTCTGGTGTCAGCCCCGACTGGACCATCAGACAAATTTTCTGTAACGTGTGTGCATGGAGACACCTGTTCGTACCTCACCACGGTCATATGCATTACTACTTCCTATGGGTCTGTGCAACATAAAGTGGGACTCGTCCCGGCGTTATTGCATGATGTTATCCTGGGCCGGGATTTTCCCCACTTCTGGCAATTGTGGGAGAATCAGTTGATGCCCTCGGGTAATCGGGTACATGATTCTTCTCCCAGGGCGCGTGTGGGTCCAGAACCCCTGGAAGAGGTCTCCCCGAAAGACTCGGGGGAAGAGTCTGCGGGAGATGACCTGCAGTTCCCGTTTTCAGTCATGGCGGGTGATAATGAGGAGACCGGGGAAGAGGAGGAGGCTGACAGCCGTCCACCTCCCCGTTTGCCGGATTTAGAAGTTCAGAAAGATGACTTCCAAAGGGAGCAAATAAAGGATCCTACCCTTTCTCAGGCTAGGACAAATGTAAAAGTGATAAATGGGGTACCCGTAGAACCTGGCTCTAGGCTGGCATATCCTTACATGGTTCTGGAGAATGATTTACTCTATCAGATAGAGAAAAAGGGGGAAGATACGGTGCAACTATTAGTCGTGCCAAAACCCTACCGGCGGCAGGTGCTGGACCTGGCCCACGGACATGTGATGGGAGGTCACCTGGGAGTCCAGAAAACCACCGAAAGGATATTACACTGTTTTGTTTGGCCAGGCATGCATCATGATATTCGTGTATATTGCGAGTCTTGTCCTGACTGCCAAGCCTCTGCACCTAAGCCCCGGTTCTGTAGCCGTTTGGTACCCCTACCTATTATTGAAGTCCCGTTTGAGAGGATTGGGATGGATTTAGTTGGGCCCCTTCCACGGTCTGCACGTGGACACCAACATATCCTGGTCATCTTGGATTATGCCACTCGTTACCCGGAGGCCATCCCTTTGCGTAACACGGCCACCAAGACGATTGCCAAGGAACTGGTGCATGTGTTTAGTCGGGTCGGTATACCAAAACAGATACTCACCGACCAGGGGACCCCCTTTATGTCCAGGGTAATGAAGGAGCTCTGCCGATTGTTACAAATCGAACCGTTACGCACATCCGTGTATCACCCTCAAACAGACGGGTTGGTTGAACGGTTCAATAAAACTCTGAAGCAGATGCTGAGAAAGGTGATAGACAAGGATGGGAAGAACTGGGACTATTTACTTCCGTATTTGCTTTTTGCCATCAGGGAAGTACCCCAGTCTTCCACGGGGTTCTCACCTTTCGAGTTATTGTACGCCCGACGTCCTCGCGGACTGTTAGACGTTGCAAAAGAAACCTGGGAGGGTCAGGTCACTCCGTTTAAAACAGTGATAGATCACGTCACACAAATGCAGGACCGTATTGCGGCTGTTATACCTATCGTCAAAGAACACATGATACAGGCTCAAGGAGCCCAAAAAAGAATCTATGATAGGGGCGCCAAGATCCGTACGTTTGCACCCGGAGATAGGGTGTTGATCCTGGTCCCCACGGTGGACAGTAAGTTCCTGGCAAAGTGGCAGGGCCCCTTTGAGATTAAGGAAAGAGTTGGTGAAGTAAACTACAAAGTATACCAGGCAGGTAAACGAAAACCTGAACAGATTTATCATGTAAATCTGATAAAACCCTGGAAAGATCGGTCTGCCTTGTCAGCGGAGCTGGCCCGTCCCGTCTGCTCGCATACCGTACCGGAGGTACGGGTTGCAGAGACTCTCTCGGAGCGGCAAAAGACTGAAGTCAGGCAGTTTCTACTTCACAACCAAAAGTTTTTCTCAGAAAAACCCGGGCAGACTATGCTAATGAAACATGACATCGTAACGGAACCTGGTGTCACAGTTCACGTAAAGCCCTACCGAATCCCGGAAGCGCGCCGTGAAGCCGTTTCCCGAGAAGTGAAGGCAATGCTAGAGTTAGGAGTCATTGAGGAATCGCACAGTGCGTGGTCCAGCCCGATTGTGCTAATTCCTAAACCGGACGGCACCATCCGGTTCTGCAATGACTTCAGGAAACTGAATGCGGTCTCAAAATTTGATGCCTACCCCATGCCCCGGGTCGACGAGTTAATAGACCGGTTAGGAAAAGCCCGGTATATTACGACCCTAGACCTAACAAAGGGGTATTGGCAGATCCCTCTGGCTGAGGCTGCCAGAGAAAAGACGGCATTTGCTACGCCGGAAGGTTTATTTCA
This sequence comes from Dendrobates tinctorius, assembly GCF_039654945.1. NCBI lineage: Eukaryota > Metazoa > Chordata > Amphibia > Anura > Dendrobatidae > Dendrobates > Dendrobates tinctorius. The sequence goes on from NW_027361677.1 coordinate 15,840,637, forward strand.
GTATGTGTATATGCCGTTTGGACTGCACGGGGCACCGGCGACCTTCCAGAGACTGATGGATCGAGTCTTGAGGCCACATAGGCGGTATGCTTCGGCCTATTTGGATGACATTGTCATTTACAGCTTGGACTGGGAGACTCATCTCCAGAAAGTACAAGCTGTGATTGACGACCTGTGGGAGGCAGGTCTAACCGCGAACCCCAAGAAATGTCACATCGGGCTAGAAGAAGCCCGGTATTTGGGGTATGTAATTAGGAGGGGTGTTGTTAAACCCCAGGTTGATAAGATTCAGGCGGTTCAGGACTGGCCACAACCTGTCAACAAGAAGCAGGTGCAAGCCTTCCTGGGGATCGCCTGCTATTATCGCCGGTTCATACCCAATTTTGCAGCCATCGCTACCCCCCTGACGGATCTTACAAAAGGGAAAGACTCCGTCATGATTAAATGGAGTTTAGCGGCTGAAGAAGCCTTCCATAGCCTAAAACGGGCACTTTGCTCTCAGCCCGTACTGGTGACTCCGGACTTCCGCAGCGAGTTTGTGGTACAAACGGATGCCTCTGATACCGGTATCGGGGCCGTACTCTCACAAGTGAGGGACGGAGTGGAACACCCAGTCCTCTATCTCAGCAGGAAGCTGAATAAACACGAGCAAAGGTATGCAGTCGTGGAAAAAGAGTGCCTCGCCATTAAGTGGGCTCTAGAGGCCCTCAAATATTACCTGGTGGGCCGAAAGTTCAGGCTGATCACTGACCATGCCCCTCTCAAGTGGATGCACTTGAACAAGGAATGGAATAGCCGAGTGACCCGGTGGTTCCTTGCCCTGCAGGCCTACACTTTTACGGTGGAGCACCGCCCAGGGGTACAGATGGGGAATGCAGATGCCCTGTCCCGAGTGCACTGTTTGGCGGGTGTCATTGCTCGACCGGAGTGGTCTGAGCAGAGGGGGGGATATGTGAGAATCATGTGGGAATAGTGGATGAGGGCAGGTATATCTCGCCCAGATTCCTTTCCTATGTGGCCTAGTCTGGTCAGTATCGCACCTGCTTACTAATGGATAATGGGAGGTGGATAAAAGGATGCAAGGTGGTTGTGTGAGTGTCTCAGCCTGGGAACACAGAGAGCTTGTCTGTGTCAGAGACACATACGTGAGTGAAAGCAGTGCCCACTGCAACTGTGGTTTGGCTGGACGGGAGAAGCCCGCCAGTTGGTAGTTAGGTTGTCCATTGTTTAGTTAGTGCCGGACAGGCAAGGATTTGTTTTATGTTTTATTTCCTTTTGCATTGCTTTCTCTATTAATAAACCTGACCCAGGGTCAGTTACACCCGAATCCCAGCTCTGCGCCTGAGTTTCATGCGGAACGCAAGTGACCTTTGACCCCAGCAAAGCCGATCCCGGAGTGTTTTATCACAATACATATAGGTCTAAAGTATATATACCTTTTTCCACAAAACATGCAATCTCTATCCTTTGTCCAGAAGATTAGATTTAGAAGATTTTGTCCAGATTTTGTTGTTGGCATAACGCTTTTCAAATTCCGAAGAGGGATCTTCATCAGATGATCAAGATGTTTTTTTACCCAGATGAAGGTCCCTTTTGTAGGTTGAAACATGTAATTATTTAAGCACAAGCTAACAAACAGATAAGTTCTACATCTTCCTCTTGATGTTTCCTTGGATGACAACAGTGGAGTCAGGTTCCTCATCCTCATGTCCATCTCACATTGCCATGTTCGATATGACAGGTTCCACCTAAAAGTAGTAACATCTGGAGCAGAAGACATAGAAAAAAAATTTCACTGACTGAGGTCGAACAAATATTATTTGTTCCACCTCAGTCAGTGAATTTATTTAGTTGGTGGTAAAAAAATTTTTATTTAAGTTTTAGGGTCCTCTGACAGTGATAAGCAGAAGACATCAGGTGGTTACGAACATATGGAAAAGCTTTGAAGGCAGTGAATTCATTTTATTATTATTTTTTTTTTTTACAAAACATGCATTCTCCATCCTTTTGAAGTTCTTTAGAAGACTGTGTCCAGATGCAGCAAGAAGAGAAGAAGGAGAAAACTGTTCTAAGAAGTGACCCATATCAATTCTCACCGAAATTACTAAGCTGCTCCAACCTTTAGCCACAAATCACAGGAGAACTAGATGTTGACCTTCAAATAGAAAATAATGCCGCTTTCCCTTGAGTTGTGACAGAGATTTGCTGCTGATTTTTTCCTGCCTAAGCAATACTCCGACTAAGTGGCATTGTAGGAAAAAAAAAGGTAGCTTAGTATTTATATGAAATAGAACTTTCTTCCAGCATGAAATACATATGACTGGAGCTGTCAAGAGGGTTAGTCGGCGGCTGGGTTCTTTGTGTAACGACAAGCCAACAAGAAGCAGTGAAATTACAGGGATTGAGATGGAACATCAACTTCTTTTTGTTACATTGTTTCCTGGAAGTCACCTTGGGATTCAGAGGCTTTAGGATTTTAGCTCATGTAGTATCGTGTTTTTCTATGATGGACAATGCTCAAAAGGACTTGAGGAGGAACCATCTATGACCGAGCTCAATATAGACCCAAAATTCTGATCTGATGAAGGGGACGTGCAGCGGATTGGGAACTCTATCCGAAAAGTGTTAGTCAGAAAATCATATACCAACGATCTACAGAGTTATGGTATCGCGGCACTATGTACAGTTGTAGCCAAAAGTATTGACACCCCTGCAATTTTGTCAGATAATACTCAGTTTCTTCCTGAAATTGATTGCAAACACAAATTCTTTGGAATTATTATCTTCATTTAATTTGTCTTAAATGAAAAAACACAAAAAGAATTGTCCTAAAGCCAAATTGGATATAATTCCACACCAAACATAAAAAAAGAGGGTGGACAAAAGTATTGGCACTATTCGAAAAATCATGTGATGCTTCTCTAATTTGTGTAATTAACAGCACCTGTAACTTACCTGGGGCAACTAACAGGTGTTGGCAATAACTAAATCACACTTGCAGCCAGTTGACATGGATTAAAGTTGACTCAACCTCTGTCCTGTGTCCTTGTGTGTACCACATTGAGCATGGAGAAAAGAAAGAAGACCAAAGAACTGTCTGAGGACTTGAGAAACCAAATTGTGAGGAAGTATGAGCAATCTCAAGGCTACAAGTCCATCTCCAAAGACCAGAATGTTCTTGTGTCTGCCGTGCGCAGTGTCATCAAGAAGTGTAAAGCCCATGGCACTGTGGCTAACCTCCCTAGATGTGGATGGAAAAGAAAAATTGACAAGAGATTTCAACGCAAGATTGTGCGGATGTTGGATAAAGAACCTCGACTAAGATCCAAACAAGTTCAAGCTGCCCTGCAGTCCGAGGGTACAACAGTGTCAACCCGTACTATCCGTCGGCATCTGAATGAAAAGGGACTGTATAGTAGGAGACCCAGGAAGACCCCACTTCTTACCCCGAGACATAAAAAAGCCAGGCTGGAGCCAAAACTTACCTGAAAAAGCCTAAAACGTTTTGGAAGAATGTTCTCTGGTCAGATGAGACAAAAGTAGAGCTTTTTGGGCAAAGGCATCAACATAGAGTTTACAGGAGAATAAAGAGGCATTCAAAGAAAAAAACACGGTCCCTACAGTCAAACATGGTGGAGGTTCCCTGATGTTTTGGGGTTGCTTTGCTGCCTCTGGCACTGGACTACTTGACCGTGTGCATGGCATTATGAAGTCTGAAGACTACCAACACATTTTGCAGCATAATGTAGGGCCCAGTGTGAGAAAGCTGGGTCTCCCTCAGAGGTCATGGGTCTTCCAGCAGGACAATGACCCAAAACACACTTCAATAAGCACTAGAAAATGGTTTGAGAGAAAGCACTGGAGACTTCCAAGGTGGCCAGCAATGAGTCCAGACCTGAATCCCATAGAACACCTGTGGAGAGATCTAAAAATGGCAGTTTGGAGAAGGCACCCTTCAAATATCAGGGACCTGGAGCAGTTTGCCAAAGAAGAATGATCTAAAATTCCAGCAGAGCATTGTAAGAAACTCATTGATGGTTACCGGAAGCGGTTGGTCGCAGTTATTTTGGCTAAAGGTTGTGCAACCAAGTATTAGGCTGAGGGTGCCAATACTTTTGTCTGGCCCATTTTTGGAGTTTTGTGTGAAATGATCAATGTTTTGCTTTTTGCTTCATTCTCTTTTGTGTATTTTCATTTAAGACAAATTAAATGAAGATAATACCAAAGAATTTGTGTTTGCAATCATTTTCAGGAAGAAACTGAGTATTATCTGTCAGAATTGCAGGGGTGTCAATACTTTTGGCCACAACTGTATCTATCTATCTATATCTATCATCTATCTATCATCCATCTATCTATCTATCTATTATCTATCTATTATCTATCATCTATCTATATATTATCTATCTATCTATCTATCTATCTATCATCTACCTATCTATCTATCTATCATCTATCTGTCTATTATCTATCTATTATCTGTCATCTATCTATCTTATCTATCTATTATCTATCTATCTGTCATCTATCTATTTATCTATTATCTATCTATCATATATTATCTATCTATCTATCTATTATCTATCATCTATCTATTATCTATCATCTATCTATTATCTATCATCTATCTCTCTATTATCTATCTATCTATCAATTATCTATCATCTTTCTATCTATTATCTATCATGTATCTATTTATCTATTATCTATCTATCTATTCTCTATCTATCTATTATCTATCTATGATCCATTATCTATCTATCTATCTATCTATCTCTCTATTATCTATCTCTATCTCTATCTATCTATCTATCTATCCATTATCTATCTATTATCCATCTATCTATTATCTATCTATCTATCTCTATCTATCTATCTATTATCCATCTATCTATCTATCTATCTATCTATCTATCTATCTATCTATCTTTCTATCCTTTCCATTCTAGCAGATTTCTTCCTTGGTGTTTTCCCGCCTGATGCGGCATCATTGCCAGTCTGCCCGCGCCCCTCTGTAGATGCAGTGCGGTGCCTCTCGCCTCCTTCTTCCCTGTCATTTTGCTAATGAGCCTGTGCCTGTCTCGGTGAAGTGGGAGATCATTTTATGGACATCTTCCATAAGACTCGGCTCTGCATTGCAGTCAGATTCAGACTTGTGTCAGTATCTTCCAGGACAGTGGGGCTCTTCTGCCTGGCTGCGGGGTCTCTGGTGGCCCTGGCGGGCTTCATGCCTTCCTCCTTATGCTAATTAGCGGCATGCATGCTCTGCTGCTCGGACTATGATTGAATACCAATACCAGCTACATCCAGTCTATCATCTCAGACCTTTCTCATAGTATCCGTCTGATCCCTTCCTCACTGCTCGATGCTTTAGGCAGAAAATCTGGAAGAAAAATCCTAGTAAAATGGCATCTCAGCTCGTCGGCGGCTTTACTATGTGGCTGTGCCCCTGGGAACCTTTGTCTCATTACAGTTCTCTGCAGGGGGCCGCTATTGCTGCCATGTAACATCTGGCCCGTGAGACCTCCAAATCCGAGACGACAAACCCATTATTGTCACTTTCTCATTATTTCCATTCCCAGCGATATCTGATCATATATAAACACCGTACTCACGCATGCACACGCTGTCCGTGCCGGCGGAGGCTGGAGTTACACGTCTGCAGGCAATTATCACCTGAGACTCAAGTGTGCGGAGTAGACCCAACGCCTGAGTCGGCAAGCGGATACCGTCAATGCAGTGGTGTAACATGAAGCTCACGGGTCCCAATGCAAAAGTTCCAACGGGACCCCAATTATTGTGGCCCCCTTGACTCCGGTGGTCTGGGTGTGACTGCAACCCCTGCACCTATTGTTCAACAGCAGGAGTTGTCTAACAAACGGGGAATACATGTACCGGTATGTGTTGCGGCTGTTGAACAGCCACGGTGACTTCAACACATTTTTCGAGCACATCGAAGACACCCAGTTAGCACCCGAGCATGCTCACTCATCTCTAAAGGCTATGTCTTTAATGTATGAAAGCTTTCCCTCTAGGTCACCCCGTGACCTATAGTTCCTAACTCTCAGCCATTATTTTCTCTGCACCTTTCAAAGTCGAAGCTACTTATCACCAGACCCCATACTCACAATAGAGGGGGGTCCTAGAGGTTTTATGTGCATCCATCAGTCATTCGTGGTAAGTCCTGTGATTCAGATGAGAATACCCCCTTTAAATTACTTGCATCAATTGGACAACCATTCTCCATAGTCCCTATTTGGACGACCTTCAAATCATTGAAAAGCCCACATTTTGCCCAAAGTTCCAGCTTTGGAGTGTCTTACGTGGTCCTTCACAATCAAGACATCATGGCCGACCAGAAAATTATCAAAGGTGGACAAATTCTGGCAACTGTCCATGGTTTCCGCCAGGTATTATGTTGACTCCACCCTAAACGAGGACTTAGGTCCTAGTCATATCCTCATTGTGTGATGGGTTGTGCACCCAAATCATGCTCTGGGCAAAACTATGAATTTTTGCCTCTTTCTTGCTTTAAAAACTTAAAAAAAGAAGCTGATGAAATAAAAAATATAATACTTTCCTTATATATTATAAAAATGATCTCCGAGGTCATCGACCTATATAAAAGTGTCCGGTCGGCAACTCTAGGGCTTTGATATAGTCAAAGAACTCTAAAGTAACTTTGGATCCTTTTATGTTCTACAGCTTTGAATATAATGAAGGAAGACACAAATTCATATTTCCGTTAAAGTAAAGAGGAAAGTTCTAGAATAGTGCAAGGAAAGGACCCTACAATAGGCCTAAAAGGGAGAGAAATCTTCAAAATCTAATTTTCTTATGCCCCAAACGTTCTTCAAAGTGCCGGCCACTAGGTGTCTCCCTTCTATCTAACCAGCCGTCACCCGCCTGTTGTCAAGCGTCATCCATCTTCAGCAGCAGAGACCCCGAGATGGATTACGGAAAGGGGGCAAGGATCGTTATCTCTTCTGGAAGCAGATTCATTATTGCATTTGCACCTTTAATCTATTTTTTTTGTATTTTTAGTCTGTTTTACGATTTGGCCCAATTTTTTCTTTTACTTTTGTACCTAATTTATAAGAGATCACCTGTAGTTTTTCTTTTTACGTTCGCCAATGTGGACGTGGCTGTTAGTTTTTCAGATGTTTTCAGGCGATATATCAATTGTGACTTTTTAAAAGATTGTAAACAAAAAAAATTTTGGAAAAAGGTTCCACCGGTGCGTAATTTTTTAAGTAGGTAACTTTTGCACAAATATTGTGCTCTGAAAAGGCGCCAATAGGTACATCCCAAAAATTAAGAGCATTCTTTTCTTTGACGCAAAATTTATGACGTGCACCCTTTTGAACAATGTGGGGGTGGGGACTGCAGCTTAAAAAATGCATTCAGGTCTTTGGTCTCTCTGCATTCCTATCTGACAACTTACATAAAGAGAGTTGGACTCCCTAGGTTGTATAGAGGCAGCTAACCAGGCACATGACCACCCTGACGAAGAAGGCAGTCTTGCCTTTGAAACGCGTTGGTCGGTCTCTTGGCTCTTACACTGCCCTGTAGTTAGTGTGACGTCACACGCTTAGGGAGCTTGTTGGTTTCTCTTTCACTTTCGTGGGCATCCATTGAACGCCGCCGGTCGGGGCTAACCCTGTCTCTGCCCGTTCTTATTGCCGTCCCGCTCTATTGCCACCCGCATCAACAGTATCAATTCTGCGGACCTACCAGCTCATGCACGGTAAGAGTTAGGTTTTTTAATTCAGAGCATGATAACCAATAGAACAAAAAGTTCCATCACCTATAATGCTGGCAGAACTCAAGAGAAGAAGATCTACCCACTGACAAAGAATGGATGACAAATAATTGAGCATGAGAATCGGGAAACTTCCTGAACTTATTGGATTGATTTGTCTTGAAGGGGATCAGAAAGGGAGATCAGTAAGACTTGCCTTTCTACCAGTTCTCTGTGAAAGGATGGGTAGAATTTGACTTTTAGGAGTATAGAGTGAGAACTATTGAGTTAAAATGACATTACATTAAAAAAAAGTTGAATAAGTAGTTGCTTAAAAGGTAATCTTAAAGGGATTGTCTGGCTTACAAAACCCATTTTTGAACAGCCTATTACGGAATTCTGTTGTTGGATGCGAAGAGTGTCTCCTGCTTTTGGAGGACCTAACCCGTCCATGCCTTTCACAGCCTACAGTGTTCTCAATGGTTCCTTAAAAATTATGTAATACCTACTTTGACCTATGGGGGCACTGTTGGGTGAATTGAATACATGATGCGTTCCACAAGAGGTTACAGCTGATCGTTCCTCTTGTTGGGGACCTTTAAAGAGAACAGGACATCAGCTCCCATATCTATTTTTACTAAATAATTTAGTATTAAAAAAAAAAACTAAGGCGACATCTTTAACCAAGAGTTAAATGTCAATGATCGAGTTGATTTTGCCAAGGAAAGTCATCATCTGCCACTCATTTTCTCTGCAGTGGCCACTACAGGAGAAATGTGGTATTACATGTGGAACAAACGATAATACATATTAGGAAACATGGAAAGAAAAAGTCCCGAAAATTCTTTAAGTAACGTATTCATTTTTTAAAGTCGTCCCATAAACAACAATTATCATCAATCCATAGGTTGGACGATAAATGAATAATTGCTGGGCTTGCCAATCCTGAAAATAAGGATTACTAATAACTGAGCATGTGCAGAAGCCGCACATGCTCAATAAAGCTTCATTCACACAGGAAGCTTTGGGACGCCTGTTTTTTGAGATTTTTCACGGGTCAAAGCAGTAGGACCTCCAGAGATTGCAAATTTGTCCCCTATCCTTCTTCATAGATTATTGATCGGTGTATAAAAAAAAAAATTAACCCTTTAATTCAGGCCTTGATCAAAAACGAATACAGTTATGGCTTTTATTGGTGGTCTCATACCTGTAGTTCCCCAGCTGTGGCTGTCTGGGCATGCCGAGAGTTGTAGTTTCTCAACAGCCGCACGTTACAGATCACAGACCTACACGATATGTGATTATTAGACAAATTGTACAAGAAGTCAAATCAAGACACTTCATCCTAGGAGGTGATAATTAAACCCAAAGATATCCCAGGGCTGTAACAGGATTTAATATGTAACGTTTCTACCTGTAAAATATTTAATATCCTTAAGAAAAACTATATGGTCTGAGAACCTGACGATGAAACAAACCTAAAGACAGATGCCATACCTGTCTCCGGAGATTAAGGTTATTATATACTAGCAATTCCAAGGTCAATATCTGGAGTTTTCACTTGAGCTTTTAAATTAATTGTACCCCAAGGAATCACAACGGTACATTTAATATGAGGTCATTCCTTGAGACGGGAGGAAAGAGATTTGGCCATCCATCAGAAGAGCAAAGAGACGTCTACCAGGCTGTGTTAAAGGGGAAGTAACATGCACCAGGAGACACATCTAACCTAGTTTTCCTTCCATGGTGATATTGCTGCTTCGAGTAGTGACATTGAGTGGTGGCATATTAATATTCATAAAATTACTAATATTAATTATGTGTATATACATATGCATACACATACAGTATCTCATGTAAAATATAATATATTTTACATGAGATCAACGTACTGCATTTATATCTCTGCCCTCCACTAGGATTGTTGTGCGCATGCGCACTTCACCGCCCATGTTCTCATCATACTGTCCAGCGACATGCACCGACTTGACTTGACGACCGGGTGGCTCCAGCATGGCGCACACGCGCCGCTTTTTGGCGATCACATTGATTATTTTCAGGTGTCGTGGCTTCCCCACATTACTATTGTCATGGGTGTTAAACTGTCCTGGCGGATACCTACACTGTGACTTCCCCTGAGAAAGCAATAGTAAACACATGCGAAACACGCGTTGGGGAGTTCAATTTCTTCTTCTTCTGAAAACAAGGTGGGTTTTCTACATTTATGGGTAAGATGATGTCAGTTTGACATGGCTGGTGCTATGGCCTGCTTTATGGCGATTTCATTAATTAGCTATGGGTCACATAGCTTCCCCACATGACAGCGGCCATGTGTATAATATAACATGCATAATTGCAATAATTTTCTGGAAGAAGTACTTTATTTTCTGAAACAATTTAAAGGGTGCCAACATTTTTGGCTGTGACTGTATATATTTATTTAGATAGATATAGGGCTAAGCATTACTGAGTACACCCTTTTTGAAAATTAAGATTATAATCAATACTCACTGAAAACAAGAACATTTTAACAAGACTGAGTTTCATAGAACATTTTTTAACCCCATAACTTGACACTAAGGTTAACAGTAAACCTCTCACTAGATGATCTTCAGATTTACTCAAATTAGTTGATGCAATTATGAGTATACCCCACATCAAAAACTACTACGTCTAGTATCTTGTGCGGCCTCCATGATGTGTAAGGACAGCACCAAATCTCCTAGGCATGGAACAAACAAGTTAGCGACATATTGCAGCTTCAATCTTTTTCCATTCTTTAAGAACAACCCCTTTTAGAGGCTGGATGCTGGATGGAGAGTGATGACAACTTGCTTCTTCAGAACTCCCCAAAAGTGTTCGAATAGGGTCAGATCAGGAGATACTTGGCCACTTTTACTCTGTATCTCTTCAGAAATGCAACAGATGTGTGTTTCAGATCATTGTCATGTTGTAGAAGTGCATGTCTATCAAATTCACTGAGTGATGGTGGTATCTTCTCTTACAATACTGAGCAGTACATCTGTGAATTTATGATACAATCAATGAAATAAAGCTCTATGACACCAGCAGGTCAAGGACACTGCCACCACCATGTTTCACTTTAGGCGCTGTATTGTTTCACTCTTTTTGGTAGGCATTATGCCCCAGATAGCGTTCACACAGGCAATGCAATTTTGGTCCAAACAGGTGCAGTTTTTCTTGCTTTCCACAGGTTGCACAGCACTCATTAACCTAAATCCTTACCTTTGTCCAGGTGCTAATGAAACAGAACAGACCCTGACTACACATACACTGCAGAGCTAGCCCCAGCTCAGTCAAAGAAAACCGCTATTGTCCATAGCAACCACTGCTACTTGTGGTTCTCTTCACATGGCCCTCAGAGTGAGGGATTCTGGCCTCTGCTACACTCTGCAGATTCACTGACTTAATTCAGAGAGACACCCCGGCTCCTCTATATCTCACATCTTGGATGGTCCCACCACCAGCACATTCAACTCTACTTTATCCAGAAGCTTGTCACACAATGAATCTACTTCCTGCCTCTAAACAAAACCCTACACGTGCACTCATCAAGACTTGCAGTGCTTCGACTTGCCCGTCACCTACCTGGCTTTCCCACAGCACTATGCATTTTTCTAAACTAATTTTTCCAAATGCATAGTGCCTACAGTGAGACCTGGTGGAAGCAGTGTCCTTATGTGAGGCTGAATCAGTGTGTGTCTGTGTGTGATAATAAATTACTGAACTGCTACAGATGTGTTCAAACACTTTTTTGAATTTTCTGAATCGATTCAGAATGTTGATGTTGTATAAAGGACGCATCACCATGACAACAGACAACAAACAAGGGCTGTGTAGTCTGACCCTGCAATCACACCTCTGGCTATCCGTCCTCTATTTCTGGATGGCCTCCTAATCCTATAAAACGGCAGCATTAAACAGAATATGTCTGCTGTCTGTTACCATGTAGAACTATAATCTCAAAGGAGCTGAAGGAAAAAAATAATATTAATTATGGGGGAATTTTTAAAAATTCGACCTGTTGCAAAATTTCTTTAAATTTTTGATTGCAGAGTTACCAGTATAGTAAAAAATATGGGTTGAAAAAAAAAATAATTTACCTGCAGTTAAAAAATCAAACATCGTCCAGTTTTGATCCTGCAAAAATCTAGAACACTATATGCAGTCAGTTACAGGAGTTTTTATTCCTTTATAATGTTTTAGCATAAATCCGTAGTGAAGGTAAATACGTTTTACTTGTGGGAAGCGAAATCTGTAGCCGGTAATTCCGCTGCATGTAGTATTGAGTTACCAAAACATGTGTATAAGGCAAGACAATAATCACAGGTCAACGAAAAAAATTTTTTTTTCTGGTGTCCAAAATATTTTAATGAATTTGGGGTATTTTTGGGGTGCTGATTCTGAATATGTCATCAGTTTTGCCAGATTGGCTCAAGTTTTTGAGATTTTTGGTATCTTATTTATAGCACTTGTTGGTAAATGCGACGCATCATCTCATTAATTTCTTTGGATTAGTACTTGAACTGAGCAGTTCTCAATATAGTTTTGTGTTAATTAGTGTTCTAAAAGTTTGTTCATAGCTTGATTTTTGCACTAACTTTATGTTGTTGTCTGTTTTCCAGTGAAAAGCATGAACTCATCATGAAGAAGTTGTCTTAACGATCCAGACTCATTCTGTTACATTTGTGGTGAATATACACTGCCAAAACATAGAAGAAACATAACAGACTTCGTAAAAAAAGTGTATTTTGCCTATTTTGGGGTTATGCTTGGGGACCAAGACAAGTTTTGGGCACCACACATAGTGTGCAAAGCATGTATCGAATTATTACGAAAATGGAGCAAAGGACAAAGAAAAAGCTTCAAATTTGGTGTTCCAATGGTGTGGAGAGAGCCAAAAAATCATCATGATGACTGTTATTTCTGTGCAGTGCAAGTGCAAGGATTCAATAAGCATAAGAAACGAAAATGGGAGTAACATGGAATCTGCAAGAAGGCCTGTCCCTCATTGTGAAGATGTGCCTGTACCTGTGTTTACCATAAATAACAGTCATCATGATGATTTTTTGGCTCTCTCCACACCATTGGAACACCAAATTTGAAGCTTTTTCTTTGTCCTTTGCTCCATTTTCGTAATAATTCGATACATGCTTTGCACACTATGTGTGGTGCCCAAAACTTGTCTTGGTCCCCAAGCATAACCCCAAAATAGGCAAAATACACTTTTTTTACGAAGTCTGTTATGTTTCTTCTATGTTTTGGCAGTGTGTATTCACCACAAATGTAACAGAATGAGTCTGGATCGTTAAGACAACTTCTTCTTGATGAGTTCATGCTTTTCACTGGAAAACAGACAACAACATAAAGTTAGTGCAAAAATCAAGCTATGAACAAACTTTTAGAACACTAATTAACACAAAACTATATTGAGAACTGCTCAGTTCAAGTACTAATCCAAAGAAATTAATGAGATGATGCGTCGCATTTACCAACAAGTGCTATAAATAAGATACCAAAAATCTCAAAAACTTGAGCCAATCTGGCAAAACTGATGACATATTCAGAATCAGCACCCCAAAAATACCCTAAATTCGATGAAATATCTTTGGCACCAAAAATGCTGTTGACCAGTGTAATGATAAGATGAGGTGGGGGAGGAGGGAGGTGAAGCTGCATTATCTCATTCACACTGCAGACACCTGGCACATTATGAGCCACTCCACTGACACCCCCCTTGCCGCACACTAATGAGCATATTCACGCCAAAAATTGGTTTGGCTGGCCCTATCAGAGTGTTAGATACACAACACCAATATAAAAGTCTAATCTATGCAGAGCTTATGCGTGACACCTATATCATATATTGTTGCAGGCTCATCGGAATTGAAAGAAAACAGATACAAGTGTCGGTAAATATTTGTGTGAACGATATCATGTCAACTAATGAGGAACAAGGTGTGATTATTACATGTGCAACTGTTTATCTTCTCAATCCATTAGAAGAACACAAAACTCCCATCGCCGGCAAACAAGTCCTCTGGGAGAGGTGCTGCTGAAGCACAGGCAAAAAAAAGTGCCTTCTTAATCGTGTCAAGAAAATAAAACAGAAATACGTAACTAAGGAGTATGTTTCGGTAAGTATGTTTATTTTGTAAAATATGGTGATACTGTTCCTTTAAAATTTATGGAAATCTTAGGTGTGAAAAACATAATACATTAATAAAATTGTGATAAGATTCAGTATGTAATCTTAATTCTTTCATTTATCTTCAGATATTCAATTTGGGGCTTGATTCAAGTTTCAATTTTTTTTCTCTTTTGGGAGTGTCTCTTCCAGCAATATAGGCTGAATGTCCAGCTTCTATCCTGCACTTACTTCCTCTTCACCTGCTTTTTCTTATATTTAGACTGTTTTCCCTGCCCTCTCTGAGACTGTACATGCTTTCTCTCCTGTGCACAATGTGGAGATCTGCGTACAACTCTCCCTCTCTGACGCTATCTGTAGCAATGAGATAAGAGAGAGGGGAGCAGAGAGAGCAAGAATTCTTGTGATTTGTAACATTTTTGCAGCACGCTGAGCTAATGAGAGAACCAAAAGGCGCTATGCTGCAGCAAACTGGTAGATATTTTTATTGAAGACTATAAAGATGTATTTAGAATGCTAATGACTAATGAAAAAAGTAGAGTGAAAAATCAGCCATTAGAGACTTATTTGAAATTTTTTTTATGGAACTAAGGGTTTATGCAGATGTCCATGCACATTGGTTCAATCTTAGACCCCAGTGCATGGACTGACCACTGGCTTTCCAACCCGAAACATCACAAAATCAGATATTTCTATGAGCCTGTCATGTGCTATTATGTCAATTTGATTGGATCAATTTTCATGGACATCTAAACATTTATTTTCAGGTAGTTGCCTGTTCTACCTTGTGACAATTTCTCACAGCTCAGAGAAGTCACATAACACTCTTGGTGGCGATTCTTCTACTTCTTGTGATGTCACATCGACAGAGCACTTCCTTCTCTTCTGCTCTGTCACTGCCGACAACGTGTTGATTGACAGCCATCTCAACCTATCGCAACAATGAGCTGGATGTCAATCAACATAATGTCGACATGTTGACAGAGCAGAATGGAAGAGAACGAACTACTCTGTTGATGTGACGTTACAGAGTGTAGGACAGCGGTAGAGAGGGAACTGTCCTGCTGATGTGTCTTTACAGGACTCAGGTGAGTGGAAGGGAAGGAACTGCCCTGTTGATGTGACTTTACAGGATGTAGGAGAGTGGAAGGGACGGAAGTGCCCTGTTGATGTGATGTTACAGGACGCAGGAGAGTGGAAGGGAAGGAACTGCCCTGCTGATGTGACTTTACAGGATATAGGAGAGTGGAAGGGAAGGAACTGCCCTGTTGATGTGACTTTACATGATGTAGGAGAGTGGAAGGGAAGGAACTGCCCTGTTGATGTGACGTTACAGGATGTAGGAGAGTGGAAGGGAAGGAACTGCCCTGTTGATGTGACGTTACAGGATGTAGGAGAGTAGAAGGGAAGGAACTGCCCTGTTGATGTGATTTTATAGAATGTAGGACAGCGGAAGAAATGGAACAGCCCTGTTGATATGTCTTTAAAGAATGTAGGAGAGTGGAAGAGAAGGAACTGCCCTGCTGATGTGATGTTACAGGATGTAGGAGAGTGGAAGGGAAGGAACTGCCCTGTTGATGTGACTTTACATGATGTAGGAGAGTGGAATGGACAGAACTGCCCTGTTGATGTGACATTACAGGATGTAGGAGAGTAGAAGGGAAGGAACTGCCCTGTTGATGTGTCTTTAAAGAATGTAGGAGAGTGGAAGAGAAGGAACTGCCCTGCTGATGTGATGTTACAGGATGTAGGAAAGTGGAAGGGACGGAACTGCCCTGTTGATGTGTCTTTAAAGAATGTAGGAGAGCGGAAGAGAAGGAACTGCCCTGCTGATGTGATGTTACAGGATGTAGGAGAGTGGAAGGGAAGGAGCTGCCCTGTTGATGTGACTTTACATGATGTAGGAGAGTGGAAGGGATGGAACTGCCCTGTTGATGTGACGTTACAGGATGTAGGAGAGTAGAAGGGAATGAACTGCCCTGTTGATGTGACTTTATAGAATGTAGGACAGCGGAAGAAACGGAACAGCCCTGTTGATGTGTCTTTAAAGAATGTAGGAGAGTGGAAGAGATGGAACTGACCTGATGATGTGACTTTACAGGATGTAGGAGAGTGGAAGAGAAGGAATTGCCCTGTTAATGTGATGTCACAGAAAGTAGGAGAATCGCTTCTAGTAGTGCTTAGTGTCATAAAAAAAATAATTCTGAGATAAGTCCTTTTAAGTAATAGGGTTTATTCATAACTTAAAAAACCAAAGTTATGAACTTGGATATAAACTAGTGAGTGTGTGTCCAGTATGTAAGAGTACATTCACACAAGCCACTGAATAGAAAAAAAATGAAGACGGAAACATAATGATTAAATACCCTGCAGTAAATACATAAATAGCACAGTGCATAAAAATAATATATGGTACTTACTTGACATGTTTTTTTTTTTCTATAAAAAAAAATGCTTACGTGATCCCACCTCATCACGGTGACCGTGATTGGGACAATCCTAAATCTAATATTAAAAATCACTGTTTGTCAATTGACATGCATGTAGATAAGAGCTGAGACGGACTGGACCCAACTAGTGGACACAGCCAAGGGAGACAACATCAAAGATAATGCCCAGCTCAAAGATAGGATGAGGTGGGATGGCTTTCATATTTTTTTTTATCAAAAAACATGTCAACTAAGTGCCGTATATTATTTTCATGCACTATGCTAATTATTTACTGCAGGGTATTTAATCATTATGTTTCTGTCTTTGTTTTTTTTTTTCTGTTTAGTGGCCTGTGTGAACGTGTGCTTACACGTTGCATGCACACCAGTTTATGTCCCAGTTCATACCTTTGGTTTGTCTCTGTCTATTTGTATCATGTGCATGTAAAGGTGTAACCGGCCTTTCTTTTGAGCTGGGCATTATCTTGATGTGGTCTCCCATGGCTGTGTGTCCATTAGCTGTGCCCGTTGCTTCTCAGCTCTCATCTACATGCATGTCACTTGACAAACTGTAAGGAAGGCTTTTAATATTAGAGTTAGGACTGTCCCAATTACGGTCACCATGAAGTGGTGGGATGGTTTTCGCATTTTTTATCAAAAATCATGTTAACTAAGTACCGTATATTATTTTCATGCACTATGCTAATTATTTACTGCATTATGTTTCTGTCTTTGTTTTTTTTCTGTTTAGTGGCCTGTGTGAACGTGTGCTTACACGTTGCATGCACACCAGTTTATGTCCCAGTTCATACCTTTGGTATGTCTCTGTCTATTTGTATCATGTGCATGTAAAGGTGTAACCGGCCTTTCTTTTGAGCTGGGCATTATCTTGATGTGGTCTCCCATGGCTGTGTGTCCATTAGCTGTGCCCGTTGCTTCTCAGCGCTCATCTACATGCATGTCACTTGACAAACTGTATGGCTTTTAATATTAGAGTTAGGACTGTCCCAATTATGGTCACCATGAAGTGGTGGGATGGTTTTCGCATTTTTTATCAAAAATCATGTTAACTAAGTACCGTATATTATTTTCATGCACTATGCTATTTATTTATTTACTGCAGAGTATTTCATCATTATGTTTCTGTCTTTGTTTTTTTTATTCATACCTTGTAGTCATATCGCTATTTTGCTCTTAAAGTATAAGAATACATTGTAAGATGTTAGCTGTTCATTCCTGGAAAGGAGCCGTAGAATTCACCGGTGTATCTCGAAAGCATATCCCGGCAAACAGATTTGAGGGAGGAACGGTGACGGAGATCCGACTCATCTGTAAGTGAAAACCTGGGTGGTTGCAGTCACTCCTCTAACTGAATTCAGACGCTGAAGTGTCTATTGATCTCTTTCGGGATGTCTCTTTAAGTAAACAAATCCAATAAGACTCCAGCCAAGGCTCATCTGTGTTCATTAGCGGCAAAGTGCTCTGATTTGTTTCATAGGCTCGGTATCGAGGCAAGCGCTCTGCCGAGTATTCAAAAGACCGGCTAATCAAGGCTTCAGGGAAGAAACCTAAAAACTAAAATTAGCCACATGTATGTTGGGGATTGCATGTAGCTCCATATGCATATCACTATGGATGAGTCACACTACTACGTATATATAAGGTGTATCTAATAAGCAATGCATAAATGTGGCCAACAGTCACAATGACCTCCAGCAAGGGCAACCTCCATCCAGAGGTCTTATCCTAGGAACCGAGGAGGCTTTGTTTCTACCTCGCTTGCACCTTCCGTCTTTTCTTTCATATGCACAGTTCATTTGAAGCGGCTATCCAGTTTTTTCTAATTGATATAAAAAATTAAAAAATTGGATCTCTGCCTGTTGTCATTGAATTGGGACAACTCTGTTTACATTTAGTATACATACGAGAACAGTTGGGGTCTAAAATGCTACAAAATTGTATTGATTCAGGTGCAATAGTGCATATGAAATCACAGAAACAGAGACCCCCTGGATCCCCGCCACGCGTTTCTCTTCTTTAAGTGTGATCATAGGGGAATGGTTTACATCCTCCCTGGCAGGACCTTAAATTTCCTTAGCGTCCGGTCATGTGACCGGATTATTAGCCAATGAGAATTATAGAGGCGGCACATGCATGCCCGACCAGCCGCATCACTGTCCTATCTCCACTGACATCATGCGAAATGCACATACGCGGGAACTTGGATATGTCTCTATAGCTCCTGGACAGACACCACGGAGAAGGATGACAACAGACGGGGGAATATAGCATTCTCAAACATAACGTAAGAATAACTCATTAGGAACAGGGACAATACTGGTGCGGTAGGTATATAAAAGAGCCACAAAAAATAGAGCTGATCAAAGTCATATTTTATATCATTCCATAAAATTACAAAAAATAATGTTTGATATTTTTGGACTTCGCTCTTTATGCGGTTTACTTCAGACGTTGTGGTTTTTAATAAGTGTCTAAACAGAGTCTTAGATCACAGAGAGTAATTCCAAGTGCCATCAAAGCCTGGTGAAGAAAAACAAGAGACCAAAAGGAAAAACAAATAATTAAAGAACACAATCATATATACAAAAATAAAAAATATCATAAAAACGAAAAAAATCTATTTATAGAGGAAAGTGAAGAGAGGTGTGAGCAAGCGGTAGATGCCTACAGGAATGGTGCGAAACTGATAGTCCCATTTTATCCACGAGGGACCGTGGTTCCCAAAATGGAAATCCAGCGTGTTTCTTTTTGTGCTAATATCTTTTTAAGATTGCCCCTTCTAATACTCTCATGTATGACATCAATGCACCATATTAATAAAGATTTCACATTGCATACCTGGTGCATTCTAAAATGTTGGGGTAGTTTCTTTAGGGCTGAGGGGTCGGCCACTGACCTGGCTGCACCAATGTCCCACACATGCTCCCTAACTCTGATGTGTAGTTCACAATCTGTATTAAAAATAAAAGTCAAATTGACCACTAAGGCTTTTTTTAAAGTCTAACTTCCTGTTGTTTCAGGAAATGTACATGTACATTAGCAGCAATAAACAGACCACGCCCCTCTCTCTTATACTGAAACATCTAATGAGCATGTGCAAAAGTCATTGTGAAGGGAGGGAGAGCTGTGATATCGCCTATTGTGATTGTGGATACTGTGTTATCAACTGTGCTTAGAACTATTACCTGTCATTCTAATCCTGCCTCTGATAATGAGACTGCTGAAAACGCTTCCTGAAAAAGACTAAGAAACCAAAACCAGTGGCCACTGAGAAAATTGCAAGATTGCTATTTCTTTTTTGCGCAGAACGGGATAATATGAGTGATAGAAAACCGGACTGTTTTCATAATTTTTCAATTTTTAAAAAAATATATATAATGTAGAAACCTGAATTAAAAAGTAGGTCATTTTCTGATGATAGCTTCCCATTAAAGACCTGCTGTACATTTAAAGGTAAATTTTGGATTTTAGGGAAAATTGCCCTTTTATTTTACAATACGCCAACAGTGAAGTTCCATTAATGTATGGGCGAGCTGCATGCATAAAATCTCGGCACAAGATGTTGATATTTAGAGATAGGACTCGAATCTGCCTGTGGCAAGAGCAAAACGTCTTGGCCAATATTACCCTTTGTGCGCTGGCTCTCACTTTATAACCCCGATGATATAACTATGATTGCCATTGGGTGTTTTTGACCTTTAAAATGCTACAGAGAACGTAGCAGTGTAGGACCCGTCCTGTTGGGCCATATGTAATATACATTGCAAAGTTAATTGGATAATTACTGTTTAATTAGAGAAATACAACCACTTTGGCACACTCGTAGCCTCTGAGAGCGCAGTTGGACCCAGGCGTCATAAATAATTAGGAGTCCTTGAACTTTTACCATTTTTCACTTATTTTAAGAAACATTTTGGAAAATAAATAGGGTAATGTTATAGTTATAAAAACTTGAAAAGTTGTGCAGCTTCATATTTCGATAACGTTGTGTTGTAAAAGAAGTGTCGGCACTGGATGAAGCTTTATGGAAAAATAGGCTTGAACACAAATGGCACCGATACCCTATTTTCGTTGATGCTGTGAAACTGAAAAGGTCCCGCCTTTTTTTTTTCTCCTTCAGGTTCAAAAACGTGACTTTCTTTATCCATGTGCAAAAAGGACTGAGAATGTGATTTAGCACAAGATCGAGGAACACAACAAATTTTATCAAAGTCTACCGTCAAGAAAGCCATGGAAGAAGTCAGAGATCGGTGTCCTCTTGTTGGTCACTAGTTGTCCTACTTTGCCCCATTTTCCGTAGGTGCTAACCACGGGAAGACCAGGAACACCCCAGAAAACCTTCCATATTAAAGATGCTCCAATCCAGTCATCTAGCTATCCTGATTTGCCTCTTTTGTCTTGTTTGCCCATTTTTCCCGCTTTAATAACACATACTGTTCATGTGACACATGATATTTCCATATATTGCGAGGTGCCAATGACATGAGCTAATCAATTTTTTTCATTTTTCGTGTCAGTGGTTTTAAAGTTTAACAATCAGAAAGAAAGTGCCAAAGAAAACTGAAGCATTGGTGGATTGGATAGGATAACATGTATCCAACTATACCTATTCTGTCTTTACTGGGTGCTTCATTGGGTTGAAATTCACATTGTATTCATATACAAATAAGGCTTATAAGTGCACTTGCAGTCAATGGCTCTTCTTTGCTTCCCCTGCCGGCGCTGACAGTGGAGGTGAAGGCTCTGCTACACAGTGCCATCTCTTCCCCTATGCTAATCAAGAAGTAAAGGCAAAGAGGAGCCAAAGACTAGATATGCATCCCATCAAGAAGAAAAGGTAAAGAGCACTCATACTCTCATCAAGAAAGAAACAGGAGCAAAAGACTGTCCAAGTGTGCTGATGCTATCATGAAGAAGTAAAGGCAAGGAGGAGCCGAAAACTGTAAATGAACTGATACTCCCATCAAGAAGTAAAGGCAAAGAGGAGCCCAGGATTGCAAGTGCACTTTATACTCCCATCTAAAGGTAAAGTAAAAGAGGAGCTGAAGATTGCAAGAGCACTGATACTTCCATCACGAAGTAAAGGAAAAGAGGAGTCGTAGACTGCAAGTGAACTGATATTGCCATCAAGAAGTAAAGGCAAAGAGGAACCGAAAACTGCAAGAGCAGTGATACTCCCATCAGGAAGTAAAGGCAAAGAGGAGCTGAAGACTGCAAGTGCACTGATACTCCCATCAAGAAGTAAAGGCAAAGAGGAGCTAAAGACTGCAAGTGCTCTGATACTCCCATCAGGAAGTAAAGGCAAAGAGGAGCCGGAGACTGCAAGTGAACTGATATTGCCATCAAGAAGTAAAGGCAAACAGGAACCGAAGACTGCAAGTGCACTGATACTCCCATCAAGAAGTAAAGGCAAAGAGGAGCTGAAGACTGCAAGTGCTCTGATACTCCCATCAAGAAGTAAAGGCAAAGAGGAGCCGGAGACTGCAAGTGAACTGATATTGCAATCAAGAAGTAAAGGCAAAGAGGAGCCGGAGACTGCAAGTGAACTGATATTGCAATCAAGAAGTAAAGGCAAAGACAAATCGAAGACTGCAAGTGCATTGATACTCCCATCAAGAAGTAAAGGCAAAGAGGAGCTGAAGACTGTAAGGGCACTGATATTGCCATCAAGAAGTAAAAGCAAAGAGGAGCCAAAGACTGCAAGTGCACTTTACACTCTCATAAAGGAGTAAAGGAAAAGAGGAGCCGAAGACTGCAAGAGCAGTGATACTCCCATCAGGAAGTAAAGACAAAGAGGAGCTGAAGCTTGCAAGTCCACCCATAGAAATATATTGAGTCGCACTATACGAATGTCTGCCTGCAATCCAGATATCAGTGTTGACATTGTTCTTCTGAAGAACACCCTCATGCAGGGGCGGACATATTATTGGGGCAACCTATTATGCACAGGGGCCCAGGAGGTAAGGAGGACCACGTCTACCTTAAATGCAGGTAGAATTGTACAATATGATGAGATATTGTACTGAAAAGGACCCATGTATTGTTCTTGCACAGGGGACCCTCTTCTGTCTTTGCCCTCACGGTATGGTGATACCTGGAACCATATGGCGCCTCCAAGTGTATGATCCTTGGAGAATCTTATGCCCCCCTGGGTCAACATTGAAATTGTCCCTACCTTTCGTGCTCCTGAGATATGGAAATTCAACTGTGAGTCCTACAAAGAGGTGACAGATATATTCTTCATATAGCGCTGCAGAACGCGTTGGTGCTTTACGAATAATGTACCGCTCATCACCATCTATTAGGGCTTTTTTTATATACTCGGTGGCTTATTTTAAGCACATTGTGTCCTTAATAAGCAAAATGAGATTAAGGATTGGCTATTTGAGGACTCATGATTACATTTGGAAGGCTTTTGTGGCGCTATGAGGATAAATGGAGCCTCTAAGGCCATCAAGTAGCAATATGACACGTATGACGTAAAATAATGCAATTTTCACATACGACTATAATGCAAACCCCATCACCTTATGCATAGCGTATTCCAGCAGCCACATCAGTTCTAAGGTATTTTCCAAGACAGCTGTTCCCATTCTGTTAAGGCTTAATACCTGATGTGAGTTAATATACACAGACATCTGGGAAAATTCCCTTCAGATCATATATTCTGGGGTGACCATGCATGTATTTCCCACCAGCGGTTTTCTTTGCTTTTACACAGCCCATACCAGACCGAACAAATGACACAAGTGCGCAATATCTGACAGTCTTGGAAAACAAATGACGGACAATTAAAGTCATAGTTAAGTAGCTCGCTGACCCGTTAAATTGCACCGCATCAAACCAAACCCCAGTGCCAGAAGTCCCTAATCAAACATCCCGGTCCTCACCGATTTGATTAAGTGGATTAACCTTTTATTTATCAGCCTGTCAATCAATACATGCAAATCTCTCTTTAGACCGACTCGTTCGAGACCAGACGACGCTCGGGAAAATGTCAACGCATTTATATTTATTAGCGGATATAAATACGGTATTTTTTTTCTCCTTACAGGATAAAATCTACGCCCACGTAACCACAGCCGCAAAGGCTTATTTGTTCTTGAGAGAGAGAGAGACACATGGTGACAATATGAATAACAAAAATAATCCCTCTCTGGGGAGAACCAGCGCTGTTCCATTAAAAGCATGTGGTAATATTAAGGTGGACATAAAAAATAATTATATATACTATATAAAATATATATATATATATATATATATATATATACACTATAAAATATATTTACACTCTATAATATATTTACAGTGTGTGTGTATATATATATATATATATATATATAAAATAACTATAAATATATAAAAACATATAAATATAAGGTATAAAAAAATAAACACAAATAACGAATCTCTCTGTGAGGAGAGCCAACAGAGTTCCAATTAAGAACACTTAGTGATGCCGAACTGAACGCAAAAAAAGGATAATGTAACAAAAAGTAATAATAAAAATAATAATAATAGAAAACAATATATTGTAGCAGAGCTTGGAAGGACAGGGTTAATCTTAGCTCTGCAGTATTTGATTAGATGCACCTGCCTAGCTTTCTGTTAGAACCAGGGCCTGTACTTAGTAAGTGTGTCAGTCTGCTGAATGGAGCAGAGTGGAGTGTGCTGCTTGTGAGTGACCAGCCAAAATGTCAGCTGTAGCTGAGAGAGATGTGCCAGAGTCTCTCTCTCTGGATGCAGACTGCACAGTTCAGCTAGGAAAGCTGAGCAGTCTGTGTGTTAGAGCTGCAGAGAACTGTGTAGAAGCTTCAGTCTGTTCAGTGTGGTGAACACTTCTGTTTGGCACTGGAAGCTGCTGGATTTCAGGCTGAAGGGGATACCGAGACATGATAGGACCATACCTCTTCTGTGTTTAAAGTTTGCTCCAGGAAAAAGAATCTGTTGGGGTGAGCCCACACTGACATATTTGCCCTGCTAAGTTAACTATTTAATTGCTTTTTTTTTAACTTTGTGCCCAGAAGAGGCAGTTTTTGGTTTTCAATCCCTTGGAGTTTTATAAAAGCATTAATACTGCTCCTGTTTGGACCAAACCACATTGCCTGTGTGAACGATACCTAATGCCGACCTGTAGAAGTGAATCCCTATGGTGGTGGATGAAATGCGGATGTGAAGTCTCAGAAAGAGCACAGGAGATGGAATTATAAAGATGGAATGTTCTTGGAAAAGGCAGTTACAGCAGTGCAAATACAATTGGAAATCATGGAGAAGCTCAACTGCCAGAAGGTTACATTGCTTCAGTGTCATGGCGTCAATGGTGTGTCTCGAGAATGTTGAGAGCCATCTCTTTAAGTGGAGTTATGCGGAGGAGAACCAAGGTCTGCAATGTTGGGAGTGAGGTTCACATAGCACCTTTGTACAGAGAGATGGTGGAACTGACCCAGCATCAGAACAAATGGACTGCAGCATTGGGCGACACAACTTATACTTCGATCAGGCTAAAAGGGATACCGAGACATGGTAGGACTGCACCTCTTCTGTGTTTAAATTATTCTCTGGGAGAAAGGACTATAATAATAATGTGCCCTGCTGAATCAACTGCTTTTGGTTTTGAATCCCATGGAGTTCTGTGGAAGCAATAAAACTGCCCCTGTTTGGACCAAACAGCATTACCTATATAAACGCTACTTATTGCTTAACTGACAGAGTGAATCCTTACTGTGTATATATATACATATATATATATACAGCCATTGCTGAAAGTGTTGGCACCCTTGAAATTGTTCCAGAAAATTTATCCTAAGTCATATAGCAAGACTCATTGGAAGGTTATTAGTGACTCGTAGAATTGCTGCTTCCTACAGGTGGCGCTATAGATTTTAAGTCCTCTTCCTCTCAGAAGAGGCAATTTGCATATGGTATTTCTCCCAGAAAATTGTTACAATTACACATGTTTTATTATACACATGTTTTTTTCCTTTCTGTGCATTGGAACAACGCAAAAAACACAATCTGGCAATAATTTCACACAAATCCCCCAAAAATGGGCCGCACACCATTGTTGACGCCTTTCCAAAAATGTGGGTAAAGAAATTTATTTCAAGCCTGAGGTGCTCGTTCAAACTCTCCTGTAGCGAATAACAGGTGTCGGCAATATGAAAATCACACCTGAAACCAGATAAAAAGGGAGAAGTTTATTCAATCTTTGCATTGTGTGTCTGTGTGGGCCACACTAAGCATGGAGAACAAAGGGAGGAGAAGAGAACTGTCTGAGGACTTCAGAACCAAAATTGTTGAACAATGCCAACAATTTCAAGGTTACATGTCTATCTCCAGAGATCTTGACGATCCATCATCCACGGTACGCAACATAATCAAGAAGATTACAAACCATGGCACTGTAGCCAATCTCCGTGTACATGGAAAGCAGAGAAAAATTGGTGAAAGATTGCAATGCAGGATAGTTCAGATGGTGGATAAGTAGCCCTAATCAAGTTCCAAGAAATTCAAGCTGTCCTGCAGCCTCAGGGTGAATCAGTGTCAGTGTGAACTATCCGGCTATATTTGAATGAAATAAAACACTACGTCAGGAGACCCCCAATGCTGACACAGAGACATAAAGAATCAAGGTGGCAGATTGCCAAAATGTATGTGTGTAAACCAAAATCCTTCTGGAAAAGCGTCTTGTGGACAGATAAGACCAAGATAGAACTTTTTGGTAAAGCTCATCATTTTACTGTTTACCAAAAACAAAATGAGGCCTACAAAGAATAGAACACCGCACCTACAGTCAAATATAGTGGAGGTTCAAAGATGTTTTGTTGTTGTTTTTATGCCTTTGGCACTGAGTGCCTTGAATTTATGGATTTTAGGTTGCAATGTAGTGCCGATGTCAGAAAGTTAGGTTTGCATCCTAGGTCATAGGTCTTCCAGTAGGACAATGACACCAAACATACTTCAAGAAGCACGCTGAAATAGATGGAAACAAATCTCTGAAGAGTTCTGGAGTGACCAGCAATGAGTCCAGATCTAAATCCCATCGATTAACTGTGGAGAGATCAAACTTGCTGTTGGGAGAAGGCGCCTTCCAATATGAGACACCTGGAGCAGTTTACAAAAGAGCGCTCCGAAATTCCAGCTGAGGGGTGTAAGAAGCTTGTTGATGGTTATATGAAGCGATTGATTGCAGTTATTTATTCCAAAGGTTGCGAAACCAAATATTAAGTTGAGGGTGCCAACAATTTTGTCCTGCCCTTTTTTGTGGCTTTGCACGAAATTATGTCCAAATTGCCTTTTTTTTGTTTTTTTTGTGTTGCTCTAATACACAGAAAGGAAATTTCGGCCATGACTGTATACACACACACACATATATATATATATATATATATATATATATATATATATATATAATGAACAACAAGAAAAACAAACATAAATAAAAAAAGCACAAAAAAAACCTTGGATTTTTTTTCCATTAAAAATATGTGGTAATGCTTTAGCTGGCTAATAATAAAATGTATAAGCAAAAGATAAAAAAAAATAAAACAAATGGAAAAATGAACCTCCCTATGGAGATAATCACGGCCGCTTCATTTTAAAAGTATGTTGTAATGTCGAGCTGAACACTAAAAAAAACAAAACAAGGCAATGTAAAAATGAAATACAAAATTTAAACAAATGTATAAACAAAAATTGTTAAAAAGGAGAAGGTTGAAAGAAATAAGAAACAAAGCAGAAAAGAAAAAAAGGATAAAAATAACTAAAAACAAAAATGAAAAGAAAATGAAAGCTATATGCAAATACAAGAACATTAAAGAGAAATAGAAGAAAACATGATTTTTAGAAAGTGACTTTGGAATGTTTCTTTTGTTTTCTCCTCTCGGTTATGAACTGCTTGTCATTCATAAGGAATCCTCGTATCTTGTAAATATCAAAATCATCTGAAACATGATGTCTTTTTTTTCTTTTCGCAGGCTGTGCTCGTGGCTCTCATCATCAGTGTGACCTTCATAAGATTGCCAGATTGGAATTATAACTATTTATCTGGGACAAATCCCCTCATTTTTTTAATCATTTTTTCAGAAAATAAGGAGTTTTTCCGTAACACCGCAAATTGTCCCCAGCAGCAAGGTCACGTCTATACATTGAGCAGTATAGTCCATTGGGAGAAATCACAAATGGATTGGCAAGTGTTTTCTCAAAGATTACTGAGAGTCTCTGAAGCATGTGGTTGACTGTAGTTATGAAGGAAGAAAGGAAAATGAGAAGTAATTGTATTGTTTTAGGCTAAAATTAACTTTAAAGGGACACTAAAATGTATACACTGTGTTTTGCTTAGTCCAGGGCTCGAGGGAGTGGTGCATTCTTTCTATGGTGTTCTTTCAACTCCATCCTTTCATACGCTCAATGATTCAGTGTTGCTTGGGGTGTTCCCGATAAGTGACTTACCATAATTTTTGGCTAAAGAAAACCCATCAGCATGAATTTCGGGCTTAGTTAAACTTTTTGTAAATGTCTATGATGATGGGAAGGAGAAGGAGTGTCAAAAACATTGGCGCCAATCAGCACAAAGAAAAACTACTGGATTTGGTTGGGTCATTCTATACATCTAGGTAGAGGAATATTGCTCAGTAAACCATGGTAGAAACATTGGAATTTTGTGTAAGAGCAATCCAATGTTAATTTCATCCTTGGTCTTCGTAGTTAACAACCATTCCCAACACATGCCAAATCCTTGCACCAGGAAGATCTCAAACCATTGGTTGAGGTGGTCTTTAAAAAACGTATTCTAGCCATCTTCCTGATCACCTATAATCACCAACTGTATAACCCTACCTATGTTACCATCCCCCTAGCTTCTAGCTATGCTTTTCTCCAGGCTGTTAGGAACAGCTGTATCCTTCAGAGTTGCTTTTTATAAGACTGAGACCTTTGCATTCATCACTCAATTTGGCAATTTTGCTTAGAAATGCGGAAGCAGGAACGGCATTCCATTTCTAAGACCTCTTTCTACTCTCTCTTAGAGATGAGCAAACCTAAACTTAAGTGCATGGGGTTTGTACCGGACACTGAGTGTCCAGAGCTATACTCCGACCACAGTCTTCTCCCTGTAGCCCGTTTTAATGTTCGGAGTTCCGGGAGAAGGCTGGAGACGAGAGAGAAATTTTTCGAGATCCAAAGTTCAGGTCTCCATTGTTTTTAGCAGGGTTCAAATTCTGGTTCAGTTCTGGTACCCAAAACAATTTTTGCTATAAAGTTTGGGTTGGGTACCAGAACCCCAATTTCCACGGGTCCTCTCAATCCTACTTCCATTAATCCATATTCTTGTCATGATGACCTGTGATGCCCTGTGTGACGCGATCCGCAGACCGGTAACTAAATCAACAAGACACGGCATGTGATACTGTCCTGCGTGACACGGCCCGCAGGCTGGTAACTAAAACAACAAGACACGGGGAAAGGGGAAACAGATACAATGGAGGGCCCTGCGATAGGGAAAGAGGATGTGGAGACCTCCTGCACTCCCCTGAGTCACTGTCCCTAAGGCTCCTAATGTTCCCTATGCCGGTTCCACACCAGGTGCCGATCATGAACCTGTCACCCTAGCACACCCTACAACTATCCCTTGCTAGGGAGCTGGGTGGCGAAGGCACTGGCCCCACCGCTGTACTAATACACACTAAGCCCTGTTTCACACTTCCGTTTTTTCAAATCCGTCAAAATCCGTTGGTTTCCGTAAAAAAACGGATCCGCCATTTTTTGCAGGATCCGTTTTTTTTGTCCCATAGACTTCCATTAGTGGTTACCGCGGATCCGTCAAAAAAACGGATCCGTTTTTTAAAAACGGATCCGTTTGCATCAGTTTCCGTCAAAAAAACGGAAACGGATCCGTTTGGCGGACACAAAAACGGAAGTGTGAAACAGGCCTAAGGAAAAACACAAACAGGGAAACACCACTTAGCTTTACTCTGTTGCACTTGCTCCTGGCAACAGAGTCCATCACCAGAATGCAGCTCTCCTCTCGAATCGCTGCCACCAAGCTCTGTCAGGGCTACAAGGAAATTCCCTATGACTCCTTGCACACCAGGGCTAAGACAGTACTGCAAGGAACGCTCTCAAGCTCCTTCCTCCACCAAGGATGGTTGAAATGAACACTATCACCAACACTGATTGCAACACCTGTGACTCTTTTATAGCAGAGCCAGCAATCACACCTGCATTATAATCATGTGCACTTAACTAAAGAAACCAGAGTGCAATGACGCTCACCACCACCGGGGGCAAACTTAGAACAAAACACACCACAGTGCAATAATCCTAATGGCCACCGGGGGCAAAAACCAAACTTAAGCACAGCTTAAGAAAAAAAAAAAGGTTACCAGTGCTTTTTATCAGTCCTGATCCAGCATGGATCATGACACTTGTCTGCTTCTCCTGACCCAATTCTCCAACCAAAATGTCTACCCTACTAAACACTTGTTCAGCAAGAAGCATGCGCCTCTCAAGAGTACTTCCAGGTGAGCAAAAAAGCTTCTATCTTCAACTGCTGTATCCACCTAGGAGCTCTTGCTCCAGTTGTGTATGCATGTGCTATATGAACAGTATAAAACAATAAAGAGGAACACAAGGTAGGGAAAATTGATGCATTTAGAGGTGTTGATTGAATTCTCTCTTTCAAATCCTTTTATCAACTCCTGTTTTTTAACTCTCACTTCACTCACAACTAGTGTTGAGCGATACCATCCGATATAGAGAAATATCAGATCGGATTGGATTGGCCCGATACAAAAAAAAGTATCGGGTATCGCCGATTCCGATACCGGAAGTCCCATTCAAGTCAATGGGACAGAAATATCGGAATGAAAAAAAACCCTTTCTTTACTTGCACATGCAGTTCGGGAGGGAGAAAGAGTGTGGGCGGTGCATGGGCAGACACTGTGCGTGTCTGTGTGTGCGGGCGGGGTCTGTGCGGGCCTGCCGGGGGTCTGTACGGGCCTGCCGGGGGCTTGTGCCGGCTGCCGGGGGTCTGCACGGGCCTGCTGGGGGCTTGTGCCGGCTGCCGGGGGTCTGTACGGGCCTGACGGGGGCTTGTGCCGGCTGCCGGGGGTCTGTACGGGCCATCAAAAGTGTAAAAGATGACTTATTGGTCTAATGGGAGATTCTGTGATAGGAGAATTAAGGGGTGAAGTCACTCATTGGGCAGAGATCTTCTGTGCTACTTGGTGAAGTGTTCCCTTTTCACATTGGTGGACCACATCGAAGGCAGAGTTAATAATGGAGATTTTTTATTATTTTTTATAAAGCATTTACCCCTTTAAATATATTGCTCATGATTTTACCTATATCAAAACATCTCAAGTGGAATTTTCTTCCATAGAGCTTCTAGACTCAAGCCTCGTTTAGCTGTGTAAGCACTAGATGCATATAATAACATGTTTCATCATGGCAGAGAAGTGGTTAATCAACACCGCTAACATAGGATTCGGTAAGAAAGCAGCAGGTGCCGTCATCAGCAGCTCCTCTCTTATCAGGGCTGGAGTGGGAAAATGAATGAGATATTACAGTGTCGCTGCACCTTAGAGAGGCTTATTAGAGCACGTTAGATGAGGAAACACGGCTCAGGGAGGCTGTCACAAAGGAAGAAATATACTGTGACTAGCGGACTCCACGGGATCCCAAAGCGTCACGCTTGTAGGAGAAAATTACATCTCGGTCTACAACCACTGAAATGGGATGTGCTTTTGTACTATGTAATATAGATCGCGGGTAGATCTGACCTTGAGCCAATGTCATGTCCATATTCTCTAAGCAGATCCATAAGTAAGGAGATCCATTATCACATTCCATAAGTCGAGATCCGCGAGTTTAAGTCCTTCAACCATTACCATAGCTTCGAAGGGTAGATGTGCCGTGTAGTACAGTAAAGCGTCCAGCTGCCAGTCATGGATCATTTGCACCCGGCTCGGCTTTAGTTCTGGCTTACTATTACTTATCATTATTGCTTTTCATCACTGGGGTCATGGGTTCAAATCCAACCAAATCAACACCTCCATGGAGATGAAATGTCATCCTAACATTTATATGCATTTCCGACCAATATCATTCATTGGTAAATGTCACCTTCATGTGATGAACATTTGCCGGCACTAATTTACCTTTATTATTAGTTATTGCATCATCATTATTTTTGGAGGTTCCCTTAAATGTGTTCCCCCCACTTAATAACTTTTGACATCTCTTTACATGGTGAATTATAATTTTTAGGTTTTTATCGGCTGAACCAATTCTTTTGCCTAAGTGTAATGTTTACTGGTGGCAGCGGATCTCATCTTGCCCACTGATGCAAAGACAGACCCAGTAATGCATATAAGAAGAAGTTTCGGGCTGTACGCCAATTGGCTTATGTAGTCATCCAGTCAGGTGACCCTGATCCCCAAGGATCAAGTAGTTCGAAATCTCGAGGTGCAGAAATACCCCAGGAGTGGTTACCTTGGGGTGCTTAAACCCAACCGGGGACTCCAGTTGAGTTTTTGGCACATTTGCATGTTCTTCACTTTCATTCTTTTGTGCACTCAACCTTTTCACTAGGATGGGTAATTTTTAATTGCCTGGTCAGAAAGTCAAGTCCATATTACTCTCCACCACTAGAAAATCTGTACTATTTATTTTATTTGTTTCCTGTGAGTCATCCTTATCAAAGTGTCCTTGACATAAGAACCTTTCAGGATGCGTTCTCTCCTGATTAATCTTGTGGGGAAAGTTTGCGCCAATTGTGGACACAGACTAAAGAGGGCTCGAGTGCAAGAACAGTACATGCGACCCTTTATGTGTCTATAGCGGAAACTGCTTGTTCCTTTGAAGGTGAAAGTGGGTCCCTTTCCTTCTTGGGCCCCTCTATCACTGCACAAGTTGCACTGATGGTATGTCTTCCCATGGTTTAGCCATCAGATTCCCTTTTTTCTTGCCAACTGCTATCTCAAATCCTACTAGACGAGAGCCGATCTAGACCGAGCTCTTATTTCCACCAGGGAGGCAGCCCAGGTGGATGCTTGGAACACAACTTGGCTCCACCTAAGTTTTAGCAATGGAAGGCCACCAATCTCAGAATCTTGCAGTGCCCTTCTGGTCTGGAATGTTGGGGAAAGATTTTATGGGGTCCTTTTAATTTGGTTATGGCCTGCGATAGTCCACATCATTGTGCACTTTTTTGTGGTACTGTTCACTTTTTAAGTGTATGTGAGTGGACAGCACGATCTTGGACTACTAAAGAAAAATGAGCTCCACCTGCCTCTTCTATGGGGAGAAACAAGAGATGAATACTTGTATTTTATTATATTGTCTTACGGAATTGTCTGCTTCTAGGAAAATAATAAATAATCCCAGAAATCTGCTTTAAAAACTTGACACCTATCCATTACCATTGTAGCAAGTAGCCACCTCTTTTACAATTTTAGTTATTTTTTTGTCCAACTGTAGCTGCTTAGTGGAAATGTCTCAGGACTCAGAGGAAAAGCAACTCGACTGTTAAACTGTAGGTATAATTTATTTTTTTCCATGTTTTCCTTCCAATGATGCACATCAGGACCCAGAGTGCTAAAATAAAAATGCTCTGAAGTGCGCAGCTGATGTGCTGAATGAGCACAGAAAGAGAGCACTGTGTGGACTCATCCAAGTTTTTACGCCCACTTTGAAAAGTTGCAAAATGTTTGCGCAGAGCAAAGTTGGTGACTTTTTGAGTTTCCACGCGAGTTAAAGAGAGGTGCGCCAAAATGGGCGGAGCATGTGTGGGATGGGGCAAAGCAAGTCATGTTACTTGTAAGATGTGCTTATTTTATTAAGGCCAGGTTCAGATTGCATTAACCCAGCCCGTTCAACTCATAGTGTTGACGGGCTGCATTAACGGTATAGCATAACGCGATCGTGTTATGCTATACCCGCTAGCACAGATGATTCATCTGTGCTAGTGGTGATGGAGCCTCAGACTGCAGCCCGCGTCCGAGGCTCCGTCACTGAATGACGGCACATTTACGGCATGCAATGCGCGTGATACTGGGGGTCAATGGCAGCGTTAACGGATTGCGTTACACCGCTTTATGCTGCGGTGTACCGCAGTCCATCTAAGTGTGTGTGTGTGTGTGACCCCAGCTGAAGTTACATGGGCGTCTTAATGAATCAGTCACCTCGTTCTCCCCCATGCACCTTCACAATCTTTATGAATCAGGGTCATAGATTTTTATTTGCGCCTCTACAGTCTTCTGTGTGTGCACTGTGTGTGAGCTCAGTCATACGTTCGGCATTAAAGCAGTATTTTGGGTAGTTGATGGGGATCTTAAGACCCAGAGACTCACCAATTTGCATGATGTTTAACAAGGGTGGCTTACAGATGCATGTCCTATAGATTAATAGACAGTAGGAAATTGTAAAATAACTATAAATCAATGGTATCACAAAAAAAGTGAGTTTATTGGGAACTGGGACTTTAAGTACCACCTGAAGGAATCCTAAAAGTATTTAAAGAGGTTTTCCACTACTTTAAGATTGATGACCCGTTCATAGGATCTGATTGGGGGATGCAACATCCTTCACTTTGTCATGATCCATGCTGGATCAGGACTGATAAAAAGCACAGGTAACCTTTTTTTTTCTTAAGCTGTGCTTAAGCTTGGTTTTTGCCCCTGGTGGCCATTAGAATTATTGCACTGTGGTGTCGTTTCTTCTAAGTTTGCCCCCGGTGGTGGTGAGTAGTGTTGAGCATTCCGATACCGCAAGTATCGGGTATCGGCCGATATTAGCGGTATCGGAATTCCGATACTTAATTCCGATACTTTTTTCATATCGGATTCCGGGATCGGAATCGGAATAGGAAGTTCCCATCATGCTATGAGCCTGCTTGCTTTGATTAAGCCAATGGGAATCCTCCGAAGTGTGGGCACATCCTGTTAGGCATGTAGGCATGTTAACTATTGGCATGGCTGTGATTGGCTGCCGAAATGATGTCATGATGCACTATAAAAGCCACCGCAGCCGCCATTTCTGGTCACTCTGCTGTGAATTCAGTTAGGGACAGGCTGCTGTAGAAGACTGTGAGGGACAGTTAGAAATAGCGATTCCACCAAACATCTAGTGCTTTACCCAGGCTACATAAACCACCACTGTAGCCTTCTTTGCCCTAGCAGCAGTGTTCACAGCTGTCTGCAAGGGCTGTGTGAGTGCAGCTCACGCTGTGGAGTGGGTCCTGCAGCCACGTCAGGCTGTAGGCCACCCAGTGTGATCACTGCTGCCTCATACATCTTTTATTTTTTGAGCTGCATTTTTTAAATAATTTCAATCTAGTGTGCTTCCATCCGTATCCATATACGTTGGTTGCAAACACTAGTAGTAGACAGCGGAGCCTTTCTGCAGCCTTTCAGTGCTAGTGTCCACTTTGCTGCACTGTTCACGGCTGTCTGAGAGGTCTCTGACTGTGTGTGAGTGCAGCTCACGCTGAGTAGTGTGTCCTGCAGCTACGTCTGGCTGTAGGACGCTCAGCGTGCGTCACTGCCTCACACATATTTTTATTTGAGTGCAGCTCATTTTTTCTTCTATTAGTGTGCATCCATCCGTCTCCATCTACGGTGGTTGCAAACACTATATAGGAGTACACAGCGGAGCCTTTCTGCAGCCTGTCAGTGCCAGTGCCCACTTAGCTGCACTGTTGACGGCTGTCTGAGAGGTCTCTGACTGTGTGTGAGTGCAGCTCACGCTGAGTAGAGTGTCCTGCAGCTACGTCTGGTTGTAGGACGCTCAACGTGCGTCACTGCCTCACACATATTTGTCTCTGAGTGCAGCTCATTTTTTCTTCTCCTATTAGTGTGCATCCATCCGTATCCATCAACATTGGTTGGTTGCAAACACTATATAGGAGTAGATAGAGGAGCCTTTTTTTCTGGCTTGTGCCCTGCCGGCGCAGCCAGATTAGTATTACCCAATTTTTTTGGAGCCTCATCTTTTGCATTGTAGGTTACCTGCCTGCATTGTAATAGCTCCAAAAAGTTGGTGATACTATCAGTTTCAATTCTTTGTTCTCATACTTTGAGTTTGTTTCAAACAAAGAAACCACATAAAAAGTTCACCAAACACTACATTTTGAACTTGTGTAGGCCACATCAGCTCCTATTAAAGTCTAGTCCACACACACACACTTCATAAAATTAGTGTTTCTTGTACCTGTAACCAGCTGTTCAGGAATAAGCACACTAAGGCCCCCCTTTGTACTTTTTTGCCTATCTTAAGCAGTCTTGCAAGATGAAGAAGGCAGGGAGTAAGGCGCGGGGGCGTGGGCGTGGGCGTGGAGTTTCAGCAGGGAGAGGACGTGGGGATTCTGCAGGGAGAGGACGTGGGGATTCTGCAGGGAGAGGACGTGGGGATTCTACAGGTAGAGGACGTGGGGATTCTGGGCCTGCTGCGGGCACCAGTGGATCAGCATCCCCCAGTTTTAGCAGGCAACAGTCCTTTATGCGCAGCTTTGTAGGACCTCAACGTACCCCACTGCTGCGGGAGGAACAAATTGAAGCCGTTGTCGGATGGATGGCAGCTAACGCATCGACTTCAATTACTTCCGCATCCTCTCAGGGTCAGAGCACCGAAGAGCAACCATCTGTCTCTTCACCACCTGCCAAAGTGCCCAGGCAGTCAGAGAGACATGGACAGGAGCCATCACAGTCTCTACTTCTGTTCTCGGAATCTGTTGGCTTGGAAAGAGGGGGCCAGCCAAGCAGCATTCCTGAATGTGAAGAAGAGGGAGTATGCAGTGATGCGCAACTTCTTTGTCCCTCTGAATCTGAAGAGGCGAGTGGGCCAGTGCCTATGGTCAGCACACCTCAGTACGCATCAGATGATGACGAGACTCAGTTGCCACTTTCTGGTGCGTACGGTGCTGGCGAGACAACCCCGGAGAAGCAGCTGTTTGAAGAGGGGAGGGAAGATGATGAGGTCCTTGACCCATCATGGCGTGAGCAACAGGAAGGTGGTGGGAGCAGCTCGGAGGAAGAGATTCCCCTACCGGCCAAAACAGGAGGCAGAGGGAGGGGGAAGACTTGGTTGCCTGTACCCTCCACTTCGGCACCCGTTAGGAGCATTCCTCCTTCCAAAGGCAAACCGGGCGCTCACAAGAGTTGCAGTGCGTGGTCCTTTTTTGACACAGTTGCAGATGACATTTGCTTTGTCAAATGCAAGCTGTGTCATCAGAGAGTCAAAAGAGGGAGAAATGTCAGCAACCTCAATACCACAAATATGTGGAAACATGTGCGCACCAAGCACGAGTTGGAGTTGCAGAGACACCCTGAAGATGTAGGCCAACGTACAGCACCACCTACCACCTCTTCAGTTCGTGTTGGGCCCTCTTCCTCCAGCTCACACACTGCTGGTTCGGCTTCCTCACAGGATCGCCAAGGAAGAACCTCTGCCACTGTTGTCCGGAGACCCTGTCAGATTCCACCCATAACAGCACGTTCCCATCCATCACAGCCATCGGTAGCACAGGCATGGGATAAAAGGCGCCCTTACTCGGCAAACCATCCCCGAGCACAGTCTCTGAATGCTGGCATTGCCAAACTTCTGGCAGTTGAAATGCTGTCATTCAGGCTGGTGGACACTGACACCTTCCGGGACTTAATGGCATTGGCAGTCCCCCAATACAACGTGCCCAGCCGCTTTTATTTCAGCAGGCGAGCCGTCCCTGCCCTGCAGAAACATGTTGAGGGCAAAATAAAACATGCGCTACTAAACGCCGTTAGTAGCAAGGTCCACCTGACCACCGATGCGTGGACCAGTAACCATGGACAGGGACGATACCTTTCCCTCACTGCCCACTGGGTCAATGTTGTGGAGCCGGGTACGGATCTGGAGAGTGGCGCTGTACGTGTTCTTCCAACGCCACGGATTGCAGGACTCCAGTCTGTACACATAGACTCCTCCTCCTACTCAAGTTCCTCAGAAACAGCAGAGCAGGAGCCTGTTACGACCGATATGAGCACAGCCGTGGCCAAACGTCAACAGGCTGTACTCAAATTAATTTCTTTGGGGAATCGAAGCCACACAGCGCAGGAGCTCTGGAATGCTATCAAGCTGGAGAGCGATGTGTGGTTTGGGCCAGCGAATCTCCAGCCGGGCTTGGTAGTGTGTGACAATGGCCGAAATCTGGTGGCAGCTCTTGGCCTAGGCAACCTCACACACATCCCATGTCTGGCACATGTTCTTAACTTGGTCGTGCAGAGCTTTCTGAGGGACTATCCGGATCTTGATGCACTGTTGCACAAGGTCCGCATAGAGTGCGCTCACTTGCGACGTTCCAGCACGGCAAGATCGCGCCTCGCTGCTCTGCAGCGACGATTTGGCCTTCCGGAACATCGCATCATATGTGACCTACCCACCCGGTGGAATTCAACGTTACATATGTTGGAGCGGTTGTGTGAGCAGCAGGCAGCAGTCATGGAGTACCAGCTGCATCAGGCGCAAACAAGTCGCACTGTGCGCCGTTCACACTTCAGCACCATTGAGTGGGCCTCTATGAAGGACATCTGCCTCGTTTTGCGTGCCTTCGATGAATCCACGCGGATGGCGAGTGCAGATGATGCACTAGTCAGCATGACTGTCCCCCTTATCTGCCTGCTTCAACAAACACTGCAAGCACTAAGGGATGAGGTTTCAGAAGAGGTGGAGGATGAGGAGTCCCAAATGCCATCTGCTTCTGGACAGTCTGCGCTACGTGTTTCCTCACAAAGGCCTAGGCAGGGGACACTTTGTGAGGAGGATGAGGAGGAGTCGATGGAGGAGGAAGACATCTCTCCAGAGGAGGGAGGTACACAAACCTCTACTCAGTATGTACAGCGAGGGTGGGGTGATGCAGAGCAGGTCGAGGTCACGCCTCAAACAGGGGACAGCGGTTCTTTGGCAGTTGGGAGTCTGCAGCACATGGTTGATTTCATGCTGCAGTGCCTGAGAAACGACCGCCGCATCGCCCACATTCTCGTCTCGGCTGATTATTGGGTGTACACCCTCCTAGATCCTCGCTACCGGGACAGCGTACAAAGGCTCATACCAACGTTGAACCGGGAGCGTAAAATGCGGGAGTACGAAGAGTCACTGGTGCAGTCCATAATGTTTTCCATTCCACCCGACAGCATTGTTGCTAGTGCTTTACAAAGCAGCTCTGTGCGTCGAGGCAGTGGAGGAAACTCTGCACAAAGAGGGAGCAGAGGCAGTGCCGCAGCACAAGGCAAGACCACTATGGCCCAAATGTGGCAAAGTTTTGTGTGTCCACCACAATTGTCTACACCATCAGCGACGCCTCGAGTCAGCAGGAGGCAACGCTTCCGTCAGATGGTGTCAGACTACATGTCTTGCCCTGTCGCTGTACTCCCAGATGGCTCTTCCCCCTTCAAGTTTTGGGTCTCTAAGCTGGATACATGGCCAGAGCTTAGCCAGTATGCATTGGAGGTGCTGGCTTGCCCTGCTGCCAGTGTATTATCGGAACGTGTCTTTAGTGCCGCAGGTGGTGTACTAACAGACCGTCGCACGCGACTATCTTCCGATAATGTTGACCGGCTGACTTTTCTGAAAATGAACAAGGCCTGGATCTCCAAAGACTTTGCCATTCCTCTTACAGACTAAATTAGTGGTTGGCAACTGTATCCAGGTCTGCTGGTGTGTTCATTTTTCTACCACCTGAACTATAATCCCTGTGCTTCAACACAGCCAGTTGTCGCTCAGATGTGTCGTCTGCACAGAGAAACACTCTAGCTCCTGTGTTACTGGGGTTCAGTAATGCCAGCTGATCCCCTGCTGTGTGGACGGCAGAGTCACCAGCTCCATCAACATTCAAACCACTACTGATTTTTAACCGTGCCCAACTTAGGTCTCTGGCTCCACTGTCTCTACTATTTCCCCTGACCTCCAACACCGCCATCTACATCTCTGAAGTGGCGTCAGCACAATCTACACTTGTTCCTGTGTTCCTGTGGCTCAGTCCCATCAGTTTATCCCCTGATGTGTGTCCGGCAAGGTCTCCTGCTCTGTCCACATTCCCATAACCAGTAGTGGGAATGAGGACAGAGCTGGCGAACTTGCCGGACAAACATCAGGGGATCAACTGATGGGACTGAGCACCAGTAACACAGGAACAAGTGTAGATTGTGCTGACGCCACTTCAGAGATGTAGCTGGCGGGGTTGGAGGCCAGGGTAAATAGTAGAGACAGTGGAGCCAGAGGCCTAAGTGGAGCATGGTTAGAATCAGTAGTAGTCCACAACCTCCATAAAAACCGATGCCCATTGGCCTCTGCATGCGGCATGCGTAATCCTGGGCTCCAACAGCGTCAGTTGGTGTTCAGAAGTGTCGTCTCCACAGAGCCAAACACATTCGTTCAAGTGTTAGTGGGGTTCAGCACTGCCAGCTGTTCCCCTGCTGTGGAGATGGCAAGTCTCCTGCTGCATTCACCTGCCAAAATCCAGTAGGCCCCAGCCTGCTCCTCGCCTAATCCTGGGCTCCAACAACGTCAGTTGGTGTTCAGAAGTGTCGTCTCCACAGAGCCAAACACATTCGTTCAAGTGTTAGTGGGGTTCAGCACTGCCAGCTGTTCCCCTGCTGTGGAGATGGCAAGTCTCCTGCTGCATTCACCTGCCAAAATCCAGTAGGCCCCAGCCTGCTCCTCGCCTAATCCTGAGCTCCAACAACGTCAGTTGGTGTTCAGAAGTGTCGTCTCCACAGAGCCAAACACATTCGTTCAAGTGTTAGTGGGGTTCAGCACTGCCAGCTGTTCCCCTGCTGTGGAGATGGCAAGTCTCCTGCTGCATTCACCTGCCAAAATCAAGTAGGCCCCAGCCTGCTCCTCGCCTAATCCTGAGCTCCAACAACGTCAGTTGGTGTTCAGAAGTGTCGTCTCCACAGAGCCAAACACATTCGTTCAAGTGTTAGTGGGGTTCAGCACTGTCAGCTGTTCCCCTGCTGTGGAGATGGCAAGTCTCCTGCTGCATTCACCTGCCAAAATC
Source organism: Dendrobates tinctorius (assembly GCF_039654945.1). Lineage (NCBI taxonomy): Eukaryota > Metazoa > Chordata > Amphibia > Anura > Dendrobatidae > Dendrobates > Dendrobates tinctorius. Next base: position 15,881,025 of record NW_027361677.1, read on the forward strand.
CAGTAGGCCCCAGCCTGCTCCTCGCCTAATCCTGGGCTCCAACAACGTCAGTTGGTGTTCAGAAGTGTCGTCTCCACAGAGCCAAACACATTCGTTCAAGTGTTAGTGGGGTTCAGCACTGCCAGCTGTTCCCCTGCTGTGGAGATGGCAAGTCTCCTGCTGCATTCACCTGCCAAAATCCAGTAGGCCCCAGCCTGCTCCTCGCCTAATCCTGAGCTCCAACAACGTCAGTTGGTGTTCAGAAGTGTCGTCTCCACAGAGCCAAACACATTCGTTCAAGTGTTAGTGGGGTTCAGCACTGCCAGCTGTTCCCCTGCTGTGGAGATGGCAAGTCTCCTGCTGCATTCACCTGCCAAAATCAAGTAGGCCCCAGCCTGCTCCTCGCCTAATCCTGAGCTCCAACAACGTCAGTTGGTGTTCAGAAGTGTCGTCTCCACAGAGCCAAACACATTCGTTCAAGTGTTAGTGGGGTTCAGCACTGTCAGCTGTTCCCCTGCTGTGGAGATGGCAAGTCTCCTGCTGCATTCACCTGCCAAAATCCAGTAGGCCCCAGCCTGCTCCTCGCCTAATCCTGGGCTCCAACAACGTCAGTTGGTGTTCAGAAGTGTCGTCTCCACAGAGCCAAACACATTCGTTCAAGTGTTAGTGGGGTTCAGCACTGCCAGCTGTTCCCCTGCTGTGGAGATGGCAAGTCTCCTGCTGCATTCACCTGCCAAAATCCAGTAGGCCCCAGCCTGCTCCTCGCCTAATCCTGGGCTCCAACAACGTCAGTTGGTGTTCAGAAGTGTCGTCTCCACAGAGCCAAACACATTCGTTCAAGTGTTAGTGGGGTTCAGCACTGCCAGCTGTTCCCCTGCTGTGGAGATGGCAAGTCTCCTGCTGCATTCACCTGCCAAAATCCAGTAGGCCCCAGCCTGCTCCTCGCCTAATCCTGGGCTCCAACAACGTCAGTTGGTGTTCAGAAGTGTCGTCTCCACAGAGCCAAACACATTCGTTCAAGTGTTAGTGGGGTTCAGCACTGCCAGCTGTTCCCCTGCTGTGGAGATGGCAGTCTCTCCTGCTGTCTCCGCATTACAAAGACAGAAGGCCTCTGCCTACACCCTCCTATTTCCTGGGCTTCAACACAGCCAGTTGTAGTTCGGAAGTGCCGTCCACACGGAAAGAGATACTTGCTCCCGTGTCTCAGTGGGGTTCAGTAATGTCAGCTGATCCCCTGCTGTGTGGATGGCAGTCTCTCCTGCTGTCACCTCATTCAAAATACAGTAGGCCTCTGCCTACACCCTCCTATTTCCTGGGCTTCAACACAGCCAGTTGTAGTTCGGAAGTGCCGTCCACACGGAAAGAGACACTTGCTCCCGTGTCTCAGTGGGGTTCAGTAACGTCAGCTGATCCCCTGCTTTGTGGATGGCAGTCTCTCCTGCTGTCACCTCTTTCAAAATACAGTAGGCCTCTGCCTACACCCTCCTATTTCCTGGGCTTCAACACAGCCAGTTGTAGTTCGGAAGTGCCGTCCACACGGAAAGAGACACTTGCTCCCGTGTCTCAGTGGGGTTCAGTAACGTCAGCTGATCCCCTGCTGTGTGGATGGCAGTCTCTCCTGCTGTAAACTCATTCAAAATACAGTAGGCCTCTGCCTACACCCTCCTATTTCCTGGGCTTCAACACAGCCAGTTGTAGTTCGGAAGTGCCGTCCACACGGAAAGAGATACTTGCTCCCGTGTCTCAGTGGGGTTCAGTAATGTCAGCTGATCCCCTGCTGTGTGGATGGCAGTCTCTCCTGCTGTCACCTCATTCAAAATACAGTAGGCCTCTGCCTACACCCTCCTATTTCCTGGGCTTCAACACAGCCAGTTGTAGTTCGGAAGTGCCGTCCACACGGAAAGAGACACTTGCTCCCGTGTCTCAGTGGGGTTCAGTAACGTCAGCTGATCCCCTGCTTTGTGGATGGCAGTCTCTCCTGCTGTCACCTCTTTCAAAATACAGTAGGCCTCTGCCTACACCCTCCTATTTCCTGGGCTTCAACACAGCCAGTTGTAGTTCGGAAGTGCCGTCCACACGGAAAGAGACACTTGCTCCCGTGTCTCAGTGGGGTTCAGTAACGTCAGCTGATCCCCTGCTGTGTGGATGGCAGTCTCTCCTGCTGTAAACTCATTCAAAATACAGTAGGCCTCTGCCTACACCCTCCTATTTCCTGGGCTTCAACACAGCCAGTTGTAGTTCGGAAGTGCCGTCCACACGGAAAGAGATACTTGCTCCCGTGTCTCAGTGGGGTTCAGTAATGTCAGCTGATCCCCTGCTGTGTGGATGGCAGTCTCTCCTGCTGTCACCTCATTCAAAATACAGTAGGCCTCTGCCTACACCCTCCTATTTCCTGGGCTTCAACACAGCCAGTTGTAGTTCGGAAGTGCCGTCCACACGGAAAGAGATACTTGCTCCCGTGTCTCAGTGGGGTTCAGTAACGTCAGCTGATCCCCTGCTGTGTGGATGGCAGTCTCTCCTGCTGTCACCTCATTCAAAATACAGTAGGCCTCTGCCTACACCCTCCTATTTCCTGGGCTTCAACACAGCCAGTTTTAGTTCGGAAGTGCCGTCCACACGGAAAGAGATACTTGCTCCCGTGTCTCAGTGGGGTTCAGTAACGTCAGCTGATCCCCTGCTGTGTGGATGGCAGTCTCTCCTGCTGTCACCTCATTCAAAATACAGTAGGCCTCTGCCTACACCCTCCTATTTCCTGGTCTTCAACACAGCCAGTTGTAGTTCGGAAGTGCCGTCCACACGGAAAGAGACACTTGCTCCCGTGTCTCAGTGGGGTTCAGTAACGTCAGCTGATCCCCTGCTGTGTGGATGGCAGTCTCTCCTGCTGTAAACTCATTCAAAATACAGTAGGCCTCTGCCTACACCCTCCTATTTCCTGGGCTTCAACACAGCCAGTTGTAGTTCGGAAGTGCCGTCCACACGGAAAGAGATACTTGCTCCCGTGTCTCAGTGGGGTTCAGTAATGTCAGCTGATCCCCTGCTGTGTGGATGGCAGTCTCTCCTGCTGTCACCTCATTCAAAATACAGTAGGCCTCTGCCTACACCCTCCTATTTCCTGGGCTTCAACACAGCCAGTTGTAGTTCGGAAGTGCCGTCCACACGGAAAGAGATACTTGCTCCCGTGTCTCAGTGGGGTTCAGTAACGTCAGCTGATCCCCTGCTGTGTGGATGGCAGTCTCTCCTGCTGTCACCTCATTCAAAATACAGTAGGCCTCTGCCTACACCCTCCTATTTCCTGGGCTTCAACACAGCCAGTTGTAGTTCGGAAGTGCCGTCCACACGGAAAGAGACACTTGCTCCCGTGTCTCAGTGGGGTTCAGTAACGTCAGCTGATCCCCTGCTTTGTGGATGGCAGTCTCTCCTGCTGTCACCTCTTTCAAAATACAGTAGGCCTCTGCCTACACCCTCCTATTTCCTTGGCTTCAACACAGCCAGTTGTAGTTCGGAAGTGCCGTCCACACGGAAAGAGACACTTGCTCCCGTGTCTCAGTGGGGTTCAGTAACGTCAGCTGATCCCCTGCTGTGTGGATGGCAGTCTCTCCTGCTGTAAACTCATTCAAAATACAGTAGGCCTCTGCCTACACCCTCCTATTTCCTGGGCTTCAACACAGCCAGTTGTAGTTCGGAAGTGCCGTCCACACGGAAAGAGATACTTGCTCCCGTGTCTCAGTGGGGTTCAGTAATGTCAGCTGATCCCCTGCTGTGTGGATGGCAGTCTCTCCTGCTGTCACCTCATTCAAAATACAGTAGGCCTCTGCCTACACCCTCCTATTTCCTGGGCTTCAACACAGCCAGTTGTAGTTCGGAAGTGCCGTCCACACGGAAAGAGATACTTGCTCCCGTGTCTCAGTGGGGTTCAGTAACGTCAGCTGATCCCCTGCTGTGTGGATGGCAGTCTCTCCTGCTGTCACCTCATTCAAAATACAGTAGGCCTCTGCCTACACCCTCCTATTTCCTGGGCTTCAACACAGCCAGTTGTAGTTCGGAAGTGCCGTCCACACGGAAAGAGACACTTGCTCCCGTGTCTCAGTGGGGTTCAGTAACGTCAGCTGATCCCCTGCTTTGTGGATGGCAGTCTCTCCTGCTGTCACCTCTTTCAAAATACAGTAGGCCTCTGCCTACACCCTCCTATTTCCTGGGCTTCAACACAGCCAGTTGTAGTTCGGAAGTGCCGTCCACACGGAAAGAGACACTTGCTCCCGTGTCTCAGTGGGGTTCAGTAACGTCAGCTGATCCCCTGCTGTGTGGATGGCAGTCTCTCCTGCTGTAAACTCATTCAAAATACAGTAGGCCTCTGCCTTCACCCTCCTATTTCCTGGGCTTCAACACAGCCAGTTGTAGTTCGGAAGTGCCGTCCACACGGAAAGAGATACTTGCTCCCGTGTCTCAGTGGGGTTCAGTAATGTCAGCTGATCCCCTGCTGTGTGGATGGCAGTCTCTCCTGCTGTCACCTCATTCAAAATACAGTAGGCCTCTGCCTACACCCTCCTATTTCCTGGGCTTCAACACAGCCAGTTGTAGTTCGGAAGTGCCGTCCACACGGAAAGAGATACTTGCTCCCGTGTCTCAGTGGGGTTCAGTAACGTCAGCTGATCCCCTGCTGTGTGGATGGCAGTCTCTCCTGCTGTCACCTCATTCAAAATACAGTAGGCCTCTGCCTACACCCTCCTATTTCCTGGGCTTCAACACAGCCAGTTGTAGTTCGGAAGTGCCGTCCACACGGAAAGAGATACTTGCTCCCGTGTCTCAGTGGGGTTCAGTAATGTCAGCTGATCCCCTGCTGTGTGGATGGCAAAGTCTCCTGCTGCCTACACAGTCGTACCACTACTGATTTTTAACCGTGCTCCAATTAGTCCTGTGGCTCCACTGTCTCTCGTATTTCCCCTGTCCTCCAACCCTGCCAGTTACAGCTCCGAAGTGGCGTCTGCACAATCCACACTTGTTCCTGTGTTACAGGTGTTCAGTCCGGTCAGTTAATCCCCTGATGTGTGTCCGGCAATGTCGCCTGCTCTGTCCACATTCCCATTATCGGAATGTGGACAGAGCAGGCGACATTGCCGGACACACATCAGGGGATTAACTGACCGGACTGAACACCTGTAACACAGGAACAAGTGTGGATTGTGCAGACGCCACTTCGGAGCTGTAACTGGCGGGGTTGGAGGACAGGGGAAATACGAAAATCAGTGAAGCCACAGGCCTAAGTGGAGCTTGGTTCAAATTAGTAGTCTACAACCGATCTTAAAATTTCTTCAATGCAGCCTAAGCCTGCTCCGTGCTTGTCCCTGGGCTTCAACACAGCCAGTTGTTGCTCGGAAGTGCCGTCTTCACAGAGTAAAACACTAGCTCCTGTGTTTGTGGGGTTCAGTAACGTCAGCTGTTCCCCTGCTGTTTTGATGGCAATCTGTCCTGCTGCCTCCCAATTGACAGCACATCAGGCCTCAGCCTGCTAAGTGCTTGTCCTGGGCTCCAACATCGCCAGTTGCTGCTCATAACTGACTTTGGCACGGGTACTCCCTCCTGCCCAGCTTGGTTCCAGCCCTGCCTGCTGTTTCCGGGAAGTGTCAATGTCAGTTTGCCACCCCAAGTTGCCATGTCGTGTTGCGGTTGGGTTAGCCGAGGCTAGGGTGCCAGCAGTTTAGGTGCTTCCTATGTGGACTGCGGGTTCTGGTAAGAAAGGTTTGTTCCATAGTGCCAGTAGGACAAGCACCCCCTGTAGGACTGTGTGATTCGGTAACTGCGGCCAGCTTGCGGCATGCCAACTTTGCTTTTCAGGGGTAACTTCTGATACCCCTCCGGGTTCCAGCGCCGTCAGCTGGTTCTCATCAGAGCCTTTGGCCTAGGTGCCTCCATCTCGGTATCCGAGTTCCGGCAACGTCTGCTGGTCCTTGGTAGTGCTTTGTAGCACAGGTACCTCCTGCTTAGTAACCGGGTTCCAGCACCGTCAGCTGGTCCTCGGTTGTGCCATTGGCTCTTATTCCTTCTGCTGCCCCTCCGGGTGCCAGCACTGTCAGCTGGTCCTCGCTATTTCCATTTGCTCTTGCAGCTTATGCTACCCCTCCGGGTTCCAGCACCGTCAGCTGGTTCTCGTCAGAGCCTTTGGCCTAGGTGCCTCCATCTCGGTATCCGAGTTTCGGCAACGTCTGCTGGTCCTTGGTAGTGCTTTGTAGCACAGGTACCTCCTGCTTAGTAACCGGGTTCCAGCACCGTCAGCTGGTCCTCGGTTGTGCCATTGGCTCTTATTCCTTCTGCTGCCCCTCCGGGTGCCAGCACTGTCAGCTGGTCCTCGCTATTTCCATTTGCTCTTGCAGCTTATGCTACCCCTCCGGGTTCCAGCACCGTCAGCTGGTTCTCGTCAGAGCCTTTGGCCTAGGTGCCTCCATCTCGGTATCCGAGTTCCGGCAACGTCTGCTGGTCCTTGGTAGTGCTTTGTAGCACAGGTACCTCCTGCTTAGTAACCGGGTTCCAGCACCGTCAGCTGGTCCTCGGTAGTGCCATTGGCTCTTGTTCCTTCTGCTGCCCCTCCGGGTGCCAGTACCGTCAGCTGGTTCAAGAGGACAAAGAACAGGAAGACAACCACCAAGATGCAGAACAACAAGAGAGAGAAGACAAAGAAGCATAAAAAAAACAAAGCAGAAGAACATTAAGCATAAGACTAATACTCTGAGCAAATGATATTATCTTATTTATAAGCAGAAGAAGACTAAGCAGTGTATGGGGGTGAGTCCGTTCCTCCTCGTGGTGCCCCTGGAAAAGGCCTGCTTCTGCAGGCCAAACTGAACGCGGACAAATCCTGTTGTAAATCTTTTGTGACAGGCAGAACGGAAGGTGTAAACTTCTAACTTTTCTAGATAACAACTACAGGAATGCCTGACACAAACAAGAATATGATGAAGAAGAATAGGAAGAAGATGAAGAAGCTGAATATGTAGAATAATAATTGTTGAATAAGAAGAATATGAAGAATGTAAGAAAAGGAAGAAGAAGAAGAAGAATGTAAAAAAAGGAAGTAGAAGAAGAAGAAGAAGAATGTAAAAAAAGGAATAAGAAGAAGAATGTAAAAAAAGGAAGTAGAAGAAGAAGAAGAAGAATGTAAAAAAAGGAAGTAGAAGAAGAAGAAGAAGAATGTAAAAAAAGGAAGTAGAAGAAGAAGAAGAAGAATGTAAAAAAAGGAAGTAGAAGAAGAAGACATACATGTCTGGCAAAATATAAATGAGGCTAACATAGTCAATATCTTTGTAACTCCTAACATCTTTAAAAAAAAAAGTTTAATTCCTGCTATTCCATTTGATTGGGCTAAACCTCTATGGCTTTAATGTCTCCTCCACCTCCCACAATACATTCTACATTATTCTTAGTTGTTTTTCTTCATGTAGAATTAACCTACAAGGAAAGAAAGGTTTTTTTTTAATTCCGATATTTTGGCCCCATTGACTTGCATTGGTTCCCGGTATCGGAATCGGCGATACCGATACTTTTTTTAAAGATCGGCCGATCCATTCCGATCCGATATTTTCAAGTATCGGCTGGTATCGCTCAACTCTAGTGGTGAGCGTAATTGCACTTTGGTTTCTTTAGTTAAATGCACATGATTATATGCAGGTGTGATTGCTCTGGCTCTGCTATAAAAGAGTCACAGGTGTTGCAATCAGTGTTGGTGATAGTGTTCATTTCAACCATCCTTGGTGGAGGAAGGAGCTGGAGAGCGTTCCTTGCAGCACTGTCTTAGCCCTGGTCTGGAAGGAGTCATAGGGGATTTCCTTGTAGCTCTGACAGAGCTTGGTGGCAGCGATTCAGGAGGAGAGCTGCATTCTGGTGGTGGACTCTGTTGCCAGGAGCAAGTGAAACAGAGTAAAGCTAAGTGGTGTTTCCCTGTTTGTGTTTTTCCTTAGTGTGTATTAGTACAGCGGTGGGGCCAATGCCTGCACCACCCAGCTCCCTAGCAAGGGATAGGTATAGGGTGTGCTAGGGCGACAGGTTCCAGATCAGCGCCCGGTGCGGAACCGGCTTAGGGAATGTTAGGAGCGTTAGGGACACTGACTCAGGGGAGTGCAGGAGGTCTCCACATCCCCTTTTCCTATCACAGGGCCCACCGTTGTAACTGTTTCCCCTTTCCCCGTGTCTTGTTATTTTAGTTACCGGCCTGCGGGTCGCGTCACACAGGACGGGTCATCGTGACACACTTTCACTTATTGGCTGCTCTCGGTGTTGTGGCAGCCGGAAGTGTTCAATTACGGAGCTGCTCCATCTACTCATAGTGGCCGCAGCCGGGTTCTGCACATCCGCTTATTATTGATTTGAATAGGAGGTGGATGTGCGGTACCCAGCCGCAGCCACTATCAGTAGATGAAGCATCTTCACAGCTGAGCACTTCCTGCTGCCACCAGACACACTGGGAAAAGCTGATTGGTAGGGGTGCTGGGTATCACACCCCATTGATCAGACATTGATGACCTATCCTAAGAATAGATCATCAATGTTAAAGCAGTGGATAACCTCTTTAAAAAGAAGACTTTCCACATGGCTCTGAATGTACAGCAAAACAAGTCAATATCGGCCATTTGAAGAGTCTTGCCCCTTACCTTAGTATGTAAAGCTTGTATCATATCTTGTGGCAATGCCCAGAGGGTTGATCTTGACTCTTAGGTTTTCTATCACAATAGGTGGTGCTAAAGTTTCTGCTCCCTTCCTCTGTATATTTAATTTTTTAGGGGAACATTCCTGTGACGGGCTCAGCTTCTCCTGAGCCGATTTTTTGAGTTGACCCTCTGGGTCGTGGCACCCACCCACCGAGGGCGAGCTTACCTTGTAAGTAACCACCCCCTATACAGGGAGCGTCAGGGGCAAGACCAAGGGGGTGAGCCACCACGACTGCTGGGACCAGATGGCCGGCTCAGGGGAACACTATGTGCAAGTGTCTGACGACAAGGGCGAGCAGGAAGCAAGTCAAGACAAGAGGTAAGGTCAAGGTATCTTCATTAAGAACTTCAGGATAGCATTCAGTGCGAACGTGAAAACAAGCAACACAGCAGGGTGCGTGCGTGGGCAGCCAAGGTCCATAGCATGGTACGTGCCAGGTGGCACGCCTGGTACAGGCAAAGGCACAATGGCCTCGGACTCCGGACAGTTGGTAACGATCGACATGATCAGGGCATCAGTCTGCGGACATCAGCTCCGGAGCAGCAGGCTGCAGTCATCAGGCTTACGATCTCTGGCAGCGATCGGCAGGTTCCGGGCATCCGGCAGGCAAACCAGGGTTCAGGCAGGGAGGCACAACAGATCTCCAGGCATGGTGCGTGTTAGGGAACATGCCGAGGTCCAAGGCTAGGTGCAAGGCAGGGTGCGTGTGTAGGGGACACGCCAGGGTTCAAAGCAAGGTGCAAGGCAAGGTGCGTATGTAGGGAACACGCCAGGGTTCACAAAACGAGACAGGGTGCATATGTAGAGCACAAGGTACAAGACAGAATGCGTGTGTAGAGACACGCCAAGGCACAAGGTACAAGACAGAGTGTATAGAGACATGCCAAGGTTCACAAAACAAGACAGGGTGCGTGTATAGAGACAATCTTTCTGTTTCTATATATGTGCAGGAGTTTACATATGTGTATGTATATATGTATGTGTATACAGGTGGGTATATGTGTGCATATATGCATATGTATTTATTATTTTATTTTTTTCTTTTCCAGACTTAATAGTATGCGGAAATAAGGTATTCATAATTTTTTTTTCCCCCTTCTTCTTCTTCCTTTTGTTTTGGTGGTTTGTGTTCTTTTTCAATTGAACAAAACGACCTTCTTAGGTTGTTTCATATATTTTTTTTCTAAATCATACATTCTCATTTATACTAAGTGTTACAACTTATATTAAAATATCAGATTTTTATATTTGACAGATCTGGTTCATTTTTGCCATTTCCACATTTTCATTTTACTATATATTACACCACCGCCATTATTTGGTGAGTGATATGCCACATTTCCTGTATTTCCCCTTTGATTGTGTGACACATTTCCTGTATTCATCACTATCATTAAGATAGTTCCAGATCACCTGCGCTAGCATTGTTTTTGTTTTTTTGCCACACGTCCTGTTTTTCTTCCCCATTTCCGTCATCTAGCGCGCAGTGCGCACACGCGATTAGCATTATGATACGCGTTCATTGAATTCACAGCTGTAGTTAAGATAGTTCCAGTGCGCCTGCGCTAACGTTGGTTCTTACCACACTTCCTGTCTCTCTTCCCCACTTCCGTCATCTAGTGCGCCTGCGCGATTAGCGCTATGATGCGCATTCATTGAATCCACAGCTGTATTGCATTTCACGAGTTATTGGGTGCATAAATAAACTTACTTCTCCTTCTCTCACACACTCTTCCTTACCAGACGGTGGCGTGGTCCCCGGTGCTCTGAGTCATTATTATGCAGGTCTGCTTACATGTCATTTTTTCCTTTCTGCTTTCCTGGGCTGTATCTTTACTTAGTATTCAGACTTTGTTTTCCTTCTTTATTTCTTAGAACATATAAGAGTGGAACATATGATCACACAGGAACTTACTTTTATTGATTTGTCCACTTTCTTTATGATACCTTATGACCACTTTCAAATTTCTATATGCGCATATATTTACATATATAATGTGTTTCCCTTTTTTTAACAGAGTATTAGGATTTATTCACCGGATGGAATCATTATGTTTATGATGTTTATTCAATTTGTCTACTATTTTGATTTATTTTCTATATAAACCATGTATTAAAATGGTAAATTGTCTCCCAACATACTTTGTTAACTATATGTTATGGTTACTTTATTTCTTTATAGATAAAACCCTTGATAAAGGCTTGAAAGAGCTGAAACGTTGGGGATTCTGTATTGTCTTATGTTCAATGTTCCAACAAATAAATATTTTCTTGCAAAAGAAACGTTATTTTTACCTCAGGTTTTACACTATAGATTTATCAGTTTTCCTGGAGGCTGGATTAGCGTTCCCCATTTTGAATAATCGATCTAGAGACACGCCAAGGCACAAGGTACAAGGCAGAGTGCGTGTGTAAAGACACGCCAAGGCACAAGGTACAAGACTGAGTCCTGCGCGTGCAGAGAGACACGCCAGGGTCAGGGTTCAAACATGTAAATCAACAGCCGCGGAGACACCATCACGTTTCTCAACGCAAGCATTTACTAGCCAGTGTCACGCGGCGGCTGCCGCGCACTCCTTCCCTTACCTCCCCCCGGCCCCAGCTCACCCGCTCGCCGGCGGCCTCCTCGCTTCGGCGCCGGCTGCTGCGGGCCACGACGCAGTCTCTCCCGGCCATCCTTCCTCGGCCGGCGACCGTCTCCGTCCGGCCCTCTGGATCGCGCCAGGTGCGCGCCCCCGCTCCTCCTCCTCGGCGGGCGCGCGTCCACTCTATGGCCGGGCGCGCGCTCTCCTCCTCCTGAGGACGCGCGCCTCCTCCTCCAACTGGAGGTCACGAACCGGAAGGCCTCCCACTTCCCTATATCAGGCCGCCTCCTCCTGCGGGCGATGCCTGACTATCACTAGACCTTGCTAGTGACTCTGGCCCGCTCTCCTTGTGCTTCCATGCCTCCAGACCTTCTGTTACTCATTCCTCCTTGTTGTCTCTCCTAGGCTCAGTGTCTCCAAGCCGTTCCCGCCACTTCTGTGTCTCCAAGCCGTGCCGTCTCTCCTGTGTCTCCTAGCCGTGCCCGTCTCTTCTGTGCCGCCAACCCGTGCCTGTCTGTCCTGTGTCTCCAATCCGGATCTACCTGTCTGTCCGCTGAAACGTTCCCTGGGTACCAGCTGCCGTGGTGATAGTTACCCGCGGGCTTGCCCCATACACTCCCTGTATAGGGGGTGGTCCACCTGGTCAGCTCGCCCTCGGGAGGTTCGTTGCCACGGTCTAGTGGGTCCACCCCAGGAGTACCTTACAGTATAGTCAGGCCATGGATCCCACTGGTACCTCGACCCCGACCCAAAAGGAACATTTGTTCCTTCGTGAGAACCAGGCGAGGATCATGTCGTTCCTCAAATCGAAGGAGTCCCGACTGTCGTCTTTGCAAACCTCCGATCCGGGAATTGCCTCCCAAATCTCCGGCTTACAGCAGGAACTGGCTCAGCAGCGCGACACCCAGGCCCATATTTTGAATTATATAGCCTCTGTAGATAACCGCTTACTAGCCCTACAGACGGCAGCCGCTGTCCCGGCGCCTGTGGCAGTTCCACACTCCTCCCCCCGGTTGGCCAAACCCCCACGCTATAGCGGAGATCCCAAACTCTGTCGGGGGTTCATTAACCAGTGCCAGTTGCATTTCGAGTTGGCACCCCTACAGTATCCTTCCGACCGGGCCAAGGTGGCCTTTATGATTTCCCACTTTGAGGGTGAGGCACTGGCCTGGGTAAATCCCTTGTGGGAGCGTGATGACCCGATAGTCTCCCAGCTCGCGACCTTCTTGGAGACCTTTCGTAAGGTCTTAGATGAGCCCGGTCGCCTGGTCTCCGCCACCGAGTCTTTATTTTGCCTTCGCCAGGGTACCCTCTCGGTGGAACAGTACGCCATCCAGTTCCGTACGTTATCCTCTGAGCTTGGGTGGAACAATGAAGCCCTGGCTTTTTGGCGTGGCTTGTCGGTCCGAATCAAGGACGAGTTGGCAGGCAGGGATACACCCACGTCTTTGGAGGATCTCATCTCGCTGGCAACACGAATTGATCTGCGTTTCCGGGAGCGTTCCCGCGAGGTCGCCAGGGAGAGAAGGCCCACTCGTTTTTCCCCTCCGACACACAGCCCTCCACGCTCGCGGTCTTCCGCCTCGGCCGCAGCTCCCGAACCCATGCAAGTGGACCGACTCAGGCCCGCGGAGCTACGCCGCCAGGAGAGACTCGCTCATGGTCTTTGTCTTTATTGTGGCAGCGCCTCCCATCTCTTGCGTTCCTGTCCTGTGAGGCCGGGAAACTCCTCCGCCTAGGACAGGTAAGAGAGGCCTCCCTAGGTGTCATTGATACCTCTCTACCCCTGACCCTTTCTATTTTGTTTCTCCTGGGCTCCAAACGTTTTTCGGAGATAGCCTATATTGACTCAGGGGCTGCTGGAAATTTTATCCAACTCGAGGCGGTGAAGAGATAAGGGATACCTGTCAGGTCCTTGGAGGTTCCCCGGCAGTTAGCCTCTGTCGACGGCGCTCCCTTGCACGAGGCCGTTACCCTGGTCACTGAAGAGCTGGAGTTACAGATCGGGGTTCTGCACCGTGAAAGGATAGCCTTCTTCGTGCTGCCGTCTTTGTCCCACACCGTGCTCCTGGGCCTTCCGTGGTTGCGGATGCATGAACCTGTCCTGGATTGGCGGTCCGGGGACATTCTTCGATGGGGCCGCTTCTGCCAGACTAGATGTCTCCGTCCAGTACAACCCCTCAAATGCTCGTCTCCTGTCTCGGGCCCTGCGGAGTTGCCTTCGGCTTACTGGGCCTTTGCGGACGTCTTCGATAAGAAGGAGGCAGAGGTCCTTCCACCGCACCTGCAATATGATTGTCCTATCGAGCTTGTTCCTGGTTCAACCCCGCCCCGGGGGCGGATCTATCCGTTGAGTCCACTCGAGTCCCAGGCCATGACCGAATATGTACAGGAGAATTTGGCCAGGGGCTTCATCCGGAAGTCATCTTCTCCCGCTGGAGCTGGGTTCTTTTTTGTCAAAAAGAAAGACAGGTCTCTGCGCCCCTGTATTGACTATCGAGGTCTCAACGAGATTACCGTTAAGAATAGATATCCTCTACCTCTCATCCCCGAGTTGTTCGACCGGCTACGTGGGGCGCGAATCTTTTCTAAATTGGATCTCCGTGGAGCCTACAATCTCATCCGTATTCGCTCCGGAGATGAGTGGAAGACCGCCTTCAACACCAGGGATGGACACTACGAGTATCTCGTCATGCCCTTTGGGTTATGCAACGCTCCCACGGTCTTTCAGGAATTTGTGAATGACATTTTCCGAGACCTTCTGTATTCCTGTGTGGTCGTGTACCTCGACGATATCCTTGTCTTCTCTCCTGATCTGTCCACCCACAGAAGAGATGTCCGCCGAGTACTGTTCCGTTTGAGGGAGAATCGCCTGTACGCCAAATTGGAGAAGTGCGCCTTTGAACAGTCTTCTCTTCCATTTCTAGGCTATATCATCTCCGACTCTGGCCTGCGTATGGATCCTGAGAAGGTCTCTGCCGTGCTTAACTGGCCATGTCCTCAAGGGGTGAAAGCCATTCAGCGCTTTCTCGGCTTCGCAAACTACTATCGGCAGTTCATCCCCCATTTTTCCTCTTTGACTGGCTCTATCTCGTCTTTGATCCGTAAAGGAGCCAACCCGCACGTCTGGACCCCTGAAGCAGAGGGAGCCTTTCTATCTCTGAAACGAGCATTTGCCACGGCTCCCGTACTCCATCGCCCTGAGGTCAACAAACCATTCGTCCTCGAAGTAGATGCATCCGCGACTGGAGCTGGAGCAGTTTTGTCTCAAAAGTCTTCTTCTGGTAGGCTCGTTACGTGCGCTTTCTTTTCCAAGTCATTCTCCCCCCCAGAGCGGAATTATTCCATCGGAGACCGAGAACTGCTTGCCATCAAGTTAGCCCTAGAGGAGTGGAGATACTTACTGGAGGGCGCCGCACATCCCTTCACAATCTTCACAGACCATAAAAATCTAGCTTACCTTCGGTCTGCACAAAGACTCAACCCTCGGCAAGCCAGGTGGTCTCTGTTCTTCGGTCGATTCGATTTTGACCTGCATTTTCGTCCAGGTAACAAGAACCTCAAAGCCGACGCCTTGTCCAGGTCCTCTCTTTCCACAGATGTCGAGGAAGAACCCGCGCATATCTGTTATGCGAGGCTTAGGTCGAAGGAGGCTGACAAAACTCGGGCCCCTGCGGAGTCCCTCAAACTAGGGAAAACCCTGTCTGACCCTCAACCCAGGGTTTTTGCTAAAGGTGCAAATGCCTGAGCCTCCAGCCTCTCCTTATCTCCTGCTCAGCCCTAAGCTGAACCCTCCACCCTCCACCCAGTGAGTTGTCAAACCACCAAAACCCACACAGTAATGACAGACAGGGAGAACTCAAACCACACCGCGCCGCAAACACACAGGACAATACTATAATGTGAACAGGGCAAAACAAAGCACAAATATAGGAAGGCGAAAAGGTAACAACGGATCATACGACACCAGATATGAATTTCTCTCTCCAACACCTCCACTCCAGACCGGAACCACTTGGCACAAAACACAAGCTATAATCGGCGACGCCCACAGGCCAGCACGACTATTTAAAGACCGTGGGCGTGACCAAACATCCCACCTGATTTCCAGCTAGATTAACCCCAGATAACCTGAGTAAAATCAAGCCGGCGCCACTGAGGCTATAGTGGACGGAGATGGAACTACCGCTGCCTGCCGGACGCTGTGGTGTGAACAGCGTCCGACATGACAGTACCCCGTCTTCTACGAGGGACCCCAGGGCCCTCAAGACTCATAGGACCCGGCTTGTCCGGATGACGGCGGTGAAAGGAACTGACCAGCCGATCCGCATGTATGTCCGAGGCTGGTACCCAAGACCTCTCCTCCGGACCATACCCCCGCCAGTGCACCAAATACTGAAGAGTACGACGCAGTACTCGAGAGTCCACCACCTTGGAGACTTCAAACTCTAAATCGCCATCCACCATGACTGGAGGTGGCATTGGCGTCGTGTCCACAGAGCCTACCACCTTTTTCAATAAAGACCTGTGAAACACGTTGTGTATCTTGTATACCGCAGGAAGCTCCAACCGATAAGCAACCGGGTTTATGATGGCAGCAATCTTAAAAGGGCCAATAAACCTTGGACCCAATTTCAATGATGGAATTTTGAGTTTTATGTTTTTAGTAGCTAACCACACCCAATCACCCACACACAGGTCCGGACCTGGCACGCGTCTAGTGTCAGCCACACGTTTGTATCTTGCACTCATGCTCAGCAATCGCTGTTTCACACTCCTCCAGACCGATGATAGTTGAACTCCTAACCGGTCCTCCTCTGGGACGCCCCCAGAGCCCCCCTGACGCAAGGTACAAAATTGAGGATGGTGCCCATAAACACAAAAGAACGGAGACTCTCCCGATGATTCTTGGCGGTGATTATTTAATGTGAACTCGGCCAAGGGAAGGAACGTCGACCACTCCTCTTGGTTGTCAGACACAAAACATCGCAAATACTGCTCCAGATTTTGGTTCATGCGCTCAGTTTGACCATTTGACTGCGGATGAAACGCCGACGAATGAGACAACTTGATCCCCAATCGTGAGCAAAAAGCTTTCCAAAACTTCGCCACAAACTGGGTACCCCTATCAGACACTATGTCCGACGGAACTCCGTGCAGTCTGACCACCTCCTGCACAAAGACCTGAGCCAACGTCTTCGCGTTGGGCAAGGAAGGCAACGACACAAAATGCGCCATCTTCGAAAATCGATCAACCACCACCAGGATGACCGTGTTCCCCGCCGAGGCAGGCAAGTCTGTGATAAAGTCCATGGAGATTTCTGTCCATGGCCTACTAGGTATCCCCAGAGGCTGTAGAGTGCCAGCAGGACGGGTTCTGGGCGACTTGGCCCTGGCGCACGTGATGCAAGCTGTCACGTAGGAAACCACATCCTGCTGGATTTTTGGCCACCAGAAGCGGCGTGATACCAGTTCCAAGGTGCCCCTAACCCCTGGATGACCGGCCAGGACCGAGTCGTGGTGTTCCCCCAACACTTTAAGACGAAGATGAAGGGGTACGAACGACTTATTAGCGGGAAGTCCTGGTGGTACCTCCTCCTGGGCCTCGGCAATCTCCGCCTCTACCTCAGTCGTGAGAGCCGAAACCACTACACCTTCCTGGAGGATGGGTACCGGGTCTTCCCGAGGTTCTCCCCCCGGAAAACACCTGGACAAGGCATCCGCCTTGGTGTTTTTCGCCCCAGGACGGTAAGTCACCAGAAAGTTAAAACGTGTAAAAAACAATGCCCAGCGAGCCTGCCTGGGAGACAGACGCTTGGCCGACTCCAGATAGAGCAGGTTTTTATGGTCGGTGATGACTGTGACCTGGTGGGCCGCCCCCTCCAAGAAGTGTCGCCATTCCTCAAAAGCCAATTTGATGGCCAACAACTCCCTGTTGCCGATGTCGTAATTCCGTTCGGCCGGCGACAGCTTCTTGGAGAAGTAGGCGCATGGACCCAAATTGCTCAAGGACGAGCCCTGTGACAGTACTGCCCCCACTCCCACCTCAGACGCATCGACCTCCACCGTAAAAGGTTTAGATACGTCCGGTTGCACCAGAATGGGGGCTGAAACAAAGCGGTTCTTCAGAAGCTCAAATGCACGTACCGCATCCTCAGACCAGATAGCGAGATTGGTACCTTTTTTCGTCATGTCCGTGAGCGGTTTGGCTATAGTAGAGAAATTCTTAATAAACTTCCTATAATAGTTGGCAAACCCAAGGAACCGCTGGGGCGCTTTTAGATTACCAGGCCGTTCCCATCGCAGCACCGCTTGCACCTTCGCGGCATCCATTTTAAACCCTGCGGCGGACACAATATATCCCAAAAAAGGCAACTCTTGAACAAAAAACACGCATTTTTCAAGCTTAGCATAGAGCTTATTCTCACGGAGCAGCTGTAACACCTGCCTGACATGCTCTAAATGAGTGTCCTGGTCGCTCGAATAAATAAGGATATCATCCAGGTACACAATCACAAATTTCCCCCCCAGAGCGGAATTATTCCATTGGAGACCGAGAACTGCTTGCCACCAAGTTAGCCCTAGAGGAGTGGAGATACTTACTGGAGGGCGCCGCACATACCTTCACAATCTTCACAGACCATAAAAATCTAGCTTACCTTCGGTCTGCACAAAGACTCAACCCTCGGCAAGCCAGGTGGTCTCTGTTCTTCGGTCGATTCGATTTTGACCTGCATTTTCGTCCAGGTAACAAGAACCTCAAAGCCGACGCCTTGTCCAGGTCCTCTCTTTCCACAGATGTCGAGGAAGAACCCGCGCATATCTGTTATGCGAGGCTTAGGTCGAAGGAGGCTGACAAAACCCGGGCCCCTGCGGAGTCCCTCAAACTAGGGAAAACCCTGTCTGACCCTCAACCCAGGGTTTTTGCTAAAGGTGCAAATGCCTGAGCCTCCAGCCTCTCCTTATCTCCTGCTCAGCCCTAAGCTGAACCCTCCACCCTCCACCCAGTGAGTTGCCAAACCACCAAAACCCACACAGTAATGACAGACAGGGAGAACTCAAACCACACCGCGCCGCAAACACACAGGACAATACTATAATGTGAACAGGGCAAAACAAAGCACAAATATAGGAAGGCGAAAAGGTAACAACGGATCATACGACACCAGATATGAATTTCTCTCTCCAACACCTCCACTCCAGACCAGAACCACTTGGCACAAAACACAAGCTATAATCGGCGACGCCCACAGGCCAGCACGACTATTTAAAGACCGTGGGCGTGACCAAACATCCCACCTGATTTCCAGCTAGATTAACCCCAGATAACCTGAGTAAAATCAAGCCGGCGCCACTGAGGCTATAGTGGACGGAGATGGAACTGCCGCTGCCTGCCGGACGCTGTGGTGTGAACAGCGTCCGACATGACAATATCTTGGACCCATCCAGGTTCATCACCATGGCACCGCTTTCTCTCCTCGCAACCCCACCAGGCAAGACTTTTGTTCCGGAGAAGGACCGAAGACGAATCCTCCACTGGGGTCATGCTTCCAAGCTGGCTGGTCATCTCGGCCATAAAAAGACACTTCTCCTGGTGTCCCGCTATTACTGGTGGCCGACTCTTTCCCAGGATGTCCGGGATTTCGTCGCCTCCTGCCTCTCGTGTGCCAAGATCAAGGTGCCTAGGCAGCTGCCTTCTGGTCTTCTACATCCGCTTCCAGTACCCTCGTCTCCTTGGCAACACATTGCCATGGACTCTATTACGGACCTACCCTCGTCTGCCAACTGTACTGTCGTCCTAGTGGTGGTAGATAGGTTTTCTAAGATGGCACACTTCATCCCTCTTCCCGGCTTGCCATCGGCCCCAGCCTTTTCGTTCAGCACATCTTCCGTCTTCATGGACTGCCCCAACATATTGTTTCAGACAGAGGAGTCCAGTTCACCTCTCGCTTCTGGAGAGCCCTATGCAGATCGATGCATGTCACCCTCGACTTCTCCTCTTCTTACCACCCACAGTCCAACGGTCAAGCTGAACGAACAAATCAAAGTTTGGTGAATTACCTCCGGCATTTTTCTAACATCCACCAAGATGACTGGTCTGAACTACTCCCGTGGGCTGAGTTCGCCTATAATAATCACGTCAGTGAGTCGTCTGGCAAGTCCCCTTTCTTTGTCGTCTACGGTCAACATCCTGGTGTACCTCTACCGGTTCCTCCCGCCTCGGGTGTACCGGCGGCTGATCTTCTGTCCGGTGAATTCTCCAGGATCTGGCAGGAGACCAAGACCGCTCTCGAGTTGGTACGTAACAGGGTTAAGAGACACGCAGACAAGAGGCGTCTGGATGTCCCGCCATATCACCCAGGTGATAAAGTTTGGCTAGCCTCCAAGTTTATTCGCCTCAAAATCCCGTCCCATAAGCTGGGTCCCCGCTATATTGGACCTTTTGAGGTCTTGTCCCGTATTAATGATGTCTCCTACAAACTACGGCTTTCCGCCTCTCTCCGCAACCCTAATGCTTTTCATGTGTCTTTGCTTAAGCCAGTTATCTTCAATCGTTTCCTTTCTAAGGCCCCTCACTCACCTCCGCCTGCCTCCGCAGACGATGTATTTGAGGATAGAGATATTTTGGCCATGAGAAAGCAAAAAGGGAAAACCTTTTTTTTGGTTGATTGGAAGGGTTTTGGCCCTGAGGAGAGGTCCTGGGAGCCCCAGGAGAATATCCAAGCTCCTCGAATCTTGGCTAAATTTTTTTCCGGTCTGCAGAGGGGGGCGTGTAAGGAGGGGGGTACTGTCACGCGGCGGCTGCCGCGCACTCCTTCCCTTACCTCCCCCCGGCCCCAGCTCACCCGCTCGCCGGCGGCCTCCTCGCTTCGGCGCCGGCTGCTGCGGGCCACGACGCGGTCTCTCCCGGCCATCCTTCCTCGGCCGGCGACCGTCTCCGTCCGGCCCTCTGGATCGCGCCAGGTGCGCGCCCCCGCTCCTCCTCCTCGGCGGGCGCGCGTCCACTCTATGGCCGGGCGCGCGCCTCCTCCTTCAACTGGAGGTCACGAACCGGAAGGCCTCCCACTTCCCTATATCAGGCCGCCTCCTCCTGCGGGCGATGCCTGACTATCACTAGACCTTGCTAGTGACTCTGGCCCGCTCTCCTTGTGCTTCCCTGCCTCCAGACCTTCCGTTACTCATTCCTCCTTGTTGTCTCTCCGAGGCTCAGTGTCTCCAAGCCGTTCCCGCCACTTCTGTGTCTCCAAGCCTTGCCCGTCACTCCTGTGTCTCCAAGCCGTGCCGTCTCTCCTGTGTCTCCTAGCCGTGCCCGTCTCTTCTGTGCCGCCAAGCCGTGCCCGTCTGTCCTGTGTCTCCAATCCGGATCTACCTGTCTGTCCGCTGAAACGTTCCCTGGGTACCAGCTGTCGTGGTGATAGTTACCCGCGGGCTTGCCCCATACACTCCCTGTATAGGGGGTGGTCCACCTGGTCAGCTCGCCCTCGGGAGGTTCGTTGCCACGGTCTAGTGGGTCCACCCCAGGAGTACCTTACAGCCAGGTCTTTCACCGGGAAGGAACAACCATGGGAAGGGCAGTCTCCAATGAAGGAAACCACCTATGCCAAAACATGGTATCCATCCACAGACAGCTGTTTCTGGGTATTGCCCCTCATCAGTGTGGAGTAGGAAACTGGCTAGTAGGAGCAATGCCTAGTAAAGACTGTGAAAAATGAGGATGAATGACCTCATGGAGATCAACATCCAACACTGCGGAGACACCATAACATGTTTCTCAACGCAGTGATGCTAGAGCAATGCCCCCATTCCTTATGGGAAATATGCAAAAACATGTAAATCAACAGCCGTGGAGACACCATCACATGTTTCTCAACGCAAGCAATGACTAGCCAGGTCTTTCACCGGGAAGGAACAACCACGGGAAGGGCAGTCTCCAATGAAGGAAACCACCTATGCCAAAACATGGTATCCATCCACAGACAGCTGTTTCGGGGTATTGCCCCTCATCAGTGTGGAGTAGGAATCTGGCTAGTAGGAGCAATGCCTAGTAAAGACTGGGTCAGGGTTCAAGGCAGAGTCCTGCGCGTGCAGAGGGCACGCCAGGGTTAGGGTTCAAAGCAGGGTGCATGCTAGGAGCCACGCCAAGGTTCAAGGCAGGGTGGGTGCTAGGAGCCACGCCATGGTTCAGGGCAGGACGCGTGCTAGGAGCCACGCGGGAGGCACGCCTCACTGGCCAGTGCACACGGCTGTAACGCTAGCACGAGGCACGGCTAAGGCACAGGAGGTGGGCAAGGGAACCTTCATGCTAGGAGCCACGTCAGGTTCAAGGCAGGATGCGTGCTAGGAGCCACGCCAGGGATCAAGGCAGGGTGCGTGCTAGGAGCCATGTCAGGGTTCAAGGAAGGGCTGCGTGCTAGGAGCCATGCAGGAGGCACGCCTCACTGGCCAGTGCACATGGCTGTACACAAACACGAGGCACTACTACGGCACAGGAGGTTGGCAAGGGGAACCCATGCCGGGGTTCAAGGCAAGGACAAGCAAGGAACAAGGCAAGACAGGGTGCGGAAAATGGAGCAGAAACATAGGCAGAAACAGAGCTAGGTCAGAGCGAGGACAGAGTCTAGCAGCGGAGCGTAGGCGGAAGCCCAGATCCGGGCCAATGGAGTACCTTGGGACTAGACATAGAAACGTGCCAGAGAGCACAATAGAACAGAGTATGGAAAACCAGGCTGAGACAAGAAACATGAGAAGTACTACAAGGGTCAGAATAGCAAAAGACCAGACATAGCGAAACAGACAAAGCAGAGAACAGATGAAGGACTACAAGGCAAAGCAAGGCAAGGACAAACATGGCACAAGAGACAAACATAAGACAAGGCACGGGACAAGAGACGGAGTACGAGCACAGAGCGTGTGCAGAGACGCACAACAGGGCAGAGTGCAAGGGCACAGAATACAGGGAGCGACCGAGCAGACCAAACAGCCATGCAGGGAAGCAACACAATAATCAGGCCCTGACCATAGGGAGGGGCGGTCTGATATAGCACCATAGCACCAGTACTTCCAGGTCAAGACCAGGGGAGAACTTTCAGTTCAGATCCTACAGGATCACAGAGAGCAGTCACATGACCAGGGATTCCAGACATGCAGAGATGATTGCAGAACCAGACAGTGCTGGAGCCTAGGAAAGGTCACATGATCAGGGGTTCCAGACATGCAGAGATGATTGCAGAACCAGACAGCGTTGGAGCCTAGGAAGGACACATGATCAGGGGTTCTTGGAACACAGAGATGATCACAGAAGGCAGAGCAGAAACGCAGGCATCTTGCAGCCCAACAGTCATGAGGTGAGTGTGCACACTGCTCTAGGGAACATGCAGGATAGCAGACATGAGATTTGCGCGCACACCGCTCCAGGGGTCATGAGGCAAAACAGACATGGCGGTTGTGACAATTCCATGGCCTATATATCTTCCTACGCCAACTTGGTGCTCTCCACAAGGAAAAAATGTACCCGTTAGGTCTTCATTAGGAGCTCCATGAATTGGTTTTTCATGGTTGATCAATCCTACTCTAGATCATTGTGTGTAGTTTCACAAGTCAGAAATGTACAGGATGGAAAATAACAGCTTAGGGTGGTGTATAATGTATGATTCATTTTGGCCTTAAAATCGATAATCAGTAAAAAAAAAAAAAAAAAAACTGTAGTGTGCATAAGACCGTATATTAAAACTTGTGTAAACACATTCCTACAAATTTCCCCTAATGAACTGTATTTTTATTTCCATATTTCCATTGAGTCTTGCAAATTACCGGACTATAAAACAACTTTATGCTAATTTATCATTGATCCTAATGGCACAATACCAAACTAAGTCAATAACAACAGTAGCTTGTTGCTTGGACACCCCCTGGAAAGCAGTAAAAACATGACTCCATTGACAATAAGGGAACACAACCATGCCGGAGAAGAAGAAACATTTAATTTTTAATAAAGATATTTATCTTTATTATGTCCTCGGTGACAGTTTTCAATTGTCTTTTCATATATCCCTCCTAAAAAATGGCAAATTATCCTATCTACTGTACAGCACAACAGATAACAGTGCAGCATGCGTTAATGATAATTATCGTTACATAGTATAATTTCCTTTTCATTTATCATAAAAGCAAATATTGTGATGTAAAAAGGCAGAGCACTCGTAAAGAAAATGCTGAGACTTCTAGTGCAAAAAGGAAACCAGTGAATGTTACATCTTCTCCACCAGTACCGGATCCTGCTATGTCTTCTTCTGTCACCATGCACTTGGGTATTCATTCTTCCGGCGGCACTGGTGATAGAAGAGATGTTGGAACCAGAAGTTCTGGACGGCTCACGCTCTGTCCAGCCATTTAGATTAGGTTGGTTGGGACCTGTATTGCCATTTAGACTGGCAGTATGGGTGTGCTTGCTGTCCAGCTGGAGTTATCAGCTCCCAGCTCCAGATCACCACACCCTACTTAATCTGCCAGCTTACTGCTGGAAGCTGCCAGATACAGTCTTGTTTTTCTCTGGCTCAGTCCTGTCTCTTTAGTTCTTTATTGTATAATTTTTCCTTGTTTTGACCTCGACTTGTGTTTCTGACTAATCTTGCATCACCTGATTTTGTACTTTTCCTGCCCTCATGTTTCTGACCTGGATGCCTCACCACTCCTGCCAGTCTGCTCCACCAAACAGCAACTGATTCAGGGGCCCCAGCCCAGAGGCCCCTGTTTAAGTCCCAATCCCTGTACAGGGGTTAAAGAGTGAAGACCCAGGAAACACTTGGAATCTAGTAATTGAAGTGGCTTGGGCTATGCCTGTCTATGGTTGCCATTTTAGAGCTGCCAAATGACCCCTGACAGAACGTCCTTACAGTAAAAAATTCAAGATGCAGGATACAGTGGGGAAAAAAAGTATTTAGTCAGTCAGCAATAGTGCAAGTTCCACCACTTAAAAAGATGAGAGGCGTCTGTAATTTACATCATAGGTAGACCTCAACTATGGGAGACAAACTGAGAAAAAAAAATCCAGAAAATCACATTGTCTGTTTTTTTTTCATTTTATTTGCATATTATGGTGGAAAATAAGTATTTGGTCAGAAACAAGCAATCAAGATTTCTGGCTCTCACAGACCTGTAACTTCTTCTTTAAGAGTCTCCTCTTTCCTCCACTCATTACCAGTAGTAATGGCACCTGTTTAAACTTGTTATCAGTATAAAAAGACACCTGTGCATACCCTCAAACAGTCTGACTCCAAACTCCACTATGGTGAAGACCAAAGAGCTGTCAAAGGACACCAGAAACAAAATTGTAGCCCTGCACCAGGCTGGGAAGACTGAATCTGCAATAGCCAACCAGCTTGGAGTAAAGAAATCAACTGTGGGAGCAATAATTACAAAATGGAAGACATACAAGACCACTGATAATCTCCCTCGATCTGGTGCTCCACGCAAAATCCCACCCCGTGGGGTCAGAATGATCACAAGAACGGTGAGCAAAAATCCCAGAACCACGCGGGGGGACCTAGTGAATGAACTGCAGAGAGCTGGGACCAATGTAACAAGGCCTACCATAAGTAACACACTACGCCACCATGGACTCAGATCCTGCAGTGCCAGACGTGTCCCACTGCTTAAGCCTGTACATGTCCGGGCCCGTCCGAAGTTTGCTAGAGAGCATTTGGATGATCCAGAGGAGTTTTGGGAGAATGTCCTATGGTCTGATGAAACCAAACTGGAACTGTTTGGTAGAAACACAACTTGTCGTGTTTGGAGGAAAAAGAATACTGAGTTGCATCCATCAAACACCATACCTACTGTAAAGCATGGTGGTGGAAACATCATGCTTTGGGGCTGTTTCTCTGCAAAGGGGCCAGGACGACTGATCCGGGTACATGAAAGAATGAATGGGGCCATGTATCGTGAGATTTTGAGTGCAAACCTCCTTCCATCAGCAAGGGCATTGAAGATGAAACGTGGCTGGGTCTTTCAACATGACAATGATCCAAAGCACACCGCCAGGGCAACGAAGGAGTGGCTTCGTAAGAAGCATTTCAAGGTCCTGGAGTGGCCTAGCCAGTCTCCAGATCTCAACCCTATAGAAAACCTTTGGAGAGAGTTGAAAGTCCGTGTTGCAAAGCGAAAAGCCAAAAACATCACTGCTCTAGAGGAGATCTGCATGGAGGAATGGGCCAACATACCAACAACAGTGTGTGGCAACCTTGTGAAGACTTACAGAAAACGTTTGACCTCTGTCATTGCCAACAAAGGATATATCACAAAGTATTGAGATGAAATTTAGTTTCTGACCAAATACTTATTTTCCACCATATCAAGAAAAAAGAGGGGGAGAAGCCAGCGCTGCTTGTGGTCAGAACGTAATACAAAAAGTGTGAAAACACACATAGGTTTCAATCTGTATTCAAAAATGAGACATTTAGCAAAAAATTGATCAATTGTTTGAGCTACCCCGCCACGTCAAGGCAGTCTCGTATGGTGAGTCCTACTCTACGTTTTTTATATTCGCTGTACCATTACGGCCTCCTAAATGTATAAAAGCAAGACCTCATTACATGCACACTGTACCTCAAGCATTTCAGAATCGCTCCTATGGCACCAGAGAGGACAAGCGCAGATAAAGATTAGCCAGGTCCATGCAGACATTTCAGGTCCAACCTCCACACTGCCTGTCCAGCACCACATGATAAAGGACGATCCAGGCCCAGATACAGGTGCGTAATCAAATAAAGCCTAGGGCAGGGCAGGGCTGCCGTTTAATGTGAACAGCAGCCTAGATCAATCACTAAGAAAACAGAAAGAATGGCGAGTCTCCAGATCTCAACCCTATAGAAAACCTTTGGAGAGAGTTGAAAGTCCGTGTTGCAAAGCGAAAAGCCAAAAACATCACTGCTCTAGAGGAGATCTGCATGGAGGAATGGGCCAACATACCAACAACAGTGTGTGGCAACCTTGTGAAGACTTATAGAAAACGTTTGACCTCTGTCATTGCCAACAAAGGATATATCACAAAGTATTGAGATGAAATTTAGTTTCTGACCAAATACTTATTTTCCACCATAATATGCAAATAAAATGAAAAAAAAAACAGACAATGTGATTTTCTGGATTTTTTTTTCTCAGTTTGTCTCCCATAGTTGAGGTCTACCTATGATGTAAATTACAGACGCCTCTCATCTTTTTAAGTGGTGGAACTTGCACTATTGCTGACTGACTAAATACTTTTTTTCCCCACTGTATGTAATGGCCAGAAATAGTATTATTTCTCATTTATACACACATGACAGGTAATACTGAAAAGTCACTTTAAAATGGAGGTTACACTTTAGCTCCCCAAGAGTCAGAGGGTGCAGAGTAGGTGGAAACTAAAATCAGTGCTGAACTGCATAAGAAATAAATCAAATTAAATGGTTGGAATCATCTAATGTTTCTCTATGAAATCACAAAAAGCATGTGTAAACTAAAATCTATAGTGATCTACATAAAAAAGTTAATTGGAAGTAAAATTAAACAGCTTCAAGTTTCAAACTTTACCACTTTACACCCTCTTACCCTTGGGGAGTTATGTGGGTGAAAACTAAAATTTGTGCTGAACTTGTCTATTTGAAGGTTCAAAAACACTTTTCCTCCTAGTGGCAATTCTAGTATTTCCTTACCTGGTCCAGTTCCACAGCAGCAGGATCTGCCATGTCCATATTTGAACAGGAAAATCTATTTCGATCTGCTCAAATACTGCAAAAGGGGAGATAGCGCAACACCTACCTTTGGATTAAACTTCCTTTAGGTAGATATGAACGTTGGGGTTCCTTGGGATTGGAAACATTTTAAGGAGTTTTCCCCACCCAAAAAAATATTATAAGAACCCTGAGGAGCAAACTCCAGGCCTCCTGTGCATAATATGATGTCTAGTCCTGCCGAGATGTTGTTTCATTCCACGTATCTTATGATCAACTGTGAATGGAGCCTTTCTTTAAAGAAAGGCTGTTTCTTATATCTCACTGTTACTTTAATGAGCTGTGTCTAGATAGTTTAATGAATTCTGTTTTTGTAAATTTATGAATGCTTCACTGATTATTTCTCAAAAATATGGTTCTACTTTATAACCTCGGCTTGTTAGGATGGTGCAAAACTGCCTAGTTATTAAATTCATGTGACTAAAGAGAGATTGGATTGGGGTGGATTGTAATGGTAAAAATATTGAACTGCCAGCGCAAATGAAGTCTTTTTAATTGATTGTCTTAGAAGATGAACAGGTGAGCAGGTGTAACACAAAATGTTCACAGTGCCTGGAATGTATAACAAGATTAGATATCACTTCAGATGTGAGGATGGGGCTGTTAAGGAGAATTAATCATAAGACGAAATCTAATCTACTGTAGGATCATGGGCAAGGTCCAATAGATCCATGGACATCTTGAGATCCGAAAACTGTGACTCCATGGACCTTGACTACAGAGGCAACTGTGAATGTGATAGATTTCTCTAGTCACCTTCCACGACAGCCATATCGGAGGATGTCTCCCCGCCCTAATGGGGGACAGGAAATGCACATAACTTTCCCCTTCCTGCTACCACCAGTGTTTTTCCTGTCCCCTATGGGGCATGAAAAGGTCCTGATAGTGCTGCCATGGCCGGCGACCAGAGGCACTACAACATCAGAATACCTGTGACCGCCGGGCAGCCAATGGTCGGGGGCTCTGCTCTCCTCCATGGGAAGGCTGCTCCCATCTCCACTTCGGTGGTACTCGGGACCCTTGCCCGCCCCTCTTGCGCTCCCTCAGTGGGGTAAAGCGGGGCAGTGCTGTGCGGCCGGGGTCCTCCTGGAGCTCCCCGGCATCCTCCTCCCCATGCAGCATGTGTCGGGACTGCGTGCACGTGCACACCAGAAGTGGCGTCAGGACTGGCGCCGAAATTCCGGTTTGCCTCCCACATGTGTGGAACGCACGCGCAGCCTGCAGTTACCAGACTGCGGATGCGGTCCGGGGCCCCAGCCACCGGCCCTTCCAGACCGAGCGGGACTGCTCAAGTCAGGCAGCCGCTAAGCAGCTTGACGCGGGTCGGGCACAATGGAGCACCGCCAACCCTCACAGGCGAAGGGGTGAGTGTGCAGGGGCATCTGCTGAGCAGCTGGAGAATCAGCTATGGAGAAGGGGAGATTAGAATGACCCCCCCACCTGTGGACCGAGAGGAGGAGGAGCATACAACACGCTGGTGGACCTCGGTTATTCCAAATCCTGGACTGGGTGCGTCCAGGTAAGGAATTATCTGTACACTGTGACAGACTGACCATGGACGGGGACAAACCCTTACTGCCTGCTTCTGCGGAGCCCAGCGTTCACCCTCCTACTGTAAGAAGCAGGGTGGGTCCCCACTTTTCTGTCCAGGGGTAGTCTCGGAGGTGACTTAGTATGCCTTCTCTCTCTCTAAAGGGAGACCCTAAAAATGTGCATGTGTGGTTTCAGGCTTCCCTCTTCATATAGGAAGCTTTCTCAGCCCTGCACGGATGATGTATTACGTACAGAGCAGCCTCCCTACTGGACAGTATAAAAACTCTCATCACAGAAGTACAATCTTCTGTGGCGATATTTTCCCAGACCCGACACCACAGCCCCTCCTGCTAGAAGGAAATTGGCATCTGTGGAATCTGACTGACTCGGGCGAGATTGATACCTCTAACGCAGAGGAGGCTTGGGAAAATGAAGGTTCCACTTCCACCCCCAGTTCTGAAATTACTATTTCTCTTCCGAGGTTAGTATGGTGAGGAGGAAGTGGAATTCTCTATACAGTATGAGACGTTTGGGAGGGGCTGAAGCCTAAAACCCAAAGGGGTTATCCCATTCATGGATATATCCGGAATCTGGAGGAATGGGCCCTTCCCAAGAGAGACTTAGTGTCACATCAGAAATTGAGGAATTAGTCCCTTGGAGGGAAATTGCTCCTTATGGGAAATCCCTAAAGTGGACGTGCGGAGTCCAGGGTATCTAAAAGAGCGGCTCTTCCATTTGAGGGCAACTTGCTTAGGAAATCCTGGGACGCCTCCACAACCCTGCTTGCCTGTTCCGCTGGTTGCGCACGCTGGAGGATCACCTCACTCGGGGGACCTCTAGCCATCAGGCAATCGACAGGTCCGGGGAAGAAACCCTTGACTCACTTCCACTATTACAAAGCGACAGGGTTCCTAGTGGATGCTTCCGCTAAGTCCGTCCAGGTAGCAGCAAAATCTGCAGTCCTCTCCAACTCAGCCAGCTGTGGCTGAAATCTTGGGGAGGAGACTTTACGATTCCCTTTCAGGGAAATTATTACTTGGCTCAGCTCTGGATCATATCCCAGAGGAAGCCACTGATAAAAAGATGTCTCCTCCAGAACAGCCGTTAAGCAGCTTAAGGCTGGGCCCGGACCAGATTCCTCCCAGAGAGAATTCAGGGGGACGGGCAAAAATGGGCCGGTGGAGTTATCCTAAAGGAGGTAAGGGCAGAATATTCTTGCCCCCATCAACAGCAAGGAAGGTATTGGTGACTGCAACGTACTGATCACTACAGCGTACTGATCAATACAACGACAGTTTGCAATTTTCACAAATGACGGTTCTCCGGTCGGGGGCTGATTATCGAATTGCATAGATCGTTGCAATCCATATCCTCAAACCAATGGGTCATTTGCACCATTCGCAATAGACTGAGATTGAGGTTCGAGAGTCCTCCCCCTCAATGCCTAAGAGTGACGTCCCTGCAGGCGCACCTCCAAAAAATCCTTGCTGTCAGACATAAAAACACTTCTGCAAGCATGTAGGCTGTACTTGACTGCTCCCGTCAGGAATGATCTCAGTTCCACAACAGACTTGCCTCTCCGTATGTGTAAACCCTCATCAGACAGGGTCATAATAAACTTAAACCCTTGAACCAAGTGGTAAATTATAGAAGATGGCGTTGGTCAAGTCAGGCCACCAGCCATTCTAGGCTGAGCATGACTGCAGTTGTCAGGTGGCGGCCGCTGGCCAGCTTGGGGCTGGGCTGGGTCCAGAATGGGAGACAAGCCTGCAATCACGGGTCATGCATTTAACAATCCCCCTCATCGGACAAAATTGTGTGACTGGCCACAATGGACTGAGGGACGCTTTCTTTCACATCCCGATTCATCAAGATGGGGAATTCCTCAGGTCCCAGGGTCCCCAGGTCAACCACTACCAGTTCAATGTCCTGCCGTTCGGGGTGTCATCAGCCCCTCGAGTGTTTACCAAGATAATGACAGAGGCAATGATCTTCATTTGCCAGCAGGGGATTTGCATTTTCCCATACTTAGACGACCTTCTAATAATGGTTCCATCCACATCTCACCTGAACCAGGACATAGAAAACTCCCTGGAGATTTTACAGTCCTTGGGTTGGATCCCCAACCTGGAGAAATCAGACCTTCCTTCTTCAAGGAAGAAGTTCTTAGGGATACTCCTGGAATCAGGAAAGCGAACATCTTTTTTACCCAGGAACAACAACTCGACTTGGTTAGAGGACCTCCAGGTTCAGAGACCAGAGAGCACCAACCCTGAGAGACTCAAATGTCCATCCTAGGTTCGCTTACAGCGTGCATCCAAGCTGTTTCCTGGGCTCAAGCCCATACTCGGACCCTTCAGTCCTATGTACTCCGGTGTTCAAAGAAGTATCGGAATACTCTGACCAAGGGAACCCCACTTCCTGGTCAGGTGAAGGTGTCTCGCCTATGGTGGCTGGACTACCAGAACCTCCAGCGGGGCGTCAGCTGGGATCAGCTCTCCCTGAAAATCGTCACCACAGATGCCAGTCAAAGTCTGGGGTGCTATAGTGGAGTATTCACACTTCCAGGGGGTATGGCACCCAGGCATCAGAACCAGCTCCTCAAATGTGAGAGAACTAAAAGCTGTAGAGGAAGTGTTAAAGGCAGGTACGTGGACAATGCAACTACAGTGTCCTACATCCGATACCAAGGAGACACGAAATACTTCAACCAAAAAAGTGGTGGCTGCAAGAATTTTTTTCTTTGGCAGAGAAACGTCTGTCCATATCAGCAGGCGGACTTCCTCAGCAGGAAGGACGTTCATTCTGGGGTGGAGCCTAGACCAAACAGTATTTTTGTCTCTGGTGTCAAGGTGGGGAAATCCCGATGTGGACCTTTTTGCCATCCGTCAAAACGCGAAGGTGGAAACATGTTTTTCCCTCAGTCCCACCGACGGAGCGTGGGGAGTAGATGCCGCCTCCCATCCAGGGCAGTTCGATCTGGCTTACGCCTTCCCTCCGATTCCCGTGATAGCGAAAACACTGCAGAAGATATTGGCAGAACAAGTCGCTACAATCCTAGTGGCTCTCATGTGGCCAGGGAGAAGCTGGTACGGAGCCCTATGGAACATGGCTCAGGAAGCCCCAATACTAGAGTTGAGCGAAACGGGTCGAAAAAATTCAAAAGTCGCCGACTTTTGGCAAAGTCGGGTTTCATGAAACGAAACCCGACCCTGGGATGAGGTCGGCCACGAGGTCGGCGACTTACGCGCCAAAGTCGCGTTTCAAAAGTTTGTTTTGCGCTCTTTTTCAGCCAATCAGGATCCACTGACACTGTGGGCAACGTGATGACATAGGCACGGGTCACCACCATCTTTCAGAAGGGCATGCAAGTGATTGGCTTGCTTTGGTGGGCGTCACAGGGGGTATAAAAGGGAGTGCACGCCGACCGCCATCTTACTTCTGCCGATCTTAGTATAGGGAGAGGTTGCTGCTGATTCTGTAGGGAGAGCGTTAGGCAGGGAAGAAGACAAAAAAACTGCTTCTGCTGCTAGCGATTTGGCCTGCACAACACACCAGTCACTGTGTGTGCAGTGCAAGGGGAGGCTATATAGTGGTGTATCAGTGGTGTTGGTTGTTGGGCTGCCTTCTAAGGCTTCCTGACATTCCTGCATTGCTGTTTACCCACTGCTCCGCAAACTGCTTTTTTAACAGCAATCCCAATTTTTTTTTTTGTCCTGCTGAGAAGAAAAAAAAACTGCTTCTGCTGCTAGCAATTTGGCCTGCACAACACACCAGTCACTGTGTGTGCAGTGCAAGGGGAGGCAATATAGTGGTGTATCAGTGGTGTTGGTTGTTGGGCTGCCTTCTAAGGCTTCCTGACATTCCTGCATTGCTGTTTACCCACTGCTCCGCAAACTGCTTTTTTAAAAGCAATCCAATCTCCCTTATCCTCTAGTCACTTTTGTCACAGCTGTGCCATCGAGCCTGTCACATAGCGCTCAGATATTCATTGGGCCTCACACAATCCAAAAGTGTCCAGTGTCCAAAAGTGTGTGCAGAGATTCAAAATCTCCCTTATCCTCTAGTCACTTTGGTCACAGCTGTGCCATCGAGCCTGTCACATAGCGCTCAGATATCAGTGGGCCTCACACAATCCAAAAGTGTCCAGTGTCCAAAAGTGTGTGCAGAGATTCAAAATCTCCCTTATCCTCTAGTCACTTTGGTCACAGCTGTGCCATCAAGCCTGTCACATAGTGCTCAGATATCAGTGGGCCTCACACAATCCAAAAGTGTCCAGTGTCCAAAAGTGTGTGCAGAGATTCAAAATCTCCCTTATCCTCTAGTCACTTTGGTCACAGCTGTGCCATCGAGCCTGTCACATAGCGCTCAGATATCAGTGGGCCTCACACAATCCAAAAGTGTCCAGTGTCCAAAAGTGTGTGCAGAGATTCAAAATCTCCCTTATCCTCTAGTCACTTTGGTCACAGCTGTGCCATCGAGCCTGTCACATAGCGCTCAGATATCAGTGGGCCTCACACAATCCAAAAGTGTCCAGTGTCCAAAAGTGTGTGCAGAGATTCAAAATCTCCCTTATCCTCTAGTCACTTTGGTCACAGCTGTGCCATCGAGCCTGTCATATAGCGCTCAGATATCAGTGGGCCTCACACAATCCAAAAGTGTCCAGTGTCCAAAAGTGTGTGCAGAGATTCAAAATCTCCCTTATCCTCTAGTCACTTTTGTCACAGCTGTGCCATCGAGCCTGTCACATAGCGCTGAGATATTCATTGGGCCTCACACAATCCAAAAGTGTCCAGTGTCCAAAAGTGTGTGCAGAGATTCAAAATCTCCCTTATCCTCTAGTCACTTTGGTCACAGCTGTGCCATCGAGCCTGTCACATAGCGCTCAGATATCAGTGGGCCTCACACAATCCAAAAGTGTCCAGTGTCCACAAGTGTCTGCAGAAATTCAAAATCTCCCCTGTCCTATAGACACCTTGTACCTTGTTTTACATTACTATATAGTTTGTTGGATTTTGTCTACATTTCTACCAAAAATGAGGAAGGCTGGTGGAAGAGGCCGTGGAATTGGGCGGGGGTTGGCAGCTGGTAATGATGGTGTTGGTGGTGGATCTGATGGTAGTGGCAAGAGCAAAATAGGACCGAATGCAGGAGGTGCTGACCCTGCGTCATCGTCTGGCTACATAAGGCCTCGAACGCTTAGTTTTCTAGGAGTTGGCAAACCGCTTTTAAAGCCAGAGCATCAGGAAAAAGTTTTGTCTTACATTGCTGACTCAGCCTCCAGCTCTATCGCCTCCTCTTCTTCAGTTGTAAAAAGTAAAAGCACTGAGTCGTCATTGGAGGCTCATGTTCATGAACCACACCTTTCCTTGTGTCCTTCACCCCAACCAAGATTGAAGGATGACGCAGGCCATACTACTGATTACTCCATGGAGCTGTTTTCACATACCATGCCTGGATTATCAAGTCAAATGGTGAATTACCCAGGCCAAGATGAATCTGACATGGAGTGCACTGATGCACAGCCGCTGATGGATGATTCTGCTGGTACATTCACTCAGAGCACTACATTGTCCTCGCAGTGTACAGAGCCAGATTCTGACCCTGATGAGATTCAGGTGCCCCTTCCCGCACACTATACCACCATACACGGTGACACAGAGGAAGGTGCACATGACATAGAAGAGGAGGTGATGGATGACCCAGTTGTTGACCCAGATTGGCATCCATTGGGGGAAGAGGGTGCTGCTTCCAATAGCTCAGATGAGGAGCATCCACAGCAGACATCGACATCGCAACAGCTGTTATCTGGCAGGCCCGGAGCACTCCAAAGACAGGTTCCAAACATCAAAAGAGTTGCTGGACAGCTTGTCCAGAGGGTCAAAAGATCACAGCGTGCTAGGCCGCAAAATGTCTGCCAAAGTAGGAAGAGTGCAGTGTGGCACTTTTTTGACCAAAATCCTCATGATCAGGCCAAGGTTATCTGTAAGAAGTGCGCAAAGACCTTTAGCCGAGGGAAAAATCTGAAAAATTTGAATACCAGTTGCATGCTTAGACATTTAACCAGCATGCACTTGCAAGCGTGGACACAACACCAAACCTCAAGTGCCACATGTGCAACTGATCACAACGAAGGTAGTCAGCAACGCTACATTGTTTCCCCCACTGTAAGCCCACCGGTTAGCACAGCAGCAAATGTTGAGGTGTCGTTGCAAGAGCACAGCAGTCAGGGAATCCCACTGTTATATCAACGAAAGACTGATTCTAGGCCATCAGAAAGAACACCAACTCCATCAC
This sequence comes from Dendrobates tinctorius, assembly GCF_039654945.1. Taxonomy (NCBI): domain Eukaryota; kingdom Metazoa; phylum Chordata; class Amphibia; order Anura; family Dendrobatidae; genus Dendrobates; species Dendrobates tinctorius. The sequence continues at coordinate 15,915,886 of NW_027361677.1, forward strand.
CATCATCAACCCTCTCTCAGTCCGCCCTGTCCACCTCTACTTCCACCATATGCAGCTCTCAAGTCCAGCTCACCCTCCCAGACACTATGAGTAGGTCAAGAAAGTACTCAGTCTCTCATCCGCGTACACTGGGTTTGAACGCCCACATTGCCAAACTAATCTCGTTTGAGATGATGCCCTTTCGGTTGGTGGAAAGCACAGCTTTCCGCGAACTCATGGCCTATGCAGTACCACGCTATGACCTACCCAGTCACCACTTCTTCTCTCGCAAAGCCATCCCAGCCCTCCACCATCATGTGAAAGACCGCATTGTCCATGCACTCAAGCAGTCAGTGAGCGGAAAGGTGCACCTCACAACTGATGCATGGTCCAGTCGGCATGGCCAGGGCCGTTATGTGTCCATCACTGCGCACTGGGTTAATGTGATGGATGCAGGGTCCACAGGGGACAGCGGTGGTGGGACAGTGCTGCCTAGCCCATGGTATAGGAAACAGTTGGCTGTAGGCGTTCGACCCTCCTCCTCCTCCTCCTCCAGAAGCGAAAGCTCGTCCACAGAGCGCAGTCATACGAGCACTCCATCTGCAGCTGCCACTGTTGCACACGATGTGTCCCCCTATCGAGCAGCTAGTGGAAAGAGTCAGCAGGCTGTGTTGCAGATGATTTGTTTGGGCGACAGACACACCGCCGAGGTGCTGGCCGAGTACTTGAAGCGACAAACTGAGTCATGGCTGGGCAGTGTACATCTTGAGGCAGGCAAGGTAGTTAGTGATAACGGCCGTAATTTTGTGGCAGCCATAGCCCTTTCAAAACTCAGCCGCATACCTTGCTTGGCTCACACCTTGAACCTGGTGGTGCAGTGCTTCCTCAAAAATTATCCGGAGTTAACAGCCCTGCTCCAGAAGGTGCGAAGACTGTGCGCGCACATCCGCCGGTCGCCTGTACACTCCGTTCGTATGCAGAAGCTGCAGCGATTGCTCCACCTTCCCAACCACCGCCTCATTATCGACATTGCAACAAGGTGGAACTCCACCCTGCACATGGTGGAGCGGCTGTGCGAGCAGAGGCAGGCCATAATGCATTTGTGGGAGGATACACGGCCAGGCACTTTGAGAGCAGACATGGAGTTGACAGGTGTGCAGTGGTCGAAGCTGAAAGACCTTTGTAAAGTCCTTCAGTGTTTTGAGGAATGCACACGGCTGGTAAGCGCAGACGACGCCATCCTAAGCATGAGCATCCCACTTATGCGTCTGCTCATGCAAACTTTGACGCACCTTAAGGAGCAGGCGTCTGCAGCCAATGTTGATGAAGAGGAGGAGGAGGAGGGAATCCTTGATGACATTCAGCCATTGTCTGCTCAGGGACCTCTCCTGGACGAGGTGGAGGAAGAAGAGGAGGAGGAGGATGATGATGGGGATGATTACTTAGGGGAGGAGGATGCATCTCGTGGGGCAAGTGAAAATGTTGGCGTGGCAAGGTCTGGTACAGGGTTTGTGCGTGACTGGAGGGATGTGGATTTGCCAGAAAGTGCTCCTCCACCCAGCACTCGCAGTGCATCATTGACACCGGGAACATTGGCCCACATGTCAGATTATGCCTTGCGGATCCTAAAAAGGGACCCCCGCATTGCCAAAATGATGAACGATGACGACTACTGATTGGCCAGCATCCTGGATCCACGCTATAAAGGCAAATTACAAAACATCATGCCACAGGAGAACCTTGACCTAATATTGGCTAATAAACAAGCAACTCTGGTAAATCGGTTGCTTGAGGCATTCCCAGCACACAGCAGCGGTGATGGTTCTCACATGAGCCGTATGGGCCGGGGGCAGCTTGGCAGAGGTGTTCGTGGTGCACACAGCAGAAGTGGCATTGGAGACAGGGGTTTCATGACAATGTTGTAGACTGATTTTTCAAATACCGCTCACACAACTGGTAATACTGCATCGATGGAAAGTGACAGGAGACAGCAGTTGTCAACTATGGTTACAAACTACTTTTCCTCCCATATCGATGTTCTCCCACACAGGTCATTCCCCTTTGACTATTGGGCCGCTAAACTGGACACCTGGCCTGAATTGGCCCAATATGCCTTACAGGAGCTCGCTTGCCCAGCTGCAAGTGTGCTATCGGAAAGAGTCTTCAGTGCAGCTGGATCAATCCTGACAGAAAAAAGGACCCGTCTGTCAACCCAAAATGTGGATGATCTAACCTTCATTAAAATGAACCACGCATGGGTTTCCAAGGATTTTGTCCCACCTTCCCCTGATGACACATAGGGTGACAGAAAAATGGCTTGCTTTGGTCCACCTCTTCCTGGTACTTCACCTATTTCGCCTTTTGCATCAGCTGAATGTCCAACATCAACATATGCCACTTTCTAAAACTCCCTAACTGTGCTGCCTCCCCCCCCATGGCCGGGGTCACCACCTAGCGCACGACACCGTGCGAGTGCCGTTGCCCTGGACAGGTGGGTAGGCCGACTCTTGGGCGCGGGCACTGGCACAGGGTCCCTCATAGTGCAATCAAGTGTCTCTGACGGTGGTGGTGCACACCCGCCGTCAGACACACCGCTGTACTATGAGGGGCCCAGTGCCAGTACCGACTCCCACGATTGGGCCCCCCTTGCTTGGGCAGGGCCCCAGCATTTGCAATCTTTACCTCTCCCTGCTCCTCCGCTGTGTAATCTGGGCCGTCAAATCCATACTGTGCCTGACACTGTCTGAGCCTGCCTCCTGAGACATATATTTTGAATGTGTACGCTATCCATACATGTTATCTGGGGATACGGTACCCTTTCTAACCTTTGTGCAATCACGTGCAATCCATACTGGGCCTAACACCGTCTGAGCCTGCCTCCTGAGACATATATTTTGAATGTGTACGCTATCCATACATGTTATCTGGGGATACGGTACCCTTTCTAACCTTTGTGCAATCACGTGCAATCCATACTGGGCCTAACACCGTCTGAGCCTGCCTCCTGAGACATATATTTTGAATGTGTACGCTATCCATACATGTTATCTGGGGATACGGTACCCTTTCTAACCTTTGTGCAATCACGTGCAATCCATACTGGGCCTAACACCGTCTGAGCCTGCCTCCTGAGACATATATTTTGAATGTGTACGCTATCCATACATGTTATCCGGGGATACGGTACCCTTTCTAACCTTTGTGCAATCACGTGCAATCCATACTGGGCCTAACACCGTCTGAGCCTGCCTCCTGAGACATATATTTTGAATGTGTACGCTATCCATACATGTTATCTGGGGATACGGTACCCTTTCTAACATTTGTGCAATCACGTGCAATCCATACTGGGCCTAACACCGTCTGAGCCTGCCTCCTGAGACATATATTTTGAATGTGTACGCTATCCATACATGTTATCCGGGGATACGGTACCCTTTCTAACCTTTGTGCAATCACGTGCAATCCATACTGGGCCTAACACCGTCTGAGCCTGCCTCCTGAGACATATATTTTGAATGTGTGCGCTATCCATACATGTTATCTGGGGATACGGTACCCTTTCTAACCTTTGTGCAATCACGTGTAATCCTTACTGGGCGTGAGAACGGCTGGCGAGCTGTTAAGCAAGCTACAGCACCTGTGGTTTGGACACGTAAGTTTTTCATTTTTTCAGGAATGACGGGTAGGCCTAATTCCGGAACTGCGGTTGACCTGCACTTACTGGGAAATCATTGTTCGCGGGTAATAATTGTAATCAGTGATCCCCATCACTAACGTTGTTCAGCGGGTTATCTGCACCTGTAAGCGACAAACGCTGGCCTTTTCAGTGTAGCGCACATGTAGCCACGGACATGTAAGGGCATGACACACCAGTTATTGGCCAATCTCATGTGCCAGAGCCTCACGTGTCCCTCTAGTAAGCCGGACTCGGACCGCGGGGCATGACGGAGTCTCGTTCGTTAACGGAATTAAGCTTGCAATGTGTGCATCTGTTCTGTAGCTGGCATGGTTGAGGTTTCCCAGGTGGAGTCGAATTTAACCGTAGGCTCCACTCCTGGTGGTGCCCTTCTGGACATTCCTTTAAGGTTCAGCTTTTCAACCATACTGCCCACGTAAAACAAACACTTTGCCTTCATGAACGCTGTTTGGAGGGTCATGACAAGTGGGAATAACGCCGCCCAATCAGTTAACCTGCTAGAGAGATCCTTCGTTGCTCCCAAACATGACATCACACTCCCTAGGAAGAAGGTAATGCCACTGTGGCGACCGTACTCCTGGGGGCGACACAAGTGCACTGATGCCCAGCCACTGCTCGATGAATCTGCTGGTACATTGACCCAGACCACTACATTCCCCTCGCACGCTACACGACCTGAATCTGACCCTGATGAAACTCAGGTTACCCTTCCCATATACAGTTCCATCTTACACGGTGACAAAGAGGAAGCTGCAGATGAAAGTGCAGGTTCGGCCCACCCGCCATCAGACACACCACCGTACTATCAGGGGCCCTGTGCCAGTGCCGTCGCCATCGAGTGGGCCCCCCCTGCTTGCCCAGGATCACAGCACTTGCAAAGTTGAAATACTGTGCAGTGAGATGGAAGATGGGGACGACGAGGAGTCCAGACAAGTACAGGGATTCCCTAGCGAGGAGACTTATTTGATTGTTTTCAATGTTGGGACAGCAATTTTTGGGGAGCACTATACTCTGGAGAATGATAGATGGGGCCCACCATACACTGGAACATTCCAAAGGTGGACATCAGACACTGGAGCAGCATTTACAGGGCCCATTATACACTAGAGCATTAGAAATGGGGCCCATTATGTTTGGAGCATTATTTGGGCCCATAAGACAGTGGAGCTTCATCCATGGGGACCAACATATACTGTAGCATTATGTGGAGCTCATCATATACTGTTTCAAACATTATATGGGACCAATGATTCTGTATGGAGAAATAGATGGGCCTCGTCATGAGATGTAAAAAGTGAGGTATTTTTCATTGTACTATACCGCTATTTCTCTGCCGTATCGGAGCATGATGAGTTGTGGTATGTGTTAAAGGGGCGCTCTTTCGCCCAGGGCACATGAAAACCTGGAGCCAGCCCTCCCCCCCCACAGTCTGTAGCCAAATAACCCCCATTTTTCAGTGCGTAACTTGTATTATGAAGTTAATTAAGGTTGACAAGCTTAAGTAAGAAGAATTGATGCTTTTGGCATTCAAATGGGCACTGTTGGTGTGTTTCCTGTCCTCCTCTCACTGCCGACTTTTATTCCCCATTGACTTACATTGGGTTTCGTGTTTCGGGACGACCCCGACTTTTCCCTATAATCGGACGATCTTGCTCGACCCAACTTTTGGAAAAGTCGGGTTTCACGAAACGAAACGCGACCCTAAAAAACCAAAAGTCGCTCAACTCTACCCAATACTTCTGCCCCAAAGGGCCAGTCTCCTACTACACCCAGACCCGCACAGAATGAACCTTGCGGCCTGGCTGCTGAAGCTGAAATTCTAAAAGCTAAAGGCCTTTCCGAGAAAGTGATCCAATCTCTACAGGGCCACTGGCCATTCTAGGCTGAGCGTAACTAATGCCATTTCGGGAAGGCTTGGAAGAAGTTCTCATCTTACTGTTCCCCAAGTGCCCAGACCCCTTCTATCCTAATATTGCACAGATCTTAGAGTTTATTCAAGACAGCTTAGTTCTGGGGCTCACTCCTAGTACACTAGGGGTTCAGGTGTCAGCTCTTAGTTAATTTTGCGATCAAGATCTGGCAAGCCAACGATTCATGATCTCAACAACTAGAATTCGTCCCAGACTCCATGGTCAGATTCCCCCCTGGGACTTGAGCCTAGTTCTCAAAGGCTTGACCAGGGAACCGTTTGAGCCACTGTCTTCCACGACCCTGGGAAAATTAACGCTAAAAACTGTTTTTGTAACAATCACCACCGCATGGCGCATAGGAGAATTACAGGCCCTTTCAATACAGGAGCCATACCTGACCATCAGAGAGGATAGCATCATCCTAAGGTTTGATGCCTCCTTATGTCTAAGGTAGTCTCGAACCTTCATAGGTTCCAGGACATTATATTGCCTTCCTTCTGTACAAACCCCTCCAACACGAAATAAGTCTTTCACACTCTTGACTCTCTTCTACCTCCAGCAGACAGAATTGGAGGATTGACCAAAATTCATTCATTCATTCAAATTTTCTGGTCGGAATGAAGGCAAAGGCGGCAATAAAAGCAATCGCGAATTGAATCAGGCAAGTGATCAGCCTCACCTACTCGTTACAGAACGTTCCTCTTCCTACATCTCTGAAAGCCCACTCTACTCATTCAGCATCAACATCATGGGCAGAAAGAGGGAACGCGTCTTCGGAGCAGATATGCAGAACCGCCACCTGGTCGCCTGTCCATACATTCACCAGACATTATAAACTAAATTTCAACAGGAATTTAATGTTTGGCAGATGTGTTCTGCAGGCTGTTGTTCCTCCCTAAGAAATTAGTTGTTGGTATTCCTCCGATATGGCTGTCGTGGAAGGTGACTAGAGAAAATAGAATTAGTCTTACCGGTAATTCGGTTTCTAGGAACCTTCCACGACAGCACTAATTTCCCTCCCTATCTGATACTCTTATTGGATGATTCCTGCACTTTGGTGGTAACTATACATTCTAGTGTGTCCAGAAAAAACACTGGTGGTAGCAGGAAGGGGAGGGCTATTTAACCTCTTGTGCATTTCCTGTCCCCATTTGGATGAGGAGACATCCTCTGATATGGCTGTCATGGAATGTTCCTAGAAACCGAATTACCGGTAAGACTAATTCTATTTTTCATATGTTGGCATCAGAAAAAAAATGGAATCTTTTCAATTTTTCTTCAAAATTATTATGTGCCATTAATAATATTTCCATTGGCTATCGTCTTGAAGAGTTGGGTTTTGACCTCAACCTTTGCTATCTTTTTAATTTGCCAAACTATCTGAGCTTCACACGCATCCTACTTTGACTTTGCCGCTTAGAGGGGTCATCCCACCAACAAAATGGGTCATCTGGCCACAGGATAGGTAAAATATGTGAGATCAGTGAAGGTCTGACAAATTGGAAGCCCATTAAACACAAGAAAGGTGTCCATTTGGTACCACGTCAATGAAGATATTGTGTGCATGGATGACCTTTGTTACTTTCTTTTCTGTAAGCCATCGGAGACATAGCATGGCTGGATGACTACAACTCCGTTCATTTGAAGAAGGCAATGGAGACGTACTGTGCATGCATGACCACTGATCTATTCATTTCCATGTCAATGGAGTTGTAGCATGGATGGATGACCACTGTTCCATTCATTTCCACAAGTCGATGGAGTCTTACTGTACATGGATGACCAGTGCGCCATTATTTTCTGTAAGCCAGTGGAGACTTTAGGCTACCTCTCAAGTAAACAGTGAGACATCTCTTCCTTGACTTTTATGTCTCTCGAGTAGAGCATTTCACCATTTTTAAGGCTTTTCACGGAAAATAGTTACCGTACATAGCTATTTTTCCACAATTTTTTTTTAATATTTTATGAGATGGGGTTAGACTCCAAAGATCAACAACAAAAGTGTCCATTTGGGTATGATGCATGGTCACTCATAGGATCAGTAGCGTCCTAGGAGATAAGATATTTATGATATATGAAATGTAATCTGTTGGAAAGCTAAAGCTCCTTCATATGTGGAAGATTATAATGTTAATTGGGATTGTAGGACTCAGTTATATTATGGACTAGAGAAGTCGAGCTTGGAAAGAATACACATTGGAGGTGATGTAATTTACCTGTATAAATATATATGAGTCACCGAAGGACTTTACAAAGAATCATGGTCATTCATTACGTGGGATGTGAAGGCGATTTAGGTGTCTAAAAAGGAAAGGATAGCTGACAATTACAGCAGTGAAGCTAATTTAATAACACATTGCATTTATAGTTAAAATTAGAGATGAGTGGACAATTGCAATTTGTTATGAATTTACTGATAAATTCCGATTTGCAACATCCAAACTGTTCGGGGATTTAATTCAGGTGACCACCGTTTTTCAGGATTCTGAGTGGTGAAACGGTTAAAAAAATACAATCTTACACTTATCTTTCATCTCCTTTTGCCGTCCATTTCCCCAACCTGGTTCCCTTTTCAATCGTTTTCTCTTTCCGGACACTTGTGTCTTCTTTCTTTTGGCGCTGTCATTGATGAGGCTACATACAGTCAAATAAGATTCATTTTTACTTATTTTAACTCCTTTCAAGCAGATTCTTTTTGCATCGGACCTATCACAAGTGAATTAAAGCACCTTCTACTTGCCGCCAACGCTGAATTAGGCAAATCTGTTCTTAAGAATTTCAGGATTTTTTGTTCAATCCCACTTAGAACTAATCTAGTGATTAATTATATTTAATTAATTGAGAAGTCTGAAGGTACACGCAGACCACTGTATAAGTCGGAATGCAATGGATGGACTGGTCTGCGGCTCTCCCCACCCAAGCGTGACAGCTTCATATTGTCACGTGTGTCAGAGGCTGAAGACAGTCGCACTGCATCTAGCTGCAGAAGGTCTCTGCGTTTGGCCTTGCAGTCACCTTCTTAACCCTTCTGACTCTTTGACCCAGTGGCAGCCTTTCTCTGGCTCTAATTGGCACACCAGGACCTGGGTGTTTATAGACTCACAGCCTGCTGCTGGGAGTTGCCGGTGATATTTCCATGTCCCTCTGTTGAGGCTTGGAGCTGTAGCAGTCAGCTATCATCCTATTTGGTGTTGCTGGAGGATTTCTGTGTTACATCTCTGAGTCTACTCAAAATAAGTGTTCCCCTTGTACGTTTATTGCAGCTGTCTTTAGTGGTAGTGGGGATCGACTAGTGCTTACCCCGTCATTCCCATAGTAGGGCTTATTGCCAGGATCAGGCAGGGATTAGGTTCCTGCTTGGTGATAGGTGCAAAACCTATATAGGGATGTTTAGGGCAGACAGGATGACTTTAGGTCTGCCAAGGGGTCTCCACACCCCCTTTCCTACTGTCAGGCACCCTTCTCCTCCCCCCTAATGCCACCCCCAATAATGGTTGATGAAAAACTCAAGTTTCAGAATTAGAGCATTGTAGATTCTCGCCTCCAACATCGTTCCCTACAATAATTGGTGCACTGGAAGAGTTACTGTCCAGAGGAAAGGATGTGGGTCATGGCATCAGAGGTGAATGACCCCCAGGCTGGTTCGTTTATTTCACACCTCTTTTCCTGAGAAACCTGATCCTGAGTGTCCAGAGGTCACATGTAGAAGGGGGGTACTGTCACGGTTGTGTCAGAGGCTGCAGACAGTCACAGTGCATCTAGCTGCAGAAAGTCTTTGCATTTGGTCTTGCAAACACCTTCTTAACCCTTGTGACTCTTTCACCCAGTGGCAACCTTTCTCTGGCTCTAATTTACACACCTGGACCTGGGTGTTTATAGATTCCCAGCCTGCTACTGGGAGTTGCCAATGATATTTTAATTTTCCCCTTTTGAGGGTTGGAGCTTTAGCAGTCGGCTATCTTCCTCTTTGGTGTTGCTGGAGGACGTCTGTGTTACATCTCTGAGTCTACTCAAGATAAGTGTTCCCCTTGTTCGTATATTCCAGCTGTCTTTAGCGGTAGTGGGGATTGACTAGTGGTGACCCCACCATTCCCTAAGTAGCGCTTATCGCCAGAGTCAGGTAGGGATTAGGTTCCTGCTCAGTGATAGGTACAGAACCTATATAGGGAAGTTTAGGGCAGAGAGGGTGACTTTAGATCTGCCTATGGGTCTTCATTCCCCCCTTCCCTAGTTTTGGGCTCCTTTCCCCTCATCCGTTCGTGTTGCACTTAGTCTTTCCTACACTGTACATGACACATACATTTCTGAGCAACTGTCAGGCTTGGGTGGGTAGAGCCGCTGACCAGTCTGTGTACTGTGTTCCGATCTCGGACTGATTTACATGGCTGTCTGACTGTTCCCTGAAACTTGAAGTATTTTTTCAACCTATGGAAGAGTATAGCTAATACACCCAAACAAAACAGCAGGAAAAATGTAGCAACTTGTGCATATAAGAGGGTACAATAAAGCCAGCATGATACATATTATTGTACCTCCCTCCCATCGATACCATGACTTGGTGTTCCAAATTTCCAAAGACTATATTTAAAGAGACGGCACATAAAAAAATATTCTGTGAACACATTTCCATTACCACTAAATCCTCTGTTATGTCTTTGAGTTTGGAAAGTGGTTTACAATGAAATGAAAGAAACGTGAGACTTCTAGTCTAATAGAGCATATATTGTCTGGAACATTAAAAACTAAGCGCACCTTCCCACCCACCCACCCTGGAGATCTCATAGATTTAAATGATATGTGATAGGTGACATTTACACCACATATCACTGGAACAGCTTAGCCATCATTATATTGTGGATTAACTCATCTGTCATCGGCGCAGGAGTGAAATGTGTTAATGGCTCTTGATTTAGGGGACGATTATTTAAGGTTGGCTGAGCAGATGGTAATCCCAATTGTTGATGACTGAGTCCTTGCAAAAAAAATCAAAGTTCTCTTCATAATGTCTTACCCTAAATTTTAGTTCAGAAATTGAGAGCATTACCTCGGTGAGGCTCGTGGCGTCTTTGAAAATTAAAGTATCAAAATCCATTAAATTTAATGCTACAAAACATAATCTTCTCCATGAACATGCAGGTTGGTGAAGGATTTGGGGGTTGAATATTGTAGTGGAGCCAACATTCGTAAGGGTTTCCAGGAGAAAAGTTGTGGAAGAAAGGTAATTTAGGCATCAATATAGGAAAGAGTTCTTTGCAGTTACAGCAGTTTTTTTTACAAGTAGAATCTTACTCCATATTGCAACCTCACTAAATAGTGGGGATCATGCAGGTATATGGCTCTCTCCACAGAAGTCTGTCATGCACTTGGAATGAGGACCCACTGCGCCACAACCCGGGCTTACCCTTGGAGGGGCAAAGCTGAGCGGCCACCTGGTTTTTGCTAGAGCTCCTGATGGTGGAGTTAGGCTTGTGCTGCTTGTGGCAGAGCCCCATATAGTGCTCCATACAATGTAATGGACCCAATATAATGCTCCATACAGAATAATGGCCCCAATATATTGCACCATACATAAAAAGCCCTATATAATGCTCCATTCATAATAGGCCACATATAATGCTCCATAAAGTATATGATGGGCCCCATATGATGCTCCAGTATATGATGGCCCCATATGATTCTACAGTATATGATTGGCCCCACATGATGCTACAGTATATGATGGCCCCATATGATGCTCCAGTATATGATGGCCCCATATCATGGTCCAGTATATAATGGGCTCCATATGATGCTCCAGTATATAATGGGCCCCATGTGATGCTCCAGTATATGATGCTCCAGTATATAATGGGCCCCATGTGATGCTCCAGTATATGATGCTCCAGTATATAATGGGCCCCATGTGATGCTCCAGTATATGATGCTCCAGTATATGATGCTCCAGTATATGATGGGCCAATGTGATGCTCCAGTATATGATGGGCTCCATACAATGCTGCAATATATGATGGGCCCCATACGATGCTCCAGTATGAGTTCCATATATTGCTTCAAACATAAAAAAAATAAATAAATAAATACTCACCTCTTCTCTCTGGTTGCTGCGCTGCTCCAGACTCTTCAACATCGCCGTGTTACAGCTCTCTGCACTGACTGTTCAGGCAGAGGGTGCACAGACATGACATCATCGTGCCTTATGACCTGAAACATCACAATCAGAAGACGCAGGAATGGGGAGAGTTAGCTATTGCAAGTACCGAGGCCCTGAGCAAGAGGGGGGCCCACCCACTAGCTTCCCATAGCATACCGGTGTCCCCGACTCAGGGCCCCGGGTTTGCCTGGTGCTGATGCTAGCCCTGCTCATCACACTCAGAGTTTGATCATAGTGTGATCCAGTTCTCTCAGATGAGAAGATTTAGAAAAAAATCTTCTCCATTTTGTCAGTGCAAGGAAATCAGACCGCACTATGATGTCATCCAAGTGCAGTCCGATTCACGGATGCAAATCGTGCATGCTGCAATTTTTTTACTTTGACGCGCTCGGTACGAGTGTAATCCAATTTTTTCCATGGACTCGTTGACTTGTTTGTCCAAGCGAGATCTGAATATTAGATTAGACTCGGGCATGCCGCAATTTTTTTTTCCTTGGACCGGCTTGGAAATGTAGAGTAACATTTGGTCTAATATTTTGGCACTTGGACAGAAAATAAGGTCATGTGCCCTAACCTTTCATGTAAAGTAGGATCCAGGATTTCTGGGAGAAAATATTGTACTTGTTACCCTCTTACCGTGTCTAGATACCTACACCAAGGTCGTTTGGCTTGTTGGGTCTCCCAATAATCTCGAGCACCTGGGACACCTGCCCATGTATAACGCTACTTGGTAAGACATTATCATAGAGAATTCTCTACTCTTATATTGAGTATTTTTAAGTAACTTTCCTTTAAATACAGCACATTTCTCTCGAAGGAAGTAGTGGAGCAGTGTAAAAGGTTGTGTCAATAGGTTTCTAAGTTTAGCGGCTCACAACTCAATCTGACTGCATCTCACTCAGCGGGTGTTTAACATTTTACAGCGCCACAAAGACCTTTAGCTTTTGTGTGTAAATGAGAGCCTTGGCTTGTGAAACATTAGAGTATTTGCTGTCAAAGATCTCAATTACAGTCCCTGTTATAAATCTTGCTTTTCCTGAATAGTTACGCTTTCTCAATACATCACCAGCCGGGCATTACAAATAAATATGGTTCTTATGCCGCGTTCAATAAACATTGCGTGTTACCAATTTCCAAGACACTATTCAATGGGAAGTGACCGGTTTTATGTATTCAGCTCCGATGGTTATGAATGAATGGTGTGTTTAATAGCAAATAGCAAGGAATGGTCCGAGGAGGGGGATGCAGAAGAAAACACATAACACAAATGGGCACCATAAAATAGGTTACCCAACGCTAGTAGCAAAACTGGTCATATGCATTAAATTATTTATCGGACGAATCCACCAGACCCAACCATCGATGAGAGGAGTCGGAGAAGAGAAGGATTGGACATGAAGGTGGAACATTGGAACTGTGCTACACTTGTCCATTGGATTTTGCACTCTGCACACATCTTGCCGATAATCGAGCCAAGGATTTCGAGTCAAGTACTGGACAGTCATTGGTGTACCTTAAAGCTCAGGCGCTCCTAAGAAAAAGTTTCATTGGCACCCCCAATTTTTGCAATTCTTTAATGGTATTGGTCTTTTCTTAAAGGCCAAATGGACTTTTTGGACATTTTAGGTTCCAGGACCTGGGTGCAATTGCTACCCCTTCATCTTTTGTAGTTACGACCCTACAGAAAGTAGATTTTCAAAGACGCGATCTGATTACTGTACTGTAAGCTAAACAGTTTTGTACAGTCTAATACCCCCACCATACACATTAGACTAATGTCAAAGCACCCACTGATATCAACTGGATTGGAGGACACTCTAATGGCCAACTCATTGTCGCAAAAGATATTGGTCGCTCATGTCCAATTTTCTACTGATGATCATATTGTTCTTCTGGAGATAAGCCATTGGCAGAGATGTCTGCTGATGGTATTCTCATAAAGACCACAAGAGCGCTCTGCTGTATTGGAAAGATGGACAAGATGGCCGGTAGCCAAAAAGCATAATTCGGCCAACATTCATCTAGTGAGTACGGGGGCCTTCAGGGATTATCTGATTGTATCAGAGCGAAAAGCTATACTGCATATGAAGAAGATAGACCACTTAGTAAATATTGTTTTTGGTTAAGAAAAAGCGCTGCAGAAATCCCACCATGACAAGGTATACCCCAATTAGGATGGTCCTATCCTCCAATGTTGAAACCTCACCTAGTGTCAATGTGGAAGAGGGCACAAACTGAGATTGGCTGAGGTGAGGTTTTAATATTAGAAAATAGGACCATCCCGATTGGGGTACACCTTGACGTGGTGGGATTTTGCAGTGATGAGATTCATCATCGGATCAACAGCAGATCCAGAGGTTCTTGTGTGGTGTGAAGTGGACTAAGTTTGGGCTAGTCTAAAAGTGATTGGTGTTGAATGAGAGCAATGGCCAAGAGCAGAGACCCAAGGTTGGAGCAGAGAGAGGTGAGTAACAACCTTGCCTACGATTTAGATTCCCACTTTCATATAAACCCTTTAAATACAGCCTAAAGCAAGAAAATAAAATGATTGGGGAGGAGGACGCGGAGTAACCGAGGATTAGCACTTTTTATCCAGATATCAATCTGACCTGCTTTGTATAAGGCTACTTTCACACATCAGGTTTTCGGCGTCAGGCGCGATCCGGCGTCGTGCCGGAACGCCGGATCCGGCAAATGTTTAGTAAAACCGGATGTGACGGATCCGGTTTTCTGCCGGATCCGTCTTTTTCTTGACAGACAAAACCGGATCCGTCTCATCCGGTTCATCCGTTTTTCTATCCGTTTTTCGACGGATTACGCCGAATCCGGTTTTTAAAATTGACCCTTGTGGCCTTCCGAACGGGATTGGCTACTGGAAAACTATATATAGCATGTTCCTACAGCCCTTCTTTGACAGGTTGTAGAGGAGAAAGTGCAGGTTGGAGAGAAGAGCAAGTTACTGGCGAAGATGGATGTTGTCATTGGAAATATTTTGAAGAATTTGGCGGATTTTATAGCGGAGGCGAATCGTTTGAGGGTGATTGTTCTGGAGAAGGAGAGAGCGAGACAGCAGCGCATCAGGCATCGTAGACGACGTTTGTGGATCCACCCCATCACAGCCAAGAGAATGACACGTGGGGTCTATTCTACACTATGCATGGACCTTCGACGAAACCCGGATAAATTTTTTGGATATGTTAGGATGAAAATGGAGAATTTTGATTACTTGGTGGAGCGCATTGCACACCTCATAAGAAAAGCGGACACCTATTGCCGCTTCTCTGTTTCACCCGCAGAGCGTCTGATGGTGACTTTAAGGTAAGCCACATTTATTGGATGTGATCGCATCAGAGCACACTTTCACTGCAATCTTGTTGGTGGTAGTTTGTATCTCCAAGTGTTATAGCTCAGTTTTGGTATGTAATGCTGTGATTTAAAACTAATTTATTGTTTTTTAATTCCCCACAGATTTCTTGCAACTGGAGAATCCCTTTCGTCACTGCATTTCCAGTACAGACACGGGATTTCCACCATATCTGGAATTGTGAAGTACACATGCCGTGCACTGTGGGACTCCTTAGCTGAAGAGTTTTTACCAGAGCCCACAACAGAGAGGTGGATTGAAATTGCTGACAAGTTTCAACAGATATGTCAGTTTCCCAACTGCTTGGGCGCTGTGGACGGGAAACATATCCGCATTGTAAAGCCAGCTGGATCGGGATCGGAATATTTCAATTACAAGAAATATTTTTCAATTGTCCTCATGGCCATCGCTGATGCGGAATACAAATTTATTGCGGTTGATATTGGGGCCTATGGCCGCTCCAATGACTCTCAAGTTTTCAAACTGTCTGCCATGGGGCGTAAACTGTATGGAAACACCTTCCAGTTCCCACCACCTAGACCGCTGCCGCAAACATCTGGTCCACCTATGCCATTTGTCTGTGTAGGGGATGAAGCCTTACAGCTGTCAGAACACCTTTTGAAACTGTACTCTAGCAGAGGATTGACAAGACCAAAACTCATTTTTAATTACCGCCTCACAAGAGCAAGAAGAATGGTTGAATGTACCTTTGGTATTCTGACAGCCAAATGGCGGGTCCTATTGACTGCGATCAACCTCAAGACAGAAACTGTGGATGAGGTGATCAAAGCGTGCGTGGTACTCCACAATTTTGTTATCTGCAAGGAACCCATTTCCATTGAGGACACCTCTGAAGAAACCACCTTGCAAGATTACCATGACATTACCACTAGAAGTTCTGTGACGGTTTCAGTAATGAGGGACAATTTTGCACTATACTTTATGTCACCTCAAGGCAGAGTACACTGGCAGGATGACAGAGTGTGAAAGATTTGTGCCCAACCAAACTTGTGTACCTTCTGTACCAACAGTATATACCTTTGCCAACCAAAGTTGGCTATCTTGTCATGGTCTCTATTTTTAGCTTTAGGCCACAGGTGTGTACCTGGTTGTGTTTTATGCAAAGTATTTCACCTTTTAACAAAAGTTGTGTACATTGTTATGAAATCACCAACAATAAACACAACTTTTTAGGTGAAATACTTTGCTTCAAACACAACCAGGAACACAACTGTGGCAAAAAGCTAAAATTTACCCACAGTTATATACCTAGTTTTGAATACCATTTCACCTTTTAAATACCCTGTATTTAACCTTTTTCGCCGCAGAAAGAAATGACAGACAACCAGTGTAAAATAATTTAACTTTTATTGAAAAATGTTTTTTTTAGTAAACTTTTTTAAAATTTTAATAAACTTGTTTAATAAAGCTTTGAAACCATAAAACTGGTCATTTTTATTTAAATACACACATTATAAATCTGTGTAGTGTGTGGTGGAAATACTGCTGGAGGGGCTGCGGGACACTTCGACACTGGGATTGTGGAGAGAGGACTGGGATCGTGGTGGGGAAGGAACAGTTAGAGGTGAAGGTGTGGAAAAAACTACAGAATGGGTAGACATGTGGGAAGCAGAAGAGGTGGTGGGTGGTGGAGTGGAGGGTTGGGCAGGGACTGTAGGAGCAGATGATGTTGATGGCAAGTTGTATGGGGAAGGAGTTTGGTACAGGGCAGGTTGCTGGAAGTGGGGAGATGTCTGGTACGGGGCAGGTTGCTGGAAGTGGGGAGATGTCTGGTACGGGGCAGGTTGCTGGAAGTGGGGAGATGTCTGGTACTGGGGAGGTTGCTGGTACTGGGGAGGTTGCTGGTACTGGGGAGGTTGCTGGTACTGGGGAGGTTGCTGGTACTGGGGAGGTTGCTGGTGCTGGGGAGGTTGCTGGTGCTGGGGAGGTTGCTGGTGCTGGGGAGGTGGATGGTATGTAATAGGAGGGGGAGGATGGAAAGTGGCTGGAGGGGGTGTAGATGTAATAGGAGGGGGAGGATGGAAAGTGGCTGGAGGGGGTGTAGATGTAATAGGAGGGGGAGGATGGAAAGTGGCTGGAGGGGGTGCAGGTGGAGGAACTACTGTGGTGGGAGGAGGAGGTTGGGAGGTAACTTGCTGGAGAGCAGCGTGGCATGAATGCATTATATGCATCTGCTGGGCAGGAGAGAGCGTTTCCATGCGCTCCACAACAGACCTGAAAAAGGTGTGGTTTGGCGAAGATCTTGCTTCTGAATGCATGGTTTGCAGAAGTGTCTTCACCTCCAGAATGCTGGAGTTGATCTGCTGATAGCCTGCGGAGATTTGCTCTGACAAGACTTTTAGACAGTTCTGGAAAGATGCATTCAGATGCAAGAACTCTGGCTCATAAGTCTTTTCCTCACCCCTCTGCCGCTGCCACCCAGTACCCGCAGGTGTACTAGAGGTGGCAGGGGCAGAAGGGTGGGGTAAAGGGAAAGCGATCTCCTCACCAGCAGCTTCATGTAATGTAGGCGGCCACGATGCTCCTGTGCTGGTGGATGGGACAGATGGGTCGAATGTGTGGGAAGGCTGGGAAGGTGCAGATGTACCGGGGCGGTCGAAGTGTCCCTCGGTGCCGGTCTCCTCAGGGATCGCCTCAGAAGGGTCCAATCGTGCAGGCTCCCGAGTGCTGCTCACCGTGCTGTGGAATAAAGAGAAAAAAAAACAATTAAAATAGTGACATGGTATGGCCCTGGCTGAAAAAAAAAAGTTACATCTAAACATTTTTTTGTCACATGTGGTGTGTAATATTTACCTTCTGGTGAGCATTGTCTCCCGGAGGAACGACAGGGCTCGTGCGTACTTGTACTTGCTCCTGCGTCCTCCAGATCCACTCGGGGCCCGCATCTCTTTATTGAACTCCTTCTTGAAACGATCCCTCACAGACCGCCACCGCTTCACAATTCTCTCCCCTGAAACGAGAAAGGACAAAGTGGTTAGTATACAACATCAGTGTTTCCCAAACTCCAGTCCTCATGGTCCCCAGGGGTCATGTTTTCAGGATTTCCAAAGTAAATAGAAATCCTGAACACATGATCCGTGGGGACCACGAGGACTGGAGTTCGGGAAACACTGGTTTAAATCAAGCAACCGGTACTGTATATACTTACGCTCTTTAATCTGGGCCCGAGCTTCGAGGTCCTCCCAGCGGTCCACAAGGAGCGAACAGATTTCCTCCCAGAGTCGTCGGGTAACGATCAGGTCAGCGTGGCGGCGGTCAGCCATATTCCAGAGCGGCTCCCTTTCTCTGACGAGATCGATGAGGCGGTCCACATCAACCCCTCCATCCTCACCGTCAGAGTCGGGAGCACGCTGTGAAGGCTGTTAAAGAAAAAGACAAAAATAACATAATTAGCCTCCACAAAAGAAATGAAATAAAAAGTGCAAAAAAACAAAGCAAAAATATTTATACTTACACGCTGGTGACCGCCGCGTTGCTGTCGCCGACGACCCTGGGAGGCACTGCGAGGACCTCTTGGCCGAGCACCAGATTGGGAAGACTAGAGAAGAAAACAAAAAATGTTATGTCTTTGGATGTAGGCATTTGTTTGCTGTGTGTGGTCTGCAGAACATTGTTTTCTATGTGTTGTGTGTAGTGTGATGTTGTGTTTCTGCGTTTGATGTCAAAATCTTACCCATTGTGAGCCCACTCCAAGTGTCTGTCCACCCCTTCCTTCTTCTTCTGGGAGCTCCTCTTCATCTTGTGATTCCTGTTTTGAAATAAAAGGCAATGAATAGACATATATTACAGAGATTATGGATTTTGGAAATAAAAACTTACCGTCAAACGCTGACGATGCGAGGGAGGGCTCCCAGAAGATGTGCTGTCTTCCTCATGGCCAGACTCCATGGCTGTGGGTGGTGTTTCTGCTGCTGCCATTGCTGCTGCTGCTGCTGCATCTATTGGGCGGCTGTTGAATAAAGAGAAACAAAGGGCCAATGAATATCTTGATATTCCATAGCCCTAGTTTGGAGGAATGGGGGATTTGATAATTACCGTCTCTCATCTGCTGCTGGACTCCCCTCCTGTTGTTCAGCATGCTGCTCCATTTGGGGTGGTGCTGATGGTGCTGCTGCTGCAGATGTCTGCTGCCTTCTCCTGCTCCTGGTTCTTGGCTTGGGTGGCATGTTGGGTGTGGCTGAGGGTCCCATTGTCTTGCTTTTATATATGTCCTGTGGGCAGAGCTACTGAGCATGCTCAGACCAAAGAAACCGGATCCGGCCGCCGGATCCGGCTGTCGCCGGATCAGGCGCATTGCGGCGCTCATAGGCTTTCATTGTATGAAAAAGCCGGACACGCCGGATCCGGCGTGTCCGGCTTTTTCGCCGGAGACAAAAAACGTTACAGTAGCCGTTTTTTCCAGACGCCGGATCGCGTCACATTGCCGGATCAGGCGAAAATCGGATGAAACGCATGGCCATCCGGCTCGATCCGGCTCTAATGCAAGTCAATGGGGGGGAAACCGGATCCGGCATTGCATTTCGCCGGATCCGGTTTTAGTCAAAAGCGCCGGATCGCGCCTGACGCCGAAAACCTGATGTGTGAAAGAGGCCTAACTGGTTATTTAAACTAAACACTTTCCAAAAAGATGCAAGGTGCGAGCGAGAGAACAATCACAGCCTTTGATTACAAGATTCATGATGTGTCTAAAGAGATGCATTACCGGGAGTGTTCTGAATAAGTGTCATTGCTGGAAAAAAAAAAAGACATAAAGAGAGGTCAAATGCTTTATATTTCACAATGTGTCTATTCTAGCTGGGAATAAAAAGAAGAAAACTCAAAAATTCAGTATAAAATGATTTTTTTTTTACTTTTCGGGACCAATCTCAGAGCATTATTTAAAGATTGTCAATCCTCCGAACATGTCAAATGGAGATAAGGGATTCATGACGGCGCATCAAAAATGGAGACGGTCGCAGAGAATGTAAGGTAAATGTTTATTAATCTTCAGAGGAAGTGGAATGGTAAAAGCCGACAAGAAAAGATTGACGCTAACCGTGCCTCGACCATGTAATCGGTGCAGTAAAGTCATATTCCAAAGCTTCACATAAAATGCTATGGAACCATGTAATTCCTCGTTTTTCCTGTGGAGGAGCTGCAGGCACAGTGAGTATTTACATTTCAGTGTTCTTACCCATCACATCTGATTGTGGCAGATTCCCAACAGTAAGAGCCTCATAATAAACTACCGCTTACGATTAATCTAAAAAAATAAATACAACATGGGCAACAGTAAGAAATAAAGCTTGTAACTGACTTGCACACTTTTTTAAAGGGGTTATTCGGGACTTTAACAATGATAGCCTATCCTTAGGATAGGTCATCAATGTCTGATCAGAGGGCACCCCCGCCGATCAACTGATCCCGGTGTCTGTGGCAGTTGGAAGTGCTCAGTTAGCTAAACAGCACCGTTGATGGAATAGTGGTCGCGGCTGGGTACTGCACATCCGCTCTCTATATATACTGTATGTGAAAATATTTTTTATATTTATTAACATATAATAAATAATGTGCCATCTCTGGGAATATTTTGAAATATATAGATGATTAGATAGATAGATAGATAGATGTAGTAGATAGAAGTTCCCACCCCTTAGATTTTTCGGTCCTTACCTTCTACCTTTCCTGCCTGTATGGTAAATTCTGCACTGTTCAGAAATAAGGGAGACTTTCTGGCGGAGCTGTCATTCGTGTCTGCTTCAGTTATTCTGATGGACTAGGTGCAGGCCGCTCTGACATGATAAGAATTCAGAGGGGCAGCACTTAATGATGTCAGTCCCTGGAAATTAGGAGTTTTGGAAACTACAGCTATATCTAAAAAAAAAAGTTTGTAAATGAACCGTGAGGTGGTTAAATTCGGTACGTTGAATGCAATAAATAAAAAAGAAAATGCACAGAAAACGCGGAACAAAGATTACTTTTACTACTCGATTGAAAAATTGGCACATTGAAGTTGTTAGAAATGCCATTTTCAAATATCGGGCATAAGGAGGTTGTCCACTACTTTAGTATTGATGGTCTATCCTTAGGATAGGTCGTCAATGTCTGATCGGTACGACACCTGACACACCCACTCATCAGCTGTCATTGGTGTCAGCGGCGGTGGCCACCGGCCGGAAGTACTCACTTGCGGAGCTGGCCGTCTCCCGAGAATGGTACTACACATCTGCCTCCTGTTGATTTGAATAGGAGGTGGGTGTGTGCAGTACCAAGTCCTGGCCGCTACCAAAAGATGGCCAACTCCACTCCACAAGTGAGTATTTCCGGCCGGTGCCAACACTGATGGGGGTGCTGGGTGTTGGACCTATCCAAAGGATAGGTCACCAATGCTAAAGTAGTGGAAAACCTCTTTAATCGATCCCCGGTAGGATAAATATTGGTAATGAAACCTTTTTTTCTACCTTGAAGAAACACAGAATACAGAATCTAGGCATGAACTAGATGTTCTCAGCACCTGCAAAGGAAGCAAAACGTGGGGAAGCTGTCACAGGATTACTCACATGACGTCGACCAATTTGTTTGCTGTGGATGTCCATTTTTCATTGTTACACCACTAATCTTTAAACAGCAAGACACCTAAACAAGCAGTTCAGGTATAAGAAAAGCGAGAAGAGAAGGAGTACAGTAAGAGAATGGGCAGAAGCAGAAAACAAATAGATATTTTGCACAATTATAGAGCTGGATTCATAGCTACACTGCTCAATATTGCTGCAAAATGTAAACCTTCCTACTCCCGTTTCTGAGGACATTGTGCATCAAGACAGGGGGAGCGTTAATCCTTTGTCTCCATTTTCTGTGTATTGGAGATATTAAAGCAGTTAATTTCCACTCACTAGCTCAGAGACAACTGTAAATTAGAAATAAAGAAAGCAAAGGGATAAAAATGGGGACAAGTGTAGGATACAAGATATCTAATGACCTCACATATGACCATGTCACATAAACATACAAATAGCTTTAGGGGGTTAACTTAAAGCTGAAAATCAGTAAAAAATATAATACATCTCACAGATGAGAGTTTGCTAAGGTAAGAAAAATACATTGCAAGCACAAATCTCTATCCTCTTTTTTCACATATTTAGTAAGGCTTTATTGCATTAATCTAAAATAGATATTATAAAAATGTTTTTTAATGTACAGTACATTCTCAATGTATATTTATAGCAGAGAGCAGATTCACAGAAATAAAGCTCAAATCAACCAAGAATTGAGTTAGAAAATTGTGGTTGCCTGAAGCAGCCATTAGAGGGAGCTAAGGAGCCCATTAAAGACATCCCAATAATAAAACAGTATATAAGCTCCCTCTAGAGGTGGCTACAGGAAGATAGAATTATCTAACTGTTTACTAAACAGATGGATTACAGAAAATCTATTGAACTACATAAAGTCATAACAGAGAGGTGGGCTTTTAGTTTAGTTTAGAGTAGGCAAAACATTGGACAATACCAAGAAAAGTGCATGCTTAGAAGTGAGGGAGAGAATATTTCAGCACCTATAGTTCTGGCAGAATATTGATAAAGAGGGACCCCCTACTGAAAAAGAGTGCATGGCAGGTAACTAAAGATGAGAGAAGCAATTTATGGCAGGCAGAATTAGCATCAAATTTTATAAAAAAAAAAAATCCAAACTTATCATTTGCTCTCCACGAATGCAGGAAAATTGTGTCTAGCTGGATTTAAAATGATTGGAAGGGGGTTAAAGAAATACCCCAAAATACTCCAAGTAGCTTTCTGGCCCTTCTTCATGGTTTCTGTAAAGTCTTCAGTCACAGAAAGGTAATGACATCACGGGACCTGGTCACCACTGGAGACGCTGAAGACCAGACGTGACACGTGAAGACCTGCTGTGACAGTAGACCAGCCCAAATGGCTGAGGACCAGGTAGGGATTGTACTGAGAAGGTGAACATGTAACATAGTATTTAAGGTTGATGGAAGACTTTAAGTCCATCTAGTTCAACCCATAGCCTAATGTTGCCCAGGTGATAGAATTATTGGCTGTCCAGGCGATGCAGTTATCACCTGGGCAATACTAAGGAAATCCTGAAAACATGAGCTGTTGGTGGTTCTTGAGACTTTAAGTCCATCTAGTTCAACCCATAGCCTAACATGTTGATCCAGAGGAAGGCAAAAAAAACCCATGCGGCAAACACTAAGCTCCACATTGGGGAGAAAAATTCCTTCCCGACTCCACATACGGCAATCATACTAGTTTCCTGGATCAATGCCCTATCAAGGGATCTAGTTTATTCTAGTCGGGTATTATTTTTCTATTTTTTTGTACCCTACTTTTTTTATACTTTGAGAGTCTAGAGCAGTGTTCTCCAACTTTGGTCCTCAAGAGCCACCAACAGGTCATGTTTTCAGGAATTCCTTAATATTTCCCAGGTGATAGAATAATTGGCTGTCCAGGCGATGCACTTATCACCTGGGCAATACTAAGGAAATCCTGAAAACATGACCTGTTGGTGGTTCTTGAGGACCCGCTGGGGAACACTGGTCTAGAGAGACTCCAACGCTTGAGTACACATTCAGTTTGCATCAAATCAATTCAAGGTGAAGTTTATTGGCCAATTTTGAGGGAATCTGCAAATTTGAATGTTTCCTTTTCAGATCTTCGAAATCATGATAGTTCCTGTACATATAAGATTGGCACGTGCACAAAAGCCGAACGAGGTAGACCATTTTACGTGAAAGAACAGGTATCCAGATCAGGAAATCAGACCCGCACTCGCTAAAAAAAATATAAAAAAAAATCATTAGAAGAGAATCTTAAGCTCAATTCAGTGGAATTATTTGGACCTTTTTTTGTGTTTTTTTTTGCCAAGATTCTTTTCTATGATATTTTAATAAAGCAGAAGATGACCTTATCGTACGGCGCCCACTGTCTGCACTGTACTATCTATGAATACCTAAATATTCGGAGCTGCAGCAGATCTTCCAGCTCCTGGATACCTGCTCCTATCCCCAGACATCATTAGATTCCTCTTCTTGACTAATGAATCTGTGTCAGTCTGCAGAGTTCTTATGCCAATTTTGGAGAGGAACAGCTGCCATGCCTTATCTATATCTCCCCAGTTATTGAGATGTACTGTACAATGCAAAGAACATTGCCGTACATTTATACTAGATCTTCTCAACCAGGAAATTAAATTACTTTGTCCCTAGGAGTCTATTTTTAGTCCGTCTATCTAGCTGAAAAAATATCTTGTTTTTATGTTTAGGCAACGATGGCTTGTTGGACTAGAAATCAGAAATGTTGTTGCCATCATTTGGGGGATTCGAGTAACTGCAATACAGGCTCAAATATAATTTTGCAATATTCTTTCACGAGATGTTTGCTGTTCGAGTAAATTGTAGTTAAATATCCTGAGCCCCAGAAAATTATTGTATGTACGATGGTTTCTCTAAGGCCAGGTACCAACCTGCAGTATTTGGTCAGTCCAAAACAAAGGAGTGGGTAAAAAATGCAGAAGCGGTGACGGGTTTCTATGATGTTTTTCCTCTGATTGTTCCACTCCTGGTTTTGGCTTAGAAATTGATATAAAATACTGACCAAATACTGAAGGTAGGGGACGTGGCCTTAATCTGGGGTCTGGGGAGAACAGGCACTAGTCTTTCAATTGCCCATTTTGAAAAAAGCTACCAAAACCACCATTACCAATCCTTAAGCTGTCAACACACCCAGATTTTCCAAAGTAGGTTGGTCCAAGTGAGTCCACAGTTAACTTTTTGCTCGTTAGGGGCTCCAGTTTTTCACAATTTTAATTCAATACATGGTAGAAAAACTCTTAAAAGTATGAAATTCACATCTCAACCAATGTACGGGCAGAAACAGAGTTTTGCAAAATTATAATTTTTCTTCTCAAAGCTGGTCATGTCGTGTTGATTGCTTCTCGTTATGATATGCCAAGATGAAAAGTAAGGAAGAACTGATCCCATCTTCCGAACCAATAATTGAGGTGCCTGAGTTTACAGAAATGACTAGGGGCCTTGCGCTATGCTGTTTCTGTAACTGCTACAAAAGTGAATAGGAGTTATGATAATGGCATAGCAGGATGGGGGACATAGATACCATGATGGACAATGTATATACCTAAAAGGGGGGCACATATACAAGGCTGGGAGACAAATATATCAGAAAGGGGTACAGGATGGGGGAAATATTGTCAAGGAAAGGGCCCAGGATGGGAGCCATATATACCAAGAAGGGGAACATAAATATCAGGTTGGGAGACATATATACCAGGAAGTGTCCCAGGATTGGGGACATATATACCTGGAATGGGCCCAGGATGGTGGGGACATTTATACTTGGAAAGGGACCAGGATGGATTTACATATCTACCTGGATGGGGGACATTACCACACAATGAAAGGGGGAACACATGTCTTTATAAGATTTAGAGCACTACAAGGGCCCAAACATCTGACCAACATGAATGGGACAGGTCCAAAGTTTTCAACGGGACCTACAGGACTCTAGTTACGCTACTGTAGTCTCTCTGTCCTTTAGGCTACACGCTGATGTCTACAGCCTACTTGACGTGGCGCCATGACAAGACTGCATTGTGCCACCTCTGCTGACATGCTTTATGCTCATCTTTGAGAAGAGGACTCGAATTAGATAAGGGTAAACTTTAATTTTTATTTGGTGGTTTTGGCACCGAGGTGGCATTGCTACTTTTAGAGGATCAACTCATGGGGCATTGATACTTTTTAAGCGGGCAATAAGTAAGGATTAGTACTTTGTACGGGAAGCACTTAAGGGTCATTATTTGGTTTAAGGGATGCCAAGAGGTATTATTATTGGGTTAGGGGGCTCAATACTTGCCTTGCTCCAGGCTCTGGCACGCCATGCTGCACCACTAAGGCTGAAGAAAGATATTTCCCTGGTGATGAACTGAAAGTTGCTTTGCATTTCGATAATCCCGTGGATTTTCTATCATTGTCCAGATGTCATTTTTGGAAATATACTAGAATAATGGAGTTAATTGACATGTAGATAGAGTCAGACATTGTCAGCCTCAGCAAATGCGGAGTGTCAGCAACATATCTCTGCCCACAAACAGGATCCCGAAGACCTGCAAATCTATTTCATCCAAGGTAATTTTGTTTGACTATCTGCTTTGATTTGTTCATCAGCTCAGCTGCCGAGCGCACATTAGTTTAATGTTTTCTTGCCTTCAGCTCATTCACTGTACTGATTTTGGAAACATAAACGGAAGAGAATACAGTGGTCATTTGCCAGTGGCTACACAATGATTGGTTTTTGTTCTGTTGTAAAAAAAAAGATCCTGGCCTACGAAAAAAAATGTCTGATTATGATGAATGTAAAAGTGTATTTACAGTGAAGATTGCTGTAAAGACCATTTGGACCATTGAAAAAAATGACATTTTTATGTTTGGAACTAGAACAGTGAACACATCAAAAGTCTGTGGAACATCGGAAATGCGCAGTGCGCCATTATGTATTCCAAGCTGCTCCATAGGACTGATTTTCTTCATTTTGTAATTTAACGCGATGCATAAATTTCCTGCATTAAGATCATCAATGATAATGGCTGCCACAATGCTATGTACAATACTCACCATAGTTGGCGCCCTTCCTACACTGCAAGGTCCAAAAAAGAATTTAATGGTGATTGTTCCTGCGGGCAATGTGGCTGGTACAGTTATGGGGCATTGTGTTCATACGGATGGTTATGTCATCATTATGGCTGGCACTCTTATAAGATCATTATGGCTTTTAATTTATGTGCCACATTTTACTTTTATTACTGGGGTTCTCAGTTTCTAACAATGTTTACCTATAAGAAGCATCTTTTGACAGTATTTCAATTGGAAAGTGTCCAACGATCAGCTGTAATTTGGAGATGTTAGTTTCCTGCAGTGCCTCCACAGGGGACATTAGGAATTACACAATTTTCATTCACGTTCATTAACTGCCTGTGTAAATCAGGAGAGGACGGGTCCTCCAAAGAGAGATATGTCCCTTGTAATTACAATCTTCTCTGGAAAACAGACGAAAATCCTTGTTAGATGACCTCTACAATTACCTTGAAAACCAAGAATATGAAAATTGTTTTTCGGCACTAATCCTTTACAGGGAATCTGTCAGAAAGATTTCACATCTAAACTATTGATATACACATATAGCTCTTGCAAAAGACAAGTCAAGCCATACCTATAAGTAACCAGACCGTTTCTCCATTACCAAGAAATCTGAGTTTCAATTGTTATTCAAATAAAGATAACATTATTTGGCCCCTGAACGTTCTGCCTAACTTTCTACTCTCCCAAGTTTGCCCAGCCCTGCTTTCTTCTGCTTGACTGACAACTCCTTTGCGAGGTAATGTCAAATAAAGTAGCTATCAATCAAGCAGGAGAAGTTAGCTCTAGGTGGGAAAGTGAGCCAGAATGACAAAGGCTAGGGAAGAGCTTCTGACATGCCTCATTTGCTTATAATTTCAGGTGCAGATTCTAGTCAAAGGCTCACTTTCAATAGGACTGGTCAGTCTGTTCAGGATAGAGGTTCTTCCTTTGCTCAGTCCAGGAGAAAGCCTAGGAGGAAAAGATCTTGTTGGGGTCCTCAAAAACTACCAGCGACGCAGATTCTAGTCAAAGGCTCATTTTTACTAGGACTGGTCTGTCTGTCCAGGATAGAAGTTCTTCCTTTGCCGGGAGTCCGGGAGAAAGCATAGGAGGAAAAGATCTCGTTGGGGCCTCCAAAAACAGCCGGTGGCCACTACTTTATCATGTAGATTGACATCAGAGTTACAGTGTTGAATTGGCCTGGAGAACAATCAAAGATACACATGTGGTTGTCTTATAAGAGAGTCACACTTATTCGCATCCAAGATCTCTCTTTTAAATGGTTATGACTTACATGCAATAAAACATAAAAACAATAGTTTTTGTCAATAATATTGACGGATAGACCTCCTGAGATCAGCTGATGCATGCCATATCCTGTGTAGCCACTAAACAGTGTTCTCATTAAGACAAAGGAAAAATTGTGAGATGTTCTTGGTATATACAGTAATTTGGTTTTTTTTTCAAGGAGAAACCTATTTCTTCTATATGAGTAAGCTTTTGTGACTGCACACAACTCCCAATCCCTCAATTCCTGTGGTTGTTGTTTGTCATAGCAGAGGAAATTAGAGCAAAGGGTCACTCAAAGATAGACCATAACAGTGCTCTAGGTACCAATTATGTGTTTCTGAATATCACAAAGTTTCATGAAGAATTGTTTTAACTATTTCTTTCGCATCAGT
Organism: Dendrobates tinctorius; assembly: GCF_039654945.1. Classification (NCBI taxonomy): domain Eukaryota; kingdom Metazoa; phylum Chordata; class Amphibia; order Anura; family Dendrobatidae; genus Dendrobates; species Dendrobates tinctorius. Next base: position 15,944,325 of record NW_027361677.1, read on the forward strand.
GAAAGGAATGGACTTTCCATCTAAAGGTATTGTTGAACATGTCGTTGAAAGACTAATTGTGCAAATAAATAGTTTGGAGGGTGAAAGCCTGCTGACAGATTCCCTTTAACTTATAATTCCAAAAAGTTTCAAGGTGGATGAATCTTCAGTGCTGACCCTTGGGTTGCAGTTTCTAAGACTTAAAGGAATTGTTCACTATTAGGACAACCCCTCCATGATCTAAATGTTTGTCCCTGATAAAAATAAAAAAGATTATTCTCACTTTTCATGCCGGTGTCATTCCAGCTGTGTCGACACTCGCGGTCCCGGGACTCTTGTTGTATTTCCAGTTGTATGACATGTGGTGCCCAATGCCCAAACAGCGCTGGCGTCGCTGTCTCCACCTTCTGACATTTTGAACATGAAGAGAAACTCAGAGATCAGCTGCAGCCCTGACTTCCTTTTCATGTTCAAAATGTTTGAAGGCAGAGACAGTGACGCCAGCGCTGATTAGGTGCCAGGCATCACATGTCATACAACTTCACGTGATTCCCGTAACCATGAGTGCAGACACTGCTGGAACGTCACTGGCATGGTAGGTCAGTATAGGCTTTTTTATTTTATCGGGCACAAATATTTATTTCAAGAAGGTGTTGCCCTAGTAGTGAACAACCCTTTTAAGCCTGATAATTTGGTGTCTCGCTGGTTATTGACCACTATTGCTTGTCCCTTGACTAAGGTCCTTATTCCTTGACTTACAACCATGTGTGCTTCTAAGGCTATAGGCTTTCTCCAGTGAGTAAGCTTTCACCATTGACCCTTCTGCTAAATATAGTTATGTTATTCAGTAACTTGGATAAAATGACATCTAGAAACAGCGGGGAAGTGATGGCTAGAAAGGATCATCCATTGGGCTATTTATCTTTAACAACTCGGAAATATCCCATGTCCTAACAGGTGTCTCAGATCTCTTGGTGATCACCTCTTTGAACTACACAATGCTGAGTAACCGGCACCACACAGAACAACCATACCTTTATACAGAGTCCAGGAACTCAGATCAGCTGGGCGGCTCCACAGGACACAGGTATAAAGATGTAAAAGTGGCAAAAAATTCTCTTTTATTCAAACTAGTTTCTGAACATGGATGTGGGTGGAGCAGGTCACCGTGTGGATGAAGTCAATTTGATACCTGGTACCTGGACCCTTTGAAGCGTAGGTTGTGCACGAAACGGTCATTGTCCACACTGTGACCTGTTCTCCTGCTTCCATGTTCAGAACCTAGTTTGAATAAAGGATCATTTTTACCAGACATGGAGTTCCACCTTTTTCATCTCTATACTTGGATACCTTTTTGAACTGCATTGGCAACAACATAACACCAGGTAATTCGATCCCAAGGTAGAGCAATGAGCCATAGGTACCTCGTACTCCACCAGTCTTCGGCCAGTAAGAAGTAGCCTGCTTGAAGCCGGCCTTATTGAATTGCATGGCATCAAATATGGACGACCAATAATATAAAATATAACATGGATATATCAAAATACAAAAATCTAAATTTAAAATTACCTAGGCTGAGATATCAAACAGGCATTTTTCATCTGTGTTCACTAATGAAGTGTCTGTTCCAGGAGTCTTTCAAGGCAAATATCAAAGGTCACCTCCTGATAAAGCTAGTTTAACACATGAAGAAGTACACCTGCATCTGAGCAAATTAAACACTGACAAATCTCGGGCTCAGATGGCATTCACCCACGGATGCTGAGGGACTTGAGCTCAGTGTTTGACAGACCAAAGTATCTGATCTTCTTAGACTCTCTTGTAACTGGGGTGATGCCACAAGATTGAAGGATGGCTGATGTGGTACCAATATTTTAGAAAGGTAAGAAGATGGATCCAGGCAACTACCGTCTGGTAACTCTGACATCAATAGTGTACAAAGTTTTTGAGTTCATTATAAGAGATGACCTGCAGAAATATGTTGCAGCAAATAATCTAATAAATGACAAACAGCATGGATTCATGAAGAATAAGTCATGTCTAACCAACATGTTGGGTTTATATGAGGAGGTGAGTGCAAATCTGGATGTTGGTAATGCGACTGATGAGATTTATAGGGATTTTGCAAAGGCATTTGATGCTATACCACATCAGGGTTACGGGGCTATGACGTCCTCTCTAGTTACTTCCTTTTGATAAAGCTATGAAAAAAAACAATCGACACGCGCGTTGGTGACGTTCATATATTTTTACTGGGATTATTCAATAGAATGGGTAAGGTTTGGCAATATTTATATTGCAGCACTTGAAATCTTTGTTGGTGTTAGGCTACAATTACTATGGTGCTATATATATATGCCTGAAATAAAAGACACTTTTTTCACCTCCTCACCTATTCACCGTGTGGACCCTTATAATGGCAGGTCACTTTATTTTGTGGCCTGTCTGTTTTGTTTGTCTTTTTATTACCCATGTGGCTGTTTTAACATCTTTTGAAATAAAGAAAGGAACTATTTTAGCCTCAAAACTCCAATTTGTTATCCTTTTTCTATGTTTTTTTCATTGATGGTCTATTATGACCTGATACTTATTTACCATAATATGATTGTTTTTTGTGTTAATAATGTATAAATATACGTGTGGTCAATATAAAGGACTGGCACAGGACTTATTTCTTCCAAAGACCATACTAAGGACCCATTAGGAGTGAAAGAAAGACAATTTCAGCAGCTAAATAGGAAAAGGGTTCTTTACAGTTAGAGCAGTCAGATTGTGGAATGCCCGACCACAAAAGGTAGTAACGGCAGACACTGTCACAGCTCTTAAAAAGGGCTGGATGATTTCCTCAATGCTCATAACTAGAGTTGAGCGACTTTTGGTTTTTTAGGGTCGCGTTTCGTTTCGTGAAACCCGACTTTTCCAAAAGTCAGGTCGAGCAAGATCGTCCGATTATAGGGAAAAGTCGGGGTCGTCCCGAAACACGAAATCCAATGTAAGTCAATGGGGAATAAAAGTCGGCAGTGAGAGGAGGACAGGAAACACACCTACAGTGCCCATTTGAATGCCAAAAGCATCAATTCTTCTTACTTAAGCTTGTCAACCTTAATTAACATCATAATACAAGTTACGCACTGAAAAATGGGGGTTATTTGGCTAAAGTTGTGGGGGGGGAGGGCTGGCTGCAGGTTTTCATGTGCCCTGGGCGAAAGAGCGCCCCTTTAACACATACCACAACTCATCATGCTCCGATACGGCAGAGAAATAGCGGTATAGTACAATGAAAAATACCTCACTTTTTACATCTCATGACGAGGCCCATCTATTTCTCCATACAGAATCATTGGTCCCATATAATGTTTGAAACAGTATATGATGAGCTCCACATAATGCTACAGTATATGTTGGTCCCCATGGATGAAGCTCCACTGTCTTATGGGCCCAAATAATGCTCCAAACATAATGGGCCCCATTTCTAATGCTCTAGTGTATAATGGGCCCTGTAAATGCTGCTCCAGTGTCTGATGTCCACCTTTGGAATGTTCCAGTGTATGGTGGGCCCCATCTATCATTCTCCAGAGTATAGTGCTCCCCAAAAATTGCTGTCCCAACATTGAAAACAATCAAATAAGTCTCCTCGCTAGGGAATCCCTGTACTTGTCTGGATTCCTCGTCGTCCCCATTTTCCATCTCACTGCACAGTATTTCAACTTTGCAAGTGCTGTGATCCTGAGCAAGCAGGGGGGGCCCACTCGTTGGCGATGGCACTGGCCCAGGGCCCCTGATAGTACGGTGGTGTGTCTGATGGCGGGTGGGCCGAACCTGCACTTTCATCTGCAGCTTCCTCTTTGTCACCGTGTAAGATGGAACTGTATATGGGAAGGGTAACCTGAGTTTCATCAGGGTCAGATTCAGGCCGTGTAGCGTGCGAGGGGAATGTAGTGGTCTGGGTCAATGTACCAGCAGATTCATCGAGCAGTGGCTGGGCATCAGTGCACTTGTGTCGCCCCCAGGAGTACGATCGCCACAGTGGCATTACCTTCTTCCTAGGGAGTGTGATGTCATGCTTGGGAGCAACAAAGGATCTCTCTAGCAGGTTAACTGATTGGGCGGCGTTATTCCCACGAGTCATGACCCTCCAAACAGCGTTCATGAAGGCAAAGTGTTTGTTTTACGTGGGCAGTATGGTTGCAAAGCTGAACCTTAAAGGAATGTCCAGAAGGGCACCACCAGGAGTGGAGCCTACGGTTAAATTCGACTCCACCTGGGAAACCTCAACCATGCCAGCTACAGAACAGATGCACACATTGCAAGCTTAATTCCGTTAACGAACGAGACTCCGTCATGCCCCGCGGTCCGAGTCCGGCTTACTAGAGGGACACGTGAGGCTCTGGCACATGAGATTGGCCAATAACTGGTGTGTCATGCCCTTACATGTCCGTGGCTGCATGTGCGCTACACTGAAAAGGCCAGAGTTTGTCGCTTACAGGTGCAGATAACCCGCTGAACAACGTTAGTGATGGGGATCACTGATTACAATTATTACCCGCGAACAATGATTTCCCAGTAAGTGCAGGTCAACCGCAGTTCCGGAATTAGGCCTAAACGTCATTCCTGAAAAAATGAAAAACTTACGTGTGCAAACCACAGGTGCTGCAGCTTGCTTAACAGCTCGCCAGCCGTTCTCACGCCCAGTATGGATTACACGTGATTGCACAAAGGTGAGAAAGGGTACCGTATCCCCAGATAACATGTATGGATAGCGTACACATTCAAAATATATGTCTATACATCAGGAGGCAGGCTCAGACGGCGTTAGGCCCAGTATGGATTGCACGTGATTGCACAAAGGTTAGAAAGGGTACCGTTTCCCCGGATAACATGTATGGATAGCGTACACATTCAAAATATATGTCTATACATCAGGAGGCAGGCTCAGACGGTGTTAGGCCCAGTATGGATTGCACGTGATTGCACAAAGGTTAGAAAGGGTACCGTATCCCCAGATAACATGTATGGATAGCGTACACATTCAAAATATATGTCTATACATCAGGAGGCAGGCTCAGACGGTGTTAGGCCCAGTATGGATTGCACGTGATTGAACAAAGGTTAGAAAGGGTACCGCATCCCCAGATAACATGTATGGATAGCGCACACATTCAAAATATATGTCTATACATCAGGAGGCAGGCTCAGACGGTGTTAGGCCCAGTATGGATTGCACGTGATTGCACAAAGGTTAGAAAGGGTACCGTATCCCCAGATAACATGTATGGATAGCGTACACATTCAAAATATGTCTATACATCAGGAGGCAGGTTCAGACGGTGTTAGGCCCAGTATGGATTGAACGTGATTGCACAAAGGTTAGAAAGAGTACCGTATCCCCAGATAACATGTATGGATAGCGTACACATTCAAAATATATGTCTATACATCAGGAGGCAGGCTCAGATGGTGTTAAGCCCAGTATGGATTGAACGTGATTGCACAAAGGTGAGAAAGGGTACCGTATCCCCAGATAACATGTATGGATAGCGTACACATTCAAAATATATGTCTATACATCAGGAGGCAGGCTCAGACGGTGTCAGGCACAGTATGGATTTGACGGCCCAGACTACACAGCGGAGGAGCAGGGAGAGGTAAACATTGCAAATGCTGGGGCCCTGCCCAAGCAAGGGGGGCCCACTCGTGGGCGTCGGTACTGGCACTGGGCCCCTCATAGTACGGCGGTGTGTCTGACGGCGGGTGTGCACCACCACCATCAGAGACACTTGATTGCACTATGAAGGACCCTGTACCAGTGCCCGCGCCCAAGAGTCGGCCTACCCACCTGTCCAGGGCAACGGCACTCGCACGGTGTCGTGTGCTAGGTGGTGACCCCGGCCATGGGGGGGAGGCAGCACAGTTAGGGAGTTTTAGAAAGTGGCATATGTTGATGTTGGACATTCAGCTGATGCAAAAGGTGAAATAGGTCAAGTCCCAGGAAGAGGTGGACCAAAGCAAGCCATTTTTCTGTCACCCTATGTGTCATCAGGGGAAGGTGGGACAAAATCCTTGGAAACCCATGCGTGGTTCATTTTAATGAAGGTTAGATCATCCACATTTTGGGTTGACAGACGGGTCCTTTTTTCTGTCAGGATTGATCCAGCTGCACTGAAGACTCTTTCCGATAGCACACTTGCAGCTGGGCAAGCGAGCTCCTGTAAGGCATATTGTGCCAATTCAGGCCAGGTGTCCAGTTTAGCGGCCCAATAGTCAAAGGGGAATGACCTGTGTGGGAGAACATCGATATGGGAGGAAAAGTAGTTTGTAACCATAGTTGACAACTGCTGTCTCCTGTCACTTTCCATCGATGCAGTATTACCAGTTGTGTGAGCGGTACTTGAAAAATCAGTCCACAACATTGTCATGAAACCCCTGTCTCCAACGCCACTTCTGCTGTGTGCACCACGAACACCTCTGCCAAGCTGCCCCCGGCCCGTACGGCTCGTGTGAGAACCATCACCGCTGCTGTGTGCTGGGAATGCCTCAAGCAACCGATTTACCAGAGTTGCTTGTTTATTAGCCAATATTAGGTCAAGGTTCTCCTGTGGCATGATGTTTTGTAATTTGCCTTTATAGCGTGGATCCAGGATGCTGGCCAACCAGTAGTCGTCATTAGAGTTGAGCGAAACGGGTCGAAAAAATTCAAAAGTCGCCGACTTTTGGCAAAGTCGGGTTTCATGAAACGAAACCCGACCCTAGGATGAGGTCGGCCACGAGGTCGGCGACTTACGCGCCAAAGTCGCATTTCAAAAGTTTGTTTTGCGCTCTTTTTCAGCCAATCAGGATCCACGGACACTGTGGGCAACGTGATGACATAGGCACGGGTCACCACCATCTTTCAGAAGGGCATGCAAGTGATTGGCTTGCTTTGGTGGGCGTCACAGGGGGTATAAAAGGGCGTGCACCCTGACCGCCATCTTACTTCTGCCGATCTTAGTATAGGGAGAGGTTGCTGCTGATTCTGTAGGGAGAGCGTTAGGCAGGGAAGAAGACAAAAAAACTGCTTCTGCTGCTAGCGATTTGGCCTGCACAACACACAAGTCACTGTGTGTGCAGTGCAAGGGGAGGCTATATTGTGGTGTATCAGTGGTGTTGGTTGTTGGGCTGCCTTTTAAGGCTTCCTGACACGCTGGCATTGCTGTTTACCCACTGCTCCGCAAACTGCTTTTTTAAAAGCAATCCAATCTCCCTTATCCTCTCGTCACTTTGGTCACAGGCAGCTGTGCCATCGAGCGTGTCACATAGCGCTCAGATATCAGTGGGCCTCACACCATGCACAAGTGTCCAGTGTCCAAAAGTGTACACAGAGATTCAAAATCTCCATTATCCTCTCGTCACTTTGGTCACAGGCAGCTGTGCCATCGAGCGTGTCATATAGCGCTCAGATATCAGTGGGCCTCACACAATCCACAAGTGTCCAGTGTCCAAAATTGTACGCAGAGATTCAAAATCTCCATTATCCTCTCGTCACTTTGGTCACAGGCAGCTGTGCCATCGAGCGTGTCACATAGCGCTCAGATATCAGTGGGCCTCACACAATCCACAAGTGTCCAGTGTCCAAAAGTGTACGCAGAGATTCAAAATCTCCATTATCCTCTCGTCACTTTGGTCACAGGCAGCTGTGCCATCGAGCGTGTCATATAGCGCTCAGATATCAGTGGGCCTCACACCATCCACAAGTGTCCAGTGTCCAAAAGTGTACGCAGAGATTCAAAATCTCCATTATCCTCTCGTCACTTTGGTCACAGGCAGCTGTGCCATCGAGCGTGTCACATAGCGCTCAGATATCAGTGGGCCGCACACAATCCACAAGTGTCCAGTGTCCAAAAGTGTACGCAGAGATTCAAAATCTCCATTATCCTCTCGTCACTTTGGTCACAGGCAGCTGTGCCATCGAGCGTGTCACATAGCGCTCAGATATCAGTGTGCCTCACACAATCCACAAGTGTCCAGTGTCCAAAAGTGTACGCAGAGATTCAAAATCTCCATTATCCTCTCGTCACTTTGGTCACAGGCAGCTGTGCCATCAAGCGTGTCACATAGCGCTCAGATATCAGTGGGCCTCACACCATCCACAAGTGTCCAGTGTCCAAAAGTGTACGCAGAGATTCAAAATCTCCATTATCCTCTCGTCACTTTGGTCACAGGCAGCTGTGCCATCGAGCGTGTCACATAGCGCTCAGATATCAGTGGGCCTCACACCATCCACAAGTGTCCAGTGTCCAAAAGTGTACGCAGAGATTCAAAATCTCCATTATCCTCTCGTCACTTTGGTCACAGGCAGCTGTGCCATCGAGCGTGTCACATAGCGCTCAGATATCAGTGGGCCTCACACCATCCACAAGTGTCCAGTGTCCAAAAGTGTACGCAGAGATTCAAAATCTCCATTATCCTCTCGTCACTTTGGTCACAGGCAGCTGTGCCATCGAGCGTGTTACATAGCGCTCAGATATCAGTGGGCCTCACACAATCCACAAGTGTCCAGTGTCCAAAAGTGTACGCAGAGATTCAAAATCTCCATTATCCTCTCGTCACTTTGGTCACAGGCAGCTGTGCCATCGAGCGTGTCACATAGCGCTCAGATATCAATGGGCCTCACACAATCCACAAGTGTCCAGTGTCCAAAAGTGTACGCAGAGATTCAAAATCTCCCTTATCCTCTCGTCACTTTGGTCACAGGCAGCTGTGCCATCGAGCGTGTCACATAGCGCTCAGATATCAGTGGGCCTCACACCATCCACAAGTGTCCAGTGTCCAAAAGTGTACGCAGAGATTCAAAATCTCCATTATCCTCTCGTCACTTTGGTCACAGGCAGCTGTGCCATCGAGCGTGTCACATAGCGCTCAGATATCAGTGGGCCTCACACCATCCACAAGTGTCCAGTGTCCAAAAGTGTACGCAGAGATTCAAAATCTCCATTATCCTCTCGTCACTTTGGTCACAGGCAGCTGTGCCATCGAGCGTGTCACATAGCGCTCAGATATCAGTGGGCCTCACACAATCCACAAGTGTCCAGTGTCCAAAAGTGTACGCAGAGATTCAAAATCTCCATTATCCTCTCGTCACTTTGGTCACAGGCAGCTGTGCCATCGAGCGTGTCACATAGCGCTCAGATATCAGTGGGCCTCACACCATCCACAAGTGTCCAAAAGTGTACGCAGAGATTCAAAATCTCCATTATCCTCTCGTCACTTTGGTCACAGGCAGCTGTGCCATCGAGCGTGTCACATAGCGCTCAGATATCAGTGGGCCTCACACCATCCACAAGTGTCCAGTGTCCAAAAGTGTACGCAGAGATTCAAAATCTCCATTATCCTCTCGTCACTTTGTTCACAGGCAGCTGTGCCATCGAGCGTCTCACATAGCGCTCAGATATCAGTGGGCCTCACACAATCCACAAGTGTCCACTGTCCACAAGTGTGTGCAGAAATTCTAAAACTCCCCTGTCCTATAGACACCTTGTACCTTGTTTTACATTACTAAATAGTTTGTTGGATTTTGTCTACATTTCTACCAAAAATGAGGAAGGCTGGTGGAAGAGGCCGTGGAATTGGGCGGGGGTTGGCAGCTGGTAATGATGGTGTTGGTGGTTGATCTGATGGTAGTTGCAAGAGCAAAATAGGACCGAATGCAGGAGGTGCTGACCCTGCGTCATCGTCTGGCTACATAAGGCCTCAAACGCTTAGTTTTCTAGGAGTTGGCAAACCGCTTTTAAAGCCAGAGCATCAGGAAAAAGTTTTGTCTTACATTGCTGACTCAGCCTCCAGCTCTATCGCCTCCTCTTCTTCAGTTGTAAAAAGTAAAAGCACTGAGTCGTCATTGGAGGCTCATGTTCATGAACCACACCTTTCCTTGTGTCCTTCACCCCAACCAAGATTGAAGGATGACGCAGGCCATACTACTGATTACTCCATGGAGCTGTTTTCACATACCATGCCTGGATTATCAAGTGAAATGGTGAATTACCCAGGCCAAGATGAATCTGACATGGAGTGCACTGATGCACAGCCACTGATGGATGATTCTGCTGGTACATTCACTCAGAGCACTACATTGTCCTCGCAGTGTACAGAGCCAGATTCTGACCCTGATGAGACTCAGGTGCCCCTTCCCGCACACTATACCACCATACACGGTGACACAGAGGAAGGTGCACATGACATAGAAGAGGAGGTGATGGATGACCCAGTTGTTGACCCAGATTGGCATCCATTGGGGGAAGAGGGTGCTGCTTCCAATAGCTCAGATGAGGAGCATCCACAGCAGACATCGACATCACAACAGCTGTTATCTGGCAGGCCCGGAGCACTCCAAAGACAGGTTCCAAACATCAAAAGAGTTGCTGGACAGCTTGTCCAGAGGGTCAAAAGATCACAGCGTGCTAGGCCGCAAAATGTCTGCCAAAGTAGGAAGAGTGCAGTGTGGCACTTTTTTGAACAAAATCCTCATGATCAGGCCAAGGTTATCTGTAAGAAGTGCGCAAAGACCTTTAGCCGAGGGAAAAATCTGAAAAATTTGAATACCAGTTGCATGCTTAGACATTTAACCAGCATGCACTTGCAAGCGTGGACACAACACCAAACCTCAAGTGCCACATGTGCAACTGATCACAACGAAGGTAGTCAGCAACGCTACATTGTTTCCCCCACTGTAAGCCCACCGGTTAGCACAGCAGCAAATGTTGAGGTGTCGTTGCAAGGCCACAGCAGTCAGGGAATCCCACTGTTATATCAACGAAATACTGATTCTAGGCCATCAGAAAGAACACCAACTCCATCACCATCATCAACCCTCTCTCAGTCCGCCCTGTCCACCGCTACTTCCACCATATGCAGCTCTCAAGTCCAGCTCACCCTCCCAGACACTATGAGTAGGTCAAGAAAGTACTCAGTCTCTCATCCGCGTACACTGGGTTTGAACGCCCACATTGCCAAACTAATCTCGTTTGAGATGATGCCCTTTCGGTTGGTGGAAAGCACAGCTTTCCGCGAACTCATGGCCTATGCAGTACCACGCTATGACCTACCCAGTCGCCACTTCTTCTCTCGCAAAGCCATCCCAGCCCTCCACCATCATGTGAAAGTCCACATTGTCCATGCACTCAAGCAGTCAGTGAGCGGAAAGGTGCACCTCACAACTGATGCATGGTCCAGTCGGCATGGCCAGGGCCGTTACGTGTCCATCACTGCGCACTGGGTTAATGTGGTGGATGCAGGGTCCACAGGGGACATCGGTGGTGGGACAGTGCTGCCTAGCCCACGGTATAGGAAACAGTTGGCTGTAGGCGTTCGACCCTCCTCCTCCTCCTCCAGAAGCGAAAGCTCGTCCACAGAGCGCAGTCGTACGAGCACTCCATCTGCAGCTGCCACTGTTGCACACGATGTGTCCCCCTATCGAGCAGCTAGTGGAAAGCGTCAGCAGGCTGTGTTGCAGATGATGTGTTTGGGCGACAGACACACCGCCGAGGTGCTGGCCGAGTACTTGAAGCGACAAACTGAGTCATGGCTGGGCAGTGTACATCTTGAGGCAGGCAAGGTAGTTAGTGATAACGGCCGTAATTTTGTGGCAGCCATAGCCCTTTCAAAACTCAGCCACATACCTTGCTTGGCTCACACCTTGAACCTGGTGGTGCAGTGCTTCCTCAAAAATTATCCGGAGTTAACAGCCCTGCTCCAGAAGGTGCGAAGACTGTGCGCGCACATCCGCCGGTCGCCTGTACATTCCGTTCGTATGCAGAAGCTGCAGCGATTGCTCCACCTTCCCAACCACCGCCTCATTATCGACATTGCAACAAGGTGGAACTCCACCCTGCACATGGTGGAGCGGCTGTGCGAGCAGAGGCAGGCCATAATGCATTTGTGGGAGGATACACGGCCAGGCACTTTGAGAGCAGACATGGAGTTGACAGGCGTGCAGTGGTCGAAGCTGAAAGACCTTTGTAAAGTCCTTCAGTGTTTTGAGGAATGCACACGGCTGGTAAGCGCAGACGACGCCATCCTAAGCATGAGCATCCCACTTATGCGTCTGCTCATGCAAACTTTGACGCACCTTAAGAAGCAGGCGTCTGCAGCCAATGTTGATGAGGAGGAAGAGGAGGAGGGAATCCTTGATGACATTCAGCCATTGTCTGCTCAGGGACCTCTCCTGGACGAGGTGGAGGAAGAAGAGGAGGAGGAGGAGGATGATGGGGATGATTACTTAGGGGAGGAGGATGCATCTCGTGGGGCAAGTGAAAATGTTGGCGTGGCAAGGTCTGGTACAGGGTTTGTGCGTGACTGGAGGGATGTGGATTTGCCAGAAAGTGCTCCTCCACCCAGCACTCGCAGTGCATCATTGACACCGGGAACATTGGCCCACATGTCAGAATATGCCTTGCGGATCCTAAAAAGGGACCCCCGCATTGCCAAAATGATGAACGATGACGACTACTGGTTGGCCAGCAACCTGGATCCACGCTATAAAGGCAAATTACAAAATATCATGCCACAGGAGAACCTTGACCTAATATTGGCTAATAAACAAGCAACTCTGGTAAATCGGTTGCTTGAGGCATTCCCAGCACACAGCAGCGGTGATGGTTCTCACAAGAGCCGTACGGGCCGGGGGCAGCTTGGCAGAGGTGTTCGTGGTGCACACAGCAGAAGTGGCATTGGAGACAGGGGTTTCATGACAATGTTGTGGACTGATTTTTCAAATACCGCTCACACAACTGGTAATACTGCATCGATGGAAAGTGACAGGAGACAGCAGTTGTCAACTATGGTTACAAACTACTTTTCCTCCCATATCGATGTTCTCCCACACAGGTCATTCCCCTTTGACTATTGGGCCGCTAAACTGGACACCGGGCCTGAATTGGCCCAATATGCCTTACAGGAGCTCGCTTGCCCAGCTGCAAGTGTGCTATCGGAAAGAGTCTTCAGTGCAGCTGGATCAATCCTGACAGAAAAAAGGACCCGTCTGTCAACCCAAAATGTGGATGATCTAACCTTCATTAAAATGAACCACGCATGGGTTTCCAAGGATTTTGTCCCACCTTCCCCTGATGACACATAGGGTGACAGAAAAATGGCTTGCTTTGGTCCACCTCTTCCTGGTACTTCACCTATTTCGCCTTTTGCATCAGCTGAATGTCCAACATCAACATATGCCACTTTCTAAAACTCCATAACTGTGCTGCCTCCACCCCCATGGCCGGGGTCACCACCTACCGCACGACACCGTGCGAGTGCCGTTGCCCTGGACAGGTGGGTAGGCCGACTCTTGGGCGCGGGCACTGGCACAGGGTCCCTCATAGTGCAATCAAGTGTCTCTGACGGTGGTGGTGCACACCCGCCGTCAGACACACCGCTGTACTATGAGGGGCCCAGTGCCAGTACCGACGCCCACGAGTGGGCCCCCCTTGCTTGGCCAGGGCCCCAGCATTTGCAATCTTTACCTCTCCCTGCTCCTCCGCTGTGTAATCTGGGCCGTCAAATCCATACTGTGCCTGACACCGTCTGAGCCTGCCTCCTGAGACATATATTTTGAATGTGTACGCTATCCATACATGTTATCCAGGGATACGGTACCCTTTCTAACCTTTGTGCAATGACGTGCAATCCATACTGGGCCTAACACCGTCTGAGCCTGCCTCATGCTGTATAGACATATATTTTGAATGTGTACGCTATCCATACATGTTATCCGGGGATACGGTACCCTTTCTAACCTTTGTGCAATGACGTGCAATCCATACTGGGCCTAACACCGTCTGAGCCTGCCTCATGCTGTATAGACATATATTTTGAATGTGTACGCTATCCATACATGTTATCCGGGGATACGGTACCCTTTCTAACCTTTGTGCAATGACGTGCAATCCATACTGGGCCTAACACCGTCTGAGCCTGCCTCATGCTGTATAGACATATATTTTGAATGTGTACGCTATCCATACATGTTATCCGGGGATACGGTACCCTTTCTAACCTTTGTGCAATGACGTGCAATCCATACTGGGCCTAACACCGTCTGAGCCTGCCTCATGCTGTATAGACATATATTTTGAATGTGTACGCTATCCATACATGTTATCCGGGGATACGGTACCCTTTCTAACCTTTGTGCAATGACGTGCAATCCATACTGGGCCTAACACCATCTGAGCCTGCCTCATGCTGTATAGACATATATTTTGAATGTGTACGCTATCCATACATGTTATCCGGGGATACGGTACCCTTTCTAACCTTTGTGCAATGACGTGCAATCCATACTGGGCCTAACACCGTCTGAGCCTGCCTCATGCTGTATAGACATATATTTTGAATGTGTACGCTATCCATACATGTTATCCGGGGATACGGTACCCCTTCTAACCTTTGTGCAATGACGTGCAATCCATACTGGGCCTAACACCGTCTGAGCCTGCCTCATGCTGTATAGACATATATTTTGAATGTGTACGCTATCCATACATGTTATCCGGGGATACGGTACCCTTTCTAACCTTTGTGCAATGACGTGCAATCCATACTGGGCCTAACACCGTCTGAGCCTGCCTCATGCTGTATAGACATATATTTTGAATGTGTACGCTATCCATACATGGTATACGGGGATACGGTACCCCTTCTAACCTTTGTGCAATGACGTGCAATCCATACTGGGCCTAACACCGTCTGAGCCTGCCTCATGCTGTATAGACATATATTTTGAATGTGTACGCTATCCATACATGTTATCCGGGGATACGGTACCCTTTCTAACCTTTGTGCAATGACATGCAATCCATACTGGGCCTAACACCGTCTGAGCCTGCCTCATGCTGTATAGACATATATTTTGAATGTGTACGCTATCCATACATGTTATCCGGGGATACGGTACACTTTCTAACCTTTGTGCAATGACGTGCAATCCATACTGGGCCTAACACCGTCTGAGCCTGCCTCATGCTGTATAGACATATATTTTGAATGTGTACGCTATCCATACATGTTATCCGGGGATACGGTACCCTTTCTAACCTTTGTGCAATGACGTGCAATCCATACTGGGCCTAACACCGTCTGAGCCTGCATCATGCTGTATAGACATATATTTTGAATGTGTACGCTATCCATACATGTTATCCGGGGATACGGTACCCTTTCTAACCTTTGTGCAATGACGTGCAATCCATACTGGGCCTAACACCGTCTGAGCCTGCCTCATGCTGTATAGACATATATTTTGAATGTGTACGCTATCCATACATGTTATCCAGGGATACGGTACCCTTTCTAACCTTTGTGCAATCACGTGCAATCCATACTGGGCGTGAGAACGGCTGGCGAGCTGTTAAGCAAGCTACAGCACCTGTCCAGACAAGTACAGGGATTCCCTAGCGAGGAGACTTATTTGATTGTTTTTCAATGTTGGGACAGCAATTTTTGGGGAGCACTATACTCTGGAGAATGATAGATGGGGCCCACCATACACTGGAACATTCCAAAGGTGGACATCAGACACTGGAGCAGCATTTACAGGGCCCATTATACACTAGAGCATTAGAAATGGGGCCCATTATGTTTGGAGCATTATTTGGGCCCATAAGACAGTGGAGCTTCATCCATGGGGACCAACATATACTGTAGCATTATGTGGAGCTCATCATATACTGTTTCAAACATTATATGGGACCAATGATTTTGTATGGAGAAATAGATGGGCCTCGTCATGAGATGTAAAAAGTGAGGTATTTTTCATTGTACTATACTGCTATTTCTCTGCCGTATCGGAGCATGATGAGTTGTGGTATGTGTTAAAGGGGCGCTCTTTCGCCCAGGGCACATGAAAACCTGCAGCCAGCCCCCCCCCCCACAAATTTAGCCAAATAACCCCCATTTTTCAGTGCGTAACTTGTATTATGAAGTTAATTAAGGTTGACAAGCTTAAGTAAGAAGAATTGATGCTTTTGGCATTCAAATGGGCACTGTAGGTGTGTTTCCTGTCCTCCTCTCACTGCCGACTTTTATTCCCCATTGACTTACATTGGGTTTCGTGTTTCGGGACGACCCCGACTTTTCCCTATAATCGGACGATCTTGCTCGACCCGACTTTTGGAAAAGTC
The DNA here is from genome assembly GCF_039654945.1 of Dendrobates tinctorius. Taxonomy (NCBI): domain Eukaryota; kingdom Metazoa; phylum Chordata; class Amphibia; order Anura; family Dendrobatidae; genus Dendrobates; species Dendrobates tinctorius. The sequence goes on from NW_027361677.1 coordinate 15,960,452, forward strand.
GGGTTTCACGAAACGAAACGCGACCCTAAGAAACCAAAAGTCGCTCAACTCTAGTCGTCATCATTCATCATTTTGGCAATGCGTGGGTCCCTTTTTAGGATCTGCAAGGCATAATCTGACATGTGGGCCAATGTTCCCGGTGTCAATGATGCACTGCGAGTGCTGGTTGGAGGAGCACTTTCTGGCAAATCCACATCCCTCCAGTCACGCACAAACCCTGTACCAGACCTTGCCACGCCAACATTTTCACTTGCCCCACGAGATGCATCCTCCTCCCCTAAGTAATCATCCCCATCATCCTCCTCCTCCTCCTCTTCTTCCTCCACCTCGTCCAGGAGAGGTCCCTGAGCAGACAATGGCTGAATGTCTTCAAGGATTCCCTCCTCCTCTTCCTCCTCATCAACATTGGCTGCAGACGCCTGCTCCTTAAGGTGCGTCAAAGTTTGCATGAGCAGACGCATAAGTGGGATGCTCATGCTTAGGATGGCGTCGTCTGCGCTTACCAGCCGTGTGCATTCCTCAAAACACTGAAGGACTTTACAGAGGTCTTTCAGCTTCGACCACTGCACACCTGTCAACTCCATGTCTGCTCTCAAAGTGCCTGGCCGTGTATCCTCCCACAAATGCATTATGGCCTGCCTCTGCTCGCACAGCCGCTCCACCATGTGCAGGGTGGAGTTCCACCTTGTTGCAATGTCGATAATGAGGCGGTGGTTGGGAAGGTGGCGCAATCGCTGCAGCTGCTGCATACGAACGGAGTGTACAGGCGACCGGCGGATGTGCGCGCACAGTCTTCGCACCTTCTGGAGCAGGGCTGTTAACTCCGGATAATTTTTGAGGAAGCACTGCACCACCAGGTTCAAGGTGTGAGCCAAGCAAGGTATATGGCTGAGTTTTGAAAGGGCTATGGCTGCCACAAAATTACGGCCGTTATCACTAACTACCTTGTCTGCCTCAAGATGTACACTGCCCAGCCATGACTCAGTTTGTCGCTTCAAGTACTCGGCCAGCACCTCGGCGGTGTGTCTGTTGCCAAAACACATCATCTGCAACACAGCCTGCTGACGCTTTCCACTAGCTGCTCGATAGGGGGACACATCGTGTGCAACAGTGGCAGCTGCAGATGGAGTGCTCGTACGACTGCGCTCTGTGGACGAGCTTTCGCTTCTGGAGGAGGAGGAGGAGGAGGAGGGTCGAACGCCTACAGCCAACTGTTTCCTATACCGTGGGCTAGGCAGCACTGTCCCACCACCGATGTCCCCTGTGGGCCCTGCATCCACCACATTAACCCAGTGCGCAGTGATGGACACGTAACGGCCCTGGCCATGCCGACTGGACCATGCATCAGTTGTGAGGTGCACCTTTCCGCTCACTGACTGCTTGAGTGCATGGACAATGCGGTGTTTCACATGATGGTGGAGGGCTGGGATGGCTTTGCGAGAGAAGAAGTGGCGACTGGGTAATTCATAGCGTGGTACTGCATAGGCCATGAGTTCGCGGAAAGCTGTGCTTTCCACCAACCGAAAGGGCATAATCTCAAACGAGATTAGTTTGGCAATGTGGGCGTTCAAACCCAGTGTACGCAGATGAGAGACTGAGTACTTTCTTGACCTACTCATAGTGTCTGGGAGGGTGAGCTGGACTTGAGAGCTGCATATGGTGGAAGTAGCGGTGGACAGGGCGGACTGAGAGAGGGTTGATGATGGTGATGGAGTTGGTGTTCTTTCTGATGGCCTAGAATCAGTCTTTCGTTGATATAACAGTGGGATTCCCTGACTGCTGTGGCCTTGCAACGACACCTCAACATTTGCTGCTGTGCTAACCGGTGGGCTTACAGTGGGGGAAACAATGTAGCGTTGCTGACTACCTTCGTTGTGATCAGTTGCACATGTGGCACTTGAGGTTTGGTGTTGTGTCCACGCTTGCAAGTGCATGCTGGTTAAATGTCTAAGCATGCAACTGGTATTCAAATTTTACAGATTTTTCCCTCGGCTAAAGGTCTTTGCGCACTTCTTACAGATAACCTTGGCCTGATCATGAGGATTTTGTTCAAAAAAGTGCCACACTGCACTCTTCCTACTTTGGCAGACATTTTGCGGCCTAGCACGCTGTGATCTTTTGACCCTCTGGACAAGCTGTCCAGCAACTCTTTTGATGTTTGGAACCTGTCTTTGGAGTGCTACGGGCCTGCCAGATAACAGCTGTTGCGATGTCGATGTCTGCTGTGGATGCTCCTCATCTGAGCTATTGGATGAAGCACCCTCTTCCCACAATGGATGCCAATCTGGGTCAACAACTGGGTCATCCATCACCTCCTCTTCTATGTCATGTGCACCTTCCTCTGTGTCACCGTGTATGGTGGTATAGTGTGCGGGAAGGGGCACCTGAGTCTCATCAGGGTCAGAATCTGGCTCTGTACACTGCGAGGACAATGTAGTGCTCTGAGTGAATGTACCAGCAGAATCATCCATCAGCGGCTGTGCATCAGTGCACTCCATGTCAGATTCATCTTGGCCTGGGTAATTCACCATTTGACTTGATAATCCAGGCATGGTATGTGAAAACAGCTCCATGGAGTAATCAGTAGTATGGCCTGCGTCATCCTTCAATCTTGGTTGGGGTGAAGGACACAAGGAAAGGTGTGGTTCATGAACATGAGCCTCCAATGACGACTCAGTGCTTTTACTTTTTACAACTGAAGAAGAGGAGGCGATAGAGCTGGAGGCTGAGTCAGCAATGTAAGACAAAACTTTTTCCTGATGCTCTGGCTTTAAAAGCAGTTTGCCAACTCCTAGAAAACTAAGCGTTCGAGGCCTTATGTAGCCAGACGATGACGCAGGCTCAACACCTCCTGCATTCGGTCCTATTTTGCTCTTGCCACTACCATCAGATCCACCACCAACACCATCATTACCAGCTGCCAACCCCCGCCCAATTCCACGGCCTCTTCCACCAGCCTTCCTCATTTTTGGTAGAAATGTAGACAAAATCCAACAAACTATATAGTAATGTAAAACAAGGTACAAGGTGTCTATAGGACAGGGGAGATTTTGAATTTCTGCAGACACTTGTGGACACTGGACACTTTTGGATTGTGTGAGGCCCACTGATATCTGAGCGCTATGTCACAGGCTCGATGGCACAGCTGTGACAAAAGTGACGAGAGGATAAGGGAGATTTTGAATTTCTGCAGACACTTGTGGACACTGGACACTTTTGGATTGTGTGAGACCCAATGAATATCTGAACGCTATGTGACAGGCTCGATGGCACAGCTGTGACCAAAGTGACTAGAGGATAAGGGAGATTTTGAATTTCTGCAGATACTTGTGGACACTGGACACTTTTGGATTGTGTGAGGCCCATTGATATCTGAGCGCTATGTCACAGGCTCGATGGCACAGCTGTGACAAAAGTGACGAGAGGATAAGGGAGATTTTGAATTTCTGCAGACACTTGTGGACACTGGACACTTTTGGATTGTGTGAGGGCCACTGATATCTGAGCGCTATGTCACAGGCTCGATGGCACAGCTGTGACAAAAGTGACGAGAGGATAAGGGAGATTTTGAATTTCTGCACACACTTGTGGACACTGGACACTTTTGGATTGTGTGAGACCCAATGAATATCTGAGCGCTATGTGACAGGCTCGATGGCACAGCTGTGACCAAAGTGACTAGAGGATAAGGAAGATTTTGAATTTCTGCACACACTTGTGGACACTGGACACTTTTGGATTGTGTGAGGCCCAATGAATATCTGAGCGCTATGTGACAGGCTCGATGGCACAGCTGTGACCAAAGTGACTAGAGGATAAGGGAGATTTTGAATTTCTGCAGACACTTGTGGACACTGGACACTTTTGGATTGTGTGAGGCCCAATGAATATCTGAACGTTATGTGACAGGCTCGATGGCACAGCTGTGACCAAAGTGACTAGAGGATAAGGGAGATTTTGAATTTCTGCAGACACTTGTGGACACTGGACACTTTTGGATTGTGTGAGGGCCACTGATATCTGAGCGCTATGTCACAGGCTCGATGGCACAGCTGTGACAAAAGTGACGAGAGGATAAGGGAGATTTTGAATTTCTGCAGACACTTGTGGACACTGGACACTTTTGGATTGTGTGAGGCCCCCTGATATCTGAGCGCTATGTCACAGGCTCGATGGCACAGCTGTGACAAAAGTGACTAGAGGATAAGGGAGATTGGATTGCTTTTAAAAAAGCAGTTTGCAGAGCAGTGGGTAAACAGCAATGCCAGCCTGTCAGGAAGCCTTAAATGGCAGCCCAACAACCAACACCACTGATACACCACAATATAGCCTCCCCTTGCACTGCACACACAGTGACTGGTGTGTTGTGCAGGCCAAATCGCTAGCAGCAGAAGCATTTTTTTTTCTTCTCAGCAGGACAAAAAAAAAAATTGGGATTGCTTTTAAAAAAGCAGTTTGCGGAGCAGTGGGTAAACAGCAATGCAGGAATGTCAGGAAGCCTTAGAAGGCAGCCCAACAACCAACACCACTGATACACCACTATATAGCCTCCCCTTGCACTGCACACACAGTGACTGGTGTGTTGTACAGGCCAAATCGCTAGCAGCAGAAGCAGTTTTTTTTTCTTCTCAGCAGGACAAAAAAAAAAATTGGGATTGCTTTTAAAAAAGCAGTTTGCGGAGCAGTGGGTAAACAGCAATGCAGGAATGTCAGGAAGCCTTAGAAGGCAGCCCAACAACCAACACCACTGATACACCACTATATAGCCTCCCCTTGCACTGCATACACAGTGACTGGTGTGTTGTGCAGGCCAAATCGCTATCAGCAGAAGCAGTTTTTTTGTCTTCTTCCCTGCCTAACGCTCTCCCTACAGAATCAGCAGCAACCTCTCCCTATACTGAGATCGGCAGAAGTAAGATGGCGGTCGGCATGCACGCCCTTTTATACCCCCTGTGACGCCCACCAAAGCAAGCCAATCACTTGCATGCCCTTCTGAAAGATGGTGGTGACCCCTGCCTATGTCATCACGTTGCCCACAGTGTCCGTGGATCCTGATTGGCTGAAAAAGAGCGCAAAACAAACTTTTGAAACGCGACTTTGGCGCGTAAGTCGCCGACCTCGTGGCCGACCTCATCCTAGGGTCGGGTTTCTTTTCATGAAACCCGACTTTGCCAAAAGTCGGCGACTTTTGAAATTTTTCGACCCGTTTCGCTCAACTCTACTCATAACATTGTGGGTTATAACTAATTTAGTGAAAGATTGTACAATTGGTGGAGAAAGGTTGAACTTGATGGACCCATGTCTTTTTTTTTCAACCTGTAACCATGTAAAGAATTAAGATTTTTTTCAATTTAGTCACTTTGCTCCTGATGCTTAACTTCCAGCCCCCACCATGCCATTTGCCTTTAAAAACATTTTCGGCAAATCCGTTGGTAATAAAGGGCTCACGGATACCGGTGTAGTCCAGTAATAGCAGCTATGAGTGTAACAAGTAGAAAGGATCCATATCAATTCAGCCAAGAAGTGGAGACCCTGTAACGGTGAAGAGCAGGGTCACCAGTAGAGTTGAATATGTTTGAATCGGTTGCTGAATCTGAATATGTCTTATTTGTGCCATACTGGTACCCTATTTGTGCCGAAATTATCTTTGACGATTGATTCCGAACATATTCGGTCATTTCTACTCCCACTGACTCCAATGACGTTCGGCTGTGTTCAGCAAATATTGCAAAAACAATGTTCGCCGCCAATAATAATAGGGACTGAATTTTGAAAAATTCGCTCGATTCTAGTCACCAGGTGCTGAGGAGCAGAGGGCAGAAAAGTCACCAATGCTCTGCTGGCTTCATAACAGCAAAATCTAGACCTCCTCTAATATTAACATCAGCACTAACACTGCACCCCTCTCCAAGAGCTCCATGACCAGGAAGTTGCATGCAGCATTACATCACCCAGCACAATTTCAAGCGGTCAACACTGGACACTAGCAGTAAATGTGTTCTACGGAGTGATGGATCTCACTTCTGTATCTGGACAAGTTTGAGTTTGTCAAATGCCAGGAGAACGCTACCGTCTGACTACATTATGCACACTGTACAGTTTGGTGGAGGAGGGATAAAGATACGAGAATGTTTTTCAGAGGTCGGCCTCGTCACCTTAGTTCCAGTGAAGAGAATTCTTAATTTTTCAGCAGAAGGCATTGTAGACATTTGTAGCTTCCAGCTTTGTGGGAACAGTTTTGGGAAGACTCTTATCTGTTCCCATTATTGTGCTCAAGGCACAAAGCTAGATCCATAAAGACGTTATTGGTGTTGGATGTGGAAAAACATGAAAGCTGATCTCAATCCCTCTGAATACCTTTGGGATGCAGTAGAACCAAGATTGTGAGCCCGGTGTTTCCTCAAGCATCAGAGTCTGACCTCACAAATACTCTTCTGGATGAAGTGGCAAAAGTTCCCATAGATTCATCCAAAATCTCGTAGAAAATCATCTCAGAAGGCCATGAGATATTATAGGTGCAAAAGGGGCCAACTCCATCTTAATTCCTGTAAGGGAATGTGTAGGTTTATCAATACTTTTCTCCATGTAAAGTAGACTGTTATATAGACTATTTGCATGATATTTTTAATGTAGCATATATATTCCCTGTGTCTAATATACGGTTGTGTAACATTCGCCATCTTCGTGCGTGGGTCTGGGGTACATTTCTGTTGTCAGCTCACAATCTGGCAACATATGGTGAGTGTTGGAAATTGCAGAAAATCCACGTCATAAGCCAAGAGAACCAAGGAAAAGGGAAAGACCTGTCAATGACATGCATGGAGAACAGATACTCTAAGTCAATGAGCCAAGCTGTTCTATGATATCGGCCAGAAGTTCTGATCTGATTGAAAATCCTGCCATAAGTCGACATGGGTTTGTTTTTTTAGTCTGGAGTAGATTTTAATGTAGAGGTTTTAGGTTCCTTGTAGAAATTTAACATATATTATTTTGTGCATTGTTAATTTAAATATATATATTTTTTTAGCTGTAGGAGAGGTATCAAGGGGTTCACCATCTATTGCGGGAATTCAATATTTGACACTTTGTCTGAGGCAGGCAGTGTTACTATACTGATGTTCTTATATAGGTAATTCTAGTCATGACAATCCCAAGATGTATTAATCCTCCTATATGTTTTGTCCTTAAAAGGGTTTTAATTGTGTTTAAATAGGTCATTTACTATTCAGACACACCATTTTCAATTCCTTATGTTTCCTCCTTGTAAAGTATGAATACGTGTACTGAGCTGCGATGTCGGTGCTGTTTCAGCGGTGTCATCACTGTCTCCTCCGAGGACATTCTTATGTCAAGCAATCACTGTGGCCAATCAGCAATATGTCAAGCAATCACTGTGGCCAATCAGCACTGGCTTCACTCTCCTACACTAAAGATAAATTACATACATCAGGCGAAAGTGATACAATCCCAAGAAGAGCACGTGTCGACACCACTGGAAGGGTGCCCGCACCGCAGGTGAGTCTAAGTGCTGTTCTTTTACAATGGGGAAGCATATGGATTCAGAAGGTATTGTCTGAGTAGTGGATAATCTCTTTAATGACACATAGTACATTTGCCATGTGGACGAGTTTTTGTAAATGTGAGTGGTCTGAGGATTCTGCTTAGGGTATTTACAGGTAAGTATGTTTGGATGTCCTATCCATAAAATACATAACCAATATCAGACCGGTGGGCCAACATTCGTCACCTCCATTGATGAGCTGTTTGAGGACCACATGTTCACAGAGTACACTACTCTGTAATGGTAATTTTCAGATTAGCTACTTTTGAAGTGAATTCGATCTTAGCAGTAGAACCAAATGATTGCCACTGCTAGAGTTTATCGAATCTCCCGAAATTCAATAAAGACAGGTTCTCCTAAGTCAGTGGGTAGATTTGCACCGATTAACATTAGTGCAAATTGAATATGATGGAGATTAAAAAAATGGTAACAGTTTATAATCACTTTCTTTCGCCTTCTATATATCTGTCCTGCCTCTCCTCTTCCTTCTTCATTGACATGCATCATGCTCCACATAACCACCTGGGGCCTCATAAGTGGTGGTGGCCAATGGGAGACCTTAGGGACAAGGAGGAGCTCATTGGAAGAAGGAAGAGGAGCATCAAAAGCTGTGTTATAGGGAGGGCCAAGGAGAGGTGAGTCTAATGGCTTTTTTTCACCTCTTTTTGACTTTTATAATCCGAAAAAATGGCAGCTTGCAACCATCAATTAGTGCAAATAAAACCTTGTTAGAAACAAAATTTGGCGCAAGTTTGTTGAGAATTTGATTATATTAGAATCAATTCACTTCTCCCTAGATAGTGCACAGTGTACGGAGCTGTGCCATTCCAGCTTTGTACACTGGTTATATACACCACAAACAGTTGAATGGAGGAGGTGTCAAATTTTGAGTCCAAAGTATAGGAACAGAAGTCAAAATCAATATCTTTTTTCCAGGAAATACTTGGGAATGTTATACACCTGTCCTAGGTATCCAGGCTGTGCTTCCTTCCCCTGGGACTTATGTTGGATTCCACCTTGAATTTTTCAAGTTGCCTGGTGAGGGTCAATAACATCATCTCCCTAGGCCTATTTAAGGCCCAATAAGACACACATCTGTGTCTTGGGATGTTGACTTTAGACCTCCATGTTTGGTGTGCTCCACCATCTGTTCATACTGTGCTTTTACTGGCTTCCAATCTTGCTGCCTTCCCTTTCATCCATCATGCTACTCCTGAGATTCTTGTGTGCCAAGTTCTCACTGCCCACGTGTCTTCCTACTTGTTGCATCAATGCCTGGGATCTGTGCCCCTACCCGGACCTGAGGCTTAGAGGGTCCACATCGCCAGGTGAGCCTGACAGATAAATGTTTGTTGCTTTTGATATTGGCTTATGGTGTAACATTTTCATCGTCCTCGGGAAAGTGACTCCATAATGACTTCATATCTGATATTCCATCAAGAAGAAAATCTAATAAACAATAAGAAGAACATATTATTTCACAAGGCAATTTTTTCAAGACCTTTATTTTTCCAGACCCAAATAGTTTAAACTGAAGAATCTTATTATTCCTAAAAATTTATTTATTCGTTTTATGTACCATTTAACCGTAGGAATCGGAGAGGGACGTTTACAGAATAAGCATGTGGTAATTGTCAATTTTCTGCTTGTCAATATTTCTATAACGATTTTCTAAGCCTAATGGAGTTGGTGAGAAGCTGCGTCGTCGCTAGTAAGAGAGCAGATAGCTCCGCAGTTCATCACCATAGGTGATTATAATTTTCTACACTTTCTTCGTAAATACCTTAATGATTGACCTGAGAAGACAGAGATGTATCCATCACCCATTACGACGACTGTCAGTGTTCCCCACTATAAATTCTACACAAGATATATGTTGGCATACATCAACCTGTTTCAGCACAGTGCCATAATATTCCATCATTCGCAGGAGGGCATTAACGCAGTGGTGTATAATTACCGCGTGGTCATCTCATGGTCACAGGAGTTTTGTCCTCATGCTTACTACTGTGACATACCAAAGATCAGATTAACCTCTGATCTCCACTCTTTAACCCAATATATTCCAAGATCAATACAGGAAGAAAAACAACTGGGTTCCCAAAGACTTAAATTTTCCTTTACCCAGGGAACGGATCCTTTTCCGAACATCTAAGTACATTGGTCAAGTTAATGTGACTTTTTGATGCCTTCAATTTGCAGGTCACATACCCATCAACATTGTTCCCCTTGGGAATGCCATATATGTAAACATTCATGGATATCCTGTGACTTGACTGACTCCTAAACCACTGTGGACCACCAGTGTTGGAATTTTCTATTTTTATTGTTATCAATTAATAGGAGATTCTTGGGTTTGCCACAGCTGACCCGTGCTCTCTAAAACATGGTTGCAAAATACTCCTCTAATGAATGACCCCTCCTCTCACTTAGAAAGTGACCATACCCCCAAATTACTGGCAAAATGCCATATTGGGATCCCTGAATTTCTATACCACAAAATGGTATAATTATTTATATTTGGACCCTGGAAATACATCCCAGTTATGGGGGATAGGGGCTACATTTTGAATAATTTGGGTCACAGTTGGGGCTTTGCTTTGCATTTAGTAATAGAGGGGAAGCAAATCATAAAACAAAATGCATTTGGGTCCCAAAGACGAGAACTACAGTAGTTGGGTTATTAAAGGGTAACAATTTTTCTCTTGACATGATTCCACCACTCATGATGTCCTAAGGATGCTGTGAGTGACCGCTCAGTCACCACATAGTATTAAGAGCATGCTGGGCTGTTAGCATTGTGAATGACAGCCCATCTATCCAATTTAGCTGGAACTGTGATGTTTCCTCCAAGTGTTACCCATTCAAGGTGATTACATGGCTATTTAGCTAGCTGGCAATGTTCAGACAATTACCAGTTCTAGCCTTGCTCAATTGTGTTTTCTTTGTTCTGATTTTCTCATCTTTGTTGTCGGACCTTGAAATTTCCATTTGACTATTCATTTGTATTACCCCTTTTGCCTTTGATGCACTCTGATGTTCGGTACCTGTCCTCGGACTGTGCCTCTTACTATTTGTCTTACACCTTTGTCCTTGACATACCTTCCTGGCTTTTCACCTCGGGTTCCTTGGCTTGCCCACCTTACGGCTTGCCTGTGAGACATGACTCAGCATCATATTTCTATAAATCTGGACAGTTTTTCTTTTAGCTAGAGTGTATAACTCTCACCCCCTTTCCTACATGAAGACTTCTTGCTATACACTTATCTGTAATGGTCTAGCTGTAGGGCTAGAACTATAGGGGGTACAAAGATCACAGATCCTGAAGCCTGAGGCAGACAAATACTATAAATTGTGTGCTAGTTGGGCTCTATTAAACACTAGTAAGGAAACTGGTAAGTGTACAACAGTGAAATCGAACTGACTGTTACTAATATCTCGATCAGCGATCTCGCTGATTGTGCTCGAATGTCCTGGGCCATTTTTTGATTGCTGGTGTCCCACTGGCCAGGTAAAGGTAAATGAGCGCTACATGTTGTTCCTAGGTTATATGCTACTGTTATGTGTGCCATGTAAAGGGAACTCATACTGATGACATATTTTAGCACTTACGATCCAAAATTCTCTATATTATTATAACCCTGTCTTCTGGGCAGTCTGGTAACATCCACAGACCACCAGGAAATCCCATAAAATGTCTACTCTTGGCTGTTTTTTAAGCTCACCTTCCTTTATGACTCAGTTCATGTTGACAAGTTTGTTCCTTGCCATTAATATAATTAATTATGACTATAAGTAATGTCGGACCGCTCACGACATAAATTAATTCAGTTTTCAGTATCCACTCACGACCACAGGCAGCTGTTCTTATAGTCTGTTCCGGACTCTCGTAAGATAGATGTCTCCATTTCAACCACCATGGATCGGCCATCTTTTGTGAAAGCTTACTATTATGGCCCATTAATAGATGCTTCAATAAATAGGATATCCAGTAGTATCTTAAAGAGAATCTGTCAGCAGGTTTTTGCTATGCAGTCTGAAGACAGCAGAAGATAGGGGCTGAAACAAAGAATTTAGGGATGTGTCACTTGTCAAAGTGCATGCTGTTGTTTACTAACTGTGAAGGATTTGTCACTAAGAGATTAATATTGCCGGACTAATCCAGCAGCGTCCCCTCCTTTGATTAGCAGCTCACTGACTTTCTCAGCTCTGCTATGTTCTAAATCTAAAACCACTCATTGTGTCAGAATGGCTGCACCCAGTAAACTAAGTGATACATGCTTGGATTCTGCTTCACTCTATGTAGATTATGTTGCTCTCAGATGAGGTAGCAAAAAACGGCTGACAGATTCCCTTTTAGGGAAATCTAGGAACAAAAATGCAAAGGCGGGTTAAAGGAACTGGGGGCACATCTTTGTCTCTGTAGGAAATGGGGGAGGTCTCTCTCTACAGGAAATATGAGTGGGTCTTTGTGTCTTTATAGGAAGTGGGGACAGGTCTTTGTCTCTACGGGAAGTGGTGGCAGTTCTTAGTGCCTACAGAAAATGGTGCGTCTTTGTCTCTTTAAAGGAAGTGAGGATGAGTTTGCCTTTACAAGGAGTATGGGTGGGTCTTTTTCCCTCTACAGGAAGTAGAAATAGGGTTCTGTCTTTCTATAGAATGTATGTTGGGTTTTTGTCTCTCTACGGGAAATAGTGGCAGGCCTTTGCCTTTTTACATGAAGTGGTGGATCTTTGTCTCTCCACAGGAAGTAGGGGGGAGTTTTTACATCTACAGGAAGTAGAGGCAGATCTTTGTCTCTCTACCGGAAGTAGGGCTGGATATTTGTCTTTCCAGAGGAAATGGGGTGAGTTTTTTTTATCTGCAGGACATAGAGGTGGGTCTTTGTCTCTTTATAAGAAGTGGGATAGGCTTTTTGACTCTTTGGTCCTATCTATTAAACTCATATAGGTGTAAAAGAGAGGAAGGTTTTCAATTCATAGCAGGCAAGATAATAAATGCTGAGAAAAGAGTAAAAAGAAATTCTCAAACCTATAGTAGTTGCAGAATATTGATGAAAAGGAACTACTCACTGAAAAAAAGTGAATGGCAATTTACTGAGCATGAGAATAGGGACAATACTTGGACACGTTGACTTTTTCTTGTCATGGGAGATGAAAGCAACATGACCATGCTTTTCTGCATGTTTTGTGTAAAAAGACAAGTAATATAGAATACAGCAACTTTGCATATATGTTTCCTTTATGCACAGGGTGGAAGCCACTTGTTGAGTGTTGCATGCACGCCACTCAGTATATGAAGGCGATACAAAGGAAACATGAGTTCTTTTTGGAATCCTGGTGAAATCTTACTCGGGGTGACCATTAATTATATTTTTCACAGTAGAAAGGAGATAACAGTTTACAGGCACACAGCTATGACAAAGTTCTGAGCTGAAGTTGATCAAAAGGGTTTTATTCAAGTTTCTTCTTCAACAAATATGAAAGTCTCTTCACAGATAACTTCTCTTCACACAGTGTCTTAACCTAAGCAGAACTGTACCTTGCTTATGTAGTGAGGTGGGGGGAGAGGGATGAGTCCGGTGCTGTAGCTCTCACTTTTATCTTGAGGTAAAAAAGATTCTCCAGGCTGTCCTGACTGCTTCAATGATTACAGCAACCACTTTCCAGGACGAACTGGTCTATACACCTTGTCTGATTTCAGTGTGACAGGAGACTCTCTAGCACACACCTTACTCTAAAGGCCCCATCTCACATAGTGAGATCTTTAGCGAGATGACACGTAGCGGCAACCAGGCCCCCGCTGCGATCTTGCTGATTGTGCTTGAATTTCCTGGGCCATTTTTTGATTGCTGGTGTCCCGCTGGCCAGCACGCATCGCTGTGTTTGACACCGATGAGCGACCTCGTTGGCGACTCAGAAATCATGGACGCAGGCGGGAATCATCAGAATCGCTGCTGTGTGACAAGGTCCCAACGACCGCCGAGGTCGTTATACAGATCACTGGATGGTTGCTGCATCGTTGGGTAAATTTGACTGTTTGGCTGCTTACTAGCGACCATGTAGCGACACACCAGCAATCCTTACCAGGTCGTATCGTTGTCGGTATCTTTGGTGCGTCGCTTAGTGTAAGGTACCCTTAAATGTCCAGGACAAAATAACAACTTTCCCCGTATTCCCTGGGACAAAACTAACCACTCCCTGTCTGCTATAGCCATTTTAACCCCTGTAGTTGCTGGATGATTCTAAAACCACAGTGCAGCTTCTACCTGTCATACAAGTGTACTCAGTTTATAAGGGTTGACTTTGCAAACTCAACCCAAGGACAAGAGTGGTGCTGTATCTTTAAGAATGCAGCCATGTTTTTCCTAATCTCATACAATGCCTTTATTCTTATTACCTGAGGCCACCCGGAGACATGACTATATTTAGAAAAGCCGGTCACCATGCCAGTCACCGAAAATTGCAAGCAAATTTCATTTGCATCAACGGACCATAAAATAATTGCAATTCCTCACACCACTAGTAAAGCGAGCCTCGCTGACCCTATATGTTTCTCCTTCAAGTGTTCTACATTCTAAACTTAAGGAGCATAAATAAACATTTAATTCAGAGCGCATCTCATCCGGGAGTGATGTCCCCAAATGACTTTCTAAGCTTCTACTGATCGATAAATTAATCTTCAGTGTTTAGTTTTAGCTAAGATTAAAGTTCGGACTGTGCGTGCATTATTTTTTTTTTTATGCCTAAAAAAGGTCCACGGCTGATGCAAAACTACATCTCCCAGCAAACCCAACACTTTATAACAATTCATATTATTGCTCATTATAGCAAAGCATTTTTTCCTTTTAGTAGAAAATTATTGCTTCACGTCATTTCTGACCTCAGAAGTTAGACTTTTATCTCCGATAATAAAATAAATAATCAATACAAATTTTTCAAATATTTCAAATATCTAAAAGCAAAGGGTAGAATAAGATAATGTACTGCTTCAAAATGTGTTAAAGATTTCAGTATAATACGCCTGATAAATAAACTGGGGAATAAAATACACTGTCCCTATTCATTATTATATTTTTGTTTCTTTTTGTTTTCATGTCATGGTTTTCGCTATTTTTGTAGGGTTTTTTTGCAGCAATTTTTTTTTCAAAGTAAATGATATGTTTAATGAATTTTGTGCAAAATCAAAAAGGCTGTTTTGGTTTATAAAGATTTTTGACCCATTTTTGTAAATGGAACACGTTTGCAAAATAGTACCAAAAAATTAACTGGGTTGCATGAAATCATTCAACGATGGAGGATAGTGTTAGGCATTGAGTTTCACCCACTGCACAGGGGGAATCTCAAGCCATGTCCTCTGCGGTCGCAGAGATTCCTGCTCAGCAGAGATGGCGGTCCCGGCGTCTTGCCCAGGCTAATGCTATGCATCTGGTTGCTCCTTCAGGCTCTGCTGTAGACCATGCTTGAGTCAGCAGCAAGTAGACGCTCCAGGGATTAAGTCCTGTATTTTGCCTACTGAGCATGCCCATGGGACGACCTCTCATTGGAGGTCAGAGGTCCCATGGCAGGTCCTGCTCCTGCTCTGATTGGTCCACTGGGAAGGTCCTGGAAGGACGCCACTATAAAAGAGTCGCATGGCCGCTCGGCCATGCGCTAGCATAGACTCTTATGGGTAGTTGTGTGTGTGAAGATGGATGCATGAGACTGGTGACTGACTCATTATGATCCCCTCCTTTTGGTTGTGTATGGAATAGGGGTTAATAAGTCAGAGTCCGCGCCAGTAGTGGCATAGTCTATGTGCCACAGAGCATCCTGCTCTCCACACGAGCATTAGCGCCATATAGTGCCATCCAGCACAAAGCACCTCTGCACCGCACGAGCAGCAGCATTTCTCACAGCGGCGCCTTGAGCTAGTTATGTGCTTTCCTCCCTGCTCTGGGTGGTTAGTGGCATCCATCGGAGAGGTGCAGTGCGCACTTGGTGCAATTAATATTTATCTGTTCTCTTGCTGGCACCGCAGCTGCGGCGCCGAGTGCTAGTGGTCTAGAGGGACTCTATCCCTGAGTCTCTGCGGCAGAGTTCTGTGACCGTTAGCTAGTGCTCACCCAGCCGAGCCCTGTGAGTATTAACAGGCTCCGGCACTTGTTTCTCTGTTGTTGGCTCTGTGAGGTAACAGAGTTTGCCCCTGTGCACACCGGGTCAGTGGATACCCCGACGGTGTTCACTTAGTTCTCTGCCATTACAGAGGAGCAGTTTACCATTTCTGCACAGTGGACCCCAGGCTGCGAGTGCACCTTATTCCATCTTTATTATTTGGTGCGTTCCACAAGCCCGTAACAGAGTATATTTGGCTAAATGTTTTTTTTTTTTTAAAGTCACAATTGATGAATCATTTTAAGGGCTCGTGAAGACAACCGTATTTTTGGTCCCAGTGCGATCTGACAAAACATCGGATCACACTCGGACCAATGTTATTCTATGGGGCTGTGCACATGTCCTAGGATAATAATCGCACTATGCACGGTTGGATCGTGCTCGGATGACATCTCAGTGCAGTTTTATGGATTGACAGAATGGAGAAGATGGTGAAATTTTTATTTCCATCTCCTCTTCTGAGTAAATTGGATCATACTATGATCAAAGTTTGATCAGACCTATTTTATCGGAAGAGAGAAAATACGGCCTTGTGACCCGAGTCTAAAAAAAACTGTAAAAGCCACATACATGTAAAAATCAAGAAAGCGAACTGAACAGCAAAAAAAAACTTTAAAAAAAAGCCTTAAATCATTGGAATTTGTTGCTAATCAAAAAGTCTCTATTCACGCCAAAAAATGTGTTTACACCTATAATCCGGCATGTAAATTTGCCATAACTGAATCAATTCATAAGTGGAGAAAGTGACAATGGATTGTCAAACAGGAAAGGACAAAATCCTCCCAAAAAATAGGGTCCATCCAAGCGGGATGTAAACTAAGCAGTAAAGTTGGCTCCAAAACCCAAAATTTGCATGAATTTTACATAAATTTCCAATGGATTTTGCTGCAGATTAGACTTGAATTACCATTATGTCTTAATAGTCTATCCCCAAATAAATGGTCAAATATACTGAGGTCTACCAGGTTTGGGAAGCCACAACAGTGCCTACGACATCCATAGCCATTCAATGGCATACATAAGTTGACTTACATCCCAACCCTAATACTCTTTTGGTATTTGAGAAAATTATGGATTTCTGAACCTCAGCTGAACTAATAGTCTTGGACAAGTTAGAGTCCAGATAAATTGCCCCAATGGACACGATCGGCGATACGGCAGTTGACTCCCATTCACGTTCCGCTAGACATAGGATCTGTATTGAAATAGCCGTTAAGCAATTTTATAGAAAGATTTAACCCAGCTCGATTACATAACTGTGTAATGAGCCTCATGGTGTCTCTGCCCCCTCCAGGTCTTCCATATTCATCATGATGTGGTGCGGAATCGCTTTGTCTGTACTGTATCTACATGTATTCTGCAAGCAATCCTCCCTTTCTCCGCTCTCTGACTCTTCCCTTCTTGCTACTCTCATTTTTCAACACACATGAGTAAAAAAAAAGCATCGAAGCCTCCAGACTTCCATAAAGAACCTTAATGGTAATATCTACCATTCATCCAACAGCTTCGGAAAGCCAATTTGGTATGGCAGATCTAATGTTCCCTTCTTTACTTGTCCTCTGCACATTCATCTGTTACGTGACTCTATCTGTTCAAAGCAACGTCTTTCAGCGCAAACCAAAAAAAAAAAAAATATCCGGCAGATTTCCCATGATGCTTTGTAACACAATGTGCTTTGGCTTAGGTCTTTTTAGGAAATATTGCTAGTGGGGGAACGGATGCATAATTTTCTTAATGGTTAAGAAAAAAAACAGATTAAAAAAATAATACATTGAACTAAATATTTGTAAAATTTTTCTATGGGCCATTGCAAAAATATAGTAACATGCTCTGTTGGATGCTGTATTATAGATGTATCTTTGCCCACATGCAATGCCAAATATAGGCACCTTGAGATGAGTCAGGGGTGGACACATACAAATGATGGGCCTCCGTGCAAGAACAGTGTATGGACCATTTGCAGTCCAATAATGTGTCTACGACAGAAGCTTCTTTATCGTTTGGTGGTGTATGTGGCCCTTTTCCTGTTGGGTCCCTTTGTGGCTTTACAGGTTCCACCAATGGTATGCCCGCCTCTGCTTGGATGCTTGGAGTGTCTGCTGGTCCATGCAACAACTCCACCAAATATGTACTCAGGTGGATACATAGAGGATACATATTAACTATGGCACACACCCGATTCCTGTAGGTATCTAAAGACCCTTCTGAAACATGAGAGTAAGCCAGTATTATAAATGGCTTCTGGAAGATGGGGGCTACATTACAAACTTGGCATTGGGATCCCAGAGCTTCAAGTTATACCTCTACATATGCTGGAGCCTTAACGGGTTTGTACCAAGCTTGTAAGCCGTACCCCTATCTATAGGAAAGGGAAATACTTACTGATCACTTGGTTTCTGACTACTGGGACCCCCACAAATCCTGAAAACTGCCCGGCACAGTGTTCATGGATCTCCTTCGGTACCATAGACAGTAATAGAGGAGGTGCACAAGCTAGATCTCCTCTCGATGAAGAAATTTATTCTTCGGATTGGTGGGTGTCTTAGGGGTTGGACCACCAGCGATCAGTAAGTTATCCTATGGAGAAGGTATGATTTTCACACTTGATGCAAACATTTGAAGGCTCAAGCACAAATGGAGGTATAACTTAACGCTCCTGGACCTAATGCCAAAACTGTAACCATTTTTAATACTCGTGTCTTCTGATGTGGCAGAAGGGCCTTTAGGCTCTCAGGAACCAAGGCACGTGGGCTGCAACTTTGCATCCTCTATAGCTATTACCCTGTCCACAAAGCAAATCAGTTGTCTTTTGCCAAATTATATCGGTCAGTTAAGAAATGGTTTTCCAAATAATGTTTTCTTATGTTATTTCTGTAATGTTTTTAGGAAAAAATAGGAGAATAAGGAGTATCGGATTATTGCAGTTAAAACAAGTACAAATTTTATTAGAATATTATTAATATAAAAAGACAGTAGGGGAAAGTGACGAAATACATAAACAAACACATCCAACAGGGTCATGCATAAGAAAATGGATAATAACACATTACCTGTATGCTTAGATGCTTAGACAATAAAGCAAAGGAAAGGACGATGATAGCAAGTGGTGCCCCCCTGGCAAGACCAGTTCCAATGCATAAAAGTGCATGGTAGTAAATAACTTCAGTAGAGTAACATGTGAGGGAAAAGGGCAGAGCTTACCAGAGATGGGAGGATAACCCTGAGGCGGATGGCAAGACCCCAACACGCGTTACGCGTGTTCCAGACACAGCTTTCTCAAGGGGATGCAGTGAGGGTGTACTGAAAGGACCTTCTAATAGCCCTGGTGATGAGTCAAATGTGGGTCACATGGTCTGTATGGACCAATGAAAGTGGCACAGTTCCGCACATGCGCACTGTGCCCAGCCAAATTTTTTTCTCCACCTTTAAGAAAATTGGATCCCATGCTGATCAGAGCATGATTAACATAATTGGATGAATCTTCACAGATGAGAGAAAAATCGCTGTTTTGACCTTAGCCTTTTACTGGTCATTGTGTGACTGAAGCCTCCATAGAACCAAAGCCTTTCCTTTAAAATTGTGAAAACTAATCACACCAGATGCACCATGATTTTATATAAGACATACATATACTTGGGAACACATGGAACTTCATATATTTAGATACATATTTAGAGAACGTTTCTCCTTATGGAGATTGACATGTCAAGCCTGGCATGTCAGACTGAGGAGACTTATAAGCCATGCATGCTTTTTGGGAAATTAAATATGCAAATTGTCTCTTCGGAGAGGAAGAGGACTAGACCTCTAGCACCACCCAGAAACACTGTGTCTGCAAATTCTGGTTTGGCTTTTATCCTAAGTCACATTGGAAGGATCTTTGAAGGATCAATATTGACTTTTAGGGTCACTGCTTCCATTAGTTGTCATCAAGGTTTAAGCACTCTTCCTCTCTGAAGAGACTATTTGCATATTTAATTTTCCAGAGGAGCATGCACATGGGTTTTAAGTCTCCTTACTCTGACATGGCAGGCTTGACATTTCTATCTCTACAACTTCTTTCATGTGGGAGTAATCACCCATGAATACTCTGAATCCACCAGAATTGGAGGTAGTCTTTTTGTTCTCGATCAAAAAAAAAGGGAGTCCTTACAAGTAGTTCCTAAAGGAACATGCTTCCATTGATACAAGCTTTAAAAAGTGCATCTGATACTCCCCATCCGAACTACATTTCTAGAGCGACTCAGATATTAGTAAATTCCATCGTCTCTTCTTTCCTCTTCTTCTCACATCCACCCCTCCCTTCCTCTCTCGCTTTCCACTGTTTCCAGTGCATATAATTTCCTCTACTGGATTATCATTCCCGCTGTGACCAGCCCCTCGAACCACAGCTGCCAACTACAAAAGCTGATCACTCAATCCTTTGTCAATTGGAATTTGCAGCAGACACAAAAAAAACCCACAAAAACAAAAGAATATTTACCCCGGAAAAAAAAAAAATATTTGTAATTAGCTACCAGTCCTTCTCGAGAGGATTTCCGCTCTTCCACTTGCCCTATTTGCAAGTGGTTTATCCAGAGAGGACGCGTCTAGTCGTTCTTCTACGATTGTTAGCGCTGTGATCAACTTTACTCCAGAGCCTAACGGATGAGTCATTTTCAATTGAAGACATAAAGGGATTTGTCTAAAACTGTTGTGATTTCAGTGAAGCAGAAAAAAAAAAAGACTTCGCGAGCAAGTTCAAATAACCGTCGTATGGATAGAGCCGTCCGTGCCTTCTTCACAGTGTTGACTATGACAGCATCAAAACTTTCCTCTTAATCTTCAGGCATTGGCGCTTTTTTTTTGGCGAACTAGCTCTCCTAACAATGTCATCTCTCTGATGATCCCAGACTCTCATTTAGCTTAAAGTCACTTGTCTATCCACCCCCTTTATCAAAGCCAACAGTCAATAGTTGTTTATGGATCTGCCTTTGCTTTAGGGACCGGCTGTAAATAAAGAGAGAAGAGACGCGATGTAGAACCTAGAGTCTTTGTAGGCATCTAAGAAGATTAGCCAGAGCAAATCAATCCTCTCACTTACCCAGAAGACAATAAACACGCTCTCAGAATACTGTGATTTACCAAAAGTTTTTTTATTATTATTATTCAAGTTATTATTATTTTCATTATTACTATTGTTATTATTCTTTTTGCTGTTGTTAAAATTATTAATTTTTTATCGAATGGCCATTCTCATCAGTTGTTGGTTTACCCTTTACATTTTTCATTAAAGACTTTTCATTTTTTCTCTCTTCATTTTGTCAATTGTATCTTTTGGCTCCCTATTTTATTCTCACGGGACTATTTTTCAATATACATATATTTTTTACCTGTAATGTGATCATCGTTATGTCAGTACATTAGCCTGGGTCCTAATAGTACAGAGGTTGCTAATAGGACTTAATTAAAGGGAACCTGTCACCTGGTATGGCCAATGTAAGATATGGCCACCGTCTTTAAGGGCGTATCTACAGCATTCTATAATACTGTTGATAAGCCACCGATCTGACCTGAAAGATAAGAAAAATAAGTTTTATTAAACTCACCTGCGGGGCGGTCCAATGGGTGTCATGGTCAGATCCGGCGCGTCCCGTCTTCTAGAGATGACGTCCTCTTCTTTGCTTCCTGTCACGGGCGCCTCCCGTCTTCTTATGATCGCCGCCATCCTGCTTGCTTCATGGCACAGCTCTTCTCTTGCACTTATTTCCTCTTTGTGTGCTTTCCTCCTTTCTTTTGTGCACATCTATTTCATTTTATTTTAATACATATTTACACATTGTATTCCATAGCACTTTACAGACATTTCCATCACTGTCCTCATTGGGCCGCACCATGTAAATTTCCAACTAATATGTCTTAGAGAAGAAATTCCCAAGAAAAAGGGCAGAACATACAAACTTCATGTAGATGTTGTCTTTTTTATAGTTTGTTTTCTCTACCCTCTCTGAGACTGTAGATACTTTTTTTCAGTGTCCATACTGTGGAAATCTGTGTACAACTCCATACTCCTCCCTGCTGCTACTTCTAAGGAAAGAGTCAGACCACCGTATAACTGGGAATGCTCTGACTGGCCGGCTGCTCTCCGGTACTGAGTGTGAGAGTTGCTGGGTCGGGTCATGAGACCTGCCAGCCAGTCCCTGTCCAAGTTATTTGGCTTTCTGACTCTTCCCCAACACTTAGAGAAGCGAGTGAGAAGCAGAGAGAATTCTGAGAACCAAAAGAAGGAGGATGGCTTAGTAACATTTTTCCAGTTCACTCACTGTACAGCTGTGTTCAGTATATCAGCACCAGGACACATGTTTCTTCTGCGTCTGTGAGCAACCTGCATGGCCTAAACATGCTACCATGGCCTGCAACGTCTCCGGACTTTTCTCCCATTGAGCTCATCTGAGACATCATTGATCGGCAATTACAAAGGCATTGCCAGCAGCGGATCTTGATGATTTACATTCAGAACCTTCCTCAGACGACAGCTGTGGCTGTAAGTGTGGGAATATCTGCACATGGTGCTAATACTCCATATTGGAACAATCGAGATGTTTTAAAAAACGTTATTTCCACTAGCATGTTCATTAATATTTCTAATCATCCTGTTATTTCCATAATTTCAGGACTTTTCTCTACTTGGCATTGGATTTTCACTGTTGGCGAGTGTATACAGTTGTGGCCAAAAGTATTGACACCGCTGCAATTCTGTCAGATAATACTCAGTTTCTTCCTGAAAATGATTGCAAACACAAATTCTTTGTTATTATTATCTTCATTTAATTTGTCTTAAATGAAAAAACACGAAAAGAATTGTCCTAAAGCCAAATTGGATATAATTCCACACCAAACATAAAAAGAAGGTGGACAAAAGTATTGGCACTGTTCGAAAAATCATGTGATGTTTCTCTAATTTGTGTAATTAACAGCACCTGTAACTTACCTGTGGCACCTAACAGGTGTTGGCAATAACTAAATCACACTTGCAGCCAGTTGACATGGATTAAAGTTGACTCAACCTCTGTCCTGTGTCCTTGTGTGTACCACATTGAGCATGGAGAAAAGAAAGAAGACCAAAGAACTGTCTGAGGACTTGAGAAACCAAATTGTGAGGAAGCATGAGCAATCTCAAGGCTACAAGTCCATCTCCCAAGACCTGAATGTTCCTGTGTCTACCGTGCACAGTGTCATCAAGAAGTTTAAAGCCCATGGCACTGTGGCTAACCTCCCTAGATGTGGACGTAAAAGAAAAATTGACAAGAGATTTCAACACAAGATTGTGCGGATGTTGGATAAAGAACCTCGACTAACATCCAAACAAGTTCAAGCTGCCCTGCAGTCCGAGGGTACAACAGTGTCAACCCGTACTATCCGTCAGCATCTGAATGAAAAGGGACTGCATGGTAGGAGACCAAGGAAGACCCCACTTCTTACCCCAAGACATAAAAAAGCCAGGCTGGAGTTTGTCAAAACTTACCTGAAAAAGCCTAAAACGTTTTGGAAGAATGTTCTCTGGTCAGATGAGACAAAAGTAGAGCTTTTTGGGCAAAGGCATCAACATAGAGTTTACAGGAGAAAAAAGAGGCATTCAAAGAAAAGAACACAGTCCCTACAGTCAAACATGGTGGAGGTTCCCTGATGTTTTGAGGTTGCTTTGCTGCCTCTGGCACTGGACTGCTTGACCGTGTGCATGGCATTATGAAGTCTGAAGACTACCAACAAATTTTGCAGCATAATGTAGGGCCCAGTGTGAGAAAGCTGGGTCTCCCTCAGAGGTCATGGGTCTTCCAGCAGGAAAATGACCCAAAACACATTTCAATAAGCACTAGAAAATGGTTTGAGAGAAAGCACTGGAGACTTAGGTGGCCAGCAATGAGTCCAGACCTGAATCCCATAGAACACCTGTGGAGAGGTTTGCCAAAGAAGAATGGTCTAAAATTCCAGCAGAGCATTGTAAGAAACTCATTGATGGTTACCAGAAGCGGTTGGTCGCAGTTATTTTGGCTAAAGGTTGTGCAACCAAGTATTAGGCTGAGGGTGCCAATACTTTTGTCTGGCCCATTTTTGGAGTTTTGTGTGAAATGATCAATGTTTTGCTTTTTGCTTCATTCTCTTTTGTGTTTTTTCATTTAAGACAAATTAAATGAAGATAATAATACCAAAGAATTTGTGATTTCAATCATTTTCAGGAAGAAACTATTATCTGACAGAATTGCAGGGGTGTCAATACTTTTGGCCACAACTGTATATTCATATACAGTGGGGAAAAAAAGTATTTAGTCAGTCAGCAATAGTGCAAGTTCCACCACTTAAAAAGATGAGAGGCGTCTGTAATTTACATCATAGGTAGACCTCAACTATGGGAGACAAACTGAGAAAAAAAAATCCAGAAAATCACATTGTCTGTTTTTTTTCATTTTATTTGCATATTATGGTGGAAAATAAGTATTTGGTCAGAAACAAGCAATCAAGATTTCTGGCTCTCACAGACCTGTAACTTCTTCTTTAAGAGTCTCCTCTTTCCTCCACTCATTACCTGTAGTAATGGCACCTGTTTAAACTTGTTATCAGTATAAAAAGACACCTGTGCACACCCTCAAACAGTCTGACTCCAAACTCCACTATGGTGAAGACCAAAGAGCTGTCAAAGGACACCAGAAACAAAATTGTAACCCTGCACCAGGCTGGGAAGACTGAATCTGCAATAGCCAACCAGCTTGGAGTGAAGAAATCAACTGTGGGAGCAATAATTAGAAAATGGAAGACATACAAGACCACTGATAATCTCCCTCGATCTGGTGCTCCACGCAAAATCCCACCCCGTGGGGTCAGAATGATCACAAGAACGGTGAACAAAAATCCCAGAACCACGCGGGGGGACCTAGTGAATGAACTGCAGAGAGCTGGGACCAATGTAACAAGGCCTACCATAAGTAACACACTACGCCACCATGGACTCAGATCCTGCAGTGCCAGACGTGTCCCACTGCTTAAGCCTGTACATGTCCGGGCCCGTCTGAAGTTTGCTAGAGAGCATTTGGATGATCCAGAGGAGTTTTGGGAGAATGTCCTATGGTCTGATGAAACCAAACTGGAACTGTTTGGTAGAAACACAACTTGTCGTGTTTGGAGGAAAAAGAATACTGAGTTGCATCCATCAAACACCATACCTACTGTAAAGCATGGTGGTGGAAACATCATGCTTTGGGGCTGTTTCACTGCAAAGGGGCCAGGACGACTGATCCGGGTACATGAAAGAATGAATGGGGCCATGTATCGTGAGATTTTGAGTGCAAACCTCCTTCCATCAGCAAGGGCATTGAAGATGAAACGTGGCTGGGTCTTTCAACATGACAATGATCCAAAGCACACCGCCAGGGCAACGAAGGAGTGGCTTCATAAGAAGCATTTCAAGGTCCTGGAGTGGCCTAGCCAGTCTCCAGATCTCAACCCTATAGAAAACCTTTGGAGGGAGTTGAAAGTCCGTGTTGCCAAGCGAAAAGCCAAAAACATCACTGCTCTAGAGGATATCTGCATGGAGGAATGGGCCAACATACCAACAACAGTGTGTGGCAACCTTGTGAAGACTTACAGAAAACGTTTGACCTCTGTCATTGCCAACAAAGGATATATCACAAAGTATTGAGATGAAATTTTGTTTCTGACCAAATACTTATTTTCCACCATAATATGCAAATAAAATGAAAAAAAAACAGACAATGTGATTTTCTGGATTTTTTTTCTCAGTTTGTCTCCCATAGTTGAGGTCTACCTATGATGTAAATTACAGACGCCTCTCATCTTTTTAAGTGGTGGAACTTGCACTATTGCTGACTGACTAAATACTTTTTTTCCCCACTGTATAGAGAACCTTCCTGGATAGAACAGTGAAATCTTCCATTCTCTGCTGCTCTATTACTATGTAACAGTGTTGGGCAATCTGCTCTCTCCAGCTGTGAGTGGACCGAGTCTTCTGTCATCTTCTTGTAGTGAAAACGCTGTCAAGTCATATCACCTACTAACCTACTAATAATATAAAATCACCAGGCGGTAGCGATTCATCCAGCAGCCTTTATACAATGTGGCTTCTTGTTGTCTTGTTGCGAGTTACATTTCTATCTGTTTTTTTTTTTCCGCCTTTGCTATCTCTGACTCGGTTGCCCTCCACGTAAAGTCATTTTTCTTCCATGTGCATGCTTGTACATGAAGCCCATTGCCTCCTACTGTGCCGGAGTATTCTTTTTTAGCATTGGCCGCTGATCTTACCCTCTCACGACCGCTGATTCTGGCTACAGCAAAATAACTTTAATCTGGAACACAAAAATAGAAAAATTCAAGAAATTTACCCTTTGTTTCTGGGACACAACTCATGAGTTCTTCTTGATGGAACTAGCGGGGAAGAGAACCTATAACAGGATTTTTCTAACGAACCCCTTAATTATGCAACAATCCAAATAGAACAAGGAAGCATACGCTATTACATAAAACACACCATCATTATTTAGTATATATGAAAAAAATATATATAAAACAAGCATAAAAAGTAGGATACACATCCAATATATGCTGCCTAAGAAGGACAAAGATCTAAGGTCTAATCACTGATGTGACCCATCAAAGATGCCTGACCAATCACAAATATCAAAAAAAGAGAGACTACAAGCAATGAACACAAAAAAATCTAATCTGCCTACTAATTGACAGACAATCAAAATATACAATGTCAAAGATGACTATATACAGTGGGGAAAAAAAGTATTTAGTCAGTCAGCAATAGTGCAAGTTCCACCACTTAAAAAGATGAGAGGCGTCTGTAATTTACATCATAGGTAGACCTCAACTATGGGAGACAAACTGAGAAAAAAAAATCCAGAAAATCACATTGTCTGTTTTTTTTTCATTTTATTTGCATATTATGGTGGAAAATAAGTATTTGGTCAGAAACAAAATTTCATCTCAATACTTTGTGATATATTCTTTGTTGGCAATGACAGAGGTCAAACGTTTTCTGTAAGTCTTCACAAGGTTGCCACACACTGTTGTTGGTATGTTGGCCCATTCCTCCATGCAGATATCCTCTAGAGCAGTGATGTTTTTGGCTTTTCGCTTGGCAACACGGACTTTCAACTCCCTCCAAAGGTTTTCTATAGGGTTGAGATCTGGAGACTGGCTAGGCCACTCCAGGACCTTGAAATGCTTCTTATGAAGCCACTCCTTCGTTGCCCTGGCGGTGTGCTTTGGATCATTGTCATGTTGAAAGACCCAGCCACGTTTCATCTTCAATGCCCTTGCTGATGGAAGGAGGTTTGCACTCAAAATCTCACGATACATGGCCCCATTCATTCTTTCATGTACCCGGATCAGTCGTCCTGGCCCCTTTGCAGTGAAACAGCCCCAAAGCATGATGTTTCCACCACCATGCTTTACAGTAGGTATGGTGTTTGATGGATGCAACTCAGTATTCTTTTTCCTCCAAACACGACAAGTTGTGTTTCTACCAAACAGTTCCAGTTTGGTTTCATCAGACCATAGGACATTCTCCCAAAACTCCTCTGGATCATCCAAATGCTCTCTAGCAAACTTCAGACGGGCCCGGACATGTACAGGCTTAAGCAGTGGGACACGTCTGGCACTGCAGGATCTGAGTCCATGGTGGCGTAGTGTGTTACTTATGGTAGGCCTTGTTACATTGGTCCCAGCTCTCTGCAGTTCATTCACTAGGTCCCCCCGCGTGGTTCTGGGATTTTTGTTCACCGTTCTTGTGATCATTCTGACCCCACGGGGTGGGATTTTGCGTGGAGCACCAGATCGAGGGAGATTATCAGTGGTCTTGTATGTCTTCCATTTTCTAATTATTGCTCCCACAGTTGATTTCTTCACTCCAAGCTGGTTGGCTATTGCAGATTCAGTCTTCCCAGCCTGGTGCAGGGTTACAATTTTGTTTCTGGTGTCCTTTGACAGCTCTTTGGTCTTCACCATAGTGGAGTTTGGAGTCAGACTGTTTGAGGGTGTGCACAGGTGTCTTTTTATACTGATAACAAGTTTAAACAGGTGCCATTACTACAGGTAATGAGTGGAGGAAAGAGGAGACTCTTAAAGAAGAAGTTACAGGTCTGTGAGAGCCAGAAATCTTGATTGCTTGTTTCTGACCAAATACTTATTTTCCACCATAATATGCAAATAAAATGAAAAAAAACAGACAATGTGATTTTCTGGATTTTTTTTTCTCAGTTTGTCTCCCATAGTTGAGGTCTACCTATGATGCAAATTACAGACGCCTCTCATCTTTTTAAGTGGTGGAACTTGCACTATTGCTGACTGACTAAATACTTTTTTTCCCCACTGTATAAAGCCTATAGTAGAGAACCAAATACATAGAGTAGGACACAAGCCGCAATTGTGAGATCCTAGTATCTAAAGCCACCATATATGACAATGACAAAAAACCCAACTAAATGTGCTACAATAAAAATGTAATAACTCAGCAGTTACAGATAATAAGTATATAAAAGGTTCCAGTCTGTCCACAAGTTGTAACGTAATCTAACTTATACAGGGTCCTGAAATTGACTATATACAAAAAAACCTATGATGGAATATCATATAGATACATTAATAGGGCACAAACCTCAATTATAATATCTGGTATCAAAAAGTCATAGTACTGTATATGACATTAAAAAGAGACATTAAATCTATCCACAACTTACTGGGTAGTCTGAGTATTTAGTGTCAAAAAGAATGGCTGCATATAAAGCCTATAGTATTGGTACATTAATAGAGCACAGACCTCAATTATAAGGTCTGATATCTAGAGTCACAACGTTTGACATATAGGCAACTAAATATGCTGCAAACAGTGTGAAAGGATATAATGAATAACTCCAGTTAGGCAGTATAGAGGCAATAACATAGAAGCAGAGCATGTAAAGTCGGCAGATAAAGTAGAATCTAGATAGGTAAGGGATATATGACCTTATGAAGGCAGAGCAGCTCCTCGACGCGCGTTTCGCGATCAGCTTCTTCCTGGGGGGTCCTCTAAAGGGGGTCATGTTGTTACTCTAGATATCAGACCTTATAATTGAGGTCTGTGCTCTATTAATGTACCTATATGTTCTTTACTATAGGCTTTATATACAGCTATTCTTTTTTGACACTAAATACTCAGATTACCCACTAAGTTGTGGATAGATTTAAGGTCTCCTTTTTAATGTCATATAGTATGACTTTTTGATACCAGATATTATAATTGAGGTTTGTGCCCTATTAATGTATCTATATGGTATTCCATCATAGGTTTTTTTGTATATAGTCAATTTTAGGACACTGTATAAGTTGGATTACTTCACAACTTGTGGACTGACTGGAACCTTTTATGTGCTTATTATCTGTAACTACTAAGTTATTAAATTTTTATTGTAGCAGATTTAGTTGGTTTTTTTTGTCAGTGTCATATATGGTGGCTTTAGAAACTAGAATCTCACAACTGAGGCTTGTGCTCTACTCTATGTATTTGGTTCTTTACTATAGGCTTTATATATAGTCATCTTTGACATTGTATATTTTGATTGTCTGTCAATTTGTAGTCAGATTAGTTTTTTTTGTGCTCATTACTTGTAATCTCTCTTTTTTGATATTTGTGATAGGTCAGGCATCTTTGATAGGTCACATCAGTGATTAGACCTTAGATCTTTGTCCTTGTTAGGCAGCATATATTGGATGTGTATCTCCTACTTTTTATGTTTGTTTTAAAAGACTGATCATCACTTCCAAACAGAAATCAGATGTGAACAGGTACTTGCTAAGAGTAAGTTAATATAAGCTTCAGCTAAAAGAGAGGATTCACATTAGGCAGGTTCCCAGCAATGAGAATCGCCTTATTGCGGCTGCTGGGTATACATGAATTTACCAAATTATGAGCTAAGTATTCTCAATTTTTCATATTGTCTAGTGCAGTAATGAAAATAAAATGTCATAAATTTCATGTTTGCATGCTATAGCGCCACAGAATGCAACTTTATTTGTTAGTTAGCATGAGAACCGGGAGTCTGCAGGAAACCCCTGTGCTTATCATTGTAGATCTGCTATGAGTGCCACCCCATGGCCGGCAGTCATAGCAGATGATCATTTCTGCTAAACATAGCAGTGCCGAAGCCCTGCTATGTGTAGCACAAGCGATCGGAAGATCGCCGATTCAAGACTCCTAAGGAGATTAATGAAGTAAGTGAAAAGTAAAGAAATAATGTCTTTAACAATATAAAAAAAATATAAAGCATAAAAGTTAAATTTGCCCCATACAAAAGAAGACCAATACAAAATTCAGAAACGTCCGATCTATCAAAGCATAAAAAGTATTTATCCGATCAGCCCCATATCCTGAAAATGGACTAGCTTACAGGTCTTGGTGGGAAAATGGCGCCTTTATTTATTTATTTATTTTTTTATAAACTTTGGATTTTGTTCACCACTTAAATAAAAAAATCTGTACATGTTTGGTATCTATGAACTCATAAAGGCATCATGCCAAGAAAAACTCGCCGACTCAACAAGAATGAGTATGTACGAAAACCAGAGAAGGAAACGAAAATACCTGAAACATTCAAGGTTAACCCAACAATTTTGGCTTCAACATTTTCTATTGCTGGTCATCAATTACAGAGATCCGTTCAATACAGAAGACATTACAAAGCTACAGGTTTATAAAATCTTATTAGCTATTAATATTCATGAGGAACAAAATGAGATTATAAAGATAGTAAAAGTCTCACCTAATAGAACGTTTAGTTGAACTTCATGAAAATTTGTAGAATAGGAAAACGTCTAACGACACCAAACTCGGCCACTATGAAAATATACTGTTATAGCCAAAATATGTGGACATATCAACTTTAAAGAGAATGTGCCATCAAAAATGATCTATTGCTTAAAACCAGTTTATTTTTTTTCCCACATAACAATCACTTATCACTAATTAAAAATAAAAAGTTGAAATTTTGCACTTCTCACGCTGACCACTGGGGCTTTTTTTAGATTCCATTTTTCTGTTGTTTCAGGAAACAACACATGTACATAATCAATAGACCCTGACCTTATCTTTGGTATTGACGTATCTAATAACTGTGTGCAACAGTCATGAAAAAGAGGGAGAGTGGGATCACCTTTTATAACTCCAATAATAAAGGAATTTTCTGCCAAGTAGCCTAAATGTCATCATAAATTTACATATTTATTAATCACATTTTAATTATCATCTAAATAAATTTAGATTGTAACTTAGACTTAAAAAATTACAAAAAATTTCCTGTTTTTTAATCTTTGCAAAACAGCCCCTCTCAGGGGCATA
The DNA here is from genome assembly GCF_039654945.1 of Dendrobates tinctorius. Taxonomy (NCBI): domain Eukaryota; kingdom Metazoa; phylum Chordata; class Amphibia; order Anura; family Dendrobatidae; genus Dendrobates; species Dendrobates tinctorius. The sequence goes on from NW_027361677.1 coordinate 15,991,536, forward strand.
ACTATGATAGGTTGAGGAGTTGTAAAGTCCCTTTGCCTCGTATGAAAAAACTGTTACTATTAAGATCATCAAGAACATCAATATTTTGCATTGGGGCCAACAAACTTCATTTGCGCCACTCATGCCTATAGATAAGGTCTGGTATTGCAGTTAAACCCTAATCACATCAATGGAGGATACATAGCAAAATCAGGCGGAGCCTACGGAGAGGTGTGGTTTTGAACAAAAGGAACTTTTTTCTTCCTGATCATACGTAACCTTGGAGAGGTGTGGTTTTGAACAAAAGGAAGCTAATCATACATTACCTTGGAGAGGTGTGGTTTTGAGCAAAAAGAACTTTTATCTTCCTAATCATATATAACCTTGAAGAGGTGTAGTTTCGAACAAAAGGAACTTTTATCTTCGTACTCATACATAACCTTGGAGAGGTGTGGTTTTGATCAAAATGAACTTTTATCTTCCTAATCACACATAACCTTGGAGAGCAGCAGTTTTGAACAAAAGCAACTTTTATATTCCTAATCATACATAACCTTGGAGGGGAGTGGTTTTGAACAATAGGAAATTTTATCTTCCTACTCATACATAACCTTGGAGAGGTGTGTTTTTTTAAAAAAATAAACTTTTATCTTCCTAATCATACATAACCTTGGAGAGATGTGGTTTTCAACAAAAAGGAACTTTTTTCTTTTAATCATACATTACTCTGGAAAGGTGTGGTTTTGAACAAAAGGAACTTTTATCTTCCTAATCAGACATAACCTTGGAGAGGTGTGGTTGTGAACAAAAGGAACTTTTAACTTCCAAATCATACATAACCTTTTTAATTTGTGCATTGTTGTAGCTGAGCATGTGTGTATCGGCCATGTGAGTCTTAAAAATGGAATTGAATATACCTGGCACATCTCAATGAGCATCTTAACATTAATTAATAGTCAATCATATTTGTTTTGACAGCAGGTAAGAGTCTGCTAGTGGCAAGTGCTTATTTACCGGAACGCATCGGCAGCTTCAGTCTTCAAGTAGCGTTCTGGGAGCTCACACTCATCGATATCATGGCTAAAAGTTTGACGGAAATAGATCCTTTATGTATAAATTCCAACAGCTGTAAATTTACATCACAAAACTCTGACTGTGTAATTACGTGGACAAGGTAATTATCACATGATGAATGTGTGAATATGCCTAACGGGTTCATTTTCAATGGAGTCTTTCAATAATTGCAAAAGTCTAAAGATTGGTATGTATTAAAGCCACAGTACAGTGAATCCTGTCGAGAATTAGATCATTCTGTCTAAGTCATGCAAAGCATTCGAAATCTCTCTGGCTTCCTTTCGATTAAAATATTTTATGACAGGTTTCTAATATTAATTTCCTCCATGTAATTCTAGTGAATGCTTGCTTAATGATATAAATCAGTAGACTGGGCAAATCCTTAACAGTTTTTTTTTTTTATTAGCAGGTACTGTGCATTTAGAAATTGGGTTTTAGGGCACTTTTTGTGAAAAAATTTGGGGAATATTTTTTGACGTTTTTTTATTTTATTTTTCCTCCTAATTTGCCTCTACTATATTAGATAGTTGTTGTTTTTGGACATTACGTGACTTATGTATCCCGTGACTTGCGATGTTAAAAACATAATAGCAAATAAAAGCTGATATTAAAACACAATAAGTAAAAAAAATCTAAAAGCACAAACAATCCATAAAATATAAAAAAAAATACAGGGGGTTTTACATGATGTTTTTTAATTAGAAAAACAGAACAAAAACCTGTACGAAGGTAGCATTAAAGCGGTTACCCCAACTTAGCTAGTTATGGCCTATCCACAGACTATGAAAAATGAGGGTGAATGAACTCATGGAGATCAACATCCAACACTGTGGAGACACCATCACATGTTTCTCAACGCAAGCAATGACTAGCCACACTGATGAGGGGCAATACCCCAAAACAGCTGTCTGTGGATGGATACCATGTTTTGGCATAGGTGGTTTCCTTCATTGGAGACTGCCCTTCCCGTGGTTGTTCCTTCCCGGGGAAAGACCTGGCTAGTCATTGCTTGCGTTGAGAAACATGTGATGGTGTCTCCGCGGCTTGTGTTTTGCATGTTTTTGCATATTTCCCATAAGGGATGGGGGCATTGCTCTAGAATCACTGCGTTGAGAAACATATGATGGTGTCTCCGCAGTGTTGGATGTAGATCTCCATGAGTTCATTCATCCTCATTTTTCACAGTCTTTTACTAGGCATTGCTCCTACCAGCCAGTTTCCTACTCCACACTGATGAGGGGCAATACCCCGAAACAGCTCTCTGTAGAGGGATACCATGTTTTGGCATAGGTGGTTTCCTTCACTGGAGACTGCCCTTCCTGTGGTTGTTCCTTCCCGGGTAAAGACCTGGCTAGTCATTGCTTGCGTTGAGAAACATGTGATGGTGTCTCCGCGGCTTGTGTTTTGCATCTTTTATCCACAGACTAGTCCCATTGCCTGAACTCCAGTAACTCATGGAAAAGTGCTCAGAAGAGTCCTCTTTGTTTGTAGCAATAGCAGGTCATTAGAGATCAGTGAATCCATTCAATGTGAATCATATTTATGTCAAATTTTAGGAAAATGGACAATTTGTGATTTGATCTGACAGTATTGCCCTCAAAATGCCCAAAACTATTTTACAGATATCTTAAGATCCCATCAGAGAATGCCCACATGTCATCAGGTGCAGCCAGCCTAGCTTCCCATAATGTCTTTGCAGGTATCACAACACATGGTATAGCACAGCTAATCAGATGTGACTATCATAGTCTGTATTAAAGCAGAGGCAGGAAATGCAGCAGCCAATTAAGGACTCCCACTCATCAGCGAGTCATGCTGAGTACAACGTGATTTTTATCAAGCAGCATCCAAATGACATCCATATAACACGAGTATGCAATCCGTATGCAATCAGCTTTTACATACAGTAATTCTGTCATTTCAAGCTAGTTTACTAACTAATGAAACAATCTTAAATACAGATATAGATTGATGATAGAAAGAAATGTCAGTGAGATAGCTAATCAGTGCTTTGTGTGTGTATTTTTCTGTACATGTATTTAGTTAATAAATAAATAATTTAAAAATGTTGTTGGGTCCTACCAATTTTTAATAACCAGCAAATGCTAAACAGGCAGCTGCAGCCTGATATTAATAGCCTGGGAAGGGACCATGGGTATTGGCTCCCTCACAGACTAATAACACTAGCCCTCAGCCACCCCAGAAATTGTGCATTCATTAGATGCTCCAAATCTGATGCTTGCCCTGGTGTATTGGAAAGCATAGTAATGGTTTTGTGATTCATGTTAGCTTTGTAATGTCAGCTGACATCAAGTCCAGGGGTTAGTAATGGAGAAGCATCTATAAGACACCCCCATTAATAAGCCCGTAAGTTTAAAGCAAAATACACACAGAGAAAAGTACTTTATTTGTACAAAACACTCCCTGACCCTCTTTTACCCATTTATTAGGTTAGAAAATCAATAATCTAAAGGGGTCTGCAGTGAATCCAATCTGCATCCCATGATGATCCCAACTTTGCCCCATGCAGATGATGTGTTGAGCGGTGACGTGATGTGACCGCTCAACAAGCCAGCCGTAACACACTGACAGTAGCGTGAGAACGCTCCTGCAGTGACAAGTGGTTATGTCACTGTTATCTCAATTCATGGACGATGAACTGCGGTAACTTTACTGATGTTACTGCTCGGAGACTGAGAAATTTCCCACTCTGAGAGAGGTGACATCAGTAAGGTTACTGAAGTTCATCGGCTATGAACTGCTATAACTTTAACCAGTCGTCACTTTAGGTACATTCTCACATTAAGGTCAGTGTGTTTCGGCTGGTGTGCTGAGCGGTTGCATTACATGTTACCGCTCAATACACCATCCAAATGTAGCAGAGTTGTGGATCATCTTGGGATGTGGATTGGCTTCACAGCAGACCCTTTAGGAATATTTGATTATTTTAAGGTAATAAATGAGTAAAAGAGGGTCAGAGAGTGCTTTGTACAAATTAAGTACTTTTCTCTGTGTGTGTTTTTGCTTTAAACTTACGGGGTTAGTAATGCGGGTGTCTTATAGATGCCTGTCCATTACTATCCCCTGGTCTTGGTGTCAGCTGATGTAACAAAGATGACATCAACCCCAAAACCAATACCACACTTGCCAACGCAGCAGGGTAAATGGGAAGAGCTAAGTACCGGAATTGACCCATCTAATGGATGCATCATCTGTGGGCCGGCTGAGGGATGGTGTTATTAGTCTGTGAGGGTTGACAAGTTATATGGCCCCTTCCCAGGCTATTAATATCAGGACTCAGCTGTCTATTTAGCCTTTGCTGGTTATTAAAAATAAGGCAGGATCTCAAGTAATTTTTTCAGGCCCCTCTTTTTAATAACCAGTACTGGCTAAGCAGATAGCTGTGAGCTGATATTAATAGTTGGTTGAATTGAAACATACAATATGATCAATTTTCTCAAGTGCAGATCCTACTCACCTGGAGTCTCAGGTGACCTTTCTTTCTGACAAATGGGTGCATACAATAAATTATTTGTAAATTCATAAATACAAGAATCACTTTGAGGAAATATTGGTGTTGTAGACCAAGAACTCTATAGTGAGCAGAGATTACATAATAGTCTTGGAAAGTGGAAAACCACTTGAGATATCTGAGTCATCTTACACATATCCTGTGATGTTATGTATCATTCTGTAACTTCAAAGACAGCCATCGAAGCACTTTAGATCCAGATTCTGAAGGTCACAAAGGAGACACCGCTGCTCTCTGTCATCTCACACCGATAAAAGCTGAAATAATTTGCGATTGTGTCTCCTTCACTACATCCTACTGTTGTATTACATATTACATAACTGTATAGGAACTAAGTAGCTGTAAAGAAAAAAATGTGTGCCTCAACTGAAAACTCTACAGAAACAAAATATTGACCTTGGATCATGTGTTCCAGGATCTTAATATAAGAGAAAGTGGGAAGAAGGAAGCAAAACAAAAAATATCCTGGTTTTTAAAACTGGTCGAAGATCACCTGAATTTTTGGTGTATTTTGGACCTCAAGGTTTTTCAGTGTTAACTGAATGAGACGCTACTAATGGTACACCCAATACCTCATTAGATTGGTAAACTGATATTGTACCATACATTGACCTGTCAGTATTTGATTTATTTGATAGTTAAAGAGGTTCCCAGAATCTCAACGTATCACTTATCCACTATGATAAGTTTGTGATCACTGGAGGTCAAACTAATGGAACCTCCCAAAGCCAATCATGAAAACATCTTGAATAGAGCATCTTTTGGGCTTGCGTGGTTCCGCTCCAAGCAAAGTGTATTGGACCGATGGAGAAAGGCCAGTGTTTGTACTCATAAACGTAATCCGATAAAAGTTAAATGGAGCTCAGCTTTTGCTATCAAGACCATAGACTTTGGTTTCATTGCGCATGCAAAGTGGTCATCATGTTCAGATGAAGGAATTATTGGATATCCTGTGGATAGACTATAAATTGAAATTTTGTAAAAATTTGTTCAAAACAAGTTTTCATAAGACAGTAAAGGGCTACATTCACAATATTTAGCTGTCAGACGAACTATGGCATGAGACGGAAGCTATCTCTCCTGACTCCTCCATAGAGCGGCACTGAGTGCACCTGTGTTCTCCATGACTCCTATGGTGGTAGTGGCTTTTCTAGCAGAGAACAAAAAAGTCGGCATTCCAAAATTGGACATACCAGATCCTCATCTCTGACATCAATAGTTGGGTGTGAAGGAAGAACAGCTATAAGACAGCTATTTCTGACAGCCACTACCAGGTGTTGTCCTGATGAAGAGGTCCTGCGTGACCTTGAAACGCATTGACCCTTAAAACCTTCAAATAAATCCTTTTAAGTACGGTATATGCCGTTTCGGATCCTTTTCCAGCAGTGCTTTATATGACACTTTCATCCCATCTTCTATCATCAGTTGGGGAGAGTTGGGGGCCCCATACACATTAGACTGTTGGCTGAGTTGATGAGAATGTATTACACAGATGTGTAAGATAATACTTCCCAGACCTTGATGTTGAATATTCAGTGGAGCCTCTAATCACCATGTCTCATTTATGGTACTTCTTTCCTCTCAATTGGAATCGAGCCCTATCAGGCATCAGACCCTTGTTGAGACCACCATTTCTGCATCGTTATAGTTTCCCTTTTTTGAACAACCAATCAGATTCATAGTAGAAGGAAATCAATGTTCTGACTCTGTAGGAGGCAGTGACCTGACCAAAGCTCAGTTTAGATTGGTTAGGACAAGGCTTCTTAAGTCAATCACAATTTCATTAAGCTGAAAGAAGCTATATGCCAAAAAGTGATAAAACAGCAAAATTTTATTGAAAGAATATTACAAAAATACATACAAAATATCATTAATGTAAACACAATGTACAAATGAACCACTCAGTTAAAGTAAGCAAGCCACTTAAACATCAAAAAAAGCCTATAAAAAATGTTTGCGTAAACTGTGGGAAAAACCTCACTTGCAATTTATGCAAATATAATAGGCTTAATATTAGAAGAGAAATAATCAATAGAGGGGAGATAACCCCCTCCTATACAATGTTGAAAATGGGTCCCAAATATAAATACATAGAGATGTAGACTGAAAGCGATTTTTAGCTTAAGTAAGCAGAGGTAAAGAGGGAAAATCCATAAAGCTGGCAGCCTGAAAGCATGTAATAAATAAGGTGACCTAAACAAATGATGAGGGAGAAAGTGGCCTACATTACCGCAAGTGGTGGCGGTACCCCGATGCGCGTTTTGCGTGTTGCTTTTTCGAGGGGAATGAACACTTTCTGTCGAATTCCATTTGGAAAAAAAATGCAGCATATACCAGAGATGATGAAGATCATTTTCCAGCAGAGACATGGAAAGCTTTAGGAAGCACATATAAAGAAGGAAACTGGCTCATAAATCCAACATTATGGCTGGATAGACTGCATACGTTTCTAGGCCAGGGGTGATTATACAGACAAACATTTATATATATCATCAGGTAAATATGTGCAGGCCGCTCTGCATGCCATTACCCTCCATGGTACATTTTGATTAATGCAACACATTTTCTAAAAAAAAAAAAAAAAAAAAAAAAAAATATTTGCAAACAGAATGCAAACCTGAAAATGTTCCACAATGTACAACTTTGATTAATACATGGTTTATTCTTTTTTTCATTTTTTTTTTTTTTATAAATTTGCTTTATTGTATTAAATCTGAAAATTAATAGATCCTGTCTTTGGGTTGTAATTGAAGAAATTTATCTTTGAGAGAGGCTAAATTTCAATATATAAAACGAATATCAACACAACCTAAAAAATCCTCAAGGAAAGTCTATTACAGAGTTTGCCGACCAATGTATTACAATTGATATATCACTGAGCATAGATGCTACTCCTGTCTCTTCCTCTGCAACCTTCTCTGATTACATAAGCCACATGGCTCATTTAAACCTGGCTCTGGTTGTAAGACACCACCTGAGTATTCAGGTACTTGGCATTCTTGCTGCTCCACCACTGAAAACTCGCATTTGATAATCTGGTCATCATGGTTCCAGCACTGCTATGTCAAGCTCCCCGATTCATCTATGTCATATAAACCTGGCTTTGGTTGTAGGACACCGCTTGAGTATTCAGGTACTTGGCATTCTTGCTGTCCATCCACCACTGAAAACTCGAATTTGATAATCTGGTCATTATGGTTCCAGCACTGCTACATCAAGCTCCCCGATTCACTTATGTCATATAAAACTGGCTCTGGTTGTAGGACACTGCCTGAGTATTCAGGTACTTGGCATTCTTGCTGCTCCACCACTGAAAACTCACATTTGATAATCTGGTCATCAGGGTTCCAGCACTGCTATGTCAAGCTCCCCGATTCATCGATGTCATATAAACCTGGCTTTGGTTGTAGGACACCGCTTGAGTATTCAGGTGCAAGGCATTCTTGCTGTCCATCCACCACTGAAAACTCTCATTTGATAATCTGGTCATTATGGTTCCAGCACTGCTACATCAAGCTCCCCGATTCACTTATGTCATATAAAACTGGCTCTGGTTGTAGGACACTGCCTGAGTATTCAGGTACTTGGCATTTTTGTTGCTCCACCACTGCAAACTCACATTTGTTAATCTGGTCATCATGATTCCAGCACTGCTACATCAAGCTCTGTGATTTACTTATGTCATATAAACCAGATTCAGGGTAGGACATCACCTGAATATTCTGGTACTTGACATTTCTGCCACTACACTGCACCTCCACTGCAAACTCAACTTTGATTTTCTGATTATCATGGTTTCAGCACTGAAACATCAAACTATCAAATTCAATCATCTTAAACCTGGTTTGGTGATAAGACATCACCTAAATATTCAGGACACTGCCTGAGTATTCAGGTACTTGGCATTCTTTCTACACCACCAGTTCAAACTCAACTTTGCTATTCCAGTCATTCTCATCTAGCATCACAACAATAAGCTTCACTGTGCAACTCTGCTGTTCCGTGCTTCCACCACTGCATCATCAAGCCCAGCTTAATAACTCGATTTGCTTGAACCCTGCTACATGAACAGCTGTTGCAAACTTTGCAACATCCATGTTCTAGTTCTGCCACATCTGATGCTATTTTTCCTACTAGATTCCCTTGCTGCACCAGTGCCACCTGTCTGTGCTGCATGAAAACTGGTGATCTGGACCAAAGGCTTTGAGGATTCACTTTTCCAGGTGAGAATTAACAGCAGGCAAAACAAAAAAATTAGCAACAGGCCTTGAAAGTTTCATTGTAGACATCACGTAATATGAGCAATTCTTTACACCGTGTGTAATATATTTTAATATTTCAGGAGGAATCTCTTGAATCATTATCTTCTTTTCCCCTCCCCCCATATGTCCATAGTCATTAACTGATTGGAGTGGAAAAAGGGAAATCAATAAGAAGTTATCTGACACGGAGAGATGGATTCTCAGTCCTTTCCACTTGATACGGTCATTCGATTGACACTCCATAAGTCTGATCCCTGGATTGATCAATCTAACAGTATTACAAGACAAATGCAGAATCAAGAGCGAGTGTCACATTCTATCATTAAATACCGTAGCGAATGACAAATACCGCCGAGATAATAAACGCCATTGGCGCCAAGTACATGTTTATACTCATAATATTCCCCAACTTCAGGTACATAAGAGCTTTGTCGTCAGGTCTCTACTTCCATTGCTTAATACGTTCTTTATAGATTGAGGCTTATTTATGGCAACCTAAAGGCGTAACTAGAAGTTTTTCAGATAAAGCATCTTCTATGGTGCCCAGAAGGTTTAGTGATCCTATCTTAAAGGGAATCTGTCACCTCATTTTTCCGATAAGAGATGCGGCCACCACCATCAGGGGCTTATCTACAGCATTCTGTAATGCTGTAGATAAGTCCCTGATGTAACCTGAAAGATAAGAAAAATGAGTTAGATTATACTCACCCCGGGGTCCGGTCCTGTCCGATGGGTGTCGCGGTCCAGTCTGGCGCCTCCCATCTTGTAGCGATGACGTCCTCCTCCTTACTTCTGCCGCGGCTCCTGCGCAGGTGTACTTACTCTGCCCTGTTGATTGCAGAGCAAAGTACTGCAGTGCGCAGGCGCCGGGAAAGGCCAGAGAGGTCCGGCACCTGCGCACTGCAGTACTCTGCTCTGCCCTCAAAAGGTCCTATATATGAATTCTACAACTGTATTATCTATTGCTCCACCCCCGAGGTACGGGTTTTCTAATTTGGACAATGAGATGACCTTATTAAGAAAGCAGTTAGTAATATGTAAAGGAATTTATCGATCAACTAAAGGAAGGTAATAAAAAAGTAATGATTTTCCTAACCTTTCAGTTCCTCAAACTCAATTGGTGGTGGTCATGGTGGATATGTGCCTATTTCACAATCTTATGATGGGTCCTCAAAAATTTGGACGCATATATGTCAATCATTCAGTTAACAGTAGAAGATGTCAAAGCTGTATGAGACTTTCCCATATTATTGTGATGAGACGATGTCCAAGAAGACAAGGCTGAGAAGTTGTAGGACAAGGCCAACCACTGTGGAATTCCCTATATATAACCTATATACCGCTCCTTTACATGCTTTATTGATAGTATGATATTCAATGTACATATACATAAAATAGGACTAATGTGCCACTCTGAATTCTATATAAATTCCTATTCACGCAATGTTTATCCATTCTATAAAAGGCATTAATGCAGAACGTTTCCTCACAGCAGGGGCAAACATACCATATGTGCAGCAATGGCCTCGCATGTAAGGACGCCCACCGGAATTTTAACCTCTTAAGTACTTATCGTATATTTTAGTAGGAATGTGTTCTAAGTTTTGCATTCCTGCATTCAAAATGCCAAAACTATTTTGCTAATTCATCAATCTTAGCGGGCTTGTTTTTATTGTAGGAATATCTCTTTTTTTCCATGACACCATTGTGGTGTAAGCTTTTTATTACCTTTTGGCCACCTGTATTCTCTACAAGAGAGCTACTTCCAGACTCCACCTGGCCTCTTTCACACTCCCTCGATAGCGGGTTATCTTCCCATAGAAATTCAGCAGGCCAGAAAATTTTCTAGATAGAAAGATAGAAAAATAGATGGATGGATGGATGGATAGATGGATGGATCAATGGATGGATCATTGGATGAATCGATGGATCAATGTAGTATTTGATAGAGGGATCGATGGATGGTTTGATGAATGGATTGATGGATGAATCGATGGATGGATCAATGGATGGATAAATGATGGATTGATGGATGAATGGATTGATGGATGAATTGTTGGATGAATCGAAGGATGGATGCATGAATCGATAGATGGATGGATGAATTGATGGATGAATGGATCGATGGATAAATTAATAGATCGATGGATAAATTGAAGGATGGATGTATCAATGCATGGATTGATGGATGAATCAATGGATGAATCGATAGATAGATAGATGAATGGGATGGATCGATTAATGGATAGATGGATGGGATGGATGGGTCAGTGCATGGTTTCATTGATGGATGAATTAATTCAAGAATCATTGGATGATAGATTACTTGATAGATGGATCAATTAATGAATCGAAGTATGAATCGATGGATGGATGGATGGATGTATGGATGGAACATTGAATGGATCAATGGATAAATCAATGGATGGATAGATTTATCAATGGATGGATCAATGGATGAATCGATGGATGGATGCATGAATTGATGGATGAACGAATCGATGGATAAATCGATGGATCGATGGATAGATAAATCGATGGATGGATCGAAGAATGGGTCGATGGATTGATGGATGAATCGATGGATAGATAGATGAATGGGATGGATTAATTGTTGGATAGATGGAAGAGATGGATTGGTCAGTGGATGGATGGATGAGTCGGTAAATTGATGGATGGATGAATCAATTGAAGAATCAATGGATGGATCGATGAATTGATGGATGGATCTGAATCGATGGATGGATGGAACATTAAATGGATTGATGGATAAATTGATGGATGGATTGTTGGATGAATCGATGGATGAATCAATGGATAGATGGTTGGGAAGGATCTATGAATGGATGAATAGGTGGATGATCTGATGGACAGATGAATGCATAGATAGATAGACAGAAAAGTAATGACATAATTATATTGCCACATACTGTAAATGAAGTTTGCAGTTATTTCATTGCTCAGAGGATTTGCAAAGTTTTCTCTTTTTACACTGAGAATAATTGAATAAATTTCCTGTAATCTCACGTCCCTTTGGCATGAGATGAAACTGAGGAATACATCAATTCCTTTTCCTTTTGTGTTCCCAGCTCTTTCAGGCTTGTGCAGGGCAGTGTGTAAATATCTGACATGATTAAACAATGATATAAAGTGCTTCCTGCTGTAATTTTTTGCCAAAACCGAGGACAATATCAATTCAAATGCCCCCTGTAGGAGCTAAAAGCACAAGGTAATCATCACCGATACTAACGTGCCCTCAATGTCTGGAATAACACATAGGATATACAAGGGAAAGACCAACCACTATATTTTGAAGTCATATGTGAAAAAAAGCTGAAAAAACATTTTATTCCAATTTAAGAGTTGTGTTGCCCTATAGGCAATTTAGGCTTGGTACATATAGTAATAACTATAGCAAAGTACCCATAAATACAATATGAAAGAGGCAAAACTTGAAACGTTAATAAACAACAGGAAGAACAGGAACAAGCCCGAGAGGCATATAATGTCTGATAAAAACAATTATACTAAATCATCGAAGAAGCGAAACGTGCGTTGGGGTGGCAGGGACTTTATACTGGTGTCATGATCCAGGACGGGATTTTGCTTTGGCCCGTCCTGGTTAGACTATGGGTTAATTGTGCTGACTCTCTCTGGCAGAAGGAGGCTATTTAATACTCAATGGACCTAGGTCCGGTGTCAGTTATACTCCTGCCCTCGGCTGAGTTAAGTGACCTCTTGTATACGTGTGCCTTGTGCCTGAAAACTTGTTGCTTGTTTGGTTCTGATCTGGTTCTGTCCCTGTTACGAGTTCTGCCTGACCCTCTTGTACCGCACTGTCCTCTCGTGTATGGCCCTCTGCTTGTGACTCGACTGCTCTCTGCTCGTCCCTTTGGTACCGCACCGCCCTCTTGTGTATGACCTTTGGCTTCGTCTGACCTCCCATCTGCTTGTCCCTCCTGTACCTTGTTCGCCTGTATTGCGTATGATCTCTGGTTTGCCCGACTCTGAGTGTTCTTGCAATTCAGTAAGCAGGATGCTAAGCCCCTCCCCCTTGTGGTCACGTGACCGTAGGTCCCGTGCCTGCTTGCTAATACTTCAGCGTTCAGGTCCTGTGCGTCTGTAGTTTCCAGCTGTTATTGTTCGCGGGACCCCTACAGCACTGGTGAGTCCCTGCTCAGCGGAGGCTGCAGGCCGGCGCTGTCAGGATCCTGATATTATAACTGACCCATACCATTTTTTTTTCTCTGCTCCCATTCACCTGAGTGTGTGATGGATCCTATGCATAATCTTTCTGAGCAGGTTAAGCACCTGACGCAGATGTCTCAGAAACTCCTTGGAGAACAACGAGTCCTGGCTCAGTCTCAGCAGCTTATCGCCGACACGGTGCAGGGGTTTTTTTCATCGGGGGCTCGGGATGTTACATTAATTTCCCCGGAGTCTCCAGTTAAATTACCGGATACCTTTTCTGGAGATAAAAATGAATTCAGAGTTTTCAAGGAGGGATGTAAGCTTTTTTTTTCCTTAAGACCACACTCTTCTGGGGATGAAAGTCATAGAGTGGGGGTCATTATGTCTCTGTTAGGGGGAGCCCCCCAAGCTTGGGCTTTCTCCCTTCTGACCACAGCCCCTGAGCGTATGACTGTGGATGCATTTTTTGAGGCCCTGGGGCATATTTATGATGAGCCTGATCGGATGCGTATGGCTGAGGACATGGTGATGAGTGTGTGCCAGGGGAAGCACTCAGCCGAGTGGTTTTGCTCAGAGTTCAGACGCTGGGCTGCTGAGGTCTGCTGGAATGACGCCGCCCCCGGGGGTTGTTCCGTAGAGGCCTGTCTGAGCATCTGAAAGACGCCTTGGCTCTTCACCCCCACCTGATTCCCTGGAGGAGGCTATGACACAGACCGTCCAAATGGATCGCAGGTTACGGGCGAGGGGAGTGATGCAAACAGAGATATCATTATTCTCCCAAGGAAGGGGAGCCAGTCCTACATTGAAAATCACGGAGATGGGAAACATCGACCTCAAAGAGAATGAAAGGAGACAGCAGCGCGTGGGAAAATGCTGTTTTCACAGTGGCGATTCTGGACATTGGAAAAAGGATTGCCCCTCCCATCCACTAACCAACAAGCGACTGAGCCCGGGTGATTATCGTGGAGGTCACCCAGCCTCTCAGGTACCTGTTGTGAGTTCATTTTCCCCTTCACTACTGAGGCCCGAGGAACTCCCTCTTCTGGTGAAGAAAGGTAGTGAGCCTGATTGTCAAAGACCTGGGGCTGATGATAATGACTGGCTGAGTGGAGTTAATGACTGGATATAAGGCTGCTGACGCCCTTCTGGCCTGCGGGTGATTTCTCTTTGGACTTCTAGGAAACCAGTCTGATTCCTGCTCATCTAAAGCTAAGATTTCTGCTTTGCCTTTTTGCATTAGTGTTTTGTTTTCCTTGCTTTTCTGGATTCTGCCATTCCCTGTTGGGGTGAGCTGAATCTCCTTTTGCCTGTTGCTCTGTCTTCAGAATATTCCTGAGTACTGACATAGCTTTTTTGAAGCCTAGCGTCTTCAGGGCCTTTTTTACTGTCAGTTTGTTGGCTCTTATTTTCATAGGGTTTTTTCACGGATTGCAGACAGCAGCCTTCCTGTCCTTTCCTATCTAAGCTAGCGTGGGCCCCATCTTTGCGCAGTCTATCTTTCTGTCTGTGTTTTGTTCTTTCTTCTTGCTTCACCGTCATTATATGTGGGGGGCTGCCTTTTGCTTTGGGGTCTGCTCTGGGGCAGTTTAGATATCCCTTTCTGTCTTTAGGCTATGTAGTCCTCCGGCTGTGATCGAGGGGCCTAGGGCATCGTAGGAGCCCCCCACGGCTACTGCTAGTTGTGTTGATAGGTTCAGGGGTCTGCAATCCGATAGCTGCCAACTTCTCTGGTTTTCTGGACTTATCTAGCATTTCTATTTTTGCCTCCTACGGTGACTCAATCATAACAGAATCACCCGCCATACCGCAGATTCTAGGGTACTCAACAGCAGGAAAGAATTGTAAAAAAAAAAAAAAGTGTGTATATTTTTTCCTCTATATCTCTGAAGCCGTAGGGGGAATTTTCTTTTCTCTCAATGGAGATAAAGCAATTGTCTGATCGTGTGGAGCAGCTCGCTGCGGAAGTGCGGGGAATTTCCGCCTACCTTGCTCATTCACATGCTGCTGAACCAAAGATTCCTACACCTGATGTATTTTTTGGGGATCGGTCTAAATTTTTGAATTTCAAAAATAATTGTAAATTATTTTTTGCCTTGAAGCCTAACTCGTCAGGGAGCTCCGCGCAGCAGGTTAAAATTGTCATCTCTTTGCTGCGTGGCGATCCCCAGGATTGGGCGTTTTCTTTGAAACCAGATGATCCTATTCTGACTAATGTGAATGCATTTTTTCAGGCCTTGGGGTTGTTGTATGACGAACCTAATGCCATTGATCAGGCTGAAAAGACCCTGCTGGCATTGAACCAGGGTCGTGATTCTGCAGAATTGTACTGTCAAAAATTCCAAAAGTGGGCAGTACTTACTACCTGGAATGATAATGCTTTGGCTGCTCTCTTTCGGAAGGGGTTGTCAGAAGCCATAAAAGATACTATGGTGGGATTTCCTGTTCCCTCTGGTCTTGACGATTCTATGTCTTTAGCCATTCAGGTTGATCGGCGTTTACGCGAACGCAGAGCTGCGCGAGAGGTGTTGCCACCTGTTGAACAGATGTCTGAACCTATGCAATGTGATAGAGTTTTTTCCAGAGAGCAGCGTCAGGAGTTCAGAAGGCGTAATAAGTTGTGTTTTTTCTGTGGAGATGCCTCGCATATTATTTCTGTCTGTCCTAAACGCGAGAAACACTTTGCACACACGTTTTCTGTTGGTGGTGTTCAACCTAAGTTTCTTCTGGCTATTACTCTGATCTGCTCCCTGTCCACATTTTCCGCCAAGGCTTTTGTGGATTCGGGAGCAGCTCTAAACCTAATGGACTTGTATTTTGCTAAACGTTGTGGATTTCCGATGACACCTCTTCAGACGCCTATCCCTTTGAGGGGGATTGATGCTACTCCTTTGGCTAAAAATAAACCTCAGTTTTGGACCCAGGTGGTAATGCGGGTCGCCCCAGACCATCAAGAAAATTGCAGGTTTTTGGTGTTACATAATCTGCATGATACCATTGTTCTGGGGTTTCCCTGGTTACAAATTCATAATCCAGTTTTGGATTGGAAATCTGTGTCTGTGGTGAGTTGGGGTTGTCGGTGTGCCTTTAGTGAGGCTCCGGTGTTTTCCACCTCTCCTCAGTCGCATGATGTTCCTGATTATTTGGCAGACTTTTATGATGTATTTAGTGAGAATGAGTCTGCGTCTCTGCCTCCTCATAGGAGTTATGACTGTGCTATTGAACTGAGCCCGGGGTGTAAATTTCCCAAGGGTCGGCTCTTCAATTTATCTGTACCCGAGCACGAGGCTATGCGGTCCTATATTAAGGAGGCGTTGGAGAAGGGTCATATTAGACCATCCTCGTCACCCTTAGGTGCCGGGGTTTTTTTTGTAGCCAAAAAGGATGGATCATTAAGACCTTGTATTGATTATCGTGCTCTCAACAAAATTACTGTTAAATATCAGTATCCGTTACCCCTGATTTCTGATCTATTCTCCAGAGTTAAAGGTGCTTGCTGGTTTACCAAGCTTGACCTCAGGGGGGCGTATAATCTTATTCGCATTAAGCATGGGGATGAATGGAAGATGGCGTTTAATACTCCGGAGGGACATTTTGAGTACCTGGTGATGCCTTTTGGGCTCACTAATGCCCCTTCTGTCTTCCAGTGCTTCATGAACGATATTTTCCAAGATTTTGTCGATAAATTTTTGATTATCTATCTGGATGATATTTTGATCTTCTCCAAGGATTGGGATTCTCATGTGGAACATATTCGGACTGTGTTCCGGATCTTGAGGAAGAATTCCCTGTATGTCAAAGGATCTAAATGCCTTTTTGGAGTACAGAGGATTTCTTTTTTGGGATTTATTTTGTCCCCGTCAACTATTGAAATGGACCCGGCCAAGGTACAGGCCATTTACGATTGGGTTCAGCCCACTTCTTTGAAGGCCCTCCAGAAGTTTTTGGGTTTTGCTAATTTTTATCGGAAATTTATAGCAAAATTTTCTAGTATTGCCAAGCCATTGACTGATTTGACTAAGAAGGGTGCTGATGTGTTAAATTGGTCTCCGGAGGCTGTTTCTTCCTTTCAGGAGCTGAAGCGAAGATTCACCTCCGCCCCGGTTTTGCGGGCAACCTGATGTCTCACTTCCGTTCCAGGTAGAGGTGGATGCTTGTGAGATTGGTGCAGGAGCTGTTTTGTCCCAAAAGGATCCTGTGACATCTAAAATGAATCCCTGTGCTTTCTTTTCCCGAAAGTTCTCTCCATCTGAACGTAACTATGATGTGGGGAATCGGGAACTGTTAACCATGAAATGGGCATTTGAGGAGTGGAGACTAGAGTTGAGCGACTTTTGGTTTTTTAGGGTCGCGTTTCGTTTCGTGAAACCCGACTTTTCCAAAAGTCGGGTCGAGCAAGATCGTCCAATTATAGGGAAAAGTCGGGGTCGTCCCGAAACACGAAACCCAATGTAAGTCAATGGGGAATAAAAGTCGGCAGTGAGAGGAGGACAGGAAACACACCTACAGTGCCCATTTGAATGCCAAAAGCATCAATTCTTCTTACTTAAGCTTGTCAACATTAATTAACTTCATAATATAAGTTACGCACTGAAAAATGGGGGTTATTTGGCTAAAGTTGTGGGGGGAGGAGGGCTGGCTGCAGGTTTTCATGTGCCCTGGGCGAAAGAGCGCCCCTTTAACACATACCACAACTCATCATGCTCCGATACCGCAGATAAATAGCGGTATAGTACAATGAAAAATACCTCACTTTTTACATCTCATGACGAGGCCCATCTATTTCTCCATACAGAATCATTGGTCCCATATAATGTTTGAAACAGTATATGATGAGCTCCACATAATGCTACAGTATATGTTGGTCCCCATGGATGAAGCTCCACTGTCTTATGGGCCCAAATAATGCTCCAAACATAATGGGCCCCATTTCTAATGCTCTAGTGTATAATGGGCCCTGTAAATGCTGCTCCAGTGACTGATGTCCACCTTTGGAATGTTCCAGTGTATGGTGGGCCCCATCTATCATTCTCCAGAGTATAGTGCTCCCCAAAAATTGCTGTCCCAACATTGAAAACAATCAAATAAGTCTCCTCGCTAGGGAATCCCTGTACTTGTCTGGACAGGTGCTCTAGCTTGCTTAACAGCTCGCCAGCCGTTCTCACGCCCAGTATGGATTGCACGTGATTGCACAAAGGTTAGAAAGGGTACCGTATCCCTGGATAACATGTATGGATAGCGTACACATTCAAAATATATGTCTCAGGAGGCAGGCTCAGACGGTGTCAGGCACAGTATGGATTGCACGTGATTGCACAAAGGTTAGAAAGGGTACCGTATCCCCGGATAACATGTATGGATAGCGTACACATTCAAAATATATGTCTCAGGAGGCAGGCTCAGACGGTGTTAGGCCCAGTATGGATTGCACGTGATTGCACAAAGGTTAGAAAGGGTACCGTATCCCCGGATAACATGTATGGATAGCGTACACATTCAAAATATATGTCTCAGGAGGCAGGCTCAGACGGTGTTAGGCCCAGTATGGATTGCACGTGATTGCACAAAGGTTAGAAAGGGTACCGTATCCCCGGATAACATGTATGGATAGCGTACACATTCAAAATATATGTCTCAGGAGGCAGGCTCAGACGGTGTTAGGCCCAGTATGGATTGCACGTGATTGCACAAAGGTTAGAAAGGGTACCATATCCCCAGATAACATGTATGGATAGCGTACACATTCAAAATATATGTCTCAGGAGGCAGGCTCAGACGGTGTTAGGCCCAGTATGGATTGCACGTGATTGCACAAAGGTTAGAAAGGGTACCGAATCCCCGGATAACATGTATGGATAGCGTACACATTCAAAATATATGTCTCAGGAGGCAGGCTCAGACGGTGTTAGGCCCAGTATGGATTGCACGTGATTGCACAAAGGTTAGAAAGGGTACCGTATCCCCGGATAACATGTATGGATAGCGTACACATTCAAAATATATGTCTCAGGAGGCAGGCTCAGACGATGTTAGGCCCAGTATGGATTGCACGTGATTGCACAAAGGTTAGAAAGGGTACCGTATCCCCGGATAACATGTATGGATAGCGTACACTTTCAAAATATATGTCTCAGGAGGTAGGCTCAGACGGTGTTAGGCCCAGTATGGATTGCACGTGATTGCACAAAGGTTAGAAAGGGTACCGTATCCCAGGATAACATGTATGGATAGCGTACACATTCAAAATATATGTCTCAGGAGGCAGGCTCAGACGGTGTTAGGCCCAGTATGGATTGCATGTGATTGCACAAAGGTTAGAAAGGGTACCGTATCCCCGGATAACATGTATGGATAGCGTACACATTCAAAATATATGTCTCAGGAGGCAGGCTCAGACGGTGTTAGGCCCAGTATGGATTGCACGTGACTGCACAAAGGTTAGAAAGGGTACCGTATCCCCGGATAACATGTATGGATAGCGTACACATTCAAAATATATGTCTCAGGAGGCAGGCTCAGACGGTGTTAGGCCCAGTATGGATTGCACGTGATTGCACAAAGGTTAGAAAGGGTACCGTATCCCCGGATAACATGTATGGATAGCATACACATTCAAAATATATGTCTCAGGAGGCAGGCTCAGACGGTGTCAGGCACAGTATGGATTTGACGGCCCAGATTACACAGCGGAGGAGCAGGGAGAGGTAAAGATTGCAAATGCTGGGGCCCTGCCCAAGCAAGGGGGGCCCACTCGTGGGCGTCGGTACTGGCACTGGGCCCCTCATAGTACAGCGGTGTGTCTGACGGCGGGTGTGCACCACCACCGTCAGAGACACTTGATTGCACTATGAGGATCCCTGTGCCAGTGCCCGCGCCCAAGAGTCGGCCTACCCACCTGTCCAGGGCAACGGCACTCGCACGGTGTCGTGCACTAGGTGGTGACCCCGGCCATGGGGGGGGAGGCAGCACAGTTAGGGAGTTTTAGAAAGTGGCATATGTTGATGTTGGACATTCAGCTGATGCAAAAGGCGAAATAGGTGAAGTACCAGGAAGAGGTGGACCAAAGCAAGCCATTTTTCTGTCACCCTATGTGTCATCAGGGGAAGGTGGGACAAAATCCTTGGAAACCCATGCGTGGTTCATTTTAATGAAGGTTAGATCATCCACATTTTGGGTTGACAGACGGGTCCTTTTTTCTGTCTGGATTGATCCAGCTGCACTGAAGACTCTTTCCGATAGCACACTTGCAGCTGGGCAAGCGAGCTCCTGTAAGGCATATTGGGCCAATTCAGGCCAGGTGTCCAGTTTAGCGGCCCAATAGTCAAAGGGGAATGACCTGTGTGGGAGAACATCGATATGGGAGGAAAAGTAGTTTGTAACCATAGTTGACAACTGCTGTCTCCTGTCACTTTCCATCGATGCAGTATTACCAGTTGTGTGAGCGGTATTTGAAAAAACAGTCCACAACATTGTCCTGAAACCCCTGTCTCCAACACCACTTCTGCTGTGTGCACCACGAACACCTCTGCCAAGCTGCTCCCGGCCCGTACGGCTCGTGTGAGAACCATCACCGCTGCTGTGTGCTGGGAATGCCTCAAGCAACCGATTTACCAGAGTTGCTTGTTTATTAGCCAATATTAGGTCAAGGTTCTCCTGTGGCATGATGTTTTGTGATTTGCCTTTATAGCGTGGATCCAGGATGCTGGCCAACCAGTAGTCGTCATCGTTCATCATTTTGGCAATGCGGGGGTCCCTTTTTAGGATCAGCAAGGCATAATCTGACATGTGGGCCAATGTTCCCGGTGTCAATGATGCACTGCGAGTGCTGGGTGGAGGAGCACTTTCTGGCAAATCCACATCCCTCCAGTCACGCACAAACCCTGTACCAGACCTTGCCACGCCAACATTTTCACTTGCCCCACGAGATGCATCCTCCTCCCCTAAGTAATCATCCCCATCATCCTCCTCCTCCTCCTCTTCTTCCTCCACCTCGTCCAGGAGAGGTCCCTGAGCAGACAATGGCTGAATGTCATCAAGGATTCCCTCCTCCTCTTCCTCCTCATCAACATTGGCTGCAGACGCCTGCTCCTTAAGGTGCGTCAAAGTTTGCATGAGCAGACGCATAAGTGGGATGCTCATGCTTAGGATGGCGTCGTCTGCGCTTACCAGCCGTGTGCATTCCTCAAAACACTGAAGGACTTTACAAAGGTCTTTCAGCTTCGACCACTGCACGCCTGTCAACTCCATGTCTGCTCTCAAAGTGCCTGGCCGTGTATCCTCCCACAAATGCATTATGGCCTGCCTCTGCTCGCACAGCCGCTCCACCATGTGCAGGGTGGAGTTCCACCTTGTTGCAATGTCGATAATGAGGCGGTGGTTGGGAAGGTGGAGCAATCGCTGCAGCTTCTGCATACGAACGGAGTGTACAGGCGACCGGCGGATGTGCGCGCACAGTCTTCGCACCTTCTGGAGCAGGGCTGTTAACTCCGGATAATTTTTGAGGAAACACTGCACCACCAGGTTCAAGGTGTGAGCCAAGCAAGGTATGTGGCTGAGTTTTGAAAGGGCTATGGCTGCCACAAAATTACGCCCGTTATCACTAACTACCTTGCCTGCCTCAAGATGTACACTGCCCAGCCATGACTCAGTTTGTCGCTTCAAGTACTCGGCCAGCACCTCGGCGGTGTGTCTGTCGCCCAAACACATCATCTGCAACACAGCCTGCTGACGCTTTCCACTAGCTGCTCGATAGGGGGACACATCGTGTGCAACAGTGGCAGCTGCAGATGGAGTGCTCGTACGACTGCGCTCTGTGGACGAGCTTTCGCTTCTGGAGGAGGAGGAGGAGGAGGAGGGTCGAACGCCTACAGCCAACGGTTTCCTATACCGTGGGCTAGGCAGCACTGTCCCACTACTGCTGTCCCCTGTGGACCCTGCATCCACCACATTAACCCAGTGCGCAGTGATGGACACGTAACGGCCCTGGCCATGCCGACTAGACCATGCATCAGTTGTGAGGTGCACCTTTCCGCTCACTGACTGCTTGAGTGCATGGACAATGCGGTCTTTCACATGATGGTGGAGGGCTGGGATGGCTTTGCGAGAGAAGAAGTGGCGACTGGGTAGGTCATAGCGTGGTACTGCATAGGCCATGAGTTCGCGGAAAGCTGTGCTTTCCACCAACCGAAAGGGCATCATCTCAAACGAGATTAGTTTGGCAATGTGGGCGTTCAAACCCAGTGTACGCGGATGAGAGACTGAGTACTTTCTTGACCTACTCATAGTGTCTGGGAGGGTGAGCTGGACTTGAGAGCTGCATATGGTGGAAGTAGCGGTGGACAGGGCGGACTGAGAGATGGTTGATGATGGTGATGGAGTTGGTGTTCTTTCTGATGGCCTAGAATCAGTCTTTCGTTGATATAACAGTGGGATTCCCTGACTGCTGTGGCCTTGCAACGACACCTCAACATTTGCTGCTGTGCTAACCGGTGGGCTTACAGTGGGGGAAACAATGTAGCGTTGCTGACTACCTTCGTTGTGATCAGTTGCACATGTGGCACTTGAGGTTTGGTGTTGTGTCCATGCTTGCAAGTGCATGCTGGTTAAATGTCTAAGCATGCAACTGGTATTCAAATTTTTCAGATTTTTCCCTCGGCTAAAGGTCTTTGCGCACTTCTTACAGATAACCTTGGCCTGATCATGAGGATTTTGTTCAAAAAAGTGCCACACTGCACTCTTCCTACTTTGGCAGACATTTTGCGGCCTAGCACGCTGTGATCTTTTGACCCTCTGGACAAGCTGTCCAGCAACTCTTTTGATGTTTGGAACCTGTCTTTGGAGTGCTCCGGGCCTGCCAGATAACAGCTGTTGCGATGTCAATGTCTGCTGTGAATGCTCCTCATCTGAGCTATTGGAAGCAGCACCCTCTTCCCCCAATGGATGCCAATCTGGGTCAACAACTGGGTCATCCATCACCTCCTCTTCTATGTCATGTGCACCTTTCTCTGTGTCACCGTGTATGGTGGTATAGTGTGCGGGAAGGGGCACCTGAGTCTCATCAGGGTCAAAATCTGGCTCTGTACACTGCGAGGACAATGTAGTGCTCTGAGTGAATGTACCAGCAGAATCATCCATCAGCGGCTGTGCATCAGTGCACTCCATGTCAGATTCATCTTGGCCTGGGTAATTCACCATTTGACTTGATAATCCAGGCATGGTATGTGAAAACAGCTCCATGGAGTAATCAGTAGTATGGCCTGCGTCATCCTTCAATCTTGGTTGGGGTGAAGGACACAAGGAAAGGTGTGGTTCATGAACATGAGCCTCCAATGACGACTCAGTGCTTTTACTTTTTACAACTGAAGAAGAGGAGGCGATAGAGCTGGAGGCTGAGTCAGCAATGTAAGACAAAACTTTTTCCTGATGCTCTGCCTTTAAAAGCGGTTTGCCAACTCCTAGAAAACTAAGCGTTCGAGGCCTTATGTAGACAGACGATGACGCAGGGTCAGCACCTCCTGCATTCGGTCCTATTTTGCTCTTGCCACTACCATCAGATCCACCACCAACACCATCATTACCAGCTGCCAACCCCCGCCCAATTCCACGGCCTCTTCCACCAGCCTTCCTCATTTTTGGTAGAAATGTAGACAAAATACAACAAAATATATAGTAATGTAAAACAAGGTACAAGGTGTCTATAGGACAGGGGAGATTTAGAATTTCTGCACACATTTGTGGACAGTGGACACTTTTGGATTGTGTGAGGCCCACTGATATCTGAGCGCTATGTCACAGGCTCGATGGCACAGCAGTGACAAAAGTGATGAGAGGATAAGGGAGATTTAGAATTTCTGCACACACTTTTGGACACTGGACACTTGTGGATTGTGTGAGGCCCACTGATATCTGAGCGCTATGTGACACGCTCGATGGCACAGCTGCCTGTGACCAAAGTGACGAGAGGATAATGGAGATTTTGAATCTCTGCGCACACTTTTGGACACTGGACACTTGTGGATTGTGTGAGGCCCACTGATATCTGAGCGCTATGTGACACGCTCGATGGCACAGCTGCCTGTGACCAAAGTGACGAGAGGATAATGGAGATTTTGAATCTCTGCGCACACTTTTGGACACTGGACACTTGTGGATTGTGTGAGGCCCACTGATATCTGAGCGCTATGTGACAGGCTCGATGGCACAGCTGCCTGTGACCAAAGTGACGAGAGGATAATGGAGATTTTGAATCTCTGCGCACACTTTTGGACACTGGACACTTGTGGATTGTGTGAGGCCCACTGATATCTGAGCGCTATGTGACACGCTCGATGGCACAGCTGCCTGTGACCAAAGTGACAAGAGGATAATGGAGATTTTGAATCTCTGCGCACACTTTTGGACACTGGACACTTGTGGATTGTGTGAGGCCCACTGATATCTGAGCGCTATGTGACACGCTCGATGGCACAGCTGCCTGTGACCAAAGTGACGAGAGGATAATGGAGATTTTGAATCTCTGCGCACACTTTTGGACACTGGACACTTGTGGATTGTGTGAGGCCCACTGATATCTGAGCGCTATGTGACACGCTCGATGGCACAGCTGCCTGTGACCAAAGTGACGAGAGGATAATGGAGATTTTGAATCTCTGCGCACACTTTTGGACACTGGACACTTGTGGATTGTGTGAGGCCCACTGATATCTGAGCGCTATGTGACAGGCTCGATGGCACAGCTGCCTGTGACCAAAGTGACAAGAGGATAATGGAGATTTTGAATCTCTGCGCACACTTTTGGACACTGGACACTTGTGGATTGTGTGAGGCCCACTGATATCTGAGCGCTATGTGACACGCTCGATGGCACAGCTGCCTGTGACAAAAGTGACGAGAGGATAATGGAGATTTTGAATCTCTGCGCACACTTTTGGACACTGGACACTTGTGGATTGTGTGAGGCCCACTGATATCTGAGCGCTATGTGACACGCTCGATGGCACAGCTGCCTGTGACCAAAGTGACGAGAGGATAATGGAGATTTTGAATCTCTGCGCACACTTTTGGACACTGGACACTTGTGGATTGTGTGAGGCCCACTGATATCTGAGCGCTATGTGACACGCTCGATGGCACAGCTGCCTGTGACCAAAGTGACGAGAGGATAATGGAGATTTTGAATCTCTGCGCACACTTTTGGACACTGGACACTTGTGGATTGTGTGAGGCCCACTGATATCTGAGCGCTATGTGACACGCTCGATGGCACAGCTGCCTGTGACCAAAGTGACGAGAGGATAATGAAGATTTTGAATCTCTGCGCACACTTTTGGACACTGGACACTTGTGGATTGTGTGAGGCCCACTGATATCTGAGCGCTATGTGACACGCTCGATGGCACAGCTGCCTGTGACCAAAGTGACGAGAGGATAATGGAGATTTTGAATCTCTGCGCACACTTTTGGACACTGGACACTTGTGGATTGTGTGAGGCCCACTGATATCTGAGCGCTATGTGACACGCTCGATGGCACAGATGTGACAAAAGTGACTAGAGGATAAGGGAGATTGGATTGCTTTTAAAAAAGCAGTTTGCGGAGCAGTGGGTAAACAGCAATGCCAGCGTGTCAGGAAGCCTTAAAAGGCAGCCCAACAACCAACACCACTGATACACCACTATATAGCCTCCCCTTGCACTACACACACAGTGACTTGTGTGTTGTGCAGGCCAAATCGCTAGCAGCAGAAGCAGTTTTTTTGTCTTCTTCCCTGCCTAACGCTCTCCCTACAGAATCAGCAGCAACCTCTCCCTATACTAAGATCGGCAGAAGTAAGATGGCGGTCGGCGTGCACGCCCTTTTATACCCCCTGTGACGCCCACCAAAGCAAGCCAATCACTTGCATGCCCTTCTGAAAGATGGTGGTGACCCGTGCCTAGGTCATCACGTTGCCCACAGTGTCCGTGGATCCTGATTGGCTGAAAAAGAGCGCAAAACAAACTTTTGAAACGCGACTTTGGCGCGTAAGTCGCCGACCTCGTGGCCGACCTCATCCTAGGGTCGGGTTTCGTTTCATGAAACCCGACTTTGCCAAAAGTCGGCGACTTTTGAATTTTTTCGACCCGTTTCGCTCAACTCTAGTGGAGACATTGGTTGGAGGGAGCTAAGCATCAAGTCGTGGTCCTCACTGACCACAAGAATTTGATTTACCTAGAGTCGGCTAAGCGCTTGAACCCTAGACAGGCTAGGTGGGCCTTGTTTTTTACTCGTTTTGATTTTGTGGTTTCTTTTCTTCCTGGAACTAAGAATGTCAAGGCAGACGCCCTCTCTAGGAGCTTCTTTGCTGATTCTCCTGTGGTGACCAAGCCTGCTACCATCTTAGGCGAAGGGGTAGTTCTTTCTGCCATCTCGCCCGATTTGAGACGTGCTCTGGAAGAGTTCCAGGAGGACAAACCTGAGCGTTGTCCCAGTGGAAAGTTGTATGTTCCTGACCAGTGGAAGAAGAGAGTGATGTCTGAAGTTCATTGCTCTGCTTTGGCTGGTCATCCAGGTATTTTTGGTACTAGAGATCTGGTGAGTCGGTCTTTTTGGTGGCCCTCCTTGTCTCGTGATGTCAGGAATTTTGTGCAGTCCTGTGGGACGTGCTCCCGGTCTAAATCGTGTTCTCGCTCTAGTGGGTTGTTGATGCCTTTGCCTGTCCCCAAGAGGCCATGGACCCATATTTCAATGGATTTCATCTCTGATATGCCTGTCTCTCAAAGGATGACTGTTATTTGGGTGATTTGTGATAGGTTCTCTAAGATGGTTCATCTTGTACCACTCCCTAAGTTGCCGTCTTCCTCTGAATTGGTGCCCCTGTTTTTACAACAGGTGGTTCGCTTGCACGGGATTCCTGAGAACATTGTATCTGACAGAGGAGTCCAGTTTGTGTCTAGATTTTGGAGAACTTTCTGTTCCAAGCTGGGAATTCAGTTGTCCTCCTCTGCTTTTCACCCTCAGACCAATGGGCAGACAGAGAGAACAAACCAGACCTTGGAGTCATATTTGAGATGTTTTATTTCTGCTGATCAGGATGATTGGGTTTCATTTTTGCCCTTGGCCGAATTTGCTTTAAATAATAGAGCTAGTTCTGCCACTTTGATGTCTCCTTTTTTTTGTAACTTTGGGTTTCATCCTCGATTTTCTTCAGGGCAGGTGGAGCCCTCTGCCTGCCCAGGGGTTGACACTGTGGTGGAGAGAATGCACCAGATCTGGGACCAAGTGGTGGATAAGTTCTCTCTCCCAGGAAAAGGCCCAGCGGTTTTCCAACCGACATAGGACCATTGGTCCCCAATTTAAGATTGGTGATATGGTGTGGTTATCATCAAAAAATATTGCTATGAAGGTGGCTTCTCCTAAGTTTAAGCCTAGATTTATTGGACCTTACAAGATTTTGGAGATTATTAATCCGGTCTCTTTTCGTTTGGCTCTTCCTGTTACATTTAAAATCCATAATGTGTTCCATAAATCTTTGTTGAAGAGGTTTGTTGAACCTGTTGTTCCAGGGGTTGCACCTCCAGACCCTGTATTGGTTGAAGGTAACATGGATTATGAGGTAGAGAAAGTACTGGATTCCCGTCTGGCTAGACAGAGACTCCAGTATTTGGTTAAGTGGAAGGGTTATGGTCAGGAGGATAATTCCTGGGTCTCTGCCTCTGATATTCATGCCAAAAGATTGGTGCGTGCCTTTCATCGTGCTCACCCTTATCGCCCTGGTGGCGTGGTTTGGGTTCGGTGACCCCTCCTCAAGGGGGAGGTACTGTTGTGAGTTCATTTTCCCCTTCACTACTGAGGCCCGAGGAACTCCCTCTTCTGGTGAAGAAAGGTAGTGAGCCTGATTGTCAAACACCTGGGGCTGATGATGATGACTGGCTGAGTGGAGTTAATGACTGGATATAAGGCTGCCGACGCCCTTCTGGCCTGCGGGTGATTTCTCTTTGGACTTCTAGGAAACCAGTCTGATTCCTGCTCATCTAAAGCTAAGATTTCTGCTTTGCCTTTTTGCATTAGTGTCTTGTTTTCCTTGCTTTTCTGGATTCTGCCATTCCCTGTTGGGGTGAGCTGAATCTCCTTTTGCCTGTTGCTCTGTCTTCAGAATATTCCTGAGTACTGACATAGCTTTTTTGAAGCCTAGCGTCTTCAGGGCCTTTTTAACTTTCAGTTTGTTGGCTCTTATTTTCATAGGGTTTTTTCACGGATTGCAGACAGCAGCCTTCCTGTCCTTTCCTATCTAAGCTAGCGTGGGCCCCATCTTTGCTCAGTCTATCTTTCTGTCTGTGTTTTGTTCTTTCTTCTTGCTTCACCGTCATTATATGTGGGGGGCTGCCTTTTGCTTTGGGGTCTGCTCTGGGGCAGTTTAGATTTCCCTTTCTGTCTTTAGGCTATGTAGTCCTCCGGCTGTGATCGAGGGGCCTAGGGCATCGTAGGAGCCCCCCACGGCTACTGCTAGTTGTGTTGATAGGTTCAGGGGTCTGCAATCCGATAGCTGCCAACTTCTCTGGTTTTCTGGACTTAGCTAGCATTTCTATTTTTGCCTCCTACGGTGACTCATTCATAACAGGTACCTTTTTCTGCCTTCTCTAAAATGTTGTTGCAAGTGGAACTTTGTTGTGGGGGTGTCTCCGCATCCACATCTGCCTTCGATTTTGCGGATCATCATTGAACTTTATTGACTCTGAATTAGTGTCCAGGTGTAAGTTAGGGACAGTTAGGTTGGAGTCTCCTATTCACATTGTTGCCATTGACAAAACACCACTGGATAAGAATGACATTATGTTTCGTACTGAAGAGTTTCTCCTTAAAGTGAGTTCCTTGCACCAGGAACGTATTTCATGTTTTGTAATGAACAACCTGCCTGCTGGACTGGTGTTGGGGTTCCCCTGGTTACATTTGCATAATCCTGTGATTAATTGGGAATCTCAGGACATTGTTAAATGGGGTCCCTATTGCTCTGAGAAATGTCTTGTTTCTGTGTCGTCCGTGAGTCTGGAAGGTATTCTGGAGTGCCTGATAGACTATACGGACATTTTCTCCTAAAAAAAGGCTGAGGTTTTACCACCACACCGCCCATTTGATTGTGCCATTGACCTAGTTCCTATTGCTAAATTGCCCAAAGCCCGCTTGTATAACCTCTCGGGTCCGGAACGGGCTGCAATGAAGGAATATATTTCCGAGAGTCTCCGTAAGGGACATATTCATCCTTCTGTTTCTCCTGTGGCGGCGGGGTTCTTTTTTGTAAAGAAAAAAGACGGTGGTTTACGCCCATGCCTCGATTTTCATGAGTTAAATAAAATGACTGTGAGGAATACGTATCCCCTTCCACTTATTCCTGATTTATACAATCAGTTGTCCAGAGCTAAATGGTTTTCGAAATTAGATCTACTGGGAGCGTATAACCTTATCCGAGTCCGGGATGGAGATGAGTGGAAAACCGCTTTTCTCACTACTGAAGGGTTGTTTGAAAATTTGGTCATGCCTTTCGGCCTGACCAATGCTCCAGCGGTCTTCCAAAATTTCATAAATCATGTGTTCTCTGATTTGATTGGATGTTTTATGGTGGTATATGTGGATGACATTTTAATCTACTCTCCTGATAAACAGGCTCACATTGGTCATGTTCGGGCAGTTCTCCAAAGGCTCCGGGAGAACTGTCTTTTTGCTAAACTTGAAAAATGTTTATTTTTTGTTCAGGAACTGTCTTTTCTGGGGTTCATCGTGTCTGCTGAAGGGTATCACATGGATCCTAATAAGGTGCAGGCCATTGTCGAGTGGGTTCAACCTTGTGATTTGAAGGCCCTGCAGCGTTTCCTAGGATTCGCCAATTACTATCGTAAATTTATAAGGGGGTTCTCACAGGTGGTTAAACCCCTCACAGACATGACTCAAAAGGGGGCTGATATCAAGAATTGGTCAACCGCAGCGGTAGCAGCATTTCAGTTTTTGAAAAAATGTTTCATGTCTGCCCCAGTTCTTATTCAACCGGACCCGTCTGAAAAATTTATTGTTGAGGTAGACGCCTCAGAGGTGGGGGTGGGGGCGGTATTGTCCCAGGGACCCGCCACTTTGACCAATTTAAGACCTTGCGCCTTTTTCTCAAAGAAATTCTCCCCTGCGGAGAGAAACTATGATGTGGGGAATCGGGAACTTCTGGCCGTAAAATTGGCATTTGAAGAATGGAGGCATTTTTTGGAGGGGGCTGTCCATCCTATAACTGTAATCACGGACCACAAAAACCTAGCTTACGTTGAGTCAGCTAAAAGGTTGACTCCCAGACAGGCTAGATGGTCACTTTTTTTTCCCGATTCAACTTCTCGATCACTTTTCGGCCAGGATCCAAGAATGTCAGAGCGGATGTGTTGTCACGCAGTCTAGATCCGGTGTCCCCCCCGGAACCTCCATCCTCCATTCTTCAGCCTGGGGTGATGGTGGCAGGTGTTTCTAATGTGTTGTAACGGGAGATTCGGGAAGCCCAGTCTTTTGCACCTCCAGCTAAGCCGGTGGATAAACTTTTTGTGCCAGCTCAGTTTCGTCTCAAGGTCCTCCAGGAGTTCCATGATTCAGTTCTGGGTGGATATCCAGGGATCTCAGCCACCTGGAAGGCCATTGCTAAAATATTCTGGTGGTTTTCTTTAGCCTCTGATGTTGGGGAGTATGTGTCTGCGTGTGAGGTTTGTGCCCGTGCTAAAACTCCCCATAACTGGCCGGCCGGGGAATTGGTACCACTGCCAATTCCTGAGAGACCATGGACTCATCTGTCCATGGATTTCATCACCAACCTTCCCCCCTCCTAGGGTAATACCGTTGTCTGGGTTGTAGTGGACAGGTTTAGTAAGCAGGCACATTTTGTACCTTTGTCAGCTCTACCTAATGCGGAAACATTGTCCAGATTGTTTGTTGAGCATGTGGTGTGGTTGCATGGGGTACCCTTGAATGTGGTATCTGATGGGGAGTGCAATTTGTTTCCAGATTTTGGAGAGATTTTTGTAAGAGGTTGGGTATTGGTCTGTCCTTTTCATCCACCTACCATCCAGAGACTAATGGGCAGACTGAGCAGACCAATCAGTCTCTGGAGCAAATCCTGCGTTGCTTGTCCTCAACCCGACAGGATGATTGGTGTTCTGTGTTACCGTTGGCTGAGTTTGCATTTAACAACCGCATTAACCAGTCTACGGGTACATCTCCATTTTTCTGCAATTATGGGTTTCATCCTCATTTTGGAGAATTTTCCCGTTTGAATTCTGGGTGTCCTGGGGCGTATGAGACGATCCAGCGGTTGGGGGAGGTATGGCGGGAGGTCCAGAATAACATTACGAAGGCTCAGGACAAATTTAAATTTTTTGCGGACAAAAAACGATCCGTGGGTCCAGTGTTTCAGATTGGGGATAAGGTATGGTTATTCACCAAGAATATAAGGCTCAAGGTCCCCTCTGCGAAGCTTGGACCCAAGTTTAAAGGTCCCTATGAAATTACCGAAGCAGTTAACCCGATGGCTTTTCGGTTGAGTCTCCCGCCATCTCTACGGATCCCTAATGTTTTCCATAAGGCCCTTTTGAAACCTGTGAGGTCCGGTGGGGAGGGATCATCAGCTTCCCCACCACCGGTTTTAGTAGACGGGCAGTTGGAGTACGAGGTGGAACGAATTGTCGACTCCAGGTTGGTCCGTCGTGCCCTTCAATATCTGATACATTGGAAGGGCTACGGTCCTGAAGAACGCTTGTGGGTTCCTGCTCGATCAGTTCATGCGGATCGGTTGATCCGAGCCTTTCATGCCAAGTACCCTGAGAGACCTGGGGGTCCAGTGGCCCCCCCATTGAGAGGAGCGTACTGTCATGATCCAGGATGGCATTTTGCTTTGGCCCGTCCTGGTTAGACTATGGGTTAAATGTGATGCCTCTCTCTGGCAGAAGGAGGCTATTTAATGCTCACTGGACCTAGGTCCGGTGTCAGTTATACTCCTGCCCTCGGCTGAGTTAAGTGACCTCTTGTATATGTGTGCCTTGTGCCTGATAACTTGTTGCTTGTTTGGTTCTGATCTGGTTCTGTCCCTGTTACGAGTTCTGCCTGACCCTCTTGTACTGCACTGTCCTCTCGTGTATGACCCTCTGCTTGTGACTCGACTGCTCTCTGCTCGTCCCTTTGGTACCGCACCGCCCTCTTGTGTATGACCTTTGGCTTCGTCTGACCTCCCATCTGCTTGTCCCTCCTGTACCTTGTTCGCCTGTATTGCGTATGATCTCTGGTTTGCCCGACTCTGAGTGTTCTTGCATTTCAGTAAGCAGGACGCTAAGCCCAGCCCCCTTGTGGTCACGTGACCGTAGGTCCCGTGCCTGCTTGCTAATACTTCAGCATTCAGGTCCTGTGCGTCTGTACTTTCCAGCTGTTACTATTCCCGGGACCCCTACAGCACTGGTGAGTCCCTGCTCAGCGGAGGCTGCATGCTGGCGCTGTCAGGAACCTGATAACCGGCAGGTGATCCATTCATGCAAGTGTTACTTTCTATGCATTAACGCCTAATTTACTAACTTACAACAGTAAGTATATCCCATTGGAATGGCAAACAGTAGTAGGTGTTATTTTTATTTAATAAAATGTTAACTGTTATCACACTGCATAGTGCCTAGACATAGAGTGCATTTAGCCTAACCTATAGCAGGGCGGACATTACATTTTTTAATGACCTATTTGTCACTTACAAACTTTTCAGCATGTGATGTGGGGTGCGCCTGCATGGGTTAATTATCTCCTCTCACTCAATACATCTCTCAACCTCTGTTTTAGGCTATAATGTGAGCAGAAATCGCACCCCTACATGTTCAGTACACCCCGGTTTCTTTACTCGCTCCCACCACTAATCAAACACATAAGGTGATGAGTACCCAACATATGTTACTATCAGACAATCAAAAGGTCACATACTCTCTGGAGAGCTATTGGATTACAAGTTCAAACTTATTAAGTGTTTTAAGCCTTAGTATGAAAACACACAAATATGCAAAACAGTTATAAAAGAAAAAGTGAGAAATAACAGAAATACCTAAAGTTTCCTCTACAGTTATCATCTGTTGTCCTGATGGAAGGAGAAGTGAATCATGGAGCACATCAGCCCTTAAGCAGCCCCCCACATATGAACACTTCACTTTGTGTGATCCAGCTTTTTATAGTCCTGATCATAGGCTCACATTTCCAGGATGACCCAAATGGGCCCTTTTAAAGAATGCTGTTTTGTAAGTGGATGACTGGCTAGCTGTGGCATTTCAAATCCCTTGTGTCTCTCTATACAGAAAATAGAAAATATTCTGCCTAGTACAGGCCATTTGCTAACCACCCTTGAAGTTCAGATTCCAGGAGAAGCGTTGTCAGGTTTGACACCTTCAGCAAAAGCCCCTTTGTCAAACTCAACTCAAACTCAAATAGGCTTTATTGGCAGGACCACAGTACATTTAGTGTTGCCAAAGCAAGGAAAATAGATGTGACAGGCGAGGGGATTGGGGATTATGGGAAAGGGGTGTTGTGGGCACAATTTGGGAAATAATAGTCCATTTTGGGGTTTTAAGTTCCTCACAACTCATGGCATATGGTGATATATTGGGCGGCGATCTCCACTGTTGATTCCTCTTTCCCCAGTAGGATGCAGAGTTTCCTTTCCTTGTCCATGGATGGGAAGTCCAGGTTGTGAATGGAAAGTCTCTGTAAGTGGGAGACCTTCACTGCTGCGTATTTGTTGCAGTGAAGCATGAAGTGCGCCTCGTCCAGTGCCCACTGCTGGCAGTGCTGGCACAGTCTGTTCTCCCGTGGCTTATATGTCGCTGCCACTCTGTTTTCACCTCTAGACTGTGGGCACTGAGTCTGTATTGACTTTAGGGTCTGCCTGTCTTTGGGGTGATCTAACCTCTCCAGATATGGGGCCAGAGTATAGTCCTTCCGCAGTGATCGGTAGATAGTGAGTTTCTGGGAATTCTCTAATTCTCTCTGCCAATCCTCTATATCAGTGGTTCCCAACCTTTAGTCCTCGTGGACCCCAACAGGTCATGTTTTCAGGATTTCCTTAGCATTTCACAGGTGATGGAAGTATCATGAAGGCATTAGGAATTACCTCACATGTGTAACACTATGGAAATCCTGAAAACATGACCTGTTGGGGTCCGCGAGGACTAGAGTTTGGGAACCAGTGCTCTATATATTGCATCTTGCAGCTCTCTGAGATCTTCTTTTCTTTGGCTTACACTACTGGTATATCCAGTTTCACCACTTTGTCAAGTAACTGTAACTCTACTGTTGTCATGCTTTCTGTTACACCAGGTCCCTGTTCTGGCTCTGCGCCCCGGTCTGCCACTGCCTCCTGTTCAGGCCACTCACCTCGTGCCTTGCACGCTGTCCCTGTGCAGCAGCAGGCTCCCTGTGTGTCCCATGCTGCTTCTCAGCATTCTGCTCCCTCCCCCGCCTCCAGCTCCTGGCGCCCGGCAAGCAGCTCTCTATGCAAAGCTATTACAGTGTTTCCCTGGCTTCTTAAAGGGACAGCATGCATTTTTCAAAATCTGGTAATTATCCGATGGCAGCGCACTGGCTGCTATTTCTGGCCTCTCCTCCATAGGGAGAGCACCGGAGCAACGAGTATCTTCCATTGCTACATCCGGTTCTATTGCTAACCTGTCGGCGCTGCGTTTTCAGTCTCTGTGCATTCTCTCATGCTTTCTGTCTCCACAGATTATCTGTATCCTGATAACCCTGGTTATCTCTGCAATCATCTGTGCAAAAGTCATCCCGTTCCGCCAACAGCCATCCGAGTCCGAGGACTGTAACAAGGTTACTGGAGCCTGCTATCTACCAACTACCCGGATCCAGGACCCGTCTCATTAGACTCTGCTATTGTTTCTGTTATCCCTTTTGGTCCCGCTGGGACAGCTGCCACGTGTCCGGGGTCTAACTGGAGGTAGCACCTGTGTCCTCCGGTTATTCCATTCTGGTCCTGTCTGAGGGACTTTACTATGGGTACCCGGGGCTCACTAGTCACGCCCCCTTCAGAGCCACCTGGACCGTGGTCCCGAGGTTCCACTTTAAAAATAAAAACCAAATGTGAACTTCACCATCTCTGCCTCCGCTTCCATTCGTTACACTTTTCCCTTATGGATTATATATTTCCTTTAAACTATTATTGTAGGTTTTTTTTACTATATTATTATTATTATTATTATTATTATTATTATTATTATTATTATATTGTATTACATGCAATACATTGTTTTGATTTTTTATTATTATTTCCGCACTGTTTGTTATTTTATACATTTTTTCATTTTATAACTTTACTCATTTTATGTATTTTTTTAATCATCTAGCACTTAAAAAATCAATACAAGTTCCCTAATGTTTTTTTCTACTGCTTTTTCTTGCCTTCTTATCGAACAAATTACCCAGTTTGGTAAACAATAATTTTTTCAACGGTGCTGAGTAGCAATGCCAGACATTGCCTTTGGCCTAGAGTTGCGCTGTTTCTGAAAACAAAATAACCCTTTATTTTTTCTAATTCTGTATATCTCTCTCAATTATTATGTTTTTTTTTTATCACTAATCATTTTAGGGAACTTATTATTTGTAAGTTTTTATTTTTTACAAATTTTGATGCCAATAAAGCTTAAATTACGCTCCTATTATGTTCAAAATAATAAAAAGATGTAAAATTACATTTTTCTTTGCCACGGTGATGTAAGAAGTAGGGAACAGAATACACCGGTCGCTCAAGG
Source organism: Dendrobates tinctorius (assembly GCF_039654945.1). Classification (NCBI taxonomy): domain Eukaryota; kingdom Metazoa; phylum Chordata; class Amphibia; order Anura; family Dendrobatidae; genus Dendrobates; species Dendrobates tinctorius. Next base: position 16,027,346 of record NW_027361677.1, read on the forward strand.
CTCTGAAATCGCACTACATTCTAGAGCGCCTCCGGGCTATTGTGCTATTAATCTATTGTTGGCTTCAAGCTCTCCTGAACAACATTGACGGGAAAGTGTGTTTTAATTAGAGGAGGCCCATGTCCAATTTCTATACAGACGTACATACCGGCTTTGTGTGGAGTCGCTCATGAATTCATTCATATAGATCTATTATTTATTAATATATTTAAGGCAGGAACATATTTCATCGGTGAGGGATGACACATCTGGGGATCAATGGCGTTCTATTTCATCCTGCATTGTACATGGCTATAAATATGTTATGTGTCGATCCATGTGTTGGAAATATTTCATGTTTTTACAAAACCACTCCAGCCTTTTTTTCTTTTCTTGCGGAATCCAAGTTGTTGTCTGTTTTTCACCCTTTCATCTCTATATGGTAGAGCTGAGCAAAAAGATCTGTGGGACCTGCTCCATTCTCCACATTGTTAGTCCATCAGACCAGAACTGTGCAGCCTACCCCCTACCTGCACCATCTCTACTGCCTCTCCTGATTTGTAGCTCCTTGCTTCATCATGCATGCTTCATGTTGCCATGTAACGATGCTGCAGGACCTACTAATAAGAAGCTGCAAGTAGAACTGTAGGAGGTTCACAGTGAGCTCTCGTCCGATGGCCAAGGAATACCAAAGTGCTCCTTCAAATGTGTTTTCTAATCTTTACTGTTTAAGAACTTGACCGGCTACATCTGCAAAGTGGTCGCTGATTGGAGGAGGGACACGATTTGAATGACTAGTCAGAGCTAAAGGATATCTCAGCGGCGGACATATTATTGATGCAACCTTTGCAGTTGCTCAGGGGCCGAAGAGGTAATAGAGTCCACGTCCATCTCCAAAGTAGATGTCAAAGTGCATTCTGATGAACTATTGGATTGGAAAGGGCCTCATATACTGTTCCGGCACAGTGATCTCTTCTTTCTGGAATAACTGGTCTATAAAAGAATCAGTCCAAGGTCCAGTGGCAATGAAAAGCCAATAATCTTTACTATATAGGGATCTGGACTTGACCGGCTGACTAGAGTTGTCACTGACTGGTGGAGGAACACAAATTGAGTAACTAGTCTATAAAAGAACCAGAGTCCAAGAGGAAAGTTGGTGAGGCAAAACAATAAAGCTAATGAAGGGTCAAATAATTCAGCTCAAAACAGATTTGGGGGGGCTAATTCAGAAAAGTAGCCAAGTCATATCATGAAAGACCAGTCTTACAGAAAGTGCACCAGGTAGTGGTATAAACAATAACTGGCATATGACTGCATCATAAGAAACATGAAAGAGTAACTAAAAATTATAAAACATAAAGAATAGTATTAAAAATAATAATAATAATAATAATTAGTATTATTTTTTTTTTCTGTCCAGCATGGAAAGTTATGAAACTTTGAAAATCACTTTATTGGGAGATTTGTTTTTATAACCTCTAAAACATAAGTATATTATAGTGGTGCTTCAGGTGCACCAAACATCTGTACTGTACTCAAGGTTCCTAAGAGCACTGTGGCCTCCATAATCCTTAAATGGAAGAATTTTGGGACCATCAGATGTCTTCCTAGACCTGGCCGTCCAGCCAAACTGAGCAATCGTGAGAGAAGAGCCTTGATGAGAGAGGTAAAGAACCCCACGATCACTGTGGCTGAGCTCCAAAGATGCAGTAGGGAGATGGGAGAAAGTTCCACAAAGTCAACTATCACTGCTGCCCTCCACCAGTTGGACCTTTATGGCAGAGTGGCCCTACGGAAGCCTCTCCTCAGTGCCAGACATATGAAAGCCCACATAGAGTTTGCTAAAAAAACACATGAAAGACTCCCAGACTATGAGAAATAAGATTCTCTGGTCTGATGAGATGAAGATAGAACTTTTTGGTGATAATTCTAAGTGGTATGTGTGGAGAAAACCAGGCACTGCTCATCACCTGCCCAATACAATCCCAACAGTGAAACATGGTGGTGGCAGCATCATGCTATGGGGGTGTTTTTTAGCTGCAGGGACAGGGCAACTGGTTGTAATTGAAGGAAACATGAATGCAGCCAAGTACAGAAATATCCTGGATGAAAACCTCTCCCAGAGTGCCCTGGACCTCAGACTTGGTCGAAGGTTCACCTTCCAACAAGACAATGACCCTAAGCACACAGCCAAAATATCAAAGGAGTGGCTTCAGAACAACTCTGTGACCATTCTTGACTGGCCCAGCCAGAGCCCTGACCTATACCCAATTGAGCATCTCTGGAGAGACCTGAAAATGGCTGTCCACCAACTTTCACCATCCAACCTGACGGAACTGGAGAGGATCTACAAGGAAGAATGGCAGAGGGTCCCCAAATCCAGGGGTGAAAAACATGTTGCATCATTCCCAAGAAGAGTCATGGCTGTACTAGCTCCAAAGATGCTTCTACTCAATACTGAGCAAAGGGTCTGAATACTTATGACCATGTGATATTTCAGTATTTCTTTTTTAATAAGTTTGCAAAAATTTCTACATTTCTGGGGGGGGGTTTCAGTCAAGATGGGGTGCAGATTGTACACTAATGAGAAAAAAATGATCTTTTTTGAAGTTACCAAATGGCTGCAATGAAACAAAGAGTGAAAAATTTAAAGGGCTCTGAATATTTTCCGTACCCACTGTATGTCACAATATTTTACAAAAAAAAAAAAAAACACTTTTTTTTTTTTTGCCGAAATTGTCATAAGGGTCATAGTACTCCTACTTTCCTCCCTTCATAGCAAGGTGGATGGATTATCCCAGCCACACTATACATGCCGGAAAGGGATAAGTTTTATAATTAATGCCCCAGAGGGGTTTTCTTTGCTACTTACTTCCTACGTAATCCTTACTGTTTCTTATCTACATATTCAACAGTTCTACAACTCACTGAAGTTTCACAACTCATCACAATTCCAGATTATGCCACTAGGAAAACTTTCTCCGTTTCCCGATAAGGCCGGAGAATTGCTCAGTGACTAATTCCATATTTATGAAGGTAGAAAAGTGACCGTGAAGGAGATCTAATATTTACTCCGCCGTGTTTGCATTCATTCATCTGCGGTTTATTTCTAATATTATTAATGACTCTCTGCACAGTGACAAGGGAAAGGTCAGCGCTATCTTCTGACGAGGACTTTGCGTTTATGCTGATTAGATCACAGATTAGTGTGTGACAGAAGGTGACGGGCTTTGGCATAATCTGAGCCTATGTATAGCTAACTATTCCTGAATCTGTGCCATTGGTGAAAACGATCCCTAAACCCCCTGAACTGCTATTTTACACTAAAATTCCCAAAAAGTGGAAAAAATAATAATTTAGGGATTTTTTTTTTACATGTGCTAATGGATCAGATCTAATATATTTGCTAGGCCTTTTTTATTTTTTATATTATTAACCTTTTAGAACTTTTTTTGACAAATTTAGTTTTAATTTATTTTAATTTATTTTTTTTTAATAAATGTTTCTTATCATTTACAGTTTTTTTTGTTTTTTTTTTGGGGGGGGGGTTGTCCCAAATGTAGATGAATAAAAATAAGTTCAACTAACTTTAAGCATATAAACCAAAAAAATATGTTTGCTTTGGTCTTTATAGGTGGATATGGAAATCTGTGCTCCTAACAAACATCCAGTTAGAATAAGAATTAGAATTAAAAGGGGGTATCGAGATAAGAGATATAAAGATATGAATATACAAGTAAGAGAGATGTGACCTGCTGAAAGAAGGATGTAGTATTTAAAGAGTGACTGTCGTTTTAATTTTTATTCCATAAATCAATAGTATACATGAAAACAAGCAACTTTGTAATAATATATGTTATCTGAGAAATCTGCTTCTTTCTCTGTCAGGACTGATTCATTATCAAAATTCTCAATTGACAAGTAATATCTAACTTCATTGAGATAGGAGATGACAGTTGGTGCTCATAAGATTGTATGTAGATGGGTGGAGTTGAGAGAGAAGGTGGAGCTAGTAGCAAAGCCCCTCCCTTCTACATAGAATCTTATCAGTTCCAACTGTCATCTCCTATCTCAGTAATGTAACAATCTGTTATGATTATGCATTAACTCACATGTGAAAATATTTAAAACATTAAAAAACTGCAACTGACCCAGTTGGTTCTTGTACAGACTAGAGATTTTGACCCTGCAGACCCAAATGGTTCAATCATGGGCTGGAATAACTCTAACAACAGACTAAACGATGGCAGCTTGGACCTATGCTACCTGAAATGCTGTTAAGCCCTTCATGTTCCTCCTAAGGAACTGTAGGGCAGAGCAGAGTGCAAATTACCGAAGGGAAAGTGTGCTGAAATAGAAATAGATTCCAGAGTGAGTAAAACAAACCACAAAATATAAAATTAAAAGATAATGTACGTATTGTTAGAGAATGCGCATTGAAATAAACCCTAGTGGGTCTTTGACTGACTGGCATAAACAACAGCAGTATTTTTGGACATTCAAATGAGACTATCACCAGCAGGGGGAAAGTATATAAAGCCGCACCCAAAAGGTGATTGGGCAGACAAATGAATAGATGAAAACACCTGTTAACCTAAAAAGATTAAAGCAAGTATAACCAACAATAAACACCCAGAGAAAAGGTGGCTCAGGGACAGAAAAGCCAACCACAAAGCACAGGCTTTAGGGTCCTAACCCATATGCATCACACAATATGGCTACACTGATCAGCTCAGGAGGAGAACGAAGCAGTTTTCTCTGATAAGATATAATACAAGGTTTCTTATTTTCACACATATTATTATTTTATATAACAAAATGGTTACTCCGTCAGTCAACGTTCTGGCTCACTGCCATGGAGGTTCAGAACATTGCACATTAGTAATAATTAAACAATGCATAGTGCAAAATACAAATAATCGCTAGTTTACAAGAACTGTTAAAATACATCATGGCATCTGGTTTCTGTGAGTTCGTCCTTTCTAGAGAACATCAACATTCCCACTGTGTCTTCAGGCCTAAGTGGCTTCTTTAGCTGAAATTAACAAAACATGATTTTATAAAGCTGGGATTTAACAAGTAATATAGCATTTTGGCAAATTAAAGATTATACTGATTGTTTTCCTTTACAGTGGGAAATTGCTGGGGTCCCATGTTGATCCCAAGTATAATGGTACCAAAATCCCATGTGATAGGAGCAATAGTGCTCATGTTTGACCTTTTGCTTTTTTCATTTCTGTGGCTCCATGGCAGCCGCATTGGCTTATGTAACTATGGCTACCAGAAATACATTTGGGTATTTTGATTTAACCCAGAAATTAATTACAAGTTGTCTCATTGGTGGAACCCACAATTAATCATTAGAGCATGCTTGGTTGCCATTGAATTGAAATACCAAATGTTTTCTGATCTGAACAGATAGTCTTAATTGGATTGTTGCTTTTGACCAATTTATTATTTTCTGCTGGCCCTACACTCTAGAATGAATGGGATGGATCTCGGACACTTGTGCAACGAGCTCTGGAGACCGTGACGTGGAGATTACATGATGTTTTCTAGTACGTGAATGTGGCACCCCCAGGAGTATGGCCGCCACAGTGACTTTGCCTTCCTCCAGGGAGGGTGATGTCATGCTTGGAAGCAGTGAAGGGTCTCTCTCGCAGTTAACCTATACATGCAACACAGTTGCACTCCAGGCCAGCAGGGGGGACTCTGAACCGGAATTGAAGGGAAGAGTGCTCTCTGAGGGCCAAGAGGAAGGAGTGGTCAGTTAGTGTGAGGAGGTCCATGTGTGCAGACGTGTGGAGAGAAGCTGGAGGTTGAGCTGAGGAAAGGAGAGCTCCCTCACAGTGAGAGCGCATGAACTGGAGCCTGGTCTCCACGGTTGTACGGATACTAACGGTCCTGCAACAGACACCAAAGGAGTAGGAGGCTGTAAATGCCCTACTCCCATCTAAGACTTGAGGGCACAACAGCAGCTTGGATAGTGAGCCGGGACTCAGGAGAGAGGAGTCCCCGAGATAGGCTACAGCTGTCTGCCATGCAAGAAAGGTTCTTGAGAACATCTGTCAGGAGGAACTCCAGTGTAACTCAGTACTGGGAGTACTTCATTCGAATAAGCGCTAGGAAGGAGACTGCACAGCCCATCTGCTGAGAGAGCATCCCCGAACTGCTTCCAGGCTAGCCTGCTCCGGTACCATCTGTAATCAGGACCCTGGACTGCATTTATCAAGTAAAGGTACAGAAATTGCACACCTCTGTGTCTCTGTCTGCTTCCTACTTTTCTGGCACTGCTACATCCCCGTGCCAACTACATCTACACTGCCCTGGGACTACAGCTTCACCTGTGGAGAGCTTTTACATCTTTGCTGCACCATACTATCAGTCCCAGAGGATCTGCATGCAGCGTCGGCTTAACATCTCACTTGCCGAACACCACAGGTGGCGTAACAAACTATTCCATTAACTACAAACCACCATTCAACACCCCTTATTACTTGGGCGCCCAGGGCCACGGACCGGGTCACTGCTGCTGTGACACATCCCCCTGACACCGGCCCGGTACCGAGTACCCCACAGCCCTGGGAGGGCAACCAATGAACGTGTCAGAAATGTCTCACAGCGAACGGCCACCCTCACAGGTCTCCTGTCTGAGAACACAGAGACTAAAAGTTTTTTGTTCCCATCTCATAGCTCGGTGCACAGCCTGCTGTTGCTGGCAGTTAAGCACCCATGGGGCAGCATGATAACACTGGGACTTTCTTTTTCTTGTTGGTGTTTTCATTGGTTCAGCTCTGACCAAGAACAATGAGATTCCTCCTCTCAGACTCATCTCAGAAAATGATCAGTGACCACAAGGGAACCTGCTCTTCCTTTTCATGACCTGTCCATGGGTACTGATAGGCATATTGATGACCTAGCCCTCAGGTAGTTCTATAGTGGCTTGGTGGTTAACGCCCTTACCTTTCAATGCTTGGGTCCTTAGTTCCATTCTGACTGAGATCGGCTTTATTCCTCCTCACTGGTCATCTTTAGAAATTGCAAATGGACCTGCTCTAGTTTTTGATAACCTGTCAGTGGGTACTGATAGATATATTGATGAGCTAGCCATGAAGTAATTCTAAGCAGCACAGTGGCTCAGTGCTTAGCTAAATTGTCTTTCTGTGCTTTGGTCCTTAGTTCAATTTTGAATGACGTCTGAGTAATTCTACCTCTCAGTTGTACTTTAGAAATTGTAAATGGACCTGCTCTATTTTTTTATGGCCTGTCAGTGGGTCGCCCTCCGAGGGCTATGGGGTACTCGGTACCGGGCCGGTGTCAGGGGGATGTGTCACAGCAGCGGTGACCCTGACCGTGGCCCTGGGTGCCCAAGTCAATGGCGGAATGTATATGCAGTTAATGGAATGGAATAGTTTGTGACGCCACCTGTGATGCTCGGCAAGGGAGGTGTTAAGCCGACGCCGCAGACAGATCCCCTGGGACAGATGGTAGGATGCAGCAGTGATGGTATAGCCCTCCACAGGCAGGGCTGATGTCCCAGGGCAGTGTAGTTGTAATGGTTGTGGAAAGGCGCAGGCAGTGTAAAAGATGGTACCCAGATGTAGCGGTGCTGAATGGGTTGGTGCGAGAATGAATGGAAGACACCGAGGCTTGCAGTTCCAAAGCTTTACTCACAGTCTGCGGTACACAAGGGTGCCTTTCTCCGGGTCAGAGACTCAGCCAACCTCCAGGCTAGAAGGAAAGCTCCTCTGCAACACTCCGCCAACATGTACCTTTCCTGACCGACTCCTCTATTGCGCCTTAAGGTGTGAAGATCTTCAGTACCGTGGTACTCTGGAGTTCCTCCTGTCAGATGTTCCTATCAATTCTACTCGTATGGCAGACAGCTGTAGCCTCTCTCGGGGACCCCTTTCTCCGGAGTCCTGGCTCTCTATTCAGTTGCTGTTGTGCCCCAAGTCTTAGTTGGGAGTAGTGCATTTACAACCAACTACTCCACCGGTGTCTGCTGCAGAACCATAAGTGTCCATACAACCTCGGAGACCGGGCCCCAGACGTGCTGAGAACCTATAGGCAGGGTTCCTCTTCTAACCCACGTCTCCTCTCTGTTCTCCTACTCCTTCGTTCCGTACTGATCCTTCTCTCTCTTATGGAAGCTTAGGTTGCAGTTCTACGTCTTTCTCCTTCTGTTCCTTTCCCGTGCCAGCTGGCTCAGATCACTGAGGCAGCTGCAGCACTCCTTCCTCCATCCCTTCTTCCAGGGATCCTCACTCCTGTCTGAGTGACTTCTTACCCGCCTGACCTTCTGCTAATTGTCGGGTAGCACGATGGCTTAGTGTTTAGCTTGATTACCCTTCAATGCTTGGGTCTTTAGTTCAAATCTGAGTAGTTCTCCCTCTCAGTTGTACTTTAGAAATTGCAAATGGACCAGCTCTTGTTTTTCGTGACCTTCCCATAGGTGCTGAGGGTCATATTGATGACTTACACAAAAGGTAGCACTTGGCTAGCATGATGGTCCAGTGGTTAGCACTGCTGTTGTTTCCCTGGGTTCTATTCTGCTTGAGTACTACGAGCTTCTTCCTCACAGGTCTACTTTAGAGATGGCAACTGGACCTGCTGTAGTTTTTCCTGATCTTCCCATTGGTGCTGGTAGCAATATCAATGACTTTGCCAAAGTTGATGTTTCGAGCAGCATGGTGGCCAATTGGTAAGCACTTTGCAGTATGGGAGAGCAGGGTTCAAATCCCTAATGGTTGGGTACTTAGTTCAATTCTGAGTAATTCTACTTCTCAGTTGTACTTTAGAAATTGTAAATGGACCTGCTCTAGTTTTTCCTGATATTCCCATAGGTGCTGTGATTCATATAGATTACATACCCAAAAGCTAGTTCTCAAGGAGCTTGATTGCCCAGTGGTTAGCTCTGCTGCTGTCCAATGCCAGTGCCCTGGGTTCAACTCTGACTGAGAACAAGGAGATTCCTCCTCGCTGGTCTGCTATAGAATTTGCAAGTGGACCTGCTCTGCTTTTTCCTGATCTTCCCATTGGTGCTGGTATTAATATCTATGACTTTGCCAAAGATTATCTTCCAAGCAGCACGGTAGCTCAGTGGAAATCCCTGGTGCTTTGCAGATGGGAGTCCTGGGTTCTAATCACACCATGGATGACATCTGCAAGGAGTTTCTTTGATCCTGGCTGAGGTCTGAGTAGTTCAACCTCTCATTTGTACTTCAGAAATTGCAGATGGACCTTCTCTATTTTTTCAGGACCTGTCAGTGGGCACTGATAGACATATTGATGACCTAGCCATTGGGTAGCTCTCAGGCAGCACGGTCCCTCAGTGGTTAGCACAATTACTTGTCAATGCTTGGGTCCTTAGTTTGATTCTGAATGAGGTCTGGGTAATTCTACTTCTCAGTTCTTTAGAAATTGCAAATGAGACCGCCCAAACTTTTCCTGACCTTCCCATAGGTGCCGAGAGTCATATAGATGACTTACCTAAAAGGTAGTGCTTGGGCAGTATGATGGTCCAGTGGTTAGCTCTGCTGCTATCTGGTGCTGGTACTCTCGGTTCAAGTCTACCTGAAGACAATGAGCTGTCTCCTATAGAATGGACATGCTCTAATTTTTCCTGATCTTCCCATAGGTGCTGGTAGTAATATCAATGACTTTGCCAAAGTGCATATGCTCAGCAGCATGGTGGCTTGGTGGTTAGTTCAATTACCTTTCGAGGCTTGCGTCTTTAGTTCAATCCTGACTGAGGTTTGAATAATTCTACCTTTCAGTTGTAATAATAATTCTAACTGCTCTAGTTTTTCCAAATCTTCCCATTGGTGCTGGTAGTAATATCAATGACTTTGTCAATAGTTGTCTCCTGAGCAGCACGGTAGCCCAGTGGAAAGCACTGGTGCTTTGCAGATGGGAGTCCAGGGTTCAAATCCCACCATGGATGACATCTGCAAGGAGTTTGTATGTTCTCCCTGTGCTCAGGTGGTCTGCCACCCATGCTCCAAAGACATACAGGTAGGGGCTAATGATGGTGTTACCTGTGCAGCATCCAGGAGGGCTGCTTGCCCCCTTCATTGGGCAAGTAGCCCCAGTCCTTATTGGATTAATGTGCTGATACAAGTGATTGGCTTGTATATATAAGCAGCTCAGGTGCACCTGAGCTGTTACCTTTTAAGAGTGTTTTATAACAGAACACTTTTTTAAAAGGGTAGCAGCTCAGGTGCACCTGAGCTGCTTATATATACAAGCCAATCACTTGTATGTGCACATTCATCCAATAAGGACTGGGGCTACTTGCCCAATGAAGGGGGCAAGCAGCCCTCCAGGATGCTGCACAGGTAACACCATCATTAGCCCCTACCTGTATGTCTTTGGAGCATAGGTGGCAGACCACCTGAGCACAGGGAGAACATACAAACTCCTGGCAGATGTCATCCATGGTGGGATTTGAACCCTGGACTCCCATCTGCAAAGCACCAGTGCTTTCCACTGGGCTACCGTGCTGCTCGGAAGACAACTATTGACAAATTCCTTGATATTACTACCAGCACCAATGGGAAGATTTGGAAAAACTAGAGCAGTTAGAATTATTATTACAACTGAAAGGTAGAATTATTCAAACCTCAGTCAGGATTGAACTAAAGACGCAAGCCTCGAAAGGTAATTGAACTAACCACCGAGCCACCATGCTGCTGAGCATATGCACTTTGGCAAAGTCATTGATATTACTACCAGCACCTATGGGAAGATCTGGAAAAACTAGTGGAGGTCCATTAGCCATCTCTAAAGTAGACGTGTAAGGAAGAAGCTCATTGTCTTCAGGTAGACGAGAACCCAAGGCACCAGCATTGGATGGCAGCACTGCTAACAACTGGGCCATCATTCTGACTGAGAATTAGATTTTGGGTAAGTCATCTATATGACTCTAAGCACCTATGGGAAGGTCAGGAAAAACTTGATAAGGTCCATTTGCAATTTCAAAAGTACATCTGAGAAGTAGAACTACTCAGCGCTCAGTCAGATTTGAACTAATGACCCAAGCATTGAAAGGTAATTGAGCTAACCACTGAGCCACCATGCTTCCTGAAGATTTGGTGCTGGCTAGATCATCAATAGGACACTCAACATTTATGGGAAGGTCAGAAAAAATTACCGCAGGTCCCAATAAAACCACTGACTACAATTTCTAAAGAACACCAGAGAAGAGGAACCTCCTTGTCCTCAGTCAGTTTTGAACCCAGAACACTAGCAAGTGACAGCAGCCATGCGAACCACTAGGCCATCATGCTGCCTGAGAGATAAACTCTGGGTAAGTCATCTATATGACTATCAGCACCTATGGGAAGGTCAGGAAAAACTAGAGGAGGTCCCATTATAATCACTGACTACAATTTCTAAAATATACCCGAGGGGAGGAATCTAATAGGCCTCAGTCAGACTTAAACCGAAGACACCAGCATTGGACAGAAGCAGTGCTAAACACTGGGCCATCACGCTGCCTAAGGGATAATCTCTGCGTAAGTCATCAATATGACTCACGACACCTATAGGAAGGTCAGGAAAAACTAGAGAAGGTCCATTTGCAATTTCTAAAGTAAATATGAGAGGTAGAATAACTACAACCTTAGCCAGAATTGAACTAGGTACACAAGCATTGAAAGGTAATCAAGCTAACACCTGAGCCACTGTGCTGCCTGACAGTTTTGTCCTGGTCAGATCATCAATAGGACTCTCAGCATTTATGGGAAGGTCAGAAAAGACTAGAGGAGGTGCCTTTATAATCACTGACTACAATTTCTAAAGTACTCCTGACAGGAGGAACCTCCTCAACCTCAGTCAGAGTTGAACCAAGGGCACCAGCAGTGCTAACCACTGGGCCATCATGCTGCCTAAGAACTTGACTTTGGGTAAGTCATCAATATGACTAGCACCTATAGGAAGGTCAGGAAAAACTAGAGCAGGTCCATTTGCAATTTCTAAAGTACAACTGAGAGGTCGAAGTACTCTGATCTTAGCCAGAATTGAACAAAGGACCCATGCATTGAAAGGTAACCACACTAACCACTAAGCCTCCACAGAATTACCTGACGGCATGGTCATCAATATGCCCACCGACAGGTCATGAAAAGGAAGAGCAGGTTCCCTTGTGGTCACTGATTTCAATTTCTGAGAGGAGGAATCTCATTGCTCTCCTGGATTCTGTACAGGTAACACCATCATTTGCTCTTTGGAGCATGGGTGGCAGACCACAGGCAGATCCTACAAACTCATTGCAGATGTCATCCATGGTGGCATTTGAACCCTGTACTCCCATGCTGCAAAGCACCAGCGCTTTCCACTGGGCCACCACACTGCTCGGAGCTTAAACTTTGGCAAAGTCATTGATATTACTAACAGCACCTATGGGAAGATAAGATAAATCTAGAGCAGGTGCATTTTCTAAAGTACACTAAAATGTACAATTATTCAGACCTCAGTTAGGATTGAACTAAGGACGAAGCATTAGAAAGGCAATTGAGCTAACCACTGGGCCACCATGCTACTCAGAAACCAATTATTGGCAAAGTCATTGATATTACTACCAGCACCTATGGGAAGATCAGGAAAAACTAGAGCAGGTCTATTTGCCATCTCTAAAGCAGACCTGTGAGGAAGAAGCACACTGTTCTCAGGCAGTGTTGGACAGCAGGAGTGCTAACAACTGCACCATCAAGCTGCCTGAGAATTACTTGATGGTTAGGTCATCAATGTGACTATCAGTGCCCACTGACAGGTCATGGAAAACTAGAGCAGGTCCATTTGCAATTTCTAAAGTACAACTGAGAGGTAGAATTACTCAGACCTCAGTCAGAAGTGAACTAAGGACCCAAACATCAAAAGCTAATTGAGCTAACTACTCAGCCACCTTGCTGCCTGAAAGATACCTCATGGCTAGGTCATCAATATGTCTATCAGTGCCCACAGACATGTTATGAAAAACTAGAGCAGGTCCATTTTCAATTTCTAAAGTAGACCTGTGAAGAGGAATTATTTTAACCTCAGTCAGAGTAGAACTAAGGACCCAAGCATTCAAAAGACAGGGCGCTAACCTCTGCGACACCATAAAAGTACCTTATGGCTAGGTCATCAATATGCCTATCAGTAGCCACCGACAGGTTATGAAAAGGAAGAGAAGGTTTTATTTGAGGTCTATGATTTCATGTTCTAAGATGAGAAACCACATTCACCTCAGTCAGAGATGAACTAAGGACCTAAGCATAGGACGGCAATGGAGGTAACCACTGAGCCACTGTTGTGCCTGAGAGATTATTTCTGGCCAGATCATCAATAGGACTCTCAACATTTATGGGACTGTCTGAAAAAACTAGAGCAGGTCCCATTATCCTCACTGACTACAAGTTCTATACAGCAGAGTAAAGGAATCTCATTGTCCTTAGAGTTGAAAGCAGAACACCAGCATTGGATAGTAGCAGTGCTAACCATTGCACCACCATGCTGCCCAAGTGCTGATATCTGACTTGCAGCATCAATGGGAAGGTCAGGAAAATCTAGAGCAGGTCCCATTTGCAGTCACTGACTACAATTTATTAAATACACGTGAGAGGAAGAATCTCTTTATGCTCAGTCAGAGTTGAACCCAGGGCACCAGCATTGGATAGTAGCAGCACTAACCACTGCACCATCATACTGCCTGAGAGAAATTCTGTGTAAGTCATCTATATGACTCCCGGCAACTATGGGCACTTCAGGAAAAATAGACATAGCCGCCCAACACATCTAACCAATCTGTTCATTGATTTCAATATCTAAAGCGAGGTGGAAAACAGGGCCGGACTGGCCATCTGACATTCTGGAAAATGCCTGAAGGGCCTGTCAGGTCATGGGCCACCTTGTCTGCTACGTTGTTAACAGAATCGGTGTTCTCAAGATACCCATACTGTTAAGAGTTGTGACGGAACACAATGTCGCCGACTCCGTCCAGGGCAGTTTCTAGGGAATTTTGCCAACAGGGCGAACATCGAAAAAGCGCCCCCCCCGAACATTAACATGCTGAATACTTTAGATAAACTTAGACAAACATGTCCTCATGTCACTGTTATTAGCGGCAGCAGGTGTAGGTTGATAGGAGTAATAGTCCCAAAAGCCTCCACTTGCTGTCATTGTTCTCACCTTAATATAATGCTCATCATTCTCCCCTGCTCGCGCCGATCGCCGGCAGAGCAGGGGAGAATGATGAGAACCGACTTCAGCACCCGCTGCCGGGGAACAGTGCTTACTGTAGCGCTTCTTCCCCGGCGGCCACCTGTGTTGTACTGATGTGGCACACGGGCGGCACACGGTTGCCACACGTGTGCTGCAAGTATTACACACTCTGTCACGGATATCTCCGGTACCGGTTTTACCGGTACCAGAAATATCAGGACGTGTGAAACCGGCCTCACACACAGTGACTCACAGACCCTGCGCTATCAATCTGCAAATTGCAAAGATTGCAGTGTGTGAACAATGTATGTAAGACATCCATCTCTATTCTAGGAAACAATGGTTTTCATTTGGGATGATAACATATGAGAATAACGAGAGTGGCTCCCGTTCTCACCGAACATCTGTGAGCCAGTAATGGTCCATCATCATCTATAGGAGCCAGCGCAGACTTCTGTGTGCAGCCTCCGACCCTCTCCTGTGCCATTACATCACTCACCCCCCCCACCAACCAAGACATGACAAGTGACATGAGCGAAGCCTCCAAAAATCACTGGGGCAGACACTGGGGTATATACACATCACTGGGGCAGACACTGGGGTATATACACACCACTGAGGCAGACACTGGGGTATTTACATCACTGAGGCAGACACTGGGGTATATACGCATATCACTGGGGCAGACACTGGGGTATATACAGATCACTGGGGCAGACACTGGAGTATATACACATCACTGGGGCAGACACTGGGGTATACACACATATCACTGGGGCAGACACTGGGGTATATACACATCACTGGGGCAGACACTGGGGTATATACACACCACTGGGGCAGACACTGGGGTATATACACGTCACTGGGGCAGACACTGGGGTTTATACACGTCACTGGGGCAGACACTGGGGTATACACACATATCACTGGGGCAGACACTGGGGTATATACACATCACTGGGGCAGACACTGGGGTATATACACATCACTGGGGCAGACACTGGGGTATACACACATATCACTGGGGCAGACACTGGGGTATATACACACCACTGGGGCAGACACTGGGGTATATACACGTCACTGGGGCAGACACTGGGGTTTATACACGTCACTGGGGCAGACACTGGGGTATATACTCCTCACTGGGGCAGACACCGGGGTATATACACATCACTGGGGCAGACACTGGGGTACATACACATTACTGGGGAAAATACTGGGGTATATACACATCACTGGGGCAGACACCGGGGTATATACATCACTGGGGCAGACACTGGGGTATATACACATCACTGGGGAAGACACTGGGGAATATACATCACTGGGGCAGACACTGGGGTTTATACAGATCCCTGGGGCAGACACTGGGGTATATACACATCACTGGGGCAGACACTGGGGTATATACACATCACTGGGGCAGACACTGGGGAATATACACATCACTGGGGCAGACACTGGGGAATATACATCACTGGGGCAGACACTGGGGTTTATACAGATCCCTGGGGCAGACACTGGGGTATATACACATCACTGGGGCAGACACTGGGGTATATACACATCACTGGGGCAGACACTGGGGAATATACATCACTGGGGCAGACACTGGGGTTTATACAGATCCCTGGGGCAGACACTGGGGTATATACACATCACTGGGGCAGACACTGGGGTATATACACATCACTGGGGCAGACACTGGGGTATATACACATCACTGGGGCAGACACTGGGGTATATACAGATCACTGGGGCAGACACTGGAGTATATACACATCACTGGGGCAGACACTGGGGTATATACACATCACTGGGGCAGACACTGGGGTATACACACATATCACTGGGGCAGACACTGGGGTATATACACAACACTGGGGCAGACACTGGGGTATATACACAACACTGGGGCAGACACTGGGGTATATACACGTCACTGGGGCAGACACTGGGGTTTATACACGTCACTGGGGCAGACACTGGGGTATATACTCCTCACTGGGGCAGACACCGGGGTATATACACATCACTGGGGCAGACACTGGGGTACATACACATTACTGGGGAAAATACTGGGGTATATACACATCACTGGGGCAGACACCGGGGTATATACATCACTGGGGCAGACACTGGGGAATATACACATCAATGGGGCAGACACTGGGGTATATACAGACACTGTGGTATATGCACATCACTGGGGAAGACACTGGGGAATATACATCACTGGGGCAGACACTGGGGTTTATACAGATCCCTGGGGCAGACACTGGGGTATATACACATCACTGGGGCAGACACTGGGGTATATACACATCACTGGGGCAGACACTGGGGTATATACACATCACTGGGGCAGACACTGGGGAATATACATCACTGGGGCAGACACTGGGGTTTATACAGATCCCTGGGGCAGACACTGGGGTATATACACATCACTGGGGCAGACACTGGGGTATATACACATCACTAGTTCAGACACTGAGGTATATACAGACACTGGGGCAGACACTGAGGTATATACACATCACTGGGGCAGACACTGGGGTATATACAGACACTGGGGTATATACAGACACTGGGGCAGACACTGAGGTATATGCAGACACTGGGGCAGACACTGAGGTATATACATATCACTGGGGAAGACACTGGGGTATGTACATCACTGGGGCAGACACTGGGGTATATACAGACACTGTGGTATATACACATCACTGGGGCAGACACTGGGGTATATACAGACACTGTGGTATATACACATCACTGGGGCAGACACTGGGGTATATACAGACACTGTGGTATATACACATCACTGGGGCAGACACTGGTGTATATACATCACTGGGGCAGACACTGGGGTATATACACATCACTGGGGCAGACACTGGGGTATATACACATTACTGGGGCAGACACTGGGGTATATACAGACACTGGGGTATATCCACATCACTGGGGCAGACACTGGGATATATACATATCACTGGGGCAGACATTAGGGTATATACACATCACTGGGGCAGACACTGAGGTATATACAGACACTGTGGTATATACACATCACTGGGGCAGACACTGGGGTATATACATCACTGGGGTGTTGTGAGTTCATTTTCCCCTTCACTACTGAGGCCCGAGGAACTCCCTCTTCTGGTAAAGAAAGGTAGTGAGCCTGATTATCAAACACCTGGGCCTGATGATGATGACTGGCTGAGTGGAGTTACTGACTGGATATAAGGCTGCCGACGCCCTTCTGCCCTGCGGGTGATTTCTCTGTGGGATCCTTGGAGACCAGTCTGAATTCCTGCTCTTCTAAAGCTAAGTTTTCTGCTCGGCTTTTTGCATTTGTGCTTTGACTCTGTTTTGCCTTGTTTTTCTGGATTTCTGCCATTCCCTGCTGGGGTGTGCTGAATTCCTTTAGCTCTGTCTTCTGAAAATACCTGAGTGCTGATTTAGTTTTTGAAGCCTTGCTTCTTCAGGGTTTTTTTTCATATCAGCTTGTTGGCTTATGTCTTTGATAGTAGAGTTGAGCGAAACGGGTCGAAAAATTTCAAAAGTCGCCGACTTTTGGCAAAGTCGGGTTTCATGAAACGAAACCCGACCCTAGGATGAGGTCGGCCACGAGGTAGGCGAATTACGCGCCAAGGTCGCGTTTCAAAAGTTTGTTTTGCGCTCTTTTTCAGCCAATCAGGATCCACGGACACTGTGGGCAACGTGATGACATAGGCACGGGTCACCACCATCTTTCAGAAGGGCATGCAAGTGATTGGCTTGCTTTGGTGGGCATCAGAGGGGGTATAAAAGGGCGTGCACGCCGACCGCCATCTTACTTCTGCCAATCTTAGCATAGGGAGAGGTTGCTGCTGATTCTGTAGAGAGAGTGTTAGGCAGGGAAGAAGAAAAAAAAACTGCTTCTGCTGCTAGCGATTGTGCCTGTACAACACACCAGTCACTGTGTGTGCAGTGCAAGGGGAGGCTATATTGTGGTGTATCAGTGGTGTTGGTTGTTGGGCTGCCTTCTAAGGCTTCCTGACAGCTGCATTGCTGTTTACCCACTGCTCTGCAAACTACTTTTTTAAAAGCAATCCCAATTTTTTTTTTTTGTCCTGCTGAGGTACTGAGCTGCAAACTGCTTTTTTAAAAGCAATCCCAATTTTTTTATTTTGTCCTGCTGAGGTACTGAGCGTGCATGTTTTCACACCATACAGCGGTGTACGCTCCTCACACAGTACCGTGTAACGGCTGTTATCACAGCCACAGTGAAGCTATCTGTGTCACTCTGTGAGAATAAGTCGAGGACATGTTCCGTTCTTACAGACCTGCACTCTAGGGAGATTCCTACTCTGCCCAATTCTACATACACCTTGTAGTTTGTGATACACTAGCCAATTTCTGCCTGTGACATAGCGCTGTGATATTCAGTGGGCCTCACACAATCCAAAAGTGTCCAGTGTCCACAAGTGTCTGCAGAAATTCAAAATCTCCCTTATCCTCTAGTCACTTTGGTCACAGCTGTGCCATCGAGCCTGTGACATAGCGCTCAGATATTCAGTGGGCCTCACACAATCCAACAGTGTCCAGTGTCTGCAGAAATTCAAAATCTCACTTATACTCTAGTCACTTTGGTCACAGCTGTGCCATCGAGCCTGTGACATAGCGCTCAGATATTCAGTGGGCCTCACACAATCCAAAAGTGTCCAGTGTCCACTAGTGTGACCAGAAATTCAAAATCTCACTTATCCTCTAGTCACTTTGGTCACAGCTGTGCCATCGAGCCTGTGACATAGCGCTCAGATATTCAGTGGGCCTCACACAATCCAAAAGTGTCCAGTGTCCACTAGTGTGACCAGAAATTCAAAATCTCATTTATCCTCTAGTCACTTTGGTCACAGCTGTGCCATCGAGCCTGTGACATAGCGCTCAGATATTCAGTGGGCCTCACACAATCCAAAAGTGTCCAGTGTCCACAAGTGTCTGCAGAAATTCAAAATCTCACTTATCCTCTAGTCACTTTGGTCACAGCTGTGCCATCGAGCCTGTGACATAGCGCTCAGATATTCAGTGGGCCTCACACAATCCAAAAGTGTCCAGTGTCCACAAGTGTCTGCAGAAATTCAAAATCTCACTTATCCTCTAGTCACTTTGGTCACAGCTGTGCCATCGAGCCTGTGACATAGTGGTCAGATATTCAGTGGGCCTCACACAATCCAAAAGTGTCCAGTGTCCACAAGTGTCTGCAGAAATTCAAAATCTCACTTATCCTCTAGTCACTTTGGTCACAGCTGTGCCATCGAGCCTGTGACATAGCGCTCAGATATTCAGTGGGCCTCACACAATCCAAAAGTGTCCAGTGTCCACTAGTGTGAGCAGAAATTCAAAATCTCACTTATCCTCTAGTCACTTTGGTCACAGCTGTGCCATCGAGCCTGTGACATAGTGCTCAGATATTCAGTGGGCCTCACACAATCCAAAAGTGTCCAGTGTCCACAAGTGTCTGCAGAAATTCAAAATCTCACTTATCCTCTAGTCACTTTGGTCACAGCTGTGCCATCGAGCCTGTGACATAGCGCTCAGATATTCAGTGGGCCTCACACAATCCAAAAGTGTCCAGTGTCCACAAGTGTCTGCAGAAATTCAAAATCTCACTTATCCTCTAGTCACTTTGGTCACAGCTGTGCCATCGAGCCTGTGATATAGCGCTCTGATATTCAGTGGGCCTCACAAAATCCATAAGTGTCCAGTGTCCACAAGTGTGTGCAGAAATTCAAAATCTCCCCTGTCCTATAGACACCTTGTACCTTGTTTTACATTACTATATAGTTTGTAGGATTTTGTCTACATTTCTACAAAAAATGAGGAAGGCTGGTGGAAGAGGCCGTGGAATTGGGCGGGGGTTGGCAGCTGGTAATGATGGTGTTGGTGGTGGATCTGATGGTAGTGGCAAGAGCAAAATAGGACCGAATGCAGGAGGTGTTGAGCCTGCGTCATCGTCTGGCTCCATAAGGCTTCGAAGGCTTAGTTTTCTAGGAGTTGGCAAACCGCTTTTAAAGCCAGAGCATCAGGAAAAAGTTTTGTCTTACATTGCTGACTCAGCCTCCAGCTCTATCGCCTCCTCTTCTTCAGTTGTAAAAAGTAAAAGCACTGAGTCGTCATTGGAGGCTCATGTTCATGAACCACACCTTTCTTTGTGTCCTTCACCCCAACCAAGATTGAAGGATGACGCAGGCCATACTACTGATTACTCCATGGAGCTGTTTTCACATACCATGCCTGGATTATCAAGTCAAATGGTGAATTACCCAGGCCAAGATGAATCTGACATGGAGTGCACTGATGCACAGCCGCTGATGGATGATTCTGCTGGTACATTCACTCAGAGCACTACATTGTCCTCGCAGTGTACAGAGCCAGATTCTGACCCTGATGAGACTCAGGTTCCCCTTCCCGCACACTATACCACCATACACGGTGACACAGAGGAAGGTGCACATGACATTGAAGAGGAGGTGATGGATGACCCAGTTATTGACCCAGATTGGCATCCATTGGGGGAAGAGGGTGCTGCTTCCAATAGCTCAGATGAGGAGCATCCACAGCAGACATCGACATCGCAACAGCTGTTATCTGGCAGGCCCGGAGCACTCCAAAGACAGGTTCCAAAAATCAAAAGAGTTGCTGGACAGCTTGTCCAGAGGGTCAAAAGATAACAGCGTGCTAGGCCGCAAAATGTCTGCCAAAGTAGGAAGAGTGCAGTGTGGCACTTTTTTGAACAAAATCCTCATGATCAGGCCAAGGTTATCTGTAAGAAGTGCGCAAAGACCTTTAGCCGAGGGAAAAATCTGAAAAATTTGAATATCAGTTGCATGCTTAGACATTTAAACACCATGCACTTGCAAGCGTGGACACAACACCAAACCTCAAGTGCCACATGTGCAACTGATCACAACGAAGGTAGTCAGCAACGCTACATTGTTTCCCCCACTGTAAGCCCACCGGTTAGCACAGCAGCAAATGTTGAGGTGTCGTTGCAAGGCCACAGCAGTCAGGGAATCCCACTGATATATCAACGAAAGACTGATTCTAGGCCATCAGAAAGAACACCAATTCCATCACCATCATCAACCCTCTCTCAGTCTGCCCTGTCCACTGCTACTTCCACCATATGCATCTCTCAAGTCCAGCTCACCCTCCCAGACACTATGAGTAGGTCAAGAAAGTACTCAGTCTCTCATCCGCGTACACTGGGTTTGAACGCCCACATTGCCAAACTAATCTCGTTTGAGATGATGCCCTTTCGGTTGGTGGAAAGCGCAGCTTTCCGCGAACTCATGGCCTATGCAGTACCACGCTATGACCTACCCAGTCGCCACTTCTTCTCTCGCAAAGCCATCCCAGCCCTCCACCATCATGTGAAAGACCGCATTGTCCATGCACTCAAGCAGTCAGTGAGCGGAAAGGTGCACCTCACAACTGATGCATGGTCCAGTCGGCATGGCCAGGGCCGTTACGTGTCCATCACTGCGCACTGGGTTAATGTGGTGGATGCAGGGTCCACAGGGGACAGCGGTGGTGGGACAGTGCTGCCTAGCCCACGGTATAGGAAACAGTTGGCTGTAGGCGTTCGACCCTCCTCCTCCTCCTCCTCCAGAAGCGAAAGCTCGTCCACAGAGCGCAGTCGTACGAGCACTCCATCTGCAGCTGCCACTGTTGCACACGAGGTGTCCCCCTATCGAGCAGCTAGTGGAAAGCGTCAGCAGGCTGTGTTGCAGATGATGTGTTTGGGCAACAGACACACCGCCGAGGTGCTGGCCGAGTACTTGAAGAGACAAACTGAGTCATGGCTGGGCAGTGTACATCTTGAGGCAGGCAAGGTAGTTAGTGATAACGGCCGTAATTTTGTGGCAGCCATAGCCCTTTCAATACTCAGCCACATACCTTACTTGGCTCACACCTTGAACCTGGTGGTGCAGTGCTTCCTCAAAAATTATCCGGAGTTAACAGTCCTGCTCAAGAAGGTGCGAAGACTGTGCGCGCACATCCACCGGTCGCCTGTACACTCCGTTCGTATGCAGAAGCTGCAGCGATTGCTCCACCTTCCCAACCACCACCTCATTATCGACATTGCAACAAGGTGGAACTCCACCCTGCACATGGTGGAGCGGCTGTGCGAGCAGAGGCAGGCCATAATGCATTTGTGGGAGGATACACGGCCAGGCACTTTGAGAGCAGACATGGAGTTGACAGGTGTGCAGTGGTCGAAGCTGAAAGACCTCTGTAAAGTCCTTCAGTGTTTTGAGGAATGCACACGGCTGGTAAGCGCAGACGACGCCATCCTAAGCATGAGCATACCACCTATGCGTCTGCTCATGCAAACTTTGACGCACCTTAAGGAGCAGGCTTCTGCAGCCAATGTTGATGAGGAGGAAGAGGAGGAGGGAATCCTTGATGACATTCAGCCATTGTCTGCTCAGGGACCTCTCCTGGACGAGGTGGAGGAAGAAGAGGAGGAGGAGGAGGATGATGATGGGGATGATTACTTAGGGGAGGAGGATGCATCTCATGGGGCAAGTGAAAATGTTGGCGTGACAAGGTCTGGTACAGGGTTTGTGCGTGACTGGAGGGATGTGGATTTGCCAGAAAGTGCTCCTCCAACCAGCACTCGCAGTGCATCATTGACACCGGGAACATTGGCCCACATGTCAGATTATGCCTTGCAGATCCTAAAAAGGGACCCCCGCATTGCCAAAATGATGAACGAAGACGACTACTGGTTGGCCAGCATCCTGGATCCACGCTATAAAGGCAAATTACAAAACATCATGCCACAGGAGAACCTTGACCTAATATTGGCTAATAAACAAGCAACTCTGGTAAATCGGTTGCTTGAGGCATTCCCAGCACACAGCAGCGGTGATGGTTCTCACACGAGCCGTACGGGCCGGGATCAGCTTGGCAGAGGTGTTCGTGGTGCACACAGCAGAAGTGGCGTTGGAGACAGGGGTTTCATGACAATGTTGTGGACTGATTTTTCAAGTACCGCTCACACAACTGGTAATACTGCATCGATGGAAAGTGACAGGAGACAGCAGTTGTCAACTATGGTTACAAACTACTTTTCCTCCCATATCGATGTTCTCCCACACAGGTCATTCCCCTTTGACTATTGGGCCGCTAAACTGGACACCTGGCCTGAATTGGCACAATATGCCTTACAGGAACTCGCTTGCCCAGCTGCAAGTGTGCTATCGGAAAGAGTCTTCAGTGCAGCTGGATCAATCCTGACAGAAAAAAGGACCCGTCTGTCAACCCAAAATGTGGATGATCTAACCTTCATTAAAATGAACCACGCATGGGTTTCCAAGGATTTTGTCCCACCTTCCCCTGATGACACATAGGGTGACAGAAAAATGGCTTGCTTTGGTCCACCTCTTCCTGGGACTTGACCTCTTTCACCTTTTGCATCAGCTGAATGTCCAACATCAACATATGCCACTTTCTAAAACTCCCTAACTGTGCTGCCTCCCCCCCATGGCCGGGGTCACCACCTAGCGCACGACACTGTGCGAGTGCCGTTGCCCTGGACAGGTGGGTAGGCCGACTCTTGGGCGCGAGCACTGGCACAGGGTCCCTCATAGTGCAATCAAGTGTCTCTGACGGTGGTGGTGCACACCCGCCGTCAGACACACCGCCGTACTATGAGGGGCCCAGTGCCAGTACCGACGCCCACGAGTGGGCCCCCCTTGCTTGGGCAGGGCCCCAGCATTTGCAATCTTTACCTCTCCCTGCTCCTCCGCTGTGTAGTCTGGGCCGTCAAATCCATACTGTGCCTGACACCGTTTGAGCATGCCTCCTGATGTATAGACATATATTTTGAATGTGTACGCTAACCATACATGTTATCTGGGGATACCGTACCCTTTCTCACCTTTGTGCAATCACGTGCAATCCATATTGGGCCTAACACCATCTGAGCCTGCCTCCTGATGTATAGACATATATTTTGAATGTGTACGCTATCCATACATGTTATCTGGGGATACGGTACCCTTTCTAACCTTTGTGCAATCACGTGCAATCCATACTGGGCCTAACACCGTCTGAGCCTGCCTCCTGATGTATAGACATATATTTTGAATGTGTACGCTATCCATACATGTTATCCGGGGATACGGTACCCTTTCTAACCTTTGTGCAATCACGTGCAATCCATACTGGGCCTAACACAATCTGAGCCTGCCTCCTGATGTATAGACATATATTTTGAATGTGTACGCTATCCATACATGTTATCTGGGGATACGGTACCCTTTCTCACCTTTGTGCAATCACGTGCAATCCATACTGGGCCTAACACCGTCTGAGCCTGCCTCCTGATGTATAGACATATATTTTGAATATGTACGCTATCCATACATGTTATCAGGGGATACGGTACCCTTTCTAACCTTTGTGCAATCACGTGCAATCCATACTGGGCCTAACACCGTCTGAGCCTGCCTCCTGATGTATAGACATATATTTTGAATGTGTACGCTATCCATACATGTTATCTGGGGATACGGTACCCTTTCTCACCTTTGTGCAATCACGTGTAATCCATACTGGGCGTGAGAACGGCTGGCGAGCTGTTAAGCAAGCTACAGCACCTGTGGTTTGCATACATAAGTTTTTCATTTTTTCAGGAATGACGGTTAGGCCTAATTCCGGAACTGCAGTTGACCTGCACTTACTGGGAAATCATTGTTCGCGGGTAATAATTGTAATCAGTGATCCCCATCACTAACGTTGTTCAGCGGGTTATCTGCACCTGTAAGTGACAAACGCTGGCCTTTTCAGTGTAGCGCACATGCAGCCACGGACATGTAAAGGCATGACACACCAGTTATTGGCCAATCTCATGTGCCAGAGCCTCACGTGTCCCTCTAGTAAGCTGGACTCGGACCACGGGGCATGACGGAGTCTCGTTCGTTAACGGAATTAAGCTTGCAATGTGTGCATCTGTTCTGTAGCTGGCATGGTTGAGGTTTCCCAGGTGGAGTCGAATTTAACCGTAGGCTCCACTCCTGGTGGTGCCCTTCTGGACATTCCTTTAAGGTTCAGCTTTGCAACCATACTGCCCACGTAAAACAAACACTTTGCCTTCATGAACGCTGTTTGGAGGGTCATGACTCGTGGGAATAACGCCGCCCAATCAGTTAACCTGCTAGAGAGATCGTTCGTTGCTCCCAAGCATGACATCACACTCCCTAGGAAGAAGGTAATGCCACTGTGGCGACCGTACTCCTGGGGGCGACACAAGTGCACTGATGCCCAACCACTAGAGTTGAGCGACTTTTGCTTTTTTAGGGTCGCGTTTCGTTTCGTGAAACCCGACTTTTCCAAAAGTCGGGTCGAGCAAGATCGTCCGATTATAGGGAAAAGTCGGGGTCGTCCCGAAACACGAAATCCAATGTAAGTCAATGGGGAATAAAAGTCGGCAGTGAGAGGAGGACAGGAAACACACCTACAGTGCCCATTTGAATGCCAAAATCATCAATTCTTCTTACTTAAGCTTGTCAACCTTAATTAACTTCATAATACAAGTTACGCACTGAAAAATGGGGGTTATTTGGCTAAATTTGTGGGGGGGGAGGGCTGGCTGCAGGTTTTCATGTGCCCTGGGCGAAAGAGCGCCCCTTTAACACATACCACAACTCATCATGCTCCGATACGGCAGAGAAATAGCGGTATAGTACAATGAAAAATACCTCACTTTTTACATCTCATGACGAGGCCCATCTATTTCTCCATACAAAATCATTGGTCCCATATAATGTTTGAAACAGTATATGATGAGCTCCACATAATGCTACAGTATATTTTGGTCCCCATGGATGAAGCTCCACTGTCTTATGGGCCCAAATAATGCTCAAAACATAATGGGCCACTTTTCGACTGCTCTAGTGTATAATGGACCCTGTAAATGCTGCTCCAGTGTCTGATGTCCACCTTTGGAATGTTCCAGTGTATGGTGGGCCCCATCTATCATTCTCCAGAGTATAGTGCTCCCCAAAAATTGCTGTCCCAACATAGAAAACAATCAAATAAGTCTCCTCGCTAGGGAATCCCTGTACTTGTCTGGACAGGTGCTGTAGCTTGCTTAACAGCTCGCCAGCCGTTCTCACGCCCAGTATGGATTGCACGTGATTGCACAAAGGTTAGAAAGGGTACCGTATCCCTGGATAACATGTATGGATAGCGTAAACATTCAAAATATATGTCTATACAGCATGAGGCAGGCTCAGACGGTGTTAGGCCCAGTATGGATTGCACGTCATTGCACAAAGGTTAGAAGGGGTACCGTATCCCCGGATAACATGTATGGATAGCGTACACATTCAAAATATATGTCTATACAGCATGAGGCAGGCTCAGACGGTGTTAGGCCCAGTATGGATTGCACGTCATTGCACAAAGGTTAGAAGGGGTACCGTATCCCCGGATAACATGTATGGATAGCGTACACATTCAAAATATATGTCTATACAGCATGAGGCAGGCTCAGACGGTGTTAGGCCCAGTATGGATTGCACGTCATTGCACAAAGGTTAGAAGGGGCACCGTATCCCCGGATAACATGTATGGATAGCGTACACATTCAAAATATATGTCTATACAGCATGAGGCAGGCTCAGACGGTGTTAGGCCCAGTAAGAATTGCACGTCATTGCACAAAGGTTAGAAGGGGTACCGTATCCCCGGATAACATGTATGGATAGCGTACACATTCAAAATATATGTCTATACAGCATGAGGCAGGCTCAGACGGTGTTAGGCCCAGTATGGATTGCACGTCATTGCACAAAGGTTAGAAGGGGTACCGTATCCCCGGATAACATGTATGGATAGCGTACACATTCAAAATATATGTCTATACAGCATGAGGCAGGCTCAGACGGTGTTAGGCCCAGTATGGATTGCACGTCATTGCACAAAGGTTAGAAGGGGTACCGTATCCACGGATAACATGTATGGATAGCGTACACATTCAAAATATATGTCTATACAGCATGAGGCAGGCTCAGACGGTGTTAGGCCCAGTATGGATTGCACGTCATTGCACAAAGGTTAGAAGGGGTACCGTATCCCCGGATAACATGTATGGATAGCGTACACATTCAAAATATATGTCTATACAGCATGAGGCAGGCTCAGACGGTGTTAGGCCCAGTATGGATTGCACGTCATTGCACAAAGGTTAGAAGGGGTACCGTATCCCCGGATAACATGTATGGATAGCGTACACATTCAAAATATATGTCTATACAGCATGAGGCAGGCTCAGACGGTGTTAGGCCCAGTATGGATTGCACGTCATTGCACAAAGGTTAGAAGGGGTACCGTATCCCCAGATAACATGTATGGATAGCGTACACATTCAAAATATATGTCTATACAGCATGAGGCAGGCTCAGACGGTGTTAGGCCCAGTATGGATTGCACATCATTGCACAAAGGTTAGAAGGGGTACCGTATCCCCGGATAACATGTATGGATAGCGTACACATTCAAAATATATGTCTATACAGCATGAGGCAGGCTCAGACGGTGTTAGGCCCAGTATGGATTGCACGTCATTGCACAAAGGTTAGAAACGGTACCGTATCCCCGGATAACATGTATGGATAGCGTACACATTCAAAATATATGTCTCAGGAGGCAGGCTCAGACGGTGTCAGGCACAGTATGGATTTGACGGCCCAGATTACACAGCGGAGGAGCAGGGAGAGGTAAAGATTGCAAATGCTGGGGCCCTGGCCAAGCAAGGGGGGCCCACTCGTGGGCGTCGGTACTGGCACTGGGCCCCTCATAGTACAGCGGTGTGTCTGACGGCGGGTGTGCACCACCACCGTCAGAGACACTTGATTGCACTATGAGGGACCCTGTGCCAGTGCCCGCGCCCAAGAGTCGGCCTACCCACCTGTCCAGGGCAACGGAACTCGCACGGTGTCGTGCGCTAGGTGGTGACCCCGGCCATGGGGGGGAGGCAGCACAGTTAGGGAGTTTTAGAAAGTGGCATATGTTGATGTTGGACATTCAGCTGATGCAAAAGGCGAAATAGGTGAAGTACCAGGAAGAGGTGGACCAAAGCAAGCCATTTTTCTGTCACCCTATGTGTCATCAGGGGAAGGTGGGACAAAATCCTTGGAAACCCATGCGTGGTTCATTTTAATGAAGGTTAGATCATCCACATTTTGGGTTGACAGACGGGTCCTTTTTTCTGTCAGGATTGATCCAGCTGCACTGAAGACTCTTTCCGATAGCACACTTGCAGCTGGGCAAGCGAGCTCCTGTAAGGCATATTGGGCCAATTCAGGCCAGGTGTCCAGTTTAGCGGCCCAATAGTCAAAGGGGAATGACCTGTGTGGGAGAACATCGATATGGGAGGAAAAGTAGTTTGTAACCATAGTTGACAACTGCTGTCTCCTGTCACTTTCCATCGATGCAGTATTACCAGTTGTGTGAGCGGAATTTGAAAAATCAGTCCACAACATTGTCATGAAACCCCTGTCTCCAACGCCACTTCTGCTGTGTGCACCACGAACACCTCTGCCAAGCTGCCCCCGGCCCGTACGGCTCGTGTGAGAACCATCACCGCTGCTGTGTGCTGGGAATGCCTCAAGCAACCGATTTACCAGAGTTGCTTGTTTATTAGCCAATATTAGGTCAAGGTTCTCCTGTGGCATGATGTTTTGTAATTTGCCTTTATAGCGTGGATCCAGGATGCTGGCCAACCAGTAGTCGTCATCGTTCATCATTTTGGCAATGCGGGGGTCCCTTTTTAGGATCCGCAAGGCATAATCTGACATGTGGGCCAATGTTCCCGGTGTCAATGATGCACTGCGAGTGCTGGGTGGAGGAGCACTTTCTGGCAAATCCACATCCCTCCAGTCACGCACAAACCCTGTACCAGACCTTGCCACGCCAACATTTTCACTTGCCCCACGAGATGCATCCTCCTCCCCTAAGTAATCATCCCCATCATCCTCCTCCTCCTCTTCTTCCTCCACCTCATCCAGGAGAGGTCCCTGAGCAGACAATGGCTGAATGTCATCAAGGATTCCCTCCTCCTCTTCCTCCTCATCAACATTGGCTGCAGACGCCTGCTCCTTAAGGTGCGTCAAAGTTTGCATGAGCAGACGCATAAGTGGGATGCTCATGCTTAGGATGGCGTCGTCTGCGCTTACCAGCCGTGTGCATTCCTCAAAACACTGAAGGACTTTACAAACGTCTTTCAGCTTCGACCACTGCACGCCTGTCAACTCCATGTCTGCTCTCAAAGTGCCTGGCCGTGTATCCTCCCACAAATGCATTATGGCCTGCCTCTGCTCGCACAGCCGCTCCACCATGTGCAGGGTGGAGTTCCACCTTGTTGCAATGTCGATAATGAGGCGGTGGTTGGGAAGGTGGAGCAATCGCTGCAGCTTCTGCATACGAACGGAGTGTACAGGCGACCGGCGGATGTGCGCGCACAGTCTTCGCACCTTCTGGAGCAGGGCTGTTAACTCCGGATAATTTTTGAGGAAGCACTGCACCACCAGGTTCAAGGTGTGAGCCAAGCAAGGTATGTGGCTGAGTTTTGAAAGGGCTATGGCTGCCACAAAATTACGGCCGTTATCACTAACTACCTTGCCTGCCTCAAGATGTACACTGCCCAGCCATGACTCAGTTTGTCGCTTCAAGTACTCGGCCAGCACCTCGGCGGTGTGTCTGTCGCCCAAACACATCATCTGCAACACAGCCTGCTGACGCTTTCCACTAGCTGCTCGATAGGGGGACACATCGTGTGCAACAGTGGCAGCTGCAGATGGAGTGCTCGTACGACTGCGCTCTGTGGACGAGCTGTCGCTTCTGGAGGAGGAGGAGGAGGAGGAGGGTCGAACGCCTACAGCCAACTGTTTCCTATACCGTGGGCTAGGCAGCACTGTCCCACCACCGCTGTCCCCTGTGGACCCTGCATCCACCACATTAACCCAGTGCGCAGTGATGGACACGTAACGGCCCTGGCCATGCCGACTGGACCATGCATCAGTTGTGAGGTGCACCTTTCCGCTCACTGACTGCTTGAGTGCATGGACAATGCGGTCTTTCACATGATGGTGGAGGGCTGGGATGGCTTTGCGAGAGAAGAAGTGGCGACTGGGTAGGTCATAGCGTGGTACTGCATAGGCCATGAGTTCGCGGAAAGCTGTGCTTTCCACCAACCGAAAGGGCATCATCTCAAACGAGATTAGTTTGGCAATGTGGGCGTTCAAACCCAGTGTACGCGGATGTGAGACTGAGTACTTTCTTGACCTACTCATAGTGTCTGGGAGGGTGAGCTGGACTTGAGAGCTGCATATGGTGGAAGTAGCGGTGGACAGGGCGGACTGAGAGAGGGTTGATGATGGTGATGGAGTTGGTGTTCTTTCTGATGGCCTAGAATCAGTCTTTCGTTGATATAACAGTGGGATTCCCTGACTGCTGTGGCCTTGCAACGACACCTCAACATTTGCTGCTGTGCTAACCGGTGGGCTTACAGTGGGGGAAACAATGTAGCGTTGCTGACTACCTTCGTTGTGATCAGTTGCACATGTGGCACTTGAGGTTTGGTGTTGTGTCCACGCTTGCAAGTGCATGCTGGTTAAATGTCTAAGCATGCAACTGGTATTCAAATTTTTCAGATTTTTCCCTCGGCTAAAGGTCTTTGCGCACTTCTTACAGATAACCTTGGCCTGATCATGAGGATTTTGTTCAAAAAAGTGCCACACTGCACTCTTCCTACTTTGGCAGACATTTTGCGGCCTAGCACGCTGTGATCTTTTGACCCTCTGGACAAGCTGTCCAGCAACTCTTTTGATGTTTGGAACCTGTCTTTGGAGTGCTCCGGGCCTGCCAGATAACAGCTGTTGCGATGTCGATGTCTGCTGTGGATGCTCCTCATCTGAGCTATTGGAAGCAGCACCCTCTTCCCCCAATGGATGCCAATCTGGGTCAACAACTGGGTCATCCATCACCTCCTCTTCTATGTCATGTGCACCTTTCTCTGTGTCACCGTGTATGGTGGTATAGTGTGCGGGAAGGGGCACCTGAGTCTCATCAGGGTCAAAATCTGGCTCTGTACACTGCGAGGACAATGTAGTGCTCTGAGTGAATGTACCAGCAGAATCATCCATCAGCGGCTGTGCATCAGTGCACTCCATGTCAGATTCATCTTGGCCTGGGTAATTCACCATTTGACTTGATAATCCAGGCATGGTATGTGAAAACAGCTCCATGGAGTAATCAGTAGTATGGCCTGCATCATCCTTCAATCTTGGTTGGGGTGAAGGACACAAGGAAAGGTGTGGTTCATGAACATGAGCCTCCAATGACGACTCAGTGCTTTTACTTTTTACAACTGAAGAAGAGGAGGCGATAGAGCTGGAGGCTGAGTCAGCAATGTAAGACAAAACTTTTTCCTGATGCTCTGCCTTTAAAAGCGGTTTGCCAACTCCTAGAAAACTAAGCGTTCGAGTCCTTATGTAGCCAGACGATGACGCAGGGTCAGCACCTCCTGCATTCGGTCCTATTTTGCTCTTGCCACTACCATCAGATCCACCACCAACACCATCATTACCAGCTGCCAACCCCCGCCCAATTCCACGGCCTCTTCCACCAGCCTTCCTCATTTTTGGTAGAAATGTAGACAAAATCCAACAAACTATATAGTAATGTAAAACAAGGTACAAGGTGTCTATAGGACAGGGGAGTTTTAGAATTTCTGCACACACTTGTGGACAGTGGACACTTGTGGATTGTGTGCGGCCCACTGATATCTGAGCGCTATGTGACACGCTCGATGGCACAGCTGCCTGTGACCAAAGTGACGAGAGGATAATGGAGATTTTGAATCTCTGCGTACACTTGTGGACAGTGGACACTTGTGGATTGTGTGCGGCCCACTGATATCTGAGCGCTATGTGACACGCTCGATGGCACAGCTGCCTGTGACCAAAGTGACGAGAGGATAATGGAGATTTTGAATCTCTGCGTACACTTTTGGACACTGGACACTTGTGGATTGTGTGCGGCCCACTGATATCTGAGTGCTATGTGACACGCTCGATGGCACAGCTGCCTGTGACCAAAGTGACGAGAGGATAATGGAGATTTTGAATCTCTGCGTACACTTTTGGACACTGGACACTTGTGGATTGTGTGCGGCCCACTGATATCTGAGCGCTATGTGACACGCTCGATGGCACAGCTGCCTGTGACCAAAGTGACGAGAGGATAATGGAGATTTTGAATCTCTGCGTACACTTGTGGACAGTGGACACTTGTGGATTGTGTGAGGCCCACTGATATCTGAGCGCTATGTGACACGCTCGATGGCACAGCTGCCTGTGACCAAAGTGACGAGAGGATAATGGAGATTTTGAATCTCTGCGTACACTTGTGGACAGTGGACACTTGTGGATTGTGTGCGGCCCACTGATATCTGAGCGCTATGTGACACGCTCGATGGCACAGCTGCCTGTGACCAAAGTGACGAGAGGATAATGGAGATTTTGAATCTCTGTGTACACTTTTGGACACTGGACACTTGTGGATTGTGTGCGGCCCACTGATATCTGAGCGCTATGTGACACGCTCGATGGCACAGCTGCCTGTGACCAAAGTGACGAGAGGATAATGGAGATTTTGAATCTCTGCGTACACTTGTGGACAGTGGACACTTGTGGATTGTGTGCGGCCCACTGATATCTGAGCGCTATGTGACACGCTCGATGGCACAGCTGCCTGTGACCAAAGTGACGAGAGGATAATGGAGATTTTGAATCTCTGCGTACACTTTTGGACACTGGACACTTGTGGATTGTGTGCGGCCCACTGATATCTGAGCGCTATGTGACACGCTCGATGGCACAGCTGCCTGTGACCAAAGTGACGAGAGGATAATGGAGATTTTGAATCTCTGCGTACACTTGTGGACAGTGGACACTTGTGGATTGTGTGCGGCCCACTGATATCTGAGCGCTATGTGACACGCTCGATGGCACAGCTGCCTGTGACCA
The DNA here is from genome assembly GCF_039654945.1 of Dendrobates tinctorius. Taxonomy (NCBI): domain Eukaryota; kingdom Metazoa; phylum Chordata; class Amphibia; order Anura; family Dendrobatidae; genus Dendrobates; species Dendrobates tinctorius. Next base: position 16,060,630 of record NW_027361677.1, read on the forward strand.
AAGTGACGAGAGGATAATGAAGATTTTGAATCTCTGCGTACACTTGTGGACACTGGACACTTGTGGATTGTGTGCGGCCCACTGATATCTGAGCGCTATGTGACACGCTCGATGGCACAGCTGCCTGTGACCAAAGTGACGAGAGGATAATGGAGATTTAGAATCTCTGCGTACACTTTTGGACACTGGACACTTGTGGATTGTGTGCGGCCCACTGATATCTGAGCGCTATGTGACACGCTCGATGGCACAGCTGCCTGTGACCAAAGTGACGAGAGGATAATGGAGATTTTGAATCTCTGCGTACACTTGTGGACAGTGGACACTTGTGGATTGTGTGCGGCCCACTGATATCTGAGCGCTATGTGACACGCTCGATGGCACAGCTGCCTGTGACCAAAGTGACGAGAGGATAAGGGAGATTGGATTGCTTTTAAAAAAGCAGTTTGCGGAGCAGTGGGTAAACAGCAATGCCAGCGTGTCAGGAAGCCTTAAAAGGCAGCCCAACAACCAACACCACTGATACACCACAGTATAGCCTCCCCTTGCACTGCACACACAGTGACTTGTGTGTTGTGCAGGCCAAATCGCTAGCAGCAGAAGCAGTTTTTTTGTCTTCTTCCCTGCCTAACGCTCTCCCTACAGAATCAGCAGCAACCTCTCCCTATACTAAGATCGGCAGAAGTAAGATGGCGGTCGGCGTGCACGCCCTTTTATACCCCCTGTGACGCCCACCAAAGCAAGCCAATCACTTGCATGCCCTTCTGAAAGATGGTGGTGACCCGTGCCTATGTCATCACGTTGCCCACAGTGTCCGTGGATCCTGATTGGCTGAAAAAGAGCGCAAAACAAACTTTTGAAACGCGACTTTGGCGCGTAAGTCGCCGACCTCGTGGCCAACCTCATCCTAGGGTCGGGTTTCGTTTCATGAAACCCGACTTTGCCAAAAGTCGGCGACTTTTGAATTTTTTCGACCCGTTTCGCTCAACTCTACCAACCACTGCTCGATGAATCTGCTGGTACATTGACCCAGACCACTACATTCCCCTCGCACGCTACATGGCCTGAATCTGACCCTGATGAAACTCAGGTTACCCTTCCCATATACAGTTTCATCTTACACGGTGACAAAGAGGAAGCTGCAGATGAAAGTGCAGGTTCGGCCCACCCGCCATCAGACACATCACCGTACTATCAGGGGCCCTGTGCCAGTGCCGTCGCCAACGAGTGGGCCCCCCCTGCTTGCTCAGGATCACAGCACTTGCAAAGTTGAAATACTGTGCAGTGAGATGGAAGATGGGGACGACGAGGAGTCCAGACAAGTACAGGGATTCCCTAGCGAGGAGACTTATTTGATTGTTTTCAAAGTTGGGACAGCAATTTTTGGGGAGCACTATACTCTGGAGAATGATAGATGGGGCCCACCATACACTGGAACATTCCAAAGGTGGACATCAGACACTGGAGCAGCATTTACAGGGCCCATTATACACTAGAGCATTAGAAATGGGGCCCATTATGTTTGGAGCATTATTTGGGCCCATAAGACAGTGGAGCTTCATCCATGGGGACCAACATATACTGTAGCATTATGTGGAGCTCATCATATACTGTTTCAAACATTATATGGGACCAATGATTCTGCATGGAGAAATAGATGGGCCTCGTCATGAGATGTAAAAAGTGAAGTATTTTTCATTGTACTATACCGCTATTTCTCTGCCGTAGCTGCTTCAGGGTCTTTTTCATATCAGCTTGTTGGCTTATGTCTTTGATAGGGTTTTGGCAGATTGCAGACAGCAACCTTCCAAAAATTGCTGTCCCAACATTGAAAACAATCAAATAAGTCTCCTCGTTAGGGAATCCCTGTACTAGTCTGGAATCCTCGTCGTCCCCATCTTCCATCTCACTGCACAGTATTTCAACCTTGCAAGCGCTGTGATCCTGAGCAAGCAGGGGGGGCCCACTCGTTGGCGACGGCACTGGCACAGGGCCCCTGATAGTACGGTGGTGTGTCTGATGGCGGGTGGGCCGAACCTGCACTTTCATCTGCAGCTTCCTCTTTGTCACCGTGTAAGATGGAACTGTATATGGGAAGGGTAACCTGAGTTTCATCAGGGTCAGATTCAGGCCGTGTAGCGTGCGAGGGGAATGTAGTGGTCTGGGTCAGTGTACCAGCAGATTCATCGAGCAGTGGCTGGGCATCAGTGCACTTGTGTCGCCCCCAGGAGTACGGTCGCCACAGTGGCATTACCTTCCTCCTAGGGAGTGTGATGTCATGCTTGGGAGCAACAAAGGATCTCTCTAGCAGGTTATCTGATTGGGCGGCGTTATTCCCACGAGTCATGACCCTCCAAACAGCGTTCATGAAGGCAAAGTGTTTGTTTTACGTGGGCAGTATGGTTGCAAAGCTGAACCTTAAAGGAATGTCCAGAAGGGCACCACCAGGAGTGGAGCCTACGGTTAAATTCGACTCCACCTGGGAAACCTCAACCATGCCAGCTACAGAACAGATGCACACATTGCAAGCTTAATTCCGTTAACGAACGAGACTCCGTCATGCCCCGCGGTCCGAGTCCGGCTTACTAGAGGGACACGTGAGGTTCTGGCACATGAGATTGGCCAATAACTGGTGTGTCATGCCCTTACATGTCCGTGGCTGCATGTGCGCTACACTGAAAAGGCAGCGTTTGTCGCTTACAGGTGCAGATAACCCGCTGAACAACGTTAGTGATGGGGATCACTGATTACAATTATTACCCGCGAACGATGATTTCCCAGTAAGTGCAGGTCAACCGCAGTTCCGGAATTAGGCCTAACCGTCATTCCTGAAAAAATGAAAAACTTACGTGTGCAAACCACAGGTGCTGTAGCTTGTTTAACAGCTCGCCAGCCGTTTTCACGCCCAGTATGGATTACACGTGAATGCACAAAGGTGAGAAAGGGTACCGTATCCCCAGATAACATGTATGGATAGCGTACACATTCAAAATATATGTCCATACATCAGGAGGCAGGCTTAGACGGTGTTAGGCCCAGTATGGATTGCACGTGATTGCACAAAGGTGAGAAAGGGTACCGTATCCCCGGATAACATGTATGGATAGCGTACACATTCAAAATATATGTCTATACATCAGGAGGCAGGCTCAGACGGTGTTAGGCCCAGTATGGATTGCACGTGATTGCACAAAGGTGAGAAAGGGTACCGTATCCCCGGATAACATGTATGGATAGCGTACACATTCAAAATATATGTCTATACATCAGGAGGCAGGCTCAGACGGTGTCAGGCACAGTATGGATTTGACGGCCCAGACTACACAGCGGAGGAGCAGGGAGAGGTAAAGATTGCAAATGCTGGGGCCCTGCCCAAGCAAGGGGGGCCCACTCGTGGGCGTCGGTACTGGCACTGGGCCCCTCATAGTACGGCGGTGTGTCTGACGGCGGGTGTGCACCACCACCGTCAGAGACACTTGATTGCACTATGAGGGACCCTGTGCCAGTGCCCGCGCCCAAGAGTCGGCCTACCCACCTGTCCAGGGCAAAGGCACTCGCACGGTGTCGTGCGCTAGGTGGTGACCCCGGCCATGGGGGGGGAGGCAGCACAGTTAGGGAGTTTTAGAAAGTGGCATATGTTGATGTTGGACATTCAGCTGATGCAAAAGGCGAAATAGGTCAAGTCCCTGGAAGAGGTGGACCAAAGCAAGCCATTTTTCTGTCACCCTATGTATCATCAGGGGAAGGTGGGACAAAATCCTTGGAAACCCATGCATGGTTCATTTTAATGAAGGTTAGATCATCCACATTTTGGGTTGACAGACAGGTCCTTTTTTCTGTCAGGATTGATCCAGCTGCACTGAAGACTCTTTCCGATAGCACACTTGCAGCTGGGCAAGCGAGCTCCTGTAAGGCATATTGGGCCAATTCAGGCCAGGTGTCCAGTTTAGCGGCCCAATAGTCAAAGGGGAATGACCTGTGTGGGAGAACATCGATATGGGAGGAAAAGTAGTTTGTAACCATAGTTGACAACTGCTGTCTCCTGTCACTTTCCATCGATGCAGTATTACCAGTTGTGTGAGCGGTACTTGAAAAATCAGTCCACAACATTGTCATGAAACCCCTGTCTCCAACGCCACTTCTGCTGTGTGCACCATGAACACCTCTGCCAAGCTGCCCCCTGCCCGTATGGCTCGTGTGAGAACCATCACCTCTGCTGTGTGCTGGGAATGCCTCAAGCTACTGATTTACCAGAGTTGCTTGTTTATTAGCCAATATTAGGTCAAGGTTCTCCTGTGGCATGATGTTTTGTAATTTGCCTTTATAGCGTGGATCCAGGATGCTGGCCAACCAGTAGTCGTCATCGTTCATCATTTTGGCAATGCGGGGGGTCCCTTTTTAGGATCTGCAAGGCATAATCTGACATGTAGGCCAATGTTCCCGGTGTCAATGATGCACTGCGAGTGCTGGGTGGAGGAGCACTTTCTGGCAAATCCACATCCCTCCAGTCACGCACAAACCCTGTACCAGACCTTGCCACGCCGACATTTTCACTTGCCCCACGAGATGCATCCTCCTCCCCTAAGTAATCATCCCCATCATCATCCTCCTCCTCTTCTTCCTCCACCTCGTCCAGGAGAGGTCCCTGAGCAGACAATGGCTGAATGTCATCAAGGATTCCCTCCTCGTCAACATTGGCTGCAGACGCCTGCTCCTTAAGGTGCGTCAAATTTTGCATGAGCAGACGCATAATTGGGATGCTCATGCTTAGGATGGCGTCATCTGCGCTTACCAGCCGTGTGCATTCCTCAAAACACTGAAGGACTTTACAGAGGTCTTTCAGCTTCGACCACTGCACACCTGTCAACTCCATGTCTGCTCTCAAAGTGCCTGGCCGTGTATCCTCCCACAAATGCATTATGGCCTGCCTCTGCTCGCACAGCCGCTCCACCATGTGCAGGGTGGAGTTCCACCTTGTTGCAATGTCGATAATGAGGCGGTGGTTGGGAAGGTGGAGCAATCGCTGCAGCTTCTGCATACGAACGGAGTGTACAGGCGACCGGCGGATGTGCGCGCACAGTCTTCGCACCTTCTGGAGCAGGGCTGTTAACTCCGGATAATTTTTGAGGAAGCACTGCACCACCAGGTTCATTTTGTGAGCCAAGCAAGGTATGTGGCTGAGTTTTGAAAGGGCTATGGCTGCCACAAAATTACGGCCGTTATCACTAACTACCTTGCCTGCCTCAAGATGTACACTGCCTAGCCATGACTCAGTTTGTCGCTTCAAGTACTCGGCCAGCACCTCGGCGGTGTGTCTGTCGCCCAAACACATCATCTGCAACGCAGCCTGCTGACGCTTTCCACTAGCTGCTCGATAGGGGGACACCTCGTGTGCAACAGTGGCAGCTGCAGATGGAGTGCTCGTTTGACTGCGCTCTGTGGACGAGCTTTCGCTTCTGGAGGAGGAGGAGGAGGAGGAGGGTCGAACGCCTACAGCCAACTGTTTCCTATACCGTGGGCTAGGCAGCACTGTCCCACCACCGCTTTCCCCTGTGGACCCTGCATCCACCACATTAACCCAGTGCGCAGTGATGGACACGTAACGGCCCTGGCCATGCCGACTGGACCATGCATCAGTTGTGAGGTGCACCTTTCCACTCACTGACTGCTTGAGTGCATGGACAATGCGGTTTTTTACATGATGGTGGAGGGCTGGGATGGCTTTGCGAGAGAAGAAGTGGCGACTGGGTAGGTCATAGCGTGGTACTGCATAGGCCATGAGTTCGCGGAAAGCTGCGCTTTCCACCTACCGATAGGGCATCATCTCAAACGAGATTAGTTTGGCAATGTGGGCGTTCAAACCCAGTGTACGCGGATGAGAGACTGAGTACTTTCTTGACCTTCTCATAGTGTCTGGGAGGGTGAGCTGGACTTGAGAGCTGCATATGGTGGAAGTAGCGGTGGACAGGGCAGACTGAGAGAGGGTTGATGATGGTGATGGAGTTGGTGTTCTTTCTGATGGCCTAGATTCAGTATTTCGTTGATATAACAGTGGGATTCCCTGACTGCTGTGGCCTTGCAACGACACCTCAACATTTGCTGCTGTGCTAACCGGTGGGCTTACAGTGGGGGAAACAATGTAGCGTTGCTGACTACCTTCTTTGTGATCAGTTGCACATGTGGCACTTGAGGTTTGGTGTTGTGTCCACGCTTGCAAGTGCAAGGTGGTTAAATGTCTAAGCATGCAACTGGTAGTCAAATTTTTCAGATTTTTCCCTCGGCTAAAGGTCTTTGCGCACTTCTTACAGATAACCTTGGCCTGATCATGAGGATTTTGTTCAAAAAAGTGCCACACTGCACTCTTCCTACTTTGGCAGACATTTTGCGGCCTAGCACGCTGTGATCTTTTGACCCTCTGGACAAGCTGTCCAGCAACTCTTTTGATTTTTGGAACCTGTCTTTGGAGTGCTCCGGGCCTGCCAGATAACAGCTGTTGCGATGTCGATGTCTGCTGTGGATGCTCCTCATCTGAGCTATTGGAAGCAGCACCCTCTTCCCCCAATGGATGCCAATCTGGGTCAACAACTGGGTCATCCATCACCTCCTCTTCAATGTCATGTGCACCTTCCTCTGTGTCACCGTGTATGGTGGTATAGTGTGCGGGAAGGGGCACCTGAGTCTCATCAGGGTCAGAATCTGGCTCTGTACACTGCGAGAACAATGTAGTGCTCTGAGTGAATGTACCAGCAGAATCATCTATCAGCGGCTGTGCATCAGTGCACTCCATGTCAGATTCATCTTGGCCTGGGTATGGTATGGTATGTGAAAACAGCTCCATGGAGTAATCAGTAGTATGGCCTGCATCATCCTTCAATCTTGGTTGGGGTGAAGGACACAAAGAAAGGTGTGGTTCATGAACATGAGCCTCCAATGACGACTCAGTGCTTTTACTTTTTACAACTTTAGAAGAGGAGGCGATAGAGCTGGAGGCTGAGTCAGCAATGTAAGACAAAACTTTTTCCTGATGCTCTGGCTTTAAAAGCGGTTTGCCACCTCCTAGAAAACTAAGCCTTCGAAGCCTTATGGAGCCAGACGATGACGCAGGCTCAACACCTCCTGCATTTGGTCCTATTTTGCTCTTGCCACTACCATCAGATCCACCACCAACACCATCATTACCAGCTGCCAACCCCCGCCCAATTCCACGGCCTCTTCCACCAGCCTTCCTCATTTTTTGTAGAAATGTAGACAAAATCCAACAAACTATATAGCAATGTAAAACAAGGTACAAGGTGTCTATAGGACAGGGGAGATTTTGAATTTCTGCACACACTTGTGGACACTGGACACTTATGGATTTTGTGAGGCCCAATGAATATCAGAGTGCTATGTCACAGGCTCGATGGCACAGGTGTGAAAAAAGTGACTACAGGATAAGGGAGATTTTGAATTTCTGCACACACTAGTGGACACTGGACACTTTTGGATTGTGTGAGGCCCACTGAATATCAGAGCACTATGTCACAGGCTCGATGGCACAGGTGTGAAAAAGTGACTACAGGATAAGGGAGATTTTGAATTTCTGCACACACTAGTGGACACTGGACACTTTCGGATTGTGTGAGGCCCACTGAATATCAGAGCGCTATGTCACAGGCTCGATGGCACAGGTGTGAAAAAAGTGACTACAGGATCACAGAGATTTTGAATTTCTGCACACACTTGTGGACACTGGACACTTATGGATTGTGTGAGGCCCACTGAATATCAGAGCACTATGTCACAGGCTCGATGGCACAGGTGTGAAAAAAGTGACTACAGGATAAGGGAGATTTTGAATTTCTGCACACACTAGTGGACACTGGACACTTTTGGATTGTGTGAGGCCCACTGAATATCAGAGCGCTATGTCACAGGCTCGATGGCACAGGTGTGAAAAAAGTGACTACAGGATAAGGGAGATTTTGAATTTCTGCACACACTAGTGGACACTGGACACTTTTGGATTGTGTGAGGCCCACTGAATATCAGAGCGCTATGTCACAGGCTCGATGGCACAGGTGTGAAAAAAGTGACTACAGGATCACAGAGATTTTGAATTTCTGCACACACTTGTGGACACTGGACACTTATGGATTGTGTGAGGCCCACTGAATATCAGAGCGCTATGTCACAGGCTCGATGGCACAGGTGTGAAAAAAGTGACTACAGGATCACAGAGATTTTGAATTTCTGCACACACTTGTGGACACTGGACACTTATGGATTGTGTGAGGCCCACTGAATATCAGAGCGCTATGTCACAGGCTCGATGGCACAGGTGTGAAAAAAGTGACTACAGGATAAGGGAGATTTTGAATTTCTGCACACACTAGTGGACACTGGACACTTTTGGATTGTGTGAGGCCCACTGAATATCAGAGCACTATGTCACAGGCTCGATGGCACAGGTGTGAAAAAAGTGACTACAGGATCACAGAGATTTTGAATTTCTGCACACACTTGTGGACACTGGACACTTATGGATTGTGTGAGGCCCACTGAATATCAGAGCGCTATGTCACAGGCTCGATGGCACAGGTGTGAAAAAAGTGACTACAGGATAAGGGAGATTTTGAATTTCTGCACACACTAGTGGACACTGGACACTTATGGATTGTGTGAGGCCCACTGAACATCAGAGCGCTATGTCACAGGCAGAAATTGGCTAGTGTATCACAAACTACAATGTGTATGTAGAATTGGGCAGAATAGGAATCTCCCTAGAGTGTAGGTCTGTAAGAACGGAACAAGTCCTCCACTTATCCTTCCACAGTGACACACAGATAGCTTCACTGTGGCCGTGATAACAGCCGTTACACGGTACTGAGAGGAGCGTGCACGTACACAGCTGTCCGGTGTACGTAAAATTGTCAAGCTCCGTGTTTTTTAAGTATACGGACTGACACACGCTGTCTCTCTATAGTTTTGAATGTGATCAAACAGCAAATATATTTAACTGTTTGAAAGCTAGACAAAACTAGTAGGTGCAGGTCTGTAAGAACGGAACATGTCCTCGACTTATTCTCACAGAGTGACACACAGATAGCTTCACTGTGGCTGTGATAACAGCCGTTACACGGTACTGTGTGAGGAGCGTACACCGCTGTATGGTGTGAAAAAATGCACGCTCAGTACCTCAGCAGGACAAAAAACAAAATTGGGATTGCTTTTAAAAAAGCAGTTTGCAGAGCAGTGGGTAAACAGCAATGCAGCTGTCAGGAAGCCTTAGAAGGCAGCCTAACAACCAACCCCGCTGATCCACCACAATATAGCCTCCCCTTGCACTGCACACACAGTGACTGGTGTGTTGTACAGGCAAAATCGCTAGCAGCAGAAGCAGTTTTTTTTTCTTCTTCCCTGCCTAACGCTCTCCCTACAGAATCAGCAGCAGCAACCTCTCCCTATGCTAAGATCGGCAGAAGTAAGATGGCGGTCGGCGTGCACGCCCTTTTATAACCCCTGTGATGCCCACCAAAGCAAGCCAATCACTTGCATGCCCTTCTGAAAGATGGTGGTGACCCCTGCCTATGTCATCACGTTGCCCACAGTGTCCGTGGATCCTGATTGGCTGAAAAAGAGCGCAAAACAAACTTTTGAAACGCGACTTTGGCGCGTAAGTCGCCGACCTCGTGGCCGACCTCATCCTAGGGTCGGGTTTCGTTTCATGAAACCCGACTTTGCCAAAAGTCAGCGACTTTTGAAATTTTTCGACCCGTTTCGCTCAACTCTAATAGCAATATTTTTTGATGATAACCACACCATATCACCAACCTTAAACTGGGGACCAATGGTCCTATGTCGGTTGGAAAACCACTGGGCCTTTTCCTGGGAGAGAGATAACTTATCCACCACTTGGTCCCAGATCTGGTGCATTCTCTCCACCACAGTGACAACACCTGGGCAGGCAGAGGGCTCCACCTGCCCTGAAGAAAATTGAGGATGAAACCCAAAGTTACAAAAAAAAGGTGACATCAAAGTGGCAGAACTAGCTCTATTATTTAAAGCAAATTCGGCCAAGGGCAAAAATGAAACCCAATCATCCTGATCAGCAGAAATAAAACATCTCAAATATGACTCCAAGGTCTGGTTTGTTCTCTCTGTCTGCCCATTGGTCTGAGGGTGAAAAGCAGAGGAGAAGGACAACTGAATTCCCAGCTTGGAACAGAAAGTTCTCCAAAATCTAGACACAAACTGGACTCCTCTGTCAGATACAATGTTCTCAGGAATCCCGTGCAAGCGAACCACCTGTTGTAAAAACAGGGGCACCAACTCAGAGGAAGACGGCAACTTAGGGAGTGGTACAAGATGAACCATCTTAGAGAACCTATCACATATCACCCAAATAACAGTCATCCTTTGAGAGACAGGCATATCAGAGATGAAATCCATTGAAATATGGGTCCATGGCCTCTTTGGGACAGGCAAAGGCATCAACAACCCACTAGAGCGAGAACACAATTTAGACCGGGAGCACGTCCCACAGGACTGCACAAAATTCCTGACATCACGAGACAAGGAGGGCCACAAAAAAAGACCGACTCACCAGATCTCTAGTACCAAAAATACCTGGATGACCAGCCAAAACAGAGCAATGAACTTCAGACATCACTCTCTTCTTCCACTGGTCAGGAACATACAACTTTCCACTGGGACAATGCTCAGGTTTGTCCTCCTGGAACTCTTCCAGAGCACGTCTCAAATCGGGCGAGATGGCAGAAAGAACTACCCCTTCGCCTAAGATGGTAGCAGGCTTGGTCACCACAGGAGAATCAGCAAAGAAGCTCCTAGAGAGGGCGTCTGCCTTGACATTCTTAGTTCCAGGAAGAAAAGAAACCACAAAATCAAAACGTGTAAAAAACAAGGCCCACCTAGCCTGTCTAGGGTTCAAGCGCTTAGCTGACTCTAGGTAAATCAAATTCTTGTGGTCAGTGAGGACCACGACTTGATGCTTAGCTCCCTCCAACCAATGTCTCCACTCCTCATATGCCCATTTCATGGCCAACAGTTCCCGATTCCCCACATCATAGTTATGTTCAGATGGAGAGAACTTTCGGGAAAAGAAAGCACAGGGATTCATTTTAGATGTTACAGGATCCTTTTGGGACAAAACAGCTCCTGCACCAATCTCAGAAGCATCCACCTCTACCTGGAACGGAAGTGAGACATCAGGTTGCCGCAAAACCGGGGCAGAGGTGAATCTTTGCTTCAGCTCCTGAAAGGAAGAAACAGCCTCCGGAGACCAATTTAACACATCAGCACCCTTCTTAGTCAAATCAGTCAATGGCTTGGCAATACTAGAAAATTTTGCTATAAATTTCCGATAAAAATTAGCAAAACCCAAAAACTTCTGGAGGGCCTTCAAAGAAGTGGGCTGAACCCAATCGTAAATGGCCTGTACCTTGGCCGGGTCCATTTCAATAGTTGACGGGGACAAAATAAATCCCAAAAAAGAAATCCTCTGTACTCCAAAAAGGCATTTAGATCCTTTGACATACAGGGAATTCTCCCTCAAGATCCGGAACACAGTCCGAATATGTTCCACATGAGAATCCCAATCCTTGGAGAAGATCAAAATATCATCCAGATAGATAATCAAAAATTTATCGACAAAATCTCGGAAAATATCGTTCATGAAGCACTGGAAGACAGAAGGGGCATTAGTGAGCCCAAAAGGCATCACCAGGTACTCAAAATGTCCCTCCGGAGTATTAAACGCCGTCTTCCATTCATCCCCATGCTTAATGCGAATAAGATTATACGCCCCCCTGAGGTCAAGCTTGGTAAACCAGCAAGCACCTTTAACTCTGGAGAATAGATCAGAAATCAGGGGTAACGGATACTGATATTTAACAGTAATTTTGTTGAGGGCACGATAATCAATACAAGGTCTTAATGATCCATCCTTTTTGGCTACAAAAAAAAAACCAGCACCTAAGGGTGACGAGGATGGTCTAATATGACCCTTCTCCAATGCCTCCTTAATATAGGATCACATAGCCTCATGCTCGGGTACAGATAAATTGAAGAGCCGACCCTTGGGAAATTTACACCCCAGGCTCAGTTCAATTGCACAGTCATAACTCCTATGAGGAGGCAGAGACGCAGACTCATTCTCACTAAATACATCATAAAAGTCCGCCAAATAATCAGGAATATCATGCGACTGAGGAGAGGTGGAAAACACCGGAGCCTCACTAAAGGCACACCGACAACCCCAACTCACCACAGACACAGATTTCCAATCCAAAACTGGATTATGAATTTGTAACCAGGGAAACCCCAGAACAATAGTATCATGCAGATTATGCAACACCAAAAATCTGCAATTTTCTTGATGGTCTGGGGCGACCCGCATTACCACCTGGGTCCAAAACTGAGGTTTATTTTTAGCCAAAGGAGTTGCATCAATCCCCCTCAAAGGGATAGGTGTCTGCAGAGGTGTCATCGGAAATCCACAACGTTTAGCAAAATCCAAGTCCATTAGGTTTAGGGCTGCTCCCGAATCCACAAAAGCCTTGGGGGAAAATGTGGACAGGGAGCAGATCAGAGTAATAGCCAGAAGAAACTTAGGTTGAACACCACCAACAGAAAACATGTGTGCAAAGCGTTTCTCTCGTTTAGGACAGACAGAAATAATATGCGAGGCATCTCCACAGAAAAAACACAACTTATTACGCCTTCTGAACTCCTGACGCTGCTCTCTGGAAAAAACTCTATCACATTGCATAGGTTCAGACATTTGTTCAACAGGTGGCAACACCTCTCGTGCAGCTTTGCGTTCGCGCAAACGCCGATCAACCTAAATGGCTAAAGACATAGAATCGTCAAGACCAGAGGGAACAGGAAATCCCACCATAGTATCTTTTACGGCTTCTGACAACCCCTTCCGAAAGAGAGCAGCCAAGGCATTATCATTCCAGGTAGTAAGTACTGCCCACTTTCGGAATTTTTGACAGTACAATTCTGCAGAATCACGACCCTGGTTCAATGCCAGCAGGGTCTTTTCAGCCTGATCAATGGCATTAGGTTCGTCATACAACAACCCCAAGGCCTGAAAAAATGCGTTCACATTAGTCAGAATAGGATCATCTGGTTTCAAAGAAAACGCCCAATCCTGGGGATCGCCACGCAGCAAAGAGATGACAATTTTAACCTGCTGCGCGGAGCTCCCTGACGAGTTAGGCTTCAAGGCAAAAAATAATTTACAATTATTTTTGAAATTCAAAAATTTAGACCGATCCCCAAAAAATACATCAGGTGTAGGAATCTTTGGTTCAGCAGCATGTGAATGAGCAAGGTAGGCGGAAATTCCCCGCACTTCCGCAGCGAGCTGCTCCACACGATCAGACAATTGCTTTATCTCCATTGAGAGAAAAAAAAATTCCCCCTACGGCCTCAGAGATATAGAGGAAAAAATATACACACTTTTTTTTTTTTTTTTTTTTTTCACAATTCTTTCCTGCTATTGAGTACCCTAGGATCTGCGGTATGGCGGGTGATTCTGTTATGATTGAGTCACCGTAGGAGGCAGACACAAAAATAGAAGCTACGTCCAGAAAACCAGAGAAGTTGGCAACTATCAGATTGCAGACCCCTGAACCTATCAACACAACTAGCAGTAGCCGTGGGGGGTTCCTACGATGCCCTAGACCCCTAGATCACAGCCGGAGCACTAAATAGCCTAAAGACAGAAAAGGAAATCTAAACTGCCCCAGAGCAGACCCCAAAGTAAAAGGCAGCCCCCAACATATAATGACGGTGAAGCAAGATGAAAAAACACTCACACAGATAGAAAGATAGGCTGAGGCTGTTCCAGCAGTGTTACCAATGGCTCTCCCAGGGATGGCATGACATTGTTATATCATGTGATTACTGTAGCCATTCAGCACTGCCTTCAAGATCTCTGCTTTTGGACATATCACATGCATCCGTAGGAAGTGAGAGAGCAGCTGCATCTCTCACTTTCTTCGGATGTAAGTGATGTGTTCAAAGGTGAAGAGAGTGAAGCCAACGTGGATTGGCAGCAGGGATCACATGACATAAGAATGTCATGCAATCCCTGGGAGAGGCAGTGGCTACACTGGCACCGGAGGTGAGCATAGTGTTATTTTACAAGGGAGAAACGTGGGTATTAAGAACGGCTTGTCCAATTGCACTATTGAATTTTGATATTGTGATCTGGGTTTGAATCCCACCCAGGACAGCATATATATGGAATTTGTATGTTTTCTCTTTGCTTGCGTTTCTGTCCAGGCTACAAAAAGTAAACTATGAGGTGAATTAGTTTCCTATTAATCTGACCCAAGTGTAAGTTTAAAATAAGCAAACGCTGACAGTTTGTGCTTTCATATTGGGAATGTGTAAAAACTTGTAAACTTTTAATTAAATTATTATATTGGTGAAAAAGCTTCTAAGATTGAACTCCTTTTATGGGCATCTTCTTGAGTTAGCCATGAAATTAAAAGAAACTCGATGTAAATAATAAATAAAATGTCAATAAAATGATGAAATTTCAATAATTTTATTGAAAATTTGCTTCCTAAACTCTACTGCAGTATTACATTACAATACACCGTAGCGGAGCGACTATTGTGGTCACCGATTTCTCCTCCTTGTTTGAGAAGTAAAGACATAACAATCCTGATGTGTTACAGAGCAAAGTGGAAGAAGACAATAGTCAGGGTCTGCTCCCACCACACGGAGCCCCGGTGCTATGGAAAGTGCCATTAAAATCCAGAGAATGCAATTAGTGCTGAAGGCTGAGTAAACGGACCACACCTGTCTATTTATATGGGGACAGGGCCCTAGATTACTTGGAAGAATTCCTCAAAACTTTCCTTTAAGCCAGATCTAAACTGTTTATGGTATCTTTGAAGCTCAGAATAGAAAGTTGCAAGAAGGAATCTTCCGATTGGAGATATGGTTCCCTTTATGAAATGGATGGAACTTGTCCTGCATCTCAGCTCCCGGCCTGGTCCTGACTAATTAAAAATAGTATAGGGATTGTACTTGCTCAGGTGCAATGGGTGGCAATCAGGAGGCACGTTCCTTTTAAAGTTCACAGGGTTTATTACTTCACAAACCCAAAAAACAGAACAGAACAAGAAAAAGTAGCCTTTAGCTCAGGCAAAACAAAGTACAAGTGTCCAGTACTTCAGGCTCGGTCCTGGAGCCTCAACACACACAGGAGGTTTCCCCCTCCCCACATACAGCCCTTGATTTGGTTTGGTCCAAGCAAATGAAATCCGAATGTAAAACTGCACCATTAGCCACAAAGAAGAGGTTAAAATAACATAGTAAAAAAACCCTTATACTCACCCTACCTCATCTTTTCTTGTTCACTACTACCGGTGATCTCCAGTTCTTCGCATCGGTCTTTTCATCTTCTGTCGTTCTCAATAGAGACCCTTTGAGGCCAATCACAGACCTCAGATTGACCTCACATGCTGGAATGGAGGAACAAAAGAAGACTGGCATGAAGAACCGGGCACAAGAACGGTTGAGGATAGGTGGATATGAAAGTTCTTGAGTGAACAGAAGCGGTAGAGTAGAAATGAGTTAATCCATTGTGAACTTATCGAATTTTCCCAAAAAGTTTGAGTCTTCTCAATCAAAAACAATTCTTAGAGGTCAACGTTGAAAAATTGTGTTCAATTAATTGGGGCAGAGAAAGGTTATAATATAAAGAATCTACATATTTGAACCTTTCTTGGCCCCAATTAATTGAGCAGAATTTTTTGATCTTGACTTCTAAGAATTATTTTTGATTGAGAAGACTCAAACTTTTTTGGAAGATTCGATAAGACCACGATGGATTATCTCAGATCTACTCTACCGCTTCTGTTCATTTTGATAGCCGGTAGGTGTTGACTAGTCATGCTGAGATATTTAGTTCCCCAGCAGTCGATGCCCTTGTAGTTGCCTAAACTTATTTTTTCAGCAGCAACTAGAATAGAAGCTTCAAGAAGACATAAAAGAAGTATTTACCAGCTCCTGCATTCACAAACATCTCAGAGCCTCAGGACTAAACAACGTGTCAAGAAACAGCTTCCATTGACAGGCATTTTATTCCTTCTGTGACAGTTTCAACTATGAACAGAAATGAAGGACAGAAATCTGTTGCCATCATTTCATGGCTGTCAGCCCTGGCAGCCGAGAGGTATATCTTAAGATAACACACGGCCCGGAAATTTTCTTTCATGCATTGGACCATACTTTCCATCATTATTCATTCCCAACCTATGCACGGCGAAAGAAAAAAAAAAAGTAAGAGAACTGGAACAGCGACAAAGTTTATTACCAAACACTGGACTTGTTGACGGGAGTCACAACTCACGGAGATAGCTAGGTTTTTGCCTCTGGGGAAGTATTTGTAATCTAGAGTTGTTGTAGTCATTACAGAGATTAAGCATTGCCCTTAACATTTGACAAATACTATTTGTTTCCTTCCGTATGCTGGCAGCAGGCAGAATATCATGTAAGGATCCGCTATTATTTTACCAGCTCATTTCAAAAAGATATGTAGCAAGCTGGACATGATGTAACTTCAATGATCAGCATTCACGGAGCATGTGGGTACAGTATCTGTAGCCTTTTGTTTCTGTTCTATGTTTACTGTTTCTGTAACAAATTTTTAAGGAAGCAACAGCGGAAGAGTATGCTGATTTTGGGGAGCAAGTGACCTTTTTAATCTTATAATTATATAAGGTTAAGGCTACATGTGCCAAGAGTGCAGGGGTATCAGACCTTGTAAAAAATTAGGTCATTATGGAAGTTAAAGAATAGTGTGATGATCTGTAAAAATATTAAAGAGACGGCTGTAAGTGACATATGCTAAGAGAACGTGAAAATACAAAAAAAAAGTATGTTAAAGTAGTTATCCAGGACTATTTAATTTCTTCTCCATGAGCTTAAGATCTAACAGGCAGGTGATTAATTAACTACCTGTCTGTTGTGCCCGTCACAAATTTTTACCGGCACAGAGCTGTCTGACACAGCTTCTGCCGGCGATTCATGACTTCAACTTATGTCATGTTGACAAAGAGGCAGCTCCTCTTCCACTCTGCTCTGTTGATGGGGCATTACCGCCATTGACAGCCAGCTCCCTTTCGCCTAGTGTTACGGTTGAGGACGCGGCTTGGCCACGATGACGTGGGGTGTGCGTCCAACGTCGTAATGGAATGTGGACCCACAGGACCACAGACGGAAACCCAGACCCTACCCGGGCTAGAGAAGGGCAGCGATCAGGGTCTGTGGCAGCTGAGCATGTGAGCAAGGTGGCAACATGCAGGACTAGACGACACCGCACAACTTCAGGTATGAAGAAACATAAAGTTTACTAAACAAAGTCACAGTACAAAGACAAGACATAACAACGCCAGGCTCCCGTACATCAAGGAAGGGCACACATCCCAGGTTAGCAGACGATGGCAGGAGATCATCACGGTTTGATGCAGTCCAGGGTCATCTGGCACTGGCATATCAGGAGAACCTCTCTCTCAGGCCTCAGGTGTAGCGCAGGCACAGCAGGAGAACATCAGACACCAACCTCGACAGACATCATCACAGGGTGGACCCAGTGGCGTATTATAATGAGGTCAATTTGGGCAGTTGCCCCGGGCCCAGTGGGGTTAAGGGGCCCACAGCCCAGGCCAGTAAATTGCCCCATTATAATCCGCCACCGCGCAGGGCCGGATTATAGGCAGGGCAGGCGGGGCTTCAGCCCCGGGGCCCCCACCACAAGAGCTTCTAAGGGGGCCCCCACCACATTCCTGCTGGCTGCTGCAATGGCACTCCATCTTCTCCCCACCTAAAAGTGAGTGACCGTGGGGGCGGCATTATGTGCTCTGCTACCAGCAGCATCTACAAGTAGCGTGAACGCTGATGCTGCTGGTAGCGTGCAAAGGCTTGTGATGAGATCACAGGAGGTAAGGTGTCAGGGCCCCCGATCATGTGACCCCTGTCTCCTCCCCTCCTGTGACCTCATCACAGGTCCTGTGCGCACAGCACTGAGAGCAGCCATGTATGTGGAGTGGGGCTCTGCGGGTGGAGGTCGGTGCTGGAGGCTCCATTATTCTCTATGTGGAGTGCGGCTCTGCGGGTGGAGGTCGGTGCTGGAGGCTCCATTATTCTCTATGTGGAGTGCGGCTCTGCGGGTGGAGGTCGGTGCTGGAGGCTCCATTATTCTCTATGTGGAGTGCGGCTCTGCAGGTGGAGGTCGGTGTCGGAGGCCCCATTATTCTCTATGTGGAGTGTGGCTCTGTGGGTGGAGGTCGGTGCCGGAGGCTCCATTATTCTCTATGTGGAGTGCGGCTCTGCGGGTGGAGGTCGGTGCCGGAGGCTCCATTATTCTCTATGTGGAGTGGGGCTCTGCGGGTGGAGGTCGGTGCTGGAGGCTCCATTATTCTCTATGTAGAGTGTGGCTCTGCGGGTGGAGGTCGGTGCTGGAGGCTCCATTATTCTCTATGTGGAGTGCGGCTCTGCGGGTGGAGGTCGGTGCTGGAGGCTCCATTATTCTCTATGTGGAGTGCGGCTCTGCGGGTGGAGGTCGGTGCTGGAAGCCCCATTATTCTCTATGTAGAGTGTGGCTCTACGATTCGTGACCCCCGTCACGTGACGAGGGGGGCCCACAGAGTCTGAACTGCCCCGGGCCCTGGCTACCCTTAATCCACCCCTGGGTGGACCCCAGGGAACCGACCGAACATCAGTACACAGGCAAGACACAGACAGCACAGGTCCAGGAACATTGGCACGGCAGCTCAGGGCATCGGCTGGACAGATCCTGGACTCACAGGCAGAGCTATCACTGGGAAACAAGGCTGGAGACTCCCCAGGAACACAGATGAGTCCATCCAGGAGCAAGAGCCAGACCGACTCTGGGACACAGGCAGGGAATCTGGACACAGGCAGGGCATCTGGCAGCAGTCATCAGGTTCCGGACATGAGACACGACCTCCAGGCACCAGACAGCGGTTGTCAGGCTCCAGGCACCAGACAGCGGTCGCCAGACTCCAGACATTGGACACGACCTCCAGGCACCACACAGCAGGCATCAGGCTCCAGGCACCACACAGCGAACACCAGACTCTGGACACCACCTCCAGGCACCAGACAGTGATCATCAGGTTCCAGGCACCAGACAGCGAACACCAGACTCCGGACATTGGACATGACCCCTAGGCACCAGACAGCGATCGTCAGGCTCCAGGCACCAGATGGCAATCACCAGACTCCGGACATCTGACCTAGGAAGGAACTCAAGTGGGATGGTGCAAGCACTGCAGGATTGGACCGGGGCTGGACGGAGCTAGCAACGCATAGTAGGCAGAGCACAGCATAGTCGACACTCAGCAGGAACACCGGACTCCATCTTCAACAGATGACAACAGGTTTATTCACACACAGGACACAGGTTACAGGAAACTCACAGTCACTAGGTACATGGTTCAAGACACAGAAGGACTTCAGTATTTTCACACAGCAGGAATCCACATTCAAGACAAGGACCTTGGTACCAACATATAGACAGGACAGGTCCAGGGACAAAAGACATCAGCTTTACTAGAACTGATCGCAGGCAGAGCAGGAGCTGAACACAAGGCAGACCAGGAGCAACATAGGGGACCAAACACACATGGCTAGGTTCAGGAACCTAATGTGAAGCTCTGGCCACACCCGACAGGAAAGAGGAACTTTATATAGGAGCTGCTTCTCAGCAATAGGCTGGGGACAGCAATTCAAGAGCACACACTGCCCCTAACAAAAGCAGGGAAGGTGTGGCCGCATGCAGCCTTAGCACAGACAGAAACAGTACAGCATGGCCAGCACAGGAACTGAGACCTAGGGCACCTGGCAGTGGCTGCAAGCCTGGACACATGTGGAAAGTCATGCACCAGCTGCAAAGGACCTCACAACCCACGGATAGCTTCCACAGCAGCAGCCAGGGACCGCACACACGGAGGGTCATGCAGCAGAGCAAGGACTCCAAAACACATGTACGGCTACACAGTAGAGTCGGGAACTGAGCAGCATCCATACAGGTAACAGACTACAGTATCCCAGCTGATTAGGGGGAAAGGAGCAAAGAGTTAAAGCAGAGACATGCAGAGTAACGCCAGAGAAACAAGGTACAAACACACCTGCGTTACACCTAGCTGAGCTTCCTGTGTTCCAGATGTTAGATATGCA
Source organism: Dendrobates tinctorius (assembly GCF_039654945.1). Classification (NCBI taxonomy): domain Eukaryota; kingdom Metazoa; phylum Chordata; class Amphibia; order Anura; family Dendrobatidae; genus Dendrobates; species Dendrobates tinctorius. The sequence goes on from NW_027361677.1 coordinate 16,080,859, forward strand.
AATTGCAACTTAAGAGTGGAAGAGGACTCAGACTCTAGTGCCACCTATAGTAGGTAATAATGCTAAAAGTTAGCCTTAACCCTTTAATAAGACATGCTACATGATCTAGGATAAAAGCCAAACCAGAATCTCTATTTGCAAAAATGTGTTTCTTTTTTGCCCCTCCTCAGTGCAAAGCATGAGATCTGATTTGGCTGTATGATAGGCCTCTGACTGGAGTCTAGGGAGTATTGTTTCTCCTTGTAGAGAGTGATATGCCTGGCATTCTAGTGTAAGGAAATTTATAGACCATCTGATACTCATTTTTTGTCCCACCTCAGTGCAAAGCATGAGCTCTTTTTTGGCTATATGAGATGCCTCTGACTGGGGTCTAGGGGGTAATGTTTCTCCTTGTGGAGAGTTACATATCTAACATGCTAGTGTAAAGAGAGTTATAGACGATGCAATACTCTTTTTTTGTTCCTCCTCAGTGCAAAGCGTGAGATCTGATTTTGATGTATGCGATGCCTCTGACTGGGGTCTAGAGGGTAATGTTTCTTCTTGTGGAGAGTGACATTCCTGACATGCTAGTGTAAGGAGACTTATAGACTATGCAATACTCGTTATTTTGTCCTTCCTCAGTGCACAGCATCAGATCTGATTTTGATGTATGAGAGGCCTCTGATTATGGTCTAGGGGGTAATATTACGGAGAGGGACATGCCTGACATGCTAGTGTAAGGAGACTTATAGACCATGCGATACTCTTCTGAAGAGACAATTTGCTAATTTAATTTCACAGTGGAGCATCGCATGGCCTTTAAGGCCTCTTTCACACATCAGGTTTTCGCCGTCAGGCGCGATCCGGCGCTTTTGACAGAAACCGGATCCGGCGAAATGCAATGCCGGATCCGGTTTCCCCCCCATTGACTTGCATTTGCGCCGGATCGCGCCGGATGGCCATGCGTTTCATCCGGTTTTCCCCGGATCCGGCAATGTGTCGCGATCCGGCGTCTGGAAAAAACGGCTACTGTAACGTTTTTTGTCTCCGGCGAAAAAGCCGGACACGCCGGATCCGGCGCGTCCGGCTTTTTCACACAATGAAAGCCTATGAGCGCCGCAATGCGCCTGATCCGGCGAAAGCCGGATCCGGTGGCCGGATCTGGTTTTTTTGGTCTGAGCATGCTCAGTAGCTCTGCCCACAAGACATATATAAAAGCAAGACAGTGGGACCCACAGCCACACCCAACATGCCACCCAAGAAAGCAACCAAGCGCAGCAGGAGAAGGCAGGAGACCACTGCAGCACCATCAGCACCACCACCACCCCAAATGGAGCAGCAAATGGAACATGCTGAGGAGGGGAGGCCAGCAGCAGATGAGAGACGGTAATTATCAAATCCCCCATTCCTCCAAACTAGGGCTATTGAATATCAAGATATTCATTGGCCCTTTGTTTCTCTTTATTCAACAGCCGCCCAATAGATGCAGCAGCAGCAGCAGCAGCAGCAATGGCAGCAGCTGGAACACCACCCACAGGCATGGAGTGTGGCCACCAGGAAGACAGCACATCATCTTCTGGGAGCCCTCCCTCGCATCGTCAGCGTTTGACGGTAAGTTTTTATTTCCAAAATCCATCATCTCTGTAATATATGTCTATTCATTGCCCTTTATTTCAAAACAGGATTCACAAGATGAAGAGGAGCTCCCAGAAGAAGAAGGAAGGGGTGGACAGACACTTGGAGTGGGCTCACAATTGGTAAGTTTTTTGCATCAAACGCAGAAGCACAACATCACACTACACACAACACATAGAAAACAATGTTCTGCAGACCACACACAGCAAACAAATGCCTACATCCAAAGACATAACATTTTTTGTTTTCTTCTCTAGTCTTCCCAATCTGGTGCTCGGCCAAGAGGTCCTCGCAGTGCCTCCCAGGGTCGTCGGCGACAGCAACGCGGCGGTCACCAGCGTGTAAGTATAAATATTTTTGCTTTGTTTTTTTGCACTTTTTATTTCATTTCTTTTGTGGAGGCTAATTATGTTATTTTTGTCTCTTTCTTTAACAGCCTTCACAGCGTGCTCCCGACTCTGACGGTGAGGATGGAGGACTCGATGTGGACCACCTCATCGATCTCGTCAGAGAAAGGGAGCCGCTCTGGAATATGGCTGACCGCCGCCACGCTGACCTTATCGTTACCCGACGACTCTGGGAGGAAATCTGTTCGCTCCTTGTGGGCCGCTGGGAGGACCTCGATGTTCGGGCCCAGATTAAAGAGCGTAAGTATATACAGTACCGGTTGCTTGATGTAAACCAGTGTTTCCCGAACTCCAGTCCTCGTGGTCCCCACGGATCATGTGTTCAGGATTTCTATTTACTATGGAAATCCTGAAAACATGACCCCTGGGGACCATGAGGACTGGAGTTTGTGAAACACTGATGTTGTATACTAACCACTCCTTTCTCGTTTCAGGGAACAGAATTGTGAATCGGTGGCGGTCTGTGAGGGATCGTTTCAAGAAGGAGTTCAATAAAGAGATGCGGGCCCCGAGTGGATCTGGAGGACGCAGGAGCAAGTACAAGTACGCACAAGCCCTGTCGTTCCTCTGGGAAACAATGGTCACTAGAAGGTAAATATTACACACCACATGTGAAAAAAAATGTTAGATGTAACTTTTTTTTTCAGCCAGGGCCATACCATGTCAGTATTTTAATTGTTTTTTTTTCTCTTTATTCCACAGCACGGTGAGCAGCACTCGGGAGCCTGCACGATTGGACCATTCTGAGGCGATCCCTGAGGAGACCGGCACCGAGGGACACTTCGACCGCCCCGGTACATCTGCACCTTCCCAGCCTTCCCACACATTCGACCCATCTGTCCCATCCACCAGCACAGGAGCATCGTGGCCGCCTACATTACATGAAGCTGCTGGTGAGAAGATCGCTTTCCCTTTACCCCACCCTTCTGCCCTTGCCACCTCTAGTACACCTGCGGGTACTGGGCGGCAGCGGCAGAGGGGTCAGGAAAAGAGTTATGCGCCAGAGTTCTTGCATCTGAATGCATCTTTCCAGAACTGTCTAAAAGTCTTGTCAGAGCAAATCTCCGCAGGCTTTCAGCAGATCAACTCCAGCATTCTGGAGGTGAAGACACTTCTGCAAACCATGCATTCAGAAGCAAGATCTTCGCCAAACCACACCTTTTTCAGGTCTGTTGTGGAGCGCATGGCAACACTATCTCCTACCCAGCAGATGCATGTAATGCATTCATGCCACGCTGCTCTCCAGCAGGTTACCTCCCAACCTCCACCTCCCACCACTGTAGTTCCTCCACCTGCACCCCCTCCAGCCACTTTCCATCCTCCCCCTCCTATTACATCTGCACCCCCTCCAGCCACTTTCCATCCTCCCCCTCCTATTACATCTGCACCCCCTCCAGCCACTTTCCATCCTCCCCCTCCTATTACATCTGCACCCCCTCCAGCCACTTTCCATCCTCCCCCTCCTATTACATACCAGCAACCTCACCAGTACCAGCAACCTTCCCAGTACCAGCAACCTCCCCAGTACCAGACATCTCCCCACTTCCAGCAACCTGCCCCGTACCAAACTTCTTCCCCGTACCAAACTCCTTCCCCGTACCAAACTCCATCCCCATACAACTTTCCATCAACATCACCTGCTCCTACAGTCCCTGCCCAACCCTCCACTCCACCGCCCACCACCTCTTCTGCCTCCCACATGTCCACCCATTCTGTAGCTTTTTTCACACCATCACCTCTAACTGTTCCTTCCCCACCACGATCCCAGTCCTCTCTCCACACTCCCATTGTCGAAGTGTCCCGCAGCCCCTCCAGCAGTATTTCCACCCCACACTACACCGAGTTATAATGTTTTTTTTGTAATAAAAATGCCCATTTGGTTGGTTTCAAACCTTTATTAAAAAAGTTTTTTTAACTTTAAAAACAGTTTACACAAAAAAAAATATTTTAAATAAAAGTTAAATTATTGTTTACACTGGTTGTCTGTCATTTCTTTCTGCGATGAAATATGTTTAAAAAAAAGGTTAAATACAGGGTATTTAAAAGGTAAAAAGGTATTCAAAACCAGATATATAACTGTGGGTAAATTTTAGCTTTTTGCCACAGTTGTGTTCCTGGTTGTGTTTGAAGCAAAGTATTTCACCTGAAAAGTTGTGTTTATTGTTGGTGATTTCCTAACAATGTACACAACTTTTGTTAAAAGGTGAAATACTTTGCATAAAACACAACCAGGTACACACCTGTGGCCTAAAGCTAAAAATAGTAAGACCATGACAAGATAGCCAACTTTGGTTGGCAAAGGTATATACTGTTGGTCCAGAAGGTACACAAGTTTGGTTAGGGCACAAATCTTTCACACTCTGTCATCCTGCCAGTGTACTCTGCCTTGAGGTGACATAAAGTATAGTGCAAAATTGTCCCTCATTACTGAAACCGTCACAGAACTTCTAGTGGTAATATTTCCAATGACAACATCCATCTTCGCCAGTAACTTGCTCTTCTCTCCAACCTGCACTTTCTCCTCTACAACCTGTCAAAGAAGGGCTGTAGGAACATGCTATATATAGTTTTCCAGTAGCCAATCCCGTTCGGAAGGCCACAAGGGTCAATTTTAAAAACCGGATCTGGCGTAATCCGTCGAAAAACGGATAGAAAAACGGATGAACCGGATGAGACGGATCCGGTTTTGTCTGTCAAGAACAAGACGGATCCGGCAGAAAACCGGATCCGGCACATCAGGTTTTACAAAACATTTGCCGGATCCGGCATTCCGGCACGACGCCGGATCGCGCCTGACGCCGAAAACCTGATGTGTGAAAGTAGCCTAAGTCTCCTTACACTGAAATTTCCAGCAATGTCACTCTTCACAAGGAAAAACGTTACTCCTTAGACTCCAGAAGAGAGAGCCGCTACCAGACTCCTCTGACTAATATTCAGGGAGAGTGAAAGGATTGAATATTGGAATTCAAATTAGCCAAAACTTTTATTCTTAGACAAAGGAGAGTCTGGCATCACTCATACACATTACATAGTCCACCGATCCCATTGATATCGGAGGCTTCAGCCAACTTTATTGGTGTTCATAGAATGACCAATCAGATTCTGAAAAACAAAATTATAGCTGTTGGATTTGCAAATTTTAGCCAATAAGCTCATGTTTCTCATAAGAGCAGTGGAAGAGGACTATGTTGATGTTGTGGGAGGCAGTGACCTGTCCATTCATATAGATGTGATGGGAAGTAGGGAATGGGAGAAAGTAGAATATAACACAGTGCACTCTTTGGGGACAAGGTATCAATCATTTAAGAATAATGAAGGATTATCATGATTATCAAGAACTGGACAATTTATTTTAGTTTTGACTCTGAATTTAAAAAATTTTTCCGCTACTCGACCAGTGTGATAAAAATGATGAAAACAACTAATTAATTGATTGCCTCTAGTTAACATTATGCTACTTCATCCATTTCATTTATCTTCAGGACTTGCAGTGATGGGTCAGTGATATGTCAGGGAACCATGAGTAATTCTGCAGGAATTAAGGATAAAACAGATGAATGTAAGCTTGTTAGTAAGAAAGAAACTGTTCTACTTATTTTTCTTAGACATCATTATAATCAACCATGCCGGCACCATGTCACTATTAATCCCTGTTTCACATTGAAGGATACCTTAAAGGGGCATTTCAACAGTTTAATATTAATGATCTATACTTGGGATTGATCCTAAATATCAGATCTACAGAAAACCCCACGATCGATTGATTAAAGGTGCAATAGCGCAGTGTAAATAATACAGCGCCGTACCTCAGGTAGTGGCTGTGAATGGTACTGCAAGCTTTTTTCTATATTTTAGTGGTGAAAAAAAATTTGAAGTTTGCAAAAAAAAATGTTGGGGAGTTGTCGACTTTTTTCCAAGACTTGTAACATTTTATTTTTCTTCTGCGAGACATGTGTGACGGCTTGTTTTTTGAGGGTCGAGAAGTCGTTTTTATTAGTATCATTTTAGGATAGATGTGACTTTTTGATCTCTTGTTGCAGGATTTTTTTGTAGAATTGTGGCGGCCAAAAAAAAAGTAATTTTGACATTCTTGAATGTTTTCCGTTTACAGTGTTTACTGATTGGTTTAATTGTTCATATATTTTTATAGATAAGACTTTTCTGGATGTAGCAATACCAAATATGTGTTTGCTTTTTTAAGATTTTTATTTTCACTGTGGGAAAGAGGTTGATTTGAACGTTTAGTTATTTTTTTTCATACTTTTAATACTTTTTTTTTTTACTTTTCACTGATTTTTTAGCCTTCTTTGGTGGCTTGAAGATGTGATCATCCGATCGCTTGTGCTATATAAAGCGAAGCTTCAGCCTCAGAAGTCCTGATGAAGAGAACCATATTTCGAGGTCATTTTTACCACAGAGTGTACACTGTAAGAACAATCCCCCCCCCAAAAAAAAAGTCAGAATTGCATTTTTTTCACAATTTCTCCACACTTCAAAATTTTTTACTTCCATTTGTTAGGTGGCAGGATCTTCCCACTGCTACATGGGATACAGGATGGATCCTAAGCCTTGTGGTCTCCTATTCAGGTCCAACTGCTGAGACTGTTGCTCAGCACAGGCCTCAATCCTGGTGTCTTGCTCAAGTCCATGCCATAAGTTTGGCTACTGTTGACTCTCCAGCTAAGCCTTTAGCAACCAGTGGCATACAGGTGGAGTCTTGCGCTCTGGAGGCTAAGTCCAGAGATCACTTTACTGAGCATGTCCGTGATGTGGCGTCTTCCTATTGTAGGTCGAATGTCAGCTGCTCTGGTGATGTGGCAGCTCCGGATTGGTCCACGGGCAAGGTCCTGTCACGCTCCCTGAGGAAGGAGTAACTCTCCAAAATGTGCATCGGGGTGGCTGATTGACCACATGTGACCCTGCTGCTGTACTTTGCAAGGTATATCCCACATATTTATTATGTGTATATATGCTTTTTTTCTTGATCTTGCAGCAAGTATAGGGCATGTGCAATATTGCTTCTACTATGATGTAAGGGGTCTTGTCCTGCCTTACATATTTTCTGTGCAGGCTTTACTCTGTATTTGTACAGCTTTATTTCCATTGATGTGTGTCTCCCACCCTTTGTGCATGGGTGCTGATGTCGTTCCCATTTCTGGTTCCCTGCTTTTATCATTGTCCTGGTATAAATAAAGATTTTGTTTATTTTCTCTACCTTTTTGGACTTTATGACTGCTTGGTGGTGGTTTTGGTTTCTATTATAGAATTTGCAGTTGGTACTATTAGTCCATATGTATACCATGAGTGATATATACTATACACTAATCTTCTTATTGATTGAATTTTCATCACTCAGTGGGTATACCATGCTTGCTCTCTTGTTTTGGTGCCGTCTGGACATGAGCCTGACGTATGAAAGACTCTCAGAGGCGCACGCCGATGCACTGGTATCGTTTGTGTGTGGAGACTATACTCGTACCACTGTCTGCATGTGCTATTCATCCGTTGAGTCTGGGACTGAACTTGTAGGTAGGCAGCTAGCGTCAGTGGGGGAAATTAGGCACTTGGCATTGCATCTGGAGTTCGCAGAGCATGTCCAACCCATAGTTAGGGCTCCATGCTCAGCACCTGTTTCGTGACCGTGTGCTACTGACACGGTTCTGTTGCAGTGCGGGTTCAGTCCACATGCTTTGTCCTGTGACGGATAACAGGACTTGGCACTTAGCTCTCGTTTGTACCGTTCCTCTCTGTGGAGTAACAGAGCTTGGAACTTCTGCATTTTGTTCATACGGAGTGGTGTTAACTCTGTGTGTACGCCGTGTGCACCGCCATTGTTCACACTAGCAGCAGTTTCACAACTCTGCACGGTGGACCCCGGGTTGCGATTGCTCTTTATGATTTATTTTAATTTAGTGCTATCCGCCAACCCTAACACCGGTAAGGACATTATGTGATAAAATACCTTGTGTCTTTCAAAAATACAACTCATCCAGCAAAAAAAGAACGTCCTCATGTGGACAGAAAAATAAGGGGAAGCAAAGGAGGAAAAAAACTGGCCTCGTCGTGAAGGGGTTACACCCAACGTTATAAGTCAGTAGGATCCATAAGAATCTCCTAGGTTCTGTTGCTCAATAGACGTCAATCGCTCCTGATATTATTCCTACATACAAACATTTAAAGCTCCCTAATCGAGACATGTAGGCACTAGTGATGAACGAGCATGCTCGGTAATGCTCGGTGCTCACCCGAGCACCGAGCATTTCCGGGATTGTTCGGCGGGAGCATGTTTTGGCACTCTTTAGAGCTCCAATCAACATGCAGGGATTGTCTGCCACGCACTGCAATGCCGCAGCCATGTTGGTTGTGGCATCACAGTGATTAGCTATATCAGATTTGGTGCCGCCCTGCTCGGCACAGTCAGCTCCGGACTCAGGCAGTGTAGGGAGAGTTTCTGCTGAGATAGGGAGAGATTTGTGATTTTATTAGTGTGGGTTTACCATTGTTGAGTCCACATATGCAGCTAAACCAACAGTCCCTCTAATGACTAATTACGGGACATTTTATATATATATATATATATATATATATATATATATATATATATATATAAAAGCAGCACCAAAATAGTAGTGGCGTGAATGGTTTAATAGCCTAGTGGCATGGCAATGTTTCGGATATGGCAATCCTTTCTCAAAGGATTGCCATATCAGAAATGTTGCCACGCCACTAGGCTATAAAACAGATCACACCACTACTATTTTGGTGCTGCTTTTTTTTTTCTATTATCTAAGGACATTAAGGTGTCTGGAGAAGCGTGCACTGCTCTAAAGTATTTTGTGCTGTTCCTATTTTTTACACATATATATATATCAGTACTAGGTAGGCAGGCAGTGTATGTGGCTATATAAACAGCTCTAGCAAAAATTAAGAGACCACCACATCAAAACCGTCATGGGCAGCCCATTCTCCAGACCTCAGCCCCATTGAAAACCTCTGAAATGTAATCAAGAGGATGATGGATAGTCACAAGCCATCAAACAAAGAAGAGCTGCTTACATTTTTGCGCCAGGAGCAGTGTGAAAGACTGGTGGAAAGCATGCCAAGACACATGAAAGCTGTGATTAACAATCATGGTTATTTCACAAAATATTGATTTCTGAACTCTTCCTGAGTTAAAACATTAGTATTGCTGTTTCTAAATGATTATGAACTTTGCTTTATTTGAAGTCTGAAAGCACTACTTATTTTATTTAATTTTGACCGTTTCTCATTTTTAGAAAAAAAAATACATAATTTATTGCTTGGAAATTCGAAAACATGTTGTCAGTAGTTTAAAGAATGAAAGAGCAATTTCCATTTTAATCAAAAAATATAAAGAGAAAAATCAGACAAACTGAACATTTTGAAGTGCTAGGAATGCAGGCAGTGTAAGTGGGTATATCGTTATCAGTGCTAGGTAGGCTGGCATTGTATGTGGCTATATATATAAATCAGTACTAGGCACCAGGCAATGTATGTGGGTCCATAGATATTAGTGCTAGGCAGGCAGGCATTGTATGTGGCATACTTCATTGCCTACAGCAAGAGGGGCCATCCCATTACTGTCTGCTGCTGCCTATTACAGATATTGACCATGTATACATAGCCCCAGGCATCAGTGGGCAGGAATAATTTGTTTTTGCATTTTAATCTTGAATTTTTTATTTAAAAGCAGTCCAAAGCGTACTTGTTAGGCGTTGAGTTCCTGCCACCGCACAGGGGGAATCTCGAGCCATGTCCTCTGCTGTCTTCCATTCTTCTGCAGCCACAGAGGTTCCTGCTCAGCAGAGACATTGGTCCCAGCGTCTTGCTCAGGCTAATGCTATGCGTCTGGTTGCTGCTGCCGCCGCCGCAGGTTCAGCTATAGCATCCAGCATTAGTCAGCAGCGAGCAGATGCTCCTGGGACTAAGTCCTGCTTTTCTCCATCTGAGCATGCCCATGAGATGACTGCTCATTGGTGGTCAGAGGTCACATGCCCAGGTCCTCAAGCAGCTCAGATTGGGCCATCAGCAAGGTCCAGGAAGGCTGCAGTTTTAAAAGGATTGCATGGCCGCACTGCCGTGCGCTAGTATAGACCATGTGGAATAAGTGTTGTATGTACATATGAATGTCTCTGGTGACTGACTCATTATGAAACCCCTACCCTGGGTATGCATGTGTTGTTCAGCTTTGCCAGGTAGTGCCTAGGCTGATAGTGCAGGTAGGAGGCGGAGTCAGGGCCTAGCTTCAGCGCCAAGTAGTGGCTTTGCCTGTACGCCACTTTGCACTTGGTCTGCACTCCACAGTAGCCAGCATCTATTAGTGGTGTTCGCAGGTGCAATGCCGCGTGCTTAGTGGGTCTAGAGGGACTCTAACCCTGTGTCTTTGGGGCAGAGTTCTGTGACTGTACACTAGCGATCTCTTTGCCGAGCTCTGTGAGCTTTAACAGGTTCTGTGAAGCAACAGAGTCCGCCTCTGTACACACCGGGTGACGTTAACCCTCGTGTGTTCTTCTATTATACCGCCATATAGCATCCGCCATTACCGGGCAGCAGGTAACATCCCTGCACGGTGGATCCCGGGCTGCGAACGCACATTATTACTACCTCCTTATTGTTTGGTGTGTTCCGCCAGCCCTAACAACACTTTTTTTTCCTTTTGCTTGTTGGCACTTTTGAATACAGTCAGATCCTTTTCATAGTACAGCGTCAAAATACAGTGATTTTAAACAGGGGTTTGGTCGTCACACTGATCACATCGGAGTGTGCATAAAATTCTGCCATTTTTGTGGTAGTGTAAAATTTTTTTGGAGTGTCTTATACAAGTTCTTGACACCAATTTGCTTAAAAAAAATATTTACCTACAGGCCAGATATTTTCAAGTGGGGTATCTGCGTCACAGGCATCACATAACATTGCGCTCAAAATAGTGCCATTCCAGCCCTCCATTTAATTTTTTTGCTGTGTCATAGCCAACTTATTGACACAATTTTGCTGCAAACAAAAAAATACAGGCCAGATAATTTCAAGTCTGGTAACTACGTCACACGCATCAGCTATCTATGGGGAACAAATTGGGGCATTTTTTGGGCTCCATTGAACTTTTTTTCTGTCTCTTAGCCTAGTTATTCACACTCTTTTGCTGTTTCAAAAAAAAAAAATACAGGCCAGATAATTTCAAGTCTGGTGTCTATGTCACACACATCAGCTACCTGTGGGGTAAAAAATTGGGGCATTTCTGGGCTCCATTGAACTGTTTTTGCTGTGTCTTAGCCTAGTTATTCACACTCTTTTGCTGTTTTCCAAAAAATGAAGGCCAGATAATTTCAAGTCTGATATCTCCGTCACAGGCCTCACCTATCTGTTAGATAAAATTTGGGGCATTTTTTGTGCTTCATTGTCCTTTTTTTGCTGTGTCTTAGTCTAGTTAATGACATCAGTGTGCTTACAAAAAAAAGGTGTTAGGCTAGTTTCACATTTGCGCTTTTGAGCGCAGCGACGGCCTAAGCAGGGCCGCCGCTTAGCCCCGCCCCCTGCCGCGCCTCTCCCGGTAGCTCCGCCTACCGGCGCATGACGCTGCATGTGTCCTGCGTCCCCTATCTTTATCACTGGGGGCGCAGGCCGTGCGCAGTATGCTTTGGCGGCGCATGCGTCCTTTTCACGGTGCGCCGAGCGCAACCAAACTGCAGCAGGTTGCGTTTGGCGCTGGTCGGAACATCGTGAAAAGGATGCATGCGCCTTACCTACAGGTCAGATATTTTAAACTGTGGTTTTCCCGCACATGGATCACATATAAGTTCGCTCCAAAATCAGTCATTCTTAGTGAATGTGCAAAAAATTGTTGTCCATTTAAAATAGGCAAGGTGCGTGGCAAGGGATGGGGAAGTGGACGTGATGGTGAATGCAGAGGATGAGGCCGAGGATGTGGGCAAGCTAAAGTTGGGTCACAACAAACACCCACATCTTCTTGCTCAACCTTCCTGTCACAATTACTAGGGGACCGCTGCAGCACACCACTATTGAACCAAGAGCAATGTCAAAAGGTTGTTGGTTGGATATCAGATAATGTTTCCAGTCGCTTTGCCGCCACCACCCCCACTAGCCTGTCTTCCACACAGTCAAATCTCAGTAGTCATGTATCTGGACTGCATATTCCTCACTCTGATCCTCCTTCTTCCCACCATGCAGAGTGCCAGAAAACTGATCCAACACTTGAACACTCCGAAGAGCTGTTCACTTTTTTATTTAGAGATTCGGGCCTCTCTCCCGATGCACTTGAAGTGGAGCAAGAGGAGATCGCATGTAGCGATGCCCAAATTTTTGAGCAGCCACGTTCACACGAAGGTGACGGTGGGAGCGTGTCAAAAGAGGTGGACGATGATGAGACACGATTGCCAGAAAGTCAGGAGGCGGACCAGGGTGCGGAAGTGGAAGAGGAGGTAGTGGATGATATAGTAACTGACCCAACCTCGTCGGAGGACATGCAGAGTGAGAACAGCAGCACATAGATGGAGGGAGGCATAGCACCCAAAGAGGCAGGAAGAAGCACTGTGGTGGCTGCAGACAGAAAATAGGAAACTTTTCGCTGTAACACCAACACGACAGAAGTTGCCAGGACAAGTGTTAGGTCCTTCCGAGTCTGGTTGGTTTTTAAAGACTAACGATAACCCCAAACAGGCCATTTGAACCACCTGCCATGCCCGCATCAGCAGTGGTAGCAAAACTACCAACCTGACCATCACCAGTATGATCAGGCACATGGCCCAGGAACACTTTGTGCTGACGACACCACTGCTTCTTCCACTGTTGTACATGGAAGCCAATCCCCTGTCCATGGTGCCTGCGAAGATGCCTCCTGCCTTGCACCTGTCATTGCACACATTCAACTAGCACTATCATCAAACACGTCCACGTCCTTGTCCCAGCCTAGCGTTCAGTTGATCATACCCCAGTCCTTGGAACGTGAGCAGAAATACGCTGCCTACTCCCCACAGGCCTCCCTACTAAATTCACATATTTGTTGTCTACTTGCACTTGAAATGTTGCCTTTAAGGCTCGTGGAGACGGAAGCTTTCCGCAACCTGATGGTGGCGGCCGTCCCAAGGTACTTGGTCCCCAGCCGCCAACATTTTTTCCGGTGTGCCGTCCCACATTACATAAGCACGTTTCCCACAACATTAGCCATACCCTCAACAATGCTGTTACTGGGAAAGTCCACCTAACCACGGACATATTGACAAGTGCTTGTGTGCAGGGATGGTACATCTCACTGACGGCACACTGGGTTAACATAGTGGAAGCCGGGACTCAGTCGGACCTTGGGATAGGACACATCCTCCTGACGTCGAGGATTGCGGGCACTACATCAATCAGTCTACAGCTTCTGCACCTCCTCCTCCTCTTCAGACTCCATCTCCGAAATGACCACATCAGTCACAAGCTGGAAGCACTGCAGCACTGCCTCAGCCAAGCGGCAACAGGCTGTGCTGAAGCTAATATGGTTAGGTGACAAATTGCACAATGCTGAAGAGTTGTGGACAGCTCTGAAAGAGCAGGCAGATCTGTGGCTGACACTGCTGAACCTACAGCCAGGCATGGTTGTGTGTGACAATGGCCGAAACCTGGTGGTGGCTCTGAGGCGAGGCGAGTTCACACACGTACCATGCCTGGCCCATGTGCTTAACCTCGTGGTTCAGCAGTTTCTCAAAACCTACACAGAGCTGCCGGATCTGCTTGGGAAAGTACGCTGCCTGTCTGCCCATATTAGAAAGTCAGTTACAGTTTCCGCCGCCCTTGCTATGCTTCAGCAGCATTTGCAGATTTCCGGCTCTCCGACTGTTGTGTGATGTCCCCACGCATTGGAACTCTACATTGCATATGTTGGAAAGAATTTGTGAGGAGAAGAGGGCAGTTGTTGACTACCAGTATCACCAAGGCCGTTGGTATTCAGTTCAGACTCCACACATAACACCTCAGGAGTGGACATGGATGTCAGACATATCCTCCAAAACTTTCAGGAATCCACCAAGATGGTGAGCGGCGATGACGTGGGGTACTATCACAAGGAGTGCAAAGTATTGGAAGATGCTGAGGGAGTACCTTGCTGACCGTACCAATGTCCTTCGTGATTCCTCTGTGTCTTATAATTATTGGTTATCCTAGCTGGACACGTGGCATGAACTGGCTCTCTACGCCTTTCCAGGTCCTGGCCTGCCCTTCTGATAGCGTTTGGTCAGAGCGTGTTTTTAGTGTCGCTGGTGGAATTATAACTGATAAGCGCGTTCGCCTGTCAACTGAAAATGCTGACAGGCTGACTCTTATAAAAATGACCAAGGGCTGGATTGGGGCAGACTTCTCTACACCACTGAATGATAACAATGAAATATAACCTCAATCCAGTGTCATTTTTTGGGAGGTATATTCCCATGCACCTCTTCACACACACATTCTTCCTGAATTTGGCTATTTGCTGTTATCCTCCTGCTTCTCCTCATCCTCATCAGCCACCAGCACTAGATTACCATGGTGACCGTGGTCTATGATGCAACAACCATGTTATTGTGTTAAAAGGGTGTTTTTGATGCACGTAAAAAAAGTTTACATAGTATGTTAATGTGTACCCACCAGGGGAAATGTTTGTCAGTCAATACACTTAGTGCATGAGCATTACAAACATAGGAGACCCACTCCATTAAATTGGGAAAAGACTTTTAGTAGGCCATCCTCTACATCTAGGTGGACCCAGGCAACTATAGGCCGGTGAGTCTGACTTCTATAGCAGGAAAGATCTTTGAACAAATTATTAAACAACATGTATGTCAATACCTGGATAAGAATGAAGTGATTAAACAGAGTCAGCATGGGTTTGTAACTAATAAGTCATGTCAGACTAACTTAATTTCCTTCTATGACGGAATCACTGATTGGGCGGATCAAGGAAATGCTGTAGATATAGTATATCTTGACTTCAGCAAAGCATTTGACAAAGTCTCTCATACAATCCTTATTGAAAAAATGACTAAGTATGGAATGGACAAGGCAACTGTTAGGTGGATTCATAACTGGCTTAGTGATCGGACCCAAAGAGTGGTCGCAAATGGCTGCACATCCAGTTGGAAGAATGTCTCAAGTGGGGTACCACAGGCCTCTGTCCTGGGCCCTGTATTGTTCAACATCTTTATCAACGATTTAGATGAAGGAATTGAGGGTAAACTGATTAAATTTTCTGATGACACAAAGCTAGGAGGGATAGCTAATACTAGAGAAGAGAGAGAGGATTCAAAAAGATATAAATAAACTGGAGAAGTGGGCAGCAACTAACAGAATGGTTTTTAACAGGGAAAAATGCAAAATACTACATCTGGGCAATAAAAATGAAAAAAGCATATACAGAATGGGAGGAATAGCAACAGCACATGTGAAAAAGACTTGGGTATACTAATAGATTACAGACTGAATATGAGTCAACAGTGTGATGCAGCAGCAAAAAAGGCAAATGCAATTCTAGGATGTATTAACAGAAGCATACAGTCTAGATCACGTGAAGTCATTATTTCCCTCTACTCCTCTTTGGTCAGACCTCATCTGGAATATTGTGTCCAGTTTTGGGCACCACATTTTAAAAAAGACATCAACAAACTGGAGCAAGTTCAGAAAGGAGCAACCAGAATGGTGACCGGTCTACAAACCCTGTCTTATGAGGAAAGGTTGCAGGATTTGGGATTGTTTAGTTTGCAAAAGAGAAGACTGAGAGGAGACTTAATAGCTGTCTACAAATATCTAAAGGGCTGTCACATTGTAGAAGGATCAACTTTATTCTCATTTGCACAAGGATAGACTAGAAGCAATGGGATGAAACTGAATGGGAGGTGACACAGATTAGAGATTAGAAAAAAACTTTTTGACAGTTAGAGTGATCAATGAGTGGAACAAGCTGCCACGAGAAGTGGTGAGTTCTCCTTCAATGGAAGTCTTCAATCAGAGGCTGGACAGACATCTGACTGGGATGATTTAGCGAATTCTGCTTTGAGCAGGGGGTTGGACCAGATGGCCCAGGAGGTCCCTTCCAACTCTACGATTCTATGATTCTATGATTCTTCAGACACCACCACTAGATCACCAGGGTGAACGTATTCCCTGATGCAACAGCCACGTTATTGTTTTCAAGGTTGTTTATGACGCCCTTAAAAAATAGTTTACGCAGTATGTTGATGTGTTCCCGCCAGGGGGAAATGTTTGTCAGCTCATACACTTAGTGTATGGGCATTACGAGTGTAGGAGACCCGCTCCTTTGTAATGGGAACAGATTTTCAGGAGGCCCTCCTCCATGTCTATTCCAAAGGGTATTGGGGTGCATCCAAATTTATGGCAGGCATTGCATTCACTGCATAGGCAAACAGTATGGGAGACCCACTTCCAAATAATGTGAACTTTGTTGGTTGGTCAGCTTCAACAATGAAATTCTCCATTGCCAGTTGTTCAGCCTCAACACTGAAATTCTCCACTGCTGGTTCTTCAGGCTCAACACTGCAATGCTCCACTGCCAGGTCTTCAACCTCAACACTGCAATTCTCCACTGCCATGTCTTCAGCCTCTACACTGCAATTCTCCACTGCTGGTTCTTTAGGCTCAACACTGCAACGCTCCACTGCCGGGTGTTCAGCCTCAACACTTAAATGCTCCACTACCGGGTCTTCAGCCTCAACTATACAATACTTCAATGCCCGGTGTTCAGCCTCAACACTTAAATGTTCCACTGTTGGGTGTTTAGCCTCGACATTTAAATGCTCCACTGCCGGGTCCACCCTCAAAACTGCAATGCTCCACTGCTGGGTGTTCAGCCTCATCATTGCAATGCTCGACTGCTGGTTCTTTAGGCTCCTCACTGCAATTCTCCACCGCTGGTTCTTCAGGCTCAACACTGCAATGCTCCACTGCCGGGTGTTCAGCCTTAACACTGCACTGCTGGGTGTTCAGCCTCATCATTGCAATGCTGCACTGCTGGTTCTTCAGGCTCAATACTGCAATGCTCCACTGCTGGGTGTTCAGCCTCCTCACTGCACTGCTCTACTGCTGGTTCTCCAGGCTCAACACTGCAATGCTCCGCTGCTGGTTCTTCAGGCTCAATACTGCAATGCTCTACTGCTGGTTCTTCAGGCTCAATACTGCAATGCTCCAATGCAGGTTCTTTAGCCTCAACATTTGAATTCACTTCATGGGCAAACATTATGGGAACTTTGGTTTCATGTGGACATCCAGTACGTCGGTTCAAAGGGTTATTGGGGAGCGTGTAACTTTGGAGCAAGGAAGGCCTTGCATTTAATGCATAGACTAACAGTATGGCAGTACCAAATAAATAAGAATGGGAACTTTGGTTTCATGTGGCCATCCAGGACGTCTGTACAATGAGTTATTGGGGTGCGTCCAAATTTGGGGCAGGCCTGGTATTCAATGTATAGGCAATAACAGTATAGGAGACCCACTGTTTAATAATGGGAACAACAAAGCATAGCCAGCTGATAGCTCTCTAAAAATTGTGATGACAAACTGCTGTCCCTTTAAGAAGATTAAAGTCCGCCTGGTGGCCCTCCTCCTTTAACAGTCCCTCCTTCATAAATGAAACAGGATGTGTCTGATGATGTGTCACACATCACATGGCCACCTAAGGTTGTAAAATGTTAAAATGACATTTCCCAGTGAATGCATTTGTCTTGGTTGAAAGCAATGCTAAAGTTAAAAAATGCATCAAAAATGCTTCGTGTGAACATAGCCCAAGTGGTGGAGGAACATTTTTGTTTTGGGTTATTTATTTTGCCTTAAATACAATTCATTACCCTGGAAAGGATGTGTTAGGGACGGCAGAAAGCGCTAAATAATAGATAATAAGTGCGTTCGCCGCCCGGGGTCCACCGTGCAGAAGGTGTTACACTGCTGCAATGTAATGGCAGACACGCTATATGGCGGTATAACGCACGCTGGTTGAACATCACCCGCAGTGCGCGGGGTGGTCTCTGTTCCTTCACAGAAACGCCGAAGGGTTAAATACAAAGGCTGAGCCTGTTGACGTCACAGGACTCAGTGGAACGCACGGTATATGGTCACAGGACTTGGCCCAAGACACAGAGTCCGCGTCCTTCTAGACCTACCGTGCATGTGGCGTCGCAACCGCAGATGCCAAGAAGTACTGCTGATTGTAGCGTGGCAACATACACTGCCGCTATACAACAATACCCGGTAGCAGGCGCACTGTCGGACGCTAGCACTGTGGAGAATGCGTATTGTGGCCTGTAGCTTGCCACTGACTGGCGCTGGCTCTAACACTAGTTCCCTAACCACACTCATAATATCAGAGGGAGGGGAATCTTAATGAGTCATTTGCAAGTCCATACATCCGTCATCATTCACACAGTTAGCAACTAGAGTCTATACTATCGCATGGCCGAGCGGCCATGTGATCCTTTTGTAGCCAGGACCTTCCGGAAGCATCCAGATCCCTGAGATCGACCAATCAGATCTGGAGAAGGACCTATGCATGTGACTCCTGATCTCCAACGGGAGATCGTCTCGTGAGCATGCTCAGTGGAGCGACGGAAGGACTTAGCTTATGGAGAGGTTTGCTGCTGAGCAGCCTGCATTGCTATTGCTGGCCCAAAGGTGGCAGCAGCAGCCAGACCCACAGAACAGGTCTGGGCACAGCATCGGGAACGACGGGGCTGCTGAGCAAGCTCCTCTGCTGTCAATGGAGAATGAGAGACCGCAGAATGTGAGGCTCTGGATTCCTGCTGTGCAGCTGCAGGAACCAACGCCTAACATTACCCCCCCCTCCTAGGGCCCTCTACCCCCTGAGCCTTCCAATCCACCAAATAGTTTTTTGCCACGCACCACCCTACGTCCCACAATGGCATTGACCTCAGACTCGTCCGACGACAAGTCTGATGTCCCGGCAGATGACTCAGAAAACCTGGACATGTGGACAGGTTTGAGAAGGGACACGTGGAAGGCGTCAGAGATGGCCAAGTGTGGTGGAAGAGCCAGACGATAGACCACCAAGCTGATCTGCTCAAGGATTTTGAAGGGAACAATGTATCGCCGCGCAAACTTGGTGGACTCGACCCGCAGCCTGATATTTCGGGCAGAGAGCCACACTAAGTCGCCAGGGGCAAAAGTTGGAGCGGGGCGCCGATGTGTTGGCAGGTGCCTTAATTCTCTCCTTAGAGGGTAGAATGGCATGAGGGGCGTGATCCAAAATGTCGCGAACCTCCATTGCCCGGTCTGCCACCGGCATGGGATACAGTAACCCAACCGGCCTCTGCTTAGAAGAACTGTTCTGAGCACAAGAGGCGCATGCCTGAATGTATTCTCTAGTGTCCCGAGCCCTGTGTGGTCACCAATAAGACCTTGCCAGGAGTTCTGTGGTCTGCTTGTAGCCAAAGTGACCACCCACCCTGGACTCGTGTGCCAACGCGAGAACCTTGGGCCGCAGGTGAGGAGGGACAAAGGTCTTGCCCGGCGGCACTGACTCGAGGGTGACCGGAGCCACGGTCCTCAGATTCTCAGTGGGGGGCGCAGAAAGATCCACGGGCACCTCCGCAGAGGCTACTTGGATGCTACCCCCCATGCACCTTCCCACACAGTCTTTGCTCCATCACAGTAATCTCCCCGAGGACCACTCTATATGAGGGGAATGGCAACGGAGCCAGGGAACCCTGAGGAGCACCTGGTCGATGCCCTCTGGCGTAATGAGCAGGGACAGCATCTCATGGTGAGATGGTGGAATTGAGAGCTTAAGGGGTGCTGTCTGGTGGGTAATCTGGGAAGATAAGGTCGAACCATTGACCACCCTGATGGGCACGGGGTGAGGAAGTGGCACCAACGGGATTGCGTGCTGTTGGGCGAAGGCTGTTGACATAAAGTTCCCTTCTGCCCCAGAGTCCACCGTGACCTCTACCTCCCAGGAGGACGCACCGCTATCTAAAGTCCCTCGGAATGCCGTTTTGGGAGAGAAGGTCTCCATAGCAAATAGGCCCCCCCAATTACCACAGGATGCGATTGTTTTTTCAACCTCTGCGGACACCTGTTAGCCAGGTAACCAGACTGTAGACACTGGTAACAGCGTATGGAGCTTTGTGCCGGACGCGGCTTGGGACCAGTGCCGGACACATCCATGGGCTCTGGAGGTAAACTCTCCAACTCGAGTGGTTCAAGAGGTTCAGAGAGGTTAGGAGCCAAGCTAACCTTCCGTCTGGATTGAGCACGCTCCAGCCCGCGCTCTGAAAAAACGGAGATCAATGCGGGTGGAAATGGCAATCAGCTTTTCCAGACTTACGGGAACCTCCATGGTGGATAGAGCATCCTTAACATGCTCCACCAAACCTCTCCAGAACAAAGGGACGAGGGTATTATCAGGCCACTCCAGCTCGGAAGCCAGTGTCCGGAACGGATGGTGTACTGGCTGACCGACAGGGATCCCTGTGTTAATGCAAGTAACTGGAGAGAGGTGTCGTGTGTGACCCGGGGCCCCAAAAAGACCTGCTTTAGTGACTTTAGAAACTGAGCAGCGCTCAGAACCATGTGGTCATCATGCTCCCACAGTGGTGTGGCCCATTCTAACACCCTGCCCGACAGAAGGGAGACGATAAACCCCACCTTAGTCCACTCTGTAGGGAATCATGCAGCCAGTAACTCGAGCTGGATAGAGCACTGGCTAACGAAACCCCTACAGATGGCGCTGCCCCCAGAAAACTTATCGGGCAATTGGAGGCGGATATTGTCAGCTCGGGCATGGATGTGGCCCCATGCGATACAGCCTCTGCGACTGGACAGCAGCTGCTGCAGCATTCGTAGCTGAGGTGGCACTCTCGAGGGCCGCCAACCTGTACTCCAGCTGCTGCTGGTCCGCAATTACTAGCCAGACCCTGGCGCTAGTATAATGTTAGGGACGGCGGAATGCACTAAATAATAAATAATAAGTGCGTTCACTGCCTGGGGTCCACCATGCAGAAGGTGTTATACTGCTGCTATGTAATGGCAGACATGTTATATGGCGGTATAACGCACGCGGGTTGAACATCACCCGTAGTGCGCGGGACGGTGTCTATTCCTTCACAGAGACGCCGAAGCGTTAAATACAAAGGCTGAGCCTGTTGACGTCACAGGAATGCATGCACGGTATATGGTCACAGGACTTGGCCCAAGACAGAGTCCGCGTCCATCTAGACCTACCGTGCGTGCGGCGTCGCACCCGTGGACGCTGAGAAGTACTGCAGACTGCAGCGCGGCGACAGACACTGCCGCTACACGACAATGCCCGGTAGCAGGCGCACTGTTGGACACTAGCACTGTGGAGGATGCGTATTGTGGCCTGTAGCTTGCCACTGACTGGCGCTGACTCTAACACTAGTTCCCTAACCACACTCGTAATATCAGAGGGAGGGGAATCTTAATGAGTCATTTGCAAGTCCATACATCCGTCATCATTCACACAGTTAGCAACTAGAGTCTATACTAGCGCATGGCCGAGTGGCCATGCGAACCTTTTATAGCCAGGACCTTCCGGAAGCTTCCAGATCCCTGAGATGGACCAATCAGATCTGGAGAAGGACCTGTGCATGTGACTTCCGATCTCCAACGGGAGATCGCGTCGTGAGCATGCTCAGTGGAGCGACGGAAGGACTTAGCCTCTGGAGAGGTTTGCTGCTGAGCAGCCTGCATTGCTATTGCTGGCCCAAAGGTAGCAGCAGCAGCCAGACCCACAGAGCAGGTCTGGGCAGAGCATCGGGAAAGACGGGGCTGCTGAGCAAGCTCCTCTGCGGTTGATGGAGAATGAGAGACCGCAGAATGTGAGGCTCTGGATTCCTGCTGTGCTGCTGCAGGAACCCAACGCCTAACAGGATGTTTCTTAACATATTTCCCAGGAAAATCAATTTTGGTTTCATTTTTGTATGTTTTACTGTGCGCCCGGAAAAGTTGCGTAAGACTCTGACAACATTGTTCACAGCAGTGACCTGGGAGTCAGAAATACTTCCAGGGGTCTTCCCTTGATGTTCCCATGTCATTTCAGTACTGTTCCCATTGATTTCTGATATTTTCAGGAGGGTGCAGTGGCAAAAATGCTCGGGTTTCCTACAGACTTACATTGGGCTCGTTGCTCGGGTCGAGCACCCGAGCATTCCAATTTGCTCGACCCGAGCATTTTAGTGCTCACCCATAATTAGTAGGCACCAAAAATGGAAAATCACAGAAGTGGCCTGTTAGTGGCCTTGAAATTAAACCCCTAAACCTAATGTCATGTGAAAGACCACCAGTGTCCTCAAATGACATGACAGGGACAGGATGAGATTGAGCTGTTTGATTGTTCGCAGGGCGTACCGCATGATCGCCGATCACACTGTGACTTACGCAACTCACTCTCTTCAGAAGCAAAACACACGTCTACCAGCGCGGCTTTGATTTGAAGACAAAAAGCAAAAATACACTTCAATCAAATGGGCCATGAACAATACAACGTCTCCGGTATCCCAGCAATAGAAAAATCACAGATGGGAAGAAAACTCCTCTCTTGCTGTGAGGCTTTAACATTACGCAGCAGAAATCATTAAAATATCTTGAGAGTCTCAGCGCCTCGCTGCCGCTGGCTACGGTCTGATTCAGCACCATTTATAAGGTCAGGCATTTCTCATTAAAGGATTTGGGTTTTTAACATTCGGCGGATAAACAGACTAACCAATCATTGATCAAATCTGGCAAGTGATTGGAAAGATTGAAATGTGATAAATAACCATGTAGTCATATCTAAAAACTAACTGGCATTCCAAATCAGAAAACTGGTGTGTACAGGTGCAAACTAAGAGTAGCCATCTCTCATACATAGCCAACAAATAAAGTTGCGCTCTGTAGCGGTAAAGAATGTAAATATGAAATATGAATAGCCTTACTGCTCTAGATAATAAGAAAAAATGGAGATGCGTAGCACATAATTTGGCTAATTCATGCAGGCCCAGCAACCAACAACAACTTTGCGCCTGTACACACTAGTTTTCTGATTTGAAAGTGCAACTCAGTCTTTTGCTATTTGTATATTAGCTCTCTGACCGAGCACTCCACCCTCCAACCTGTGGCGGTTTTAATTACAGTAGGATCCTACCTATACAAAAATTGAGGCTTTAGCCTAAAAGAGGTATTCACACTAGACATGTAGGTTCCCAGCAAACCGGAGATCGCCTTGTTGTTGGCAGACAGCATTGCATGAACTGGCCAAATTAGGTGCTAAGTATCTCCATTTTTTCTCATTACCTAGCGCAATAATGCTATTCATATTTCATATATTACATATCTACATGCTTTTGCGCTACAGAGTGCAACGTTATTTGTTTGTTAATCATGTACTTAGTTAGGTCTCATCAGAAATGCTGATGATTTTATATCATCATATGTTGAATGAAAACTGGGAACGAAAAAAAAGAAAGAAAGAGAGAAGAAACCCTGCCACTTCTACTACTACGAGTACAAGCCTAACTCACAAGTAGTGAATCATGCTGCAAAAGACCTCAATGTCTGTATTCTACATGGCCAGATTGTCCGACCTTAAAAAAATCAACTCCAAGGAAAGCAGATCAGTGGTTGGTTTGACAGAGAATGTAAAGAGATACAGAAGATTCTGAGAAAAGCCTTAAGCAAGAAACTTGGGTCTGAGGGATGCCTATGACACCATACAAAGGTAATACAAAACAATTACTCAGGTGGAAAAAGCAGAGCTGCATCTTTACCAGATGTAACCAACTCCAAGAAGCCCTCCAAGACAACTTTTCTGGGTATTATGGAACCACACGGGCACAAACAGCAAGAAAAACAACATCCATAACCAAAACGGCAACATCTTGCTCCATTACTTCAGAGACCTCTATAAAGACTTTCTGAAGAAAGAATTAAACCAAGAACAGAGAAACATAATGGCAAAACTAAAGGCAGTGGAGGAAAGAGTCAAAAACATCCAAAACCCTCTAGATACACCAATCACATTACAGGAACCTACAGAAAGAATCTTTTCCATAAAGTATAGAAAAACCAGTGACCTGGATGGAATCCCACCAGAAATGCTGAAGAGCAGCCCACAAGAAATACAGGCATCAATAGTTAAACTGCTTATTATTGTGCTAAGTTCCGGCTACTTCCCTCGTACCTGGAACCAAGGCCTCATCACACCGATCCACGAGAGAGAGGAAACAGGTATGACCATGGCAACTACAGAGGCATATGTGTCAGCGGCAATCATGGAAAAATGTTCAACAGCATTCTGAACAAGAGGATCCTCGGTTTCCTCACCGAACACAACTTCCTCAGCAAAAGACAAGCAGGGTTCATACCAAACCCCCGGACTGCCAACAACATGTACACCCTCTACAGTCTTTTTCAGAGACATATCCACAACAGAAAGCATGGAAAGACATATGACTTGATTGTGAATGGTAGAAGAATGGCTGATTTACAGCAGAGCCACCAAGCTAGACAGAACTGCAGCTTAAGTCCAATGCTTTTCAAGATTTACATCAATGAGAGGCCACCTCTATGGAATCTTTCACGGCACCAGGTCTCACACTCCATGACGCCCAGGTGAAATTCTTGCTGTGTGCAGATGATCTACTGCTGCTGTCACCAACTGAGAAAGGCCTCCAAGACAACCTGATAATCTTGGAGAAATTCCGCTCCACATGGGCACTACCGATGAACCCAAAGAAAACCAACATCATGGTGTTCCAGAAGAGAAAACCAAGATCAGACCAGCACCCTATGTTTGTGCTAAACAATTGTACTCTTACAGGAACAGACAAATACACCTACCCGAGCCTGAAAATTCACCAGTCAGGGAGCTTAAAACAAGCCATAGAGACCTGAAGAACAAGACCTGCAAAACCTTCTATGCTATCTGAAGGAAACTTTATCATCTGAAGCCCCCAGTGAGGGTTTGGATAAAAATCTTCAATGCCATTATTGCCCCAATCCTCCTGTACAGCAGCAAAGTCTGGGGTCCTCACACATACCCAGACTGGTCAAAGTGGGATTCCAGCCCAACTGGAAGATTCCACCTGGAATTATGTAAGCACCTTTTCCAGGTCCATCGGAGCACCACCAGCAGTGCCTATCGGGCTAAACTGGGTAGATTCCCTTTACACTTTACACTTAGCAGTTCTGCCATTCTGTGGTCACCTGCATAGTAGCAATCCAAGCTCCCATCACCATAAAGCCCTGCTACGTATAGGTGGTTCACACAAACCAGGACCCCGGAACTGCTCACCCAAAGCAAACCAGACCAAAGGACCAATCACAGCAGCCTGACAAAAACCAGGATCAGGAAGATGGTAGAAGAGGGCCAGGAGAGGTAGGTCTGTGACTGTAGGAACGAGATCACCTCCCAGAAACTGACCATGTACCGGAATCTAGAGAGAGACTATACTCTGGATAGATAGATAGATAGATAGAGAGAGAGAGAGAGAGAGAGAGATAGATAGATAGATAGATAGATAGATACATAATAGATAGATCTTGAACATCCCAGGTATTGCTAAATTTTATACATAAGGGCTTTAAACTGATAGATCACATCATATTTTAATTTTATTAAAGTGTATAAACTTTACCATGAAAACAAATATGCAAAATACTATAAATTTAATAACTGTATTATTAATAGCTTTTATTTTGAAATCCACATGACTGCTCTCCAGGTGGGATCTGAGATAATATATTTTATGATTTATAGACATTCATTACATAATGGTTGAAAGTCAGGATCCAACAAGAAATTACATGATAGGGAGATATTGGAAAAAAAAATATAGATACCGTAGATTTTTTTTTTTAACACAGATTACGAGATAGATAATTGATTGATATGATAATGAAATACTGGGGAATCTGCAGGTGTCCATTGCTGTCCCCTTACAGCTTGATCCTGTACCCAGCATGTAATCACACTGTACAGTTTTATGTCCAGTCCTCCGTGTAGTCTCGGTTTATATCAGTTTTTTGTTTTTTTCATATATAAAACTCGTAAATCAAAGCCTTTTTTGACGCTGCACAGCACACACATTGCATCAAAAGTGACACTGGACGGATGATGGAGTCCATAGCAGAGTATCATCCATTGAAGATTATATAAATCAGTGTTCCTGCTTGGAAGTATGATGAAAGGAAGTCCACATCTTACAAGAAATCTCTGGCTGGTAGGACTAATGTCTGGTAAGACCAGTAATCTTACAATTCCTGCTGAGTAATTGCAGAAATGTGTTGTCGTTCTGAATGTATTATAGCCATACCTATTACTGCCTAAATGAGACTCTGAAGCTGACCATTATCATTCAGAAGACAAATCCTTCTCACCATAATACATTCATTATGGCACATTTTTGTGATTCTATGTTCCATGAAAGTTTGATAACATCATTTTTGTGAACAGTAAAAGGCCATCAAAATGTTAAAAAAAAACCTTATACTCACATCTTCGTGCCATCTCCGTCACCTGTCCGGTCCTCGCCGTATCTTCAGATCATCTCTTCTCATGCTGAAATCTCGGGGCCTCTCACATTGACTTCCATTTTTGATGAGGGCTATGAGGGGTCTGTACAAACATGCCACAGGCCATGGTAAGATGACGCCTCAGCGCATGCGCAGAATCCTCCCTTGTGCCATTGAAATCCCTTCCCAGCATGAGCGTCCATTGGATTGTAACGCAAGAATCAGCGTGAAGAAGCAGCTAGGACCGAACAGGTGATGGTGAGGAGCAGAGGAGCCTTAAATGTGAGTGGTCCAGTGAGTATAATGATTTTTTTTTTATATATTACATTTATGCTCCGGGGTCTGGACAGGGATATTAAATGACTTTTCCCCAAATCGAATTTCCTGAGAAAAACTTAACAAACAGGTGAATTTGAAGTTTGCCTTATTCACTCATCTCTAGCGTTGTCGCAGGTTTTGATGTCCTGACGTTTTGACATGCACTGCCCAATGTGACCTTGGCGAAGTGAGAAGAACAGGTGTCTCAGTAAGCCAACATAAGATCAGCTGAGAGCTTCGGGGCCAAGAATAAGTAAGGGGCTCAGTGACGTGTGATTTATTTTTTAAGTTTTTTTACTCCTTCCTGCCTCAGTTACTATGTTTTGTGATCGGCAGACCTCAGAGAACCTTAAAGGAACTTTTTTGATGCCAGTTAGGCTCATTGGTTTTGCATGGATGTCAAATTCGGACAAATCTGTCGAATTAGAGTTTTGTCATATTTGCTCATCTCTAGTTTCTATCATTGGTTGATGACTAGTGTTGAGCGATACCGTTCGATACCCAAAAATATCGTATCGGATGGTATCGCCCGATACGAAAAAAATATCGGGTATCGCCGATTCCGATACCGGAAGTCCCATTCAAGTCAATGGGACTTCCGGTATCGGAATTAAAAAAAAGGCCTTTATTTCCTTGTTGGCTAATTCTACATAATTGAAAACAAATAAGAATCATGTAGAATGTATTGTGGGAGGTGGAGGAGACATTAAAAGCATAGTGGTTTATTCAAATCACATGGCATAGCATTAATTCCAATTTTTTTTTTCAAGACGTTCTGAGTTAAAAAGATATTGACTATGTTAACTTTTTTATATTTAGTCAGATATGTATGTTTCGCAACTTCCATGCTCTTCACCTTCTTTTGTACTTCTCCCACACTTTCTCCTTCATGATCCGCAGCAGTAGCATTTTTTTCATCAACTTTTTCTTCACCTTATTCATCTTCTTCTTCACCTTCTTCCCATTAATTTTTTTTTCCATTCTTCATATTCTTCTTATTCAGCTATTATTAATTTTCATATGCTATTTCTTCATCTTCTTCCTATTCTTCTTTTTCTTCATTTTCTTATGGTGACAGGCATTCCTGTAGTACTTATCTATAAAAGTTATAAGATTACACCTTACGTTCTGCCTGTCAAAAGATTTACAACAGGATTTGTCCGCGTTCAGTTTGGCCTGCAGCAGCAGGCATTTTCCAGGGGCACCACGAGGAGGAACGGACTCACCCCCATTTACTGCTTTGTCTTCTTCTGCTTATAATTTTGATTTCTTCTATGCTGATTTTTTGTCTTATGCTTAATGTTCTTCTGCTTTCTGTTCTTCTGCTTTTGCTTCTTCTGCTTCTTGTTCTTCTGTCTTTTGTTCAGTATCTTGGTGGTTGTCTTCATGTTCTTTGTCCTCTTGGTCTTATTATTTAGGGTCATATTTCTGGTCTTCTTTGGTGTGGTCTTCAGGGTCGTCATCATCAGGGTCATCGTCATGGAGATCAATAAGGATTACCAAAGACAATTTCAAAAAGCTTGATCTTGGAAATGTAGCAGAAGGTACAAGAAGGCTGAGAAACTGGCGAGAACCAGCAGACAGTGCTGTCACCCGGATGGGTAGCAGAAGGAACAAGAGCCAATGGCACTACCGAGGACCAACTGACGGTGCTGGACAACGGTTACTAAGCAGAAGGTACCTGTGCTAAAAAGCACTACCAAGGACCAGCTGACGGTGCTGGACCTCGGATACCGAGATGGAGGCACCTAGGCCAAAGGCTGTGGCGAGAACCAGCAGACAGTGCTGGCACCCGGATGGGTAGCAGAAGGAACAAGAGCCAATGGCACTACCGAGGACCAACTGACGGTGCTGGACCACGGTTACTAAGCAGAAGGTACCTGTGCTAAAAAGCACTACCAAGGACCAGCTGACGGTGCTGGACCTCGGATACCGAGATGGAGGCACCTAGGCCAAAGGCTGTGGCGAGAACCAGCAGACAGTGCTGGCACCCGGATGGGTAGCACAAGGAACAAGAGCCAATGGCACTACCGAGGACCAACTGACGGTGCTGGACAACGGTTACTAAGCAGAAGGTACCTGTGCTAAAAAGCACTACCAAGGACCAGCTGACGGTGCTGGACCTCGGATACCGAGATGGAGGCACCTAGGCCAAAGGCTCTGGCGAGAACCAGCAGACAGTGCTGGAACCCGGGTGGGTAGCAGAAGGTACCCATTGAAAGCAAAGTAGCCAGGCCGCAAGCCGGCCGCAGTTACCGAAACCCACAGTCCTACAGGGGGTCCATGTCCCATTGGCACTACGGATCCAGCCTTCAGTGCCAGTTCCCGCAGTCCACATAGGAGTCACCTAAACTGCAGGCACCGTAGAGTCGGCTAACCCGGCCGCAAGACGACAGGACAACGGATTGGTGGCATAGTGACCTTGACACTACCCGGAAACAGCAGGCGTGCTGGAACCAGGCTGGGCAACAGGGAGTCCCCGTGCCAAAGACACTGCCGAGAACCAGCTGACGGTGCTGGAACCCAGATGGGTAGCAAAAGCTACAAGAGCCAATGGCACTACCGAGGAACAGCTGACGGTGCTGGACCACGGTTACTAGGCAGGAGGTACCTGTGCTAGAAAGCACTACCAAGGACCAGCTGACGGTGCTGGACCTCGGATACCGAGATGGAGGCACCTAGGCCAAAGGCTGTGGCGAGAACCAGCAGACAGTGCTGGCACCCGGATGGGTAGCAGAAGGAACAAGAGCCAATGGCACTACCGAGGACCAACTGACGGTGCTGGACCACGGTTACTAAGCAGAAGGTACCTGTGCTAAAAAGCACTACCAAGGACCAGCTGACGGTGCTGGACCTCGGATACCGAGATGGAGGCACCTAGGCCAAAGGCTCTGGCGAGAACCAGCAGACAGTGCTGGAACCCGGGTGGGTAGCAGAAGGTACCCATTGAAAGCAAAGTAGCCAGGCCGCAAGCCGGCCGCAGTTACCGAAACCCACAGTCCTACAGGGGGTCCAGGTCCCATTGGCACTACGGATCCAGCTTTCAGTGCCAGTTCCCGCAGCCCACATAGGAGTCACCTAAACTGCAGGCACCGTAGAGTCGGCTAACCCGGCCGCAAGACGACAGGACAACGGATTGGTGGCATAGTGACCTTGACACTACCCGGAAACAGCAGGCGTGCTGGAACCAGGCTGGGCAACAGGGAGTCCCCATGCCAAAGACACTGCCGAGCACCAACTGGCGTTGTTGGAGCCCAGGGACAATCATGGTGTAGGCCGAGGCCTACTTCGTGGTAGTTTTAGATTGTTTGTAGGCTACAACAGACTGTCAACGTGCTCCAATTAGGCATCTGTCTCCACTCTGTTTCCAGGATTTCACGTGACCAACAACCCCGCCAGTTTATGCGTACAGCAGCCGTCTGCCCAATCCACACGTGTTGCTGTGTTACTGGGATTCTGTAATGTCAGCAGATCCCCTGATGTGTGTCTGCCACTGTCTCCTGCTCTGTCCACCTTCCCACTGCTTGCAGTGGGAAGGTGGACAGCGCAGGAGACAGTGGCGGACACATATTGGGGGATCTGCTGACGTTACAGAACCCCAGTAACACAGGAACACGTGTGGAATGCGTGGACGGCAACTGTGAGCAGGAACTGGCGGTGTTGGAGGTCAGGGGAAATACTAGAGACAGAGTGGAGACAGAGGCCAAATCAGAGAATGTTTAAATCTGAAGTAGTTACAATTTGGAGGCAGCAGCAGTTTGCCCTCCACACAGCAGGGGATCAGCTGACGTTACTGAACCCCACTTTCACATGAACAAGTGTGTTTTTCTGTGTGGACAGCACTTCCGAGCACCAACTTGCGGTGTTGGAGCCCAGGGACAATCATGGTGCAGGCCGAGGCCTACTAGGAGCCAGGTGTAAAGCTGAGGTATTTTGACTTTGGAGGGAGCAGGACACTTTGCCCTCCACACAGCAGGGGATCAGCTGACGTTACTAACCCCCACTTTCACATGAACGAGTGTGTTTTTCTGTGTGGACAGCACTTCTGAGCACCAACTAGAGTTGTTGGAGCCCGGGGAGAACCAGGGTGCAGGCCGAGGCCTACTAGGTGGCAGTTTTACAGTGTTTGTAGGCTACAACAGACTGTCAACGTGCTCCAATTAGGCATCTGTCTCCACTCTGTTTCCAGGATTTCACGTGACTACCAACACCGCCAGTTTATGCATACAGTAGCCGTCTGCCCAATCCACACGTGTTGCTGTGTTACTGGGATTCTGTAATGTCAGCAGATCCCCTGATGTTTGTCTGCCAATGTCTCCTGCTCTGTCCACATTCCCACCACTTGCAGTGGGAAGGTGGACAGCGCAGGAGACAGTGGCGGACACACATTGGGGGATCTGCTGACGTAACAGAACCCCAGTAACACAGGAACACATGTGGAATGCGTGGACGGCAACTGTGAGCAGGAACTGGCAGTGTTGGAGGTCAGGGGAAATACTAGAGACAGAGTGGAGACAGAGGCCAAATCAGAGAATGTTTAAATCTGAAGTTGCTAAAATTTGGAGGCAGCAGCAGTTTGCCCGCCACACAGCAGGGGATCAGCTGACGTTACCGAACCCCACTTTCACATGAACGAGTGTGTTTTTCTGTGTGGACAGCACTTCCGAGCACCAACTGGCGTTGTCGGAGCCCAGGGAAAATGAGGTAGTAGGCCGAGGCCTACTTGGAGCCAGGTGTAAATCTGAGGTTGTTTGACTGTGGAGGGAGCAGGACACTTTGCCATACACACAGCAGGGGATCAGCTGACGTTACCGAACCCCACTTACACATGAGCGAGTGTTTTGTCTGTGCGGACAGCACTTCCGAGCACCAACTGGCGTTGTCGGAGCCCAGGGAAAATGAGGTAGTAGGCCGAGGCCTACTTGGAGCCAGGTGTAAATCTGAGGTTGTTTGACTGTGGAGGGAGCAGGACACTTTGCCATACACACAGCAGGGAATCAGCTGACGTTACCGAACCCCACTTACACATGAGCAAGTGTTTTGTCTGTGCGGACAGCACTTCTGAGCACCAACTGGCGGTGTCGGAGCCCAGGGAAAATCAGGTAGTAGGCCGAGGCCTACTTGGTGGCAGTTTGCGATTGTTTCTAGACTACAACTAACTGTCAACGTACTCCAATTAGGCCTCTTTCTTCACTCTGTTTCGAGTATTTCCGATGGCTTCCAACCACGCCAGTTGCTGCTCTGAAATGCCGTCTGCACAACCCACACTTGTTCCTGTGTTACTGGGGTTCTGTAACAGCAGCTTCTCCCTAGAGGTGAGTCAGGCAATGTCTCCTGCTCTGTCTACATTTCCACTACAAGTAGAGGGAATGTAGACAAAGCAGGATACGTTGCCGTGCTCAACTCTGGAGATGAGCAGATGTTACAGGACCCAGGTACCACAGGAACAAGTGTGGATTGTGCAGACGGCACTTGAGAGCAGAAACAGGCGGTGTTGTAGGCCGGAGGAAATACTCAAAACAGAGTGGAGACAGAGGGCAAATCAGAGAACATATTAAATCAGAGGTAGTCAGAAGTTGTAAGCAGCAGGACACTTTGCCGTACACACAGCAGGGGATCAGCTGACGTTACCGAACCCCACTTACACATGAGCGAGTGTTTTGTCTGTGCGGACAGCACTTCCGAGCACCAACTGGCGTTGTCGGAGCCCAGGGAAAATGAGGTAGTAGGCCGAGGCCTACTTGGAGCCAGGTGTAAATCTGAGGTTGTTTGACTGTGGAGGGAGCAGGACACTTTGCCATACACACAGCAGGGGATCAGCTGACGTTACCGAACCCCACTTACACATGAGCGAGTGTATTGTCTGTGCGGACAGCACTTCTGAGCACCAACTGGCGGTGTCGGAGCCCAGGGAAAATCAGGTAGTAGGCCGAGGCCTACTTGTTGGCAGTTTGCCATTGTTTCTAGACTACTACTAACTGTCAACGTACTCCAATTAGGCCTCTGTCTTCACTCTGTTTCGAGTATTTCCGCTGGCTTCCAACCACGCCAGTTGCTGCTCTGAAATGCCGTCTGCACAACCCACACTTGTTCCTGTGTTACTGGGGTTCTGTAACAACAGCTTCTCCCTAGAGGTGAGTCAGGCAATGTCTCCTGCTCTGTCCACATTTCCACTACAAGTAGTGGGAATGTAGACAAAGCAGGAGACATTGCCGTGCTCAACTCTGGAGATGAGCAGATGTTACAGGACCCAGGTACCACAGGAACAAGTGTGGATTGTGCAGACGGCACTTGAGAGCAGAAACAGGCGGTGTTGTAGGCCGGAGGAAATACTCAAAACAGAGTGGAGACAGAGGGCAAATCAGAGAACATATTAAATCAGAGGTAGTCAGAAGTTGTAAGCAGCAGGAGAGTTTGCCGTACACACAGCAGGGGTTCAGCTGACGTTACCGAACCCCACTTACACATGAACGAGTGTTTTGTCTCTGCGGACAGCACTTCCGAGCACCAACTGGCGTTGTCGGAGCCCAGGGAAAATGAGGTAGTAGGCCGAGGCCTACTTGGAGCCAGGTGTAAATCTGAGGTTGTTTGACTGTGGAGGGAGCAGGACACTTTGCCATACACACAGCAGGGGATCAGCTGACGTTACCGAACCCCACTTACACATGAGCGAGTGTATTGTCTGTGCGGACAGCACTTCTGAGCACCAACTGGCGGTGTCGGAGCCCAGGGAAAATCAGGTAGTAGGCCGAGGCCTACTTGTTGGCAGTTTGCCATTGTTTCTAGACTACTACTAACTGTCAACGTACTCCAATTAGGCCTCTGTCTTCACTCTGTTTCGAGTATTTCCGCTGGCTTCCAACCACGCCAGTTGCTGCTCTGAAATGCCGTCTGCACAACCCACACTTGTTCCTGTGTTACTGGGGTTCTGTAACAGCAGCTTCTCCCTAGAGGTGAGTCAGGCAATGTCTCCTGCTCTGTCTACATTTCCACTACAAGTAGTGGGAATGTAGACAAAGCAGGAGACATTGCCGTGCTCAACTCTGGAGATGAGCAGATGTTACAGGACCCAGGTACCACAGGAACAAGTGTGGATTGTGCAGACGGCACTTGAGAGCAGAAACAGGCGGTGTTGTAGGCCGGAGGAAATACTCAAAACAGAGTGGAGACAGAGGGCAAATCAGAGAACATATTAAATCAGAGGTAGTCAGAAGTTGTAGGCAGCAGGAGAGTTTGCCGTACACACAGCAGGGGATCAGCTGACGTTACCGAACCCCACTTACACATGAGCGAGTGTTTTGTCTGTGCGGACAGCACTTCTGAGCCACAACGGGCGTTGCTGTAGCCCAGGAAATTAAGTTCAGGTCATAGAAACATGAACACAACAGGAGACCTGGATCCTGTTGCTAGCCAATTATTTATTCTGGAAGAGGACTGGCAAATTCAGGTGAGATCCCGGCCTTGTTCATTTTCACAAAAGTAAGCCGATCAACATTATCGGCGGATAGTCGCGTGCGACGGTCTTTTACCACACCACCTGCAGCACTAAAGACTCGTTCCGATAATACACTGGCAGCAGGGCAAGCCAGCACCTCCAATGCATACTGGCTAAGCTCTGGCCATGTATCCAGCTTAGAGACCCAATACTTGAACGGGGAAGAGCCGTCTGGGAGTACACTAACAGGGCAAGACAAGTAGTCTGTCACCATCTGACGGAAACGTTGCCTCCTGCTGACTGGAGCCGTCTGTGATGGTGTAGCCGTTTGTGGCGGTCCCACAAAACTTTTCCACATTTGGGCCATACTGGCCTTGCCTTGTGCTGCGGCACTGCCTCTGCTACCTCTTTGTGCAGAGCTTCCTCCACTGCCTCTACCCACATGGCTGCTTTGAAAAGCACTACCAGCAACACTTGTGGGGGCAATGGAGAACATGATGGCCTGCACAAGTGTTTCTTGGTACTCCCGCATTTTTCGCTCCCGGTTGAACTGTGGTATGAGGCTTTGTAAGTTGTCCCGGTAGCGAGGATCTAGGAGGGTGTACACCCAATAATCAGCCGTGTGGAGAATGTTGGCGATGCGGCGGTCATTTAACAAGCACTGCAGCATGAAATCAACCATGTGCTGCAGACTGCCAACTGGACCGGAAACGCTGTCCCCAGCTTGAGGCAGCATCTCTGCCTGCTCAGCATCACCCCACCCTCGCTGTACACACTGACGACTAGAGCCTTGTGTACCTCCCTCCTCTGGAGAGATGTGTTCCTCCTCCTCCATTGACTCCTCGTCATCCTCCTCACTAAGTGTCCCCTGCCTGGGCCTTTGTGTGGAAGCACGTTGCGCAGACTTGCCAGAAGCAGATGGCATTTCTGACTGCTCATCCTCGACCTCTTCAAAAACCTCCTCACTTAGTGCTTTTAAGGTTTTTTGAAGCAGACAGATGAGGGGGACAGTCATGCTGATTAGTGCATCATCTGCACTGGCCATCCGCGTGGAGTCATCGAAGGCACGCAAAACTTGGCAGATGTCCCTCATAGTGGCCCACTCAGTGGTGGTGAAGTGTGTCCGGCGCACAGTGCGACTTGTTTGCGCCTGATGCAGCTGGTACTCCATTACTGCTGCCTGCTGCTCACACAACCGCTCCAACATATGTAACGTTGAATTCCACCTGGTGGGGAGGTCACATATGATGCGATGTTCTGGCAGGCGGAATCGGCGTTGCAGAGATGCAATGCGCGATCTTGCCGTGCTGGAACGCCGCAAGTGAGCACACTCTAGGCGAACCTTGTGCAGCAGTGCATCAAGATCCGGATAGTCCCTCAGAAAGCTCTGCATGACCAAATTGAGCACGTGTGCCAGACATGGTACGTGAGTGAGGTTGCCTAGGCCCAGAGCTGCCACTAGATTTCGGCCATTGTCACTCACTACCAAACCTGGCTGGAGATTTGCTGGCACAAACCACACATCGCTCTCCAGCTTGATGGCATTCCAGAGCTCCTGTGCTGTGTGGCTCCGATTCCCCAAAGAAATTAATTTAAGGACGGCCTGTTGACGTTTGGCCACACCTGTGCTCATATCTGGCCTAACAGGCTCACGCAGTGCTGATTCCGAGGAACTAGAGTAGGAGGAGGACTCAATATGTACAGACTGCATTCCTGCAATCCTTGGAGTTGGCAGAATACGTACAGAGCCACTCTCCAGATCTGTACCCGGCTCCACAACATTGACCCAATGGGCAGTGAGGGAAAGGTATCGTCCCTGTCCATGGCTACTGGTCCACGCATCGGTGGTCAGGTGGACCTTGCTACGGACGGCATTTAGTAGCGCATTTTTAATTTTTCCCTCCACATGCTTTTGCAGGGCAGGGACAGCTTGCCTGCTGAAATAAAAGCAGCTGGGCACATTGTATTGTGGAACTGCCAATGACATAAAGTTCCGGAATGTGTCAGTCTCCACCAGCCTGAATGACAGCATCTCAAGGGCCAGTAGTTTGGCAATGCCGGCATTCAGAGCCAGTGCTCGGGGATGGTTTGCCGAGTATGGCCGCTTTTTCTCCCATGCCTGTGCTACCGATTGCTGGTGAGTGGCCTGGGAGGGTGCTGATGACTGCGAACGTGGTTCAGTGGGTGGAATTTCACTGGGTCTCTGGACAACAGTGGCAGTGGTTCTTCCATGGCGTTCCAGTGAGGAAGACGAACCAGCTGTGTGTGAGCTGGAGGAAGAGGCCCCAACACGAGCTGAAGAGGTGGTAGGTGCTGCTGAAGGTTGGCCTACATCTTCAGTGTGTCTGTGTAACTCCACCTCGTGCTTGGTACGCACATGTTTCCACATATTTGTGGTATTGAGGTTGGTCACATTTTTGCCTCGTTTCACTTTCTGATGACACAGCTTGCATTTGACAAAGCAAATGTCATCTGCAACTGTGTCAAAAAAATACCATGCACTGCAAGTCCTGGGAGCGCCCGTTTTGTGTTTTGGAAGAGGATTGCTCCTCACGGGTGCCAAAGTGGAGGCTACAGGCAACCAAGTCTGCCCCCGCCCTCTCCCTCCTCTTTTGGTCGTTCGGGGAATCTCTTCCTCAGAGCTGCTCCCACCACCTTCCTGTGGCTGACGCCATGATGGGTCAAGGACCTCATCATCTCCACTCCCCTCTTCAAGCACCGGCTGGTCCTGGGTTGTCTCGCCAGCACCGTACGCACCAGAAATTGGCAACTGAGTCTCATCATCATCTGATGCATACTGAGGTGTGCTGACCATAGTCACTGGCCCACCCGCCTCTTCAGATTCAGAGGGACAAAGCAGTTGCGCATCACTGCATACTCTCTCTTCTTCACGCTCTAGAATGCTGCTTGGCTGGCCACCTCTTTCCAAGCCAACAGATTCTGAGAACAGAAGTAAAGATTGAGATGGCTCCTGTCCAGGGCTCTCAGACTGCCTGGGCAATTTGGCAGGTGGTGAAGAGACAGATGGTTGCTCTTCAGTGCTCTGGTCTTGGGAGGACGCGGAAGTCATTGAAGTGGATGCGTTAGCTGCCATCCATCCGACAACGGCTTCAATTTGTTCGTCACGCAGCAGTGGGGTACGGCGAGGTCCTACAAAGCTGCGCATGAAGGACTGTTGCCTGGTAAAAGTGGGGGATGCCGGGTCACTGGTGGCCGCAGCAGATACCGAATCCCCACGTCCTCTCCCTGCTGAATCCCCCCGTCCTCTCCCTGCTGAAACTCCACGGCCACGACCACGTGCCTTACTCCCTGCCTTCTTCATCTTGGTAGACTGATAAAGATAGGCAGAAAAGTAAAAAAGGGGTGGCTTAGTGTTCTTATTCCTGAACACCTGCTAACCAGTATAAGAAACACTAATTTGGCTAAGAGTGTGTGCACTACACTTTAATATGATCTAATGTGGCCTAGACAACTGTAAAGTGGAGTGTTTGGTGAACTTTATTTCCTTTTTTTTTTGGGTGGGGGGAAAGGAAAGGATGTGACCAAAGTTTGAAAGCTATAGTATCACAAACTTTTTGGAGGGATTACAATGCAGGAAGCTAACCTACAATGCAATTGATGAGGCTCCAAAAAATAGGGTGATACTAGCCTGGCTGGCCCTGAAGGGCACAAGCCAGCAAAAAGGCTCCTCTATCTAATCCTATATAGTGTTTGCAACCAACCAATGACAATGGATGCGGTTGGAAGCACACTAATATAGGAGCAAAAATCTGGCTAAATTTGCTGCAAAAAAAGGACTATGTATGAGGCAGTGACGCACGCTGAGCGGACTACAGCTAGCGGTGGCTGTAGAACACACTGCAACGTGAGCTGCACTCACACACAGAGAGACCTATCAGACAGCCAAAAACAATGCAGAGAAATGGGCTATAGCACTGAAAGGCTGCTGAAAGGCTCCGCTGTCCACTCCTTTAGTGTTTGCAACCAACGTATATGGATACGTATGGAAGCACACTATACAGGAGAAAAAAAAAGCAGCAATAAAAGAAAAATGTGTATGAGGCAGAGACACACGCTGGCCGGCCTACAAGCAGTTGTGCCTGCAGGACACACTACACAGCGTGGGTCTGCACTCACACAGCCCTTGCAGACAGCTGTGAAAACAGCGCTGCTAGGGAAAAGCAAGCTACAGTGGTGGTTTATGTAGCCTGGATAAAGCACAATATTGTTTTTAGAATCGCTATTTCTAACTGTCCCTCACAGTCTTCAACAGCAGCCTGTCCCTAACTGAATTCACAGCAGAGTGACCAGAAATGGCGGCTGCAGCGCTTTTTATAGTGCATCATGACATCATTTCAGCAGCCAATCACAGCCATGCCAGTAGTTAACATGCCTACATGCCTAACAGGATATGCCCACACTTCTGAGGATCCCCATTGGCTGAATCAAATCGAGCGGGCTCCTAGCATTATGGGAACTTCCGATTCCGGTATTCGATATGAAAAAAGTATCGGAACTAAGTATCGGAATTCCGATACAGCTAATATCGGCCGATACCCGATACTTGCGGTATCGGAATGCTCAACACTATTGATGACTGACAGTGTTTTAGTTCTGTTTATCAATCTCAAATTTGATCCTGAGCTTCCAAATACAGATATGACTGGAAAATAAAATAACGGTCGTAGGAGCACTGGAATAAGACCAGGAAAAGGATATTGGTGTTTAATCACAACGGGTTTTGACAGTACCCTGTCTTCATCTGATGAAGATGGGGTACTGTCCAAATGCGTTGTGGTTTAACACCAATATCCTTGTCCTGGTCTTATTCCAGTGCTCCTACGACTGCTATTTTATTTTCCAGTCTCATCTCATTCCTCTCAGAAGTTATATGGCTAGAGCTACAGTGGACCTGAATCCCATTTGCACTTCCCTGCTGCCTTCACAACACTCCTTATTGACCGCTATTTCCCTGGCTCCTATCTCCAAATACAGATATGTCCTTCCTGTCCTTTCCTTTTAGCTGGATGCATCGGGATGGCCAGTTTCGAAAAAAAAACACTGATTTTGTAATCCTGCTTTGATATTGAATTTGTATCTGGAGACATCAAAGTCTGGAATGAAATCTGCAGAAAGGTAATGGTGGCCACGTCTTAGAGAGGTATTCCCATCAAGAGACATTTACGCCATTTAGAGGTTACCCATATATGTCTGACAGGTGGTGTGTCACTTATTACAGAGCTATGACCCCAATTTTTTTAGGGTTGAATGAGGCTTATGCCGCTCTGTAGCTCTTTTATACATCACTAGGTCAATTTTGGTAAAGGATCAAGAAGTTGGACAATGTGTCCATTTCCTTTAACGTTTCCTCTATTAGGGACCCACAAATTATTATTTTTTATTGATTTTATGGCTTTGGATGGAGGGGAACGGGAAGGGATAAAAATTTCATGATTTACCTTCGCAATACCAACACCCACTCCTGTATCTGCAAAATAGGATACGAGTGGAGATGAGACAATCTACCAATATTCGAATTTAGGATATTTGGCCAAATGTGGCAGTGAAATTTGATTTTCATCCTATTTCGAATCGAATGTGTCCCAATTGACAGTAAAAAAAACCCAAAAAACTCATTTAAAAAATAAAAACAAATACGCTCTCTTCATCTAGACTTTTGGCTTTGGTCATCTGCTCTTCAATCTCTAATCTTAGGAGCCTATGGTGACATCATGCACCGAAGAGTGAAGACTGCAGAAAAGAAGACCGGAGCCACAGGTAGTAGGCCGGGTAGGACACGTAAGGGTTAGAAGTACTATTTTTCTTATTTTTTAAACTATTCCTAACTAGAGATGAGCGAATTTGTTTGGATTAGGTTCCGAATACGATCAGAATCGAATATTGTTTTTGCAATATTCATCGAACACAGCCAAGCGTCATTAGAGTCAATGGGAGTAGAAATTAAGGAATATGTTCGGAACCAATCATTAAACATACATTCGGCACGAATAGTGTCCAAATATGGCTCGAATATGTAAAAATCAGATTCGGGGATAAAAAACAAACAAATTTACTCATCTCTATTCCTAACCCTATAAATAATCCAAGTAATTTGTGCCCGACCACCAATTGAAGAGAATCAAATCATAAAAAATGGAATTTTGGTAAATCCAAATTTATTGTGAATTTGATTTGCTTCAAATCAAGTTTACTTGTTACAAGTTAATTAAATATCCAGAATTAACAAAAAAATAGTTTCATGGACACAATATATTTTATAATATTGTGAAAATTTTAGGTGTGGAGGAGGATGCAGCTATTTATTTTTTGGTTTCTTCTCTTGGTGATTTAGCAGCCTTTGCCTGTGATTTTATTTGATAGAAAGTAAGTGTTTTAACATTTCTTAGTAAGCAACAATATCAGAAAACTAAAAAAAAAGCTTGGTCCTTCATGTTTCGGAAATGAAATGACCCGGCTTTATCCTCTTGTCACTGTATAGTGCACAAGCGTAGAGAAATTAAACATGAAAGGCAGACGTCTAAAAGACAGAAATAACCCTAGGGGCGCCAGCCGCGCCGCCGTCCATCTGTAAATTTAAACAGCTTGGTCATTAGAATAACCGGTCAGAATAATGTGTGAAAACAAAAAGACAAAGAAATATCTAGAAATTGCAAAAAAAAACTAAGGGAAAGAAAACAATGAAACTTGAAATGAGCAAATCTGCCCAAATTAAAATTCAGTAAATTTGCTCAAATTCAGGAAAAATTAGATTCCCATTGAATTTACTCAATGTGAATCTAACTGTTAGGAGTCAGATTTCTGCCCCTCCTTTGCTGAAATCTAGATCCTCACATTCTGCAGTCTCCTGCTCTTCATCTGCTGTAGAGGAGACTGCAGAGGAGATTGCCTTGCG
Source organism: Dendrobates tinctorius (assembly GCF_039654945.1). Taxonomy (NCBI): domain Eukaryota; kingdom Metazoa; phylum Chordata; class Amphibia; order Anura; family Dendrobatidae; genus Dendrobates; species Dendrobates tinctorius. Next base: position 16,122,074 of record NW_027361677.1, read on the forward strand.
GCAACTCTCTCCAGAGGCTAAGTCCTCTACCCCTGCATCTGAGCATGCTCATGAGACGAACTCCCATTGGAGTTCGGGAGTCAGGTGTTCAGGTCCTGTGTCGGATCCCATTGGCTCCTCTTGGAGACCTGGAGATTTTCGTAAGGTCCCGTTCGCTACAAAATGCGCGCATGGCTGTTCCGCCATGCGCTAGTATAGCCATACTGCTGCTGTATGTTTATTGATGGATGCATGGACTGGTGAATGACTCATTGGAAACCCCTACCCTCTGATACTACGTCTGTGAAAGTGCATGAGTTATTGCCAGTATCAGCGCCAGCGCGCTATTGCTCCATTGCCTCAGCAGCCTAGCGTCAGCATTACGCCTGCTAGTTAGCAGCGTCATTGCAGCGGCTCTGTTCTTGCCGCGCTGCAGTAGCAGCTCTTCGAGCGTCCGCGGTGGCGACGCCCTACACCCGATCCTTGTCGGTAGGTCTAGATGGAGTAAGTACCGCCATCTAGTGCTACTCCTGTGACCAGATACCGGGGGTGCAGCGCTGTAGTTCTGTGTCCTAAACAGACTCAGCGTTTTTGTGTTTATTTTTGTCCTTAGGACTCTGTGAGTTCAACAGAGTCTGAGCAGTGCACATTGGGTGCCATTAACCCTTGTGCACATTACCGCCAGATTGCTCTGCCGTCACCTAGCAGCAGTTATTACATCTTCTGCACGGTGGACCCCGAGTGGCGAAGCTACTTTATTTATATTTTTTTTTTAGTGCCTTCCGCCACTCCCAACACTAACATGACATTAAAATTCATAATAAATGGATGAGCTAAGAAGGAGTTAAAGAACAATAAACTATCATACTCGCCTATCCCCTCACTTGTTTTTGACGCTGCAAATCCTTGACTGTCTTTCAACGGCATCCTGAGACATCGTAGGCACTTCCCACTTCAACGCATATTGTAAAGTCATAACATTCTCATGTGAGTTGCCCCATTCAGTCAAGTGGCCACGTGGGATGACAAATGTATGACATCATGAGGCAATAACGCGTTTTGAGACTTAGCTAGAAAGTCTGCCAAGGAGTGAGTAGAAGATTGAACGCAGAGCAGGTTCCATCGGAGAACTGGTGGGGAGCTACAGCAATACTAACAGATGATGGTCAAGGTAAGTCTCATATTCTATTTTTCTCCAACCCTTTACCGTCCCATATGAATAAGGCAAAATGATGGCAAATTGGCGGCCATTTTAGAATCATAGAATCGTAGAGTTGGAAGGGACCTCCTAGGACGTCCGGTCCAACCACCTGCTCGAAGCAGGATTCACTAAATCATCCCAGACAGATGTCTGTCCAGCCTCTGCTTGAAGACTTCTATTGAAGGAGAACTCACCACCTGTCGTGGCAGCCTCTTCCACTCATTTTGCTTGATTTCCAAAAATGTTAATTTTTTAGAATGTATGAATTCTAAACGAATTTAGGTAGGTTACTATCGATTTGCTCATCCATATCGAGAATGTTCATGATGTTCAAATTATGCTTTCTAGGGTTGCTAAGGACTTTAGTACAGTGTTAAGTGTATTATTATCTCACTGTCTTTACAGGTGGAATTCTTTGATCCTATTCCAAACCCTTCCCTTCCCTTCCTTCCTTTCCTGTTAAAATTTTAAAAATTTAATAAAAATTATTGGAAAATGATGTTCAAATTATGGGCGCAGTCTTTGGTCACATCATGGCCTCACGTCGTGGGCACTAAGTGTGAACACTGTCTGATATGGACAGAAAATTCAAATCTATTTGATCCGTACCGAGAAAACAATGCGCGTAAATTGCCGCTTTGTCATCTAAGCCTTGCAGCCGTTTAAAAAAAAGGATAAATAGTCATATAAGGTGCCAATACATAATCCAAATCGTGAGATAATTAATTAAGAACAGTGTGTGGAAAAGTGACAATTACTCAGATATAGTACAAACACCAGCGTGGAAAATAAACTGCCAACTTTTACACAAAACATTGCAATATACACACACCTAAGGTAAAATAAAAGCCTAATAGTAAATTTTTCATTAACGTGTATACAAATAATTATAATAATCTTGTCTACTATTTTTTTGGCATTGGTCCACTGAACTAATGAAGATTGTTCTAGATACAGTATGCTTATTAATCCGCATGACGCCAGTAGTCCTGCCCTGTCAACCGGAAGAGAAACTGCTGCTTTGTTGACAGGGAGCAGCTGAATCTCTGGCAGGAGCAGTCAATGACCGGCACCTCTGTTAGCCTGTTGCCTATAGCGTTGGTAGACAACTCCTCCAAACTTAGTGTTATGGGCAACAACACCCTCTATTTATCCAAGACATAAAGAGGAAGAAACATTGTGTTGGGGCCACAGATACTGTAATTGTATTGTGACTGCCCCTTGACAGAGTTCCTGTAGGTTATTATCCTAAACAGTACACATGATTATTAACTCATCCAGCCTTCCCCTTTCACAAGATTACTCGTTTTCCCCAAGCGATTTCCTGCTTCACTGTAATTAGTCAACGGACAAGTTCAGCTTAACCACTGTTTTCATTTTGTGGACAGACTTCGAGACTTTAATTAAATGTGCATCTTCTGGTGCTCATCCATTTGAGCCTTAACCCTTTTGCCATTAAGGAATGTCTAATCTACAGAGATTATATTAATATATATATATATATATATATATATATATTTATGAACGAGAGCTTTTCGATCTATATTAGATTTCGATCCAGTCATCAATTTAACTTTATCTTTTTAGCACGATTCTTCTTGTGTTCTTTTTTTATTATTATTTCCAACTGGAATGTAATAAGGCAAGACATATACAATGTACAGTATATATTGTATCCATATCCATTCTGACAAAGCAGAATAGGCTTTTTGTTTATGAGCCAGAACAAGAACTACAAAGAAAGAAAGAAAAACTGACCAGCACCTCCTAAGGCCTGTTTCACACATCCGTTTGTCACCATCAGTCAAGATCTGCCGATTTGCAAAAAAAATAAATCCGCCATTTTTGTTGGCGGATCCGTTTTTTCCTCATAGACTTGCATTATCGGCTGATCTTGACGGATGGTCATCCGTTCGATCCGTTATTGTACGGATCCGCCAAGATTTTGCCGTCCGCTATGCGGACGGGATGGAGCATGTAACTTTTTTTCTTGCGCGGATCCGCATTTTGCACTTGTCCGGGTGATTTAACCCTATATCCCGGCTACGAATCTCTCTCTCTCTCCTCACCCAACTTCCTCGATCTTCTCCGCCTCCTCCATTCTGCCCCCATCTCGGGCCATCGCGCAATCTCGGCCCCCATCTCGGGCCATCGGGCGATCTCGGCCCCCATCACGGGCCATCGCGCGATCCCGGCCCCCATCTCGGGCCATCGCGCGATCTCGGCCCCCATCTCGGGCCATCGCGCGATCTCGGCCCCCATCTCGGGCCATCGCGCGATCTTGGCCCCCATCTCAGGCCATCGCGCGATCTCAGCCCCCATCTCGGGCCATCGCGCGATCTCGGCCCCATATCGCGATAGTCCCACTTACTCCCGGATCATCTCCACATCTCGCGCTCATATCTCCTCCCGGAATTTACCACCTCACGGCTTCTATCCTGCGGTTCCTTTAAGAATCCTACATCGGCGGATCCCATCGGTCCGCCCGTCCGCTGCCTCACGTTCCTGGATCGGCGTTCACGGATCCGTAATCCGCCTTTTTGGCGGGTGCCGACTGACAGAACAAACGTATGTGTGAAACAGGCCTAACAGAACGACAAAACTGTGAACAGGTCCAAGTTGCTATGGCTGCATCATATACAAACCAAAGAGTGCAGCAGAATGCTGTGCGCTAACATATGCCAATATTTCATATGCAAAAATCTAAAATGCGTAACTGCTATATATTGCCCAGAAGAGCTGCTTTAGAATAAGCAGCAGAGCCTTTTATTATATAACCGGAGATGTGTCCTTCTGTCCGAAGCTTCCAGTGCCTGCGCATTGATGCCCAGGGGTCAGATCATGCCATACTACCATTGTCTCCAGGATGTCGGTTGGAGCAGCAGCTTCACCGGTGGTGAGGACAGAGAAAGAGAGAGAATAAAAAAGCTGTCCACTCACACCAATAGCGATTATGTACAGATATGATCGTCCTTACACTTCATGAGTCACAACTCAAAACTTTGGTTCCGATTACGATCGGCACAGAATATAGTATTTGCTATATTCACCAAACACAGCCGAACGTCATTGGAGTCGATGGGAGTAGAAATGAACGAATATGTTCGTAATCGATCGTCACACATAAATTCTGCACAAATAAGGTACCAATATGGCATGAATATGGCAAATTTAGATTCGGCGACCGATTCCAAACATATTCGCTCAATTCTAGTCATGACTCAACCAATCTGTTGCTTACACACTTCTCAGCACGCGACGTGTGAAGCGCCTTCAAGGCTTAATTTTTTTCCTCTTATTCTATCCAACACTCAACCTCTGTTCTAGGCTCTAAAGTGAGTATAAATCCCACCTGGATAGAGACTATACAACACGGATACCGAAACGCTGCCACCGCTCATCAAACACATGGGAGTGATGAGACCCCAAACTATATATAACTGTCAGACAATTAAAAAAAGGCCACACACTGTCTGAAAGGCTATGGAGTCTTTCAAGCAAACTTATTAAAGATTTAAGCTTTATTATAAAAATACAGCGTTTACAAGAAAAGACAGAAAAGGGTAAAAATAAATCAACACACCAATAGGCAAAACAGTTATAAAATAAAAAGGGAGAAATAACAAAATTACCTAAACGTTCCCGTCTATGGATTATGGCTCTCAATCAACAGACACTGATCTCCACATTTCTTCAGCTTTTATATGTTTAACCCTGGGTTCGGGTTTCCAGGATGGTTCGGATTGGACTATTTAAAAATTGCTGTTTGTGTCTGTACAGTCGGCTAATTTAGGGGCCAGGGCCTTAAATTTCAATTATCCTGTGTCTCTAGCTAAGTGCATAGGAAATATTCAACTTGGTTATAATCACCATCTTCGCACACTTTGAAGCTTTGCTCCCTAGAACCGAGGTGTCACCATTGACACCTCTCCTCATTCTTCAATAAGAGTAGGCAGAAGTTATGTACTTTGTGTAGGAACATTCACATGGATGCAGACTTATTTTATGCAAAGCTATTTTATTGATGTTTCCCTTACAATATCGTAAGATGAGTGGTAAATGATAATCAGCTTTGAAAAAAAAATCTATGATTTCATGATACTGTGTTGGGAACTGTTTATGCTAAATGTGTCATTATGTGACCAACTAGTGGTGGGATGGTGAATTGCAACCAAAAGTTTTGATGTTATACCGGCAAAAAATTATTGAATTTGGGCCATAAAGAAATTGTTTTCTACTCCTGCTTTCCTGTCTGTCAAACTGCATATAAGCATGACATAGAGGGAGGCTTTTAGTTTAGGGTTGGCGAACCAGTAGACAATGGCAACAGCAATTGATGAAAGTGACATCCTGGCTCCTATTGTATTGGAAGATTGACCTGCTGAAAGTAAATGGATGGTGAATTGTGGAGATATATAGTTGACATATTAAACTTGCATGTGGTCTGATTTCTTCGGGAGGGAATGAGGGCAGAAGTTGTGATAGGACAGTTGCGAAACAACCATTGACCCTAGATTGTGCCAATGGTTTCAAATCACTTTTAAGGGACTGACGACTTCACAAAAACATTTTTGTTAATGGATTTGATTCCACTAATTTCCAGTTCTGACATGTGCCATGGTTGAGTCATTACTTACCTTTAGGAAACGTGTTCGTTGGAACCAATTTCTCACTCTGAAATTAATATGTAGGAAACAGTCACATCATTATCACCTGAAGGAGTCCTAGCAGGAATAGCTGAGGAACATGACACACACACACTGCGGCGCAGATCCTCTACTCGGAGAGTTGTCATCTACATTGCTAGAACATTCTTGATTACGAACATTAAAAATACATTGTAAAGAAAACATCTGGAGATCATGATTGCATCTCCATCTTCCTTCCTTATGTGGTTAGTACAAGATAATCTGCATATTTCCAATTCTCATAAATATATTGTAACGCAATGCCAGATGTCCATGCCGCCAGTTGCTTTATTGGAATAGGTTAGAGTTGCGTTGGTGAAAAGGTGTTTCCTCTTAAAGCAGTGTTTCTCAATTCCAGTCCTCAAGACCCACCAACAGGTCATGTTTTGAGGATTTCCTCAGTATTGCACAGGTGATGGAATTAATGCTTGAGCAGGTGTTGAAATCACCTGTGCAATGCTAAGGATATCCTGAAAACTTGACCTGTTGGTGGGTCTTGAGGACTGGAGTTGAGAAACACTGTCTTAAAGGGATTCTCATACGAGTGTTCAACTGACCAGTTATCGGAATTTATCCTGAGGCCCTTCCATCATCAATGCAAATTATGTTTTTGAGGCAATTCCTGCATGTGTTGCGGCTGTCGAGCTGTCATGCACAGTGTGAGAAAGACTAAGTGCAGCAGGAAGGGATGACGGGAAGGAAGCCCAGACACTAGGAAAAGGGTGAATGGAAACCCCTAGGCAGATCTAATAACACCCTACCTGCCCTACCATCCCTAAATTGGTTCCTCAGCAATCACCGAGCAGGAAACCTAAGCCCTGTATCTCCCTAGAGCTAAGCCCTGGATAGGGAGGGGGTGGGATGATGCACTGGTCAGTTCCCACTGTAAACTAAAGGCAAAAAGGTAGGCAGACAAGGGGATTTAGCTTAGCTTCAGCAGACTCAGAGACATAACATCAATCGTCAACAAACAGCTCCAGAGAGGAAGTTTGCTGTCGGCTATAGCTCCAAGCCTTCATAAGGGAAAAATGTGAATATCACCTGCGACTCACTGCAGCAGATTGGGAATTTTTATACACCCAGGTCAAGGTGTGTCAACTAGAGCCAGAGGGAGGTTGCTATTGGGTCCAAGAGTCAGAAGGATTAATGAGGCGTCTGTAATTCCAACTGCAGAAACCTTCTGCAGCCACATGCAGTGTGACAGTCTCTTGCATCTGATATACCCGTGACAGGAACAACCATGAGATATGCAGTCGTGGTGTGACTAGAACATATTTTTTGAGCATGCTGAAGACACTGTATCAATGCTTGGCATGCTCAGATAACACCTTATCCGAGCACGCTTGCTCATCACCAAAAAGTCACATTTACAGAAATCTAACCGGCCAAGTTACATGTGACCATATGACCCTTTCTTTGATGACCCCTTCATAATTTTTGCATCTATTGAACTTGCGAGCTTTTGGATATTTTCTGCTTAAATTTCTTTGCAGGATATCAGAATAGTCTCCCAGGGTTGCTGCTTAGATGAGAATTGTCTCCTACCCTCATAGATCTTTTGCTTGAGGATACTCAAGTAAACCATGGACCCTTACAACAACTTCTAGATACAAATGTGCATAAAAACAACTTTTAATGAAGCCTAAATTGTAGACAAAACAATCACATAAACAACAAGCAACTGTGTCACCTATTACACCCTACTATGGGGTACTGATATGAAAGCTGCCTAACAACGGAGGTTGGCACCCTAAACACAATCGAGATTGGTGCCACCGTTCCACGATGGCTGAACCCTAAAACTCCTAAATAGCCCTGAATATGTTCCACATTTGGTCAACCAATTATTCAGAAAAGGAGTGTATAGGGGTTGCCAGATAGGAAGCTCAATAGGCAACAAAGAGGAAAAAGTGCAAAAATAGTGCAAAAAAGACAAGACATAAAGTGACAAGTGCATTAGAGTATCTCACTATCTGTCCCCTATAACTGTATGCCTTCCTGTCAGCGGAATGGCGCCCCCGCTCCACGATGGCTCACCCTGGGAATACCCTGACATGACTATACATTCACCGCTGGGTGGCACAATTAAGCATATGGAAGGAAAAAAAAAAAAAGGACAAATGATCCATTAAAACATTATTATCAATATAACCAACATTATTGATAACAAATAGAGGGATACTCAGATTTTTTGATGTAAGATGGGTAAAAACCTCAACGTGTTTCTCCCAACAGGATCATCAGGAGGTGGATAGATAGATAATATCCACCTCCAATGTTTTCGGGGTTCACAAGCTATATCAACAATGTGAGAACCATGTCATAACTAGAGATGAAGGAATCAATTTTCAAAAAGATCAATTTTGATACGAATTTACCCAAATTTTGTCTTCCAATAAATTGAAAATGTATGGAATTTGATTCCTGTGCATCCAGCAATGGATGCCATTTAGCTAAATTCTGAAGGCCAGGGAGGGGTTTAAAAAAAAAAACAATTGTAAACACATCTTGTTGGATTCCCCAGATGAGTACCCACCCATCCCTAGTCCTCCAAGCATTTACTCTTCAGCCTATATCTTTCTTCTGGTGCTACCATTGACTAAGCAATCACCTGGGATGAGAAATTTATCATAAACATTAATGAGGAACATTACGAACCCAAGAGACGTGATGCATGTCTTTAATATCATTGAGATGTGTTGCAACGCACATGACCATATGGAGTCTAACCAAATGAGAAGGAAGACCCCCAAAGTGGTCAGAACAACACACCAGAAGAGGAGTCAATCAGAAGGTGGAGGGACAGCTTTAGGGAAAGCTGAAGAAAAGTAAGTAAAATGGTAACATTTTTTAACCATTTCGATTTGCACCTAAAACTGTATATTCAATACATATCAAATTTCTACCTCTCTATGAGTTGAGCAAATGTCCATGAATTGATTTTATGCATATTCATTCAACTGGAGCCTTTAAATTACATGAATATTGAATTGTGAATGTGTTAATTTGTCTTTGATTTCCAGTTGTTGTGAAGTGACATCATCCCACCAATTTAAAAGATTTCCATCTAACGTGATGGTAACGTGATGTCATCTCGTTAGGATGTGCTGTCACTTTGAGTCAAACAACCAATGATCCTGAGAATGAAGAAGGATATCTCACCAAGTTGGTCACCTTCTAAGGTTTACATAGAATTACTCTGAGCCACTCGAATTTGCTGAGAACTGGACACCAGTGAAGGGGATGCAGTACTGAGTGCTGATGTCCTTTCACTTTCAGGATTGGTGAGGGTTAGAGATAAGTTTATAAATTCAAGTAAAGTTCTATGATAAATTTAAAAAAGTCCACATTCGCCAAAATATGGATTTTAAGCAATCCTCATCTGCGTGGGCTTTGTTGCTGTTGGTCTTCAATTTTCTGAACTGCAAAGGGCCATCAAAAAGTAAAAAAAAAAATTGATAAACACCTTGCTGCTCACCTTTCCAACCCCTCTGCTCTTCACTGTCACCCCCCCTCCCCTATCCTCATCGCCTTTTCTGATCCCTGAACCTTTCATACTGAGAAAGGACTTCTTTGATGAGGTCTGGAGTGGTTCCTCTCATGCACGTTCAAGATCATTGTGCTAGTCATGATGACATGATGTTGTGACTAGAGTTGAGCGAAACGGGTCGAAAAATTTCAAAAGTCGCCGACTTTTGGCAAAGTCGGGTTTCATGAAACGAAACCCGACCCTAGGATGAGTTCGGCCACGAGGTCGGCGACTTACGCGCCAAAGTCGCGTTTCAAAAGTTTGTTTTGCGCTCTTTTTCAGCCAATCAGGATCCACAGACACTGTGGGCAACGTGATGACATAGGCAGGGGTCACCACCATCTTTCACAAGGGCATGCAAGTGATTGGCTTGCTTTGGTGGGCGTCACAGGGGGTATAAAAGGGCATGCACGCCGACCGCCATCTTACTTCTGCCGATCTCAGTATAGGGAGAGGTTGCTGCTGATTCTGTAGGGAGAGCGTTAGGCAGGGAAGAAGACAAAAAAACTGCTTCTGCTGCTAGCGATTTGGCCTGCACAACACACCAGTCACTGTGTGTGCAGTGCAAGGGGAGGCTATATTGTGGTGTATCAGTGGTGTTGGTTGTTGGGCTGCCTTCTAAGGCTTCCTGACATTCCTGCATTGCTGTTTACCCACTGCTCCGCAAACTGCTTTTTTAAAAGCAATCCCAATTTTTTTTTTTTGTCCTGCTGAGAAGAAAAAAAAACTGCTTCTGCTGCTAGCAATTTGGCCTGCACAACACACCAGTCACTGTGTGTGCAGTGCAAGGGGAGGCTATATTGTGGTGTATCAGTGGTGTTGGTTGTTGGGCTGCCTTTTAAGGCTTCCTGACAGGCTGGCATTGCTGTTTACCCACTGCTCTGCAAACTGCTTTTTTAAAAGCAATCCAATCTCCCTTATCCTCTAGTCACTTTGGTCACAGCTGTGCCATCGAGCCTGTCACATAGCGCTCAGATATTCATTGGGCCTCACACAATCCAAAAGTGTCCAGTGTCCAAAAGTGTGTGCAGAGATTCAAAATCTCCCTTATCCTCTAGTCACTTTTGTCACAGCTGTGCCATCGAGCCTGTCACATAGCGCTCAGATATTCATTGGGCCTCACACAATCCAAAAGTGTCCAGTGTCCAAAAGTGTGTGCAGAGATTCAAAATCTCCCTTATCCTCTAGTCACTTTGGTCACAGCTGTGCCATCGAGCCTGTCACATAGCGCTCAGATATTCATTGGGCCTCACACAATCCAAAAGTGTCCAGTGTCCAAAAGTGTGTGCAGAGATTCAAAATCTCCCTTATCCTCTAGTCACTTTTGTCACAGCTGTGCCATCGAGCCTGTCACATAGCGCTCAGATATTCATTGGGCCTCACACAATCCAAAAGTGTCCAGTGTCCAAAAGTGTGTGCAGAGATTCAAAATCTCCCTTATCCTCTAGTCACTTTTGTCACAGCTGTGCCATCGAGCCTGTCACATAGCGCTCAGATATTCATTGGGCCTCACACAATCCAAAAGTGTACAGTGTCCAAAAGTGTGTGCAGAGATTCAAAATCTCCCTTATCCTCTAGTCACTTTTGTCACAGCTGTGCCATCGAGCCTGTCACATAGCGCTCAGATATTCATTGGGCCTAACACAATCCAAAAGTGTCCAGTGTCCAAAAGTGTGTGCAGAGATTCAAAATCTCCCTTATCCTCTAGTCACTTTTGTCACAGCTGTGCCATCGAGCCTGTCACATAGCGCTCAGATATTCATTGGGCCTCACACAATCCAAAAGTGTCCAGTGTCCAAAAGTGTGTGCAGAGATTCAAAATCTCCCTTATCTTCTAGTCACTTTTGTCACAGCTGTGCCATCGAGCCTGTCACATAGCGCTCAGATATTCATTGGGCCTCACACAATCCAAAAGTGTCCAGTGTCCAAAAGTGTGTGCAGAGATTCAAAATCTCCCTTATCCTCTAGTCACTTTTGTCACAGCTGTGCCATCGAGCCTGTCACATAGCGCTCAGATATTCATTGGGCCTCACACAATCCAAAAGTGTCCAGTGTCCAAAAGTGTGTGCAGAGATTCAAAATCTCCCTTATCCTCTAGTCACTTTTGTCACAGCTGTGCCATCGAGCCTGTCACATAGCGCTCAGATATTCATTGGGCCTCACACAATCCAAAAGTGTCCAGTGTCCAAAAGTGTGTGCAGAGATTCAAAATCTCCCTTATCCTCTAGTCACTTTTGTCACAGCTGTGCCATCGAGCCTGTCACATAGCGCTCAGATATTCATTGGGCCTCACACAATCCAAAAGTGTCCAGTGTCCAAAAGTGTGTGCAGAGATTCAAAATCTCCCTTATCCTCTAGTCACTTTTGTCACAGCTGTGCCATCGAGCCTGTCACATAGCGCTCAGATATTCATTGGGCCTCACACAATCCAAAAGTGTCCAGTGTCCAAAAGTGTGTGCAGAGATTCAAAATCTCCCTTATCCTCTAGTCACTTTTGTCACAGCTGTGCCATCGAGCCTGTCACATAGCGCTCAGATATTCATTGGGCCTCACACAATCCAAAAGTGTCCAGTGTCCAAAAGTGTGTGCAGAGATTCAAAATCTCCCTTATCCTCTAGTCACTTTTGTCACAGCTGTGCCATCGAGTCTGTCACATAGCGCTCAGATATTCATTGGGCCTCACACAATCCAAAAGTGTCCAGTGGACAAAAGTGTGTGCAGAGATTCAAAATCTCCCTTATCCTCTAGTCACTTTTGTCACAGCTGTGCCATCGAGCCTGTCACATAGCGCTCAGATATTCATTGGGCCTCACACAATCCAAAAGTGTCCAGTGTCCAAAAGTGTGTGCAGAGATTCAAAATCTCCCTTATCCTCTAGTCACTTTGGTCACAGCTGTGCCATCGAGCCTGTCACATAGCGCTCAGATATTCATTGGGCCTCACACAATCCAAAAGTGTCCAGTGTCCACAAGTGTGTGCAGAAATTCAAAATCTCCCCTGTCCTATAGACACCTTGTACCTTGTTTTACATTACTATATAGTTTGTTGGATTTTGTCTACATTTCTACCAAAAATGAGGAAGGCTGGTGGAAGAGGCCGTGGAATTGGGCGGGGGTTGGCAGCTGGTAATGATGGTGTTGGTGGTGGATCTGATGGTAGTGGCAAGAGCAAAATAGGACCGAATGCAGGAGGTGTTGAGCCTGCGTCATCGTCTGGCTACATAAGGCCTCGAACGCTTAGTTTTCTAGGAGTTGGCAAACCGCTTTTAAAGCCAGAGCATCAGGAAAAAGTTTTGTCTTACATTGCTGACTCAGCCTCCAGCTCTATCGCCTCCTCTTCTTCAGTTGTAAAAAGTAAAAGCACTGAGTCGTCATTGGAGGCTCATGTTCATGAACCACACCTTTCCTTGTGTCCTTCACCCCAACCAAGATTGAAGGATGACGCAGGCCATACTACTGATTACTCCATGGAGCTGTTTTCACATACCATGCCTGGATTATCAAGTGAAATGGTGAATTACCCAGGCCAAGATGAATCTGACATGGAGTGCACTGATGCACAGCCGCTGATGGATGATTCTGCTGGTACATTCACTCAGAGCACTACATTGTCCTCGCAGTGTACAGAGCCAGATTCTGACCCTGATGAGACTCAGGTGCCCCTTCCCGCACACTATACCACCATACACGGTGACACAGAGGAAGGTGCACATGACATAGAAGAGGAGGTGATGGATGACCCAGTTGTTGACCCAGATTGGCATCCATTGGGGGAAGAGGAGGAGCATCCACAGCAGACATCGACATCGCAACAGCTGTTATCTGGCAGGCCCGGAGCACTCCAAAGACAGGTTCCAAACATCAAAAGAGTTGCTGGACAGCTTGTCCAGAGGGTCAAAAGATCACAGCGTGCTAGGCCGCAAAATGTCTGCCAAAGTAGGAAGAGTGCAGGGTGGCACTTTTTTGAACAAAATCCTCATGATCAGGCCAAGGTTATCTGTAAGAAGTGCGCAAAGACCTTTAGCCGAGGGAAAAATCTGAAAAATTTGAATACCAGTTGCATGCTTAGACATTTAACCAGCATGCACTTGCATGCGTGGACACAACACCAAACCTCAAGTGCCACATGTGCAACTGATCACAACGAAGGTAGTCAGCTACGCTAAATTGTTTCCCCCACTGTAAGCCCACCGGTTAGCACAGCAGCAAATGTTGAGGTGTCGTTGCAAGGCCACAGCAGTCAGGGAATCCCACTGTTATATCAACGAAAGACTGATTCTAGGCCATCAGAAAGAACACCAACTCCATCACCATCATCAACCCTCTCTCAGTCCGCCCTGTCCACCGCTACTTCCACCATATGCAGCTCTCAAGTCCAGCTCACCCTCCCAGACACTATGAGTAGGTCAAGAAAGTACTCAGTCTCTCATCCGCGTACACTGGGTTTGAACGCCCACATTGCCAAACTAATCTCGTTTGAGATGATGCCCTTTCGGTTGGTGGAAAGCACAGCTTTCCGCGAACTCATGGCCTATGCAGTACCACGCTATGACCTACCCAGTCGCCACTTCTTCTCTCGCAAAGCCATCCCAGCCCTCCACCATCATGTGAAAGACCGCATTGTCCATGCACTCAAGCAGTCAGTGAGCGGAAAGGTGCACCTCACAACTGATGCATGGTCCAGTCGGCATGGCCAGGGCCGTTACGTGTCCATCACTGCGCACTGGGTTAATGTGGTGGATGCAGGGTCCACAGGGGACAGCGGTGGTGGGACAGTGCTGCCTAGCCCACGGTATAGGAAACAGTTGGCTGTAGGCGTTCGACCCTCCTCCTCCTCCTCCTCCAGAAGCGAAAGCTCGTCCACAGAGCGCAGTCGTACGAGCACTCCATCTGCAGCTGCCACTGTTGCACACGATGTGTCCCCCTATCGAGCAGCTAGTGGAAAGCGTCAGCAGGCTGTGTTGCAGATGATGTGTTTGGGCAACAGACACACCGCCGAGGTGCTGGCCGAGTACTTGAAGCGACAAACTGAGTCATGGCTGGGCAGTGTACATCTTGAGGCAGGCAAGGTAGTTAGTGATAACGGCCGTAATTTTGTGGCAGCCATAGCCCTTTCAAAACTCAGCCATATACCTTGCTTGGCTCACACCTTGAACCTGGTGGTGCAGTGCTTCCTCAAAAATTATCCGGAGTTAACAGCCCTGCTCCAGAAGGTGCGAAGACTGTGCGCGCACATCCGCCGGTCGCCTGTACACTCCGTTCGTATGCAGAAGCTGCAGCGATTGCTCCACCTTCCCAACCACCGCCTCATTATCGACATTGCAACAAGGTGGAACTCCACCCTGCACATGGTGGAGCGGCTGTGCGAGCAGAGGCAGGCCATAATGCATTTGTGGGAGGATACACGGCCAGGCACTTTGAGAGCAGACATGGAGTTGACAGGTGTGCAGTGGTCGAAGCTGAAAGACCTCTGTAAAGTCCTTCAGTGTTTTGAGGAATGCACACGGCTGGTAAGCGCAGACGACGCCATCCTAAGCATGAGCATCCCACTTATGCGTCTGCTCATGCAAACTTTGACGCACCTTAAGGAGCAGGCGTCTGCAGCCAATGTTGATGAGGAGGAAGAGGAGGAGGGAATCCTTGATGACATTCAGCCATTGTCTGCTCAGGGACCTCTCCTGGATGAGGTGGAGGAAGAAGAGGAGGAGGATGATGGGGATGATTACTTAGGGGAGGAGGATGCATCTCGTGGGGCAAGTGAAAATGTTGGCGTGGCAAGGTCTGGTACAGGGTTTGTGCGTGACTGGAGGGATGTGGATTTGCCAGAAAGTGCTCCTCCAACCAGCACTCGCAGTGCATCATTGACACCGGGAACATTGGCCCACATGTCAGATTATGCCTTGCAGATCCTAAAAAGGGACCCACGCATTGCCAAAATGATGAACGATAACGACTACTGGTTGGCCAGCATCCTGGATCCACGCTATAAAGGCAAATTACAAAACATCATGCCACAGGAGAACCTTGACCTAATATTGGCTAATAAACAAGCAACTCTGGTAAATCGGTTGCTTGAGGCATTCCCAGCACACAGCAGCGGTGATGGTTCTCACACGAGCCGTACGGGCCGGGGGCAGCTTGGCAGAGGTGTTCGTGGTGCACACAGCAGAAGTGGCGTTGGAGACAGGGGTTTCATGACAATGCTGTGGACTGATTTTTCAAGTACCGCTCACACAACTGGTAATACTGCATCGATGGAAAGTGACAGGAGACAGCAGTTGTCAACTATGGTTACAAACTACTTTTCCTCCCATATCGATGTTCTCCCACACAGGTCATTCCCCTTTGACTATTGGGCCGCTAAACTGGACACCTGGCCTGAATTGGCACAATATGCCTTACAGGAGCTCGCTTGCCCAGCTGCAAGTGTGCTATCGGAAAGAGTCTTCAGTGCAGCTGGATCAATCCTGACAGAAAAAAGGACCCGTCTGTCAACCCAAAATGTGGATGATCTAACCTTCATTAAAATGAACCACGCATGGGTTTCCAAGGATTTTGTCCCACCTTCCTCTGATGACACATAGGGTGACAGAAAAATGGCTTGCTTTGGTCCACCTCTTCCTGGGACTTGACCTATTTCACCTTTTGCATCAGCTGAATGTCCAACATCAACATATGCCACTTTCTAAAACTCCCTAACTGTGCTGCCTCCCCCCCCATGGCCGGGGTCACCACCTAGCGCACGACACCGGGCGAGTGCCGTTGCCCTGGACAGGTGGGTAGGCCGACTCTTGGGCGCGGGCACTGGTACAGGGTCCTTCATAGTGCAATCAAGTGTCTCTGACGGTGGTGGTGCACACCCGCCGTCAGACACACCGCCGTACTATGAGGGGCCCAGTGCCAGTACCGACGCCCACGAGTGGGCCCCCCTTGCTTGGGCAGGGCCCCAGCATTTGCAATCTTTACCTGTCCCTGCTCCTCCGCTGTGTAGTCTGGGCCGTCAAATCCATACTGTGCCTGACACCGTCTGAGCCTGCCTCCTGAGACATATATTTTGAATGTGTACGCTATCCATACATGTTATCCGGGGAAACGGTACCCTTTCTAACCTTTGTGCAATCGCGTGCAATCCATACTGGGCCTAACACCGTCTGAGCCTGCTTCCTGAGACATATATTTTGAATGTATACGCTATCCATACATGTTATCCGGGGATACGGTACCCTTTCTAACCTTTGTGCAATCACGTGCAATCCATACTGGGCCTAACACCGTCTGAGCCTGCCTCCTGAGACATATATTTTGAATGTGTACGCTATCCATACATGTTATCCGGGGATACGGTACCCTTTCTAACCTTTGTGCAATCACGTGCAATCCATACTGGGCCTAACACCGTCTGAGCCTGCCTCCTGAGACATATATTTTGAATGTGTACGCTATCCATACATGTTATCTGGGGATACGGTACCCTTTCTCACCTTTGTGCAATCACGTGTAATCCATACTGGGCGTGAGAACGGCTGGCGAGCTGTTAAGCAAGCTACAGCACCTGTGGTTTGCACACGTAAGTTTTTCATTTTTTCAGGAATGACGGTTAGGCCTAATTCCGGAACTGCGGTTGACCTGCACTTACTGGGAAATCATTGTTCGCGGGTAATAATTGTAATCAGTGATCCCCATCACTAACGTTGTTCAGCGGGTTATCTGCACCTGTAAGCGACAAACGCTGGCCTTTTCAGTGTAGCGCACATGCAGCCACGGACATGTAAGGGCATGACACACCAGTTATTGGCCAATCTCATGTGCCAGAGCCTCACGTGTCCCTCTAGTAAGCCGGACTCGGACCGCGGGGCATGACGGAGTCTCGTTCGTTAACGGAATTAAGCTTGCAATGTGTGCATATGTTCTGTAGCTGGCATGGTTGAGGTTTCCCAGGTGGAGTCGAATTTAACCGTAGGCTCCACTCCTGGTGGTGCCCTTCTGGACATTCCTTTAAGGTTCAGCTTTGCAACCATACTGCCCACGTAAAACAAACACTTTGCCTTCATGAACGCTGTTTGGAGGGTCATGACTCGTGGGAATAACGCCGCCCAATCAGTTAACCTGCTAGAGAGATCCTTCGTTGCTCCCAAGCATGACATCACACTCCCTAGGAAGAAGGTAATGCCACTGTGGCGACCGTACTCCTGGGGGCGACACAAGTGCACTGATGCCCAGCCACTGCTCGATGAATCAGCTGGTACATTGAACCAGACCACTACATTCCCCTCGCACGCTACACGACCTGAATCTGACCCTGATGAAACTCAGGTTACCCTTCCCATATACAGTTCCATCTTACACGGTGACAAAGAGGAAGCTGCAGATGAAAGTGCAGGTTCGGCCCACCCGCCATCAGACACACCACCGTACTATCAGGGGCCCTGTGCCAGTGCCGTCGCCAACGAGTGGGCCCCCCCCTGCTTGCTCAGGATCACAACACTTGCATAGTTGAAATACTGTGCAGTGAGATGGAAGATGGGGACGACGAGGAATCCAGACAAGTACAGGGATTCCCTAGCGAGGAGACTTATTTGATTGTTTTCAATGTTGGGACAGCAATTTTTGGGGAGCACTATACTCTGGAGAATGACAGATGGGGCCCACCATACACTGGAACATTCCAAAGGTGGACATCAGACACTGGAGCAGCATTTACAGGGCCCATTATACACTAGAGCATTAGAAATGGGGCCCATTATGTTTGGAGCATTATTTGGGCCCATAAGACAGTGGAGCTTCATCCATGGGGACCAACATATACTGTAGCATTATGTGGAGCTCATCATATACTGTTTCAAACATTATATGGGACCAATGATTCTGTATGGAGAAATAGATGGGCCTCGTCATGAGATGTAAAAAGTGAGGTATTTTTCATTGTACTATACCGCTATTTCTCTGCCGTATCGGAGCATGATGAGTTGTGGTATGTGTTAAAGGGGCGCTCTTTCGCCCAGGGCACATGAAAACCTGCAGCCAGCCCCCCCCCCCACAACTTTAGCCAAATAACCCCCATTTTTCAGTGCGTAACTTGTATTATGAAGTTAATTAAGGTTGACAAGCTTAAGTAAGAAGAATTGATGCTTTTGGCATTCAAATGGGCACTGTAGGTGTGTTTCCTGTCCTCCTCTCACTGCTGACTTTTATTCCCCATTGACTTACATTGGGTTTCGTGTTTCGGTACGACCCCGACTTTTCCCTATAATCGGACGATCTTGCTCGACCCGACTTTTGGAAAAGTCGGGTTTCACGAAACGAAACGCGACCCTAAAAAACCAAAAGTCGCTCAACTCTAGTTGTGACCTTTCACGCTCATGCTCATCACAGAACCTCCCAGACCTCATCAGAGCCAGAAATCTCTGCTCAGTTTAAGATTTTAGCATGCGCGAATCAGATGTGATGAGGAATGGACAGGTGAAGGTGAGGAACAGAGAAGTCGGAGAGGGGCGAGGTGAGATAAGTATAAGTATTTTTTTATTGTTATTTACATATTGATTTTATTATGTTCTAGGGTCTGCACCGATCCCAGAGCTTAATAAGGAACATTGAATTTCCAAGCAAAAAACCTAGACAAATTTTGCCTGACCCGCTCATCTCTAGTGAGGGTCCTAAAGATATGAGCATTACCATTTATAAAGTAACTTCATGCCCTAGAGATATATAACATTACTTTACAAGATTGGAATAAGCCTTTAAGACATAATCTATGCTTCAAATTACTGGTTCACTTCTTACTGTGTGAACGAAACTCCATATGTTATAGTATTCACAGTGTATTCCTACGAGTCCTCCTAATTGTTTCCATCTTTACATAACACTAACATCAATTTTCCTTCCTAAACTACACTATCAATTTAGAGCAATTATTTCCAAACTCCTCTCTGATGGCTGCAAAGGACAGAGGGGCAGACGCTGAGCTCGGGGATATATAATGTTGAATGGTTTTAAAAAAAATTTGTATGTTAAAACTGTGTAAACATGAAGACAGCATGAGAGTCCAGTTGTCTCCGCCCACATACAGAGTGGCAGTTATTCCTGGGTAAGTTTGAATACAAACTGTCAATCAATGTGTGGGCGGAGGCAGTAGGACTCACAGGCTTTCTATTTCATTTAAGTCTTTTATGTGAAAATACGAAAGTTTACCATGAGAAGTTATATATTTCCAAACTCAGTATGTCACCCTATAGCCTATTCCGTCCTCTGATAGAGATTTGACATATCACCTTAAAATAATGTTACCATTAGAAAAAAGGATAAAAACGATCTCTGGTCTACGATATCATCAGTACATTTGGGACCTATGGAAGTTTCCATAAAAATACTTCAAGAGAAACATCATTTCAAGGTCTACAGATCAGAAGAACCAAACCATCATAATTTACCGTAGTAAAAAAAGTTTATTATGGAATGAACGGACTGTGTTGGTGTTACGTCTACACCCAGGGAGGATAGATGTTTCGTTTTTGAGGCCAGGGTTAGGGGGGCCATTAGCATTCAGGTTTATGGAGACAAGTGGAGGCCATTTTGAGGGGTATAAGCTCCTAAAAAGCTGATAGAAGACATAACATACATGGTTGGTGCTGGACGCTAATGTGCCAGTGTTTTGTGATCTTGACAGATTTACCAGCTCGTCGTTTAACCCTTTTATGTTTCATCTCGACTCTTACATGTCCTTCTCCATCACTTGTAATGACGGTCTCCCTCCTGCCCGCCTCTTTCTCCATAATGACTCTCTTGGTTATTAATTAATGGACTTTTGAAGAGCGAAGAATTTGTACTTTAGGGCCAATTTTTCACGTATTTTATATCCCTGCCACTTTACCTTTTTTTTTGAAATTCAGACAATTCCTGTGTGACCAGAAATAAAACATTACTTACATTGTGATTATATTACTTTTTATGGTTCATATATCGTGCGAAGCGCCGGTTTTATTATATCTGTGACATGCATACATAATATTTTCAGTCTACTGCTAAACAAATGTCTTTTTAACCTTTATTCCCCCAGGCGTTTTTGTTCTTTTTTTCTTTTTTTTTTTCTTTTTGATTCTGATATCACACCATACACAGAAAGTGTTATCACTTAAAGAGTGCCCATTGATCTCTAGTAATAGACTTAAAGGGGTAGTCCCGACTGGGTAATCTATTACCTCTCCATAGGTGCACAGTACTCGGCTATTTCTATAGACATAGATAAAAACTAGAGATGAACTTATTGTTTCAAAGGAAAAAAAAATTGCTCAAATGCAACCTGCCGCCCTTTTGCTGGATTTTTTTGAGGGCCAAGAATGATGTAAAGGGAATCTGAGACCTTGATTCATGTGATGTGTCACTTATTAGGCTGTGCGTTCGTTTCAATAAAATCAGTATTTTATTAGCAGGAGATTATCACTACAGGACTAGCTGCCTCGTGCAGTATGAATCACGTAACAAGTTCCCCTTCAGTTCTTTGGACTAACCCTCTGTTAATTTTTCAATTTCTAAAATATTTTACAGATCCCCAAAAAATAAATATGCCTAAATAATACTGAGTTTCAATAAACTAGAGGAAATATCCTGACAATCAAGGTCAATGGCTTTCTCTCCTGTAGGACATATAATCTACCATCACACTAGAAAGCAGATGCATTTTCACAAGTTTTGTTCCACTGAAATACTAAGTAGAAGCTGCAGCCGCATCCCCCTCCTCTCCCCTTTCATATAGTTTTATAACTGTATGACTTAGGAGGTGGTTTCTAGATCTCCTGCATGCAGAGAATGGACAACTTTAATTTTTTCTGGGCCAAAAAAATAAATTATGGCAATAGATGAATGAAGTAAGGGTTATCCTTCTAGAGTCGACAGCCCTATCCTTGTCTCTTGCGCCAATGACGGAGACTCCGCAGATCAATTCAGGGAGTTTTTTTAAACCAAGTTCAAAAGATTCACTCCCGATATTCCATTTTCAAGGTAATTTATATAGAACTAACTGAAGAGCCCGGCGCTGCCCAGGCATAGTAACTAACTACGGTTAGTTATAACAAATTATAATGATTATATCTATATATATATAAAGCTGAGTGTAGAGCCCCGCCCA
Source organism: Dendrobates tinctorius (assembly GCF_039654945.1). NCBI lineage: Eukaryota > Metazoa > Chordata > Amphibia > Anura > Dendrobatidae > Dendrobates > Dendrobates tinctorius. The sequence continues at coordinate 16,143,591 of NW_027361677.1, forward strand.
CTCCGCATAGCCACATTCTCTATAATATCCCACATCATCCCGTCACCCAGAGCCACCGGACTACTACCCCTAATATCCCACATCATCCCATCAGCCAGAGCCACCGGACTACTACCCCTAATATCCCACATCATCCCGTCACCCAGAGCCACCGGACTACTACCTCTAATATCCCACATCATCCCGTCACAGCCACCAGACTACTACCCATAATATCCCACATCATACCGTCAGCCAGAGCCACTGGACTACTCCCCCTAATATCCCACATCATCCCATCAGCCAGAGCCACTGGACTACTCCTCCTAATATCCCGCATCATCCCGTCAGCCAGAGCCACCGGACTACTACCCCTAATATCCCACATCGTCCCATCAGCCTGGAGTCAGAACCAGAGCGCTGAGTGGAATGGTTCTAACTTCCATGCCGGGGATCCCTTTAAGAGAGGCCTGGCATCAGAACCAGAGCGCTGAGTGGAATGGTTCTAACTTCCATACCGGGGATCCCTTTAAGAGAGGCCTGGCATCAGAACCAGAGCACTGAGTGGATTTGCCCTGACTTCCATACCAATGATCCCTTTTACAGAAGCCTAGGGTGAGAATCAGAGCGCTGAGGGATTTACCCTAACTTCCATACCTGAGATCCCTTTAAGAAAGCCTGGGATCACAACCAGAGCGCTGAGTGGATTTGCCCTGACTTGCATACCAATGATCTCTTTAATAGAACCCTGGGGTCAAATCAGAGCGCTGACGGATTTACCCTAACTTCCGTACAGGAGATTCCTTTAAGAGAGCCTGGGGTCAGTACCAGAGCATTTGAAGGCAATTGCCCTGACTTCCATACCGCAGATCCCTTTAAGAAAGGCCTGGGGTCAGTACCATAACGCTGAGTGGATTTGCCCTAACTTGCATACCAATGATCCCCAGGAGGGGGGATTCATTTCTGTCATGTGCTCTGTGCTCCTTTCTGGGGGGCAGACAATGGCTGGGAGCTTATGTTCCTGGGGATGCTAGATTTCTCCCACCATGTCAGTGTCTGCTGATGTGTTGTCAAGTGGGAAAACTTGCTCGTAGCAACCAATCAAAGCTCAGCTTATTTTAACCAGCTCTGGTGAAATGAGAGATGCTTAGTGATTGGTTGCAAGGAAAACTGTCGCTCATAGCAACCAATCACAGCTCAGCTTCCTTTGAACAGCTCTGGTGAAATGAAAGATGCTTCATGATTGGTTTGAGATACACACATACATACATACATACATACATTCAGTTTTATATATAGAGATATGTCATAACCTTATGATTGCTGGGGGTCTAATTTCTGGGACTCCCACCAATCGGGTAACCTTAGATTTTTCTGTGCACCCTGGCATTGTAACCAGCCCTTGGGGGACATGCTACAGCACACAATCAGGTTGTTGGGGGTGTCAATGTACAGGCGAAAAACAGGGAAGGAAACACAGGGATGAAGCAGCACTATGTCCCCTTCCCCAGCAGTGTGTCCCCTCTACACATTGATCTCACAGTTGATGGGCTCCTACGTTTTGGACACCATCGGTAATAAATATCCTGGTAAATTAATGTCTGAAATGAGAGACACAGTAGACATCATCCATACATAGGATTTATCATAATTCTGAAAATTAATTGCTAACATATCATGGACAGGCTAAAGGCCCATATCGTCGGTATAAGCTATAGGCAAGGCCAGACCTTGCATCTCATTTCACGTTGGAGGTCAGAAAAGAAGCCACAGGATTCATCGCCGGCTTTTATATTTTCATAACCTTCCTCAAAGGCCGTAACTTTCCAGCAGATTTCCCATTCTCACTAAATTATCTCCGGCAAAACAGAATTGCTACTGACAAATGCCAATTGAGGTTTTCAACAATCTGCATAGTAAATGAGACAGCTGAAAATAGATTGACCATATTTCTGCTTGTCATCTTGGATGGCTTTGTGACACATCCGACTTTTCTGATGACAACCGTGTTGACTGCCCCTGGTTAGTCCCACTGTTGGGTCTTTTTTCCGCATAACACAAGTAGCAGGGCTGAGGGAGTCAGATGCAGGAGAGCAAAGCTTGTCAACTCTACGTGACGCTTATCAATGAATTTCCAAATGGGGAACTTGAAGCTCATGGACTCCAAGTCCAATCCTGTAATGGGGCCACCAACTGACACATGATATGGCGCAGGGCATGCTCTGGCTATAGGATTTAGGTGTACTCTTTGCAGTTAAAGGGGTTGTCTGGGACTTTAACATTGATGGTCTATACTTACAACAGGTCATCAATGTCTGATAAGTCATCTGATAAGTCTGCCGATCATCGGTTCCTGGTGTTAGCATCAGCCATACCTGCACAGTTATGGAGTGGCACAGATCTGTCGAATGTGTAGTAGCCGTGGACGGGTACTGTGAAGCCGCCCACCTTTTAAAATCAATAGAGGTCAGATATGCAGTACCCAGTCGAGGCCACTACTCAGTTGATGGAGCTGTGCCGTGCAGTTCTGAGAACAGCTGATTGGTGGGGGTGCCAGGTGTCGCAACCAAACCAGACATTGATGACCTATCCTAAGGATATGCCATTGATGTTAAAGTCCCAGACAACCCCTTTAAATGTCATTTATGGTGATAAATAGGGCTACATAATTATTTATTTAACTTTGTATGTAAGAAAATTAGTTTTTTCTATGTCTTCTCAGAAATGTAGTGGCAAGAAAAAATGGGGGAAATAGGCATCAATTATTAAACAATTTTTAAGTATATTTTAAATACTTAAAATACATTCCAACACATCTTCCTTAAACTTCCCATTGCCTTTAAGACTATTTATTAAAACATAGAAATACTTCAAATATAAAAACTCTCACGATGTTTACCTGGAGGTCAGCTTTTCCTCCCCTCCTCCTCCTCATTATCCACTGGCTGCAGCCTGAGCCTCCCTCCTCTGTTTTGTCTGCAGTAGAGAACAAAACTACTTGAGTCTGACCCCCTGACTAAGCCCCATATTTTCTCCTTAAACAACTCCCAACTGAAAAGAGAACAGATCAGCAAGAGGTTAAAGGGATATCTGGGACATAAAACAAAAAAATTGCCTTAGCACTAACAGGCATGTAATTTCTAACAGAGGCAACTACTTACCTGCTGCACCTGGCGCTTGACATTGACCGCTCCTGCCAGAGATTCTGCTGCTTCTGTCAACAGAGCAACAGTTTCCTGTTGACAGGGTGGAAATACTGGCGTCTTGCTGATAGTCAGCCAGTTTCACCCAATTAGCCATGACACCTGTAATCCCACCCTGTCAACAGAAAAAGAAACTGCTGCCCTGTTGACATGATGCCAGCGTAAGTCTGTAATCGCTTTGTACTGGTGTAGAACGACGCTGGGCACAACAGCCATGTAGGTAGCAACTACCTGCCCGTTAGTCCCTAGTTTTTTTTTAAGTCCTGGACATCCCCTTAACTACTGCAATGACCATTTTGGGAACATACTGGAAATCCTGCCTGCTGACAATCGGTAACGTCAAAGTTATGTGCGGTTTTATTTTATTATATACCAGACCTTCTTCCTTTATGTTGTCCTCTCCTTCAATCTTATCTATTAAAACTTAGAAATACTTTGTTTAAAAAAATTCTCTGTGATCCAAGAGGCCAGGTATGGCTCCCCTCATCTTCCTTTTCCTACCCCATGAGTTAACGGACTGAAGCAGGAGCCTCCCCCAAATATTGTTAAAGGGAATCTGTCACCCCATTTTTCGAGTATCAGCTGCCGGCACAGCCATCAGGGGCTTATCTACAGCATTCTGTAGTGCTGTAGATAAGCCCCTGATGTAACCTGAAAGATAAGAAAAATGAGTTAGATTATACTCACCCGGGGGGGGCGCGCTCCGCTCTTGGTCCGATGGGTGTTGCGGTCTGGTGCCTCTCATCTTCTAACGGTGACGTCCTCTTCTTTGCTGCCTGTCGTGGCTCCTCCTCATCAACAGGGCAGAGCAGAATACTGGAGTGCATAGGTGCCGGACCTCTCCCAGCCCCTGCACACTGCAGGACTCTGCTCTGCCCTCAACAGGGCAGATCAGTGCACCTGCGCAGGAGCCATGACAGGCAGCAAAGAAGAGGACGTCCCGTTAGAAGATGCGAGGCGCCGGACCGGACCGTGACACCCATCGGACCAAAACCGGACCCGGACCGCCCCTGGGTGAGTATAATCTAACTCATTTTTCTTATCTTTCAGGTTACATCGGGGGCTTATCTACAGCATTACAGAATGCTGTAGATAAGCCCCTGATGGCGGTGCCGGCAGCTGATACTCGAAAAATGGGGTGACAGATTCCCTTTAAGCCTGCCCCCTTGGCTGAGCACCACCTCTTCAATAAAAATGGAATAAATCAGCAGGAGATCAACCACTGTGTTCTCTGCATGGTTTCTACTTTATTGAATGTTTCGAAAACATGCTGGTAATCCTGAAGACTGATGGCCAGTGGAGGCTAGGCTACCTGTTGTCCCTTTGTATGATTTATTTCTAAGTTTAGTATTCTATTAATAAGTTGGACATATAGGTGTTTCATAAAAGTTGAGTAACAGCCCATTGGCAAAGGCTATTGGTGTATTGGGTGCAGTGGGAGCAGTTATACCAGGAACCTGGGGCTGGAGGGGATTCCATGATACGTCAAAAGACATCATTATTATGGTTGACTCTGGTGGGCTAAGTGGGCTAATGTCTTCTGACATTACATTAATTGCTTTAATGCATTTCTAGATGTAGATGGTGGCAAACTATTTGGATGCATGGACATTCTAGAGAACACTCCCCTACCTGAGAATCTATGAACTGCTTTATGAGGTGGTCTTTGTTTTTGGCAGATTCGAGACTTCCCTGACTTCATAGTACATGTTCGGCAATATATTTGGCGCACAATAGTACTTCACTTACAAGTCATCCTTAAAGTCAAGATTAAGATTGGGTTTTGGGTTATATACAGATGAATCAACTTTAAGTTTTGTTAGATGGAACATTGCGGGGTTTCTGAAACATAGAACTCATCAATCATGTACTTTTTACATAGGAAAAGAAGGAAATATCCAGCTTCCTAATCAAGGTGTATATATAGAACAAATTCCTTTATTGCAAAAAAATTAGCAATATTTGACAAGAAGATGAAAAATTGCTCACCAACAATCTAAGGTGTGCGGGGGAAACTTGTAGGTCTCATCATCAGATGCATTTTGAGCACTGCATACGCTCTAAAGGCCCCGTCACACACAGCGATCTGGCTAGCGAGATCGCTGACTTTGTGACGCCACAGCGATCTCGCTGTATGTGACAGGGATCAGCGACCGGCCCCGCTGCCGGGTATCGCTGATCGTGCTTGATCGGCCTGGGCCATTTGATCGCTGGTCTCCCGCTGGCCAGCACTCATCGCCGTGCGGCTCTTAAACACCTGATGCTTACCTTGGAAACCAGCGTGTACGCCGGTTTCCAAGGTAAACAGCGGGTATCCAAGAGCCGCGGCTCCTGGATACCCGATGTTTACATTAGAAACCAGCTTGATCGCTGGTCCTGATTGCAGGGGCTGTCTATGTGACAGCTCACCAGCGATCAGCCTAACGATGTCCCAGCGATCCCATCCATGTCGGATCGTTGGTGGGATCGCTGGGACATCGTTATGTGTTACGGGGCCTTTAGACTTGGCTTGAAACTTGGTCTAAGAATGCAGGTAGTGCTCGAAACGGGTGATAAGACACTCAAGTGACCACCTCTCACCTTAGATTGCTGGTATGTAATTGTTCATCTTCTTGTCAAATATTTTACATTTTTTGCAATAAGGGAATTCATTTTATATATACCTGGTTCGGAAACTGGATATTTCCTTCTTCTCCTGCATAAACTGGGAGCTGAGCAGTGGCGGCAATCGCGAGCTTCCGTGCTGATTGTTCTTCTCCGTGTTCCATCTTCATGTACTTTTTACGTAGGTCCAGATTCTGATAGAGGTAAAAAAAACAAACCCAGTTCTGCTAGTCTTTATTTCCAAAAAAGAACTCTTCCAAAAAGTTATTAAATGGTGCCCAAACATCAAAGGCTTATATAAGAATTGACGGATAGTGAGAAATCCCATAAGATGTTCCCACTCATTATAGGAGACGCTCTCGGTCTGTACACTACCTCAGCCGTGATTTACATTCAGCTACATATTCTGTTTATTATGAGAAAGAGGCTGTGGATTATTGCCAAGGTTCCGAGACAAAGGTTTGCGTTGGCTTCGCCCAGACCTCTAATAGTTCACTTTAAGTTTAGATGTTGTACGGTGAAGAGTTTAGGATGTCTGCAACTAAGAGTTTAGAATTCCTTAAGTATCCATGTACGGCACATAAAAACGAAATTCGTAGCAGAAACTTTTTTCCTCTAACCTCCTGCACTCACCGCCTGTTGTAATTAGAGCAGATGTGAAATGGCAAATGAAACATGGAATGGAAGAAAGTTATTTTCGAGGTACACAAAGAACGTGGCCAACTTTGCCACTGGCAAAGGCATCGTCTGTAACGTCTCAGAAAATAGGCCTTCATTATTGTCTTAACTGGTTTCTGCTTAGAGATTATATTTCTTATCACCAGTAGCTGCAGCAGATAAGAACCCAGGGATCAAACAAGCGATAGGCATCAGGATCATAGATGAGAGCCAGGCTTCCTCTGAAGACGATAACGGGCTTCTATGTAAAGCCATCATTGTTTTCTTCCAGTAGTCGGAGAATGGCTAATGATAAGACCTTACTCTGTGTTGTGTCATCAAGCGCTCCTCAAGGAAATGATCTGCTTGATATAAATTGTGCTCTACGAGTTATACATGATGAATCACACACAGGTCTTAAAGGAGTTATTCTACTTTTGCATCTCCTTAGCCTTAGTCAGCCACTGTCCAGGTCCCAGGTTTTGTGCACTTGATCATTTACTTAGAATGTGACACATGGAATATACCTCCCAGATGTGCAAAGTACCGGCTTTTGTGACCAACTAAGGTGTATGGGTATCTTCAAGTTCACCTCAGTTTATTCCCGAGAGCAGGTACGGACTGGAGCTGAAATTCAGTGCTGGCAATTGAAATCATACAGGCCCATGTTGTCCCCGTTCATATGAACCCAATGGGATATATTACTAATATTACCCTGGATGGAGGAAAGGAAGATTTACTACAAGACCAATATTTCTAATGATACCTGTGGCCTGCTGGGGTAAGTGACGGAGTCAGTGACTTTGTGCTCCATCACAGCTCTTAACGGTATGGGTGTCTTGAGAACACCGATTCTGTTAGCAAAGTAGCAGACAAGGCGGCCCAAGACAAGACAGGCCCTTCTGGCATTTGCCAGAGTTGCCAGATGGCCAGTCTGGCCATGCCCGAGAGACAATGATGAAGCTTGAAGGCTGGGCTCCTATAAAAAAATCTTCAAAAGGGTACCCAAGTATCACACGTCTTTGACAGCATTGGTCTACCCTTCTGGGCCAAATGGACTTTTTTTTACCCAATTCTCCACCCAGATCCTAGAACCAAGGTTCACCTTCAAACCCTGCGGCCACATTGGTTAAGAACCTTCGAGGAGACAAGCCACCACCAAAGGTTTCGGGAGCAGCTTAGCTTATGTGCGCACATAGGTTTTTTTTTAAAGCTTTCAAAAAGCACCAAGTTTTCTTGTGTTAAATTCTTCCTTTTTTGATGAGTTTTTGAAGGAGAATTTTTGCTTCCTGAAGATATTTTGAAGCATTTTGGACGAGGCTCTTCTTCCTGAAGTATTTTTGCTCTCCTCTGTTTGAACAGTGCTTAGATTGGGGAAGATTCTTTTAGGAGCAGCTTTATAGTAGAGAAATACTCTTTTTATTTTTTCCAATTCAAGCATTTTTTTAAAACCTGAAACAGAAAAAAAATGCTCAAAAGACTAAAAGTATGAACAGCAAAGTGGTTGCACAATGTAAAGGAGTAAGAAAAGCAAACTTTTTTTAGCTGGAGCTGATCCTCTCCAAACAAATCCTAAAAAAAACTATGTATGCACTTATGCTTATTCTCTTCATACAGAACACATAAATGTTCTGCAACCCATCAGTTTCATTAAAGTTGGTCATGGGCAGACCAGTCCCGGTCTAGCTCCATCCATTTCGGCAGAGACAGGAGACACTGTTGTGAAGATGCCGAAAGTTGCAAAATTTATGGTCCTAAATTTTGAGACTTTTCAGGGCTTTTACGCCAGAATCCTGTCATGAAAGCTTTGATGAATTGGGGCCAAAGTGCTTTTCAGCCGGACTCTACTACAAACAACACCTGATCAGCAGAATGGGGAATTGTTATTTCTTGCTAGAACAGACTGTCACAGGAAAACAAGCTATTCTCAGGATAGATGACAATATACTGATTGGTGACGGATCTTGTTGTGAATTCTCTGGATCTGACTTCTGAGTCGGGGCTCCCTCTGGTGGTTACTGCTGGTAGTGAAGCTGGCTGAGTTGAAAGTCTGCCACCTGACGACGATGATTGGAAATCTGGGTTACTGATTGGGAGGATATAAGTGAGCAGGCTTCCCTCAGTGGTTGCTGGCGATTAGTTCTTCTTGTGCATCTTGAGGTCTGCTGTCTCCTGCCTGATCCTGCATTTTTCAACTAAGTGGTTCTTTTGCTAATCCTTTGCCTCTGATCTGTTTTTGCCTCTTTCTGCTTTGCTGTGAGGGTTCAGCTTGCTCCCTGCTGGGGCTGTGCTGGACACCCGCTCCATATGTTAAAGCTTGTGTTAGTTTGTTTAGTCCCCTGTTATATTGGTCTCTTTTGCTTTGCTGCCAGTTCACACCAGAATGCTGATATAGTGGGGGAAAAGTCGTGAGACCTCTGTGTTTTTTGTACATAAGACGTGTTGGATTTTTTAGGGTTTTTGCATGATTGCAGACAGTGTCTTTCCTTTCCTGTCCTATTCAGACAATTTGGGCCCCATCATTTGCTCAGTCTATTTTCTGCCTGTGTTTGTACCTCATCTTGTCTCACCGACAATATATGTTTGGGGGCTATTTCTTTGGGGTTCTACGCCGGGGCAGTTTAGATTTCACCTTTCTTGCATTAGGCTTAGTTAGTTCTCCGGCTGTGCCGAGGCGTCTAGGGCATCGTAGGTACGCTCCACGGCTACTGCTAGTTGTGTTGTTAGGACTAGGGGTCTGCAATCCGCTTAGTAATCATCCTTTCTGGTTTCCTGGTGGCCTAGCCTATTTCTGCCATCCTCCTCGGTGACCTATTCATAACAGGATCTACCCTAGGACCGTCAACTTTTATCCCCTTAGATAATGGATCGGCATTGCCGATGCCTGATAGACTCTCCAATTATTCTCCATAGGGCTGCCGAGAAAGCAGAGTGAAACACTCGGCTGCCTCAAAGTGTGATCCAATTTTCTCAGATGAGGAGAAGACGGAAAAAAAAATGTCTCCGTCTTCTCCACTCTGAGTATGGAAATCAGACTGCACTCAGATGTCATCCGAGTGCAGTCTGATGGTTTCCACAGATTCATTGACTTGCATGTTTGACTGTGAGCCTAATATGGGATGAAACTCAAATATTCTGTTATTTTTTCAAATCAGACATGTACACAACCCCATAGAATAACATTGGTCCAAGTACGGTCCGATGTTGTCCACGGACTCATCGAGTGAAATCTGAATATCAGATCTACCTCAGACATATCGGCTCTGTCGGCACAAACTAATCTGACATGCGCACGGCCCCTTAGAATAACATTGGCCCAAGTGCGGTCCGATGTTTTGTCAGGTTCCATTCGGACCCTTGGGGCAGGTTCACACAACCATAGGAAAAATAAATTGTTCCGTTTGGTCCAGAAAAGTGGGACGATTTTTTTTTTTACATATCCTCCTCATACGATCCAATTTTTTTTAAGCAGCGGCTATTAATCATTTAGAAGACAATTTACAGTTTCCTATGTTACAGAATGGCAATGTGTCCGTAAAAATCGGTTTGGCATCCGATTATTTTTTGGCGCACTTGAATGGACGTGTCTCGTCCGATTAAAGGAAGAAATTAATGTAAGCTGCAATTTTTTTCACGCTCATGGAAAAAAAAAATTGCTCATCTGCACAGCGTCATTGAATAACATTGGTCCGGGTGATGTCCGTTTTTTTCACGTAGACTTGGACGCAACATATGGTCGTGTGAGCCCATAGAAAAGTTGCTCAAAGACCATGATGAATCAGGAGCCATACTTTTATCTATGTATTTCGTACCTTTCTATGGTGATTCATATACTGAGCGAAATTTTCAATATGTCAGAATATTTTCACAGTTGACATACTATGTGGTGAATCAATCAGATGCAGATCATAAAGAGATCGCCGCACATCTGCGGAGATGTGAAAGTAATTATTAGCTGTTGCGGAACTTGTCATGGGCCGGAGAATGAGATTTGGTAAGGCCGCCATGTCTTTATACCTCTCATTGTGGTACAGATAGTGTAAGCGTTCAGTCCATTCCTTGAAAATGTTGTGTGCGGACATCTTCTTGCCAGACGTGACCGACTGACCATAAGGAGACTTGATAAGAAATACATCAGTTATGGATCAGGTAGAAGAGCCTCGGTTTAATGGTGCCAGCCAGATGGTGCAGTTTTGGTGAGGATGCCAGGAGGCAAGAAAAATCCACTGCAATTCATCATCTATGAATCTCTCTGTTAGATGTCGGGTTCCTGCCTTTGCACAGGAGGAATCCAGAGCCTTGCCTTCTGCGGTCTCCCATTCTTTCCCGACTGCAGAGGAGGCTGCTCAGCAGAGACGTCGATCCCGGCATCTTGCCCAAGCTAGTGCTGTCAGGTTGGTTGCTGCTGCCACCTCTGGTCCAGCTATAGCAATCCGCACTAGCCAGCAGCGAGCAGCTCCTGGAACTAAGTCCCTCTTTCAGTCCACTGAGCATGCCCGTGGGACGACCTCTCATTGGAGGTCGGAGGTCCTGTTGCTGTTCCGATTGGACCACTAGGAAGGTCCCGGAAGGCTGCAATTATAAAAGCAACTGCAATCCGCCCGGCCATGCGGTAGTATAGAATTATGTAATTGTGTGTGTGAAGATGGATGCATGTTTCTGGTGACTGACTCATTATATATTCCCTCCCTCTGGTTGGGTATGTGGTAGGGGCTTTGAGTTAGCTAGCGTCAGACTGTGCCATCCAGCACTAGGCACATTTTTTTCTGCGTTTAATTAGCAGCTACCGCCAGTTGCAGCGCCGTGCGCAATTCATGCGCTTTCCAAGCCCTAGTTAAGGTGGTTAGTGGCGTCTGCAAGAGCGGTGCTACATGCTAGTACCACGCTTAATACATCTCTCCTTGGCGCCTCAGTTGCAGCGCCGAGCGTTGGTGGGTCTAGAGGCCTCTAACCCTGTGTCTTTGGGGCAGAGTCCTGTGACTGCACACCAGCACTCACCTTGCCGAGGTCTTTGAGCATAACGGGCTACGGCATTTCTGTTCCACGTTAGAGAGACTCCGTGAAGCAACAAAGTCCGCCTTTGTACACACCAGGTGACGTTAACCCACGTGTGTTCATCTGTTATACTGCCATCACCGAGCAGCAGGTAACATCTCTACACGGTGGACCCCGGGCTGTGAACACACCTTATATCATCTTTATTGTTTGGTGCGTTCCGCCAGCCCTTAACACTCTCTTTATTCCGCGTTTTACTCCACGTATATCTATGTGGTATGATGAAAAACTATAGTTTTTCGCCTCTTTTTTTATAATGTTCACTGAAGGGGATAACGAGTGTGGCAGTTTCATAGATTGCGTCATTCCGGATGCAGCGAAATATGTTTACTTTTTTATTTTTGTTATTACATAAAAAATATGTATTTATGGGTGTAATACTTTTTATTTATTTTTTTAATTATTTTGCGATTTTTTTTTAAAACCTTTTTGGCACTTTTTTTTTTACTTCTTAACTTTGTCTCTCTATAGAACTTTCACTTTTAGCGTATGATCACTGTTGTAAAGCTTTAAAATGCACCAATATCGCAATGCTTTATAACTGTCAGTGCTGCGTTGACAGAAGACTCTTAGTCCATGCTCTGGACATGGTCAAACAGGCTTTCCGTAGCCCGGTGACCAAGAGAACTATGGGCCATTAAATTTTTCATTTTTTGATTTTAGGAGTGCTGCCTTCATTTTTTACAGATAGATAATAGATGGATATATAATAGATAGATATATACATAGATAATAGATAGATAATACTGTAAGGCACCGTGTGTGCTGTGCACTTGCACATGGCACTCTATTATGGAGATATATGATGAATTGGTGTTTGGGGAGATTATTTTTTATGAATCATTAGTGAATTCGTGGCAGTTCTGAGTCTACTGGAACTTAAATGTTGTTTTTTTTCCTTTGGTCCAGGAAGAGTTAATGTCGGTCTCTTGCTGGCTGTTCTTTTAGGCTGATCAGCTGATTTTGGTTGGTAACCACTCCCACCTCTCTTTAAATAGTCACATGACCCATCAGCTAATCGTTGGTTATAGAGTTACTTCCATACAGACCAGCTAGGGGTGGGGAGGTCTCCTCTGACTGTGGCATTGCCGCTGTCGGAGTCCTGTTTTCCTGGTGCCGTTAACTCTGCTGCTGTGGAGCATAACAGCAGATTCTGAGCTGAGTTGTATCCTTTCTGTCAGTCTCTTGTTTGTCTCTTTTCCTCTGTTACATTACCTGCAGTGGTGACGCTAGCGTCCTTACCGGTGAGTGCGCTAGGGTTAGCAGAGGTGACAGCCAGGGACTAGGCTTGTGATGGCGGCGGGGGGAAGGACCCGCATGGGGCATTAGGGGAGCTTAGGGACAGACACAGATTGGAGGTGTTCTATCCCTCGCTCCCTACCTTTAGGGCTTTTCTCTTCCTTTATCATCTCTTTGTACCTATATGTTGTGCCATCCATCGGACATATCCATGTGCGGACGTGACATTTTCTCCATGATGCAGGATGAGTACTTGCCGGACTTTCCCCCCATACATATTTACAGGATATTTTGCGATACTATAGATAGTGATACAGTTGATTGTTGTAGCTGTTGATGACCCACCGCCGTCCTCAGAAGAACACGGAAGGCAGGAAGTGCCGTCTATCCCTCCGGGCTGCAGTAACATCTTTATTATTAAAATTAGAAAATTCAAATGCGACAAGTCTCTATGGTGAATCACCCCCAACGCATCCACTACATCATGTAATGCATTACTTCCCCTATGATGGCGCTGCAAGGAAATTGACCACTTTCTGCTGGGTTCAAGCCAAAGGAAAAATCAGTTTATGGAATATTTTCCTTGATTCAGTTTTTGAAGATTCAGCTAGTGATTTATGTGCCTGTTTCCCATATTGCTTATCTGGCTTAATCCTATTGGAAAGTGCCAGGTGCATAAACAAATTAGCCCATATAATGGTACAGTTATAATGGTGCATTAGGTTACTGGGGCTGATTTGGAAAATTCATCATGTTATATAATGCATTTCTGCTTCACACATGAGAAATTACATTCAAGGAGCTGTGACACCAAGCGTGCAAGTTATTCATCATATCTGTTTACATATCATATTCCATGGTGCTGAGCATGAGAAGGGGTTACATACAAAATACAGATATCACTTACAATGAACAGACTAACAATGACGGACTGGTACAGAGGGGAGAGGGTCCTGCCCTGGTGGCTTACAGTCTACTGTAAGATTCTCCAACCTGTGGCTCGGGAGCCACATGTGGCTCGCGGGTCAATGATGTGTGGCTCGTGGCTGCTTTCCAGCTTGATGCATTAGCATCAGGTCTAGCAAGCAACTATGAAGAGCAGGTCACCAGATGGTGACTTATGTGAGTAGCCCTGCACAAAAGAGCAGACCAGAATGTGTATATGCTGTCCTTAGGGGTTTGAAGATAATTTAAGTACGGTACGCTGGAGTCCGGATGATACTACCTGTCAGAGAAGGTGCTTGATGTAACAGTGTGTAGGTAAATGTGGTGCCCCCAGGAGTATGGTCGCCACAGTGGCATTGCCTTCCTCCTAGGGAGAGTGATGTCACGCCTGGAAGCAATGAAGGGTCTCTCTGGCAGTTAATCACTGCATGCAACACAGTTCCCACTCCGGGTCAGCAGAGGGAGCTCTGAACTCAGAGCTAAGGGGAGGAGCTGTCTCTGAGGGACAGGAAGGGAAGTGAGGAGTTAATGTGAGGAGGGTGTCGTGGGCAGACGTGGAGGAGAAGAGCTGGGGAGACTGAGGAAAGTGGAGAGCTCAATCCCAGCAATAGCGCATGATATGGAGCCTGGTCTCCAAGGGTGTATGGATACTAACGGTCCTGCACCAGAAACCAGAGGAATAGGAAGCTGTAAATGCTCTATTCCCACATAATCCTCGGAGGCACAACAGCAACAGGTAAGCCAAGAGAGATAGAAGGCTACGGCTGTCTGCCATGTAAGTGGAGTGTGGATAACATCAGAAAGGAAGAACTCCAGTGTAACTCAGTACTGGGAGTACTTCATAGAGAGCGCTAGTAAGGAGACTGCACAACCCATCTGCCAGAGTGATTCCTGAGTTGCTTCCAGGCTAACCAGCTCCTGTGCCATCTGTACTCAGGACCCTGGACTGCATTTGCCTAGTAAAGGTAAAGAAACTGCAACCTATTGTGTCCTTGCCTTCTTGCTGCAACCTCCCCGGCACTGCTACATCTCTGTGCCTGACACTGCACCTTCCTTCCCAATACCCATCTACTCTGCCCTGGGACTACAGCCCTGCCTGTGGAGGGCTACACCATCATTGCTGCACTACACCATCTGTCCCAGAGGATCTGTCTGCAGCGTCGGCTTAACATCTTCCTTGCTGAACACCACAGGTGGCGTCACAAATCATTTATTCATAAACTTTATTCCATCACTTCACTCCCTTACATGGACGCCCAGGGCCACGGACCGGGCCACCGCTACTGTGACACTTCCCTGTGAAATACCGGCCCGGCACCGAGTACCCCACTGCCCTGGCGGGTGATCCATAAAATACATCTAGCCAACCATCTATCTATTCAGTGAATTTCCTGGGTAATTTTTGGGTTTAGGCTTATTCCCAAAGAAATATTGCAGCTGTTATTTCATCAAATTTTGCATTCATCAATAGTACTGGAATAGTATTAGGAACTTTGTGATATAAGAGGGGCATTCATTGAAGATTTCCCCTGACCCACTTCTATTTTTCACAGCACGCTGAAACTGCACATGTGTAATGATATAAGTCTCTATAGGTTACGTGCCAATTTGCCGCTCAGAGCTGATAACGGTCTTGATTTTACAGGCCCTGAAGTGGTGTGAGGTTTGATAATGGACCCAGTGAAGTACAGAGCAGTCATCAAGTTCCTTTACTTGAAAGGCTGCACACCAAGGGAGACGTTCGATGAGATGAAAGAGGTTTATGGTGACGATTCCCCATCATATCATATAGTCAAGAACTGGCATCGTTAATTCAAATGTGGTCTGACTTCGGTGCAAACAACTCCAATTCCAGGGTGGCCCCACTCTGCTATTGATGAACGCGCCATCCAGCAAGTGGAGGTTGCCATTTTGGAAAATTGCCGCGTAACCAGTCGCCACCTAGCCCAAAATGTCAAAATTAGAGTGGGGTACATGGAAAAAATCATCCAAGACCATATTCACATGCATAGGGTATCTGCTCGCTGGGTTCCCCAGCTGCTCACACCTTTCCAGAAACAGGAACGAGTTGAATGTTCTCAGTCTCTATTGACGATGTGCCATGGAAGCTAGGAGGACTTTTTCAACAGACTGATCACACAGGATGAAAGCTGGGTCCATCTCTATCATCCTGACACTAAAGTCGAGCCGATGCAATGGAAGCATCATGACTCACCTCCTCCAAAGAAGGCACATGTCCAACCCTCTCCAAGCGAGGTCATGCCCACAGTTTTTTGGGACCAGCATGGAGTAGAATTGATGGATTTCCTAGCAAAGGGTACCATGATCACTGGAGCATACTATGCTTCCCTGCTGCGGATATTGCAGGAGGCCATCAAAACCAAGAGACGTGGCATGCTCACCAAAGGTGACAATGGACCAGTTCACAACTCACATGTTGCCTAAATGGAAGCATGCTCCTTTGGCTTTGAAATTCTACCGCATCTCCATTATTCCCCTGACCTCGCACCATCAGACTTCCACCTCTTTCCATTAATAAATTTATTTTAGAAAGAGCAAACATTTTCCAGATGATGAGACTCTGATTTCCAAATTCACAACGTGGCTTTTGGAGCCACCTGTCAACTTCTACAAGCGAGATATTTTCAGTTGCTTAAATAGTTGGGAGAAGTGTGTGTCTCAAGGTGGCACCTATGTAGAGAAGGACTAATAACTGAGCCAGGTTTCATTCCTCTCAGTCCACAGGAAGTTGGTCAGGGGAAATCTTTAATAAACGCCCCTCATATGTTATGAGAGAAGTATGCTTCTTTCTCCAATCATGAGCCTCTTCTTCCCCTCCCCACTGCTTTCTGAACTCAGCAGCCACATTGAAAAACAGCTCAAATATTTTTGTTTCAAGGCAAGACAGACTGCCAGCAGAGTGAGGTGTTGAGTAACGCTTTGCATTAAAATATTTTTGAAGAGGAGAAGGGTGAGGTTGCATGAAAGACAGAAATAGATCATGCAGATTCACAGCGCTGGATTCACAGCCACACTGCTCAGTGCTGCTGTATAATTTATCTAAGCCTCTGCTGCTTCTGTCTGTGTGCTAACAAAGAAACAAAATGCAGTAAATCCTATTTCTGTGTGTGTTGTGTATGGGACACATCATAACAGTTTGTCTCCATCCAGTAGCGGAGAAGCAGCTGAAAATTAGTGCTTGAGTTTGCAGAAGGGAGAAGCCATATAAATGCCTGATATATCGCTCTTCATGTACTGGTTATTCTGAAAATGTCTTTAAAAGTACAACTACCCTTATGTTTTTCTTTAATGCTGACACCACTAGAAGCACCACTGACCATCACATCCCCCCTGACCTGTACCATACCTAGCCGTGTCTAAAGCTGTCTAGGAACTTGCAAAAATGCTCCATAAGCAATCTTGTCTATAGATAGTGTACTTTTGGGGGGTTACAATGCCATATATGTTCTTAGTGCTTCCCTATTTGGTGTCCAATGGGTTGTCGAAAACTAATCTCACCACATCAGTCATGACCACTAAAAGGCCATCCCAGAGACATGGAGATAAGACTCGTGGAGGCCAAGGTGGCAACTAGGTAAAGATAATGTGTATTGTAGAGGCCCAAACCAAATTGACAATATCTAATTCTATCTTTGCTACTATGTCTGACTGCTGGAAATACACGTCTGTGCGAATATACGAAAGCAAGTTGGAAGATCTAAAGATTGTTAAATTACAGCAGTGACGTCTTTAGTTTGAATGGGACCAAAAACCTTCAAGTGTATAGAATTTAGTAGCATACTACCTGCCAATGGTGCCAGATCACGTGACCTCTTTCAGTTTTTGATCGGAAGAGGTTGATGCTGGTTGGCCCACTTTCTGGCAACCACCCTTTTTGCTCAACACCCACCATTTATCTATGATAGAGCTCGGGAGGGTATGTATGAAGCAGGCTCATGCGCTGAGCCTGCTCTATATCCAACAGGTACTGGGTCTTTTATACACTGGTAACTGCGGCGATTAGAGCCTAGCTCAGAATGCAGTACTTTAACCCTTTAGATGCCTTGATGAATAGCAATCACAGATTTTAAGTGGTAACATGGGGGAGCAGACTTGATGCTATTGAAGGAACATGATGGGTTGTTTAATGTTCCCCAATTCTGACCTTCTCAGTGGGTCAACAAGATTTTAGTGTATGCTCTTGACGGAATTGATATGTTCTCTCTCTGTTTCCTTGCGTTCTGTCTAATTATGCAACTTTCCTCCCACACTTATCTAATTAGCTGAGCTAAGAATGCTACGATTGGATTGATTACACAGGTAGAACCTCCAGGGCATGTGTGCCCCAGTTTTCATGCACAAAGTCCGTTGTAATTTGTGAGGTCTTCATTGCTCTGAGGGTGCCATTGGATGGCTTACGAAGACCGGCTTTGATATATTCAGACATAAAGTAGTAATAACCCTTCAGTACATTCCAATATACACTTAGTGATAGCTCGCATTGGGCTGTCATGTTTTCCGGTGGTCTTCAGACACCACACACAACTAGCCCTTGTTATCACCACCATTAGCCTATGCACTGGCTGCCTCAAATCCTTCAAGGGTGTTCTGAGGGGAAGGAGATGAAGACGACAAGAAGAAAGTGTCATTATACCGCTTAGTGGAGGGGAAACGGTAAAGAAGAAAAAAAATATATAAAAATCTGCAATTCTTTTACATTACAAATACACCCGTAAAGGAAGATCAGAGCCGTATGTGCTTGACAAAAAAGACACAGATTGCTTTCTGGGTGGACAGTAATCTGAAATACAATATGTAAAAGAGGCAATTGTCATCTCGTTTTATAGGCAGTTGAAACAGAAACAAAAGCAATTAGAATGTGGGCCGGCAAAGTCTTCGCGCAGAACTGCCCTGGAATACTAATGAAGCCACCGGCAGGATGCATACAGAGCACATTTGCACAGTGTCATGGAGCATCGGGCTCGAAGCTGACACTCGCCAGTACAGTACGAAAGCTAAGGTAGAAAATGGCCTTCAGCCAAAATTCCGTCCTGACAATCTTTCATCGACTGCCTATTGATACAAATTGCAGCTTTCCTTCCTGCAAATTTATCTGCAAATGGACCCGTTCTAATGGTATCATAATCTGCTTTTTCTTATTATTGCAAATGAGAGGGAACAAATAAGTAGATAAACATATTGGATTTTACTACTAATTGGGAAGCGCGGATTAACCTGTTTTGGTGTAAAAATTCAGAGTCTCGTTAATTGATGTAAAGAAACACGAGTAGGTTGAAAGCTTTTTCCTTCTGCTAAAAAAAAAAATCCCAAAATATACATTTAACAGAGGGCTGTGACAAATGCCAGAGGGAAGAATAACATCTGCTACCCATAAGGTTCAATTTAAAAAAAAAATAAAACGTACACCATGCGTCATACGTTTCTTTTTCAACTGGACACAAGGACTGTACTATTCCATACCGCAAAAAACGGCATAAATCCGGACCCGAGCAGTGAAATGGATGCCAAATGGTTTGATGAATGGGGTTTATAGATGACTTTAAAGTTGAAGAACAGATCCAAACTTACCTGGTAACTGAACACAGAAGATACAGACTGAAAAGAGCCTTTGCGCAATCTCAACCTCATATATCAAAGAACTGTTATATCGGTCCAAAACGACGGGTAGGAAATTAGTATTTTTTCAAGATGCCCTAGTGGAATTATATTTCTATAAAATCAATGGGGCCAATTCATCAAAACAATTTAAACAGAATTCTGGTATAAATTATGTTAAAAAGTGGCAAAATTTTTGCGGAACTCTGAGTTTTCACAATAGTTTCTCCCAGTTTTGCCAAAATGAGGAAGAACTGGTGAGAAACGGAGGTACGATGAGCTGTTGCGTTCCTTCTGATAGAGATTGGAGTAAGATTTGTGGCAAGGTGCACGGAGGTGCGCGGAGGCACCTGTGACTTGTCAGATGCTCAAGATTTATTACGTGGCGCTCACCTCTTAATGAATCAGGAGCATCTGACTCTAACACGCCCCTCAGAAAATCAACGGTCTCGATGAACTGAGAACAATGTGTTATGTTAAAAAATTATTCTTGGAGGATGAGTACTGGCTTTTGTGTAATTATATGGTCCTAACTAGAGATGAGCTGACTAATCTGCAGAGGATTGAGTTTAAGTCAAATTTACTGAAATTTGTTTCTCCACACAAATTCTAACACTTTGAGATTGGATTCACGAGTCGCTAAAAAATTAAGTTGTCCTGCGCTATTTCTCACACTGGTGAAGCCTTAGAGAGCGGGCTAATGTTCTTTCGCGCAACTTGGTGGCCTTACTCATATTTCTCAGCAGTTGTCCAGGGCTGTGAAGTTGTGAAGTCAGAGTCAGTGTCCAGTTTGGTGGTGTTGGAATCGGTATAAAATGGACCGAGTCTGACTCCTAAAATATATAATAAATTGTTATAGTAATAAAATGCAGGATGTGCTGAATATTTTTCATAAAAATTTGGTAAAGTTATAAAATGTCCTATAAATGTGTCACGTCGCCAATCAACCGGCAGCGTATGGTATATCAGGCGTCTCCAAGATGGTGGAGATGCCTGATTATCATGTGCCTCACCTAGCGGTTTTCTGGCCGAGTTGTAAGGGGTTTCCCTACAACTTACTCTGTGCTCTGTCCTGAACTCCGTACTCTGCCCTGTACTCTGTCCTGTACTCCGTACTCTGCCCTGTACTCTGTACTCCGTCTTGTACTCCATTCTCTGCCCTGTACTCTGTACTACGTCCTGTACTCCGTACTCTGCCCTGTACTCTGCACTCCGTACTCTGCCCTGTACTCTGTATTCCATCCTGTACTCCGTACTCTGCCCGATACTCCGCTCTCAGTCCTGTGTTCCTTACTCCATCCTGCGCTCTGTGCCCTGCCCTGTGTTCCTGACCCGTCCGGTATCTCCACTTTGTCTCGTGCTTCTGTTCCGCCAGTTGCTCTCTGGTCCCCAGAGCCGCCTCTCTTGGTTCTAGCTGTCGCGGTATCTGTCTTCCAAGGGTCTGCCCCAATGGTCCCTGTATAGGGGTCGGCTCCACCTGGCATGCTCGCCCTCGGGAGCTCCAGTTCCGCGATCCAGAGGGTCCACTCTCGGACGTTGCCTTTTCCTGGTCGTCACAGCATAATCAGGCCATGGACCCCGCTAGCGCCTCGGCGGCTACGCAGAAAGAATTGCTCTTTTTGCGGGAGAACCAGACTAGAATAATGTCCTTCATGAAATCCATGGACACCCAGCTTTCTGCCTTACAAACTGATGACCCAGGGAACGCCCCATTGCTAGCTGGGCTCCAGCAGGAGCTCGCGCAGCAGCATGACGCCCAGTCCCACATCTTGAGCTACACGGTGTCCGTAGATGACTGACTTTTGTCTCTTCAGTCCTCTGCTGCCGCTTCGACCCTACCTCGGGATCCCGTATCTCACCCGCCCCCACACCTAGGAAAGCCTCCCAGGTATAGCGGCGACCCCAAATTATGTCGGGGTTTTTTAAATCAGTGCCGTCTACACTTTGAGCTCCTGCCCCAGCAGTACCCCTCTGATCGAGCCAAAGTAGCGTTTGTGTCCC
The DNA here is from genome assembly GCF_039654945.1 of Dendrobates tinctorius. Lineage (NCBI taxonomy): Eukaryota > Metazoa > Chordata > Amphibia > Anura > Dendrobatidae > Dendrobates > Dendrobates tinctorius. The sequence goes on from NW_027361677.1 coordinate 16,164,890, forward strand.
ATCTTGAGGGGGAGGCCTTAGCTTGGGTGAATCCCCTGTGGGAGAGAGATGACCCGGTGGTATCGAGCATTCAGAACTTCCTGGATACTCTCCGCAGGGCATTTGATGAGCCTGGACATGTGCCCTCTACCACTGAGGCTCCTTTAAACCTCTGTCAGGGATCTCTCACCGTAGGACAGTATGCCATCCGCTTTCAGACATTATCCTCTGAACTAGGGTGGAATAATGAGGCCTTGGTTGGGGCCTTTTGGAGGGGACTCTCGGGTAAAATTAAAGATGAGCTTACCAGCCGTGACACTCCTATCACCCTGGAGGATCTTATATCCCTAGCCACCCGTATAGATATACGGTTTCAAGAACGCTCCCGAGAGTCAGTTAGGGAGAGGAGACCCTTTAGGCTATATCAAGCGCCCATTCCCCGCTCCCCGGCGTCTCCTAGTAATTCCGCTCCTGAGCCCATGCAGGTGGACCGAGTAAAGTTTTCCAAGCAACGAGGCAGGGAGAGAATGACGCAGGGGCTATGCCTTTACTGCAGCGGGGCCAATCATTTTCTGCGCACTTGCCCAGAGAGGCCGGGAAATACCTCCACTTAGGCCAGGTAAGAGAGGCCTCCCTAGGTGATACTGATTTCTCTCTGCCCCTTACCATTTCGGCTCCAATTGTTTCAGGTCGGGAGCGTAGATCTGTGGAGGCGTATGTGGACTCGGGTGCGGCTGGTAACTTCATCCGGCTCAAGGAGGTGGACCAGTTCCGGATTCCGGTGGTTACTCTAGAAAATCCTCACACAATCGCTTCTGTGGATGGCAAACCACTACCTGAACCCATCACCATGGTCACTGTCGAGGTGGAGTTACATATTGGAGCACTTCACCGGGAAAAGATCGTTTTCTACGCCCTGCCTAAATTGTCTCATGCTGTACTTCTCGGCCTACCCTGGCTACGCTTACATGAGCCCGTTCTGGATTGGCGCTCTGGGGAGATCCTACGCTGGGGACACTCCTGCCATGAACACTGTTTGTTGTCAGTACCTCGTCCTGGATCACGACAAGCTCCTGCCGATCTTCCTGGGCTCCCCACGGCTTATCATTCATACGCTGATGTCCTCAGCAAGAAAGAGGCAGAGACCCTGCCGCCGCATCGGTCCTATGATTGCCCAATCGAGCTGATTTCGGGAGCTACTCCCCCCAGGGGGAGAACTTATCCACTGTCTCCAGCGGGGACCTCGGCCATGTCAGAGTACATCCGGGAAAACTTGGCCAGGGGTTTTATTCGGAAGTCATCTCCTGCTGGAGCAGGGTTTTTCTTCATACGGAAGAAAGATGGATCCCTTCGGCCGTGTATTGACTACCGAGGCTTGAACAGTATCACAGTCAAAAATAGGTATCCTCTCCTGCAAATCCCTGAACTCTTTGACCGTTTGAGAGGGGCCCGGATCTTTACCAAGTTGGATCTGCAGGGAGCCTATAACTTGATTCGAATCCGTGCTGGGGACGAGTGGAAGACAGCCTTCAATACTCGGGATAGCCATTACGAATATTTGGTCATGCCTTTTGGTCTCTGCAATGCCCCGGCGGTGTTCCAGGAATTCGTTAATGAGATCTTCCGAGACCTGCTGTACTCATGTGTCGTCGTATATCTAGATGACATCCTCGTCTTTTCACCTGACTTATCCTCCCATAGGAGGAGTGTTCGGCTGGTCCTGCAACGCCTACAGGAGAACCGACTCTATGCTAAAATAGAGAAATGCCTGTTTGACCAAACTTCATTGCCCTTCTTAGGGTATATTATCATGGACTCCGGGGTGAAGATGGACCCCCAGAAACTATCTGCTGTACTCAAATGGCCACGTCCGGTCGGAGTAAAAGCCATCCAACAGTTCCTGGGATTCACAAATTATTACAGGCAGTTCATCCCTCACTTCTCCTCGGTGACCAAACCCATCTCCGCTCTAACCTGAAAGGGGACAAAAGCAAATGTTTGGCCTTCAGAGGCCTTTCTTGCCTTGAAACGGGCCTTTGCTACAGCTCCGATTTTACACCAGATGATAGTTAGTAGGCCCTTCGTCCTAGAGGTGGATGCGTTCTCCACTGGAGCAGGGGCGGTCCTTTCCCAGCGGACATCTTCGGGCCACTTGGTGCCTTGTGGGTTCTTCTCTAAATCATTCTCTCCCACAGAATGCAACTATTCAATTGGAGATCAGGAATTACTGGGCATTAAGATGGCTCTGGAGGAGTGGCGGTATCTTCTGGAGGGGGCGGTCCATCCATTTATAATCTTCACGGACCACAAGAATTTGGCGTATCTTCAGTCCGCGCAAAGACTCAATTCCAGGCAAGCCAGGTGGTCGCTGCATTTTTCCCACTTTGACTTCAAACTCCATTTTCGGTCTGGGGATAGGAATACCAAGGCTGATGCCCTATCCAGGTCTCTGCAATCACCTGACACTGAGGAGGTTCCTTCTTATATCCAGGGCTGCCACTAGGAATTTCGGGGCCCCATACTGGCAAAATTTATGGGCCCCCTTGAGACTCCGCCCAGGCTCCACCCCAGTTCCGCCTCCACCCTAGCTCCTCCTCCACCATGCAAACCGTCCAAAATCCCTCCGCCCTTTCTTGGAAAAACAGCTGAGCTGCAGGTGGAGACAGTCAACATGCTGGTACTGTGCAGCATAGTACCAGCATGTTGACTGTCTCCACCTGCAGCTCAGCCGTTGTCCTATCTTTTTGGTCAGCACAGACTGTGCTGCATAGTACCAGCATGTTGACTGTTTCCACCTGCAGCTCAGCCGTTGTTCTATCCTTTTTGCCAGCAGACTGTGCTGCACAGTACCAGCATGTTGACTGTCTCCACCTGCAGCTCAGCCGTTGTCCTATCCTTTTGGTCAGCACAGACTGTGCTGCATAGTACCAGCATGTTGACTGTTTCCACCTGCAGCTCAGCCGTTGTTCTATCCTTTTAGCCAGCAGACTGTGCTGCACAGTACCAGCATGTTGACTGTCTCCGCCTGCAGCTCAGACGTTGTCCTATCCTTTTAGTCAGCACAGACTGTGATGCACAGTACCAGCATGTTGACTGTCTCCACTTGCAGCACAGCCGTTGTCCTATCCAATTAGTCAGCACTGCTGACTAAAAGGAAAGGACAATGACTGAGCTGCAGGTGCCAAGGTGGAGACAGTCAGCAGCATGCTGGTACTATGCAGCACAGTCTGTGCGGCTGACTAAAAGGCTGAGCTGCAGGTGGAGTGGAGACAGTCAACATGCGGCATGCCTATGGACGCTGGAGATTTGTCCCCCACAGCCCCACTCCTGCCCCATCCATCATGAGCCTGGGCGCACGCCACCGGAGACGTCGGAGAGAGGGACAGACTGAGACACTGTGACCTGCCTGGATGTGACTGACCGCCCCAGACACTGAGGACGCAGCCACTGCAGAACCTCCTGTTAGTGACTGCAGAGCTCACCACCTTCAGCGACCGATATGCGAGGAGGTGACGGCAGGTGCAAAGTTTCAGGAGATAGTCTTGGACTTGTAGTTCAGCAGATTGACAACACAGAATGCAGCTGCTGCAGAACCTCCTGTGTGAGTGACAGTTCTCACCCAAACTCCGAACTGTGCACCTGCATCTGTCAGTGGAGCCGCACAAGAGGTTCTGCAGCAGCTGCACTCAAACTAGGCTGTGAGGCAGCTGTAGGGCAGGAGAATATTGGGAGTTGTAGTTCTGACTTTGTGTTCCGATGGGGGTTCATGCCCCCCATTCCTCTATATATAGTGGCTCAAGCCCCCACACAGTATGTACCCAGTATATATTGCTTCCCTGTGCCATCCCCATGGATTTAGGGGTCTCCTCCCCCACCCCCCTGGACATAGGGGTCCCTGCCCCGCTTAGGATACAGGGTTCCTGCCCCTCGTGTATATAGGGGTCCCTTCCCCCAACAATGGATATAGGGGTCTCTGTCCCCCACCCCTGGATATAAATCCCAACTGGAAAAAGGGAACTCTGCCCCCCCACGCCTACAGTGGGGCAAAAAAGTATTTAGTCAGTCAGCAATAGTGCAAGTTCCACCACTTAAAAAGATGAGAGGCGTCTGTAATTTACATCATAGGTAGACCTCAACTATGGGAGACAAACTGAGAAAAAAAATCCAGAAAATCACATTGTCTGTTTTTTTTTCATTTTATTTGCATATTATGGTGGAAAATAAGTATTTGGTCAGAAACAAAATTTCATCTCAATACTTTGTGATATATCCTTTGTTGGCAATGACAGAGGTCAAACATTTTCTGTAAGTTTTCACAAGGTTGCCACACACTGTTGTTGGTATGTTGGCCCATTCCTCCATGCAGATCTCCTCTAGAGCAGTGATGTTTTTGGCTTTTCGCTTGGCAACACGGACTTTCAACTCCCTCCAAAGGTTTTCTATAGGGTTGAGATCTGGAGACTGGCTAGGCCACTCCAGGACCTTGAAATGCTTCTTACGAAGCCACTCCTTCGTTGCCCTGGCGGTGTGCTTTGGATCATTGTCATGTTGAAAGACCCAGCCACGTTTCATCTTCAATGCCCTTGCTGATGGAAGGAGGTTTGCACTCAAAATCTCACGATACATGGCCCCATTCATTCTTTCATGTACCCGGATCAGTCGTCCTGGCCCCTTTGCAGAGAAACAGCCCCAAAGCATGATGTTTCCACCACCATGCTTTACAGTAGGTATGGTGTTTGATGGATGCAACTCAGTATTCTTTTTCCTCCAAACACGACAAGTTGTGTTTCTACCAAACAGTTCCAGTTTGGTTTCATCAGACCATAGGACATTCTCCCAAAACTCCTCTGGATCATCCAAATGCTCTCTAGCAAACTTCAGACGGGCCCGGACATGTACAGGCTTAAGCAGTGGGACACGTCTGGCACTGCAGGATCTGAGTCCATGGTGGCGTAGTGTGTTACTTATGGTAGGCCTTGTTACATTGGTCCCAGATCTCTGCAGTTCATTCACTAGGTCCCCCGCGTGGTTCTGGGATTTTTGCTCACCGTTCTTGTGATCATTCTGACCCCACGGGGTGGGATTTTGCGTGGAGCACCAGATCGAGGGAGATTATCAGTGGTCTTGTATGTCTTCCATTTTCTAATTATTGCTCCCACAGTTGATTTCTTCCCTCCAAGCTGGTTGGCTATTGCAGATTCAGTCTTCCCAGCCTGGTGCAGGGCTACAATTTTGTTTCTGGTGTCCTTTGACAGCTCTTTGGTCTTCACCATAGTGGAGTTTGGAGTCAGACTGTTTGAGGGTGTGCACAGGTGTCTTTTTATACTGATAACAAGTTTAAACAGGTGCCATTACTACTGGTAATGAGTGGAGGAAAGAGGAGACTCTTAAAGAAGAAGTTACAGGTCTGTGAGAGCCAGAAATCTTGATTGCTTGTTTCTGACCAAATACTTATTTTCCACCATAATATGCAAATAAAATGAAAAAAAAACAGACAATGTGATTTTCTGGATTTTTTTTTCTCAGTTTGTCTCCCATAGTTGAGGTCTACCTATGATGTAAATTACAGACGCCTCTCATCTTTTTAAGTGGTGGAACTTGCACTATTGCTGACTGACTAAATACTTTTTTTCCCCACTGTATATATTGGAGTATCTGCACCCCCACCCTGGAAATAGGGGTCTGCGGGCCCCACCCCTGGATATAGGAGTATCTGCCCCCCCACCCCTGAATATAGGGTTCACTCCCCCCACCCCTGGATATAGGGGTCTCTGCCCTCCCTGGAAATAGGGGTCTGCGGACCCCACCCCTGGATATAGGAGTATCTGCCCCTGCACCCCTGAATATAGGGTTCTCTTCCCCCACCCCTGGATATAGGGGTCTCTGCCCTCCCACCCCTCCCCGGAAATAGGGGTCTGTGGCACCCACCCCTGGATATAGGAGTATCTACCCCCACCCCTAGATATAGGGGTCTCTGTCCCCCCTGCGGGTATAGGGATCTCTGCCCCTTAGGATAAAGTGTTCCTGCCCCCCTGCCTGATATAGGGGTTCCTTCCACCCCCTGCTAGATATAAAGTCTTTGCCCACTCAGGATATAGCAGGATATAGGGGTCCCAGCTGTCTTTCGTAGAACAAGAGTCTCTTTTGTCCCCCTAGGGTATGGGGTCTCCCCCAGGACATGGGGGTCCCTGATAAAAGTAACCAGTGGCTTTCCTTCCTTAGACTTGGTACAATGGCTCCTGCACCGTCAGATAGGGCGTCCTGACTTCTGGTCCCATATTGTGGGATTGTAAACATTGAAGAGGAGGCATAGACCGGCGATGCCAGCACTGTGGGTGGAGATGCCCATGGAGGAGAATATGGAGGGCTGGGCACATCCAGCAAGTGGAGTTTGACAACAGGGTGACTGGTGGTGGATCGCGGTGAGGATGGTGCCAGGATCCATGCAGTGGGCAGTATAATGTGAAGAGCTACAGACTATGGATGACCGGGCATGCTGGGACTTGTAGTATTCCGGCGGCTTCAAAGCCACAGGCTGAGACTGACATAGAGGATGACCGCACATAGAGTTAAAGCATTCCCCCGCAGAGACACTAACAGACTACTTTCCTTAACCTGCCGCCGTCCACGTCCACCGTCTACTGCGAGTCCGACTGCTGCCTCCCAGTCCCACATGGCACACCGCAGCATGCTGCTCTCTCTGCTCCGGAATGAGGAAGTGGAGCAGAGCAGCATGTAACATCACATGAGGGGGCGGCGCTGAGGCTGCACCATTTGCAGGGGGGGGATTGCGGTGCTGGCTGGACCATGGTGCGGGGGGCCTGCCCGGGGGGCCCGGGGGGGGCCCGGCATGCGCTGGGCTTTCATTTAATATAAAGCTGGAGAAGCCTGAATAATATGTAGGGGGCCCTAGCGCGGACCGGGCTGCCAGCATGGTCGGGCCCCCCTAATTATCGGGCCCCATACACTTGTAAGGGCTGTCATGCCCTGATGGCGGCCCTGCTTATATCATTGAGCCTGCCAAAGTTATGACCGTGGCACCCATGACGATTTCCCCCATTCCGCCAGGCACGACCTTCGTCCCACAGAATAATAGGTTAGAAGTGCTAGACTGTGGGCACTCCTCCAAGATTGCGGGACACGTCGGGGTCAAGAAAACCCTCAGCCTTCTCTCTCGCTACTATTGGTGGCCTTCTCTTTGCCAAGATGTGACAGATTTCGTAGCCTCCTGCATGACTTGTGCTGAGAACAAAGTACCAAGGAGTCTGCCGACTAGCCTGCTTCACCCTCTGCCTCCTCCTGAGGCCCCTTGTACTACTATCCTAGTAGTGGTCGATCGCTTCTCCAAGATGGCCGATTTTATCCCGTTGCCCGGATTACCTACAGCACCTGAGTTGGCCAAGGTCTTCATCCACCAGATTTTCAGACTTCATGGACTCCCTCAATAAATTGTGTCTGATCGTGGGGTCCAGTTTACCTCCCGATTCTGGAGAGCACTCAGCAACCTCATGGGTACATCTCTGGATTTCTCCTCTGCCTATCACCCTGAGACCAATGGGCAAGTGGAGTGGATCAATCAGGTATTGGCAGCCTACCTGCATCACTTTTCTAACGCCCATCCAGACAACTGAGTGTCACTCTTGCCATGGGCAGAGTTCGCCCATAACAATCATCCTAATGAGTCCACCACTAAAACGCCGTTCTTTGTGGTTTCTGGCCAGAATTCTGGTGTTCCACTGCCTATCTCCACGCCTTCTGGTGTTCTCGCAGCAGATGCCCTCTCTTCAGAGTTTTCTCTGGTCTGGAGGGAGACCAGAGAGGCACTTGAAAAGTCCAGTATCCGGATTAAGAGGCATGCCCACAAGAGACGCAGGGACCTTCCGCCATACCAACCTAACAACAAAGTCTGGCTTTCGACCAAGCATATCCGCCTAAAAATGCCTTCTTACAAACTGGGTCCTCGGTACATTGGTCCTTTTGAGGTTCTTGGATGCATTAACAACGTGGCTTATAAATTGAGGTTGCCGGCTTCACTCCGGGTCCCTAATGCCTTCCATGTTTCGCTCCTTAAACCTGTTGTTCTTAATCGGTATCGCCCTGTACCACCTCCTTCTCCTCAGCCAGTAGGGGACGATAACATCTTTGAAGTAAGAGATATTCTAGCCATGAAGAGGGGGCGAGCCTTCTTCCTTTTCGATTGGAAGGGTTTTGGCCTTGAGGAGAGGTCCTGGGAACCTACGGAGAAAGTTAATGCTCCACTTATTTTAAGGACGTTTTTGTCCAATCTCAGGAGGGGGAGACGTAAAGGGGGGGTACTGTCACGTCGGCGGTAGTCACCGCCGCCGATCCAGCAGCGGCGGGGTCCGCCGCCGTCTCTACTCACCAGCCCCCACCTCGCCGCGCTGTGCCTGCCTCCTCCTTGCTCCCATCCTCCCGGCGTGTGGCTGTCCTGCGTAGGTGCCTTAGGCCACGGGCTCACGCTCTGCAGGATTCTTAACCCTGCAGCGCCAGCACAGAGGCCCTGGCCGCCAATCAACTGGCAGGGTATGGTATATCAGGCGTCTCCAAGATGGTTGAGATGCCTGATTATCGTGTGCCTCACTTAGCGGTATTCTGGCCGAGTTGTAAGGGGTTTCCCTACAACTTACTCTGTACTCTATCCTGTACTCCGTACTCTGCCCTGTATTCTGTACTCCGTCCTGTACTCCGTACTCTGTCCTGTACTCTGTACTCCGTCCTATACTCCGTACTCTGCCCTGTACTCTGCACTCCGTCCTGTACTCCGTACCCTGCCCTGCACTCTGTACTCCGTCCTGTACTCCGTACTCTGCCCTGTACTCTGTACTCCGTCCTGTACTCCATACTCTGCCCTGTACTCTGTACTCCGTCCTGTACTCCGTACTCTGCCCTGTACTCTGTACTCCGTCCTGTACTCCGTACTCTGCCCTGTACTCTGTACTCCATCCTATACTCCGTACTCTGCCCGGTACCCTGCTCTCAGTCCTGTGTTCCTTACTCCATCCTGTGCTCTGTGCGCTGCCCTGTGTTCCTGACCCGTCCGGTATCTCCACTTTGTCTCGTGCTTCTGTTCCGCCAGTTGCTCTCTGGTCCCCAGAGCCTCCCCTCTTGGTTCTAGCCCTCGCGGTATCTGTCATCCGGGGGTCTGCCCCTAACGGTCCCTGTATAGGGGTCGCTCCATCTGGCGCGCTCGCCCTCGGGAGCTCCAGTTCCGCGATCCAGAGGGTCCACTCTCGGACGTTGCCTTTTCCTGGTCATCACAAAATGTCTGCTCTATTCCTGGTCTAAGGATCTAGGCTTTTAGTTGAGATTAATCTGTTCTACACTTTGTCAGAGTTAGTCGGAGTTGGAGTCAGTTTGGCTTACCGACTCTACAGCCCTGGCTGTGATATCACATCCCAGTTTATCAAGTGGATGTTCATTGGAGATCAGCAGTTCCCAATTGAACATAATTGGGTGCAGGACTGCCAATATGTATTAGAGTTGGATTTAATCTCCCGAATCACTGGGTAAGTGGATGAGACAGATCGCATTAAAAAAAAAAAATCTATTTCTCTTTTCCTGTACTGAGATTGATGCAAATCAAATTTTTCTGGAAAATTTGACAAAGCTGGAAAATATGAATTACAATCGATTGACAATATTACCCTAAGTTTTCCAGTTTATGACTGGGGCTGTGGGAAATTTTTGTCAAAGGGGGATGATCGTGGCAGCATAGATGCTGCTAAACTGTTGGGTTTTTCACCGTACTGTTGCCAAGTTGTGCCGACTTTGATTAAAGTGTGATTCCCCACCTGAGACTTTTGGTTGGTTTCATACATGAGTCACGCAGACATTTTTTTTGAGCCAGCAGGTCTAGTTGCCCTTGATAGTAGAATTGTGGGTATCTGTGGTGGTATTGATGTTGCTTCTATGCTTGAGCCAGTGGTTGCCTCCATGGTGTTGGAAGGTAAAAGCTTCCATATTGTGATCATGTTGGGTTGACATCAAAAGTAAGCACCTGCTTTAAAGAGACGTAGTTGTGATTTGGCAAGTGGACTTATATAGTTTGATAAAAATGTGCATGAAAAAAACCCATGAACATTACTGTAGATGTTGGATGTGCATACATTGTATTATTATTTTTCTTATAGCAGAGTTCAGAGGAGAGATCTTCAATTGTATACTAAGCTAAGAATTGGTTTATCTACGTGACTGTCCCCAGGGCTTTACCCATTCTTTAATGGTGGTGTCTAAGACAAAATGAATGTAATAGGCTATATTTATCCACTGTTGTCTACTCTAAATAGGACATATGTCTGTTTGACTAATGGTGATTATTATGTTGCTCCAATCAATGCTGCTGGTGACTTGAGTTCAGTTGCAGTTAATTGCACAAATTTGGATAATAGTTGTAAAATGCATGTTCCACATGTCACTGTATTCTCAGCATAAATCTTCTCCCTGCTCAGTGATCACAGGGAATACGCTTGTTGTTACCATGTTACAGGCTTGTAATATATACATACACATATATATACAGTGGGGCAAAAAAGTATTTAGTCAGTCAGCAATAGTGCAAGTTCCACCACTTAAAAAGATGAGAGGCGTCTCTAATTTACATCATAGGTAGACCTCAACTATGGGAGACAAACTGAGAAAAAAAAATCCAGAAAATCACATTGTCTGTTTTTTTTTTCATTTTATTTGCATATTATGGTAGAAAATAAGTATTTGGTCAGAAACAAAATTTCATCTCAATACTTTGTGATATATCCTTTGTTGGCAATGACAGAGGTCAAACGTTTTCTGTAAGTCTTCACAAGGTTGCCACACATTGTTGTTGGTATGTTGGCCCATTCCTCCATGCAGATCTCCTCTAGAGCAGTGATGTTTTTGGCTTTTCGCTTGGCAACACGGACTTTCAACTCCCTCCAAAGGTTTTCTATAGGGTTGAGATCTGGAGACTGGCTAGGCCACTCCAGGACCTTGAAATGCTTCTTACGAAGCCACTCCTTCGTTGCCCTGGGGGTGTGCTTTGGATCATTGTCATGTTGAAAGACCCAGTCACGTTTCATATTCAATGCCCTTGCTGATGGAAGGAGGTTTGCACTCAAAATCTCACGATACATGGCCCCATTCATTCTTTCATGTACCCGGATCAGTCGTCCTGGCCCCTTTGCAGAGAAACAGCCCCAAAGCATGATGTTTCCACCACCATGCTTTACAGTAGGTATGGTGTTTGATGGATGCAACTCAGTATTCTTTTTCCTCCAAACACGACAAGTTGTGTTTCTACCAAACAGTTCCAGTTTGGTATCATCAGACCATAGGACATTCTCCCAAAACTCCTCTGGATCATCCAAATGCTCTCTAGCAAACTTCAGACGGGCCCGGACATGTACAGGCTTAAGCAGTGGGACACGTCTGGCACTGCAGGATCTGAGTCCATGGTGGCGTAGTGTGTTACTTATGGTAGGCCTTGTTACATTGGTCCCAGCTCTCTGCAGTTCATTCACTAGGTCACCCCGCGTGGTTCTGGGATTTTTGCTCACCGTTCATGTGATCATTCTGACCCCACGGGGTGGGATTTTGCGTGGAGCACCAGATCGAGGGAGATTATCAGTGGTCTTGTATGTCTTCCATTTTCTAATTATTGCTCCCACAGTTGATTTCTTCACTCCAAGCTGGTTGGCTATTGCAGATTCAGTCTTCCCAGCCTGGTGCAGGGCTACAATTTTGTTTCTGGTGTCCTTTGACAGCTCTTTGGTCTTCACCATAGTGGAGTTTGGAGTCAGACTGTTTGAGGGTGTGCACAGGTGTCTTTTTATACTGATAAGTTTAAACAGGTGCCATTACTACAGGTAATGAGTGGAGGAAAGAGGAGACTCTTAAAGAAGAAGTTACAGGTCTGTGAGAGCCAGAAATCTTGATTGCTTGTTTCTGACCAAATACTTATTTTCCACCATAATATGCAAATAAAATGAAAAAAAAAACAGACAATGTGATTTTCTGGATTTTTTTTTCTCAGTTTGTCTCCCATAGTTGAGGTCTACCTATGATGTAAATTACAGATGCCTCTCATCTTTTTAAGTGGTGGAACTTGCACTATTGCTGACTGACTAAATACTTTTTTGCCCCACTGTATATATATATATGTGTGTGTGTGTATATATATATATATATATATATATATATATACTGTATGTATATATATATATATATATAATCAACGTATCAAGGAAAAAAGCCGGTTGGCACCACCAATACTGCTGCAGGTTTAAGCTGTCAAGTCCATTCTGCCCATGGAGGCTGGACCCCATGATCACCACCATTGAAGAAAGAAAACTGTAGCACTCACCGATCCAAGTGAAAACGTTCGCTTTTATTGGCAATCCATATTAAAACTTCATGGCCGGGGAGGAGTGAGCAAACTCTGACGACGGCCGTTTCGCACCTAGTAGCGCTTCAGCGGGTCAACCGGCCATGAAGTCTCATTAGACACTGCGAACTGCACGTCCCATAAAATACCCATATGCATTACAATTTGAGTTGGTAATTTTGGACGTGTTTTTTCCTTAATTATCCAATAGTGACGAGCCAACGTGCTCGGATAAGGTGTTATCAGCCATGCTCGGGTGCTAACCGAGTGTTTTCGGTGTGCTCGAAAAATATGTTCTAGTCCTCTCGGCTGTTTGACAGTCACAGCTTATGCAGGGATTGCCTGTTCATTAGACAATCCCTGAAAGTGTTGGGGCTGTTGAAGCCGCAAGTCACGGGGCTCGAATATATTTTGTGAGCACGCCAAAGTCACTGGGTCAGCACCCGATCATGCTTGGATAACACCATATCAGATGTATAATCATAGGGTTCAGGGCACATGGGGAAATGTAAAATGAGCAATATGTATTTCCTACATACAAGATTAGTAATAAATATGTGATTACTAGATGTCAGACTAATGGGACTCCCACTGAACGCAAGAATGTATTGGGGCGTTCCCTGTGTGAATAGAGTGATAATATTCATATATGGCCACCTCTTCATTCCCTAGCAATAGGAGTGATGGTGATGAGTGTGTATTAGGCTATCAGTCCTCTAGACAGTGAATGGAGGTTGTTGTTTTTTTTATTTTCACTTGCCTCTGAGCTAGTGGATTGAAATTTGCTGCTTTGATGTCTCCCATACACAGACAACACAGGCATGAGAGATTTATGTTCTCTAGTCTCTGCTTAACACTTGTTTAGAAGAAGCTTCATAATAGAGGACATTTCTTAGCAGTACTGAGCAATGTAGCTGTGAATACAGCTTCAGTGTGAGGAAAAAAATTAAAAATTAACAGCAAGGTCTGCTCATCTTCCTTATCTCCACATCTTTTCCATAGACTTTCTAATATGATCCCTGGCACTCAGTTTTAGCTGAACTTATGAGTAAATGATACATCCAAGAGGTAGAGGAAAGCAGGTGACCTGACACTAATTAGTGGGTTGGTAGAACTTGCATAAGCCTCAAAACTGATGCCACAAGCAATCCAGGCTGGATTGAAAAAATCTGAAGCTCTAACTTTTTTTAAGCTTTGTTTTTGGTGAGCTCTAAACCCCCCAAGAGGTCCTCCCTTGTGTTTGAGGGTTCTTTGGGCAGTACAGATTGCCTGTATGGTCAACTTGCCCTTAACAACAAGTCTTATCTTTTGGTATTCCTGCTACATCTCAGAACTGGGAGCCAGTATATATGGTCTATGTTTTGTACCTATGTACTAAGTGGTAGATTTCTAAGGATAGAAATAATTTTGAACCCTCCTCGGCACCGTACGTGGGCAGACAGAACATTCTATCAATCTTGAATACTTTTCTAGAAACATAATTTCACATTCCTGTACTTATTTTACTGTATGTTTAGCCTATTTCGGCATTTTTTAATCACTTAGCTCTTCAAAAATCATACGTAACAATCAGTGCAACTTCGAGATGTGGAAACGCTTGGGTTAAAATATTGAACATAGACCCAAAAAAAAAAGAAAAAATTCTGATTTAAAATGTCTAAAAATCTGATTTTTTTTCTACTTTGTCTTAAATAACTTCAAGGCTATAAGAAATGAATAGTGATTAAATTTGATTTTTTTCTAAACTGTGAGAGTTGAGTATTTCCAGGCAATCGTTACTCATCCTTTGTTACATGGATTTTAGCATTTACTCTTACAGTACTTGTGGTGGAAAACATTCAAGCTTTTCAGAAGCTCTCAAGTGGCATCATTAAAGCGTCTAATACCTATTTATCACATTGTAATGTAGAATTTTCTATCCGTGCAGCCCTTTGACTGATAGAACATAAGTAGAGTATCAAGGTCAATTCAATAGATCATATGCATGTTGACTGTTTCGTCAATTTATCGTATGCATTTTTTCCTTCAAGCATTACCTATCTTTAGACATTTTTGCTGATCTCATACCCACAAATTTAAACTGCACATACCAGTGTAACATGTCCTGAAATTGTCCCGGTCCTCTTGCTGTGTTACTTGACATACATTATTTTGAGTGTGCAGTTCCTCTTCATTAACATTCTGCTAGAATAATAGGTACTGAGACTGAAGAACCTGAACTATAAAGTATGGGGTTCATTCCGGACACCTAGGGTCTGGTGCTGAACTCCGAAACCAGACTTCTCCTGGTAGTCCGTTTTACAGATCGGGAGTTTGTGGACAAGAGAGCGAGTGGAGAGATTCAAAGTTTGGGTCCCCACTGATTTCCATGGGATCGAACTTTGGACAACATTTTGGTTGAACCCAACGAAACCAAACTTCCACGTGTCCGCTCATCCCTAATTGGTAGAGATGAGCGACTTTGCCTTTTTTCGGGTTGAGTCGGGTTTCATGAACGAAATCGGCCGATTATTGTGAAAAGTCAAAGGCCAACTGAAACACGAAACCCAATGCAAGTCAATGGGGAAGAAAAGTCGGCAGTGAGTGGAGGACAGGAAACACACCTACAGTGCCCATTTTAATGCCAAAAATATCAATTCTTATTACTTAAGCTCGTCAACCTTAATTTGCTTTATAATAATAGTTAGGCATTGAAAACTGGGGGTTATTTGGCTAAAGTTGTGGGGGGGGGGGCTGGCTCCTGATTTTCGTGGGCCCAGGGCCAAAGAGTGTCAATGGGCTCCTTTAACACATGCCATAATTCATGATCCTCTGATACGGCAGAGAAATAGCGGTAGAGTACAATGAAAAATACTTCACTTCTTACATCACATGACTGATATCCATTTTAAATTCTCCAATAGCTCCAAAAACGGACAGTATATAACTCCATACAGTATTATGGCCAGCGCTTAGTGCGCTATACAGAGTAATGAGGCCCATCTATTTCTCCATACAGAATCATTGGTCCCATATAATGTTCGATACAGTATATGATGAGCTCCACATAATGCTACAGTATATGTTGGTCCCCATGGATGAAGCTCCACTGTCTTATGGGCCCAAATAATGCTCCATATATAATGGGCCCCATTTCTAATGGTCCAGTGTATAATGGGCCCTGTAAATGCTGCTCCAGTGTCTGATGTCCACCTTTGGAATGCTCCAGTGTATGGTGGGCCTCATATATCATTTTCCAGAGTATAGTGATCCCCAAAAATTGCTCCCAACCTCTAAACAATTAAATACGTCTCCTCGCTAAGGAATCCCTGTACTAGTCTGGACTCCTCGTCGTCCCCATCTTCCATCTCTCTGCACTTAGACTGTTTAGGCAGAGGGCGTACAGACGTGATGTCATCGCGCTCTCTGACCAGAATGTCACGAATGTCAGGAAACGCGGAAGACGTCACGGCGGTGGAGCAGGGAGAGGTAAGTATTTCAACTTTGCAAGTGCTGTGATCCTTAGCAAGTGGGGGGGCCCACTCGTTGGCGACGGCACTGGCACAGGGCCCCTCATAGTACGGTGGTGTTTCTGACAGAGACACTTTTGTGTACTATGAGGGGCCCTGTGTCAGTGCCGTCGCCCATGAGTATGCCCCCCCACCTGTTCAAGCAACCTGCACTTTCATCTGCATCTTCCTCTTTGTCACCATGTAAGGTGGTATAGTATGCGGGAAGGGGAACCTGAGTTTCATCAGGGTCAGATTCTGGCTGGGTAGAGTGCGAGGGGAATGTAGTGGTCTTGGTCATTGTACCAGCAGAATCATCTAGCAGTGGCTGGGCATCATTGAACTTGTCGCGCCCCCTGGAGTACGGTCGTCACAGTGACATTACCTTCCTCCTAGGGAGTGTGATGTCATGCTTGGGAGCAATGAAGGATCTCTCTAGTAGTTAAATCAACACACAACACAGTTCCCACTCCAGGCCAGCAGGGAGAGCTCTGAACCTGACTGCTGAGGAGCTGCTCTCTGTGGTCGGGAGGAGGGAAGTTAGGGCAGTCTGTGAAGGGAAGGGGAAGTGTGTGGATGAGAGAAGGGGAGCTGGAGGATGAACAGAGTTAAGGCTCACTCCTATCTGGAGCGCATGGTCCGGATTCTGGTCTCCGAGTTTGTAGGGGCACTGACGGTCCTGCAGCAGAAACCGGAGGAAGGAGCAGCTGTAAATGCCGTGTTCCCAACTAAGGCTCGGAGGCCCCAGCAGCTACTTGTGTGAGCCAGAAGGAAAAGGCTATGGCTGCCTGCCATACGAGAAAGTTTCAAAAGAGACTCAACAGGGGGAACTTCAGTGAACTCAGTACTGCGAGTACCTCAGATAAGCGCTAGAACGGAGGCCACACTACCTATCTGCAGAGACAGAATTCCTAATTTGCTTCCAGGCTGACCAACTCCTCCATCTGTACTCTGGGTCATGTACGGCACTTACCAAGTACAGGTAAAGGAACTTCACAACTGTGTCTGTCATCTTTCTCCTGCACCTGGCGCACGGCTCTGCTACATCCTGCACTGCACACCATCTACCAACTCTTTCATCTGCCCTGCGACTACGGCCCTACCTGTGCAGGGCTTCTACATCTTAGCTGCACCACAACATCTGTCCCAGAGAAGCGACACTGCAGCGCTGGTCAATCTGATCAGAAACCACAGGTGGCGTCACGTATCATTCACTTATAAACGTTATTCACCCCTTTGCATGGATGCTCATGCCCACGGACCGGGTCACCACCACTGTGACACATCCCTCTGAGACACCGGCCCGGTACCGATTAACCCCACTGCCCTGGCTGGCCACCCACACTCGATGTCAGATTCATCTTGGACTGGGGAATTCACGATTTGACTTGATAACCCAGGCATGGTATGTGGGAAAGAGCTACATGGACTGTGAAGTGTGGCCTGCTGCATCATTCACTTTGGGTGGGGGTGCAGGACACAAGGAAAGTGGTTCTTCCTGACCAGGAGCCAGCACTTGACGACTCAGTGCTTGCATTTTTTAAAACTTCAGAAGAGGAGGGCATATTTGCTGGAGTCTGTTTCAGCAATGTAAGTCAAAACCAGTTCCTGATGCTCCGGCTTTAAAAGCGGTTAACCTACTCCCAGAAAAAGTAACCTTCCAGGCGTTCCGGAGCCAGACCATGACGCAGGCTCAACAACTCCTGCCTTAGCTGCTATTGTGCTTTTGCCACTACCAGCAGATGCACCACCACCAGGATAATTGTCAATCTCCCTATATATTTCATGAGTCACACAGAGACGCTCACAGGCTCAGTATGGATTAGACAAGAATATAAAAAGTAGAAAAAGGGTACAGTATCATCAGATACCAGGTATATATGGTATAGTTTAAACATTCTAAATCTCCGTATATATTTCTGAAGGCAGACACAGAAGCACTCAGGCTCAGTATGGATTACAATATAATATAAAAAGCCGTAAAACGGTAATGAATCTGAAGCGTTCAGCTGTACACAGTGTAGGGGTCATTGTCAATCTCAGTATTTATTTCCACAGTCAGAAACAGACTCTCACTTGGTCAGTTTGGATTAGACCAGAAAATAAAAAGCAGTAAATGGGTAATGTATCACAAGCGTAGAGCTGTATACAGTGTTGGGGTAATTTTTAAATCTACATATAAATTGCAGGAGTAACCCACAGACTCTCACATGCTCAGGATGGATCACACCACAATATAAAAAGAAGATCCGCAAGAAATAATCACACATGTGGGCCAATGTTCCAGGTGTCAATGATACACTTAGAGTGTTGGTTGGAGGAGGACTTCCTGGCAGAAAGGGTACAGTATCACCAGATACCAGATATATATAGCATAGTTTAAACATTAAAAATGTATTTCTATATATCAGGAGTAGTGTTGAGCCACCCCGCTAGAGTTCGGCTCGGTTCTTCGAACAGGAGGCAAGTTCGTCAAATGTTCGTTGAACGTTCGACGAATACCGTCGAGCCCCATTGAAAATAATGGCAGGCAAACACAAACACATACAAGCACAAAGAAAACAATTACAAAACACCTTAAAAGGTGTCCCAAAGCAGACACAATGCTCAGAAAACAAAAATAACATATGGAAAAGGGCAACTACATATAGAAAAGAGGTGGAGGAGTAAAAGGAGGATGAGGAGACACAGATATAGGCTTGTCATGCCCTTATAAAGTCAAGAAAGGCTGGACTAAAAATCTAAAATAAAAAAATCTAAAATTCTAAAATCAAAGACGATCATATACAGTTTGACTTCCCACCATAAATTATGCCAACTGCCGATTGGGCGGCGTTATTCCCACGACCCTCCGAACAGCGTCAATGAAGGCAAAGTGTTTGGTTTCCGGGTCAGTATGGTTGCAAAGCTGAACCTTAAAGGAATGTCCAGAAGGGCACCACCAGGAGTGGAGCCTGCGGCTTAATTGGACTCTACATGGGCAACCTCAACCGTGCCAGCTACGGAAAAGATGGACAGATTGCAAGCTTTGTCGATTCTGTGGGTGGTGGTGCATGGCCGTTTTTAGTTGTGTTAGCGATTTGTCAGCTTAATTCCGTTAACGAACGAGACTACAGCATGACCCCGAGGTCCGCGTCCAGCTTACTAGAGGGACACGCGAGATCGAGCAAAAACAGGTCTGTCATGCCCTTACATGTCCGGGGCTGCGTGCGTGCTACACTGAAAGGACCAGCGTGTGTCGTTTACAGGTGTGGATAACCCGCTGAACCCCATTTGTGATGGTGATCTGGGATTCCCCGCGAACGAGGATTTCCCAGTAAGTGCATGTCAACCGGAATTACAGAATTAGGCCTAACCGCCATTCCAGAAAGAATGTGAAAAAATTAATTGTCCAAACCACAGGTGCTGTAGCTTGCTTAACAGCTGGGCTCCTCTGCTGAGTAGCTTGCAGTTCTTACATAAACAGGCAGCATAGCTTGGTTCACGGGTGGGCAACTCTGCTGAGTAGCAGACAGTGCTTACATAAACAGGCGGCATAGGTAGGTTCACGGGTGGGCTCCTCTGCTGAGCAGTAGACACAGGTACTAGGCCCAAAGTATTGACTGGGCTAAATGGAGTTAAAAAATGGTTCTTACATAAACAGGCAGCACAGCTTGGTTCACGGGTGGGCTCCTCTGCTGAGTAGCAGACAGTTACAAGGCCCAAAGTAATAACTGGGCTAAATGCAGTCAAAAACTGGTTCTTTCATAAACAGGCGGTATAGCTAGGGTAACGGGTGGACTCCTCTGCTGAGTAGCAGACAGTGCTACAAGGCCCAAAAGGATTTTCTGGACAAGATGCGGTAAAAAATTATTAAAAACACACACGGTGTAGCTCCTTGACAGGTGCACTACACCGCTGGCTACCAGACACCGCTACTATGCCATGAAACTGTCTATTAACATTTAAAACCATTATTAATGTGAAAATAAAGTTATGCTTTTGGTGAACGAACCGTTCTCGAACGGAACCTCGAACAGCCGAATTTTAAGCAAAGTGTTCGAGTTCGACGAATGGCTCGAACACCGCCCAAAACAGCTCGAATTTGAACTTGGCGAACAGGTCGACTCGAACACCGCTCATCTCTAATCAGGAGGCAGACTCAGACGGTCTCAGGCCCAGTATGGATTCGACAAGATTGTAGAATGTTGAGAAAGGGTACAGTATCACCGGATAACAGGTATATATAGCATAGTTTACACATTAAAAATCTATGTTTATATATCAGGAGGCAGACTCAGATGGTCTCAGGGCCAGTATGGATTCAACAAGATTGTAGAAAGTTGAGAAAGGGTACAGTATCACTGGATACCAGGTATATATAGCATAGTTTAAACATTAAAAATCTCCGTGTATATTTCCGGAGTCCGACAAAGACACTCACAGCCTCAGTATGGATTAGACAAGATTCTAAAAAATAGAAAAAGGGTAATGTATTTGAAGCGTACAACAGTATACACTGTTGGGGTATTTTTCAATCTTCATATATATTTCAGTCTCAGTAAGACAGTCAAGACTCTCCGCAAGAGGAAACGAGATGGATACAAGTATAGACGGAAAGTCGAGTGATTGCAGAAATATTGGAATTACTAATCACATGAAAAACTCCCGGGAGAATTCTCAGAGGCGATGCTGACCCTTAATTACTTTGTCTGTGGAGACAGCGAAAACAGTTCTTTGTGAAGAAAGGTTTGCTGTCATGCAGTACCGTGGATCCCATCACCGTTACTCATCTCCATCAAATTGTGATCACAGGGAGAGATGTAGACATTGTCCTCACTGCCTATCATGATCTGTCAGGTAACTTTGGAGTCCAAAAGACAGAAGCCACATGCCGTAGGCGATTCTATTGGATTGGCATCAGAGGACACATTTAAAAATGTGGGCAGGAATGTCACACGTCTGTGAGTAGGAAAACCGTGAAAGCTGATGATAAACCACCACTGCATCTCATTGTGAGTCGACGTCCATAACAAATGGAAGCCATAGATCATCTGAATATAGAGCCCAGCAGGACAGGGCATAGCTATGACTTAAGGCCCCTTTACATTTAGCGATGCACCAGCGATCACGACCAGCGATATGACCTTTCAGGATCGCTGGTGCATCGCTAGATAATCGCTAGTGAGCTTCCACACAGGAAGATCTCACAGCGATGCAGCAGCGATACAGCGGACGATACTTACCTTTCAGACGCGGCGATCCTGACGTCCTCCGTCCGCGTCCACACGTCGCTCGTTGGCGCCAGCAGGAAGCCCAGCAGGAAGCGCCCGACGAGAAATGGAGCTGCGCGATCAGCGATGGACAGCGGGGGAGCCGGTCGGAGGTAAGTATCGCACATAGCGATATCGCTGCTGCGTCACCAAATCGGTGATGCTTAAGCGATATTGTTAGCGATATCGCTATGTGTAAAACCCCCTTTAACCATCATCTATCAGTTCACCAAATTTGAATTGGCAGTCCCAGTGAAGGATTTAACAGCCCAGACTACACAGCGGTGGAGCAGGGAGAGGTAAGTATTGCAAGTGCTGGTGCCCTGAGCAAGCAGGGGGGTCCACTCGTGGGCGGCGGTACTGGCACAGGGCTCCTCATAGTACGTCGGTGTGTCTGACGGCGGGTGTGCACCACCACCATCAGAGACACTTGATTGTACTATGAGGGACCCTGTGCCAGTGCCGTTGCCCAAGAGTGGGCCCACCCACCTGTCTAGGGCAACGGCACTCGCACAGGTGCGTGCGCCAGGTGGTGACCCCGGCCCTGGGGGGGAGGCAGCCCAGTTAGGGAGGTTGAAAAAATGGCATATGTTGATGTTGGACATTCGGCAGCTGCAAATGGAGGAATTGGAGAAGTCCGAGGAAGAGGTGGACCAAAGCAAGCCATTTTTCTGGCAACCTACGTGTCAGCAGGGGAAGGTGGGACAAAATCCTTGGAAACCCATGCATGGTTCATTTTAATGAAGGTTAGATCATCAATATTTGGGTCGACAGACGGGTCCTTTTTTCTGTCAGGATTGATCCAGCAGCACTGAAGACTCTTTCGGATAGCACACTAGCAGCTGGGCAAGCGAGCTCCTGTAAGGCATATTATGCCAATTCAGGCCAGGTGTCCAGTTTACAGGCCCAATAGTTAAAGAGGAATGACCTGTGAGGGAGAACATCGATATGGGAGAAGTAGTTTGTAACCATCGTTGACAACTGCTGTCTCCTGTCACTTTCAATCGATGCAGTATTACCAGTCGTGTGAGCGGTACCTGGAAAATCAGTCCACAACATGGTCATGAAACCCCTGTGTCCAACGCCACTTCGGCTGTGTGCACCACGAACACCTCTTCCATGTTGCCCCCTACGTCACATGGGAGAAACATCATCGCCGCTATGTGCTGGGAATGCCTCAAACAAACGGTTTACCAGAGTTGCTTGTTTGTTAGCCAACATTAGCTCTAGGTTCTCCTGTGGCATGATGTTTTGTAATTTGCCTTTATAGCGTGGATCCAGGTTGCTGGCCAACCAGTAGTCGTCATCGTTCATCATTTTGGCAATGAGGGGGTCCCTTTTAAAGATCTGCAAGGCATGATCACACATGTGGGCCAATGTTCCAGGTGTCAATGATGCACTGCGAGTGCTGGGTGGAGGAGCACTTTCTGGCAAATCAACATCCCTCCAGTCACGCACAAACCCTGTACCTGACCTTGCCACGCCAACATTTTCTCTTGCCCCCTGAAAAGCATCCTCCTCCCCTAAATAATCATCCCCATCCTCCTCCTCCTCCTCTTCCTCCTCTTCTTCCTCCACCTCATCCAGGAGAGCAGACAATGGCTGACTGTCATCAAGGCTTCCCTCCTCCTCTTTCTCCTTGGCTGCAGACGCCTGCTCCTTAATGTGCATCAAAGTTTGCATGAGCAGACGCATAAGTGGCATGCTCATGCTTATGATGGCATCGTCTGCGCTTACCAGCTGTGTGCATTTCTCAAAACACTGAAGGACTTTACAGAGGTCTTTCAGCTTAGACCACTGCACACCAGACATCTCCATGTCTGCCCTCAAACTGCTTGCCCGTGTATCCTCCCACAAACTCATTACAGCCTGCCTCTGTTCGCACAGCCTCTGAACCATGTGCAGGGTGGAGTTCCACCTTGTTGCAATGTCGATAATTAGGCGGTGCTTGGGAAGGTTGAGCAATCACTGCAGCTTCTGCATACGACTGGAGTGTACGGGCGATCGGCGGATGTGCGAGCACAGTCTTCGCACCTTATGGAGCAGGGCTGTTAACTCCGGATAATTATTGAGGAAACACTGCACCACCAGGTTCAAGGTGTGAGCCAGGCAAGGTATGTGTCTGAGTTTTGAAAGGGCTATGGCTGCCACAAAATTCCGGCCGTTACCACTAACTACCTTGCCTGCCTCAAGATGTAGACTGCCCAGCCATAGCGCAGTTTGTCACTGCAAGTAGTCGGCCATTACCTCCGCGGTGTGTCTGTTGTCGCCCAAACACATCATCTTCAACACAGCCTGCTGACGCTTACCACTAGCTGTTCGATAGTGGGACACCTCATGTGCCACACTGGCAGCTGTGGATGGAGTGCTTGTGCGACTGCACTCTGTGGACGAGCTTTCGCTTCTGGTGGAGGAGGAGGAGGAGGGGGGGTCGAACGCCTACAGCCAATTGTTTCCTATACCGTGGGCTAGGCAGCACTGTCCCACCGCCGCTGTCCCCTGTGGACCCTGCATCCACCACATTAACCCAGTGCGCAGTGATGGACACGTAACGGCCCTGGCCATGCCTACTGGACCATGCATCTGTTGTGAGGTGCACCTTTCCACTCACTGATTGCTTGAGTGCATGGACAATGCGGTCTTTCACATGCAGGTGGAGGGATGGGATGGCTTTTCGAGAAAAGAAGTGCTGACTGGGTAGGTCATAGCGTGGTACTGCGTAGGCCATGAGCTCGCAGAAAGCTTCGCTTTCAACCAACGGGTAAGGCAATGTGGGCATTCAAACACTGTGTACGCGGATGAGAGGATGAGGACTTTCTTGTCCTACTGAGAGTCTCTGGTAGGGTGAGCTGGACTTGAGAGCTGTATATGGTGGAGCTAGCGGTGGACATGGCGGACTGAGAGAGGGTTGGTGATGGTGATGGTGTTGATGGTCTTGCTGATGGCCTAGATTCAGTCTTTCGTAGCAATAACATTGTGATTCTCTGACTGCTTTGGCCTTGCGACGACACCTCAACATTTGCTGTTGGTGGTGTGCTAACCGGTGGGCTTACAGTGGGGGAAGCGATGTAGCGTTGCTGACTACCTTCATTCGGAGCAGGGGCACATGTGGTATGTGAGGTTTGGTAGTCCGTCCATGATTGCAAGTGCATGGTGGTTAAATGTCTAAGCATGCAACTGGTATTCAAATTTCTCAGATTTTTCCCTCGGCTAAAGGTCTTTGCGCACTTCTTACAGATAACCTTTGCCTAATCATTAGGATTTTGTTCAAAAAAGTGCCACACTGCACTCTTCCTACTGTTGAAGACATTTTGAGGCCTTGCACGCTGTGCTAATTTTACCGTCTGGTCAAGTTGTCCTGCAACCCTTTGGGTTTTCGTAAACCGTTTTTGGACTGCTACGGGCCTGCCAGATAACAGCTGTGGCGATGTCGATGCCTGCTGCGGATCCTCCTCCTCCTCTTCTGAGCTATTGTCAGCGGCACCCTCTTCCCCCAATGGATGCCAATCTGGGTCAACATCTGGGTCATCCATCACCTCCTCTTCAATTTCATGTGCACCTTCCTCTGTGTCACCGTGTAAGGTGGTATAGTATGTGGGAAGGGGCACCTGAGTTTCATCAGGGTCAGATTCTGGCTCAGTACACTGCGAGGACAATGTAGTGCTCTGAGTGAATGTACCAGCAGAAAAATCTAGCAGTGGCTGTGCATCAGTGCACTCCATGTCCGATTCATTTTGGACTGGGGAATTCACGATTTGACTTGATAACCCAGGCATGGTATGTGAAAAGAGCTCCATGGAGTAATCTGTAGTGTGGCCTGCCGCATCCTTCAATCTTGGTGGGGGTGAAGGACACAAGGAAAGGTGTTGTTCCTGACCAGGAGCCTCCACTGACGACTCAGTGCTTTTATTTTTTGAAACTTTCAGAAGAGGAGGCAATAGAGCTGGAGGCTGTGTCAGCAATGTAAGCCAAAACTTGTTCCTGAAGCTCCGGCTTTAAAAGCGGTTTACCTACTCCCAGAAAAGGGAGCCTTCGAGGCATTGTGGAGCCAGACGATGACGCAGGCTCAACACCTCCTGCCTTAGGTGCTATTGTGCTTTTGCCACTACCAGCAGATGCACCATCACCTCCACCACCATCAGTAACAGCTGGCAACCCCCGCCCACTATCCACGGCCTCTTCCACCATACTTCCTCATTTTTGGAAAAATGTACCCAAAATACCACCAGCTATATGGTACTGTAAAACATGGTACAAGGTGTATATAGTATTGTGGAGAATTTGAATCTCCCTAGAGATTTTAGGAAGCTGAACTATTATCTCAGGCCCACTATAGATTACACCTCAATTGAACAGGCTGAAAAAAGGCAAGTGTATGACCATGCACAAGGTGTGTATATATTATTGGGGAGAATTGGAAGCTCCCTAGAGATTTTAGGAGGCTGAACTATTATCTCAGGCCCACTATAGATTACACCTCAAATGAACAGGCTGAAATTGGCAGGTGTATGACCATGCACAAGGTGTGTATATAGTATTGGGGAGAATTGGAAGCTCCCTAGAGATTTTAGGAGGCTGACAATGATGCTCTTGGGTCGCCCTCCCAGGGCCGTGGGGTACTCGGTACCGGGCCGGTGTCAGCGGGATGTGTCACAGTAGCGGTGACCCGGTCCGTGGCCCTTGGCGCCCAAGTATTAGGGGAGATTGAAAGGTGTAATGTAGTTAATGGAATAGTTCGTGATGCCATCTGTGGTGTTCGGCAAGTGAGATGTTGAGCCGACGCTGCATGCCGATCCTCTGGGGCTGGTGGTGTGTTTCAGCCAAGATGGTGAAGCTCCCCACAGGTGGAGCTGTAGCCCCAGGGCAGTGTAGATGTAGGGGGAGAGGAGAGGCACAAGCGGTGTAGAAGCTGGTACCCAGATGTAGCGGTGCTGGGTACGTTGGCGCAAGAATGAATAGAGGACACCAGGGCTTGTAGTTCCAAATCTTTACTCACAGTCTGTAGTACACATACAGGTGCCTGCCTCCGTGCTGTGTCCTCCGGGTCAGGTACTCAATCAACCTCCAGGCCAGATGGAATGCTCCCTTCCAACACTCCACCAACATGTGCCTTTCTGAACGTCTCCTCTTATAGCGCCTTTAAGTGTGAAGTACTCCTAGTACTGAGTTACACTGGAGTGCCTCCTGACAGATGTTCCCAAGAACTCTACTTGTACGGCAGACAGCTGTAGCCTGCTTCGGGACTCCTTACTCCTGAGTCCCGGCTCACTATCCAAGTTGCTGTTGTGCCCCCAAGTCTTAGATGGGAGTAGTGCATTTACAGCTCACTACTCCACCGGTGTCTGCTGTAGGACCATTAGTATCCTTACAACCTCGGGGACCGGGCCCTGGCCTTGCGCTTAGAACTTCTAGGCAGGGTTCTCTCCTAACCCACGTCCTCTGTTCCCTTTTACTCCTTCGTTCCGTACTAGTCTCTCCTCCTTATGGAAGCTCAGGTTTCGGTTCAATGTCTTTCTCCTTCTTTCCTTTCCCGTACCAGCAGACCCAGGTCACTGAGGTCTGCTGCAGCACCTCCTTCCTCCATCCCTCTCTCAGGGATCCTCTTTCCTCACTCCTCTCCTACTGACTGACTGACCGAAATCCTAAACCTTCCCGCTCTTTTATGTATTCTAACTCCACCCACCTCCCAGCACGTTTCATGTTCCAAGCAGGGAGCCACCAAAGGTGCTCTGCTACACTCCAAGCAGGGAGCCGCAATGTGGCTTTGCTGAACTACTGTGTTGTGTGGGATGCAGGTGTTGGAGCGTGGTCAGGAGCCTCCAACTAACCTGGATGGTGGGGCGCCACACCTCAGGAGGAGGTGCAGTACCTCTGTGGCGACTGAGCCTCAGGGGCATGACACTCTCAGTCCAAGTATGGCAGCAGGCAGCCTAAGGCCTGTTTCACACATCCGTTTGTCACCATCAGTCAAAATCCGCCGTTTTGGAAAAAAAAAGGATCCGCCATTTTTCTTTGCGGATCCGTTTTTTCCCCCATTGACTTTCATTATCAGCGGATTTTGACTGATGGCCATCCATAGCATCCGCATTTTTGCGGATCCGCCAATATTTTGGCGTCCGCTGACCTGACCGGACGGACCCTGCAACGTTTTATCTCTCTCTCCGGATCCGCTATTTTCTGTTTTAACCCGCAATTCTGTCTGGCTGTTGGATGAAAATCTCTCTCTCTCATCGCGCGATCTCCGGCCCCATTTCTCACATCGCGCGATCTCCATGCTCTCTCCCACATCCCGCGAGATGATTGGTCACCACACTACATCCGCAGGTATTCATTTTTTTTTCTTTTTCCCCAAGCGGGGCTCATTTAAATTTTTAACATCGTTTTCCGCTATTTTGGCGGATTGAGACTGACAGAAAAGACTGATGTGTGAAACAGGCCTAATAAGCAGGACTGCTGCACGCAAAAGTGTGGAAAAATGCACGTTTGGTAACTGTGCAGAAAAGAGGAAGAAAAGTATTTTTGCTTTTAAAAAAGCAGTTTGCACAGCAGTGTGCAAACAGCAATGCAGCTATCAGGGAGCCTTATAAGGCAGCCTAATAACCAACAGAGCTGATGCACAAAAATAGAGCCTCCCCTGTCACTGCACACAAACTGTTGTGTTGTAAGTGGAAATCGCTAACAGCAGAAGCAGTTTTTTTTGTTCTTCTTCCCTGCCTAACGCTGTCCCTACAGAATCAGCAGCTGCAACCTCTCCCTAACGCTAATATCGGCAGAAGTAAGATGGCGGTCGGCGTGCATGCCCTTTTATAGCCCCTGTGACGCCACACAAATCAAGCCAATCACTTGCATGCCCTTCTCAAAGATAGTGGTGACCGATGCCCATGTCATCGCGTTGCCCACAGTGTGTGTCCTCCATCATTGGTTGAAAAAGGGCGCTGGAAGCATCATTTGAAACGCGACTTTGGCGCTCTGGTCACCGACCTCACACTATGGTCGGGTTTTGTTTCATGAAACCCGACTTCAGCGAATGTCGGCGACTTATGTAATTGACCGACCCGTTTTGCTCAACTCTACTAATTGGAACTTCCTATCTCTATCTTTCCAGCACACATTACTTTTTCTATTTTCTGATGATTTTACCTTTGCTGAACTTAAAGCCAGCCTCTCTGCTATGCTTGTATAATTTTTGACAGAGAGCAGAACTGGAGCAGAAAGGCAAAACCCCATCCTCATTTTCTGCCATCCATCTCTGCTTGAGATGGATTAAACTTGACAACAGGCAGAGAATATACAAAAAGACGCTTTGTAATCAGCGCTTTGGATGTATTGTTTAAGGGGTAAGACAAGATTGTTTTTAAATCAAGGGAACCATCTTGAAATTTCTACAAGTCCTAGGTCAAGTGAGCCTTCTTGAATGTAAAATTGAAGCCCCGATATAGAATTACATTAAATCCTATAAGCCATAAGCATTGTCCCCAATCCCTGCTACACTGGTGATGCTTTAAAGGTACATTAAAGAATGGTTAACTGAACTTTACTGTGTGGTGATATCACGTAAAGTGCCAGAGGGCGGTGGCCATGGGCTATCTACTGCTCCATGACGCCCTGGCACATTTCAGAACAATCATGTCTCACTTCCAATATGCTCGCGTGTGTGGCGTGCGTGACACTTAATCTGTAGGTTAAAGACCTCTGATGTCTCCAGGCCTTCATCTTCAGGAGCCACTGCACACAAATCTTGGGACACCCAGTTCGTTTCAACACACAGAAGTTTACTGGACAGTTCCAGTTCCTCAGATTGAAACAAGCAGTATCAGACACAACAGTTCCCATTTCTTGTTTCCTTAATACAGTTCATGTTCAGCATTTCTATCCGTTCCTCCTGGACTATCCCTTTGTCTACTGATCCTGTCAGTCCCAGGGATCTTCCATCCAGTTCCGCAGTCCACCTAAGATTCATTACCTTCCCCACACATGGTTACACGTCCAGTTTCCTCTGTACTCCAGGGGATGAGGTGCTCGTTGTAGCATTTGTTTCAAGCCTTGAGCTCTGGATGTTGCAAGAATGTCCGCAGGGAATTTTGTTAGGCCTCATCCTGCCCAGAATTATATGTGCTTTCTTTTGCTGTTAACCCACTGGACCTTGAACTTGACCTTGTCACATTGGTTAACAAGCTCCCTATCTATCCAAGTAGCAGGAAACAGTCTCTTTTTACTGGGACTTGCTCCTTCCACTATGGGCTAGTATCGAACTTTAACCATATCTGTCCCTACAGTCTGTCGCTGGGCAGATCTCTTTCTCACACACTATTCATAAAATTTCTATACATGTACAATGCTTATCACACTCTCTTACCCTATACTTATTATGTATTGCACACTATCTTATGTCCTAAACCTTAACCTATGTCCTACTCTACACTTTATATATAAATTGTGATATATAATAATGTATAAAAGCGCATAACACTCTTCACATTAAGTTATAACACGACTGGTGGCTTCAGTCGTAGAAATGCTACAGTACAGTCCACCTCTCCTGCAATCACATGGGCTGTGTATGACAGTATCATTTGGTGGTATTATGTGGACAGTGAAAAAAGGTCTATAAATGTCAAGTAGGAGGCACTGCTCTCATTATTTTACAGTCCCATTTTCTATAAAACTAACTCTGACAATACAGCAGTGTAGACTATGCCTTAGGAGGTTTATATGGCGCTGATGCAGATCATTTATAAACTGAAAGATTTAATGGTAAAGCTGTCTAATATTTCTACTTCAATGAAATTGGAACATTAAAAATTAAGAACATTTTCACAATTGTTAACAGCCACTTAATCCCCATTCCGCAAGGTCCCTCTGGTTAACTCTATTGTTCCGATGTAACATTGACTCATTGAGAAAAAAAGAAGCAACTTTAATCGGATATTTTAAAGTCATTTACAAATAGTTTATGATCAAGCCTGGTAGTTATAGGAAAATGTATCTGGAAAACGTAGCTAGTCAGATAAGCATAATTTAGAAATCTTTAATGGGTTCACCCCAATTAGCCTTTAATTAAATAGCTCATTAAAAACTGATTTGAATACGGCTCCAGAAGAAATCCTTCTCTGACTATTGTGACAGAACGGGAAGTTAATGAAGTTAAAATTAAATACTTTTTTTTTTTTTTTGGAGCAACCTGAAAGTCATATGGGCACATGCTGTACATGGGATGTTCAGGGTGTAAAGCAAAAGTGTGTGACGAACCGCAGGCCCACTGCTAATCTGGCTAATTAGGATTGCTAGCTTGAGATAAAATCTTGTTTTCACCTAAAAAGAAGTAACAGGTAAATAACAGAGCATAACCTGAGTGTTACATCTTCTTTTCACCTGTGAGAGAAATAACAGAGAATATATTTTATGAAGCAAGGCTCCTCCATGTGAACGTCTAAAGAACAGAGGTAAAAAGTGGCCAATTTTGCGCATTTTTTAATCCCGCTGCTCCTGAGTATAACAACTTTTTATTTAAATTCTATCATATGGTTCCAGAGATATGGATCTTTTTACTTAAGGCAAATTTTGATGCTTTTTTTTACCAAAGGGGCAAGGCTCACATGGGTAATTATGCAGAGCATCTTAAAGACATGCCCCAGAGGATCCCATAAGTCATGTTCCCTTTTTAAAGACCATAAAGATTAGCACTAAATAAAAGGGCTCATATCTAGTGATGGGCAATCCCAAACATTAAAGTTCAGAGTCTATACTGAACATATACTGTTCAGTCACAGATCTCGAACACAGAATTCTCCAGGAAGTCCATGTTACTGTTTGGGTTCAGCACCCCAGACATCAGGTGTTTACCACTAGTGGCTCTGATCAGTGATAAGAGAGCTGCAGTTCATTTGATAGCCAGCAGCTGTGACCACCGGTAAAAGTTTACCTCCAGTCTCAGAGGCGTCAGCTGATTGGGAGTACTACTCCCATCAGCTTATGAATACTGCCTCTAATAACAGCGAGAGCAGAAGCTGCTGATGGGAGTAGTCATCAGCTGGTGCCTGCATCATAATAAATAAAAGAAAAAATGATGTGGCGTCTGTTTTACTTTTGATAACCAGCATGGCAAAACTGACTACTGAGGGCTGCAACCTACAGCTGTCAACTTTATTATCACTGGTTATCAAGAATAGAGGGGTCCCCACCTCGTTTTTTTTATTCTTTAAACTAATAATTTAAGTAAATGGCCTGGGGTCCCCCCATTTTTGACAACCAGCCTTGCTAAAGAAGACAGCTGGGGGCTAGTACTCTCAGACTGGTAAGGGACTATGGATATTGACCCCCTGACCAAAAATAGCAGCCCACAGCTGCCCCAGAAAGGGCACATGTATTAAATATGCCAATTTTGGCACTTTGACTGGCTCTTCCCACGTGTTTGTGATGTTGATGTCACCTTTGTATTTTCAGGTGACATCAAGCCCAGCAGTTAGTAATAGAGAGGCATGTATAATGCGTTTCACATCATGGAAAACAACGGATGTTCGGGCTCCCCCATTCATCTGAATGGGTTGGGGTTCGGGTTCTTTTCTGGTACCCGAACCAAACTTTTTTTTAAATGTTGGCCAAACTCGCTAGACCCAAAGATCCAGGGGTTCGCACATCACTGCACATATCTCTGGAACCGTTTGATGGATTAAAGAATAAAAATAATACACATGGGTTGAGTAGGAATAAAGGAAGAGCAAAAATTGTCCACTTGATAGATCCTCTTTAAAGCTCTTGGTGTCTGATACAAATTTTTTAACTGAGGTTTGACCTATATTAGTCTAATATCTGTAGGAGACTGATCTTCCATGGTAGCAAATATATGAACTGAAGTCCAGAAACTAAAGGGGCTTTCCCTACTGACAAATGGGAGCAAATTACTCATCCAAGACACATGGCAGAGTGTCGAGCAAAAAAGAAAATCCTAAACTTTTCATTCCTTTGTAAAGCATTAATACAACATACATTATGTGGCTTCAGAGCACTTTCCTGGGGTTGTAAGAAGTGAGTTCCCTTTCTTGACTCATTAGAGAATTTTTTAGTTGGGACTACAGTCGAGTATGTCTTGAGTCGGCCATAGTTTTGTTGAGCAAGCTGGAAATGCTTATAGAAAGGAGACCATTTTCTGACTACCATGAGGTATCTGAGTAATTTTGCTCACCTCTGACATGTCTTAAAGATATGGAAAAAAAAATGTAAGAATACGATTTTAGGACCCTTGAGATCACTAGAACAAGGACGTTCCAATCATCCATTGGGCACCTGTCACGATCCATTTTTGGATCTGTCAGATTCTGGATTCTCTTTTATAAACTTTTTCTCTTTCAGGCCATCGGGGGTTAATGTCAGTTTTGCCTCTGGTGGCCGCTGGTGTTACTACAACTGTAGTTGGTCTGCTCATGGGTTTTCCCCCCGGTGGCTGCTGGTTTTACTGCATGGTGATTAATTATCAATGCAGGTGGGTGCCACTCCTCTTCCCTTTAGAAGGCCACCTGGTGCTGCAGATCACTGTTGGTAATACTGGTCATTTGGAAACCAACGTTGGGGAAGACTGGACCTACCTAGTGCCGAGGGGGTTCAGCTTATCTGGACCAGTGGTGTTGCTGCTGAAGAGAGGAACTATCGGGAGCATTGGTGTTACTGCTGAAAGCTGAGTTCAGGAGCCTTACTCTGCTGCTTGGAGCATTGGCAGCAGACAAAGCTAAGTTTTGTTTTTTAGTTGCTTTAACCCCGTGGTGTCTAGTTTATCTTTCCTTTGGTTTGCGGTGAAGTTCACTTTATTCCCTGTCTAACCTCCTGAGGAGGGGGTTGGGGGTTTAGCTCAGGGCTTAACAGGCGATAGGGACAGGTCGGGGACATGGGCCTCACTACCATCAAGTGTACCCCCAAGTTAAGGAAAGTCAGGACACCTCCTTAGCCTGAGGGGCAATTCAGGGGCCCTGGTTCCACGTCTCCTGTTTTCCCGCAACTGCCCCATGACAGCACTTTACCACTTCAGCTTCCAATAGCTTTCCTTGTCTCTCCTCGAAGATGGTAATCAAGACAATTTATTTGCAATTCCAAATAAATTTACAAAAGCCGAGCGGGTTCCGTGCCCAAAGGAGCATCATAGTCTAATTTTTCTAAGGATTTTGAAAAACTCAATCGAGATCCAAATATAGAATTTATCAATCTGTATCAGTGTCTGATACGCAGATTACTATCCATTGCTCTTGAGAGGCATATTTATTTCTTGCAATATTTCTTTTGTTCTTCTTTTTGCTATTTACTGTCTGCAGCTTTATACCCGACTTCTCAGCGCTCAATCATTATTGTGAACTACTGGTTAGATACACTGTAATCTGATCATCTCTTCTCTATGGGTCATCCATATTGGAATTACATTTACAAACTGTAAGCAGTTCTTAAAGTCAGAAATACAATTTGCAATATGAAATATTCATATTGAGATGTTACCCAGGCTGAACTCATGGAGAGAAATGGAGCAGCCACAGAAGATAACTACATTATACAGGAGATGTGTTCTGCTACCTGAAATTTTGGAAAGAAATAATTGACTGATGATACTCATGGAAGGATTATGTACTTTAGAGGCACAGAGCAGACATAACTTGGAGTTAAGAAGTGTAAGTATGGAAGATCAAAATATCTAATCTACGAGTCAGTTCAGCAAGATCTATTCATCCTTTCCTAAAACTCCAACAAGTCCAAAAATTAGCATGCGACCTAAAAACTCTGTTGAATTGTTGTTGGCCAAATGTTTCACCATTAACCTGCAGGATTAGATAAGCCATACTCTATATAAGTAGTTATGTAGGAAAATATGAATGTGATCATCCTAACTCATAGGAAAACTATCACAGGAAAATCAAGGAATTTAAGAACAGAAATTTTGAAACATCACATAGGTAGCAGACTTTGAGAAGTAAACCATGGAATTCGAGAGGAAAAATCAAAAAACATCATATAGGCTGCAGACTTTGACATAGAAACCAGGGAATTATAGGTAGCAGACCATCTTGATCCTGTTTAAAATGGTGTGCTTTTTCTTCAATGATCTAATGCCTATGGTCAACTCTTAGGTCTCGAAGGTAGGAAAAGTCACTCATACTTTTCTAATGAAACACTGACAGCAAAGGTACACAACTGGAACCATGGCCAACTTTTAAAAGAGTATGCATAGTGTCAATATGGGGAAGATTTGGAGTAAAGCAGAGATTCTGATCTTCTCCTTTGTACAGAATTTGTGATGTCCATTTTCTGTTCTAATGACGTAGCACAATAGGTAATAACTGTTAGATTTATAGAGACCTGATCGTTGGAAACCCTACCAGTCAGTAAAAGAGGTTCCGCATTCCTCTGTCATCTCCACTGGCAAGTCTTCAATGGGGAGTCATTGTAAAAAGTTTGTCTGGTCATACACACTGGTTATACATAACTGGTAATTTCTTGTAGAACCCATAGATTTTGATGGCAACTGACAACCATCTAAAATGTTTGACTGTGTCTGAACTCAACTGAAACCAGAAGTTTCAGGGGGAAGAAGAAGGGGAGAGAAGCAGCCAATAGCATTTGGCCAACAAATATGGTCAGTTCAACACTCAACTATTACTTAGTTACAAACAAACAATGATCCTCATTCTATACTGCACCCATGTACCATTAGGCCATGTCCACTGTTCTATTCTACTGAATTTTGGATTCTTACTTGGCAATCATCCTTTTAGTGGACCTTAAATGAAATGCTCCATGGAGAAGAGTAGACATTAGAGATACAAGAACTATAGAGAAGCATTGTCGGAATCAGATGCATTTATACCAGGTTTTCACATATTTACAGCTATTAGACTCACTGGGTGCGTCAGGTAAGGGTGGACTCACCGAGGGAGTGGGCACTGCAATCTGTAAGGCACATGGAACAGTGAGGTCTTAGACATGAGGCTATGATGGAAAGCAGACAAAGAAGCAAGGCAGCTAACATTGGAAACCACAGAACCAGTAGAGGAGTCATCAGGTCTCAAGCAGCACATAAAGGTAGGTGGCAAGAACTACAGGAGATAGCAACATATGATAAAGAGATACTAATAACAGTTTATGATGCTTAGAGCAATCAATGGGAAAACCTGAGCAGATGCAAATGATGGTAATCACTGAAGTCTGAGCAGTGGGTGGAAACAGAAGTAACAAGACAAGTTCCAAACAGCAACTGAAGATATTAGAGAGTCAATACTCAAACACAGAGGACAGTCCTATTACGCCTTGAGAGTCCTTGGGAGGTCAGACATGAAGGTGAGTCCAAACAGGCCTTAAGAGGCCTTGGGAGGTGATGTCACTGAAATGAGACCTTTTAGGCCCTAAGAGGCCTTGGGAGATTATGTCACTGAGGAAAGCCAGGCCACTTTCAGGAAAATATGGCAGCCATAAGTGAAAGAAGCCGAGCTCGTCCCCGAAGACAAGTCTGGTGCGTAACAATAGGAAGGGACAAGTCATATTTTTGGCAATGGACAAGTCCTATTTAAGTCTTAAATGCCAACCCATTGACATTATTTATGGTCTACACAGGAGTGCCAAAATTGTTTTCGCATAATAATATTTCTTTTACAGTCCACCACACTTCCATGCTGCCACTTATACACCCTTAATTTGCTTCCATTGATAAAGTTGTCCAATGCCACATACAGCAAGAATCGCTGCTTTCTTGGAGTTCTGGTAGATTTCTGATGTGCCTGGAAGACTTGCCAACTCCTCTGGGAGTCCCCTTTTTATTGGAGCCTCCCGGATATTCCATGGGATTTGACAAATATGCTTTATATAAAGCCACTTTTACACCAAAGTGATACAGTATATGAAGCCTTGTGCAGCGCTTGAGTGGGTAATGCTTTGCACCCAATAGGGAAGTAATGCTCCTACCCTTTGGATCCCGCCTTGGGTATTGAATATTGCATCAGTCCTAATAGAAATGTTCCTTAAAGTACGCATTAAAAAAGTACCAACAGAAGAAACCCAACGTTTATAGAGTTCAATGTGTAAATGCTGTAAAATGAACTTACTTATGGGTGATAGATGAAAAACTAAGTCAGGGGTTGCCTATCTGCGTTCTTCTATCCCATTACTTATTACATCAGTTTCTGTATCCATCTTATTACCTTGAAAAGTTGTCAAAAAAATCCATATTGTAATTAGGTAGCTGTGTTCACCGTATGACAGATGAGACTGAAGGCTGGCTCCTGGCCTGAAGCCGTGTTATCTTTTGGTTATCATAAGTGCTGTCAACGCGTGACAAAAATTAGGATGAACTTGTTCTTTCTCTACATTGTCGTTACTCTGATGTCATTTTGTAATGCACCATAAATCTGAGAGTCTGAGTCTCTTAATCTCTTAAGGTGGACCTGTCCTCAGTACATACAGCCAGACTAATGTCTTTAAATCATTAAGTAATTACTGTAGGTTCCAATTAAAGTCAATATATCTGTACTGTGGCTATGGATAGTTCTTCATGCACGTCTGGATTTTTCCATGACATCTATGTTGGTATATTATTCCTTTATCATAATAATAATAAATGTGACCAACTTTTGGAAATCAATGTGCAAAAAGATTCTTCTAATTTATTTTTCCCAGTGCAAAATTTTAATTAGAGCCCCCAACTATCCAAGGTCTTTAACAGTAGTAGTTTTTTTCAAAGGGACCTTTTGAGCCTCCTAGTCTCCATGGCCCATATGTGATTGTGACTTTTGCACCTCTTATAGTTACATCCCTGGGTTACACCCTATCCATACCCATTTTATGATTTTGCGAACCTCGTTAAATAAGATTGGATGCCTGGGGTCTATCTGAAGACAAAGAATCTAGGCTTCACAACACAGAGAAGCTTTGCAGTACCCAGGAGATTTGCCAAAGGTTCCGAGATTCTGTGAGGTCTCATCTTTGTCTTAGAACTTTCCACATGTCCCGATAGAGTTGACAAGTATGGATGAAACCATCACATACAGGTCATATCCTCACTCCGTGTAGCTTAGATCCCTCAATCGTCTTACATTACAAGTTATAGGCATGCGTTCATGCTTTTTCCTGAGATTAGCTTCATCCATATCAATAGTGGACAGCCTATTTAAGTTAGTGGAGGTCCCCTAAATATAGGACTAAGCCTCCTATCACATTCACATAGAGTAAAGGAAAGTCACCTAGGACTACATCTTTTCCACTAAGGAATACTTACGGAATTTTCCTCTTGATTTTTTTTTTTCAAAAAAACATGGCCTGATATGAAGGCTATTCCCTTTTCTACATCTCACTCCTCCTTCTAAACCTGCACCTGATTCTCGGGACTAAGTCTAATGATCCAGCATCCCAGCACCACACACATACTCAATATGAGGCTTCGGTTGTGTCAAGGAGGACTTTTTTTCCGAGAGTGTACTGAAGGTTCTTGGAAAGTTCGTATCAAAGCACTAAAGTTAATGGAAGTTGTAGATACATCCATGAAAGAGAATCCATTAGATTTCAAAAGAAAAACCTTTATTGTATAACATCATCAAACCTCCAATGTTTAATTTATATGAGTGGCAGAGTTACCACTGTGAGACATGGAATGACCGACATTCTGCTCTCCTGATCTACATGTCTCACACTGGTAATGCTCTCTTTCATTTCAAATAAGCCTTGGAGGCAGATTCTCAGGGAAAAGCCAAACTTCACATGCCACAAATGCAAGCTTGTGTCCCTGTTGGAGGAAAAGTTGCAAAATCTCGAAGAGAGGTTAGCTACATTGAAGACCATTAAGGAAGGTGAAGAGTTCTTAGACAGAGCAGAATTATCTCTTCATGTTACAGGAAGAGAAGAAATTCGAAGTACACCTGAAGAAACAGAGGAATGGAGACATGTGACCCAGAGAAGCAGGAGGATCAGGAGGCAGTCAGCACCCATACTTCTCAGTAACCAGTACCAGGCTCTTACACAGGAGAGTGATGAAGAAATACATCAGGATAAGACTTTGCCCACAAACAGCAACCTTGTACGCCTTCAGAGTCCTCCTGGATGGAGAAAGAAAAATGTTGTGAAGAAGAAACGGAGAGTGGTGGTCATGGGGGATTCCCTGTTGAGAGGAACAGAGGCCGCTATCTGCAGACCGGATATAACTTCAAGAGAAATGTGCTGTCTTCCAGGTGCAAAAATTAAAGATGTGACTGACAGGATATCAGGACTCTTCAGACCTACAGATGACTACCCATTCCTGCTACTACATGTGGGGACAAATGACACTGCAAGAAACGACCTGGAAACCATCTGCAGTGACTTTGAAGACTTAGGCAAGAAAGTGAAAGAACTGGGAGCGCAGGTGGTCTTCTCTTCCATCCTCCCAGTGGATGGCCATGGAACAAGGAGGTGGAATAAGATTCTGCAGGTGAACAACTGGCTACGTCTATGGTGCCGCCAGCAACGATTTGGATTTCTGGATCACGATGGACTACTTGCTAGAGATGGGGTGCACCTTACGAAGACTGGAAAGCAGGTATTTGGAAGTCGCCTTGCTACACTTGTAAGGAGAGCTTTAAACTAGAACAACATGGGAAGGGAAGCAAAAGACCAGAAAAAGCCATACACCTGACAAATGCTATTGAGAACTCTGCTATTAGAAGTGGAAAGGAAGAACAAAGACAAAAGAATCTAAATAATAAAAATATTGGAGAAAGAGAAACCAATCACAAACTAAAATGTTTCTATACTAATGCACAAAGCATGGGCAACAAACAAGGAGAATTGGAACTACTAACACAGGAAAAGAAATATGATGTCATTGGAATCACTGAAACTTGGTGGGACAATACACATGATTGGAATACAAGACTAGAAGGATACAACTTATTTTCAAGAAACAGACTTGATAAACGAGGAGGAGGTGTCGCATTGTATGTTAGAAACGCGTATATCTGCACAGAGATCCAAGCTTCAGAGACTGGGAATACTGTGGAAACTGTTTGGGTAAGAATACAAGGACAGAACAATGGAAAGGACACCATTGTAGGCATTTACTACAGGCCGCCTGTGCAAGCTGAAGATATGGATGAACTCTTTATGCATCAAATGGCCAAGTTCTCCAACAAATATGACATAGTTGTCATGGGAGATTTCAACTATCCAGACATTTGTTGGGAATCTCTCTCAGGCAAAACTAACAGGTCAAGGAAATTCTTATCCTCTCTTGCTGACAACTTT
Source organism: Dendrobates tinctorius (assembly GCF_039654945.1). Classification (NCBI taxonomy): domain Eukaryota; kingdom Metazoa; phylum Chordata; class Amphibia; order Anura; family Dendrobatidae; genus Dendrobates; species Dendrobates tinctorius. The sequence continues at coordinate 16,204,225 of NW_027361677.1, forward strand.
ATCTTCCAAAAGGTAGGGGAGAAAACAAGGGGAACTGCTACCTTGGATCTAATCCTTACAAACAGGGAGGAAATGGTTGAGGAGGTAAAAGTGGCTGGGACCCTAGGAGGTAGCGACCATGCTATTTTAGAATTTTGGATAACTAGAGGAGGAAGACATGTGAAGGCTCAGACGTCAAGGTTAGATTTCAGAAAGGCAGATTTTAAGGGATTCAGAAAGAGAATTGGAGGGATCCAATGGCTGGATATCCTTAAAGACAAAAATGTCCAGGAAGGATGGGAAATCTTGAAAAATGAAATTCTCAAAGCACAATTGTTAACAATTCCAAAAAGAGGGAAGAATAGGAAGCATTTAAGGAAGCCAGGATGGATGAACACAGAACTTAAGCACATGCTAAAAAGGAAGAAAAAAATGTTTATAAAATGGAAAGAGGGAGGCATATCTAAAGAAGAATATAATGCTGTCTGCAGAACCTGCAGGGAACAAATCAGATTAGCTAAAGCTGACAATGAATTGAGGCTTGCAAGAGATGTCAAAAGCAATAATAATGGATTTTGGGGATATGTCAAAAGTAAAAGAAAAGTCAAAGATGCTATAGGATTTTTACAGGATGTAAATGATGAAATGGTAAGACAGGATGTTGAGAAGGCTGAACTTTTAAATTCCTATTTTGCATCTGTTTTCTCTCAGAAAGGAAATGTAACATCAACTGTTCTTCACTGTCCTATTAAGGGAATAGAAGAATCCAGGATATCTATAAACAGAAAGATGGTGAGGAAACACTTAGCTAACCTAAATGAATTCAAGTCACCAGGTCCAGATGAATTACACCCCAGAGTACTGAAGGAGATAGCAGAAGAAATTTCTGAACCCCTCTCCATAATCTTTGAAAATTCTTGGAGAACAGGAGAAGTCCCAGAAGACTGGAGAAGAGCAAATGTTGTTCCTATCTTCAAAAAGGGGAAGAAGGTGGACCCAGGCAACTATAGGCCGGTGAGTCTGACTTCTATACCAGGAAAGATCTTTGAACAAATTATTAAACAACATGTATGTCAGTACCTGGATAAGAATGAAGTGATTAAACAGAGTCAGCATGGGTTTGTAACTAATAAGTCATGTCAGACTAACTTAATTTCCTTCTATGATGGAATCACTGATTGGGTGGATCAAGGAAATGCTGTAGATATAGTATATCTTGACTTCAGCAAAGCATTTGACAAAGTACCGTATTTTCCGCTTTGTAAGACGCACTTTTTTTCCCCAAAATTTGGGGGGAAAACAGGGGTGCGTCTTACAAAGCGGACATGCCTTACCTAGGCTGTGATTGGGGGCGTCCGGCGGTTGCTGGCCGCTGCTGCGGGTGTGTCCGGTGCCGCGTTGTGTGCCCGTCGATGCCCGGGGCTCTGCCAACATTGTGCGACTGGCTAGAGCCCCGGCATTTCCTCGGTTCCCTGTGTGCCGGTAAAAAGATGGCCGCCGGCGCGTGCGCAGATGGGATCTCGGGACCCAGTTCTCGAGAGATGAGATTTGAAATCTCATCTCTCGAGAGCTGGGTCCCGAGATCCCATCTGCGCACGTGCCGGCGGCCATTTTCCCTGGGTTCCCTGTGTGCGCGTGGTGGTGCCTGTAAAAAAATGGCCACCGCGCGTGCGCAGATGGGATCTCGGGACCCAGCTCTCGAGAGATGAGATTTCAGATCTCATCTCTCGAGAACTGGGTCCCGAGATCCCATCAGCGCACGCGCCGGCGGCCATTTTTTTTTTTTACCGGCACTTCAGCGCACGTATACAGGGAACCGAGGAAATGCTGGGGCTCTGGTCTGTCGAACAATGTCGGCAGAGCCCCGGGCATCGATGTGCACACAATGCCGCACCGGAGGCACCCGCAGCACCGGCCTGCAACCGCCGGACAAGTGGAGAAACCTGACACCAGCACAAGACTCTGCAGCAGCAATGGCACACATCGGAGCCCCCCCTCATCCCTGAATGCGGCCTGCAGCATCACTCCACGCCTGCCTCCTCCAGCAGCGAGCCTGGGACCCCGCTACACCGCAGCCACCAACCCCGTTAAGCAATAAGATGCAAGGATTATGAGAGGCACCACCATTTTATTAAAAAATATTTTTTTCTTATTTTTCTCCTCAAAAATTGTGGTGCGTCTTATAATCCGGAGCGTCTTATAAAGCGAAAAATACGGTATCTCATACAATCCTTATTGAAAAAATGTCTAAGTATGGAATGGACAAGGCAACTGTTAGGTGGATTCATAACTGGCTTAGTGATCGGACCCAAAGAGTGGTCGTAAATGGCTGCACATCCAGTTGGAAGAATGTCTCAAGTGGGGTACCACAGGGCTCTGTCTTGGGCCCTGTATTGTTCAACATCTTTATCAACGATTTAGATGAAGGAATTGAGGGTAAACTGATTAAATTTGCTGATGACACAAAGCTAGGAGGGATAGCTAATACTAGAGAAGAGAGAGAGGATTCAAAAAGATATAAATAAACTGGAGAAGTGGGCAGCAACAAACAGAATGGTTTTTAACAGGGAAAAATGCAAAGTACTACATCTGGGCAATAAAAATGAAAAAAGCATATACAGAATGGGAGGAATAGGGCTAAGCAACAGCACATGTGAAAAAGACTTGGGCATACTAATAGATCACAGACTGAATATGAGTCAACAGTGTGATGCAGCAGCAAAAAAGGCAAATGCAATTCTAGGATGTATTAACAGAAGCATACAGTCTAGATCACGTGAAGTCATTATTTCCCTCTACTCCTCTTTGGTCAGACCTCATCTGGAATATTGTGTCCAGTTTTGGGCACCACATTTTAAAAAAGACATCAACAAACTGGAGCAAGTTCAGAAAAGAGCGACCAGAATGGTGACCGGTCTGCAAACCCTGTCTTATGAGGAAAGGTTGCAGGATTTGGGAATGTTTAGTTTGCAAAAGAGAAGACTGAGAGGAGACTTAATAGCTGTCTACAAATATCTAAAGGGCTGTCACATTGCAGAAGGATCAACTTTATTCTCATTTGCACAAGGAAAGACTAGAAGCAATGGGATGAAACTGAATGGGAGGAGACACAGATTAGATATTAGAAAAAACTTTTTGACAGTTAGAGTGATCAATGAGTGGAACAAGCTGCCACGAGAAGTGGTGAGTTCTCCTTCAATTGAAGTCTTCAAACAGAGGCTGGACAGACATCTGACTGGGATGATTTAGCGAATCCTGCTTTGAGCAGGGGGTTGGACCAGATGGCCCAGGAGATCCCTTCCAACTCTACGATTCTATGATTCTATGTCCGGCCCATAGATCTCAACAGCTTATTTGCATATTAAGAAAAATGTGGATTTTTCGGGAGTAAGACTCCGGATCACACATATCAAGGTATCATCTTAATCAACTTTCTGTGACCTACATTCACATATACATGGCTTAGGAGGTTGATTCTACTAACAGATTCCCTTGAAGAGTGTTATAATGTATAGGTATAATCATCTTCATCATTTTTCATATTTATCTTTCATAATGCCGCTGTTCTCCTGAATCTGGAGTTACCTTCTTTTTCTTCCTGCGACTCTCCGTTCCTTAGATATGGCCCCATCTTCCTAGTATATGTGTTGTCTTTTTTTATCCAAGTGGGTGTGTTCCTCATCTCTTCTCTATGGGAACCTCCTTGTGCACCATGCCTAGTTGACTACAAAAAGTCTAGATTTTTTTATAAGAAAGAGAGGGTCACATATCAGGAATGGAGAGGCGCAGGAACAAAAGAAAAACAATGCCGGATTCAGGGGAACATCAGCATTCATACCGGCCAATAAAGAATACATACATATTCATGACAAGTGACAGGTCCTCCTTAATGTGAAGATCAGCTTTACATTCTGGATACATAAAATATGCTGGAACTATTAATAAAAATACACAAGAAAGAATGGATTTCATATATTATCGAACGTAGCCTGGTAAAATTCGCTTTTTTTCTGAAATATTGCACCTTTGAATAGACTTGAATTTACATTAAGAAAAAGAAATGAATGGAAAAAAAAGAAAATTTCTATAGCAAAGGCGGGGGAGAAAAAAAAAGAAGCTTTTTGCAAGTTTACTTTGTGTTTTGGCGTTTCCGTTTGCCTGGAAGCCGAGCTCAGCAAAGTCATTTAGTTTCTACAGCTGGAAATCATTACAGGGAGAAATAGTCTTGTTCTTTACTTCACAAAGGAGGCGGTCGGCCACAGAGTCATAAAACAGACAATCTCACATACTTTTGTAATCTGCCTGTTTTTCTTTGTCTCTTTTTTGGAATAACACGGGGAGAGGCGAAAAAAAAACATGATGGAAATGAGGGGCTAGTAATAGTCATATGTGCGGGAGGTTCCTGAAATGTATGCCCAAAACACCTCGCGAAAGCTGAAGGAAAGCTAATGTATTTCAAATAGGAGACACATTATAAAAGCAGCGTGGAACCGGCATAAATACCATGTGTAGATTAGATCCGCTCTTGGTGGGAAGGTTACTTAAGGCGAAAACGTCCAAAAATGTCCATTTTTTTGTGTTAACGGGAAAAAAATAATTTTCTCTTCAAGGCTCATTGAGGTCACATTCACAAATTCAGAATTTGCTCTGCCTAAGTCAAAACCAGGAGTGGGTGAAAAATGCAGAAGTGGTGACGTGTTTCTATTATGCTTGTCCTCTACTGATGTAAAATACTGAACGTGTGAACGAGGCCTTACAAGGGTTGTCCACTACTAGGACAACCCAATCTCATTCCTCACACTTGGCCCTGACTAAAAAGACTACATTCACAGTCACATACAAGATTTCTCCCGCGCATTCCCCCCTACTCTGGAACTCTACCACAACATATCAGACTCTCGCCTACCATGGAAACCTTCAAAAAGAACCTGAAGATTTACCTTTTCCGACAAGCCGACAACCTGCAATAACCACCGATCCACCAAACTACTGCATGACCATCTCTACCCTCACCTACTGTATCCTCACCCATCCCTTGTAGATTGTGAGCCCTTGCGGGCAGGGTCCTGTCTCATCCTGTACCAGTCATGACTTGTATTGTTTAAGATTACTCTACTTGTATTTATTATGTATACCCCTCCTCACATGTAAAGCTCCATGGAATAAATGGCGCTATAATAATAAATAATAATTCACATCCCATGACAGCACTGTTTCCGCGTGTGGTTGAATGACAATCAGCACAGGCATCACCGTCCCCGCCTTCGGACAAATTGAACATGAAGAGGAAGTCCGAGATCAGCTCTGCCTGGACTTCCTGTTCAATTTGCCCAAAGGTGGGCGCAGTGACATCAGCACTGACGCTGATTGGAAGCCACTGTCCAGTATCACAACAATCGCACAGGAGCCCCAGGGAGAGTGAGTGCCAACACCTTGAGAACAGCATCTGCACTGGAGGTGAGTATAAGATTTTTTGGTTTATCACGGCCAAGCATGGGGTATGAGAAGAGTTAAAGTGGTTTTTGCCATTTTCTTGTCAAGATCAGTTATGGAATAGCTCTCAGCACTTTTCATAAGTGTGGACAAATACTGCCTTTGCGAAATACACTTGATGGTTGCAAACACTTTCTGAAGGCTGGTGACTCCACAAATGAACTCTTGACAAGGTACACCTGATCATTTGAAGCCATTGCAGGTGACAACCTTATGACCATAGCAACATAGTAACATAGTGACCGAGGCCAAAAAAAGACATTTGTCCATCCAGTTCATCCTATATTCCATCAGAATAAATCCCCAGATCTATGTCCTTCTAAAGAACCTAATCACTGTTAGATACAATATTGTTACGCTCCAGGAAGACATCCAGGACTCTCTTGAACCGCTCGACTGAGTACGCCATCACCACCTCCTCAGGCAAGAAATTCCAGATTCTCTCAGATGAAGCTGATGGAGATAATGCGAAGGAGGTATAAAACTGTCATCAGAGTAAAGGAACATTCAGAAAGTCATGTAAATCGGACCATGATCGGAACACGGTACATGGATTGGCCGGTGGTTCTGCCGATCCAAGTGTGATAGCTGCATAGAAACACATGAAGCCATCATGCTCGGGACAGGAGAAGTGCCCGCCAGTCCGTGCACTGATTTCCTATCACAGACTGTTTTATACGGCCGTCTGACTGCGCCCTAAAAGGGATATTTTGAGGAATCTAAGGTTTATCACGCATTCTAGTTTGGTTTATACATGTGTCTTTATTCCTTGTCTCTATATGTGATCCTTCGGGGCATTGCTGCCTTAAGTCTAAATCTACAATCTGCACATTTCAATAAGAACAAGGAAAACCAGGGGCGTAACTACCGGGGTAGCAGCTGAAGCGGTTGCTTTGGGGCCCGGCCCATATAGGGGCCCGCCGCCTAGGTCCCCGGCTCCGATCGGCGCTAGCCGGTAGTGCAATTTAATTACCCCAACCACCGGTCCACGGTCCTGCACCGGGCTGTTGCAGTGCTCTTGCCGGTCCGCGGGCACAAGGGGAGCCGGCGGCTGTGTAGCAGCTGATACCCTGCATAGCGGTCCCTGTCGGCGCGGCGGCTTCATCCAGATTCCAGTGCTGAGCTGTCAGGTGTACCGCTCATTTAAGGTCATGAATATGGACACCGCTCCTCTCTCATAGGCGTGGCGTCCATATTCATGCACCTTAATGAGCGGTAGCACATGACCGCTCCACACAGGAAGAAGCTGAAGCGCCGCGAAATGCAGGGAGGGAAGTTCAGCAACGTGAGGGTAAGTATGATGGGGGAGGATGGGGGAGTCGAGCGGAGCCATATATACAAGGGAGGGAGAGTGGGAGCGGAGGCATATATACAAGGGAGGCCGGGAGAGTGGAAGCAGAGCCATATATACAAGGGAGGGAGAGTGGGAGGGGAGCCATATATACAAGGGAGGGAGAGTGGGAGCAGAGCCATATATACAAGGGAGGGAGAGTGGAAGCAGAGCCATATATACAAGGGAGGAAGAGTGGGAGCGGAGCCATATATATAAGGGAGGGAGAGTGGAAGCAGAGCCATACATACAAGGGAGGGAGAGTGGAAGCAGAGCCATATATACAAGGGAGGGAGGGTGGGAGCGGAGCCATGCATACAGGATGGGACAGGGGAGCCATGTATACAGGATGGGAGGGTGGGAGGAGAGCCATGTATACAGGATGGGAGAGTAGGAGCAGAGCCATGCATACAGGATGGGAGAGTGGGAGCGGAGCCATGCATACAGGATGGGAGAGTGGGAGCGGAGCCATGCATACAGGATGGGAGAGTGGGAGCGGAGCCATGCATACAGGATGGGAGAGTGGGAGCGGAGCCATGTACACAGGATGGGAGAGTGGGAGCGGAGCCATATATACAGGATGGGACAGGGGAGCCATGTATACAGGATGGGACAGGGGAACCATGTATACAGGATGGGAGGGTGGCAGCAGAGCCATGTATACAGGATGGGAGAGTAGGAGCAGAGCCAGGTGTACAGGATGGGAGAGTGGGAGCAGAGCCATGCATACAGGATGGGAGAGTGGGAGCAGAGCCATGCATACAGGATGGGAGAGTGGGAGCGGAGCCATGCATACAGGATGGGAGAGTGGGAGCGGAGCCATGTATACAGGATGGGAGAGTGGGAGCGGAGCCATGTATACAGGATGGGAGGGTGGGAGCGGAGCCATGTATACAGGATGGGAGCAGAGCCATGTATACAGGATGGGAGAGTGGGAGCAGAGCTATGTATACAGGATGGGAGAGTGGGAGTGGAGCCATGTATACAGGATGGGAGGGTGGGAGCGGAGCCATGTATACAGGATGGGAGAGTGGGAGCAGAGCCATGTATACAAGGATGGGACAGGGGAGCCATGCATACAGGATGGGAGGGTGGCAACGGAGCCATGTATACAAGGATGGGAGCATGTGAGCAGAGCCATGTATACAAGGATGGGACAGGGGAGCCATGCATACAACAGGGGGAGCCACACAGAGCTGGTCAGCACGGGGGGAACCACACCTACATTTTCTGATGATTAGAAAATAATCAGCATGTATAGTACTCCAGTACAATTTTTCTTAAGTGCTCAATGCTCCATTTCCTTGTAGGTTCCAATCATCATTAGCAGTGACGGTCATCAGTAGAAGTAGCCCGATTCTCCCACTGAAACAGAGAAACAAGCTAGGTGCTCCCACTCATTCAGAACCTATGGTGAGTTGAGTCACATTATAAATGTTATAATTAAATGATAAGTATGCACTGCTAAACTACAACTGCGTCCATAGCCTCGCCCCCTTATGACCAAAGCCCCGCCCCTGTCACACCTCTATCCCCGCCCTACCGGGCCATGGAAGAATGGTCTTGCTTGAAGCTGGTCCCTGGTGCAAAAAAGGTTGGGGACCACTGGTGTAGGGGATCCGGGGCCCCAGCGGAAAAAAATGTACACTATGATTTTGCAGCCTACGCTGCATTTCTGTGCCTGCTGTGCGGAGCGAAGAACATATTGGGCCCGCCTCCCGGCCTGCAGCCAGTCACAGAGTGTATTGCTTCAGACTAGTTCAGTCCCACCCCTTCCCTGAGCCCTCGCTGTGTATTAGCTCTCTGCAGAGCTGCCTACCGCATGGACCTCTGGGAAATGTAGTTCCTGGAGGGTGTGTCTTTGAGGGTGTGTGTCTTTGTGGGCGCCCCATTTAAAAGTTTGCTATGGGGGCCCAATCAGTTCTAGTTACGCCCCTGAGGAAAACTATTAGCTTAAATAGGTTTCACCAAATTTTTGATCGGTCCTCTAATTTGTGGGGTTGCCTTAGAAGGAAGGGGTTACACGGCCTGGATAGCTACCTGACGACAGAGATTAGGAAGCCCAAGTCCTAAATTTTCAGTAGTCCTGTTACTCAAGCTAATCAGTTTTCATGGTAATAATATCCATAGATTTTGATTACAAGGAGCAAAAATGTCTGAATGTTTTTAATTACGAGCACAAGGGATCTCGTCCTCCACGTATGACTCTTATCACTCCTTTACTTGTGTTTTGGGAAGTATTTTAGCCGTCTGTTATCCCTCCCTGCAGTTTGTTATCCCTTTGTGCAGTCCAGAATCTGCTACATAATGCCAAGATGTTCTTTTTTTTTTTCCGTTGAAAGAAAACAAAGACGTTTAGAAAAAAAAAGTTTGCTTGGTCTCTTCTTCATTAATTCAACTGTTATTAATATCCAAACCGTATAAGAAATGAATTATGGCTTTGAAACTAGAGAAGCTGCTCTGGATTTTCCTGCAATCTACAAATTACTGGGAATCAAGTTCAGTCATGTTTATATAATATGTTATATATGGATGTAACGTGATTTGTATAACACAAACATATTCCATGGAGCTGTAGTCATAGGGTGATCAATTAGTGCTTACAGGGGATACACCCCATAGATTTTTGCAAATTTTCAAATTCAAAGGGGGCATTGTTTCTAAACAATATCTGCTTGTGATCAGAGGATTTGGCAGCTGAAGCCCTTGGCTAGGAGCTGCTATCAACAAATTGGGCAAAATTAGCCAAATCCGTAACTAGAGTAGTTTTTTCTACTTTGGTTATCAGAGAAGGTTCTTGAGCTTGTTCACTCCACTTCATTGGCCAAATGGACAGGGTTGTCTATCTCTGGGGTTGTCTACCTCTGAACCACAAGATCTCCTTCTGTACTCCCCTCTTATCTCCTCTTCCCACAATCGCATACAAGATTTCTCCCGCGCGTCCCCTCTACTCTGGAACTCTCTACCACAACATATCAGACTCTCGCCTACCATGGAAACCTTCAAAAAGAACTTGAAGACCTACCTCTTCCGACAAGCCTACAACTTGCAGTAACCACCGATCCACCAAACCGCTGCACGACCAGCTCTACCCTCGCCTACCGTATCCTCACCCATCCCGTTGTAGACTGTGAGCCCTCGCGGGCAGGGTCCTCTCTCATCCTGTACCAGTCCTGACTTGTATTGTTTAAGATTACTGTACTTGTATGTATTATGTATACCCCTCCTCACATGAAAAGCGCCATGGAATAAATGGCGCTATAATAATAATAATAATAATAACCTGATACCTCACTCTTTATTCCTTGTCTTCTCAAGTCTTCTGCATTCGTTGCCTATTTCTACCACTGTTTGGGATCCTTTATCTGTGCCCTTATCTGCTGTCATCAAAACTATTACGATTTCTGCAAAAACCCCTGACCTTCATAACTTGCCCTCCATTCCTCACCTACTCAAGTCTTCTGCATTCATTGCCTGCTTCTACCACTTTTTGGGATCCTTTATCTGTATTCCCCTGTCTGCTGGCACCAAAACTGTTACTATACTTGCTAAAATCCATGAAGAACTAAATATATGTCAGATACATCCAATAAGAAGTTAGATGGCAGCTCGTATGGTCTTTATGAGAGATGCATCAAGATCCCGGTAGATGATTCAGTCAACAGGGCAACTCAAAGATTATCTAATCTGTACAAGCAATGTTGACATGTTGGGGGAAAAATGCTAAAATATTTTACTTTTTCCCCAGCTGTCGCCAGAACGCTATGCTATTTCTACTGACCACTCATGCATATACATGCTCAGTTTGATCGAGCATGCATATGTTTTATGTAGAAGAAGAGAAATAAGTAATTGATAAGGAATAGTGATGGGTGAGTATGCCTGTCACTGTTCGATACTCGATCAATCATTAGGGTGCTCAAATGAGTAGCGAGCAGTGCCGATGATCACGTGGTACTCAAGCTTTGAATCCCATAAGTCAATAAACTGAGCCAGGCGTAAGACACAGAGACAGAGAGATTTCCCTGAAAACATGCTTGCGTTTGCCATTTACTTCCACTATGCTCAATATTTAAGTCCGAGGTTCCGACATGCTTGATTCGGATATCAAACACTCGTGCGTTTCAGAACGCGATCAACAGGAATAAGGAATTCTGATAGAAAAGTATCTTTCCTGAGACTGGTGGATCAGACCTGTTGAAATTTTTCCCTGAATTCTGCCGAAAAAAGATATACAACAATTTTATTTTAGATGGTTGGCCGATCCTGAAAAAATTGTCACACTCGGGTAACTTTGGTTTAATGAGTACGGCCATCGTCTTTTCTTTCAATGGAACTTGCTACACAAAGTAGAATTCAATCCATAGATTTCATACTTAGATCACCCATTGACACTCAGCCTTAAAGAGCAATAGATCAACGAGGAAAGTCAAAAAGCATCCATATATTTGAGAAATGGCTTCTTTTATGCATTACTGTTACTCACATATATCTTTACCATCTAGAACACATCCAACAAAAAAAAACAACTTTAAATTAATTTTGCTCCTTGCATTTAAGTTGGATATTTCCCGTTGACCAAAGTCTTGACCTTCCTCGTTTGACCCTGCTTGAGATACATGAGTTGTTTAGTTCTTAGGACGCCTATATAAACTCCAGCGTATCTTTATCACTGAGCCAGCTTCTCATTCTCCTTGTTTGAATGGACAGGAGGTGTTGGCTTTCATCCAGTCTCGCTCTCAGCACTTTCGGAAATTAAACTGTATTTTTCCAAGAACTTGAATATTATGTGTGTGTTTCACTTTCATTGAAATTTGCAAACACTGGGCACATTCAGCTGCCAACGTGGAATACAATAGAAGTATAGAGCATGTGTCTCATTGCAATTTGGGCTTCATATAGGGTTTAAAGCAATAGGAAATTCTCAGCCTTCTCCAAGCTAGCCAACCCATTCCCATTGTTTATCTATTGATTTGCTTATACGACGAATGTAAGGCAGCGCTGGCCGCATCCCAAAAGCCAGGTGGGCAATCAAATGCAATCAAAAATTTTGCGTCTGGCATTTGATTTGTTTTGGGTTGCTTTCTATTGATTTTTATTACCTTTTTTCTTTTTTTTTATTTCCTGGCTACTATAAAAAAGAAAAAACTGGCTCTTGGAAGAAACCTAAATTTTGGTCATATCCAAAGCTTTGTCTTAGCAGACAATTTGGTTTTAAGTTTTTCCAAAATAAAAATAATCAAAGAAATTTGAAAATATACTTGATTAGGAAATGTTCTACTACTTTATGTACACAGCCCCAATGTAAATCCATGGTGACCGACTACAAAAAAAGACATTTAGTCCTGTAGTCATGTGTTACTTTGTCTATTCCCTTTAGCTTCTTCTTCTTCTAAAGACCAGAAGCATTTAGAGGCGTCGGAGGAATACACAATACTATCATCCAAAACATTTCCAGAGTTTTAATTTAGAGTAATAGAAGAGTGGAGGCAAAAGTGGAAAAGTTTCCAAAAGTTTCACCCCAAGTGGGACTTGTCAGCAGAAGTTGGTTCCTTCTGTGTTCCTTTATGTTCCTGTCTGGGAAATAACTGGAAGAAGGGTTCATGAGGACTGGGCTCCAGCACCAATGAGAAGCTGTGACTAACCCGAAACGCATAAGCTGTTTTTCAATATTTTTTGATTCTTCTCACCATTATTTTAATGGCAAAGTAAAAGTTTTCTTTTTATATTTTCTCATTCCTCATAAACCCTTCTTCCATTTCTGACCTGGAAACCAGCCTGGTTCCTATACTTGTTGCACCATGCCCTCACTGAACAAGGTCTACCAGGGTTCCAATGTGGATACAAGTGGTTTTCACACTGAATTGTTCCCTCTATTTTTTCTTCTTCCCTGTAAGAAATAACTTAATATTATAATAATTCGAAATGTCCACATGTATTCAGTGAATAATGCTCTGCAGATATTTCTGCCAAACCCTGCCTAGAACCAGAGCATACAATCAGCAAAAAGAGAGGAGCTCCTCTTGGGTGGAGACAACACATTGGCTCGAGATATCTCAATATCAGTAGTAGGAAATGACCAGCTGTGAAAAAAAAAATAATTGCATGATACTCTGTCTGGAGAGGTCTATGTTATACAGTATGTATCTATACGTGTCCACTTAAATCGTGGGAAGGTAAAAGTGAACCCACCTGTAGTAACAGGTTAATTTGTCCTAGATTGTAGAATTGAGATATGGAAATGAAATGTTAAAATCTATTAAGAGGGGTTGACACCCCCCCCCTCATGTCACCGCGGAATATGTTAGCGCTAAATAGGCTACAAATCATACCAAAGGGAATTTTCTGCCACAACTGTTATATAAAACGTGTTTTAGAATAAGCAAAAACTAAACCTGTGACATTAAGTCATTATAGAATACTAATGTGTAAAACACTGTGAAACTCAGAATTATTGCCAATTACATATAATGCCTGTATAGGGAGAACCAACGAAGAGCATGATCTGTCCTGTGTATCTGCAGGTAGTACTGTTGTACCGTGCAGTAATGATAAGTATTATGGCTTTTTATGTGATTTTCTGAGAAGCGATGGGCAATGTATATGCACTGTAAGTATTAGATATGCCTCATTTATTCCCTAATGATATACAATGCATATAGGAATTTCTCTGCAGATCAGATGAATTCATTCCACTCTTGAAAGGTGAGAAACTTCACCGTAAAAATAGCTCTGTTCTCGAGTCGACATAGATGGGGAAAAAAAACAACATATGTTGTAAGAATGGCAAAAAGGCAATAACAGGTAGAAAAATAAAAATCCTAGTGTTGTCTGTAACCAAGAAATGTTTACCCTGCCTTTGACAACATGAGTCAACAAACATGTCAAAGGATGTACTTTTCAAAATCGAGGCATATACAGGTAGTGGGTAGAGATTCTGATTGTTTGCACCTACCAATAGGGGGAGCACTGGAGTCTACTGAAGACATATCAATTACTTAGCGGTTTGGCTTACCTGGCGAGGTAGATTCTCTAAGTGGTGGGTCTGAATAAGCACCAGAGACATTGGAGGAGAGAGGTAGAGTAGGGTTGGATAGGCTCAGGGCCGGATTATAGGCAGGGCAGGCGGGGCTTCAGCCCCGGGGCCCCCACCACAAGAGCTTCTAAGGGGGCCCCCACCACATTCCTGCTGGCTGCTGCAATGGCACTCCATCTTCTCCCCACCTAAAAGTGACTGACCGTGGGGGCGGCATTATGTGCTCTGCTACCAGCAGCATCTACAAGTAGCCTGAACGCTGGTGCTGCTGGTAGCGTGCAAAGGCTTGTGATGAGATCACAGGAGGGAAGGTGTCAGGGCCTGCGATCATGTGACCCCTGTCTCCTCCCCTCCTGTGACCTCATCACAGGTCCTGTGCGCACAGCACAGAGCACTGAGAGTAGCCATGTATGTGGAGTGTGGCTCTGTGGGTGGAGGTCGGTGCTGGAGGCTCCATTATTCTCTATGTGGAGTGCGGGTGGAGGTCGGTGCTGGAGGCCCCATTATTCTCTATGTGGAGTGCGGCTCTGCGGGTGGAGGTCGGTGCTGGAGGCTCCATTATTCTCTATGTGGAGTGCGGCTCTGCGGGTGGAGGTCGGTGCTGGAGGCTCCATTATTCTCTATGTGGAGTGCGGCTCTGCGGGTGGAGGTCGGTGCTGGAGGCTCCATTATTCTCTATGTGGAGTGCGGCTCTGCGGGTGGAGGTCGGTGCTGGAGGCTCCATTATTCTCTATGTGGAGTGCGGCTCTGCGGGTGGAGGTCGGTGCTGGAGGCTCCATTATTCTCTATGTGGAGTGCGGCTCTGTGGGTGGAGGTCGGTGCTGGAGGCTCCATTATTCTCTATGTGGAGTGCGGCTCTGCGGGTGGAGGTCGGTGCTGGAGGCTCCATTATTCTCTATGTGGAGTGCGGCTCTGCGGGTGGAGGTCGGTGCTGGAGGCTCCATTATTCTCTATGTGGAGTGCGGCTCTGCGGGTGGAGGTCGGTGCTGGAGGCTCCATTATTCTCTATGTGGAGTGCGGCTCTGCGGGTGGAGGTCGGTGCTGGAGGCTCCATTATTCTCTATGTGGAGTGTGGCTCTGCGGGTGGAGGTCGGTGCTGGAGGCTCCATTATTCTCTATGTGGAGTGTGGCTCTGCGGGTGGAGGTCGGTGCTGGAGGCCCCATTATTCTCTATGTGGAGTGCGGCTCTGCGGGTGGAGGTCAGTGCTGGAGGCTCCATTATTCTCTATGTGGAGTGGGGCTCTGCGGGTGGAGGTCGGTGCTGGAGGCTCCATTATTCTCTATGTGGAGTGCGGCTCTGCAGGTGGAGGTCGGTGCTGGAGGCTCCATTCTTTATGTGGAGTGCGGGTGGAGGTCGGTGCCGGAGTCTCCATTATTCTCTATGTGGAGTGCGGCTCTGCGGGTGGAGGTCGGTGCTGGAGGCTCCATTATTCTCTATGTGGAGTGCGGCTCTGCGGGTAGAGGTCGGTGCTGGAGGCCCCATTATTCTCTATGTGGGGTGTGGAGGTCGGTGCTGGAGGCCCCATTATTCTCTATGTGGAGTGCGGCTCTGCGGGTGGAGGTCGGTGCTGGAGGCTCCATTATTCTCTATGTGGAGTGCGGCTCTGCAGGTGGAGGTCGGTGCTGGAGGCTCCATTCTTTATGTGGAGTGCGGGTGGAGGTCGGTGCCGGAGTCTCCATTATTCTCTATGTGGAGTGCGGCTCTGCGGGTGGAGGTCGGTGCTGGAGGCTCCATTATTCTCTATGTGGAGTGCGGCTCTGCGGGTGGAGGTCGGTGCTGGAGGCCCCATTATTCTCTATGTGGGGTGTGGAGGTCGGTGCTGGAGGCCCCATTATTCTCTATGTGGAGTGCGGCTCTGCGGGTGGAGGTCGGTGCTGGAGGCCCCATTATTCTCTATGTGGGGTGTGGCTCTGCGGGTGGAGGTCGGTGCTGGAGGCCCCATTATTCTCTATGTGGGGTGTGGCTCTGCGGGTGGAGGTCGGTGCTGGAGGCTCCATTATTCTCTATGTGGAGTGCGGCTCTGCGGGTGGAGGTCGGTGCTGGAGGCTCCATTATTCTCTATGTGGAGTGTGGCTCTGCGGGTGGAGGTCGGTGCTGGAGGCTCCATTATTCTCTATGTGGAGTGCGGCTCTGCGGGTGGAGGTCGGTGCTGGAGGCTCCATTATTCTCTATGTGGAGTGCGGCTCTGCGGGTGGAGGTCAATGCTGGAGGCTCCATTATTCTCTATGTGGAGTGCGGGTGGAGGTCAGTGCTGGAGGCCCCATTATTCTCTATGTGGAGTGCGGCTCTGCGGGTGGAGGTTGGTGCTGGAGGCCCCATTATTCTCTATGTGGAGTGCGGCTCTGCGGGTGGAGGTCGGTGCCGGAGGCTCCATTATTTTCTATGTGGAGTGCGGCTCTGCGGGTGGAGGTCGGTGCCGGAGGCTCCATTATTCTCTATGTGGAGTGCGGCTCTGCGGGTGGAGGTCGGTGCCGGAGGCTCCATTATTTTCTATGTGGAGTGCGGCTCTGCGGGTGGAGGTCGGTGCTGGAGGCTCCATTATTCTCTATGTGGAGTGCGGCTCTGCGGGTGGAGGTCGGTGCTGGAGGCTCCATTATTCTCTGTGGAGTGTGGCTCTGCGGGTGGAGGTCGGTGCTGGAGGCTCCATTATTCTCTATGTGGAGTGCGGCTCTGCGGGTGGAGGTCGGTGCTGGAGGCTCCATTATTCTCTATGTGGAGTGCGGCTCTGCGGGTGGAGGTCGGTGCTGGAGGCTCCATTATTCTCTATGTGGAGTGCGGCTCTGCAGGTGGAGGTCGGTGCTGGAGGCCCCATTATTCTCTATGTGGAGTGCGGCTCTGCGGGTGGAGGTCGGTGCTGGAGGCTCCATTATTATCTATGTGGAGTATGGCTCTGCGGGTGGAGGTCGGTGCTGGAGGCTCCATTATTCTCTATGTGGAGTGCGGCTCTGCGGGTGGAGGTCGGTGCTGGAGGCTCCATTATTCTCTATGTGGAGTGCGGCTCTGCGGGTGGAGGTCGGTGCTGGAGGCTCCATTATTCTCTATGTGGAGTGCGGGTGGAGGTCAGTGCTGGAGGCTCCATTATTCTCTATGTGGAGTGTGGCTCTGCGGGTGGAGGTCGGTGCTGGAGGCTCCATTATTCTCTATGTGGAGTGTGGCTCTGTGGGTGGAGGTCGGTGCTGGAGGCTCCATTATTCTCTATGTGGAGTGCGGCTCTGCGGGTGGAGGTCGGTGCTGGAGGCCGCATTATTCTCTATGTGGAGTGCGGCTCTGCGGGTGGAGGTCGGTGCTGGAGGCCCCATTATTCTCTATGTGGAGTGCGGCTCTGCGGTTGGAGGTCGGTGCTGGAGGCTCCATTATTCTCTATGTGGAGTGCGGCTCTGCGGGTGGAGGTCGGTGCTGGAGGCCCCATTATTCTCTATGTGGGGTGTGGCTCTGCGGGTGGAGGTCGGTGCTGGAGGCTCCATTATTCTCTATGTGGAGTGTGGCTCTGCGGGTGGAGGTCGGTGCTGGAGGCTCCATTATTCTCTATGTGGAGTGCGGCTCTGCGGGTGGAGGTCGGTGCTGGAGGCTCCATTATTCTCTATGTGGAGTGCGGCTCTGCGGGTGGAGGTCAGTGCTGGAGGCTCCATTATTCTCTATGTGGAGTGCGCGTGGAGGTCAGTGCTGGAGGCTCCATTATTCTCTATGTGGAGTGCGGCTCTGCGGGTGGAGGTCGGTGCTGGAGGCTCCATTATTCTCTATGTGGAGTGTGGCTCTGCGGGTGGAGGTCGGTGCTGGAGGCTCCATTATTCTCTATGTGGAGTGCGGCTCTGCGGGTGGAGGTCGGTGCTGGAGGCTCCATTATTCTCTATGTGGAGTGCGGCTCTGCGGGTGGAGGTCAGTGCTGGAGGCTCCATTATTCTCTATGTGGAGTGCGGGTGGAGGTCAGTGCTGGAGGCCCCATTATTCTCTATGTGGAGTGCGGCTCTGCGGGTGGAGGTTGGTGCTGGAGGCCCCATTATTCTCTATGTGGAGTGCGGCTCTGCGGGTGGAGGTCGGTGCCGGAGGCTCCATTATTCTCTATGTGGAGTGCGGCTCTGCGGGTGGAGGTCGGTGCCGGAGGCTCCATTATTTTCTATGTGGAGTACGGCTCTGCGGGTGGAGGTCGGTGCTGGAGGCTCCATTATTCTCTGTGGAGTGCGGCTCTGCGGGTGGAGGTCGGTGCTGGAGGCCCCATTATTCTCTGTGGAGTGCGGCTCTGCGGGTGGAGGTCGGTGCTGGAGGCCCCATTATTCTCTATGTGGAGTGGGGCTCTGCGGGTGGAGGTCGGTGCCGGAGGCTCCATTATTCTCTATGTGGAGTGCGGCTCTGCGGGTGGAGGTCGGTGCCGGAGGCTCCATTATTCTCTATGTGAAGTGCGGCTCTGCGGGTGGAGGTCGGTGCTGGAGGCTCCATTATTCTCTATGTGGAGTGCGGCTCTGCGGGTGGAGGTCGGTGCTGGAGGCTCCATTATTCTCTATGTGGAGTGGGGCTCTGCGGGTGGAGGTCGGTGCTGCAGGCTCCATTATTCTCTATGTGGAGTGTGGCTCTGCGGGTGGAGGTCGGTGCTGGAGGCTCCATTATTCTCTATGTGGAGTGCGGCTCTGCGGGTGGAGGTCGGTGCTGGAGGCCCCATTATTCTCTATGTGGAGTGCGGCTCTGCGGGTGGAGGTCGGTGCTGGAGGCCCCATTATTCTCTATGTGGAGTGCGGCTCTGCGGGTGGAGGTCGGTGCTGGAGGCTCCATTATTCTCTATGTGGAGTGGGGCTCTGCGGGTGGAGGTCGGTGCTGGAGGCTCCATTATTCTCTATGTGGAGTGCGGCTCTGCGGGTGGAGGTCGGTGCTGGAGGCTCCATTATTCTCTATGTGGAGTGCGGCTCTGCGGGTGGAGGTAGGTGCTGGAGGCCCCATTTTTCTCTATGTGGAGTGCGGCTCTGCGGGTGGAGGTCGGTGCTGGAGGCCCCATTATTCTCTATGTGGAGTGTGGCTCTGCGGGTGGAGGTCGGTGCTGGAGGCTCCATTATTCTCTATGTGGAGTGCGGCTCTGCGGGTGGAGGTCGGTGCTGGAGGCTCCATTATTCTCTATGTGGAGTGCGGCTCTGCGGGTGGAGGTCGGTGCTGGAGGCCCCATTATTCTCTATGTGGAGTGCGGCTCTGCGGGTGGAGGTCGGTGCTGGAGGCTCCATTATTCTCTATGTGGAGTGCGGCTCTGCGGGTGGAGGTCGGTGCTGGAGGACCCATTATTCTCTATGTGGAGTGGGGCTCTGCGGGTGGAGGTCGGTGCTGGAGGCTCCATTATTCTCTATGTGGAGTGGGGCTCTGCGGGTGGAGGTCGGTGCTGGAGGCTCCATTATTCTCTATGTGGAGTGTGGCTCTGCGGGTGGAGGTCGGTGCTGCAGGCTCCATTATTCTCTATGTGGAGTGTGGCTCTGCGGGTGGAGGTCGGTGCTGGAGGCTCCATTATTCTCTATGTGGAGTGCGGCTCTGCGGGTGGAGGTTGGTGCTGGAGGCCCCATTATTCTCTATGTGGAGTGCGGCTCTGCGGGTGGAGGTCGGTGCTGGAGGCCCCATTATTCTCTATGTGGAGTGCGGCTCTGCGGGTGGAGGTCGGTGCTGGAGGCTCCATTATTCTCTATGTGGAGTGGGGCTCTGCGGGTGGAGGTCGGTGCTGGAGGCTCCATTATTCTCTATGTGGAGTGCGGCTCTGCAGGTGGAGGTCGGTGCTGGAGGCTCCATTCTTTATGTGGAGTGCGGGTGGAGGTCGGTGCCGGAGTCTCCATTATTCTCTATGTGGAGTGCGGCTCTGCGGGTGGAGGTCGGTGTTGGAGGCTCCATTATTCTCTATGTGGAGTGCGGCTCTGCGGGTGGAGGTCGGTGCTGGAGGCCCCATTATTCTCTATGTGGGGTGTGGAGGTCGGTGCTGGAGGCCCCATTATTCTCTATGTGGAGTGCGGCTCTGCGGGTGGAGGTCGGTGCTGGAGGCTCCATTATTCTCTATGTGGAGTGCGGCTCTGCAGGTGGAGGTCGGTGCTGGAGGCTCCATTCTTTATGTGGAGTGCGGGTGGAGGTCGGTGCCGGAGTCTCCATTATTCTCTATGTGGAGTGCGGCTCTGCGGGTGGAGGTCGGTGCTGGAGGCTCCATTATTCTCTATGTGGAGTGCGGCTCTGCGGGTGGAGGTCGGTGCTGGAGGCTCCATTATTCTCTATGTGGAGTGCGGCTCTGCGGGTGGAGGTAGGTGCTGGAGGCCCCATTTTTCTCTATGTGGAGTGCGGCTCTGCGGGTGGAGGTCGGTGCTGGAGGCCCCATTATTCTCTATGTGGAGTGTGGCTCTGCGGGTGGAGGTCGGTGCTGGAGGCTCCATTATTCTCTATGTGGAGTGCGGCTCTGCGGGTGGAGGTCGGTGCTGGAGGCTCCATTATTCTCTATGTGGAGTGCGGCTCTGCGGGTGGAGGTCGGTGCTGGAGGCCCCATTATTCTCTATGTGGAGTGCGGCTCTGCGGGTGGAGGTCGGTGCTGGAGGCTCCATTATTCTCTATGTGGAGTGCGGCTCTGCGGGTGGAGGTCGGTGCTGGAGGCCCCATTATTCTCTATGTGGAGTGGGGCTCTGCGGGTGGAGGTCGGTGCTGGAGGCTCCATTATTCTCTATGTGGAGTGGGGCTCTGCGGGTGGAGGTCGGTGCTGGAGGCTCCATTATTCTCTATGTGGAGTGTGGCTCTGCGGGTGGAGGTCGGTGCTGCAGGCTCCATTATTCTCTATGTGGAGTGTGGCTCTGCGGGTGGAGGTCGGTGCTGGAGGCTCCATTATTCTCTATGTGGAGTGCGGCTCTGCGGGTGGAGGTTGGTGCTGGAGGCCCCATTATTCTCTATGTGGAGTGCGGCTCTGCGGGTGGAGGTCGGTGCTGGAGGCCCCATTATTCTCTATGTGGAGTGCGGCTCTGCGGGTGGAGGTCGGTGCTGGAGGCTCCATTATTCTCTATGTGGAGTGGGGCTCTGCGGGTGGAGGTCGGTGCTGGAGGCTCCATTATTCTCTATGTGGAGTGCGGCTCTGCAGGTGGAGGTCGGTGCTGGAGGCTCCATTCTTTATGTGGAGTGCGGGTGGAGGTCGGTGCCGGAGTCTCCATTATTCTCTATGTGGAGTGCGGCTCTGCGGGTGGAGGTCGGTGTTGGAGGCTCCATTATTCTCTATGTGGAGTGCGGCTCTGCGGGTGGAGGTCGGTGCTGGAGGCCCCATTATTCTCTATGTGGGGTGTGGAGGTCGGTGCTGGAGGCCCCATTATTCTCTATGTGGAGTGCGGCTCTGCGGGTGGAGGTCGGTGCTGGAGGCTCCATTATTCTCTATGTGGAGTGCGGCTCTGCAGGTGGAGGTCGGTGCTGGAGGCTCCATTCTTTATGTGGAGTGCGGGTGGAGGTCGGTGCCGGAGTCTCCATTATTCTCTATGTGGAGTGCGGCTCTGCGGGTGGAGGTCGGTGCTGGAGGCTCCATTATTCTCTATGTGGAGTGCGGCTCTGCGGGTGGAGGTCGGTGCTGGAGGCCCCATTATTCTCTATGTGGGGTGTGGAGGTCGGTGCTGGAGGCCCCATTATTCTCTATGTGGAGTGCGGCTCTGCGGGTGGAGGTCGGTGCTGGAGGCCCCATTATTCTCTATGTGGGGTGTGGCTCTGCGGGTGGAGGTCGGTGCTGGAGGCTCCATTATTCTCTATGTGGAGTGCGGCTCTGCGGGTAGAGGTCGGTGCTGGAGGCTCCATTATTCTCTATGTGGAGTGTGGCTCTGCGGGTGGAGGTCGGTGCTGGAGGCTCCATTATTCTCTATGTGGAGTGTGGCTCTGCGGGTGGAGGTCGGTGCTGGAGGCTCCATTATTCTCTATGTGGAGTGCGGCTCTGCGGGTGGAGGTCGGTGCTGGAGGCTCCATTATTCTCTATGTGGAGTGCGGCTCTGCGGGTGGAGGTCAATGCTGGAGGCTCCATTATTCTCTATGTGGAGTGCGGGTGGAGGTCAGTGCTGGAGGCCCCATTATTCTCTATGTGGAGTGCGGCTCTGCGGGTGGAGGTTGGTGCTGGAGGCCCCATTATTCTCTATGTGGAGTGCGGCTCTGCGGGTGGAGGTCGGTGCCGGAGGCTCCATTATTCTCTATGTGGAGTGCGGCTCTGCGGGTGGAGGTCGGTGCCGGAGGCTCCATTTATTTTCTATGTGGAGTACGGCTCTGCGGGTGGAGGTCGGTGCTGGAGGCTCCATTATTCTCTGTGGAGTGCGGCTCTGCGGGTGGAGGTCGGTGATGGAGGCCCCATTATTCTCTGTGGAGTGCGGCTCTGCGGGTGGAGGTCGGTGCTGGAGGCCCCATTATTCTCTATGTGGAGTGGGGCTCTGCGGGTGGAGGTCGGTGCCGGAGGCTCCATTATTCTCTATGTGGAGTGCGGCTCTGCGGGTGGAGGTCGGTGCCGGAGGCTCCATTATTCTCTATGTGGAGTGCGGCTCTGCGGGTGGAGGTCGGTGCTGGAGGCTCCATTATTCTCTATGTGGAGTGTGGCTCTGCGGGTGGAGGTCGGAGCTGGAGGCTCCATTATTCTCTATGTGGAGTGCGGCTCTGCGGGTGGAGGTCGGTGCTGGAGGCTCCATTATTCTCTATGTGGAGTGCGGCTCTGCGGGTGGAGGTAGGTGCTGGAGGCCCCATTATTCTCTATGTGGAGTGCGGCTCTGCGGGTGGAGGTCGGTGCTGGAGGCCCCATTATTCTCTATGTGGAGTGTGGCTCTGCGGGTGGAGGTCGGTGCTGGAGGCTCCATTATTCTCTATGTGGAGTGCGGCTCTGCGGGTGGAGGTCGGTGCTGGAGGCTCCATTATTCTCTGTGTGGAGTGCGGCTCTGCGGGTGGAGGTCGGTGCTGGAGGCCCCATTATTCTCTATGTGGAGTGCGGCTCTGCGGGTGGAGGTCGGTGCTGGAGGCTCCATTATTCTCTATGTGGAGTGCGGCTCTGCGGGTGGAGGTCGGTGCTGGAGGCTCCATTATTCTCTATGTGGAGTGCGGCTCTGCGGGTGGAGGTCGGTGCTGGAGGCTCCATTATTCTCTATGTGGAGTGCGGCTCTGCGGGTGGAGGTCGGTGCTGGAGGCCCCATTATTCTCTATGTGGAGTGGGGCTCTGCGGGTGGAGGTCGGTGCTGGAGGCTCCATTATTCTCTATGTGGAGTGGGGCTCTGCGGGTGGAGGTCGGTGCTGGAGGCTCCATTATTCTCTATGTGGAGTGTGGCTCTGCGGGTGGAGGTCGGTGCTGCAGGCTCCATTATTCTCTATGTGGAGTGTGGCTCTGCGGGTGGAGGTCGGTGCTGGAGGCTCCATTATTCTCTATGTGGAGTGCGGCTCTGCGGGTGGAGGTCGGTGCTGGAGGCCCCATTATTCTCTATGTGGAGTGCGGCTCTGCGGGTGGAGGTCGGTGCTGGAGGCCCCATTATTCTCTATGTGGAGTGCGGCTCTGCGGGTGGAGGTCGGTGCTGGAGGCTCCATTATTCTCTATGTGGAGTGCGGCTCTGCGGGTGGAGGTCGGTGCTGGAGGCTCCATTATTCTCTATGTGGAGTGCGGCTCTGCGGGTGGAGGTCGGTGCTGGAGGCCCCATTATTCTCTATGTGGAGTGCGGCTCTGCGGGTGGAGGTCGGTGCTGGAGGCTCCATTATTCTCTATGTGGAATGTGGCTCTGCATGTGGAGGTAGGTGCTCGAGGCTCCATTATTCTCTATGTGGAGTGTGGCTCTGCAGGTGGAGGTCGGTGCTGGAGGCCCCATTATTCTCTATGTGGAGTGCGGCTCTGCGGGTGGAGGTCGGTGCTGGAGGCCCCATTATTCTCTATGTGGAGTGCGGCTCTGCGGGTGGAGGTCGGTGCCGGAGGCTCCATTATTCTCTATGTGGAGTGAGGCTCTGCGGGTGGAGGTCGGTGCTGGAGGCTCCATTATTCTCTATGTGGAGTGCGGCTCTGCGGGTGGATGTCGGTGCTGGAGGCTCCATTATTCTCTATGTGGAGTGCGGCTCTGCGGGTGGAGGTCGGTGCTGGAGGCTCCATTATTCTCTATGTGGAGTGGGGCTCTGCGGGTGGAGGTCGGTGCTGGAGGCTCCATTATTCTCTATGTGGAGTGCGGCTCTGCAGGTGGAGGTCGGTGCTGGAGGCTCCATTCTTTATGTGGAGTGCGGGTGGAGGTCGGTGCCGGAGTCTCCATTATTCTCTATGTGGAGTGCGGCTCTGCGGGTGGAGGTCGGTGCTGGAGGCTCCATTATTCTCTATGTGGAGTGCGGCTCTGCGGGTGGAGGTCGGTGCTGGAGGCCCCATTATTCTCTATGTGGGGTGTGGAGGTCGGTGCTGGAGGCCCCATTATTCTCTATGTGGAGTGCGGCTCTGCGGGTGGAGGTCGGTGCTGGAGGCTCCATTATTCTCTATGTGGAGTGCGGCTCTGCGGGTGGAGGTCGGTGCTGGAGGCCCCATTATTCTCTATGTGGGGTGTGGAGGTCGGTGCTGGAGGCCCCATTATTCTCTATGTGGAGTGCGGCTCTGCGGGTGGAGGTCGGTGCTGGAGGCCCCATTATTCTCTATGTGGGGTGTGGCTCTGCGGGTGGAGGTCGGTGCTGGAGGCCCCATTATTCTCTATGTGGGATGTGGCTCTGCGGGTGGAGGTCGGTGCTGGAGGCTCCATTATTCTCTATGTGGAGTGCGGCTCTGCGGGTGGAGGTCGGTGCTGGAGGCCCCATTATTCTCTATGTGGGGTGTGGAGGTCGGTGCTGGAGGCCCCATTATTCTCTATGTGGAGTGCGGCTCTGCGGGTGGAGGTCGGTGCTGGAGGCCCCATTATTCTCTATGTGGGGTGTGGCTCTGCGGGTGGAGGTCGGTGCTGGAGGCCCCATTATTCTCTATGTGGGGTGTGGCTCTGCGGGTGGAGGTCAGTGCTGGAGGCTCCATTATTCTCTATGTGGAGTGCGGCTCTGCGGGTAGAGGTCGGTGCTGGAGGCTCCATTATTCTCTATGTGGAGTGTGGCTCTGCGGGTGGAGGTCGGTGCTGGAGGCTCCATTATTCTCTATGTGGAGTGCGGCTCTGCGGGTGGAGGTCGGTGCTGGAGGCTCCATTATTCTCTATGTGGAGTGGGGCTCTGCGGGTGGAGGTCGGTGCTGGAGGCTCCATTATTCTCTATGTGGAGTGGGGCTCTGCGGGTGGAGGTCAGTGCTGGAGGCTCCATTATTCTCTGTGTGGAGTGCGGCTCTGCGGGTGGAGGTCGGTGCTGGAGGCTCCATTATTCTCTATGTGGAGTGGGGCTCTGCGGGTGGAGGTCGGTGCTGGAGGCTCCATTATTCTCTATGTGGAGTGGGGCTCTGCGGGTGGAGGTCGGTGCTGGAGGCTCCATTATTCTCTATGTGGAGTGCGGCTCTGCGGGTGGAGGTCGGTGCTGGAGGCTCCATTATTCTCTATGTGGAGTGTGGCTCTGCGGGTGGAGGTCGGTGCTGGAGGCTCCATTATTCTCTATGTGGAGTGGGGCTCTGCGGGTGGAGGTCGGTGCTGGAGGCCCCATTATTCTCTATGTGGAGTGCGGCTCTGCGGGTGGAGGTCGGTGCTGGAGGCCCCATTATTCTCTATGTGGAGTGCGGCTCTGCGGGTGGAGGTCGGTGCTGGAGGCTCCATTATTCTCTATGTGGAGTGCGGCTCTGCGGGTGGAGGTCGGTGCTGGAGGCCCCATTATTCTCTATGTGGGGTGTGGCTCTGTGGGTGGAGGTCGGTGCTGGAGGCTCCATTATTCTCTATGTGGAGTGGGGCTCTGCGGGTGGAGGTCGGTGCTGGAGGCTCCATTATTCTCTATGTGGAGTGCGGCTCTGCGGGTGGAGGTCGGTGCTGGAGGCTCCATTATTCTCTATGTGGAGTGTGGCTCTGCGGGTGGAGGTCGGTGCTGGAGGCTCCATTATTCTCTATGTGGAGTGCGGCTCTGCGGGTGGAGGTCGGTGCTGGAGGCTCCATTGTTCTCTATGTGGAGTGCGGCTCTGCGGGTGGAGGTCAGTGCTGGAGGCTCCATTATTCTCTATGTGGAGTGCGGGTGGAGGTCAGTGCTGGAGGCTCCATTATTCTCTATGTGGAGTGCGGCTCTGCGGGTGGAGGTCGGTGCTGGAGGCTCCATTATTCTCTATGTGGAGTGTGGCTCTGCGGGTGGAGGTCGGTGCTGGAGGCTCCATTATTCTCTATGTGGAGTGCGGGTGGAGGTCAGTGCTGGAGGCCCCATTATTCTCTATGTGGAGTGCGGCTCTGCGGGTGGAGGTCGGTGCCGGAGGCTCCATTATTCTCTATGTGGAGTGCGGCTCTGCGGGTGGAGGTCGGTGCCGGAGGCTCCATTATTTTCTATGTGGAGTGCGGCTCTGCGGGTGGAGGTCGGTGCTGGAGGCTCCATTATTCTCTATGTGGAGTGTGGCTCTGCGGGTGGAGGTCGGTGCTGGAGGCTCCATTATTCTCTGTGGAGTGTGGCTCTGCGGGTGGAGGTCGGTGCTGGAGGCTCCATTATTCTCTATGTGGAGTGCGGCTCTGCGGGTGGAGGTCGGTGCTGGAGGCTCCATTATTCTCTATGTGGAGTGCGACTCTGCGGGTGGAGGTCGGTGCTGGAGGCTCCATTATTCTCTATGTGGAGTGCGGCTCTGCAGGTGGAGGTCGGTGCTGGAGGCCCCATTATTCTCTATGTGGAGTGCGGCTCTGCGGGTGGAGGTCGGTGCTGGAGGCTCCATTATTCTCTATGTGGAGTGTGGCTCTGCGGGTGGAGGTCGGTGCTGGAGGCTCCATTATTCTCTATGTGGAGTGCGGCTCTGCGGGTGGAGGTCGGTGCTGGAGGCTCCATTATTCTCTATGTGGAGTGCGGCTCTGCGGGTGGAGGTCAGTGCTGGAGGCTCCATTATTCTCTATGTGGAGTGCGGGTGGAGGTCAGTGCTGGAGGCTCCATTATTCTCTATGTGGAGTGTGGCTCTGCGGGTGGAGGTCGGTGCTGGAGGCTCCATTATTCTCTATGTGGAGTGTGGCTCTGCGGGTGGAGGTCGGTGCTGGAGGCCCCATTATTCTCTATGTGGAGTGCGGCTCTGCGGGTGGAGGTCGGTGCTGGAGGCCCCATTATTCTCTATGTGGAGTGCGGCTCTGCGGGTGGAGGTCGGTGCTGGAGGCTCCATTATTCTCTATGTGGAGTGCGGCTCTGCGGGTGGAGGTCGGTGCTGGAGGCTCCATTATTCTCTATGTGGAGTGCGGCTCTGCGGGTGGAGGTAGGTGCTGGAGGCTCCATTATTCTCTATGTGGAGTGCGGCTCTGCGGGTGGAGGTCGGTGCTGGAGGCTCCATTATTCTCTATGTGGAGTGCGACTCTGCGGGTGGAGGTCGGTGCTGGAGGCTCCATTATTCTCTATGTGGAGTGCGGCTCTGCAGGTGGAGGTCGGTGCTGGAGGCCCCATTATTCTCTATGTGGAGTGCGGCTCTGCGGGTGGAGGTCGGTGCTGGAGGCTCCATTATTCTCTATGTGGAGTGTGGCTCTGCGGGTGGAGGTCGGTGCTGGAGGCTCCATTATTCTCTATGTGGAGTGCGGCTCTGCGGGTGGAGGTCGGTGCTGGAGGCTCCATTATTCTCTATGTGGAGTGCGGCTCTGCGGGTGGAGGTCAGTGCTGGAGGCTCCATTATTCTCTATGTGGAGTGCGGGTGGAGGTCAGTGCTGGAGGCTCCATTATTCTCTATGTGGAGTGGGGCTCTGCGGGTGGAGGTCGGTGCTGGAGGCCCCATTATTCTCTATGTGGAGTGCGGCTCTGCGGGTGGAGGTCGGTGCTGGAGGCCCCATTATTCTCTATGTGTAGTGCGGCTCTGCGGGTGGAGGTCGGTGCTGGAGGCTCCATTATTCTCTATGTGGAGTGCGGGTGGAGGTCAGTGCTGGAGGCTCCATTATTCTCTATGTGGAGTGTGGCTCTGCGGGTGGAGGTCGGTGCTGGAGGCCCCATTATTCTCTATGTGGAGTGCGGCTCTGCGGGTGGAGGTCGGTGCTGGAGGCCCCATTATTCTCTATGTGGAGAGCGGCTCTGCGGGTGGAGGTCGGTGCTGGAGGCTCCATTATTCTCTATGTGGAGTGCGGCTCTGCGGGTGGAGGTCAGTGCTGGAGGCTCCATTATTCTCTATGTGGAGTGCGGGTGGAGGTCGGTGCTGGAGGCTCCATTATTCTCTATGTGGAGTGGGGCTCTGCGGGTGGAGGTCGGTGCTGGAGGCCCCATTATTCTCTATGTGGAGTGCGGCTCTGCGGGTGGAGGTCGGTGCTGGAGGCCCCATTATTCTCTATGTGGAGTGCGGCTCTGCGGGTGGAGGTCGGTGCTGGAGGCTCCATTATTCTCTATGTGGAGTGCGGCTCTGCGGGTGGAGGTCGGTGCTGGAGGCTCCATTATTCTCTATGTGGAGTGCGGCTCTGCGGGTGGAGGTAGGTGCTGGAGGCTCCATTATTCTCTATGTGGAGTGTGGCTCTGCATGTGGAGGTAGGTGCTGGAGATTCCCCATTACTGGGCAGAGGGGGCAGTAACCTTTTCAGAGCTGAGACTATCTTGGTGCTTTTTTGTTGTCACTTTCTAAGAATCATAGCATTTTGTTCCTTGTACATGTGACCCAAGTATGGAAAACAGGAAGTAACAAAACACATATTGCAATGTCCCTTTCCTGTCCCCACATACAGTATAATTTTCCCACAGTATCACGTCCCCACATACAGTTTAATGTTCCCACAGTATCACCATCCCCCCACATACAGTATAATGTTCCCCACTACCGTCACCCCCACACAGTATAATATTCACACAGTATAATATTCCCCCAGTACCGCCATCCCCCCCATACACAGTATAATGTTCCCCCAGTACCCAGTATCAGCCCTTGGTTTATGCAGGACTCTGCTGTCTGTGCTGGTTCTCATCGTCCTGGATGAGGTGAAGTTTGTGTGGGGTCAGGGAGGGTTTACAGGGTGGATATAGCAGAGACGTGTGTGTACAAGGTGTACGGAGCGGAGCCGTGTGTGTGTATGAGGTGTACGGAGCAGAGCCGCGAGTGTGTGAGGTGTACTGAGCGGAGCCGCACGTGTACGGAGCTGAGCCCCACGTGTGTGTATGGAGCGGAGCTGCGTGTGTGCAAGGTGTGTGGAGCGGAACCGCATGTGTACGAGGTTTGCGGAGTGGAGCCATGTGTGTACTGAGTTGAGCAGTGTGTGTGTGCAAGGTGTACAGAACGGAGCCGTGTGCATGAGGCATAAAAAGCGGAACCGTGTGTGTATGATGTATGCGGTGCCATACGTGTACAAGGTGTATGGTGGGGAGCATTCATACCTCCCAGCGAGACAGTCCCGATTTTGAGAGAGATACTGCCCCGGCTGGGATCTTACTTTTCGTGCGGACACAGGAGTACACGGCGGAGCCCCTAGGAGCACTTTAAAATTCGCATGTGACGTTCCACCGGAAGTGATGTGCTAGAAGCTGACCGGAATTAGGTAATTTCGGGAGGAGATTGTGACGGAACCATGGAGGCACTTTAGGGAATGCTTCAGATCCATCACCATGTCCTCCTCCAACAGCGCGGACAGCAGGATCGCCTTGAACTTGGGGATGTCGGCCATGTGAGCGGATCGTTATATTTCCTGCATCGGGAGGCTCAGGTGGGCACTACAGTGGGAGCCGGGCTGCTATAGTATCTTTATAGAATCTTTCTATCTCTGTTTCTTTATCTCTCTAATCTTTCTTTTTTTTTTTCTCTCTCTCTCTCTCTCTCTGTTCTTTCTTCTTTCTTTTCTTTCTTTCTCTGTTCTTTCTTTCCATTCTTTCTTTCTCTCTCTCTGTTCTTTCTTTCTCTGTTTTCTTTTTTCTCTGTTCTTTCTTTCTGTCACGCCTCCTGTCCTGTGGATCTCCTCTGCCTGCTCGCCGCGTTCACGAGCATCGTGCGCCCGCCGCCTGCTGTGTACCCGCCAATCAACTCTGCAGCGCCACGGTGATTAACCCCCTTGCCTCCAGGCTCCAGCTAGCTATATATTGATCGGGGGAGCTGTATGCGCGAGAGGGGAGCTGTACATTTGGGCCTGTATACCTGGAGGAGGGAACTGTATAAAGATGAAACATTGGAGAACTGTATAACCTTGGGGGGGGGGGACAGCTGCCTGTATACCCTTGTAGGGGGCAAGAGCTGTATACCCGTTGGGGGGGAGTTGTATTCCCATGGGGGGGAAAGCTGCCTGTATACCCTTGTAGGGGGCAAGAGCTGTATACCCTTGCGTGGGGGGGGGGGAAGCTGTACTCCGGAGATAATACAATAGAGAGCATATTGTTATACAGTAGTTAGCAACAATTGCTGCCGGTGAAAACTTTCCCTTTCTGCATTTTTATTATTCCTTGGCTGTCTTAACATTGGGTTCAATAAAAAAAATGTGAGTAACTCTTTCTGTCTATAATTGGACTGCTTTGAGTTATCCTGGACTGTATCTCTATTGTAGTACTGTAAATCTGAATGTGGCAGAACAAGAGGATAAGATTAGATTGTACATCTGAGTGCTACAGTTCGTGCTCTACTGTTATGGCTAAAATGTTAATGATATGGGGGCCCCCACCAGATTTTCTGCCCAGGGGCCCCCACCAACCTTAATCCGGCCCTGGATAGGCTGGATAGCATTTGAAGTGGTGTGGAACAGTCAAGCTAGTCAGCACCTTCTAAAGTAACGCTGAATATGTGGGATAGCACCTGGAGAGGTGTATCAGTATCTGAGTATGCAGGATGGCACTTGAAGCAGTGTGGAACAGAGGAGCTGAATATGCTGGATGGCACCTGAAGCATTGTGGAACAGAGGAGCTGGATGGCACCTGAAGCAGTGTGGAATAGAGCTGGATATGCTGGACGGCACCTGAAGCAGTGTGGAATAGAGCAGCATATGGTGGGTGGCAGCTGAAGCAGTGTGAAACAGAGGAGCTGGATATGCTGGATGGCACCTGAAGCATTGTGGAACAGATGAGCTGGATATGCTGGATGGCGCCTGAAGCATTGTGGAACAGAGGAGCTGGATATGCTGGACGGCACGTGAAGCAGTGTGGAACAGAGGAGCTGGATATGCTGGATGGCACCTGAAGCATTGTGGAATAGAGGAGCTGGATATGCTGGATGGCACCTTAAGCATTGTGGAACAGAGGAGCTGGATATGCTGGATGGCACCTTAAGCATTGTGGAACAGAGGAGCTGGATATGCTGGACAGCACCTGAAGCATTGTGGAACAGAGGAGCTGGATATGCTGGATGGCACCTGAAGCATTGTGGAACAGAGGAGCTGGATATGCTGGATGGCACCTGAAGCATTGTGGAACAGAGGAGCTGGACGGCACCAGAAGCATTGTGGAACAGAGGAGCTGGATATGCTGGACGGCACCTGAAGCATTGTGGAACAGAGGAGCTGGATATGCTGGATGGCACCTGAAGCATTGTGGAACAGAGGGGCTGCATATATGCTGGACGGCACCTGAAGCATTGTGGAGTAGAGGAGCTGGATATGCTGGACGGCACCTGAAGCAGTGTGAAACAGAGGAGCTGGATATGCTGGACGGCACCTGAAGCTTTGTGGAACAGAGTAGCTGGATATGCTGGATGGCACCTGAAGCTTTGTGGAACAGAGGAGATGGATATGCTGGATGGCACCTGAAGCTTTGTGGAAAAGAGGAGCTGGATATGCTGGATGGCGCCTGAAGCATTGTGGAACAGAGGAGCTGGATATGCTGGATGGCACCTGAAGCATTGTGGAACAGAGGAGCTGGATATGCTGGACGGCACCTGAAGCATTGTGGAACAGAGGAGCTGGATATGCTGGATGGCACCTGAAGCATTGTGGACAGAGGAGCTGGATCTGCTGGACGGCACCACAAGCAGTGTGGAATAGAGGAGCTGGATATGCTGGATGGCGCCTGAAGCATTGTGGAACAGAGGAGCTGGATATGCTGGATGGCACCTGAAGCATTGTGGAACAGAGGAGCTGGACGGCACCTGAAGCATTGTGGAACAGAGGAGCTGGATATGCTGGACGGCACCTGAAGCATTGTGGAACAGAGGAGCTGGACGGCACCTGAAGCATTGTGGAACAGAGGAGCTGGATGGCCCCTGAAGCAGTGTGGAATAGAAGAACTGGATATCCTGGATGGCACTTGAAGCAGTATGAAACAGAGGAGCTGGATATGCTGGATAAATGGCACCTGAAGCATTGTGGAAAAGAGGAGCTGGATATGCTGGATGGCGCCTGAAGCATTGTGGAACAGAGGAGCTGAATATGCTGGATGGCACCTGAAGCATTGTGGAACAGAGGAGCTGGATATGCTGGACGACACCTGAAGCATTGTGGAACAGAGGAGCTGGATATGCTGGATGGCACCTGAAGCATTGTGGAACAGAGGGGCTGCATATATGCTGGACGGCACCTGAAGCATTGTGGAGTAGAGGAGCTGGATATGCTGGACGGCACCTGAAGCAGTGTGAAACAGGAGCTGGATATGCTGGATGGCACCTGAAGCATTGTGGAACAGAGTAGCTGGATATGCTGTATGGCACCTGAAGCTTTGTGGAACAGAGTAGCTGGATATGCTGGATGGCACCTGAAGCTTTGTGGAACAGAGGAGATGGATATGCTGGATGGCACCTGAAGCTTTGTGGAAAAGAGGAGCTGGATATGCTGGATGGCGCCTGAAGCATTGTGGAACAGAGGAGCTGGATATGCTGGATGGCACCTGAAGCATTGTGGAACAGAGGAGCTGGATATGCTGGACGGCACCTGAAGCATTGTGGAACAGAGGAGCTGGATCTGCTGGACGGCACCACAAGCAGTGTGGAATAGAGGAGCTGGATATGCTGGATGGCAGCTGAAGCATTGTGGAACAGAGGAGCTGGATATGCTGGACGGCACCTGAAGCATTGTGGAACAGAGGAGCTGGATATGCTGGATGGCACCTGAAGCATTGTGGAACAGAGGGGCTGCATATATGCTGGATGGCACCTGAAGCATTGTGGAGTAGAGGAGCTGGATATGCTGGACGGCACCTGAAGCAGTGTGAAACAGAGGAGCTGGATATGCTGGACGGCACCTGAAGCATTGTGGAAGAGAGTAGCTGGATATGCTGTATGGCACCTGAAGCTTTGTGGAACAGAGTAGCTGGATATGCTGGATGGCACCTGAAGCTTTGTGGAACAGAGGAGATGGATATGCTGGATGGCACCTGAAGCTTTGTGGAAAAGAGGAGCTGGATATGCTGGATGGCACCTGAAGCTTTGTGGAAAAGAGGAGCTGGATATGCTAGATGGCACCTGAAGCATTGTGGAACAGAGGAGCTTGATATGCTGGATGGCACCTGACGCAGTGTGGAACATAGGAGCTGGATATGCTAGACGGCACCTGAAGCAGTGTGGAATAGAGGAGCTGGATATGCTAGATGGCACCTGGAGAGGTGTATCAGTATCTGAGTATGCTGGATGGGACTTGAAGCATTGTGGAACAGAGGACCTGGATATGCTGGACGGCACCTGAAGCAGTGTGGAATAGAGCAGGATATGGTGGATGGCACCTGAAGCAGTGTGAAACAGAGGAGCTGGATATGCTGGATGACACCTGAAGCATTGTGGAACAGAGGAGCTGGATGGCACCCGAAGCATTGTGGAACAGAGGAGCTGGATATGCTGGATGGCACCTGAAGCATTGTGGAAGAGAGGAGCTGGATGGCCCCTGAAGCAGTGTGGAATAGAAAAGCTGGATATGCTGGATGGCACATGAAGCAGTGTGAAACAGAGGAGCTGGATATGCTGGATAAATGGCACCTGAAGCATTGTGGAATAGAGGAGCTGGATATGCTGGACAGCACCTGAAGCATTGTGGAACAGAGGAGCTGGATATGCTGGACGGCGCCTGAAGCATTATGGAACAGAGGAGCTGGATATGCTAGATGGCACCTGAAGCATTCTGGAACAGAGGAGCTGGATATGCTGGACGGCACCTGAAGCATTGTGGAACAGAGGAGCTGGATATGCTGGATGGCACCTGAAGCATTGTGGAACAGAGGAGCTGCATGGCACCTGAAGCAGTGGGGAAAAGAAAAGCTGGATATGCTGGACGGCACCCAAAGCAGTGTGGAATAGAGGAGCTGGATATGCTGGATGGCACCTGAAGCATTGTGGAACAGAGGAGCTGGATATGCTGGATGGCACCTGAAGCATTGTGGAACAGAGGAGCTGGATCTGCTGGACGGCACCACAAGCAGTGTGGAATAGAGAAGCTGGATATGCTGGATGGCACCTGAAGAATTGTGGAACAGAGGAGCTGAATATGCTGGATGGCACCTGAAGCATTGTGGAACAGAGGAGCTGGATATGCTGGACGGCACCTGAAGCAATGTGGAACAGAGGAGCTGGATATGCTGGATGGCACCTGAAGCATTGTGGAACAGAGGGGCTGCATATATGCTGGACAGCACCTGAAGCATTGTGGAACAGAGGAGCTGGATATGCTGGATGGCACCTGAAGCATTGTGGAACAGAGGAGCTGCATGGCACCTGAAGCAGTGGGGAATAGAAGAGCTGGATATGCTGGACGGCACCCAAAGCAGTGTGGAATAGAGGAGCTGGATATGCTGGATGGCACCTGAAGCATTGTGGAACAGAGGAGCTGGATATGCTGGATGGCACCTGAAGCATTGTGGAACAGAGGAGCTGGATCTGCTGGACGGCACCACAAGCAGTGTGGAATAGAGGAGCTGGATATGCTGGATGGCACCTGAAGCATTGTGGAACAGAGGAGCTGGATATGCTGGATGGCACCTGAAGCATTGTGGAACAGAGGAGCTGGATCTGCTGTACGGCACCTGAAGCATTGTGGAACAGAGGAGCTGGATATGCTGTACGGCACCTGAAGCATTGTGGAACAGAGGAGCTGAATATGCTGGATGGCACCTGAAGCATTGTGGAACAGAGGAGCTGGATATGCTGGATGGCACCTGAAGCATTGTGGAATAGAGGAGCTGGATATGCTGGATGGTACCTGAAACATTGTGGAATAGAGGAGCTGGATATGCTGGACGGCACCTGAAGCATTGTGGAACAGAGGGGCTGGATATGCTGGATGGTACCTGAAACATTGTGGAACAGAGGAGCTGGATATGGTGGATGGCACCTGAAGCATTGTGGAACAGAGGAGCTGGATGGCACCTGAAGCATTGTGGAATAGAAGAGCTGGACATGCTGGATGGCACCTGAAGCAGTGTGAAATAGAGCAGGATATGGTGGATGGCACCTGAAGCATTGTGGAACAGAGGGGCTGGATATGCTGGACGTCACCTGAAGCATTGTGGAATAGAGGAGCTGGATATGCTGGATGGCACCTGAAGCATTGTGGAACAAAGGAGCTGGATATGCTGGATGGCACGTGAAGCATTGTGGAACAGAGGAGCTGCATATGCTGGATGGCACCTGAAGCATTGTGGAACAGAGGAGCTGGATATGCTGGATGGCACCTGAAGCATTGTGGAACAGAGGAGCTGCATGGCACCTGAAGCAGTGGGGAATAGAAGAGCTGGATATGCTGGACGGCACCCAAAGCAGTGTGGAATAGAGGAGCTGGATATGCTGGATGGCACCTGAAGCATTGTGGAACAGAGGAGCTGGATATGCTGGATGGCACCTGAAGCATTGTGGAACAGAGGAGCTGGATCTGCTGGACGGCACCACAAGCAGTGTGGAATAGAGGAGCTGGATATGCTGGATGGCACCTGAAGCATTGTGGAACAGAGGAGCTGGATATGCTGGATGGCACCTGAAGCATTGTGGAACAGAGGAGCTGGATCTGCTGTACGGCACCTGAAGCATTGTGGAACAGAGGAGCTGGATATGCTGTACGGCACCTGAAGCATTGTGGAACAGAGGAGCTGAATATGCTGGATGGCACCTGAAGCATTGTGGAACAGAGGAGCTGGATATGCTGGATGGCACCTGAAGCATTGTGGAATAGAGGAGCTGGATATGCTGGATGGTACCTGAAACATTGTGGAATAGAGGAGCTGGATATGCTGGACGGCACCTGAAGCATTGTGGAACAGAGGGGCTGGATATGCTGGATGGTACCTGAAACATTGTGGAACAGAGGAGCTGGATATGGTGGATGGCACCTGAAGCATTGTGGAACAGAGGAGCTGGATGGCACCTGAAGCATTGTGGAATAGAAGAGCTGGACATGCTGGATGGCACCTGAAGCAGTGTGAAATAGAGCAGGATATGGTGGATGGCACCTGAAGCATTGTGGAACAGAGGGGCTGGATATGCTGGACGTCACCTGAAGCATTGTGGAATAGAGGAGCTGGATATGCTGGATGGCACCTGAAGCATTGTGGAACAAAGGAGCTGGATATGCTGGATGGCACGTGAAGCATTGTGGAACAGAGGAGCTGCATATGCTGGATGGCACCTGAAGCATTGTGGAACAGAGGAGCTGGATATGCTGAATGGCACCTTAAGCAGTGTGGAACAGAGGAGCTGGATATGCTGGATGGATGGCACCTGAAGCATTGTGGAATAGAGGAGCTGGATGGCACATGAAGCAGTGTGGAACAGAGGAGCTGCATATGCTGGATGGCACCTGAAGCATTGTGGAACAGAGGAGCTGGATATGCTGGATGGTACCTGAAACATTGTGGAACAGAGGAGCTGGATATGGTGGATGGCACCTGAAGCATTGTGGAACAGAGGAGCTGGATGGCACCTGAAGCATTGTGGAATAGAAGAGCTGGACATGCTGGATGGCACCTGAAGCAGTGTGAAATAGAGCAGGATATGGTGGATGGCACCTGAAGCATTGTGGAACAGAGGGGCTGGATATGCTGGACGTCACCTGAAGCATTGTGGAATAGAGGAGCTGGATATGCTGGATGGCACCTGAAGCATTGTGGAACAAAGGAGCTGGATATGCTGGATGGCACGTGAAGCATTGTGGAACAGAGGAGCTGCATATGCTGGATGGCACCTGAAGCATTGTGGAACAGAAGAGCTGGATATGCTGAATGGCACCTTAAGCAGTGTGGAACAGAGGAGCTGGATATGCTGGATGGATGGCACCTGAAGCATTGTGGAATAGAGGAGCTGGATGGCACATGAAGCAGTGTGGAATAGAGGAGCTTGATATGCTGGAGGGCACTTGAAGCAGTGTGGAACAGAGGAGCTGGATATGCTGGATGGCACCTTAAGCAGTGTGGAACAGAGGAGCTGGATATGCTGGATGGATGGCACCTGAGGCATTGTGGAATAGAGGAGCTGGATATGCTGGACGGCACCTGAAGCATTGTGGAACAGAGGAGCTGGATGGCACCTGAAGCAGTGTGGAATAGAAGAGCTGGACATGCTGGATGGCACCTGAGGCAGTGTGAAATAGAGCAGGAAATGGTGGATGGCACCTGAAGCATTGTGGAACAGAGGGGCTGGATATGCTGGATGGCACCTGAAGCATTGTGGAATAGAGCAGCTGGATATGCTGGGTGGCACCTGAAGCATTGTGGAACAGAGGAGCTGGGTATGCTGGATGGCACCTGAAGCATTGTGGAACAGAGGAGCTGAATATGCTGGACGGTACCTGAAGCATTGTGGAACAAAGGAGCTGGATATGCTGGATGGCACGTGAAGCATTGTGGAACAGAGGAGCTGCATATGCTGGATGGCACCTGAAGCATTGTGGAACAGAGGACCTGGATATGCTGAATGGCACCTTAAGCAATGTGGAACAGAGGAGCTGGATATGGTGGATGGCACCTGAAGCATTGTGGAACAGAGGGGCTGGATATGCTGGATGGCACCTGAAGCATTGTGGAATAGAGCAGCTGGATATGCTGGGTGGCACCTGAAGCATTGTGGAACAGAGGAGATGGGTATGCTGGATGGCACCTGAAGCATTGTGGAACAGAGGAGCTGAATATGCTGGACGGTACCTGAAGCATTGTGGAACAAAGGAGCTGGATATGCTGGATGGCACGTGAAGCATTGTGGAACAGAGGAGCTGCATATGCTGGATGGCACCTGAAGCATTGTGGAACAGAGGACCTGGATATGCTGAATGGCACCTTAAGCAGTGTGGAACAGAGAAGCTGGATATGCTGGATGGATGGCACCTGAAGCATTGTGGAATAGAGGAGCTGGATATGCTGTACGGCCCCTGAAGCATTGTGGAACAGAGGAGCTGGATGGCACGTGAAGCAGTGTGGAATAGAGGAGCTGGATATGCTGGAGGGCACCTGAAGCAGTGTGGAACAGAGGAGCTGGAGATGCTGGATGGCACCTTAAGCAGTGTGGAACAGAGGAGCTGGATATGCTGGATGGATGGCACCTGAGGCATTGTGGAATAGAGGAGCTGGATATGCTGGACGGCACCTGAAGCATTGTGGAACAGAGGAGCTGGATGGCACCTGAAGCAGTGTGGAATAGAAGAGCTGGACATGCTGGATGGCACCTGAAGCAGTGTGGAATAGAGCAGGATATGGTGGATGGCACCTGAAGCATTGTGGAACAGATGGGCTGGATATGCTGGACGGCACCTGAAGCATTGTGGAATAGAGGAGCTGGATATGCTGGATGGCACCTGAAGCATTGTGGAACAGAGGAGCTGGATATGCTGGACGGCACCTGAAGCAT
This sequence comes from Dendrobates tinctorius, assembly GCF_039654945.1. Lineage (NCBI taxonomy): Eukaryota > Metazoa > Chordata > Amphibia > Anura > Dendrobatidae > Dendrobates > Dendrobates tinctorius. The sequence continues at coordinate 16,242,755 of NW_027361677.1, forward strand.
TGTGGAACAGAGGAGCTGGATATGCTGGACGGTACCTGAAGCATTGTGGAACAGAGGAGCTGGATATGCTGGATGGCACGTGAAGCATTGTGGAACAGAGGAGCTGGATATGCTGGATGGCACCTGAAGCATTGTGGAACAGAGGAGCTAGGTATGCTGGATGGCACCTTAAGCAGTGTGGAACAGAGGAGCTGGATATGCTGGATGGATGGCACCTGAAGCATTGTGGAATAGAGGAGCTAAATATGCTGGACGGCACCTGAAGCATTGTGGAACAGAGGAGCTGGATGGCACCTGAAGCATTGTGGAATAGAGCAGCTGGATATGCTGGATGGCACCTGAAACAGTGTGGAACAGAGGAGCTGGATATGCTGGATGGCACCTGAAGCATTGTGGAACAGAGGAGCTGGATATGCTGGACGACCCCTGAAGCATTGTGGAACTGAGGAGCTGGATATGCTGGATAAATGGCACCTGAAGCATTGTGGAATAGAGGAGCTGGATATGCTGGATAAATGGCACCTGAAGCATCGTGGAAGAGAGGAGCTGGATATGCTGGATGGCACCTGAAGCATTGTGGAACAGAGGAGCTGGATATGCTGGATAAATGGCACCTGAAGCATTGTGGAATAGAGGAGCTGGATATGCTGGATGGCCCCTGAAGCATTGTGGAACTGAGGAGCTGGACGGCACCAGAAGCATTGTGGAACAGAGGAGCTGGATATGCTGAACGGCGCCTGAAGCATTGTGGAACAGAGGAGCTGGATATGCTGAATGGCACCTGAAGCATTGTGGATCAGAGGAGCTGGATTTGCTGGATGGCACCTGAAGCATTGTGGAACAGAGGAGCTGGATATGCTGGACGGCACCTGAAGCATTGTGGATCAGAGGGGCTGGATATGCTGGACGGCACCTGAAGCATTGTGGAGTAGAGGAGCTTGATATGCTGGATGGCACCTTAAGCAGTGTGGAACAGAGGAGCTGGTTATGCTGGATGGATGGCACCTGAAGCATCATTTAAAAGAGGAGCTGGATATGCTGGATGGCACCTGAAGCATTGTGGAACAGAGGAGCTGGATATGCTGGATAAATGGCACCTGAAGCATTGTGGAATAGAGGAGCTGGATATGCTGGACGGCCCCTGAAGCATTGTGGAACTGAGGAGCTGGAAATGCTGGATAAATGGCACCTGAAGCATTGTGGAATAGAGGAGCTGGATATGCTGGATAAATGGCACCTGAAGCATCGTGGAAGAGAGGAGCTGGATATGCTGGATGGCACCTGAAGCATTGTGGAACAGAGGAGCTGGATATGCTGGATAAATGGCACCTGAAGCATTGTGGAATAGAGGAGCTGGATATGCTGGATGGCCCCTGAAGCATTGTGGAACTGAGGAGCTGGACGGCACCAGAAGCATTGTAGAACAGAGGAGCTGGATATGCTGAACGGCGCCTGAAGCATTGTGGAACAGAGGAGCTGGATATGCTGAATGGCACGTGAAGCATTGTGGAACAGAGGAGCTGGATATGCTGGATGGCACTTGAAGCATTGTGGAACAGAGGAGCTGGGTATGCTGGATGGCACCTTAAGCAGTGTGGAACAGAGGAGCTGGATATGCTGGATGGATGGCCCCTGAAGCATTGTGGAATAGAGGAGCTGGATATGCTGTACGGCACCTGAAGCATTGTGGAACAGAGGGGCTGGATATGCTGGACGGCACCTGAAGCATTGTGGAATAGAGGAGCTGGATATGCTGGATGGTACCTGAAACATTGTGGAATAGAGGAGCTGGATGGCACCTGAAGCTGTGTGGAATAGAAGAGCTGGATATGATGGATGGCACCTGAAGCATTGTGGAACAGAGGAGCTGGATATGCTGGATAAATGGCACCTGAAGCATTGTGGAATAGAGGAGCTGGATATGCTGGACGGCCCCTGAAGCATTGTGGAACTGAGGAGCTGGATATGCTGGATAAATGGCACCTGAAGCATTGTGGAATAGAGGATCTGGATATGCTGGATAAATGGCACCTGAAGCATCGTGGAAGAGAGGAGCTGGATATGCTGGATGGCACCTGAAGCATTGTGGAGTAGAGGAGCTGGATATGCTGGATGGCACCTTAAGCAGTGTGGAACAGAGGAGCTGGATATGCTGGATGGATGGCACCTGAAGCATCATTTAAAAGAGGAGCTGGATATGCTGGATGGCACCTGAAGCATTGTGGAACAGAGGAGCTGGATATGCTGGATAAATGGCACCTGAAGCATTGTGGAACAGAGGAGCTGGATATGCTGGACGGTACCTGAAGCATTGTGGAACAGAGGAGCTGAATATGCTGGATGACACGTGAAGCATTGTGGAACAGAGGAGCTGGATATGCTGGATGGCACCTGAAGCATTAAGGAACAGAGCAGCTGGGTATGCTGGATGGCACCTTAAGCAGTGTGGAACAGAGGAGCTGGATATGCTGGATGGATGGCACCTGAAGCATTGTGGAATAGAGGAGCTGATATGCTGGACGGCACCTGAAGCATTGTGGAACAGAGGAGCTGGATGGCACCTGAAGCATTGTGGAATAGAAGAGCTGGATATGCTGGATGGCACCTGAAACAGTGTGGAACAGAGGAACTGGATATGCTGGATGGCACCTGAAGCATTGTCTAACAGAGGAGCTGGATATGCTGGATGGCACCTGAAGAATCAAGGAAGAGAGGAGCTGGATATGCTGGATGGCACCTGAAGCATTGTGGAACAGAGGAGCTGGAAATGCTGGATGGCACCTGAAGCATTGTGGAATAGAGGAGCTGGATATGCTGGACGGCACCTGAAGCATTGTGGAACAGAGGAGCTGGATATGCTGGATGGCACCTGAAGCATCATGGAAAAGAGGGGGTGGATATGCTGGACGGCACCTGAAGCATTGTGGATCAGAGGAGCTGGATATGCTGGATGGCACCTGAAGCATTGTGGAACAGAGGAGCTGGATATGCTGGACGGCACCTGAAGCATTGTGGATCAGAGGGGCTGGATATGCTGGACGGCACCTGAAGCATTGTGGAGTAGAGGAGCTTGATATGCTGGATGGCACCTTAAGCAGTGTGGAACAGAGGAGCTGGATATGCTGGATGGATGGCACCTGAAGCATCATTTAAAAGAGGAGCTGGATATGCTGGATGGCACCTGAAGCATCATGGAAAAGAGGGGCTGGATATGCTGGACGGCACCTGAAGCATTGTGGATCAGAGGAGCTGGATATGCTGGATGGCACCTGAAGCATTGTGGAACAGAGGAGCTGGATATGCTGGACGGCACCTGAAGCATTGTGGATCAGAGGGGCTGGATATGCTGGACGGCACCTGAAGCATTGTGGAGTAGAGGAGCTTGATATGCTGGATGGCACCTTAAGCAGTGTGGAACAGAGGAGCTGGATATGCTGGATAAATGGCACCTGAAGCATTGTGGAATAGAGGAGCTGGATATGCTGGACGGCCCCTGAAGCATTGTGGAACTGAGGAGCTGGATATGCTGGATAAATGGCACCTGAAGCATTGTGGAATAGAGTAGCTGGATATGCTGGATAAATGGCACCTGAAGCATCGTGGAAGAGAGGAGCTGGATATGCTGGATGGCACCTCAAGAATTGTGGAACAGAGGAGCTGGATATGCTGGATAAATGGCACCTGAAGCATTGTGGAATAGAGGAGTTGGATATGCTGGATGGCCCCTGAAGCATTGTGGAACTGAGGAGCTGGACAGCACCAGAAGCATTGTGGAACAGAGGAGCTGGATATGCTGAACGGAGCCTGAAGCATTGTGGAACAGAGGAGCTGGATATGCTGAATGGCACGTGAAGCATTGTGGAACAGAGGAGCTGGATATGCTGGATGGCACCTGAAGCATTGTGGAACAGAGGAGCTGGGTATGCTGGATGGCACCTTAAGCAGTGTGGAACAGAGGAGCTGGATATGCTGGATGGATGGCCCCTGAAGCATTGTGGAATAGAGGAGCTGGATATGCTGGACGGCACCTGAAGCATTGTGGAACAGAGGGGCTGGATATGCTGGACGGCACCTGAAGCATTGTGGAACAGAGGAGCTGGATATGCTGGATAAATGGCACCTGAAGCATTGTGGAATAGAGGAGCTGGATATGCTGGATGGCCCCTGAAGCATTGTGGAACTGAGGAGCTGGACGGCACAAGAAGCAGTGTGGAACAGAGGAGCTGGATATGCTGAACGGCGCCTGAAGCATTGTGTAACAGAGGAGCTGGATATGCTGGAAGGCAGCTGAAGCATTCTGGAACAGTAGGGGCGAGGCTAGATATTCTGTACATTACGTGAAGTAGGGTGGAATGATGGAGCTAAATATGCTGGACGAAACCTGGAGTAGTGTGAAACAGTAAAGCTTTATATGCTGTCCCAAACCTGAGCCAGCATGGAACAAAAGAGCTGGATATGATGGATGGCACCTGAAGCTGTGCGGTGTTGACTTTGTACTAAGCAAATTGCAAAAATTTAAATTTACATCTCAATTCACACAGAAGTTTCTAGGAATTCCCGGCAATTATACATTTATTACCTATTCTATGGATAGGTATTAAACATTATTTATGGGAAAACCCCTTTATTAACATGAAAAATTAAAAAATTAGAATACTAAATAAAAAGTAAAATTTAATTATGATTAAAATAATACATCTAGCCTAAACATTTTGAATTAAACAATGCAGCAACATTGTTTTTTTAATAAATACATCTACCTCAATGCTATAACTTTCTCTTCTTCGTATATTTTTTGGTTTCCATTGATCTAAATTTTTAACTATTTTCCCGTCACTTTCAAGATGGAAGCTCTTAATGTTGCATCTGATATCTCTTCGTACTTGGTAGACTTCCTTCCGACACTTATCATCACTTCAGTAATCCACGGAATATTGAACTTTACACTACCGACAATTATCGCCATCGTAAACGGGACCGCTGCAATGTTTTGCCTCGGCTGACTTTTATTTTAGGTTGCCATAGCTACTGGACGAGGACATTAACCGTGATTTTAAAACTAATCAATGATGCTTAGTTTGAAAGTGTTCTATGACTGAATGGGAATCTGTCAGTGGAGACAAACACTCAACTCGATGTGAAGAGCGTTTCTTTCCAGTATTGTCCGTGACATTTCTGCTCATCTCTATAGTCAGGGCATGGACTTTGTACTACGCTAATTTTGATATCTGAACAATGGACTAAGTTGTAAAATTGTGTAAAAATAGATCCTCTCTAAAAAACAGTTCCAGTATTAACTAAGAAAAGGTCTACTTGGTTATAAAAATTCCCGATCAAAGCTCTTGTTGACCTTGGGATAGACACAATAATCGCAAGGCCTACAAAAAGATATTTCCTATTAGACCATTGTTTTCCGATTTGAATATCTACATATATAAAATTGAATGTATGTATGTGTGTATTACCAACCAATCACGAACCGTCTTTCATTTCACCAGAGCTGTTTAAAAGAGGCAGAGCTGTGATTGGTTGCTATGAGCAACAGTTTTCTCACTCCACAATACCTCTACAGACACTGACCGGGTGGGAGAAATCTAGCATCCCCGTAAACATAAGCTCCCAGCCATTGTCTCTCCCCCAGAAAGGATCAGAGAGCATATGACAGAAATGAATCCCCCCTCCCTGCCCATATCCCCATGACACATCCTCCATCCCATAGGCATATCTTCCCTCTTAAAGGGATCTCCGGTATGGAAGTTAGGGCAAATCCTTCAGGATTCCTATTCTGACCCCAGTCTTCTATTAAAGGGATCATTGGTATGGAAGTCAGGGCAAATCCATCCAGTGCTTTGGTTTTGACCCCAGGCCTCTCTTAAAGGGATCCCTGGTATGGAAGTAAGAGCAATTCCACTAAGCGTTCTGGATCTGACCCCAGGCCTCTCTTAAAGGGATCCCCAGTACAGAAGTTAGGACCATTCTACTCAGCTCTGAGGTTCTGACCCCAGGGTCTCTTAAAAGGATCCCCGGTATGGAAGTGAGGGCAAATTCACTCTGCGCTTTGGTACTGACGCCAGGCCTCTCTTAAAGGGATCTCTGGTATGGAAGTTAGGGCAAATCCCTCAGTGCTCTGATTCTGACCCCAGGCTTCTATTAAAGGGATCATTGATATGGTAGTCAGGGCAAATCCATCCAATGCTTTGGTTCTGACCCCAGGCCTCTCTTAAAAGGGATCCCCGGTATGGAAGTTAGGGCAATTCCACTCAGCGTTCTGGTTCTGACCCCAGGCTCTCTTAAAGGGATCTCCTGTATAGAAGTTAGAGCAAATCCCTCAGCACTCTGATTCTGACCCCAGGATTTTATTGAAGTGATCAATGGTATGGAAATCAGGGCAAATCCACTCAGCGCTCTGATCCCAGGCTCTCTTAAAGGGATCATAGGTGTGGAAGTGAGGGCAATTCCACTCAGCGCTCTGGTTCTGACCACAGGCCCTTCTTAAAGGGATCCCCGGTATGGAAGTGAGGGCAAATTCAAACTGTGCTTTGGTGCTGACCCCAGGCCTCTCTTAAAGGGATCTCTGGTATGGAAGTTAGGTTAAATCCCTCAGCGCTCTGATTTTCACCCCAGGCTTCTATTAAAGGGATCATTGGTATGGAAGTCAGGGCAAATCCACTCAGCGCTCTAGTTCTGACCCCAGGACTCTCTTAAAGGGATCCCCGTTATGGAAGTTAGTATCGTTCCACTCATGCTCTGGTTCTGACCCCAGGCTGACGAGATGATGTGGGATATTAGGGGTAGTAGTCCGGTGGCGCTGGCTGACGGGATGATATGGGATATTAGTGGTAGTTGTCCGGTGGCTCTGGCTGATGGGATGATGTGGGATATTAGGGGTAGTAGTCCGGTGGCTCTGGCTGATGGGATGATGTGGGATATTAGGGGTAGTAGTCCAGTGGCTCTGGCTGATGGGATGATGTGGGATATTAGGGGTAGTAGTCCGACGGCTGTGACGGGATGATGTGGGATATTAGGGGTAGTAGTCCGGTGGCTCTGGCTGACGGGATGATGTGGGATATTAGTGGTAGTTGTCCGGTGGCTCTGGCTGATGGGATGATGTGGGATATTAGGGGTAGTAGTCCGGTGGCTCTGGCTGACGGGGTGATGTGGGATATTAGGGACAGTAGTCCGGTGGCTCTGGCTGACGGGATGATGTGGGATATTAGGGGCAGTAGTCCGGTGGCTCTGACGGAATGATGTGGGATATCAGGGGTAGTAGTCAGGTGGCTCTGACGGGATGATGTGGGATATTAGGGGTAGTAGTCCGGTAGCTCTGGGTGACGGGATGATGTGGGATATTATAGTGAATGTGGCTATGCGGAGTGGGCGGGGCTATACACTCAGCTTTATATATGTAGATATAATCATTATAATTTGTTATAAATAACCGTAGTTACTTACTATGCCAGTTCAACACCGGGCTCTTCAGCTAGTGGCTTATATTTTTGTAAATATTCTACTTCCAACAAGTGTCCCGATCAATGGCTCAAGTTTACGATGGTTGGTACCACTAGCAAGTGATCATTGTGTTACTAAAAGATATTACCCTTGGTTTGTATTAGTTGTGGTCATCAGGATGGCTACATCTTGAAATTTGTTTTATAGCTTTCAGCAGACCTGAGTGGGCTTTCATTGAAGTAGAGAGCCCCTCAGTATGGAATAGACTTTTCTTGAGGACCCAGAGGCCCTCTGGTTTGTACCCTTCAATGTTCCTACAGGGATTTAGGCATTATTGCCTGATATTCAAGATGAAACCTCCTATTAGTGTCCATTAGAAACAGCTGGCAGAAAGTGGAATCTAAGATGAAATCCAAAAATCATTGTCAGGGTTGGTAGACTTTATTCACTATGGTGGCCAAGCTAAAGATCTGGCAAGGCAGCAAACAAGGATCAAGGTCAGGAAAAAATTCAGGTCAGAAACAAGAAGATGAGAAGCATTTACAGAGGGTCTATTATCGGCCAGCTGAGGTGCAAGCCACCAAGACTCAAGAGGCCACATCAAATGTACTAGTCAGATAAAGTTGCTTCCCAGCAGGAGGGAGACCAATAATAAGCTGGAGACCAGCAGCAGGGGCAGCAACGAAGAGTCCAAGAGAGTAATGATGTAGGACCTAACTTTTCCACTAATCTTATGATTACTATGCAAAGACTGATAACCCCTCTTTATACAGATGATAACACAGGATACCCCATTCACAGTAGGTAAAGTCTCAGCTCACCTCTTACCCTGTTCAATGACTAATAACACATCTATGTACAGTAGATAACACAGGATTCAAAATTCACAATGGGTGAAGTCACAGCTCACCTCCTCCTCCTGTACAATGACTGATAACGCCTCTATATACAGTAGATAACACAGAATCCACCATCCACAATAGGTGATATCACAGCTCACCTCCTCCTCCTGTACAATGAATGATAACACCTCTATATACAGTAGATAAAACATGATCCTCCATTTACAATAGTTGATGTCACAGCTCACCTCTTCCTCCTGTACAATGACTGATAACACCTATATACAGTAGATAAAACATGATCCTCCATTTACAATAGGTGATGTCACAGCTCACCTCTTTCTCCTCCCTTCAAGATGTTTTTTACACATGCTGATTGGATACTCCATTACAAAAGAACGGGAAGTACGAGTCTAGAAGCCACCGTGAAACCAGTATATATACATATATTACATACATATTGCAAGTAGAAAAATAATCTTGATTTAAACAGTAGGACATTTCCTGATGAAGTAAAATTTATTTTTTGGACCGGACTTCGCCATGCATCCCACCCAGCTCTCTTACACAGCTTATATAGGGGTCTTAGATTTTGTTTAGACATAATTTCAACTTTACTTGCTGAGAGTCAAGTAAAGGAATTGAGATAAAAAGCAAAGATAAAGCTTTTCCAAAAACCAAGTCTGGAAATCTTTTGGATTGATTTTGACACCAGTTGTGAGAGGGAATGGTAACTGGGGCCGAACATGTTTCTTTCGAACGGCTATTATAGATAAAAAGCATTTGTAGATTTTGGCTTTCCGACTTAAAACACGAATTTCTGTATAAATGTTTGTTTGAGGCTGGAAATCTGACAGCACCCCCACCTTCTGATTATTACCAGACGTCCAGTCTCTTGTACCATTCCAAATAACTCTTTTAAGAAAGGTTTCATTGTAAGGGAGAAAATGAACTCTCTTTACCAGGAGAAGGCTGTTATCGTGAAACATGTGTTTATAGTTAAGACACGGCTTTTGCATAAAGTCTTAAAGACCGTCTGGCTTTCTTTTTTAGATGCACCGAGTACATGGATACATTATCTCTGGCTTGTTTTCCACCCTTTATTCCTCGGATGTTTTAGATCATTTAACAGCTAAGTTGGTTTTTAACAAGAACGAAAAAAAAAAATTCTGACGTGGCAGGAAAGTTTGGCCAAGTTTCTTCTTTTAAGTAAGGCGTTTGTTTTTTTGGCAAGGCTGGAAAGGTCTAATGAAGGGTTAGTCCTCTTACAACCTCCACCGCTGCAAACTCAGCAGAAATGGTTCCAACGAACGCCCACGGCCGTAAGACAAAGGATATATTTATGTTGTTGAAACTCTCAGGAAAGGGGGATAAAGGAAAATGAAAAAATGAAAAATTTAAGATCTCTTCATTGCCGGCCTGAAGGATTTGTTCGATATTTGTTGAAAATTGTGCAGAAGGCCCATTTAGTAAGTGTATCCTCTGAAGAAATACATTTAACTGTACATATTTTGTCCATGGATGAAAGCAAAGTCTACACTTGGATCCAAGGCGCACAATTTAAGTCTGAGGGAACATTTCAAGAGATCAGCTGCCCATGCTGGGCTTTTTTTTTTTTAGTATTGTCTGTACTTGGGGCAAAGAGGTCTCCTCAGACATGAGGTTTTCTGATACCCAAGATAGAACCACTGTATCTACCAAGTCCCATCTGGGTAAAGAGTAGAGTTGAGAAAGTTTTTCAATATGCGGTTTGTATTACGATCACAGGCAAATATTGTATTTGTAATATTCACCCAACACAGCTGAATGCTATTGGAATCAATGGGAGTAGAAATGAGCGAATATGTTCGGAAACGATCATCAAACATAAATTCGGCACGAATAGGGCTCCAATATGGCAAATTCGGATTCGACGATCATTTCCGAACATATTCGATCATCTCTAGTAAAGAAGAGTTGGAACCTTCATTGGCCACTGATTGTGATTGCTCCTTTTTCTATATCGATTTAGGACACATCGTAGACCTGTGCTGAAGGTGGTCTAGATAAGTACAAACATGGAAGCCAACATACAGAACTATGCCACACATGAGCAAATGACCAAAGTCCCTGAACTCCATGACATGTCCAACAACCTCCATCTTGACCCCTTTTGTGGACATTCAGTGGAAATCCAAAGAATATCTTCATCATTAAATATGCACTCAGTCTTTGATCAGAATGCCAAAAGCAGTAAGCCAGCTGGAAAAAATACACACAAATGGACATCTGTTAGGGGAGGGGACTTTTTTTTCCATAGAACCTGGTCAGTGTTATGGCCATTATAAAGAGTGGACTAATGTCAACTGAACACATCTATGTCCAATATATATATAGGGGGCCCTGGGCGGATGATTATGTGGGGAGATAAGGATCCGACATGGTTGATTTTGGGATGTTGATCCTTTTGCTGTCTAAGCAATAAACCAGCACCAGGGAATGGCTCTTTTAAAGAGTACACAGGAACGCTCAACAGAGTGAGCAAGATAGCTGGTTGAACCTTTGCTTGATCAACAGCTTTCTAAAACGTGTGCAGAGCCTTAGTATAGAAGAGTGTGTGTTAGGCGTCGAGTTCCCGCCACTGCACAGGGGGAACCTCAAGCCATGTCCTCTGCGGTCTCCCATTCTTCTTCAGAGCATCCTGCGCAGCAGAGAAGTCGGTCCCAGCATCTTGCTCAGGCTGATGCTATGCGTTTGGTTGCTGCTGCCGCCCCAGGTTCAGCTATAGCATCCAGCATTAGTCAGCGGCGAGCAGACGCCCCTGGGACTGTCCTGCTTTTCTCCATCTGAGCATGCCCGTGAGATGACCGCTCATTGGAGGTCAGAGGTCACATGCTCAGGTCCTCAAGCAGCTCGGATTGGGCCATCAGCAAGGTCCTGGAAGGCTGCAGTTATAAAAGGATCGCAGGGCTGCACGGACGTGCGCTAGTATAGACCATGTGGAGTGAGTGTTGTATGCACGTATGAATGTCTCTGGTGAATGACTCATTATGAAACCCCTACCCCTGGTACGCATGTGTTGTTCAGCCTTGCCAGTTAGTCATAGCTCCCAAGTGTCCCGGATTCTGCGGGACAGTCCCGTTTTTGCCCCTCCCACCCGCTGTCCCGCCCGCGATACTATTTATCCCGCACTTGACCGGAGCGCTTACAAATCTAGGATTACATTGTCAGATGGGTGCCCCTTTGCTAGCCTGCATGTTCCTTGGTGCACTATGACTATTCTGCTATACCTCTTATGTATCAACCCCTGAAGAAGAAGTGTTATGCTTCGAAACGCGTAGGGATTAAAGGGTTAACTTTTTTAACCTTGTGTGGTCATTGAATCTGTCTGGCAGCGCACTTTAAGTCCAAGAATTTATTCCTTATTGAACTGTGGTGCGGTTCCGTTGTGGACCGTTGGACGTGCAGCAGGCTGACTTACTATGCAGGCTTTACTTTCTCTTTGAGAAGGTGAGTATAATACTTTCAGTATTTGTACATTTTACCCGGATAAGACCCTATTGCGCTTTTGTTTCAACCCTTTAGTGAATATAATTTCAAACAGACAAAAAGGAATTCAACTCACCCCAGCAGGGAATGGCAGAAATCCAGAAAAACAAGGCAAAACAAAACCAAAACACAAATGCAAAAAGCAGAGCAGAAAACTTAGCTTTTGAGGAGCAGGAATCAGACTGGTCTCCTAGAATCCCTCAGAGAAATCACCAGCAAGGCAGAAGGGCGTCGGCTGCCTTATATCCAGTCAGCAATTCCCGTCACCCAGTCATCATCATCCTGCTCAGGTGCTTGGTAATCAGCCTCACTACCTTCCTTCACCAGAAGAGGGAGTTCATCAGACCTCAATGGTGAAGGGGAAAATGAACTCATAACAGTACCTCCCCCTTGAGGAGGGGTCACCGAACCCTCATCCACGCCACCAGGGCGATCAGGGTGAGCCCGATGAAAGGCACGCACCAATCTTTTGGCATGAATATCAGAGGCAGAGACCCAGGAATTATCCTCCTGACCATAACCCTTCCACTTAACCAAATACTGGAGTCTCCGTCTAGCAAGACGGGAATCCAGTATCTTCTCTACCTCATATTCCATGTTACCTTCAACCAATACAGGATCCGGAGGTGCCACCCCAGGAACTACTGGTTCACCAAACCTCTTCAACAAGGACTTATGAAACACATTATGGATTTTAAATGTGACAGGAAGAGCCAACCGAAAAGAGACCGGATTAATGATCTCCAAAATCTTGTAAGGCCCAATAAATCTAGGCTTAAACTTAGGAGAAGCCACCTTCATAGCGATATTTTTTGATGATAACCAAACCATATCACCCACCTTAAACTGGGGACCAACGGTCCAATGTCGGTTGGAAAACCGCTGGGCCTTTTCCTGGGAGAGAGATAACTTATCCACCACTTGGTCCCAGATCTGGTGCATTCTCTCCACCACAGTGTCAACACCTGGGCAGGCAGAAGGCTCCACCTGCCCTGAAGAAAATCGAGGATGAAACCCAAAGTTACAAAAAAAAGTGACATCAAAGTGGCAGAACTAGCTCTATTATTTAAAGCAAATTCGGCCAAGGGCAAAAATGAAACCCAATCATCCTGATCAGCGGAAATAAAACATCTCAAATACGACTCCAAGGTCTGGTTTGTTCTCTCCGCCTGCCCATTGGTCTGAGGGTGAAACGCAGAGGAGAAGGACAACTGAATTCCCAGCTTGGAACAGAACGTCCTCCAAAATCTAGACACAAACTGAACTCCTCTGTCAGATACAATGTTCTCAGGAATCCCTTGCAAGCGAACCACCTGTTGCAAAAACAGGGGCACCAACTCAGAGGAAGATGGCAACTTAGGGAGTGGTACAAGATGAACCATCTTAGAGAACCTATCACAAATCACCCAAATAACAGTCATTCTCTGAGAGAAGGGCATATCAGAGATGAAATCCATTGAAATATGGGTCCATGGCCTCCTGGGGACCGGCAAAGGCATCAACAACCCACTAGAGCGAGAACAAGGTTTAGACCGGGAGCAAGTCCCACAGGACTGCACAAAATTGCTGACATCACGAGACAAGGTGGGCCACCAAAAAGACCGACTCACCAGATCTCTAGTACCAAAAATACCTAGATGACCAGCCAATGCAGAGCAATGAACTTCAGACATCACTCTCTTCTTCCACTGGTCAGGAACATACAACTTTCCACTGGGACAACGCTCAGATTTGTCCTCCTGGAACTCTTCCAGAGCACGTCTCAAATCGGGCGAGATGGCAGAAAGAACTACCCCTTCGCCTAAGATGGTAGCAGGCTTGGTCACCACAGGAGAATCAGCAAAGAAGCTCCTAGAAAGAGCGTCAGCCTTGACATTCTTAGTGCCAGGAAGAAAAGAGACCACAAAATCAAAACGCGTAAAAAACAAGGCCCATCTAGCCTGTCTAGGGTTCAAGCATTTGGCCGACTCCAGGTAAATCAAATTCTTGTGGTCAGTGAGGACCACGACTTGATGTTTAGCTCCCTCCAACCAATGTCTCCACTCCTCAAATGCCCATTTCATGGCCAACAGTTCCCGATTCCCCACATCATAGTTACGTTCAGATGGGGAGAACTTTCAGGAAAAGAAAGCACAGGGATTCATTTTAGATGTTACAGGATCCTTTTGGGACAAAACAGCTCCTGCACCAATCTCAGAAGCGTCCACCTCTACCTGGAACGGGAGTGAGACATCAGGTTGCCGCAAAACCAGGGCAGAAGTGAATCTTCGCTTCAGCTCCTGAAAGGAAGAAACAGCCTCCGGAGACCAAGTCAACACATCAGCACTCTTAGTCAGATCAGTCAATGGCTTGGCAATACTAGAAAATTTTGCTATAAATTTCCGATAAAAATTAACAAAACCCGAAAACTTCTGAAGGGCCTTCAAAGAAGTGGGCTGAACCCAATCATAAATGGCCTGTACCTTGGCTGGATCCATTTCAATAGTTGACGGAGACAAAATAAATCCCAAAAATGAAATCCTCTGTACCCCAAAAAGGCATTTCGATCCTTTGACATACAAGGAATTCTCCCTCAAGATCCGGAACACCGTCCAAACATGTTCCACATGAGAATCCCAATTCTTGGAGAAGATCAAAATATCATCCAGATAGATAATCAAAAATTTATCCACAAAGTCTCCGAAAATGTCGTTCATGAAGCACTGGAAGACAGAAGGGGCATTAGTGAGCCCAAAAGGCATCACCAGGTACTCAAAATGTCCCTCTGGAGTATTAAACGCCGTCTTCCATTCATCCCCCTGCTTAATGCGGATAAGATTATACGCCCCCCTGAGGTCAAGCTTGGTAAACCAGCAAGCACCTTTAACTCTGGAGAATAGATCCGAAATCAGGGGTAACGGATACTGAAATTTAATAGTAATTTTGTTGAGGGCACGATAATCAATACAAGGCCTTAATGAACCATCCTTTTTGGCCACGAAAAAAAAAACAGCACCTAATGGTGAAGAGAATGGTCTAATATGACCCTTCTCCAACGTGTCCTTAATATAGGATCGCATAGCCTTGTGCTCGGGTACAGATAAATTGAAGAGCCGACCCTTGGGAAATTTACACCCCGGGCTCCGTTCAATTGCACAGTCATAACTCCTATGAGGAGGCAAAGACGCAGACTCATTCTCACTAAATACATCATAAAAGTCCGCCAAATAGTCAGGAACATCATGCGACTGAGGAGAGGTGGAAAAAAATGGAGCCTCACTAAGGGCACACCGACAACCCCAACTCACCACAGACACAGATTTCCAATCCAAAACTGGATTATGAATTTGCAACCAGGGAAACCCCAGAACAATGGTATCATGCAATTTATGCAACACCAAAAATCTGCAATTTTCTTGATGGTCTGGGGCGACCCGCATTACCACCTGGGTCCAAAACTGAGGTTTATTTTTCGCCAAAGGAGTAGCATCAATCCCCCTCAAAGGGATAGGCATCCGCAGAGGTGTCATAGGAAATCCACAACGTTTAGCAAAATCCAAGTCCATTAGGTTCAGGGCTGCTCCCGAATCCACAAAAGCCTTGGCGGAAAATGTGGACAGGGAGCAGATCAGAGTAATTGCCAGAAGAAACTTAGGTTGAACACCATCCACAGAAAACGTGTGTGCAAAACGTTTCTCTCGTTTAGGACAGACAGAAATAATATGCGAGGCATCTCCACAAAAAAAACACAGCTTATTACGCTTTCTGAACTCCTGACGTTGCTCCCTAGACAAAACTCTATCACATTGCATAGGTTCAGACACTTGTTCAACAGGTGGCAACACCTCTCGTGCAATCCTGCGTTCACATAAACGCCGATCGACCTGAATGGCTAATGACATAGAATCGTCCAGACCAGAGGGAACAGGAAATCCCACCATAGTATCTTTTACGGCTTCTGACAAACCCTTCCGAAAGAGAGCTGCCAAGGCATTATCATTCCAGGTAGTAAGGACCGCCCACTTTTGGAATTTTTGACAGTACAATTCTGCAGAATCTCGACCCTGGCTCAATGCCAACAGGGTCTTTTCAGCCTGATCAATAGCATTAGGTTCGTCATACAACAACCCCAAGGCTTGAAAAAATACGTTCACATTAGTCAGAATAGGATCATCTGGTTTCAAAGAAAACGCCCAATCCTGGGGATCGCCACGCAGCAAAGATGACAATTTTAACCTGCTGCGCGGAGCTCCCTGACGAGTTAGGCTTCAAGGCAAAAAATAATTTACAATTATTTTTGAAATTCAAAAATTTAGACCGATCCCCAAAAAACACATCAGGAGTAGGGATCTTTGGTTCAGCAGCATGTGAATGAGTAAGGTAGGCGGAAATTCCCTGCACTTCCACAGCGAGCTGCTCCACACGATCAGACAATTGCTTTATCTCCATTGAGAGAAAAAAAAATTCCCCCTACGGCCTCAGAGATATAGAGGAAAAAATATACACACTTTTTTTTTTTTTTTTACACAATTCTTTCCTGCTATTGAGTACCCTAGGATCTGCGGTATGGCTGGTGATTCTGTTATGAATGAGTCACCGTAGGAGGCAAAAACAGAAATGCTAGCTAAGTCCAGAAAACCAGAGAAGTTGGCAGCTATCGGATTGCAGACCCCTGAACCTATCAACAACAACTAGCAGTAGCCGTGGGGGGTTCCTACGATGCCCTAGACCCCTCGATCACAGCCGGAGAACTGCCTAGCCTAAAGACAGAAAGGGAATCCTAAACTGCCCCAGAGCAGACCCCAAAGCAATAGGCAGCCCCCAACATATAATGACGGTGAAGCAAGAAGAAAAAACACTAACACAGATAGAAAGATAGGCTGAGCAAATGATGGGGCCCAAGCTAACTAGATAGGACAGGATAGGAAAGCTGCTGTCTGCAATCCGCGAAAAACCCTATCAAAATAAGAGCCAACAGACTGACAGGGAAAAAGGCCCTGAAGACGCTAGGCTTCAAAAAGACTATGTCAGTACTCAGGTATTTTCTGAAGACTGAGCAAACAGACGAAAAGGAATTCAGCTCACCCCAGCAGGGAATGGCAGAATCCAGAAAAGCAAGGCAAAGTAAAACCAAAACACAAATGCAAAAAGGCAAAGCAGAGAACTTAGCTTTTGAGGAGCAGTAATCAGACTGGTCTCCTAGAATCCCTCAGAGAAATCACCAGCAAGGCAGAAGGGTGTCGGCTGCCTTATATCCAGTCAGAAATCCCCGTCGCCCAGTCATCCTCTACCAGATCAGGTGCTTGGTAATCAGCCTCACTACCTTCCTTCACCAGAAGAGGAAGTTCATCAGACCTCAATGGTGAAGGGGAAAATGAACTCATAACATATTCCACCTGGAATTCTGCAAACACCTTCTCCAAGTCCATCGGAGCACCTCCAACAGTGCTTGCCGGACTGACCTGGGCAGATTCCCTCTATACCTAAGGGTAAGTGCTCACGTAGTATTTTGGTGGTGCGGATTTTGTAGTAAAATCCGCAGATAAATCCGCAGGTAATCTGCGGATTTTCCTGCGGTTTTGCCCTGCGATTTCACACCACATAATGGATGAGGTGTGAAACCGCAGCGGTTCTGCACAAAAGAATTGACATGCTGTGGATTGTAAACCACAGCAAATTCGTGCGGAAAAATCCGCAGCATGTGCACAGCGTTTTCCAGTTTACCATTGAAAACAATGGTACTGTACAACGAACCTAAATCTGCTGCGGACCCGCAGGGCCAAAACCGCTGCGGATCCGCAGCAGAATCCGCACCGTGTGCACATACCCTAACAGTTCTAAAGAGGACACTATCATTCCGGGCTCACCTACATAGGATAAAAACAACGAAAAAACACCAAGAAAAAATGTCCAAATTTAATTTATTAGCAACACATATATGAATAAATAAACTATATATATAAAATATATGTATGTATACATGTATAAGATAAAATATATGGTAATGGGGTAAGGGGGTCAATGCCAGAGGGCACAACCGGGGACCAAAATTAGCAATAATAAAATTACATATAAAGACAAAAAATTCATAAATAAATGGGTTCACTGCATGAGAAATAACTATATATATATATATTATTGATATAATAATTGTGTAGCAAAACCGTATATTAGAGTATTAAGATAAGTGAATATATATAAAAAATATAAAAAAAAAAATATATATAAAAAATATATTTATATAAATATATATAAAAAATATATAATATATAAAGTGATAAAATCGTGGCTCAAACAAAAAACAAACTCTGTAATATTGTGCTCATAATTAACAAAGTGACACGCAAAATTACCCAAAAATAAAAAGTGAGAAAGGAGAAATAATGAACACTGTATGCAGTACCTTTATGCTGCAAGGGTCCCCGAGATGTGCCAGCCCCGACGCGCGTTTCGGCGTACCTTCGTCACCCCCTGACGAAGGTACGCCGAAACGCGCGTCGGGGCTGGCACATCTCGGGGACCCTTGCAGCATAAAGGTACTGCATACAGTGTTCATTATTTCTCCTTTCTCACTTTTTATTTTTGGGTAATTTTGCGTGTCACTTTGTTAATTATGAGCACAATATTACAGAGTTTGTTTTTTGTTTGAGCCACGATTTTATCACTTTATATATTATATATTTTTTATATATATTTATATAAATATATTTTTATTTTTTTTTTTTATTTTTTTTTTATATTTTTTATATATATTCACTTATCTTAATACTCTAATATACGGTTTTGCTACACAATTATTATATCAATAATATATATATATATAGTTATTTCTCATGCAGTGAACCCATTTATTTATGAATTTTTTGTCTTTATATGTAATTTTATTATTGCTAATTTTGGTCCCCGGTTGTGCCCTCTGGCATTGACCCCCTTACCCCATTACCATATATTTTATCTTATACATGTATACATACATATATTTTATATATATAGTTTATTTATTCATATATGTGTTGCTAATAAATTAAATTTGGACATTTTTTCTTGGTGTTTTTTCGTTGTTTTTATTTTAATTACCGAGTGTCCTTTATTATTCCATGAGTGCTAAGCTTTTATTATTATAACATCTTTTATTTGCACCTTTTCCTTGAGTTTATTTTCACCTACATAGGAGCATTCCAAGCTCCCATCACCATAAAGCCCTGACACATGTAGGTGAGACAAAAAAAACAGGACCCTTGGAACAGCTCACCCAAACCCAACCTGACCAGAACACCAATCACAACAACCTGACAAAAGCCGGAATCAGGAAGATGGTAGACGAAGGCCAGGAGAGGTACGTGACTGGAAGAACAACATCATCAGCACACAGAAACTGACCATGTACTGGAGTCTACAGAGAGACTACAGACTGGCTCCATACCTGGAGAAACTCCTGGACCCCAGAGATCGCAAGATCCTGAGCCGGTATAGACTCAGTGCCCACAGTCTGGCCATCGAATCCGGCCGACACAGGCAGAGCTACAAGCCCAGGGAGGAAAGACTGTGCCAACACTGTGACCAGAAGGCCCTGGAGGATGAGACCCACTTCCTGCTACACTGCTCCAAATACTCAGCAGTGAGGGACACTCACTTCAGGAGACTCTCACATCTCTTCCCGGATTTCATCACCATGAAGGTGGAAGAGAAAACATATATCCTGCTGGGGGAAGAAGAGCGAGCAGTGGAGATAGCAGCACAATATGTGTGAGAATGTCAGACTGCGAGAAAGACAACCATGATATGCCACGGACTTCAATGGCCCTCACCCTGGATCTGCCCCATCCCCCCCATCCACCTTCCCTATGCCATGGACTTCTCTATAGCTCCATCCTGGATGTGCCCCTATCCCCATCCACCTTCCCTATGCCATGGACTTCTATAGCCCCATCCTGGATCTGCCTAAATCCACCTTTCCTACAGCCCCTACCCAACAGTCCCTATCCTTATTCCCTTTTGTACACTTGCTTTGGGAAAACTAATGTGTATTTAGTCCTGCCAATAAAGCTTCTTTGAATTGAATTGACTGTACGGGCTCCTGTCAGGTATATATTATTGTAGATACAGACTGTACGGGCTCCTGTCAGGTATATATTATTGTAGATAGACTGTACAGGCTCCTGTCAGGTATATACAGTTGTGCTCAAAAGTTTACATACGCCGGCATAATTATTGCTTTCTTGGCCTTTTTTCAGAGAATATGAATGATAACATCAAACCTTTTTCTCCACTCATGGTTAGTGTTTGGGTGAAGCCATTTATTGTCAGACTACTGTGTTTTCTCTTTTTTAATTATGACAACCCAAAACATCCAAATCACCCTGATCAAAAGTTTACATACCACATTTTTTAATACCGTGTATTGCCCCCTCTAATATCAATTAATGACTGCTTGAAGTCGTTTGTGGTAGTTATGGATAAGGTTCTTTATTTTCTCAGATGGTGGCTGACCACCACAAACTTTTGGTGTTATCATTCATATTCTCTGAAAAAAGGCCAAGAAAGCAAAAGTTCTACAGGGGTATGTAAACTTTTGAGTACAATTGTATCAGTGATGACATCGGAATGGAGTATATATAGAGAAAATAACTGCATCACCATTAAAAAATAGAAATAAACTAAAAACTTTATTCAAAACATTAAAATCATGAAAAATAACGCCCACAGGTAACAGCTCTATCAGTGATCTCCCGCCCACACTGAAAAAATATTGCCACATTTGTTAATAGTGAGCTGTACTGCAGGTTGTGAGTTCAGAAGCAGAGGATATAAGTACAGAGATACATTCCTATGTACAATCTATCTCTATGTTCCTATATTGTACAGTTAAAGAAATTTTTTTTTATATAAAATAAACTTAAAAAAATTCCAATTTTAATAACCTTTTCATCCCCCCAGTATTTTGTAACTTTAATGACCAGACCACTCCTGGGAAGTTTCACTACTGTACCATGTTTTCTCCATTTGTGGATAATGGGTCTCACGGTGGTTCGCTGGAATATCAAAGCTTTAGAAATGGCTTTATAACCTTCTCCAGACTGATAGATCTGAATTACTTTCCATCTCATTTGTTCATGCATTTCTTCGGAACGCAGCATGATGTCTACCTTTTGAGGATCTTTTTGTCTACTTCACTTTTAAGCAGGTCCTACTTAAGTGATTTTTTGATTGAGGATAGGTGTGGCAGTAATCAGGCCTGGGTAGGGCTATGGAAACTGAACTTAGCTTTTCAAAGATGTGACAAACCAGTTAAAAAAAAAAAGTAGGGGGCAATAACTTTCACACAGGGCCCTGTATTTTCTTCCCAATTAATACTAAAGACCTTCATTTACAAATTGAATTTTGTGTTTACTTGTGCTATCTTTATCAAATATTTTAATTTGTTTGTTACTCTGAAACATTTAAGTATGACAAACATGCAAGAGAGTAAAAAATCAGGAGGGGTGGGCAAAAAGTATTTCACATCATTGTACATTACCGGGCCACACAGATCTTTATATTAAGTATGTACCCACCACATCTCCTGTATATACAGTTATGACCCCCTACAAGTAGTGACTTAACCCCTTCCTGACCAGCAACAGCGTATGCGTCATGAAAGTCGGTGCCAATCCGACCAATGACGCATATGCTGTGTCATGGATTTAAAGCCCCCCCTGCGGGTCGGGTGACCGGAGTCAATGAAAGGTCACCCGACCCGCAGATACAGGGGGCTTTGTACTTCACCACAGGGGGGGTGGCTTCACCCCACATGGCTACGATCGCTCTGATTGGCTGTTTCACTTTTAACAGCCAATCAGACGATAGTAATATTTCATCAATGAAATATTACAAACCAGCCATGGCCGATGCTGCAGTAGCATCGGACATGGCTGAAGACACCGATCTGCCCCTCCACACGGTTAACGGGGGCGATCTACCCCCCGCCGCTGAATGACAGTGGCGATCGACTGCTGCTGTCATCATCTGAAATTGCCCAACAAATTTTAGGATCCATTTTATCCTGTTGCCCATGTGAAAATGAAAAAAACTGAGGCTAAAAGAAAATTTGTGAAAAAAAGTACTTTTTTTTCAGGGATCAATTTGTGAAACACCTGGGGTTTCAAAATGGTCACTGTGCATCTAGATAAGTTCCTTGGGGGGTCTAGTTTCCAAAATGGGGTCACTTGTGGGGAAGCTCCAGTGTTTAGGCACACAGGGACTCTCCAAACACGACATGGCAACCGCTAAATATTCAGGCATATTTTCCATTCAAAAAGTCAAATGGCACTCCTTCTCTTCTGAGCCCTGCCGTGCACCCAAACAGTGGTTTATGACCACATATGAGGTATCGGTGTACTCAGAAGGAATTGCCCAACAAATTTTAAGATCCATTTTATCCTGTTGCCCATGTGAAAATGAAAAAAATTGATGCTAAAAGAAAATTTTTGTTGGAAAAATTAAAATGTCCTTTTTTTCCTTCCATGTTGCTTTAGTTCCTGTGACGCACCTGAAGGGTTAATAATCTTCCTGAATGTAGTTTTGAGTAGCTTGAGGGGTGCAGTTTTTAGAATGGTGTCACTTTTGGGTATTTTCTGCCATATAGACCCCTCAAAGTGACTTCCAATGTGAGGTGGTCCCTAAAAAATGTTGTTTTTTGTAAATTTTGTTGTAAAAATGAGAAATCACTGGTCAATTTTTAACCCTTATAACTTCCTAACAAAAAAAAATTTGTTTCCAAAATTGTGCTGATGTAAAGTAGACATGTGGGAAATGTTATTTAGTAACTATTTTGTGTCACATAACTCTGGTTTATCAGAATAAAAATTCAAAATTGCTAAATTTTAGCCAAATTTGATTTTTTTCACAAATAAACGCAAAAATTAATCGACCTAAATTTACCACTAACATAAAGACCAAAATGTCACAAAAAAATAATCTCAGAATTGCTAGGATCCGTTGAAGCGTTCGAGTTATTATCTCATTAAGGGGCAATGGTCACAATTGGAAAAAATGGCCTGGTCATTAAGGTCAAAATAGGCTTGGTCATGAAGGGGTTAAAATAAAACGACCAACTTTCTACTCTGCTTTCTGTTCCACTTTGAGGCATGGCAGGCACAGTCTCGAAACATCCCCACGTGTGGTCTGCGGCAGTCTCGAAACGTCCCCGTCATGATCTCAGTACGGGTTTGACTCGCACACGTGGGGTTAATGTCTGGAACCAGTGCTGATGACTGGCATTTCTGAGGTTAAAGGTTGTGATCCCTATGCAGGCTTACCTGCACACCTGGGGCTATGTGGCCTCTCCCTGGTTCTGAGAGAGGCTTCTTATAGCCTCAGGACGCTCCCATCCCGTCAGTTATACTCTTGCCCTTGGCATTGTGTGGTGACCCCTGAGTGTGTTTGTGCTGTGTTCTGGTTGCTTGATAATCTGTGTATGACTCGGTCTGTTCTCTGGATATTGTTTTGGATTCTGCTTGGTACCTCCTATGTCTGTTTGGTTTTGACTTCTGCTTGGCCCTGACTATCCATTGTCTCATCCCTGGTACTTTACTGCTATCTCTGTGTATGAACCTCGTTTTGCCTGAGTAATCCTGTATCGTGTCTTGCCATCTCACTAAGCAGGACGCTAAGCCCCGCCCCCTTAGTCACATGATCGTAGGTCCCGTGTCTGCTTGCTAACTTCAGCGTCCACAGGTCCTGTGTATCGGTACTTTCTGGCTGTACCTGACCCCGGTACCCCTACAGTGCGGGTGAGTCCCTGCTCAGCGGAGGCTGCACGCCAGCACTGACAGGATCCTGAGAGTCCCCACGTGTGGTCTGCGGCACAGTCTCGAAACGTCCCGTGTGGTCTGCGGCAGTCTCGAAACATCCCGTGTGGTCTGCGGCAGTCTCGAAACGTCCCCACGTGTGGTCTGCGGCAGTCTCGAAACGTCCCCACGTGTGGTCTGCGGCCCAGTCTCGAAACGTCCCCACGTGTGGTCTGCGGCAGTCTCGAAACGTCCCCACGTGTGGTCTGCGGCACAGTCTCGAAACGTCCCGTGTTGTCTGCGGCAGTCTCGAAACGTCCCCACGTGTGGTCTGAGGCACAGTCTCGAAACGTCCCCACGTGTGGTCTGAGGCACAGTCTCGAAACGTCCCCACGTGTGGTCTGAGGCACAGTCTCGAAACGTCCCCACGTGTGGTCTGAGGCACAGTCTCGAAACGTCCCCACGTGTGGTCTGAGGCACAGTCTCGAAACGTCCCCACGTGTGGTCTGAGGCACAGTCTCGAAACGTCCCCACGTGTGGTCTGAGGCACAGTCTCGAAACGTCCCCACGTGTGGTCTGAGGCACAGTCTCGAAACGTCCCCACGTGTGGTCTGAGGCACAGTCTCGAAACGTCCCCACGTGTGGTCTGAGGCACAGTCTCGAAACGTCCCCACGTGTGGTCTGAGGCACAGTCTCGAAACGTCCCCACGTGTGGTCTGCGGCAGTCTCGAAACGTCCCCACGTGTGGTCTGCGGCACAGTCTCAAAACGTCCTCACGTGTGGTCTGAGGCAAATGTGAATAACATCTTTCCTACGGGGCGGTCTGGTATTATGTTTGTCACTGTTCTTCTTCCAGTACAGTCCTCCTTCCCATGGATGATGTGTCCTACATCATCCACACAACCTTCCCCCATGACGCTTCTGTGCAGGAACACGTCTCTGCCCTGCCGATCATAAAGCAAAGTATTGCAAAGCGCAGAGAGAAGCGAGTCTGCACCGGAGTGCGATGGAAGACACTATGTGGATGGACTTAAGACGCGTCGTCGACTCAAGGAAAGATGGACAGTGATAGAAGAGGAGGCACCGCATTAAGACTAACGCAGCCCATTGGATGGGACTGACCCGCAGGCAAATCTAATAATAAAAAAAGTTATGCAGACTGGCATTCTAGAATGTTGTGTATATATATAAGGGCATACAGATACTGGTCGTGCTTTATAAAATGCTGTATATAGAGGGTATACAGGTAGTGGTCGTACTATATATACAGCATTCTAGAATGCTGTATATGGCGACATGCAGGTAGTGGTAGTACTTTATATAGGGGGGGGCATTAGAGTTAGGACTGTCCCAATTACGTCACCATGAAGTGGGGGGATGGATTTGGCTTTTTTTTTTTTTTTTTAATAAAGAACATGTTAACTAAATCCCCTATATTATTTTCATGCTCTGTGCCATTTACTGCAGGGTATTCAATCATTTTTGTGTTTTTATTCTGTTCAGTAGCCAGTGGGAACGTGCGCTTACACGCTCCATGCACACCAGTTCGTATCATTCTTTATGGGGAATCCTGGTGACAAGTTCAGATCTATGCAGCTTGTACAAGTGAACTTCACGGTTTCAAAAGTGGTTTCCCTGTCTCACCCTGTTATTACAGTACTCTACATGTTACACAGATGCATCATGGGCTTGTCCTGCCCCACACATGAAATAAAAGGCTAAATTGCAACATGGAGACTTATAAATCAGAGCAATGTTTTATTTACATTCAGAACCAGTTCTAAGAGGAACAAATTAAGACTTCCCACAGAAATCTCAGACTTTTACTTACAGAAATATTGGCTAAATAACATTCCAACATATAGAAACCTTTCTAATTTTATAAAAGTTAATTTTTGCATTGAAAACTTTTGCTTGTTTCATGTAATGCATTTCTTATGTATTGTACAACTGTAATATGCTGTTGGTGCACGCGGGCAGAACTGATGGGAGGGTCTGTGGCTCGGGCCCCCGGGGCCTGCTTCCGGTGTCTAGGACCAGATATCATAATACCAGCCTTGAATAGTGAAGGAGACGGTAGCCAACCCTGAGAGACATCCAAGGTGGGAACGCCCCGTCATGCCAAAGGGAGTCTGCTAGATCCAGGCGTAGTAGACCAGCGCTGATGGGTTTGTGGACACCAGGAGGGAGATGGGCCTGAAGAAAGGTTTCTTGACAGTTGGCGTGCATGATTGTTCAGGGCGCTGGCGGTGTGACCCGGCCACCAGAGGCTAGACAAGAGCCTGGATTTTTTTTTTTTTTTTTTTTTTTAAGAGTAGGGTCACAGGAGCCTCTGTCAAACGTGGAGGCCGCATGAATAGGAAGGTTTCCCCAGATGTCCATATTGCTCAGGGGAAAAGTAGGACATATTTGTCTTGTCCCTTCATTATTTTTAATGGAGCCCCCTCTCTGCCTGGTAGGATATACCTGTCCTGAAGATTTCAAATCCTAACCTTTACATAGACTTTCGGACGACTGGAAGGTAACGGATTTGTCTTCCCTCCCTAGTCTATCTGGCTCTGGGGGGGGGGGGGAAAGAGGGTAGGGGATTAGTGGCAAGGACTGTCCGCCAGAAAACCGCAAACACTCTTGATGTGTTAGGGCCCTGCCTCGTAGACCACAGATGATATGGTAGTGACAATTCTAGGTGGGAGATCAGAGTGATAATTCCACTCTGTCGCCCCTAAAAGCCATATCTGAAAGAAAAAGGGAAATCATTAATAAAAAAAATCAAGGCCTAAGGCAGAAACCAGCCTGGGTGGTCTGGACCCATGTCTGCCTCCTGACACCAACTAAGCTAAAATGGATTAGCTTCATGCCAGTTGGTGTACCCTCCTAGCATAAGCAGCATACAACCAAAGTTTTGTGTGCCCCAATGAAGCATTAACCACCCCACACACCAACCAGAGGGCAACACAGGGTACCCCCCCGTCCAACCATAAACCTCCACCTCACACTAATCAGTGGACCCCACATGATAAACCCATCAAAGCTCAAATGCCCCCTTCCCCCCAAATGTAAATACCCATCAGACGCCAGCTCAAGCATAAATCCCCATCATGCACCCTCCACCCCCAAACAAAATCCCCCAACAGATGCCACCCCAGCTTAAACCCCCCATTGGACGCCCCTCCCCCACAGAATTAACCCCATCGGACGTCCAACCCCCAAGCATAAACCCCCATCAGCCATCCACACGCCACCAAGCATAAGCCCTCATCTGACGTCCACACGTCAAGCATAAACCCTCATCGGACGTCCACCCCCCTTAAGCATAAGCCCCTATCGAACGCCACTCCCAGCATAAACCCCCATTGGATGTCCACCCCCCCGGCATAAGCCATCAGCCATCCACACGCCCCCAAGCATAAGCCCTCATCGGATGTCCACATGCCCCCCAGAATAAACCCCCATCGGACGTCCACCCCCTTAAGCATAAACCCCCCATCGGACGTCCACCCCCTTAAGCATAAACCCCATCGGACGTCCACCCCCCTTAAGCATCGGACGTCCCCCCCTGGCATAAACCCGCATCGGACGTCCCCCCCGGCATAAACCCTCATCGGACGTCCACCCCCGGCATAAACCCTCATCGGACATCCACCCCTTAAGCATAAGCTCCTATCGGATGCCATTCCCAGCATAAAACCCTCATTGGACATCCACCCGCCCCCCCGCATAAAACCTCATCGGATGTCCACCCCTGACCCCTCCCCAGCATAAACCTCATCGGACGTCCACCCCCCCTTAAGCATAAACCCCCATCGGACGTCCACATGCCCCCCAGAATAAACCCCCATTGGACGTCCACCCCCCTTAAGCATAAACCCCCTTCAGACGTCCACCCCCCTTTAAGCATAAACCCCCATCGGACGTCCACCCCCCTTTAAGCATAAACCCCCATCGGACGTCCACCCCCCCTTAAGCATAAACCCCCATCGGACGTCCACCCCCCCTTAAGCATAAACCCCCATCGGACGTCCACCCCCCCTTAAGCATAAACCCCCATCGGACGTCCACCCCCCCTTAAGCATAAACCCCCATCGGACGTCCACCCCCCCTTAAGCATAAACCCCCATCGGACGATCACCCCCCCTTAAGCATAAACCCCCATCGGACGATCACCCCCCCTTAAGCATAAACCCCCAGCGGACGATCACCCCCCCTTAAGCATAAACCCCCATCGGACGATCACCCCCCTTAAGCATAAACCCCCATCGGACGATCACCCCCCCTTAAGCATAAACCCCCATCGGACGTCCACCCCCCCTTAAGCATAAACCCGCATCGGACGTCCCCCCCCGGCATAAACCCGCATCGGACGTCCACCCCCTTAAGCATAAGCCCCTATCGGATGCCATTCCCAGCATAAAACCCTCATTGGACATCCACCCCCCCCCCCCCCGCATAAAACCTCATCAGACGTCCACCCCTGACCCCTCCCCAGCATAAACCTCGTCAGACGTCCACCCCCCCTTTAGCATAAACCCCCATCAGACGTCCACCCCCTCCCAGCATAAGTCCCATCGGATGTCCAACTTCCCCAGCATAAACCCCTGTCGGATGTACAGCTTCCCCAGAATAAACCCCCGGACACCCCCCACGTATAAACCCCCACCAGATGGCACCTCTTCCCCAAACAAAAAGCCCTACCAGTCGAGCGCCTACCCCAAAATCAATCCCCCCTTTCAAGTCACAACAGATGCAGACAGGCCCGGGAGTTAATGCACGCTTCTGGGGTCTGTTTGTCCTCGGGGGGTGTTAATGCACATTTGTGGGGTCTGGTTGGGTCCTACTGGGGGATAATGCACGCTTGTGGGGTCTGGTTGGGCTTCTGGGGGTCGATTAATGCAGGATTCCCCAACTCCAGTCCTCAAGGCCCACCAACAGATCATGTTTTCAAGATTTCCTTAGTATTGCTCAGGTGATGCAATTATCACCTGAGCAATACTAAGGAAATCCTGAAAACATGATCTGTTGGTGGGCCTTGAGGACTGGAGTTGGGGAACCCTGGATTAACGCATGCTTGTGGGGTCTGGTAGTGCCCCGGGGGAGGGTTAATGCACGCTTGCGAGGTCTGGTTGGGCCCTCCAGTAGACCCCCAAGGAGCTCACCAGACCACAAAGGATGCATTAACCCCCTCCCTGTGAGCCCAACCAGACACACATACGTGCACTAACCCCTTCGAGCTTCTGGGATCTGGTGGGCTTCTGGGGGGGTGCTAATGCACACTTGGGGGGGGTCTGGTTGGCTCCTGGGGTGGGTAAATGCAGGGTCCATCCAGACCCCGCAAACTAGCATTAACCCCCCAGGCCCAACTAGACCCCAAAAGCATGCATTAACCCACCCTGGAGCCCAACCAAACCACAAATACGTGCACTAATCCCCCCCACAGTGAGGAGCCCACACAGACCCCACAATCCCGCCAGAAACCCAAACAGAACCCACAAGCGTACATTAATCACCCCTGGGATCCAACCAGAACTCATAAGCCCTGTTTCGCACATCCGTTTTTTGTGTCCGCTAAACGAATCCGTTTCCGTTTTTTGCCACTAACAGATCCGTTTTTTTGACGGATTCGCGGTAGCCGCTAATGCAAGTCTATGGGAAAAAAAAACGGATCCGCCAAAAAAATGGCGGATCCGATTTTTAACGGAAAACGACGGATTTGGACGGATTTAAAAAAAAAACGGAAGTGTGATCCAGGCCTAAGCGTGCACTAATCCCCCAGGAGCCCAACCAGACCTCACAAACATGCATTAACCACCCCCGGGACCCAACCAGAACCCACAAGCGTACATTAACTCCCCCCGGGACCCAACCAGACACGGCAAGCGTACATTAACCCCCCCGGGACCAACCAGACTCCACAAGCATGCATTAGTACCCGCCCCAGAAGTACAACCAGCCAGACTCTACAAGCGCGCATTAGCCCCCCTCTCCCGGGACCCCAAGCAGACCCCACAAGCGCGCATTAGCCCCCCTCTCCCGGGACCCCAAGCAGACCCCACAAGCGCGCATTAGCCCCCCTCTCCCGGGACCCCAAGCAGACCCCACAAGCGCGCATTAGCCCCCCTCTCCCGGGACCCCAAGCAGACCCCACAAGCGCGCATTAGCCCACCTCTCCCGGGACCCCAAGCAGACCCCACAAGCGCGCATTAGCCCCCCTCTCCCGGGACCCCAAGCAGACCCCACAAGCGCGCATTAGCCCCCCTCTCCCGGGACCCCAAGCAGACCCCACAAGCGCGCATTAGCCCCCCTCTCCCGGGACAAGCAGACACCACAAGCGCGCATTAGCCCCCCTCTCTCGGGACAAGCAGACCCCACAAGCGCGCATTAGCCCCCCTCTCTCGGGACAAGCAGACCCCACAAGCGCGCATTAGCCCCCCTCTCTCGGGACAAGCAGACCCCACAAGCACGCATTAGCCCCCCTCTCCCGGGACAAGCAGACGCCACAAGCGCGCATTAGCCCCCCCTCTCCCGGGACTACCAGAAACCACAAGCGCGCATTAGCCCCCCTCTCCCGGGACTACCAGACACCACAAGAGTGCATTAGCCCCCGTCTCCCGGGACTACCAGACACCACAAGTGTGTATTAACCTCCCGGTACCCAGCCAGACCCTGGGAGCGTGCATTAACACCCCCCCCCCCCCCCCCCCCCCCAAGACCCAACCAGACCCCGCAGAGGTGCATTAACCCCCCCAGGACCCAACTAGACCCCACAAGCGTGCATTAACCCCCCCCTGGGAGCCCAAGCAGACCCCGCAAGCATGCATTAACCCCCCCTGGGAGCCCAAGCAGACCCCGCAAGCATGCATTAACCCCCCTGGGAGCCCAAGCAGACCCCACATGCATGCGTAGCCCCCGAAGTACAACCAGACCCCACAAGTGTGCATTAACCCCCACGGACCCCAAATAGACCCTGCAAGCATGCATTAACCCCCCCGGGAGCCCAAGCAGACCCCACAAGTGTGCATTAACCCCCCCAGACCCCAAATAGACCCTGCAAGCATGCATTAACCCCCCCGGGAGCCCAAGCAGACCCCACAAGTAAGCATTAACCCCTCCAGACCCTAAACAATGCACGCTTACGGGGTCTAACCCCTACCCAAACAGACCCCACAAGCGTGCATTAACCCCCTGCCCCAAACAGACCCCACAAGCATGCAATAGTACCCCCAAGTGTGCATTAAACCCTAAGCCCCCTGCCCCAAACAGACCCCTCAAGCATGTAGTAACCCCTCCCGGACCCCAAACAGACCCTGCAAGCATGCATTAACCCCCCTGGGAGCCCAAGCAAACCCTACAAGCATTAATCCCCACGGACCCAACCAGACCCCACCAGCGTGCATTAATCCCCTCTCCGGGAGCCCAACAGCTCCCAGATAAGCCCCCAAATCCCACTAGTTAGCCCCAAGTATCAGTCCCCATCAACCAAACGTCAAACCCTCCTGCCTATCACTGACGCCGCTGACCTCACTCCACACTGCTCACTGACGCCGGCACCAGAGAGACAGTGTGTAATGGAGGCTTATCTCCCTGCACCAGACAGCTGAGACAGCGTGTAATGGCGTCTTCTCTTCGGTATGACACGCCCCCTCCCGGTATGACACGCCCCCAGAACTGACATCACACCTGGAAGGAGCCCATACAGTCTAGCATCTACAGGCTGTGAGGGGCTGCGGTGATCACGGGCCTCAGTGTGTGCAGGACTCTGCTGTGCTGGTTGTCATGGTGCTGGATGAGTGAAGTTTATGTGTGGGGTCAGGAGGGTATACAGGGAGGATGTAGCAGAGCCGTGTGTGTATGGAGCAGAGCCGTGTGTGTATGGAGCAGAGCAATGTGTGTACGGAGAGGAGCCGTGTGTGTACGGAGAGGAGCCGTGTGTGTACGAGGTGTACGGAGCGGAGCCGTGTGTGTACGAGGTGTACGGAGCGGAGCTGTGTGTGTACGAGGTGTACGGAGCGGAGCCGTGTGTGTACGAGGTGTACGGAGCGGAGCCGCGTGTGTATGAGGTGTACGGAGAGGAGCTGCGTGTGTACAAGGTGTACGGAGCCGTGTGTGTACGAGGTGTACGGAGCGGAGCCGTGTGTGTACGAGGTGTACGGAGAGGAGCTGCGTGTGTACAAGGTGTACGGAGCCGCGTGTGTACGAGGTGTACGGAGCCGTGTGTGTACGAGGTGTACGGAGCAGAGCCGTGTGTACGAGGTGTACGGAGCGGAGCCGTGTGTGTACGAGGTGTACGGAGCGGAGCCGTGTGTGTACGAGGTGTACGGAGCGGAGCCGTGTGTGTACGAGGTGTACGGAGCGGAGCCGTGTGTACGAGGTGTACGGAGCGGAGCCGTGTGTGTACGAGGTGTACGGAGCGGAGCCGCGTGTGTACGAGGTGTGCGGAGCCGTGTGTGTACGAGGTGTACCGAGCGGAGCCGTGTGTGTACGAGGTGTACGGAGAGGAGCTGCGTGTGTACAAGGTGTACGGAGCCGTGTGTGTACGAGGTGTACGGAGCAGAGCCGTGTGTACGAGGTGTACGGAGCGGAGCCGTGTGTGTACGAGGTGTACGGAGCAGAGCCGTGTGTGTACGAGGTGTACGGAGCAGAGCCGTGTGTACGAGGTGTACGGAGCGGAGCCGTGTGTGTACGAGGTGTACGGAGCGGAGCCGTGTGTGTACGAGGTGTACGGAGCGGAGCCGTGTGTGTATGAGGTGTACGGAGCGGAGCCGCGTGTGTACGAGGTGTGCGGAGCCGTGTGTGTACGAGGTGTACGGAGCGGAGCCGTGTGTGTACGAGGTGTACGGAGCGGAGGCGCGTGTGTACGAGGTGTACGGAGCGGAGCCGCGTGTGTATGAGGTGTACGGAGAGGAGCCGCGTGTGTATGAGGTGTACGGAGAGGAGCTGTGTGTGTACGAGGTGTACGGAGAGGAGCCGTGTGTGTACGAGGTGTACGGAGAGGAGCCGCGTGTGTACGAGGTGTACGGAGAGGAGCCGCGTGTGTACGAGGTGTACGGAGCGGAGCCGCGTGTGTACGAGGTGTACGGAGCGGAGCCGCGTGTGTACGAGGTGTACGGAGCGGAGCCGCGTGTGTACGAGGTGTACGGAGCGGAGCCGCGTGTGTACGAGGTGTACGGAGAGGAGCCGCGTGTGTACGAGGTGTACGGAGAGGAGCCGCGTGTGTACGAGGTGTTCGGAACGGAGCCGCGTGTGTACGAGGTGTACGGAGCGGAGCCGTGTGTGTACGAGGTGTACGGAGAGGAGCCGTGTGTGTACGAGGTGTACGGAGAGGAGCCGCGTGTGTACGAGGTGTTCAGAACGGAGCCGCGTGTGTACGAGGTGTACGGAGCGGAGCCGCGTGTGTACGAGGTGTACGGAGAGGAGCCGCGTGTGTACGAGGTGTACATAGCGGAGATGTGTACGAGGTGTACGGAGCGGAGCTGCATGTGTACGAGGTGTACGGAGAGGAGCCGTGTGTACAAGGTGTACGGAGCAGAGCCGCGTGTGTACGAGGTGTACGGAGCGGAGCTGCATGTGTAAGCGGTGTACGCGGTGTACGGAGAGGAGCCGCGTGTGTACGATGTGTGCGGAGCTGTGTGTGTACGGAGAGGAGCCGTGTATGTACAAGGTGTATGGAGCGGAGCAATGTGTGTACGGAGAGGAGCCGTGTATGTACAAGGTGTATGGAGCGGAGCAATGTGTGTACGGTAGCGGAGCCGTGTGTGTACGAGGTGTACATAGCGGAGATGTGTACGGGGTGTATGGAGCGGAGCCGCGTGTGTACGAGGTGTACGGAGCGGAGCCGCGTGTGTACGAGGTGTGCGGAGCAGAGCCGTGTGTACGAGGTGTACGGAGCAGAGCCGCGTGTGTACGATGTGTACGGAGCTGTGTGTGTATGAGGTGTACGGAGAGGAGCTGCGTGTGTACGAGGTGTACGGAGCGGAGCCGTGTGTGTACGAGGTGTACGGAGCGGAGCCGCGTGTGTATGAGGTGTACGGAGAGGAGCTGCGTGTGTACAAGGTGTACGGAGCCGTGTGTGTACGAGGTGTACGGAGCAGAGCCGTGTGTGTACGAGGTGTACGGAGCAGAGCCGTGTGTACGAGGTGTACGGAGCGGAGCCGTGTGTGTACGAGGTGTACGGAGCAGAGCCGTGTGTGTACGAGGTGTACGGAGCAGAGCCGTGTGTACGAGGTGTACGGAGCGGAGCCGTGTGTGTACGAGGTGTACGGAGCGGAGCCGTGTGTGTACGAGGTGTACGGAGCGGAGCCGTGTGTGTACGAGGTGTACGGAGCGGAGCCGCGTGTGTACGAGGTGTGCGGAGCCGTGTGTGTACGAGGTGTACGGAGCGGAGCCGTGTGTACGAGGTGTACGGAGCGGAGCCGCGTGTGTATGAGGTGTACGGAGAGGAGCCGCGTGTGTATGAGGTGTACGGAGAGGAGCTGTGTGTGTACGAGGTGTACGGAGAGGAGCTGTGTGTGTACGAGGTGTACGGAGAGGAGCCGCGTGTGTACGAGGTGTACGGAGCGGAGCCGCGTGTGTACGAGGTGTACGGAGCGGAGCCGCGTGTGTACGAGGTGTACGGAGCGGAGCCGCGTGTGTACGAGGTGTACGGAGCGGAGCCGCGTGTGTACGAGGTGTACGGAGAGGAGCCGCGTGTGTACGAGGTGTACGGAGAGGAGCCGCGTGTGTACGAGGTGTTCAGAACGGAGCCGCGTGTGTACGAGGTGTACGGAGCGGAGCCGCGTGTGTACGAGGTGTACGGAGAGGAGCCGCGTGTGTACGAGGTGTACATAGCGGAGATGTGTACGAGGTGTACGGAGCGGAGCTGCATGTGTACGAGGTGTACGGAGAGGAGCCGTGTGTACAAGGTGTACGGAGCAGAGCCGCGTGTGTACGAGGTGTACGGAGCGGAGCTGCATGTGTACGCGGTGTACGCGGTGTACGGAGAGGAGCCGCGTGTGTACGATGTGTGCGGAGCTGTGTGTGTACGGAGAGGAGCCGTGTATGTACAAGGTGTATGGAGCGGAGCAATGTGTGTACGGTAGCGGAGCCGTGTGTGTACGAGGTGTACATAGCGGAGATGTGTACGGGGTGTATGGAGCGGAGCCGCGTGTGTACGAGGTGTACGGAGCGGAGCCGCGTGTGTACGAGGTGTGCGGAGCAGAGCCGTGTGTACGAGGTGTACGGAGCAGAGCCGCGTGTGTACGATGTGTACGGAGCTGTGTGTGTATGAGGTGTACGGAGAGGAGCTGCGTGTGTATGGGGTGTTCGGAACGGATCCGCGTGTACAAGGTGTACGGAGCGGAGCTGTGTGTGTACGGAGTGGAGCCATATGTGTATGGGATGTATGGAGCGGAGCCAAGTGTGTACGAGGCATACAAAGCGGGCTTTTCCCACGGACACAGGAGTACACGGCGGAGCCCTGAGGAGCATTTTAAAACTCGCACATGACGTTCCACCTGAAGTGATGTGCTAGAAGCTGACCGGAAATGAGATAATTTCATGAGGAGATTGTGACGGAACCAGGAATGCTTCAGATCCATCACCGTGTCCTCCTCCGAAAGCGCAGACAGCAGGATCGCCTTGGAATCGGGGATGACGGCCATGTGAGCGGATCATGATAGGTCCTGCATCGGGAGGCTCAGGTGGGCACTACAATGGGAGCAGGGCTGCTATAGTATCTTTATAGAATATTTCTTTATTTCTTTCTCTCTGTTTCTTTCTTTCTCTGTTCTTTTTCTTTCCCTCATTTTCTCTCTGTTCTTTCTTTCTCTCGCTAATCTTTCTTTTTTCTTTCTTTCTCTCTCTGTTCTTTCTTTCCCCTCTTTCTTTTTCTTTCCTCTCTTTCTTTCTCTCTGTTCTATCTTTTTTTTTTCTTTCTTTCTCTCTCTGTTCTTTCTTTCCCCTCTTTCTTTCTCTCTCTGTTCTTTCTTCTTTCTCTCTGTTCTTTCTTTCTCTCTCGCTCTCCTTTCTTTCTCTCTGCTTTTTTCTCTCTCTCTGTTTTCTCTCTTCCTTAGTGCCAGTCAGTGTGCGGTTGGGCGTGGACATGGGTGTGACTAGTTGTGAAATGGGTGTGGCGCAGTCTTTGTCCCTCTTTCCTTTCTTCAAAAGTTGGGAGGTATGCAGTTAGTGCCTAGGCTGATAGTGCAGGTAGGAGGCAGGGTCAGGGACTAGCATCAGTAGTGGCTTTGCCTGTACGCCACTGTGCACTTGGTCTGCACTCCACGGTAGGCAGCATCTATTAGTGGTGTTCACAGGTGCGACGCCGTGCGCTTAGTGGGTCTAGAGGGACTCTAACCCTGTGTCTTTGGGGCAGAGTTCTGTGACTGTACACTAGCGCTCACTTTGCTGAGCTCTGTGAACTTTAACAGGCTGCGGCATTTATATTCCACGGTAGTGCAGTGACGTTGACCCGCGTGTGTTCTTCTATTATACTTCCATATAGCGTCCGCCATTACCAGGCAGCAGGTAACATCTCTGCACGGTGGACCCTGGGCTGCGAACTCACCTTATTACTACCTTCTTATTTGGTGCGTAGGTGAGGTAATACAAATCCACCTATATCATGGACCATATTTGGGACCTAGTGAAAACATTCAGTTCACTAGCAGCGCTGTATCTATAAGTCAGGTAGAAGGCAGAGTGACTTTTTGGCACCTTATGGCTACTCGGGCCATTCCATAATTTTTCCCATAGTTCCAAATTTTTCACTTTTACTCATGTTTCACTAAGATCTCATGGTACAATAGAGAAATTCTATGAATGATAGTAGGAAGACCACAAAGACCCAGATTCCAAGCCTGAAAGCAATCAACCCTCGGTCACAGTCTTGGATGATGTCACCGGCACATATGGTTTTCATTTTCTCTTTCAGAAGATATTCCCTTTGTTCTGTCACTCATATCCACCTTCCCCCGACATGCTCCTTCCAATTTAATAAGAAGAAACACGCACTTAGCAATGAACGAGCCACGAAACTGTATATGTTGATTCATTTTCGTTCGTTGCATGTGTCATTCGTGTGGAAAGAAGTCAAGTTCTTATGTTGAAACTTTGTCCCCTCTGTCAAATGTTTGAGAGAACAATGAAAAGAATAGAGGGATGAACTGTAAGACATGCCATCCCTGGGAGCGCCCCATAACCAGGCCTCAGATAAACTCAATGCTGCTACATCTGTAACTTTAGATCCACAACGCAAAGTCTTTGCTAAATTTCGTAGAAAATGTGAGATAATGTGACGTGAGAACATTAACAGTTTCTTTGCAAAACTGAGATGATAAAACCTAATAGAAATGCACTGAAGGTTACAAAAGTCAAAGCAATGAGCCAATGATGTCAGCACTGGGGTGTCATAACAATGGGATTTTGGGTTAAAAAGTAAATATGGAGATTGCATGTACTGAGAACGATATATTCCGAGAAAAGCAGCTGCCTTTCTAGATGGTGGATGGTGTCCTTATCTCTTCTAAGACCTGAGTCAGGCCATCTGTGGCTCCTGGACAACCTGTGGCGCTATTTGGCATTGTATAAAGCCCTCCATACTTTATGCTTGCCCTCAACAGTTTGTGGTGCACAGTATATTGCCCCCAACATTGTATGATGGTCCAAGCAGTAGTTCCTGCATTGCATAATACCCCTCCAGTGGTACCCACACTGTATTATGACCCCCATAGTTGTTCCCACAATGTATGATACCCCCACAGTAGTTCTCACAAAGTATAAAGCCCCCCATACTATATGATCCCCCCACAGTTAATGGTACACACCTACATGCCCCCTATATTGTGTGATACGTCACAGAAGTGCCTACACTGTATAATGCCCCTACTGTCCCCTTACAAGTATTAATAAAACAATAAATAAACATCATATACTTACCTAACACCGAATCCTGGGAAGTCTGTCGGCTGACAGTGCAGGTAGACCAACATGGTAATGTCATCATGCCGAATCACACAAGGAAAATCAGAGTCACAAAGTGATGACTTCATCACGTCGCTCTATCCCCCTTATCTCAGGGCTCATCTAGTGTACCCCCTACCATTCTGTATCAAGTCTTTCTGTATCATCTGGCTGCCCTCACCGATAAGTTAAGCTTTGGGAGGGCCCGTCTGAGTGAGGGGCTTGGGGCGACTTCAACCTCTGCTTCTCCAGAAGTTATGCTACTGGGAGAGCAGTAAGTGAGGATACTTGTAAAGTTGAGTAGATTAAATTCACTCTTCTCTTTTTAGAACTTAAATATCTTACTGTATGCAGAAATCCTTATGAGAGGTATTCAGCCCCTTCCACATTTACATTAGGTCATCAGGATATTAATAAAAATACCAAGAAGCAGGTCTATATATCAGAAGAATCCATCTAGAAGCAGCATAGATGTTCAATATATTTATTTTTGCATAAAAGTTGTTACTAATATGCAAAGATGGAATAAGAAAGTCTGTAGATACAGAAGCTTTCTATAGAAAGGAGCAGATGTTGGTGATTCCGCTCCTCGGGCCTTTGGTTGCACTTGTGCTGTTTTTGCACATCCAGGTCTGGATCACACATGATGGAGAGGAGAAGAGCAGGGATGTGTGACGTGTGTTCTGTGTAGATGGAATTTGCCTGGAGTCTTACAGCACCGCGATCAACCATATGGCCTTCTGTCTGGCCATGGACAGGTAGATGAAGGAGCAGCCGCTTCTTCATTCTGTCCATGACCCGGTAGTGTCTGTATATGACCGGGGTCACAATTGGCGCAGGCACTCAGGAGCGGAGTGTGTTTCTATGCAGCTGAGTGCTAAGGTCCAAGTGCTGATGGAAGTGCCGTGTGTTGAGACGCGAGACTCAAGCGAGTTTCTCGTAAGTGTGACTCCGGCCTATGGCCAAGTATGAGAAGGAGCAGCCGCTGCCTTCTTTTTGGCCATATACAGTGGAGAAGGAGCAGTCGCTGCCTTCTTTTTGTCTATATCCGGTGGAAAAGGAGCAGTCGCTGCCTTCTCTTTGTCTATATCCAGTGGAGAAGGAGCAGCCGCTACCTTCTCTGTCCATATCCAGTAGTCTTGTCCTTCCCACCACAGTGTACATGAGTCAACCAAATGGCAAGTTTGGCTGAAAGAAGTCCTTCAATTCCAGCCTTTGATTACTTGCCATTTCGATCCAGAGGAAGGCGAAAAATAACCCCGAGGACTTGTTGTTGGAATATCCTAAGGGGAAAAAAATTCCTTCCTGACCCCAAATATGGCGATCGGAATACATCCCTGGATGTTTGGTGCTCGAATCTACGTGGCTGTTAATGTGGTGGAAGCTCTGTAGTATTTGTCACAGTCCGGTAAATTAGAAAGTCCAGGTAATTGTCTCATCCGATTAGTTAAAGCTTCATTCCTCGATGTTGAGGGAATGGGGCTGATTTATATCAGCCTATTACTCCTGTAAGAAAAGAAATATATTCAAAATAAAGAAATTGAAGCGACTCGATACCATCATAAAGTCTGGGCGGAGATCACAATATCGCAGGTTGCACATTTAAAAAAGGGTGCGTGAACCACAGGGAAGCTCAGTTTAATAGACACCAAACTGGGGAAACAATTGCAGGCCAAAATTGAAGAAAAGCGTCACTCGCCATATAAAAACACTCCTTTATTAATGTCCTGTAGACTATATCGGCTGGTCTCTCTGAACAGCCGCACCTGATCCTTCTCTTTCTACTGATGATATGTCTTAAAGGACGTTAATGAAAAAGTGATTTTTAAAGGTGAGCGCTGCTTTTCTCATTTTTAAGAAGAGAAGTTTACATTTCTTAGAACTGGCTCCTCACAAATATACTGTATACTGGGGAATATAATGATGAGGTGTATGGTGGGTATGTGTGCTACTGGGCAGAGGTAACACTATGGATGTCCCTATGTGCTATACTTACATCTTCGTAATGGAACGGTGGTTCGGCTCTGCCGGACTCCACGTCGCTCCAGTTTATGGAGTGGAAGAATGGGCGCTCTCTAATGGACGATGTTATGGCATAACGAGTAGATGGCGTTTTGCAGAGAAGCTGGAAGATGAGAGAGACCATTAATCATTATATTGTGTATTATTATTGATACGTTATTACACAATGTCTATGGACTGTCAGCATCATGTCCTCTATCCTTCCTTATAATCTACCATCGTCCTTCTTCACCTATTCCTACTTACCCCTTCTAGGATGTCAAGCTCATCGATGGAGATGCAGGGTGGAAAATATAGGACGTTGTCCAAAGACTCATGGTAGTCGTCCATATCGCCACTGTTATAGAATGGACACGTCCCCACAATCATCATGTACAGGATGACACCAAATGAAAAGGAATCCGCCAGATGATTGTAGCCTTCTCTATCCAATACCTGTAGGAATATAAGATAGGAGATGAGCTGAATATACCGGGGAGGGGATTTACACACAGAGCCTATGAGGACCGGTCTGTGATGAGATATGAGCAGGATACTCAGATTAGTACTCAATCCTACTATCGGCATCAATCATTAAGGGATGTTCCTTACCTCAGGCGCAATGTAACCCTTCGTGCCTACAACTTCGTCCAAGACGTCATCCTTGCCCACATTCACGGCTGAAGTGCCAAAGTCACAGATTTTTATGTGTCCAGTTCCATCAATGAGAACGTTATGAGGCTTCAGGTCACTGCAGGGAAAAGGAGCAGACACTAATGGTGAGGAAAATTCATCAAAAGAACTTTCTACAATAGATATGTAAGGTGACAACATAGATTTATGAAGATGAACTGATTACCGATGTATCACGCCGTGTTCATGGAGGAACTGGATTCCGCAAACCATTTCTGCTGCAAAGCGTCTGTGGAGAAGAAAGTAGAGTATGGATCAGTGGTTACACACACTTTAGGACCATAATGAACGGGCAACAGATTATTATGATTCAGCCTAAGACATTTACCTTGTTGTCTCTGTATCAAACTTCATCGATTCTAGCATTTGGCTAAACAGATCTCCTCCGGCCATTGCCTCCATGGCTATTATATATGCTTGTGGTGTTTCTACAAAGCCCCGCAGAGATGTTATGAAGCGGCAGCCAGCGCCAATACTTAGGGCCTTTAACTCTGTAGAGAATGTTTCCTCATCACAACAACTCTTTTCCATGATCTTAAGGGCTAGTAGTTCTTTGCTGACCCGATCTGATGCCAAGACGACCTGGAGAAAAATCACAGAAGATCAGACCAAACTCTCATCTATTCTAGGAATCTGTGTAATGGATCACTGGTGTATCCCAATTATCATTACATATGAAGATCCTGTAATGAATATTTATACCATCCTGTGTATCTGGTGAAGAATACTTTGGGAAGCACGGAGTAGTATAAATTCATTCTTACCTTTCCGTAGCTTCCTCTTCCAATATTAGTGAGTAAATCAAGTCTGTGAAGGTCAATAGGATTTTCAATTTTAACCAATTCTCTCACAGGTAAAACAGGGGAGCTGGCATCACCAAGGTCTTCTGCTTTCGCATCTGCTACGTCAGAGGTCATCATAACGTTTGCACCTGCTGAGATAATATAGGATTTGTTAATCTCTTTGAGAACAAATAATGGAAATACACTTTCTATTAAATGCGGGCTCAGGCGCTGAGCATGCATTTCAGCAGGCTAACACCAGCTGTATTACATAGCTGCCACCTGCCTATAACTGCCGTGACTGGATCACACTCCGATTGCTTCAGTATTACTATTTCATTGCTAACAATGCTACTTAAATTAAGTGAATGCCGATTTGTGCGCACCAGCACCCATTAGTCCCCTCAGGACACAACTGCAAGGGGTTTATTGGCTGTAATGACTATATGGGCCCTATCTTTTACTTCATCCAAATGTTAAGACCAGCCTTGCTTAATTTCATATGAGAACGTCACTAAAGCTATATACAGCGATATAGTCCCATTACAAGAGATCAGAAAATCTCCGGGACAAGTCTTCTAAAGAGACTAAAAAATAAAATAAATAAAAAAAGGTTTTTTTAAAAAAAATTCAAAAATTTAATTTGAATTACTTAACCTTCCCAATTAATAATAATAATAATAATAATAATAAAAAAATGAAAAATAAGCATAACTAGGATCACTCCATTAGTCCGCTATACAA
The DNA here is from genome assembly GCF_039654945.1 of Dendrobates tinctorius. Classification (NCBI taxonomy): domain Eukaryota; kingdom Metazoa; phylum Chordata; class Amphibia; order Anura; family Dendrobatidae; genus Dendrobates; species Dendrobates tinctorius. Next base: position 16,284,470 of record NW_027361677.1, read on the forward strand.
AAATATACAAATAATTCTCCCAAACAGTAAATACTGAAATGAAAAAAAAAATGGAAATACCAAAATTGCGTTTTGTTTTTTAAATCAGAAAGTTACAATGTCTCAGAATATGGCGACATAAACCAATTTTGTTTTTTTTCTTATTACACTTCTAATTTTCTTTCACCATTTTAGTAAAATGAAAACGTATGCATATTGGGCATTACCAGAATTGTATCTGACATGGAGAATTATTTTGTGAGGTCATTTCTATCACACAATTAACACAATAAAAAAAAGTCAGAATCCCCTTTTTCTATACAATTTTACCAAACTAATTTAAAAAAAAACAAAAAAAAACCTTGAAAGACAAAATAAATGGTGTCGTTCAAAGCTACAGCTCGGCCCACTGAAAAACAATATATATTACAACTTTAAACAGAACTCTATACATCAGCAGGAAATGTAGAATATTTGGTGTTTCGTTTACTGTCTAATTGCACAGCACAGATTCCGGTTCTTAACATTCTATAGAACACTGAAATGTGACTAGTAGCTACGGGCAACAAGGACAGTTCTTCCACAAGTCAGCATTGATAATTGAGGTCTGCACATAATTTTAGGAGTATAATCCCCCTCGCCCCCAGTCTTATTCTACTGATCTGTTTCCATCTTACCTGTTTCATCTTCATCCATTGCTCTTTCTGGTGAAGAAACGCTGACGGTTTTGGCTGATGACTGCGATCTCCATAGTGCACCATTCCCATTAATAATGGGCGTAGCATAGGTCAGATGCCTCCTGCATTGGATAACCCAGTCTCTGCTGTTCCGAATTCTTTTCTTGGCTGCCGCTCTTTGCAGGTCCAGGATGTCTTTCCTTTCAGATCTGGATGAGACCTGTCTTGGAGTTTCTTGGAGAACCTCGTCCAGCTTTATATCTGCGCCGATGTTTCTCTGCTTATTTAGGATGGCTTCTTTATTCCTCATCCTTATTGCAGGGGCCAGATCTCCAATTTTTTTTAAGGAGATAAGTATTGCCCTCTGAAGCTCAGCGGAGGCTGCAGAGTGGGACTCCATGAGGTTCTCCATGATCCTTCTCTTTGTAAGGATCTCATGTCTTTTGGACTTTCTCATTTTCTCTAGATTTTGTCGCTTGGACGCCATTTCAGAGGCGTCAGTGTCCATGTTCGGTAAAGTAATCTCCTTTCGCCCTAAAGCGAATAATAATACCTGCTCTTCATTTAATCCTCTCCTCTCTCTCAGTACCCAATCTCGTTGGGCTCGTCTTCTCTCTTTATACATTTTGGAATCAATTTTTGCTTCGTTCGTCACGAAAAACAAAAGGAACTCCCTCACCGTTGGGAGTCTGTGAGGCAGTGATTTCCTATGGGCTGTAACACTGGAATGTAGAATGTGATGATGTCATCACCTCATTGTGACATAGATTGTACTGTGATGTCACAGCATGAATCATGTAGATGGACAGATACATAGATAGATATAAACTTTGTAGGCTATATATATATATATTAAAAAATAAATAATATAAATACAATTTAAAAAAATGTATAATTATAAGCAGAAAATTTCATGTACCGAGGCTGTTTAGGAAATAAATATAAGTAGGAAAGGGGGAATTTAATACATTACATAATTAAGGTTCAAATGCGGCTATGAATCTCAGTTCTCAGATGTAGTTCAAATTTTAAGGTTAAGTGGAAACACCCATTAAATTGTATACACACATTAAACAGTATCATGGTAACAAGTTTTGACTTTTCAATCAGCTAAATGTCTTTTATGGTCCATTTACAGTTTGCCTAATAATTCCGCACACCTTAATAAAGGTCATTGTATCCTTGGGGTATGTGCACACATTAAGAATTTGGTGCAGAAATTTCTGCATCTCTTGGCAGGAAAAACATTGCGTAAAATAGGCAGGTTTTTTTTTTCCTGCGTTACTTGCGTTTTGGTGCATATTTTACCCCACTCACTAGTATGGATGAAATTTGCAGCAAAAACGATGAAAGAATTGACGTGTTTCAGGTTTAAATCTGCAATGAAAAAATAAGCAACATGTGCATGAGACTTCTGGATTCTCATTCACTTCCCTGGCATCAGGAAACCCTTCAGGTTTAGCGACGAATCCGCACACAGTGTAATACTCTGACACTTATTACTCTTTATATAGCGCTAACATATTCCACAGCACTTTACAGTTTGCACACATTACCATCACTGTCCCCGATGGGGCTCGCAATCTAAATTCCCTAACTGTATGTCTTTTGGAATGTGGGAGGAAACCCACGCAAACACGGGGAGAACATACAAACTCCTTGCAGATGTTGTCCTTGGTGGGATCCGAACACGCGACTCCAGCACTGCAAGGCAGCAGTGCTATCCACTGAACCACAGTGCTCAGTAGATCCATTGATGGAATTTTGGAATGGGGAAATGGATTTATTTTGTCCTCTGTATTTTTCCATTTCATACCAAAAACAGAAGAAATTGTTTTATGATAATATTGTTTGTATCTTTTTTCTATACTGCAGTTATTATTATATAGATTCTTTATAGAACTTCCTATTCTTATGATGTTGTGGTTTTGTCGGATGCATCTTCTCGGATTCTGCGATTGTTTCCGAACATATTCGATCATCTCTAGTAAAGAAGACAAAAAGCAAAAAACACAAATATCCTGAACTAAGAGTAAAAAAATATACTGCAAATAATGCATAAAGGTAATAATAATAATAAGGGTGTTTAGTAAACATAATTTTGATCAAAATAATGTACAAGCCATCCCGCCACGTCACGGCAACCCCTGTGGGACAGTCCCTACTCTAGTATTTAAAACCTTTTCACTTGCCAAGTAAAGAAGAGTTGGAACCTTCATTGGCCACTGATTGTGATTGCTCCTTTTTTCTATATCGATTTAGGACCTGTGCTGAAGTTGGTGTAGATAAGTACAAACATGGAAGCCAACATACAGAACTATGCCACACATGAGCAAATGACCAAAGTCCCTGAACTCCATGACATGTCCAACAATCTCCATCTTCACCCCTTTTTTGACATTTGGTGGAAATCCAAAGAATATCTTCATTATTAAATATGCACTCAGTCTTTGATCAGAATGCCAAAAGCAGTAAGCCAGGTGGAAAAAATACAGATGGACATCTGTTAGGGGAGAGGACTTTTTTTCCATAGAACCTGGTCAGTGTTATGGCCATTATAAAGAGTAGACTAATATCAACTGAACCCATCTATGTCTAATTTATATATAGGGGGCCGTGGGCAGATGATTATGTGTGGAAATAAGGATCCGACATGGTTGATTTTGGGATGTTGATCCTTTTGCTGTCTAAGCAATAAACCAGCACCAGGGAATGGCTCTTTCAAAGAGTACACAGGAACGCTCAACAGAGTGAGCAAGATAGCTGGTTGAGCCTTTGCTTGGCCAACAGCTTTCGAAAATGTGTGCAGAGCTTTAGTATAGAAGAGTGTGTGTTAGGCGTTGAGTTCCCACCCCTGCACAGGGGGAATCACAAGCCATGTCCGCTGCAGTCTCCAGTTCTTCTTCTGTCGCAGAGGTTCCTGCTCAGCAGAGACGTCGGTCCCAGCTTCTTGCTCAAGCTGATGCTATGCAATTGGTTGCTGCTGCCGCCCAAGGTTCAGCTATAGCATCCAGCATTAGTCAGCGGCGAGCAGACGCCCCTGGTACTAAGCCCTGTTTTTCTCCATCTGAGCATGCCCGTGAGACGACCGCTCATTTGTGGTCGGAGGTCACATGCCCTGATCCTCAAGAAGCTCGGATTGGGCGATCAGGAAGGTCCTGGAAGGCTGCGGTTATAAAAGGATCGCATAGCCGCATGGCCATGTGCTAGTATAGACAATATGGAGTGAGTGTTGTATGCACATATGAATGTCTCTGGTGAATGACTCATTATGAAACCCCTACCCTTGGTACGTATGTGTTCTTCAGCCTTGCCAGTTAGTGCATAGGCTGATAGTGCAGGTAGGAGGCAGAGTCAGGGACTAGCATCAACGCCAATTAGTGGTTTTGCCTTTACGCCACTGTGCACTTGGTCTGCACTCCACGGTAGGCAGCATCTATTAGTGGTGTTCGCAGGTGCAATGCCACGCGCTTAGTGGGTCTAGAGGGACTCTAACCCTGTGTCTTTGGGACAGAGTCCTGTGACTGTACACTAGTGCTCACTTTGCCAAGCTCTGTGAGCTTTAACAGGCTACGGCATTTATATTCCACTGTAGTGCGGTTTTGTGAAGCAACAGAGTCCGCCTCTGTACACACCGGGTGACGTTAAACCACGTGTTTTCTTCTATTATACCGCCATATAGCGTCCGCCATTACTGGGCAGCAGATATCATCTCTGCACGGTGGACCACGGGCTGCTACTTTTTTTCCTGAGTGTGTGATGGATCCTATGCACGTTCTTTCTGAGCAGGTAAAGCACCTGACTCAGATGTCTCCGAAACTTAATGGGGGACAATGAGTTCTGGCTCAGTCTCAGCAGCTGATAGCTGACACTGTGCTGGGGGCTTTATCATCTGGTGCTCACAAGACAGGGGCTCGAGCTGTTACATTAGTTTTCTGTGAGTCCCCTGAGAGAATGACTGTGGATGCATTTTTTGAGTCCCTGAGGCATCTTTATGATGAGCCTGATCGGGCGCTTTGGCTGCTGGCACCTTGTACAGACGTTGGGGCGACTTTGACTGGACTATTTGACTGCTTGCTCCTTGGTGATGTATCGCACTCCATTCTGGGGTGTGTAATCATTGCACACTATTAGCGCCTTCACTTGGAGCTGTAGTGGCTCTTCTAATAGTGACTCACCTTGTGAGGAGCTATATCTGTTACCCTTATTATTTTACCTTTTTCCATCAGGTATTTACCAAACACTGCAGGGTTCTTGTCAGGGACTGTTTATTGTTATTCCCTGTTGTTTGCTATGTATTTAGTGCAATCTATTATTATAGGTTTTCAATCACATGTCCAGTCATCTTGTATTGTTTTTCTTTATTGTCCGCACTTTATAGTCTGTATTTCATGGAGCTTTATTAGCAACTTGATTGTCTTATATTAGTGCCTTTTACATTCTTCAGCCAGCGGCTTACATGTTGGCCATATTGTTTTAATTGTTTTTAATGTGTGGTGTTTTTTGTTGCTTCTGTGCAATTAATAAAATTTATATTTTCATATAATTGTTCCATGCGTGGTGATCCCACATATATGCATAGTCTTTTTTTTCTCCTTTTGTCTATTGATTCAGTTTACTTGCATGTGGTGATCCCTGCATTAGTATACTTCTTCAGGTATAGTTGGATGGTGCCCACTCACTTGATTTTTACATGGTGATGATTGTATGTCAGGGGAAGCATTCAGCCGAGTGGTTTTGCTCAGAGTTGAGATGCTGGGATGCTAAGGTCCTTTGGAATGATGCCACCCTCTGGGGCTTGTTCCGTAGAGGCCTGTCTGAATGTCTGAAAGATGCCTTGGCACTTCACCCTCCTCCTGATTCTCTGGAGGACGCTATGACGCAGGCCGTCCGAATGGATCGCAGGCTGCGGGCGAGAGATGTGATGCAGTTTGAGACCCCGTTATTCTCCAGTGGAAGGGGAGCCAGTCCTACATTGGAGTCCATGGAGATGGGAGCCATCAACCTCAAAGAGAAAGAAAAAAGACAGCGGCATTTCAGAAATCTGTGTTTTTACTGCGGTGATCCAGGACAATGGAAAAAGGACTTTCCCTCCTGCCCACCGACTAACAAGCGGCTGAGTCTGGGTGATCATCTTGGAGGGCACTTAGACTCTCAGGTACCCCTTTCTTCATTTTCTAAGATACTGTTAAAGGTGGAACTTGGTGTTAAAAACTGCTTTTCCCTTACTTCGGCTTTTGTGGACTGTGGGTCATCCTTGAACCTGATTGATTCTAACCTGGTGGTCAGCTGTAGATTAGGGACAGTTAGGTGGGAGACTCCTATAAAAATAATGACCATTGATTCTACACCTCTCACCAAGGACAGTCACCGTTTTGTTTCTGAAGAATTCACCCTCAGAGTTGGAACCCTTCATCAGGACTATGTCATGTTTTGTTTTGGATAACCTCCCTGCTGGCCTGGTGTTAGGGTTTCCCTGGTTGCAACGACATAACCCAATTATTGACGGTGGTTCCTGGGATATTGTTAAAAGGGGATCTAATTGTTCTGAAAGTTGTCTTGCTACTGTGTCTGTGTCGTCCGTTGGTCTGGAAGGTATTCTGGAGTACCTAAAGGACTATGCGGACGTTTTCTCCGAAAAAAAGGCTGAAGTTTTACCACCACATCACCCATTTGACTGCGCCATTGACCTGGTTCCAGGTGCTAAATTGCCCAAGGCTCGCTTGTATAACCTCTTTGGTCCTGAGAGGGCTGGTATGAAAGAATACATTTCCGAGAGTCTTCGTAAAGGACACATTCTAACTTCTGTTTCTCCTATGGTGGCGGGGTTCTTTTTCGTAAAGAAAAAAGACAGTGGTTTGCGCCCATGCCTCGATTTTTAAGAGTTAAATAAGATAACTGAGAAATACCCCCTCCCACTTAATACTGATTTGTACAACCAGTTGTCTGGGGCTAAGTGGTTTTTGAAATTGGATCTGCGGGGGCCTTATAACTTTATCTGCGTCTGGGAGGGGGATGAGTGGAAAGCTGCTATTCTCACCACTGAAGGGTTGTTTGAGAACTTAATAGAAGAGCAATTAGTTCCAGCTGCATGTAAAATTCTTCTTTATTTTATCACTTTAAAATATGACATCTTCAAAGTATATGCCACAGCCACGGACACGGCAACGCGTTTCGATCTATAAGATCTTTGTCATGGCTTTGACAAAGATCTTATAGATCGAAACGCGTTGCCGTGTCCGTGGCTGTGGCATATACTATGAAGATGTCATATTTTAAAGTGATAAAATAAAGAAGAATTTTACACGCAGCTGGAACTAATTGCTCTTCTATTTGGTTTCACATCAGTCCAGACGGAGTTCCGAGATCTGCGGTGGATATCTGGTGAGCTGGCTTATGTTGCTTTTGTGTGTTGTTTGAGAACTTACCTTTCGGTCTGACCAATGCACCAGCAGTCTTCCAACATTTCATCACTCACGTGTTCTCTGACTTTATTGGGTGTTTTATGGTTGTGTATTTGGATGACATACTTACCTACTCGCCTGATAAACAGGCTCACATTGGTAATCTTCGGGAAGTTCTCCCAAGGCTCCGGGAGAACTGTCTCTTTGCTAAGCTAGAGAAATGTCCATTCTTTGTTCAGGAACTGTCTTTTCTGGGGTTCATTGTGTCTGCTGAGGGGTATTGCATGGATGCTAATAAGGTGCAGGCCATTGTCGATTTGTTTCAACCTCATGATTTGAAGGCTCTGCAGCATTTCTTAGGATTCACAAATTATTATCGCAAGTTTATGAGGGGGTTCTCGCAGGTAGTTAAACCTCTCACAGATCTGACTCAAAAGGGGGCTGATATCAAGAATTGGTCAGCCACAGCGGTGGCGGCATTTCAGTTTTTAAAAAAATGTTTCATGTCTGCTCCGGTTCTTATTCAACCGGACCCGTCTGAACCAATTATTGTTGAGGTGGACGCCTCAGAGGTGGGGGTGGGGGCGGTGTTGTCCTTGGGACCTGCCACTTTGACTAATTTGAGACCCTGTGCCTTTTTCACTAAGACGTTCTCTCCTGCGGACAGAAACTATGATGTTGGGAATCGAGAACTTCTGGCCGTGAAGTTGGACTTTGAAGAATGGAGGCATTTATTGGAGGGGGCAGTCTATCCTATTACCGTGGTTACCGACCACAATAACCTAGTTTGAGTCTGCTAAAAGGTTGACTCCTAGACAGGCAAAATGGTTGCTTTTTTTTCCCGATTCCAGTTCTCCATCACTTTTCGGCCAGGATCCAAAAATGTCAGGGCTGATGCCTTGTCACGCAATCTGGATCCGGTGTCTCCCCCTGAACCTCCATCCTCCATTCTTCAGCCTGGGGTGATGGTGGCGGGTGTGTCTACTGTGTTGGAGCGGGAGATCAAGGAAGCTCAGTCTCTTGCCCCTCTGGCTAAGTCGGTGGATAAACTTTTTGTACCAGTTCAATTTCGTCTCAGGGTCCTTTGGGAGTTCCACGACTCAGTTCTAGGTGGACATCCAGGGATCTAGGCTACCCAGAGGGCCATCACTAGGATATTCTGGTGGTCTTATTTAGCCTCTGATGTCAGGGAATTTGTGTCTGCTTGTGGGGTATGTGACCGCGTGATAAACCCCCCATAACCAGCCGGCCATGGAATTGGTGCCACTGCCAATTCCTAATAGACCCTGGACCCATTTGGCCATGGATTTTATCACCAATCTTCCTCTTTCCAAGGGTTATATTGTAATTTGGGTAGTGGTGGACAGGTTTAGTAAGCAGGCACATTTTGTACCCTTGGCGGCTTTACCTAATGCGGAAACGTTGTCCAGATTGTTCGTTGAGCATGTGGTGCGGTTGCATGGGGTACTCCTGAATGTGGTGTCTGATAGGGGGTACAATTTGTTTCCAGATTTTGGAGGGCGTTTTGTAAGAGGTTTGGTATTGGTCTGTCTTTTTCATCCGCTTATCATCCGGAGACTAATGGTCATACTGCGCAGACCAATCAGTCTCTGAAGCAAATTCTGCATTGCCTGATCTCAGCCTGACAGAATGATTGGAGTACTGCGTTACCTTTGGCCGAGTTCACGGTTAACAACCGCATTAACCAGTCTATGGGCATATCCCCCTTTTTCTGCAACTATGGGTTTCATCCACATTTTGGAGAGTTCTCCCGTTTCGACTTTGGTGTCCTGGGGCGGATGAGAAAATCCATTGGTTGGGGAAGTTTTGGCGGGAGGTCCAAAGGAACATTACGAAGGCTCAGACTAAATATAAGGTTTTTGCAGACAAAAAACGTTCCGTGGGACCTGTGTTCCAGGTTGGGGATAAGGTATGGTTGTCTACTAAGAACATAAGGCTCAAGGTCCCCTCTGCGAAACTTGGACCTAAATTTATTGGTCCTTATGAAATTACAGAAGCAGTTAACTTGGTGGCTTTTCGGTTGTGTCTCCCGCTTTCTATAAGGATCCCCAACGTTTTCCATAGGTCCCTTTTGAAACCTGTGGGGGCCTGTGGGGAGGGATCACTGTCTTCCCCGCCACCAGTTTTGGTAGATAGGCAGTCTGAGTACGAGGTGGAACGAATTGTTGACTCTAGGTTGGTCCGTCGTTCTCTTCAGTATCTTGTACATTGGAAAGGCTACAGTCCGGAGGACCGGTCATGGAATCCTGCCCGATCGATTCATGTGGATCAAATGGTCCGTGCCTTTCATGCCAGGTATCCTGAGAAACCTGGGGTCCAGTGGCCCCCCCGTTGAGATGGGGTACTGTCATGATCCAGAACGGGGTTTTGCCTTTGTCCCGTCCTGGTCAGAATGGGGTTAATTGTTTCTGCCTCTCTCTGGCAGAGGGCAGCTATTTAATTGCCAATTGACCTAGATCCGGTGTCAGTTCTACTCCTTCCTTTGGCTGAGTTAGTTGACCCCTTGCGTGCCTGTGCCTTGTGCCTGACATTTTGTTGCTTGTTTGGTTTTACCCCGGTCCATCTCTTCATTGTGAGTTTGTCTACTGTCTTGGTACTGTGTATTTGCCCGTTCTGGTATACTGATCTCTTGCTATGTCCTGACTATCCGCTCTGTCTAATCATTTGGTACTGTCGTGCTATCTCGTGCTTTGACCCCTGCCTGATATGGTTTATGTCCCTGTCTATGCCCCTTGGTAACTTTGTCCCCTAGTTACCCTTCTAGGAGTTTTCCTTCAGCTCCTAGCTCTCCTTAGCTTAGGCCACGCCCCTAGCAGTCAGGTGCTTCAGGTCTTATCTGGCCTGAAGCAATCTCTGTTATGATGAGTCACCGAAGGAGGAAAAAACAAAATACCAGCTAAGTCCAGAAAAACCAGAGAGGTTGGCAGCTATCGGATTGCAGACCCCTGAACCTATCCACAACAACTAGCAGTAGCCGTGGGGGGTTCCTACGGTGCCCTAGACCCCTCGATCACAGCCGGAGAGCTACATAGCCTAAAGACAGAAAGGGGAAAAACTAAACTGCCCCAGAGCAGACCGCAAAGCAATAGGCAGCCCCCAACATATAATGACGGTGAAGCAAGATGAAAACACTAACACAAATAGAAAGATAGGTTGAGCAAATGATGGGGCCCAAGCTAACTACATAGGACAGGATAGGAAAGCTGCTGTCTGCCATCCGCAAAAACCCTATCAAAATGAGCCAACCGACTGATAGGAAAAACAGGCCCTGAAGTCGCTAGGCTTCAAAAGACTATATCAGCACTCAGGTATATTCTGAAGACAGAGCAAAATATCAACAGATCAGAGACAAAAATGGAGTTCAGGTCACCCCCGGCCGGGGATGGCAGAACTCCCAAAAAACAAGGCAAAACAAAAACAAAACCGAAGAGTACAAAGAAGAGCAGAAAAACTTAGCTTTGAGATGCAGGAATCAGACTGGTCTCCAAGAATCCAGCAGGAAAATCACCAGCCAGGAAGAAGGGCGTCGGCAGCCTTATATCCAGTCCTCAATTCCAGCCACCCAGTCATCATCTAGCTGCCCAGGTGTTTGGTAATCAGCCTCACTACCTTCCTTCACCAGAGTAGGGAGTTCATCAGACCTCAATGGTGAAGGGAAAAATGAACTCACAACAGTACCTCCCCCTTGAGGAGGGGTCACCGAACCCTCATCCATGCCACCAGGGCGATCCGGGTGAGCCCGATGAAAGGCACGCACCAATCTTTCGGCATGAGTATCAGAGGCAGAGACCCAGGAATTATCCTCCTGACCATAACCCTTCCACTTAACCAAATACTGGAGTCTCTGTCTAGCCAGACGGGAATCCAGTATCTTCCCTACCTCATATTCCATGTTACCTTCAACCAATATAGGGTCAGGAGGTGCCACCGCAGGAACTACTGGTTCAACAAACCTCTTCAACAAGGACTTATGAAACACATTATGAATTTTAAATGTGACAGGAAGAGCCAACCGAAAAGAGACCGAATTAATAATCTCCAAAATCTTGTAAGGTCCAATAAATCTAGGCTTAAACTTAGGAGAAGCCACCTTCATAGCGATATTTTTTGATGACAACCAAACCATATCACCCACCTTAAACTGGGGACCAACGGTCCTACGTCGGTTGGAAAACCGCTGGGCCTTTTCCTGGGAGAGAGATAACTTATCCACTACTTGGTCCCAGATCTGGTGCATTCTCTCCACCACAGTGTCAACACCAGGGCAGGCAGAAGGCTCCACCTGCCCTGAAGAAAATCGAGGGTGAAAACCAAAGTTACAAAAAAAAGGTGACATCAAAGTGGCAGAACTAGCTCTATTATTTAAAGCAAATTCGGCCAAGGGCAAAAATGAAACCCAGTCATCCTGATCGGCAGAAATAAAACATCTCAAATATGACTCCAAAGTCTGGTTTGTTCTCTACGTCTGCCCATTGGTCTGAGGGTGAAACGCAGAGGAGAAGGACAACTGAATTCCCAGCTTGGAACAGAAAGTCCTCCAAAATCTAGACACAAACTGAACTCCTCTGTCAGATACAATGTTCTCAGGAATCCCGTGCAAGCGAACCACCTGTTGCAAAAACAAGGGCACCAACTCAGAGGAAGATGGCAACTTAGGGAGTGGTACAAGATGGACCATCTTAGAGAATCTATCACAAATCACCCAAATAACAGTCATTCTCTGAGAGACAGGCATATCAGAGATCCATTGAAATATGGGTCCATGGCCTCCTGGGCACCGGCAAAGGCATCAACAAGCCACTAGAGCGAGAACAAGGTTTAGACCGGGAGCAAGTCCCACAGGAGTGCACAAAATTCCTGACATCACGAGACAAGGCGGGCCACCAAAAAGACCGACTCACCAGATCTCTAGTACCAAAAATACCTGGATGACCAGCCAATGCAGAGCAATGAACTTCAGACATCACTCTCTTCCTCCACTGGTCAGGAACATACAACTTTTCACAGAGAAACGCTCAGGTTTGTCCTCCTGAAACTCTTCCAGAGCACGTCTCAAATCGGGCGAGATGGCAGAAAGAACTACCCCCTCGCCTAAGATGGTAGCAGGCTTAGTCACAACAGGAGAATCAGCAAGGAAACTCCTAGAGAGTTCGTCTGCCTTGACATTCTTAGTGCCCGGAAGAAAAGAGACCACAAAATCAAAACGTATGAAAAACAAGGCCCACCAAGCCTGTCTAGGATTCAAGCGCTTGGCCGACTCCAGGTAAATCAAATTCTTGTGGTCAGTAAGGACCACGACTTGGTGTTTGGCTCCCTCCAACCAATGTCTCCACTCCTCAAATGCCCATGTCATGGCCAACAGTTCCCGATTCCCCACATCATAGTTACGTTCGGATGGGGAGAACTTTCGGGAAAAGAAAGCACAAGGATTCATTTTAGATGTCACAGGATCTTTTTGGGACAACACCGCTCCTGCACCAATCTCAGAAGCGTCCACCTCCACCTGAAACGGGAGTGAGACATCAGGTTGCCGCAAAACCGGAGCAGAAGTGAATCTTCGCTTCAGCTCCTGAAAGGAAGAAACAGCCTCAGGAGACCAATTCAGCACATCAGCACCCTTCCTAGTCAAATCCGTCAATGGCTTGGCAATACCAGAAAAATTAGCTATAAATTTCCAATAAAAATTAGCAAAACCCAAAAACTTCTGGAGGGCCTTCAAAGAAGTGGGCTGAACCCAATCATAAATGGCCTGTACCTTGGCCGGGTCCATTTCAATAGTTGACGGAGACAAAATAAATCCCAAAAATGAAATCCTCTGTACCCCAAAAAGGCATTTCGATCCCTTGACATACAGGGAATTCTCCCTCAAAATCCGGAACACAGTCCGAACATGTTCCACATGAGAGTCCCAATTCTTGGAGAAGATCAAAATATCATCCAGATAGATAATCAAAAATTTATCCACAAAGTCTTGGAATATATCGTTCATGAAACACTGGAAGACAGAAGGGGCATTAGTGAGCCCAAAAGGCATCACCAGGTACTCAAAATGTCCCTCCGGAGTATTAAACGCCGTCTTCCATTCATCCCCATGCTTAATGCGAATAAGATTATACGCCCCCCTGAGGTCAAGCTTGGTAAACCAGCAAGCACCTTTAACTCTGGAGAATAGATCAGAAATCAGGGGTAACGGATACTGATATTTAACAGTAATTTTGTTGAGGGCACGATAGTCAATACAAGGCCTTAATGAACCATCCTTTTTAGCCACGAAAAAAAACCCAGCACCTAAGGGTGAAGAGGATGGTCTAATATGACCCTTCTCCAATGCCTCCTTAATATAGGATCGCATAGCCTCGTGCTCGGGTACAGATAAATTGAAAAGCTGACCCTTGGGGAATTTACACCCTGGGTTCAGCTCAATTGCACAGTCATAACTCCTATGAGGAGGCAAAGACGCAGACTGATTCTCCCTAAATACATCATAAGTCAGCCAAATAGTCAGGAACATCATGCGACTTGGGAGAGGTGGAGAAAACAGGAGCATCACTAAGGGCACACCGACAACCCCAACTCACCACAGACAAAGATTTCCAATCCAGAACTGGATTATGGATTTGCAACCATGGAATCCCCAGAACAATGGTATCATGCAAATTATGCAACACCAAAAATCTGCAATTTTCTTGATGGTCTGGGGCGACCCGCATTACCACCTGGGTCCAAAACTGAGGTTTATTCTTCGCCAAAGGGGTAGCATCAATACCCCTCAAAGGGATAGGCGTCCGCAGAGGTGTCATAGGAAATCCACAGCATTTAGCAAAATCCAAGTCCATCAGGTTCAAAGCTGCTCCTGAATCCACAAAAGCCTTGGCGGAAAATGTTGACAGGGAGCAGATCAGAGTAATTGCCAGAAGAAACTTAGGTTGAACACCACCCACAGAAAACGTGTGTGCACAACGTTTCTCTCGTTTAGGGTAGACAGAAATAATATGCGAGGCATCGCCACAAAAAAACACAGCTTATTACGCCTTCTGAACTCCTGACGTTGCGCCCTAGACAAAACTCTATCACATTGCATAGGTTCAGACATTTGTTCAACAGGTGGTAACATCTCTCGTGTAGTTTTGCGTTCACGTAAACGCCGATCCACCTGAATGGCTAATGACATAGAATCGTCCAGACCAGAGGGAACAGGAAATCCCACCATAGTATCTTTTACAGTTTCTGACAAACCCTTCCGAAAGAGGGCTGCCAAGGCACCATCATTCCAGGTAGTAAGGACCTCCCACTTTCGGAATTTTTGAAAGTACAACTCTGCCGAATCCCAACCCTGGCTTAATGCCAACAGGGTCTTTTCAGCCTGATCAATAGCATTAGGTTCATCATACAACAACCCCAAGGCTTGAAAAAATGCGTTCACATTATTCAGAATAGGATCATCAGGTTTCAAAGAAAACGCCCAATCCTGGGGATCGCCGTGCAGCAAAGAGATGACAATTTTAACCTGCTGCGCGGAGTTCCCCAACGAGTTAGAATTTAGACCGATCCCCCAAAAATACATCAGGAGTAGGAATCTTTGGTTCAGCAGCATGTGAATGAGCAAGATGGGCGGAAATTCCCCGCACTTCAGCAGCGAGCTGCTCCACACGATCAGACAATTGCTTCATCTCCATTGAGAGAAAAATTCCCCCTACGGCCTCAGAGATATAGAGGAAAAAATATGCACACACAAAAAAAAAAAAATTCTGACACCTTTTTCTTTTTCTTTTTACAATTTTCTCCTGCTATTGAGTACCCTAGGATCTGCGGTATGGCTGGTGATTCTGTTATGATGAGTCACCGAAGGAAGAAAAGACAAAATACCAGCTAAGTCCAGAAAAACCAGAGAGGTTGGCAGCTATCGGATTGCAGACCCCTGAACCTATCCACAACAACTAGCAGTAGCCGTGGGGGGTTCCTACGGTGCCCTAGACCCCTCGATCACAGCCGGAGAGCTACATAGCCTAAAGACAGAAAGGGGAAAAACTAAACTGCCCCAGAGTAGACCCCAAAGCAATAGGCAGCCCCCAACATATAATGACGGTGAAGCAAGATGAAAACACTAACACAGATAGAAAGATAGGTTGAGCAAATGATGGGGCCCAAGCTAACTACATAGGACAGGATAGGAAAGCTGCTGTCTGCCATCCGCAAAAACCCTATCAAAATGAGCCAACCGACTGATAGGAAAAACAGGCCCTGAAGTCGCTAGGCTTCAAAAGACTATATCAGCACTCAGGTATATTCTGAAGACAGAGCAAAATATCAACAGATCAGAGACAAAAATGGAGTTCAGGTCACCCCCGGCCGGGGATGGCAGAACTCCCAAAAAACAAGGCAAAACAAAAACAAAACTGAAGAGTACAAAGAAGAGCAGAAAAACTTAGCTTTGAGATGCAGGAATCAGACTGGTCTCCAAGAATCCAGCAGGAAAATCACCAGCCAGGAAGAAGGGCGTCGGCAGCCTTATATCCAGTCCTCAATTCCAGCCACCCAGTCATCATCTAGCTGCCCAGGTGTTTGGTAATCAGCCTCACTACCTTCCTTCACCAGAGTAGGGAGTTCATCAGACCTCAATGGTGAAGGGAAAAATGAACTCACAACAAATCTCTCTCTGCTCCTGCTTCCTCTGGAAGACCTGTGGCTGGCTCCGCCCCTTGGTCACATGCTTCAAATCCTGTTTGTCTGAACACGCATTTTTACCGCTGCTGCCCCACTTCACAGGTATCTTTGAGCACTGTTTGTCTTACTCAGGACACGCACACTGGCTCAGTGAGCAAGTGCAGTGCAGTGTTCCTGACACAGATTGCTCCACGGTTCCTGAGCACTCTGAAAAAGTTTTTTTTGGGACCTCGAGTCTCCCATGATACGGCGCTCCAACTGCTGGCACAGACAAAGGGCTCATCCATGGTCAGCTATTTTGCCGTCCACTTCCAGACTTTAGCATCTGAGTTGGAGTGGCCGGACAAAGTCCTTATTCCTGTATTTTGGAGGGGACTGGCTGACCATGTGAAGGACGCTTTGGCCACTAGGGAGATTCCTGACATATTGGAGGAGCTAATAGCGGTGTCAACTCGCATTGACCTTTGTTTTAATGAGCGAAGGTTGGAGCGAACCCAGTATAGGCACAGGTTTCGGCTGGCTCCCACCTTCGCCAAACCTCTGGAATCTCCTGACCAGGCATCCGAGCCACATGAGGCCATGGAGGTGTCACGAGCAGGATCTAAGTCCCGGAATGCCCGTGCACTCAAGGTCTGTCATGTCTGCCGGCAGTCAGCACATCTTGCCTCCAGATGTCCTCAGCGGTTGGGAGAACGTCCCGTTTAATGACGTAGGAGGTGGTTCACTAGACACAGCAGCGTTTTCCTCCAAACTGTCCTTCAAGGGGACAATTACCAGTGGTCCATCCACTCATACGGTAGAGCTTTACATGGATTCCAGGGCGGAGGGCAACTTTATGTCTTCTGCCTTCGCCCAACGGCACGTAATTCCTCTGGTGATGCTCGCCAAACCAGTGACCATACGAGTGGTAAATGGGTTGACACTTCCCTCACAGATAATGCATCAGACCATCCCATTTACTCTATCCATGTCTCTTGCCTTGTGCAGAGCCTCCCCGGGGTTGAGTCTATCCACTATCTCTCCCAGAGATGGAGGCAATGACACAGTACATCCAGGAGAATCTGGCAAGAGGATTCATTAGGAAGTCAGTGTCTCCTGCAGGGGCGCGGTTCTTGTTCGTGCAGAAGAAGAATGGAGAACTACGTCCATATGCAAAAACAAAAGAGAACATTCAGCTCACCCCTGAGATGTAATTCCAAGCACAAGAAGGAGCACGGCTTCCTCACTGCTGCACAGCGTCAAAGGCAATAGGAAAAATAGAAGTGGATCCAGCTCACTCACAGAGCTTATTTAAAAATTTGAAAATTTTTAATGGATGATCTTTAAAAATTTCAAAATGACCACCCAGACATCTCAGATGGCACAGCAATGACAGGGGGTGGTGTGTAATGAAACCATACGTGTTTCGAGCAACACGGCTTTTGAACACTGGTTATTTTTAAATAAGCCCTGTGAGTGAGCTGGATCCACTTCTATTTTTCCGTACTATGTCCATGCATAGATTACAGGGGTCTTAACGCCATCACCGTTAACAAAAGGTACCTGCTGCCCCTAATATCTGAGCTCTTTGATAGGTTACGGAGAGCAAGGGTTTTTACTAAACTTGATCTGCGGGGTGCTTACAACCTGATTCGCATCCGTGAGGGGTACGAATGGAAGATGGCATTTAATACCAGGGATGGCCTCTACGAGTGTCTGGTGATGCCCTTCGGGCTCTCTAATGCTTCTGCCATTTTCCAGGACTTTGTTAACAATATTTTCTGGGACATGCTCACCACCTCGGTCGTAGTCTATCTGGATGATATTCTCATCTACTTGGCTGTGATGGACTGGCAGGAACCCCATTCTCTCAAAGCGGTGCAGCGCTTTGAATTTGGTGTACCTACAAACCGTCGAGCGGCTAAATTCTCGCCAGGCTAGTGTGACGCTCAGGAGCAAACTACGTCCGAGAGTGGGCCCTCTGGGTCGCGGATCCGGAGCCCCTGGGCCGAGCGCGCCAGGTGATGACCAACCCCTATACAGGGATCGTACCAAGAGGGACGGCTCAGGGAGAAGCCAGGCTCAAGGCAGGACAAGGAACTATGGACAAAGACAAGGGTACTTAGGTGGAAGTAACAGAGGAAGGGGTAACCTAGCAGAAACGCCCGTGGGGCGATGGGGCGAGGCACAGCCGGGAGACAGACAGGCGAGGAAACCTAAGGGGGAGTTAAAGAGAATCCGGACAGGAGTAGACAGGGAGAGCAGAAGGGCAGGAAACCGACCGGGGAAGGAATACCAGCAGGCAGGGACAGACAGGGAGGGCAGAACGGACCAGGGGAAACGAGGCTAGGAGGAGGAACGGACACAACACAGAATAGATGATGCGACGAGCACCAAGAAGTAGCACACGAAAGTAGGAGTGCGGCCAGAACGGTGCAGGAGATCCACGCAATCACCAGGCACCCTCCTCCTAGGGAGGATGCCTGAAGTACCTAGCGCCCGGAAGAGCTCCTCAAGCCCGGCCCCTCAGCACCGCCCACAGCCAGACGCCGAGGATGGACGGGCGCGCACCCGCAACCTAAGGCCGGTGCGAGCAGCAGGAGGTAAGGCAGGACAGGCGCGCGCACGGAAGGTGGCGCGCAGGTGAGGAGAGACTGCGGCAGCTGCCGCCGCTGATGGGGCATCGGCGGGCACGACCACCGATGTCACAGCTAGATGGTCCCTATTCTTCTCCCGGTTCCATTTCACCCTCCATTTTCTCTCCGGGGAGAAGAACATTCATTCCGACGCTCTCTCCCGCTCCGTAGTGTCATCAGAGGAAGAAGAGCCTTGGTTAATTGTCACTTCTGAGAGCCTGAGGACCGGTGGACCATGTTTTGCTTGAGTCTGTGCCCCCGGGCAAGACATTTGTGCCACCTAATTTGCAACCGGAGGTTCTCTCTTGGGCTCACTCGTCCTGGGTGGGTGGACATTTTGGGACCAAGAGGACATCTGAGCTTCTGGCGAGGACGTACTGGTGGCCGCATATGGCCCGTGATGTCGATGACTATATCCGGGCATGTGTCTCCTGTGCCATGAATAGGTCTTCTCGACAACGGCCTGCTGGGCTACTTTACCCCTGCCGATGGCAGACAGGCCCTGGGAAATGGTCTGGAGGGACTTTGTGGTGTGTTTACCCAAGTCTCGTAGCTGCACAGTCATCTGGCTAGTCACCGACCATTTTTCTAAAATGGTGCACCTGGTGCCCCTCCTGTGGGTACCTTCTGCACGGGCCTTGGTGGCGTTGTTCATTAAGCACGTATTTCCCCTACACAGTATGCGTGACAAAATTGTCAGTGACCGGGGTCCTCAGTTCGCATCTCGGATCTGGAGAGAGCTGTGTCGCCTACTCAGCATTGAGCTGAATCTCTCTTTAGCCTATCATCCTGAGACGAATGGGTTGGTAGAGAGGGCTAACCAGACCCTGGTCACATACATGCGTCATTTTGTTTGGGCCAGGCAGGATGACTGGGCCTCCTTGCTACCATGGGTGGAATTTGCGCTGAACAATGCCATAGCTGACTCTACTGGACAGACCCCATTCTTCCTTAACTACGGCCAGCATCCACGTTTCCCTGTGCCGATGCCAGTGTCTTCCACCGACTCTATGGTGGCAGACTGGGCAGTGGAGGCATATGACAGCACACAGGATGTCATCCGGGCCTCCAAGGAGAGAATGAGGGTCTCCGCTGAGGCACACCGGTGCCCCGCTCCGACCTTTGCTCCTGGCGACATAGTGTGGCTCTCCACCCGTAACATCAGGCTGCGAGTTGAGTCCACTAAATTTGCACCTCGCTACATAGGTCCCTTCAAGGTCCTGGAAAAGGTCAATTCCGTGGTTTATTGTCTGGCCCTTCACTCATGCCTAGGTATCACCGACACCTTTTGTGTGTCCCTCCTAAAACCCGTTCACATGTTCTGGTTTTCCGAGTCCTCTGCCGGGACATCGGGTTCGTCCACGAATGATTATGAGGTGAATGCTATTGTGGGATGTGAAGTGGTATGTTGCAAAAATTAATATCTGGTGGATTGGAAGGGTCATGGCCCAGAGGACAGGACCTGGGAACCTATTGAGCACATTCGTGCTCCTCACCTCACTGCAGCTTTTGAGTGTAGCGTGGCTCAAGGAGGTGGGGGCCCTAGGAAGGGGGTAATATTAGGCGTTGAGTTTCCGTCACTGCACGGGGGGAATCTCAAGCCATGTTCTCTGCTGTCTCCCATTCTTCTTCAGCCGCAGAGGTTCCTGCTCAGCAGAGACGTCGGTCCCAGCGTCTTGCTCAGGCTGATGCTATGTGTTTGGTTGCTGCTAATGCCCCAGGTTCAGCTATATCATCCAGCATAAGTCAGCGGCGATCAGACACCTCTGGGACTAAGTCCTGCTTTTCTCCATCTGAGCATGCCTGTGAGATGACCGTTCATTGGTGGTCAGAGGTCACATGCCCAGGTCTTCAAGCAGCTTTGATTGGGCCATCAGCAAGGTCCTGGAAGGCTGCAATTATAAAAGGATCGCATGGCCGCACGGCCAAATATGGTCCATGTTATAGGTGGATTTGTATTACCTCACCTACACAACATAGCTCCCAAGCATCCCGATTCCCGCGGGACAGTCCTGTTTTTGACACCCCCCCTCCCGCATCCTGCCCGGGACAGTATTTTTCCCGCATTGCACTAAGCCGCCACGCCGCCCGCATCCACCGATGCCATTCTCGTCGTCCCAGATAGACACACCGTAGCCTACAATGATATGGAGCAAAACGGCGCGTGTACGAGGTATGCTGAGCGAAGCGGCATGTGTGTGCGGAGTGGAGCCATATGTATAGTGGATGTACGGAGCGGAGCCAAGTGTGTACGAGGCATACAAAGTGGGTGTTTCCCACGGACACAGGAGTACACGGCGGAGCCCCAAGGAGCACTTTAAAACTCGCACATGACGTTCCACCGGAAGTGATGTGCTGGAAGCTGACCGGAAAAGAGGTAATTTCATGAGGAGATTGTGACAGAACCAGGAATGCTTCAGATCCATCACCGTGTCCTCTGACAGCGCGGACAGCAGGATTGCCTTGGAATCAGGGATGCCGGCCATGTGAGCGGATCATGATATGTCCTGCATCGGGAGGCTCAGGTGGGCACTTCAATGGGAGTCGGGCTGCTATAGTATCTTTATAAAATCTTTCTTTCTTTCCTTCTTTCTCTCTCTCTGTTTCTTTATTTCTCTGTTCTTATTTTCTCTCTGTTTCTTGCTCATTCTCTCTTCTGTCTCTCCCTCTCTTTTTCTTTCTCCCTCTCTGTTCTTTCTTTCTTTCTCTATTTTCTTTCCTTCTTTTCCTTAGTACCAGTCAGTGTGCCCACAGTACCAGCCACTATGCCCCTAATAGCAGTCAGTGTGATCAGCAGTGCTAAATGGGTGCGACTGGGCGTGGACATGTGTGTGACTAGTTGTGAAAATAGGTGTGGTCGGGGGCGTGGTCTAAAATTTGCTTCTGTGGTCAATTGTACATGAAATTCTTTTCCCTCTTTTCATTACATGAAGGGGGTGTTTTTCTGTTTTTTCCGCGACTTCAGTTTAGCCCCTTCCCTTTGATATATAGGTACATATGCTGTTCCTCCCACTCTATATTGGGGTTATCGTTGTCTGCCCTGAATATTGTGATCAGGGAACGCATGGGTACTTTTTACCATAATTATAACTAATCCCTGCTTGCTCTAAATTACATGCCTGCTTGTCACACCATGGTTGCATTATTATCCACTGGTTTTTATTATATATGATTCACCTGGTATTTATTGTAGACACTTGTATTTGCACTATTTGTACTGAATAAAGCTATTGGCACTTTTTGCATTATTTGGGTATTATTCTTTTCTACATTACCTCTTTCTTTACGATTTTTCCGTATAAAAATTATGGAGATGTAAACTCTCTGCAGTTGTTTCTATGTTATTTAAATATTTTTTGGTCAGCAAAATGGTTTCCAAAAATGTTGTAAGACACTCCAAAAAATACGACAGTACCACACAAAAGGCCAGAATTTTCTGCGCACTCAGGTGTGAGGCCTGGGACAGACAAAGCCGTTTTAAATTGCTGGATTTTCACGCTGTTGTATTAAAATGATCTGGCTGTAGTCTGCAGTGTGAACAAGCAAATAAATGTAGAAAAACAGGGGGCTCTGGATTACTGTCCACTTAGGAAGTAACACTGATTGACAATCAATTTCACATGCTGTTGTGCAAATGGAATAGACAACAGATGGAAATTAATGGCATTTATCTAGACACCCTCAATAAAGGAGTGGTTCTGCAGATGAGGACCACAGACCACATCTCAGTACCAATGCTTTCTGGCTGATGTTTTGGTCACTTTTCAATGTTGGTTGTGCTTTCACATTCGTGGTAACATGAGACGGACTCTACAACCCACACAAGTGGCTAAGGTAGTGCAGCTCATCCACGATGGCACAATAATGTGAGCTGTGCCAAGAAGGTTTGCTGTGTCTGTCAGCGTAGTGTCCAGAGGCTGGAGTCGCTACCAGGAGACAGGCCAGTACTCCAGGAGACGTGAAGGGGGCCGTAGGAGGGTAACAACCCAGCAGCTGGACCGCTACCTCCGCCTTTGTGCAAGAAGGAGCAGGAGGAGCACTGCCAGAGCCCTGCAAAATGACCTCCAGCAGGCCACAAATGTGCATGTGTCTGCACAAACGGTTAGAAACCATCTCCATGAGGATGGTCTGAGTGCCCGACGTCCACAGATGGGGGTTGTGCTCACAGCCCAACACTGCGCAGGCCGCTTGGCATTTGCCACAGAACACCAGGATTGTCAAATTCGCCTCTGGTGCCCTGGGCTCTTCACAGATGAAAGCAGGATCACACTGAGCACATGTGACAGACATGACAGAGTCTGGACATGCTGTGGATAGCGATCTGCTGCCTGCAACATCCTTCAGCATGACCGTTTTGGCAGTGTGTCAGTAATGGTGTGGGTTGGCATTTCTTTGGAGGGCCCTCCATTTGCTCGCCAGAGATAGCCTGACTGACCTTAGGTACCGAGATGAGATCCTCTGACCCCTTGTGAGACCATATGCTGGTGCGGTTGGCCCTGGGTTCCTCCTAATGCAGGACAATGCCAGACCTCTTGTGGCTGGAGTGTCAGCAGTTCCTGCAAGATGAAGGAATTGAAGCTATGGACTGGCCTGTCCGTTCCCCAGACCTGAATCCGATTGAGCACATCTGGGACATCATGTCTCGCTCCATCCACCAACGTCGCGTTGCATCACAGACTGTCCAGGAGTTGGCGGATGCTTTAGTCCAGGTCTGGGAGGAGATCCCTCAGGAGACCATCCGCTGCCTCATCAGGAGCATGCCCAGGTATTGTACAGTAGGGAGGTCATACAGGCACGTGGAGGCCACCTACAATATTGAGCATCTTTTCCTTGTTATGAGGCATTTCCACTGAAGTTGGATCAGCCTGTAATTTGATTTTCCACTTTGATTTTGAGTATCATTCCAAATCAAGACCTCCATGGGATATTCATTTTGATTTACATTGATAATTGTTGTTTTATTGTTCTGAACACGTTCCACTATGCAATGAATAAAAATTTGCAACTGGAATATTTCATTCAGAGACATCTAGGATGTGCTATTTTAGTGTTCCATTTATTTTTTTGAGCAGCGTATATAATAGGCAGCAGCAAACAGTAATGGACCCTTTTGATGTATGCAGTGAGATCTGTTTACTCACATACAGTGCCTGCATGCCTTGCACTGATGTGGATATGCGCACATAGACTCCCCTGCCTACCTAGCACTGCAGTCTATATACCCACTAATGTCCTTAAAAGGACTGTTGGCTTAGATTGATATGTGGATTGAACAAAGGTAGAACCACACTAAATCATAAAAGCACAAATCTGTCCCTATCTCAGCAGCAGCTCTCCCTAAACAGTCTGAATCTGGAGCTGAATGCGCCGAGCAGGGCAGCGTCAGGTCTCTAGTAGATCTAATGACGCTGTGCGGCCAGCCAATCACTGTAAGGCCACAACAAAGATGGCTGCGGC
Organism: Dendrobates tinctorius; assembly: GCF_039654945.1. Lineage (NCBI taxonomy): Eukaryota > Metazoa > Chordata > Amphibia > Anura > Dendrobatidae > Dendrobates > Dendrobates tinctorius. The sequence goes on from NW_027361677.1 coordinate 16,308,287, forward strand.
ATTACAGTGAATGGCTGACAATCCCTGCATGTTAATTGGCGCTCTAAAGAGCTCCCAAAAATGCTCGGTACAGCGATACTCGGACGAGTAATGAGTAGTGGCGAGCACGTTCGCTCCTCACTAGTGTTTCCACTAAAAATTTGAACTGCATCTGGAAATGGAGCATTTGAGCCTTAATTCTGTAATATATTGAATTCCCACTTTCCTACTTATATTTATTTCCTAAACTGCTTCCCTTACATGAAATTTTCTCCTTATAATTATGTTTTTATTTTTCATTTTTAATCATTAAAAATAATTTTATTATGGATCTTTTCTCAGAACTGGACCACTGTTTTAAATTGAAGGTTACAGTTCATTTTTGTGTGTTATACTGTTCAGAAATGTTTCTGTTTTTCTTCACCATAAATCTCCCATTTAAGAAGGGCCCACAATTACTCATAAGGGTTTAGGTTGGGTGAGGAAGGTGTTGTGTCATTATTTTTTCATTTTTACTGGCAGCCAAGCAGTGGAGACATTGATGCTGCGATGGAGCATTGTCCAGCAGAACAATCATAATTTTCTTGAAATGTACAGATCTTTTCCTCTACCACTGTATGAAGAAAGAGTCTTCTAAACACTGATAATAGGTTTGCGACTTGATTTTAAGTTCTTCTGCCACCTGAAAAGGTCCATCAAGCTCATCATTAATAATTCCAACCCATAGCTATTCCCCACCTTCACCTTGCTGGTGTCCAAATAGATGTTTGTACTAGTTACTTCAAAAACCATTGCCATCTGGTCCATTAAGAGTCGCTCTAATCTCATCAGTCCATGAAACCTTTAAAAAATCTGTCTTCAGATATTTCTTGGCTCAGTCTTGATATTTCCCCTTCTGTGTCTTGCTGAGTGGTGGTCAGGTTCAGCTTTCCTCACCTCGGCCATGTTTCTGAGCACTGAGCACCTTAAACTTCAGAGTCACAGACTTCATCACGTCGCTCTCAGACTTCATCACGTCGCTCTATCCCCCTTATCTCAGGGCTCATCTAGTGTACCCCCTACCATTCTGTATCAAGTCTTTATGTATCATCTGGCTGCCCTCACCGATCAGTTAAGCTTTGGGAGGGCTCGTCTGAGTGAGGGGCTTGGGGCGACTTCAACCTCTGCTTCTCCAGAAGTTATGCTACTGGGAGAGCAGTAAGTGAGGATACTTGTAAAGTTGAGTAGATTAAATTCACTCATCTCTTTTTAGAACTTAAATATTTTACTGTATGCAGAAATTCTTATGAGAGGTATTCAGCCCCTTCCACATTTACATTAGGTCATCAGGATATTAATAAAAATACCAAGAAGCAGGTCTGTATATCAGAAGAATCCATCTAGAAGCAGCATAGATGTTCAATATATTTATTTTTGCATAAAAGTTGTTACTAATATGCAAAGATGGAATAAGAAAGTCTGTAGATACAGAAGCTTTCTATAGAAAGGAGCAGATGTTGATGATTCCGCTCCTCGGCCTTTGGTTGCACTTGTGCTGTTTTTGCACATCCAGGTCTGGATCACACACGATGGAGAGGAGAAGAGCAGGGATGTGTGACGTGTGATCTGTGTAGATGGAATTTTCCTGGAGTCTTACAGCACCGCGATCGACCATATGGCCTTCTGTCTGGCCATGGACAGGTAGATGAAGGAGCAGCCGCTTCTTCATTCTGTCCATGACCCTGTAGTGTCTGTATATGGCCGGGGTCACAATTGGCGCAGGCACTCAGGACCGGAGTGTGTTTCTATGCAGCTGAGTGCTAAGGTCCAAGTGCTGATGGCAGTGCCGTGTGTTGAGACGCGAGACTCAAGCGAGTTTCTCGTAAGTGTGACTCCGGCCTATGGCCAAGTATGAGAAGGAGCAGCCGCTGCCTTCTTTTTGGCCATATACAGTGGAGAAGGAGCAGTCGCTGCCTTCTTTTTGTCAATATCCGGTGGAAAAGGAGCAGCCGCTGCCTTCTCTTTGTCTATATCCAGTGGAGAAGGAGCAGCCGCTACCTTCTCTGTCCATATCCAGTAGTCTTGTCCTTCCCACCACAGTGTACATGAGTCAACCAAATGGCAAGTTTGGCTGAAAGAAGTCCTTCAATTCCAGCCTTTGATTACTTGCCATTTCGATCCAGAGGAAGGCGAAAAATAACCCCGAGGACTTGTTGTTGGAATATCCTAAGGGGAAAAAAATTCCTTCCTGACCCCAAATATGGCGATCGGAATACATCCCTGGATGTTTGGTGCTCGAATCTACGTGGCTGTTAATGTGGTGGAAGCTCTGTAGTATTTGTCACAGTCCGGTAAATTAGAAAGTCCAGGTAATTGTCTCATCCGATTAGTTAAAGCTTCATTCCACGATGTTGCTGGAATGGGGCTGATTTATATCAGCCTATTACTCCTGTAAGAAAAGAAATATATTCAAAATAAAGAAATCGAAGCGACTCGACACCATCATAAAGTCTGGGCGGAGATCAGCTGGTCTCTCTGAACAGCCGCACCTGATCCTTCTCTTTCTACTGATGATATGTCTTAAAGGACATTAATGAAAAAGTGATTTTTAAAGGTGAGCGCTGCTTTTCTTCTTTTTAAGAAGAGAAGTTTACATTTCTTAGAACTGGCTCCTCACAAGTATACTGTATACTGGGGAATATAATGATGAGGTGTATGGTGGGTATGTGTGCTACTGGGCAGAGGTAACACTATGGATGTCCCTATGTGCTATACTTACATCTTCGTAATGGAACGGTGGTTCGGCTCTGCCGGACTCCACGTCGCTCCAGTTTATGGAGTGGAAGAATGGGCGCTCTCTAATGGACGATGTTATGGCATAACGAGTAGATGGAGTTTTGCAGAGAAGCTGGAAGATGAGAGAGACCATTAATCATTATATTGTGTATTATTATTGATACGTTATTACACAATGTCTATGGACTGTCAGCATCATGTCCTCTATCCTTCCTTATAATTTACCATCATCCTTCTTCACCTATTCCTACTTACCCCTTCTAGGATGTCAAGCTCATCGATGGAGATGCAGGGTGGAAAATATAGGACGTTGTCCAAAGACTCATGGTAGTCGTCCATATCGCCACTGTTATAGAATGGACACGTCCCCACAATCATCATGTACAGGATGACACCAAATGAAAAGGAATCTGCTAGATGATTGTAGCCTTCTCTATCCAATACCTGTAGGAACATAAGATAGGAGATGAGCTGAATATACCGGGGAGGGGATTTACACACAGAGCCTATGAGGACCGGTCTGTGATGAGATATGAGCAGGATACTCAGATTAGTACTCAATCCTACTATCGGCATCAATTATTAAGGGATGTTCCTTACCTCAGGCGCAATGTAACCCTTCGTGCCTATAACCTCGTCCAAGACGTCATCCTTGCCCACATTCACGGCTGAAGTGCCAAAGTCACAGATTTTTATGTGTCCAGTTCCATCAATGAGAACGTTATGAGGCTTCAGGTCACTGCAGGGAAAAGGAGCAGACACTAATGGTGAGGAAAATTCATCAAAAGAACTTTCTACAATAGATATGTAAGGTGACAACATAGATTTATGAAGATGAACTGATTACCGATGTATCACGCCGTGTTCATGGAGGAACTGGATTCCGCAAACCATTTCTGCTGCAAAGCGTCTGTGGAGAAGAAAGTAGAGGATGGATCAGTGGTTACACACACTTTAGGACCATAATGAATGGGCAGCAGATTATTATGATTCAGCCTAAGACATTTACCTTGTTGTCTCTGTATCAAACTTCATTGATTCTAACATTTGGCTAAACAGATCTCCTCCGGCCATTGCCTCCATGGCTATTATATATGCTTGTGGTGTTTCTACAAAGCCCCGCAGAGATGTTATGAAGCGGCAGCCAGCGCCAATACTTAGGGCCTTTAACTCTGTAGAGAATGTTTCCTCATCACAACAACTCTTTTCCATGATCTTAAGGGCTAGTAGTTCTTTGCTGACCGGATCTGATGCCAAGACGACCTGGAGAAAAATCACAGAAGATCAGACCAAACTCTCATCTATTCTAGGAATCTGTGTAATGGATCACTGGTGTATCCCAATTATCATTACATATGAAGATCCTGTAATGAATATTTATACCATTCTGTGTATCTGGTGGAGAATACTTTGGGAAGCACGGAGTAGTATAAATTCATTCTTACCTTTCCGTAGCTTCCTCTTCCAATATTAGTGAGTAAATCAAGTCTGTGAAGGTCAATAGGATTTTGAATTTTAACCAATTCTCTCACAGGTAAAACAGGGGAGCTGGCATCACCAAGGTCTTCTGCTTTCGCATCTGCTACGTCAGAGGTCATCATATCGTTTGCACCTGCTGAGATAATATAGGATTTGTTAATCTCTTTGAGAGCAAATAATGGAAATACACTTTCTATTTAAATGAGGGCTCAGGCGCTGAGCATGCATTTCAGCAGGCTAACACCAGCTGTATTACATAGCTGCCACCTGCCTATAACTGCCGCGACTGGATCACACTCCGATTGCTTCAGTATTACTATTTCATTGCTAACAATGCTACTTAAATTAAGTGAATGCCGATTTGTGCGCACCAGCACCCATTAGTCCCCTCAGGACACAACTGCAAGGGGTTTATTGGCTGTAATGACTATATGGGCCCTATCTTTTACTTCATCCAAATGTTAAGACCAGCCTGGCTTAATTTCATATGAGAACGTCACTAAAGCTATATACAGCGATATAGTCCCATTACAAGAGATCAGAAAATCTCAGGGACAAGTCTTCTAAAGAGACGAAAAAATGAAATAAATTAAAAAAAGTTTTTTAAAAAAAAAATTCAAAAATTTAATTTGAATTACTTAACCTTCCCAATTAATAATAATAATAAAAAAATGAAAAATAAGCATAACTAGGATCACTCCATTAGTATAAGTCCGATATACAAAAATATACAAATAATTCTCCCAAACAGTAAATACTGAAATGAGAAAAAAAAATGGAAATACCAAAATTGCATTTTTTTTTAAATCAGAAAGTTACAATGTCTCAGAATATGGCGACATAAACCAATTTTGTTTTGTTTCTTATTACACTTCTAATTTTCTTTCACCATTTTAGTGAAAACGTATGCATATTGGGCATTACCAGAATTGTATCTGACATAGAGAATTATTTTGTGAGGTCATTTTTATCACAGAATTAACACAATAAAAAAAGTCAGAATCCCTTTTTTCTATACAATTTTACCAAACTAATTTAAAAAAATCAAACAAACATTGAAAGACAAAATAAATGGTGTCGTTCAAAGCTGCAGCTCGGCCCACTGAAAAAAATATATATTACAATTTTAAACAGAACTCTATACATCAGCAGGAAATGTCGAATATTTGGTGTTTCGTTTAATGTCTAATTGCAAAATTGTCCCTGTTGCCCATAGCAGCGATTCACAGCACAGATTCCGGTTCTTAACATTCTATAGAACACTGAAATGTGACTAGTAGCTACGGGCAACAAGGACAGTTCTTCCACAAGTCAGCATTGATAATTGAGGTCTGCACATAATTTTAGGAGTATAATCCAGCTCGCCCCCAGTCTTATTCTACTGATCTGTTTCCATCTTACCTGTTTCATCTTCATCCATTGCTCTTTCTGGTGAAGAAACGCTGACGGTTTTGGGTGATGACTGCGATCTCCATAGTGCACCATTCCCATTAATAATGGGCGTAGCATAGGTCAGATGCCTCCTGCATTGGATAACCCAGTCTCTGCTGTTCCGAATTCTTTTCTTGGCTGCCGCTCTTTGCAGGTCCAGGATGTCTTTCCTTTCAGATCTGGATGAGACCTGTCTTGGAGTTTCTTGGAGAACCTCGTCCAGCTTTATATCTGCGCCGATGTTTCTCCGCTTATTTAGGACGGCTTCTTTATTCCTCATCCTTATTGCAGGGGCCAGATCTCCAATTTTTTTTAAGGAGATAAGTATTGCCCTCTGAAGCTCAGCGGAGGCTGCAGAGTGGGACTCCATGAGGTTCTCCATGATCCTTCTCTTTGTAAGGATCTCATGTCTTTTGGACTTTCTCATTTTCTCTAGATTTTGTCGCTTGGACGCCATTTCAGAGGCGTCAGTGTCCATGTTCGGTAAAGTAATGTCCTTTCGCCCTAAAGCGAATAATAATACCTGCTCTTCATTTAATCCTCTCCTCTCTCTCAGTACCCAATCTCGTTGGGCTTGTCTTCTCTCTTTATACATTTTGGAATCAATTTTTGCTTCGTTAGTCACGAAAAACAAAAGGAACTCCCTCACCGTTGGGGGTCTGTGAGGCAGTGATTTCATGTGGGCTGTAACACTGGAATGTAGAATGTGATGATGTCATCACCTCATTGTGACATAGATTATACTGTGATGTCACAGCATGAATCATATAGATGGACAGATACATAGATAGATATAATCTTTGTAGGCTATATATATATTAAAAATTAAATAATATAAATACAATAAAAATGTATAATTATAAGCAGAAAATTTCATGTACCGACGCTGTTTAGGAAATAAATATAAGTAGGAAAGGGGGAATTTAATACATTACATAATTAAGGTTCAAATGCGGCTATGAATCTCAGTTCTCAGATGTAGTTCAAATTTTAAGGTTAAGTGGAAACACCCGTTAAATTGTATACACACATTAAACAGTATCATGGTAACAAGTTTTGACTTTTCAGTCAGCTAAATGTCTTTTATGGCCCATTTACAGTTTGCCTAATAATTCCACACACCTTAATAAAGGTCATTGTATCCTTGGGGTATGTGCACACATTAAGAATTTGGTGCAGAAATTTCTGCATCTCTTGGCAGGAAAAACATTGCGTAAAATAGGCAGGTTTTTTTTTGCTGCTTTACTTGCGTTTTGGTGCATATTTTACCCCACTCACTAGTATGGATGAAATCTGCAGCAAAAACGATGAAAGAATTGACGTGTTTCAGGTTTAAATCTGCAAGGAAAAAATAAGTAACATGTGCATGAGACTTGTGGATTCTCATTCGCTTCCCTGGCATCAGGAAACCCTTCGGGTTTAGCAACAAATCCGCACACAGCGTAATACTCTGACACTTATTACTCTTTATATAGCGCTAACATATTCCACAGCACTTTACAGTTTGCACACATTACCATCACTGTCCCCAATGGGACTCACAATCTAAATTCCCTAACTGTATGTCTTTTGGATTGTGGGAGGAAACCCTCGCAATCTAAATTCCCTAACTGTATGTCTTTTGGAATGTGGGAGGAAACCCACGCAAACATGGGGAGAACATACAAACTCCTTGCAGATGTTGTCCTTGGTGGGATTCAAACCCAGGACTCTAGCGCTGCAAGGCTGCAGTGCTATCCACTGAACCACAGTGCTCAGTAGATCCATTTATTAGAAATAGGAATTTTGGAATGGGGAAATGGATTAATTTTGTCCTCTGTATTTTTCCATTTCTTACCAAAAACAGAACAAATTGTTTTATGATAATATTGTTTGTATCTGTTTTCTATACTGCAGTTAATCATTATATAGATTCTTTATAGAACTTCGTATTCCTATGATGTTGTGGTTTTGTCGGATGCATCTTCTCGGATTCTGCGATTGTTTCCAAAAATATTCGATCATCAATAGTAAAGAAGAGTTGGAACCTTCATTGGCCTCTGATTGTGATTGCTCCTTTTTTCTATATCGATTTAGGACCTGTGCTGAAGTTGGTGTAGATAAGTACAAACATGGAAGCCAACATACAGAACTATGCCACACATGAGCAAGTGACCAAAGTCCCTGAACTCCATGACATGTCCAACAATCTCCATCTTGACCCCTTTTGTTGGCATTTGATGGAAATCCAAAGAATATCTTCATCATTAAATATGCACTCAGTCTTTGATCATAATGCCAAAAGCAGTAAGCCAGCTGGAAAAAATACACACAAATGGACATCTGTTAGGGGAGAGGACTTTTTTTTCCATTGAACCTGGTCAGTGTTATGGCCATTATAAAGAGTAGACTAATGTCAACTAAACCCATCTATGTCTAATATATATATAGGGGGCCATGGGCAGATGATTATGTGGGGAGATAAGGATCCGACATGGTTGATTTTGGGATGTTGATCCTTTTGCTGTCTAAGCAATAAACCAGCACCAGGGAATGGCTCTTTCAAAGCGTACACAGGAACGCTCAACAGAGTGAGCAAGATAGCTGGTTGAACCTTTTCTTGGCCAACAGCTATCAAAAATGTGTGCAGAGCTTTAGTATAGAAGAGTGTGTGTTAGGCGTTGAGTTCCCACCCCTGCACAGGAAGAATCACAAGCCATGTCCGCTGCAGTCTCCAGTTCTTCTTCAGTCGCAGAGGTTCCTGCTCAGCAGAGACGTCGGTCCCAGCTTCTTGCTCAAGCTGATGCTATGCAATTGGTTGCTGCTGCCGCCCAAGGTTCAGCTATAGCATCCAGCATTAGTCAGCGGCGAGCAGATGCCCCTGGGACTAAGCCCTGTTTTTCTCCATCTGAGCATGCCCGTGAGACGACCGCTCATTGGTGGTCAGAGGTCACATGCTCAGATCCTCAAGAAGCTCGGATTGGGCCATTAGGAAGGTCCTGGAAGGCTGCGGTTATAAAAGGATCGCATAGCCGCATGGCCATGTGCTAGTATAGACAATATGGAGTGAGTTTTGTATGCACATATGAATGTCTCTGGTGAATGACTCATTATGAAACCCCTACCCTTGGTGCGTATGTGTTCTTCAGCCTTGCCAGTTAGTGCATAGGCTGATAGTGCAGGTAGGAGGCAGAGTCAGGGACTAGCATCAATGCCAATTAGTGGTTTTGCCTTTACGCCATTGTGCACTTGGTCTGCACTCCACGGTAGGCAGCATCTATTAGTGGTGTTCGCAGGTGCAACGCCACGCGCTTAGTGGGTCTAGAGGGACTCTAACCCTGTGTTTTTGGGACAGAGTCCTGTGACTGTACACTAGTGCTCACTTTGCCAAGCTCTGTGAGCTTTAACAGGCTACGGCATTTATATTCCACTGTAGTGCGGTTCTATGAAGCAACAGAATCCGCCTCTGTACACACCGGGTGATGTTAAACCACGTGTTTTCTTCTATTATACCGCCATATAGCGTCCGCCATTACTGGGCAGCAGATAACATCTCTGCACGGTGGACCACGGGCTGCTACTTTTTTTTCCTGTGTGTGTGTGATGGATTCTATGCACGCTCTTTCTGAGCAGGTAAAGCACCTGACTCAGATGTCTCAGAAACTTAATGGGGGACGAGTTCTGGCTCAGTCTCAGCAGCTGATAGCTGACACTGTGCAGGGGGCTTTATCATCTGGTGCTCACAGGACAGGGGCTCGAGCTGTTACATTAGTTTTCCGTGAGTCCCCGGTTAAATTGCCGAATTTAAAGTTTTCAAGGAGGGCTGAACTGTAAGATTTTTTTCTCATTAACACCACACTCTTCTGGGGATGAAAGTCAGAAGGTAGGGGTCATTATGTCTCTGTTAAGGGGAGCCCCCCATGCTTGGGATTTTTCCCTTCCTACCACTGCCCCTGAGAGAATGACTGTGGATGTAATTTTTGAGTCCCTGAGGCATATTTATGATGAGCCTGATCGGGTGCGTATGGCTGAGGCCATGGTGATGAGTGTATATCAGGGGAAGCATTCAGCCGAGTGGTTTTGCTGAGAGTTCAGATGCTGGGATGCTAAGGTCCTTTCGGATGATGCCACCCTCTGGGGCTTGTTCCGTACACGCCTGTCTGAATGTCTGAAAGATGCCTTGCACTTCACCCTCCTCCTGATTCACTGGAGGACGCTATGACGCAGGCCGTCCGAATGGATCGCAAGCTGCGGGCGAGAAATGTGATGCAGTTTGAGACCCCGTTATTCTCCAGTGGAATGGGAGCTGTTGTGAGTTCATTCTCGGGTTCACCAGTTGTGAGTTCCCCTTCTGGACTCCCTCTGGTAGTGACTTGAGGTGGTGCGGCTGGTTTGATCGGTGGAGATCTGCCACCTGAGAATGATGATGACGATTGGATCTCGGGATTCTCAGATTGGATTTAAGACAGCTGACGCCCTATTCAGTTGCTGGTGATTCCTTCTGACTTGTCAGTCATTGGTTTTCAGCTCTGTTCCAGTCATCTAAAGCTAAGTTTTTCTGCTAATGTTCACACTTGATTTTGTTGGTCTATTCAGTTTTTGTGTGGTCTGCCAACCCCGGCTGGGGGCTGAGCTGAATTTCCACTCTTATTTATCAGTATTTTGCCAATTGGCTTTTTGTCCCTTACTAGTTCGGTCTCTTTTTGCTCTGTCTCAGAATATTTCAGAGTGCTGATATAGTGGGTGAAGTCTAGTGACTTCAGGGTTAATTTTGCTATCATAAGTGTTGGACATTATTTTTGTAGGTTTTTTGCAGGTTGCAGATAGTGTCTTCCCTTTCCTTTCCTGTCTAGTTAGTTTGGGCCCCATCATTTGCTCAGCCTATTTTCCTGCCTGTGTTTGTGCCTTCTTCTTGTTCCACCATCAGTACATGTGCGAGGGCTATCTATTCCGTTGGGGTCTGCTCTGTGGCAGTTAGTTTTCCCTTTTCTTGCTTTAGGCTTATGTAGTCCTCCGGCCATGACGAGGCATCTAGGTACATCGTAGGCATGCTCCACGGCTACTGCTAGTTGTGTGGTAAGATCAGGGATCTGCAATCTGCATAGTTACCAACCACTCTGGTTTTCTGTGGCTTAGCTTGTTTTGCTTTTTTCTCCTCGGTGACCCATTCATAACAGAATCACCAGCCATACCGCAGATTCTAGGGTACTCAAAAGCAGGAAAGAATTGTAAAAAAAAAAAAGAATTGTCAGAATTTTTTTTTTATATGTATATTTTTTCCTCTTTTTCTCTGGGGCTGTAGGAGGATTTTTTTTTAAATGGACATTAAGCAATTGTCTCATCGTGTGGAGCAGCTCACTGCTGAAGTGCGGGGAATTTCCGCCTACCTCGCTAATTCACATGCTGCTGTACCAAGGATCCCTACTCCTGATGTGTTTTTTGGGGATCGGTCTAAATTTTTGAATTTTAAGAATAATTGTATATTATTTCTTGCCTTGAAGCCTAATTCATCGGGGAGCTCTGTGCAGCAGGTTAAAATTGTCATCTCTTTGCTGCGCGGCGATCCCCAGGATTGGGCGTTTTCTTTGACACCTGAAGATCCTATTCTGACTAATGTGGATGCATTTTTTCAATCCTTGGGGTTGTTGTATGATGAACCTAATGCTATTGATCAAGCTGAGAAAGCCCTATTGGCATTGAACTAGGGTCAGGATTCTGCAGCGTTATACTGTCAAAAATTCCGAAAGTGGGCGGTCCTTACTACCTGGAATAATGGTGCCTTGGCAGCTCTCTTTCGGAAGGGTTTGTCAGAAACCGTAAAAGATACTATGGTGGGATTTCCTGTTCCCTCTGGTCTTGTTCCGTAGAGGCCTGTCTGAATGTCTGAAAGATGCCTTGGCACTTCACCCTCCTCCTGATTCTCTGGAGGACGCTATGACGCAGGCCGTCCGAATGGATCGCAGGCTGCGGGCGAGAGATGTGATGCAGTTTGAGACCCCGTTATTCTCCAGTGGAAGGGGAGCCAGTCCTACATTGGAGTCCATGGAGATGGGAGCCATCAACCTCAAAGAGAAAGAAAGGAGACAGCGGCATTTCAGAAATCTGTGTTTTTACTGCGGTGATCCAGGACAATGGAAAAAGGACTTTCCCTCCTGCCCACCGACTAACAAGCGGCTGAGTCTGGGTGATCATCTTGGAGGGCACTTAGACTCTCAGGTACCCCTTTCTTCATTTTCTAAGATACTGTTAAAGGTGGAACTTGGTGTTAAAAACTGCTTTTCCCTTACTTCGGCTTTTGTGGACTGTGGGTCATCCTTGAACCTGATTGATTCTAACCTGGTGGTCAGCTGTAGATTAGGGACAGTTAGGTGGGAGACTCCTATAAAAATAATGACCATTGATTCTACACCTCTCACCAAGGACAGTCACCGTTTTGTTTCTGAAGAATTCACCCTCAGAGTTGGAACCCTTCATCAGGACTATGTCATGTTTTGTTTTGGATAACCTCCCTGCTGGCCTGGTGTTAGGGTTTCCCTGGTTGCAACGACATAACCCAATTATTGACGGTGGTTCCTGGGATATTGTTAAAAGGGGATCTAATTGTTCTGAAAGTTGTCTTGCTACTGTGTCTGTGTCGTCCGTTGGTCTGGAAGGTATTCTGGAGTACCTAAAGGACTATGCGGACGTTTTCTCCGAAAAAAAGGCTGAAGTTTTACCACCACATCACCCATTTGACTGCGCCATTGACCTGGTTCCAGGTGCTAAATTGCCCAAGGCTCGCTTGTATAACCTCTTTGGTCCTGAGAGGGCTGGTATGAAAGAATACATTTCTGAGAGTCTTCGTAAAGGACACATTCTAACTTCTGTTTCTCCTATGGTGGCGGGGTTCTTTTTCGTAAAGAAAAAAGACAGTGGTTTGCGCCCATGCCTCGATTTTTAAGAGTTAAATAAGATAACTGAGAAATACCCCCTCCCACTTAATACTGATTTGTACAACCAGTTGTCTGGGGCTAAGTGGTTTTTGAAATTGGATCTGCGGGGGCCTTATAACTTTATCTGCGTCTGGGAGGGGGATGAGTGGAAAGCTGCTATTCTCACCACTGAAGGGTTGTTTGAGAACTTAATAGAAGAGCAATTAGTTCCAGCTGCGTGTAAAATTCTTCTTTATTTTATCACTTTAAAATATGACATCTTCAAAGTATATGCCACAGCCACGGACACGGCAACGTGTTTCGATCTATAAGATCTTTGTCATGGCTTTGACAAAGATCTTATAGATCGAAACGCGTTGCCGTGTCCGTGGCTGTGGCATATACTATGAAGATGTCATATTTTAAAGTGATAAAATAAAGAAGAATTTTACACGCAGCTGGAACTAATTGCTCTTCTATTTGGTTTCACATCAGTCCAGACGGAGTTCCGAGATCTGCGGTGGATATCTGGTGAGCTGGCTTATGTTGCTTTTGTGTGTTGTTTGAGAACTTACCTTTCGGTCTGACCAATGCACCAGCAGTCTTCCAACATTTCATCACTCACGTGTTCTCTGACTTTATTGGGTGTTTTATGGTTGTGTATTTGGATGACATACTTACCTACTCGCCTGATAAACAGGCTCACATTGGTAATCTTCGGGAAGTTCTCCCAAGGCTCTGGGAGAACTGTCTCTTTGCTAAGCTAGAGAAATGTCCATTCTTTGTTCAGGAACTGACTTTTCTGGGGTTCATTGTGTCTGCTGAGGGGTATTGCATGGATGCTAATAAGGTGCAGGCCATTGTCGATTTGTTTCAACCTCATGATTTGAAGGCTCTGCAGCATTTCTTAGGATTCACAAATTATTATCGCAAGTTTATGAGGGGGTTCTCGCAGGTAGTTAAACCTCTCACAGATCTATCTCAAAAGGGGGCTGATATCAAGAATTGGTCAGCCACAGCGGTGGCGGCATTTCAGTTTTTAAAAAAATGTTTCATGTCTGCTCCGGTTCTTATTCAACCGGACCCGTCTGAACCAATTATTGTTGAGGTGGACGCCTCAGAGGTGGGGGTGGGGGCGGTGTTGTCCTTGGGACCTGCCACTTTGACTAATTTGAGACCCTGTGCCTTTTTAACTAAGACGTTCTCTCCTGCGGACAGAAACTATGATGTTGGGAATCGAGAACTTCTGGCCGTGAAGTTGGACTTTGAAGAATGGAGGCATTTATTGGAGGGGGCAGTCTATCCTATTACCGTGGTTACCGACCACAATAACCTAGTTTGAGTCTGCTAAAAGGTTGACTCCTAGACAGGCGAAATGGTTGCTTTTTTTTCCCGATTCCAGTTCTCCATCACTTTTCGGCCAGGATCCAAAAATGTCAGGGCTGATGCCTTGTCACGCAATCTGGATCCGGTGTCTCCCCCTGAACCTCCATCCTCCATTCTTCAGCCTGGGGTGATGGTGGCGGGTGTGTCTACTGTGTTGGAGCGGGAGATCAAGGAAGCTCAGTCTCTTGCCCCTCTGGCTAAGTCGGTGGATAAACTTTTTGTACTAGTTCAATTTCGTCTCAGGGTCCTTTGGGAGTTCCACGACTCAGTTCTAGGTGGACATCCAGGGATCTAGGCTACCCAGAGGGCCATCACTAGGATATTCTGGTGGTCTTATTTAGCCTCTGATGTCAGGGAATTTGTGTCTGCTTGTGGGGTATGTGACCGCGTGAAAAACCCCCCATAACCAGCCGGCCATGGAATTGGTGCCACTGCCAATTCCTAATAGACCCTGGACCCATTTGGCCATGGATTTTATCACCAATCTTCCTATTTCCAAGGGTTATATTGTAATTTGGGTAGTGGTGGACAGGTTTAGTAAGCAGGCACATTTTGTACCCTTGGCGGCTTTACCTAATGCGGAAACGTTGTCCAGATTGTTCGTTGAGCATGTGGTGCGGTTGCATGGGGTACTCCTGAATGTGGTGTCTGATAGGGGGTACAATTTGTTTCCAGATTTTGGAGGGCGTTTTGTAAGAGGTTTGGTATTGGTCTGTCTTTTTCATCCGCTTATCATCCGGAGACTAATGGTCATACTGCGCAGACCAATCAGTCTCTGAAGCAAATTCTGCATTGCCTGATCTCAGCCTGACAGAATGATTGGAGTACTGCGTTACCTTTGGCCGAGTTCACGGTTAACAACCGCATTAACCAGTCTATGGGCATATCCCCCTTTTTCTGCAACTATGGGTTTCATCCACATTTTGGAGAGTTCTCCCGTTTCGACTTTGGTGTCCTGGGGCGGATGAGAAAATCCATTGGTTGGGGAAGTTTTGGCGGGAGGTCCAAAGGAACATTACGAAGGCTCAGACTAAATATAAGGTTTTTGCAGACAAAAAACGTTCCGTGGGACCTGTGTTCCAGGTTGGGGATAAGGTATGGTTGTCTACTAAGAACATAAGGCTCAAGGTCCCCTCTGCGAAACTTGGACCTAAATTTATTGGTCCTTATGAAATTACAGAAGCAGTTAACTTGGTGGCTTTTCGGTTGTGTCTCCCGCTTTCTATAAGGATCCCCAACGTTTTCCATAGGTCCCTTTTGAAACCTGTGGGGGCCTGTGGGGAGGGATCACTGTCTTCCCCGCCACCAGTTTTGGTAGATAGGCAGTCTGAGTACGAGGTGGAACGAATTGTTGACTCTAGGTTGGTCCGTCGTTCTCTTCAGTATCTTGTACATTGGAAAGGCTACAGTCCGGAGGACCGGTCATGGAATCCTGCCCGATCGATTCATGTGGATCAAATGGTCCTTGCCTTTCATGCCAGGTATCCTGAGAAACTTGGGGTCCAGTGGCCCCCCCGTTGAGATGGGGTACTGTCATGATCCAGAACGGGGTTTTGCCTTTGTCCCGTCCTGGTCAGAATGGGGTTAATTGTTTCTGCCTCTCTCTGGCAGAGGGCAGCTATTTAATTGCCAATTGACCTAGATCCGGTGTCAGTTCTACTCCTTCCTTTGGCTGAGTTAGTTGACCCCTTGTGTGCCTGTGCCTTGTGCCTGACATTTTGTTGCTTGTTTGGTTTTACCCCAGTCCATCTCTTCATTGTGAGTTTGTCTACTGTCTTGGTACTGTGTATTTGCCCGTTCTGGTATACTGATCTCTTGCTATGTCCTGACTATCCGCTCTGTCTAATCATTTGGTACTGTCGTGCTATCTCGTGCTTTGACCCCTGCCTGATATGGTTTATGTCCCTGTCTATGCCCCTTGGTAACTTTGTCCCCTAGTTACCCTTCTAGGAGTTTTCCTTCAGCTCCTAGCTCTCCTTAGCTTAGGCCACGCCCCTAGCAGTCAGGTGCTTCAGGTCCTATCTGGCCTGAAGCAATCTCTGTTATGATGAGTCACCGAAGGAGGAAAAAACAAAATACCAGCTAAGTCCAGAAAAACCAGAGAGGTTGGCAGCTATCGGATTGCAGACCCCTGAACCTATCCACAACAACTAGCAGTAGCCGTGGGGGGTTCCTACGGTGCCCTAGACCCCTCGATCACAGCCGGAGAGCTACATAGCCTAAAGACAGAAAGGGGAAAAACTAAACTGCCCCAGAGCAGACCCCAAAGCAATAGGCAGCCCCCAACATATAATGACGGTGAAGCAAGATGAAAACACTAACACAGATAGAAAGATAGGTTGAGCAAATGATGGGGCCCAAGCTAACTACATAGGACAGGATAGGAAAGCTGCTGTCTGCCATCCGCAAAAACCCTATCAAAATGAGCCAACCGACTGATAGGAAAAACAGGCCCTGAAGTCGCTAGGCTTCAAAAGACTATATCAGCACTCAGGTATATTCTGAAGACAGAGCAAAATATCAACAGATCAGAGACAAAAATGGAGTTCAGGTCACCCCCGGCCGGGGATGGCAGAACTCCCAAAAAACAAGGCAAAACAAAAACAAAACCGAAGAGTACAAAGAAGAGCAGAAAAACTTAGCTTTGAGATGCAGGAATCAGACTGGTCTCCAAGAATCCAGCAGGAAAATCACCAGCCAGAAAGAAGGGCGTCGGCAGCCTTATATCCAGTCCTCAATTCCAGCCACCCAGTCATCATCTAGCTGCCCAGGTGTTTGGTAATCAGCCTCACTACCTTCCTTCACCAGAGTAGGGAGTTCATCAGACCTCAATGGTGAAGGGAAAAATGAACTCACAACAGTACCTCCCCCTTGAGGAGGGGTCACCGAACCCTCATCCATGCCACCAGGGCGATCCGGGTGAGCCCGATGAAAGGCACGCACCAATCTTTCGGCATGAATATCAGAGGCAGAGACCCAGGAATTATCCTCCTGACCATAACCCTTCCACTTAACCAAATACTGGAGTCTCTGTCTAGCCAGACGGGAATCCAGTATCTTCTCTACCTCATATTCCATGTTACCTTCAACCAATATAGGGTCAGGAGGTGCCACCGCAGGAACTACTGGTTCAACAAACCTCTTCAACAAGGACTTATGAAACACATTATGAATTTTAAATGTGACAGGAAGAGCCAACCGAAAAGAGACAGAATTAATAATCTCCAAATTCTTGTAAGGTCCAATAAATCTATGCTTAAACTTAGGAGAAGCCACCTTCATAGCGATATTTTTTGATGACAACCAAACCATATCACCCACCTTAAACTGGGGACCAACCGTCCTACGTCGGTTGGAAAAACCGCTGGGCCTTTTCCTGGGAGAGAGACAACTTATCCACTACTTGGTCCCAGATCTGGTGCATTCTCTCCACCACAGTGTCAACACCAGGGCAGGCAGAAGGCTCCACCTGCCCTGAAGAAAATCGAAGGTGAAAACCAAAGTTACAAAAAAAAGGTGACATCAAAGTGGCAGAACTAGCTCTATTATTTAAAGCAAATTCGGCCAAGGGCAAAAATGAAACCCAGTCATCCTGATCGGCAGAAATAAAACATCTCAAATATGACTCCAAAGTCTGGTTTGTTCTCTACGTCTGCCCATTGGTCTGAGGGTGAAACGCAGAGGAGAAGGACAACTGAATTCCCAGCTTGGAACAGAAAGTCCTCCAAAATCTAGACACAAACTGAACTCCTCTGTCAGATACAATGTTCTCAGGAATCCCGTGCAAGCGAACCACCTGTTGCAAAAACAAGGGCACCAACTCAGAGGAAGATGGCAACTTAGGGAGTGGTACAAGATGGACCATCTTAGAGAATCTATCACAAATCACCCAAATAACAGTCATTCTCTGAGAGACAGGCATATCAGAGATCTATTGAAATATGGGTCCATGGCCTCCTGGGCACCGGCAAAGGCATCAACAAGCCACTAGAGCGAGAACAAGGTTTAGACCGGGAGCAAGTCCCATAGGAGTGCACAAAATTCCTGACATCACGAGACAAGGCGGGCCACCAAAAAGACCGACTCACCAGATCTCTAGTACCAAAAATACCTGGATGACCAGCCAATGCAGAGCAATGAACTTCAGACATCACTCTCTTCCTCCACTGGTCAGGAACATACAACTTTCCACAGAGAAACGCTCAGGTTTGTCCTCCTGAAACTCTTCCAGAGCACGTCTCAAATCGGGCGAGATGGCAGAAAGAACTACCCCCTCGCCTAAGATGGTAGCAGGCTTAGTCACAACAGGAGAATCAGCAAGGAAACTCCTAGAGAGTTCGTCTGCCTTGACATTCTTAGTGCCCGGAAGAAAAAAGACCACAAAATCAAAACGTATGAAAAACAAGGCCCACCAAGCCTGTCTAGGATTCAAGCGCTTGGCCGACTCCAGGTAAATCAAATTCTTGTGGTCAGTAAGGACCACGACTTGGTGTTTGGCTCCCTCCAACCAATGTCTCCACTCCTCAAATGCCCATGTCATGGCCAACAGTTCCCGATTCCCCACATCATAGTTACGTTCAGATGGGGAGAACTTTCGGGAAAAGAAAGCACAAGGATTCATTTTAGATGTCACAGGATCTTTTTGGGACAACACCGCTCCTGCACCAATCTCAGAAGCGTCCACCTCCACCTGAAACGGGAGTGAGACATCAGGTTCCCGCAAAACCGGAGCAGAAGTGAATCTTCGCTTCAGCTCCTGAAAGGAAGAAACAGCCTCAGGAGACCAATTCAGCACATCAGCACCCTTCCTAGTCAAATCCGTCAATGGCTTGGCAATACCAGAAAAATTAGCTATAAATTTCCAATAAAAATTAGCAAAACCCAAAAACTTCTGGAGGGCCTTCAAAGAAGTGGGCTGAACCCAATCATAAATGGCCTGTACCTTGGCCGGGTCCATTTCAATAGTTGACGGAGACAAAATAAATCCCAAAAATGAAATCCTCTGTACCCCAAAAAGGCATTTCGATCCCTTGACATACAGGGAATTCTCCCTCAAAATCCGGAACACAGTCCGAACATGTTCCACATGAGAGTCCCAATTCTTGGAGAAGATCAAAATATCATCCAGATAGATAATCAAAAATTTATCCACAAAGTCTTGGAATATATCGTTCATGAAACACTGGAAGACAGAAGGGGCATTAGTGAGCCCAAAAGGCATCACCAGGTACTCAAAATGTCCCTCCGGAGTATTAAACGCCGTCTTCCATTCATCCCCATGCTTAATGCGAATAAGATTATACGCCCCCCTGAGGTCAAGCTTGGTAAACCAGCAAGCACCTTTAACTCTGGAGAATAGATCAGAAATCAGGGGTAACGGATACTGATATTTAACAGTAATTTTGTTGAGGGCACGATAGTCAATACAAGGCCTTAATGAACCATCCTTTTTAGCCACGAAAAAAACCCCAGCACCTAAGGGTGAAGAGGATGGTCTAATATGACCCTTCTCCAATGCCTCCTTAATATAGGATCGCATAGCCTCGTGCTCGGGTACAGATAAATTGAAAAGCCGACCCTTGGGGAATTTACACCCTGGGTTCAGCTCAATTGCACAGTCATAACTCCTATGAGGAGGCAAAGACGCAGACTGATTCTCCCTAAATACATCATAAGTCAGCCAAATAGTCAGGAACATCATGCGACTTGGGAGAGGTGGAGAAAACAGGAGCATCACTAAGGGCACACCGACAACCCCAACTCACCACAGACAAAGATTTCCAATCCAGAACTGGATTATGGATTTGCAACCATGGAATCCCCAGAACAATGGTATCATGTAAATTATGCAACACCAAAAATCTGCAATTTTCTTGATGGTCTGGGGCGACCCGCATTACCACCTGGGTCCAAAACTGAGGTTTATTCTTCGCCAAAGGGGTAGCATCAATACCCCTCAAAGGGATAGGCGTCCGCAGAGGTGTCATAGGAAATCCACAGCATTTAGCAAAATCCAAGTCCATCAGGTTCAAAGCTGCTCCTGAATCCACAAAAGCCTTGGCGGAAAATGTTGACAGGGAGCAGATCAGAGTAATTGCCAGAAGAAACTTAGGTTGAACACCACCCACAGAAAACGTGTGTGCACAACGTTTCTCTCGTTTAGGGCAGACAGAAATAATATGCAAGGCATCGCCACAAAAAAAACACAGCTTATTACGCCTTCTGAACTCCTGACGTTGCGCCCTAGACAAAACTCTATCACATTGCATAGGTTCAGACATTTGTTCAACAGGTGGTAACATCTCTCGTGTAGTTTTGCGTTCACGTAAACGCCGATCCACCTGAATGGCTAATGACATAGAATCGTCCAGACCAGAGGGAACAGGAAATCCCACCATAGTATCTTTTACAGTTTCTGACAAACCCTTCCGAAAGAGGGCTGCCAAGGCACCATCATTCCAGGTAGTAAGGACCTCCCACTTTCGGAATTTTTGACAGTACAACTCTGCCGAATCCCAACCCTGGCTTAATGCCAACAGGGTCTTTTCAGCCTGATCAATAGCATTAGGTTCATCATACAACAACCCCAAGGCTTGAAAAAATGCGTTCACATTATTCAGAATAGGATCATCAGGTTTCAAAGAAAACGCCCAATCCTGGGGATCGCCGTGCAGCAAAGAGATGACAATTTTAACCTGCTGCGCGGAGTTCCCCGACGAGTTAGAATTTAGACCGATCCCCCAAAAATACATCAGGAGTAGGAATCTTTGGTTCAGCAGCATGTGAATGAGCAAGATGGGCGGATATTCCCCGCACTTCAGCAGCGAGCTGCTCCACACGATCAGACAATTGCTTCATCTCCATTGAGAGAAAAATTCCCCCTACGGCCTCAGAGATATAGAGGAAAAAATATGCACACAAAAAAAAAAAAAATTCTGACACTTTTCTTTTTCTTTTTACAATTTTCTCCTGCTAATGAGTACCCTAGGATCTGTGGTATGGCTGGTGATTCTGTTATGATGAGTCACCGAAGGAGGAAAAGACAAAATACCAGCTAAGTCCAGAAAAACCAGAGAGGTTGGCAGCTATCGGATTGCAGACCCCTGAACCTATCCACAACAACTAGCAGTAGCCGTGGGGGGTTCCTACGGTGCCCTAGACCCCTCGATCACAGCCGGAGAGCTACATAGCCTAAAGACAGAAAGGGGAAAAACTAAACCGCCCCAGAGTAGACCCCAAAGCAATAGGCAGCCCCCAACATATAATGACGGTGAAGCAAGATGAAAACACTAACACAGATAGAAAGATAGGTTGAGCAAATGATGGGGCCCAAGCTAACTACATAGGACAGGATAGGAAAGCTGCTGTCTGCCATCCGCAAAAACCCTATCAAAATGAGCCAACTGACTGATAGGAAAAACAGGCCCTGAAGTCGCTAGGCTTCAAAAGACTATATCAGCACTCATGTATATTCTGAAGACAGAGCAAAATATCAACAGATCAGAGACAAAAATGGAGTTCAGGTCACCCCCGGCCGGGGATGGCAGAACTCCCAAAAAACAAGGCAAAACAAAAACAAAACTGAAGAGTACAAAGAAGAGCAGAAAAACTTAGCTTTGAGATGCAGGAATCAGACTGGTCTCCAAGAATCCAGCAGGAAAATCACCAGCCAGGAAGAAGGGCGTCGGCAGCCTTATATCCAGTCCTCAATTCCAGCCACCCAGTCATAATCTAGCTGCCCAGGTGTTTGGTAATCAGCCTCACTACCTTCCTTCACCAGAGTAGGGAGTTCATCAGACCTCAATGGTGAAGGGAAAAATGAACTCACAACAAATCTCTCTCTGCTCCTGCTTCCTCTGGAAGACCTGTGGCTGGCTCCGCCCCTTGGTCACATGCTTCAGATCCTGTTTGTCTGAACACGCATTTTTACCGCTGCTGCCCCACTTCACAGGTATCTTTGAGCACTGTTTGTCTTACTCAGGACACGCACACTGGCTCAGTGAGCAAGTGCAGTGCAGTGTTCCTGACACATATTGCTCCACGGTTCCTGAGCACTCTGAAAAAGTTTTTTTTGGGACCTCGAGTCTCCCATGATACGGCGCTCCAACTGCTGGCACAGACAAAGGGCTCATCCATGGTCAGCTATTTTGCCGTCCACTTCCGGACTTTAGCATCTGAGTTGGAGTGGCCGGACAAAGTCCTTATTCCTGTATTTTGGAGGGGACTGGCTGACCATGTGAAGGACGCTTTGGCCACTAGGGAGATTCCTGACATATTGGAGGAGCTAATAGCGGTGTCAACTCGCATTGACCTTCGTTTTAATGAGCGAAGGTTGGAGCGAACCCAGTATAGGCACAGGTTTCGGCTGGCTCCCACCTTCGCCAAACCTCTGGAATCTCCTGACCAGGCATCCGAGCCACATGAGGCCATGGAGGTGTCACGAGCAGGATCTAAGTCCCGGAATGCCCGTGCACTCAAGGTCTGTCATGTCTGCCGGCAGTCAGCACATCTTGCCTCCAGATGTCCTCAGCGGTTGGGAGAACGTCCCGTTTAATGACGTAGGAGGTGGTTCACTAGACACAGCAGCGTTTTCCTCCAAACTGTCCTTCAAGGGGACAATTACCAGTGGTCCATCCACTCATACGGTAGAGCTTTACATGGATTCCAGGGCGGAGGGCAACTTTATGTCTTCTGCCTTCGCCCAACGTCACGTAATTCCTCTGGTGATGCTCACCAAACCATTGACCATACGAGTGGTAAATGGGTTGACACTTCCCTCACAGATAATGCATAAAACCATCCCATTTACTCTATCCATGTCTCTTGCCTTGTGCAGAGCCTTCCCGGGGTTGAGTCTATCCACTATCTCTCCCAGAGATGGAGGCAATGACACAGTACATCCAGGAGAATCTTGCAAGAGGATTCATTAGGAAGTCAGTGTCTCCTGCAGGGGCGCGGTTCTTGTTCGTGCAGAAGAAGAATGGAGAACTACGTCCATATGCAAAAACAAAAGAGAACATTCAGCTCACCCCTGAGATGTAATTCCAAGCACAAGAAGGAGCACGGCTTCCTCACTGCTGCACAGCGTCAAAGGCAATAGGAAAAATAGAAGTGGATCCAGCTCACTCACAGAGCTTATTTAAAAATTTGAAAATTTTTAATGGATGATCTTTAAAAATTTCAAAATGACCACCCAGACATCTCAGATGGCACAGCAATGACAGGGGGTGGTGTGTAATGAAACCATACGTGTTTCGAGCAACACGGCTTTTGAACACTGGTTATTTTTAAATAAGCCCTGTGAGTGAGCTGGATCCACTTCTATTTTTCCGTACTATGTCCATGCATAGATTACAGGGGTCTTAACGCCATCACCGTTAACAAAAGGTACCTGCTGCCCCTAATATCTGAGCTCTTTGATAGGTTACGGAGAGCAAGGGTTTTTACTAAACTTGATCTGCGGGGTGCTTACAACCTGATTCGCATCCGTGAGGGGTACGAATGGAAGATGGCATTTAATACCAGGGATGGCCTCTACGAGTGTCTGGTGACGCCCTTCGGGCTCTCTAATGCTTCTGCCATTTTCCAGGACTTTGTTAACAATATTTTCTGGGACATGCTCACCACCTCGGTCGTAGTCTATCTGGATGATATTCTCATCTACTTGGCTGTGATGGACTGGCAGGAACCCCATTCTCTCAAAGCGGTGCAGCGCTTTGAATTTGGTGTACCTACAAACCGTCGAGCGGCTAAATTCTCGCCAGGCTAGTGTGACGCTCAGGAGCAAACTACGTCCGAGAGTGGGCCCTCTGGGTCGCGGATCCGGAGCCCCTGGGCCGAGCGCGCCAGGTGATGACCAACCCCTATACAGGGATCGTACCAAGAGGGACGGCTCAGGGAGAAGCCAGGCTCAAGGCAGGACAAGGAACTATGGACAAAGACAAGGGTACTTAGGTGGAAGTAACAGAGGAAGGGGTAACCTAGCAGAAACGCCCGTGGGGCGATGGGGCGAGGCACAGCCGGGAGACAGACAGGCGAGGAAACCTAAGGGGGAGTTAAAGAGAATCCGGACAGGAGTAGACAGGGAGAGCAGAAGGGCAGGAAACCGACCGGGGAAGGAATACCAGCAGGCAGGGACAGACAGGGAGGGCAGAACGGACCAGGGGAAACGAGGCTAGGAGGAGGAACGGACACAACACAGAATAGATGATGCGACGAGCACCAAGAAGTAGCACACGAAAGTAGGAGTGCGGCCAGAACGGTGCAGGAGATCCACGCAATCACCAGGCACCCTCCTCCTAGGGAGGATGCCTGAAGTACCTAGCGCCCGGAAGAGCTCCTCAAGCCCGGCCCCTCAGCACCGCCCACAGCCAGACGCCGAGGATGGACGGGCGCGCACCCGCAACCTAAGGCCGGTGCGAGCAGCAGGAGGTAAGGCAGGACAGGCGCGCGCACGGAAGGTGGCGCGCAGGTGAGGAGAGACTGCGGCAGCTGCCGCCGCTGATGGGGCATCGGCGGGCACGACCACCGATGTCACAGCTAGATGGTCCCTATTCTCCCGGTTCCATTTCACCCTCCATTTTCTCTCCGGGGAGAAGAACATTCATTCCGACGCTCTCTCCCGCTCCGTAGTGTCATCAGAGGAAGAAGAGCCTTGGTTAATTGTCACTTCTGAGAGCCTGAGGACCGGTGGACCAAGTTTTGCTTGAGTCTGTGCCCCCCGGCAAGATATTTGTGCCACCTAATTTGCAACCGGAGGTTCTCTCTTGGGCTCACTCGTCCTGGGTGGGTGGACATTTTGGGACCAAGAGGACATCTGAGCTTCTGGCGAGGACGTACTGGTGGCCGCATATGGCCCGTGATGTCGATGACTATATCCGGGCATGTGTCTCCTGTGCCAAGAATAGGTCTTCTCGACAACGGCCTGCTGGGCTACTTTACCCCTGCCGATGGCAGACAGGCCCTGGGAAATGGTCTGGAGGGACTTTGTGGTGTGTTTACCCAAGTCTCGTAGCTGCACAGTCATCTGGCTAGTCACCGATCATTTTTCTAAAATGGTGCACCAGGTGCCCCTCCTGTGGGTACCTTCTGCACAGGCCTTGGTGGCGTTGTTCATTAAGCACGTATTTCCCCTACACAGTATGCGTGACAAAATTGTCAGTGACCGGGGTCCTCAGTTCGCATCTCGGATCTGGAGAGAGCTTTGTCGCCTACTCAGCATTGAGCTGAATCTCTCTTTAGCCTATCATCCTGAGACGAATGGGTTGGTAGAGAGGGCTAACCAGACCCTGGTCACATACATGCGTCATTTTGTTTGGGCCAGGCAGGATGACTGGGCCTCCTTGCTACCATGGGTGGAATTTGCGCTGAACAATGCCATAGCTGACTCTACTGGACAGACCCCATTCTTCCTTAACTACGGCCAGCATCCACGTTTCCCTGTGCCGATGCCAGTGTCTTCCACCGACTCTAGGGTGGCAGACTGGGCAGTGGAGGCATATGACAGCACACAGGATGTCATCCGGGCCTCCAAGGAGAGAATGAGGGTCTCCGCTGAGGCACACCGGTGCCCCGCTCCGGCCTTTGCTCCTGGCGACATAGTGTGGCTCTCCACCCGTAACATCAGGCTGCGAGTTGAGTCCACTAAATTTGCACCTCGCTATATAGGTCCCTTCAAGGTCCTGGAAAAGGTCAATTCCATGGTTTATTGTCTGGCCCTTCACTCATGCCTAGGTATCACCGACACCTTTTGTGTGTCCCTCCTAAAACCCGTTCACATGTTCTGGTTTTCCGAGTCCTCTGCCGGGACATCGGGTTCGTCCACGAATGATTATGAGGTGAATGCTATTGTGGGATGTGAAGTGGTATGTTGCAAAAATTAATATCTGGTGGATTGGAAGGGTCATGGCCCAGAGGACAGGACCTGGGAACCTATTGAGCACATTCGTGCTCCTCACCTCACTGCAGCTTTTGAGTGTAGCGTGGCTCAAGGAGGTGGGGGCCCTAGGAAGGGGGTAATATTAGGCGTTGAGTTTCCGTCACTGCACGGGGGGAATCTCAAGCCATGTTCTCTGCTGTCTCCCATTCTTCTTCAGCCGCAGAGGTTCCTGCTCAGCAGAGACGTCGGTCCCAGCGTCTTGTTCAGGCTGATGCTATGTGTTTGGTTGCTGCTAATGCCCCAGGTTCAGCTATATCATCCAGCATAAGTCAGCGGCGATCAGACACCTCTGGGACTAAGTCCTGCTTTTCTCCATCTGAGCATGCCTGTGAGATGACCGTTCATTGGTGGTCAGAGGTCACATGCCCAGGTCTTCAAGCAGCTTTGATTGGGCCATCAGCAAGGTCCTGGAAGGCTGCAATTATAAAAGGATCGCATGGCCGCACGGCCAAATATGGTCCATGTTATAGGTGGATTTGTATTACCTCACCTACACAACATAGCTCCCAAGCATCCCGATTCCCGCGGGACAGTCCTGTTTTTGACACCCCCCCTCCCGCATCCTGCCCGGGACAGTATTTTTCCCGCATTGCACTAAGCCGCCACGCCGCCCGCATCCACCGATGCCATTCTCGTTGTCCCAGATAGACACACCGTAGCCTACAATGATATGGAGCAAAACGGCGCGTGTACGAGGTATGCTGAGCGAAGCCGCATGTGTGTGCGGAGTGGAGCCATATGTATAGTGGATGTACGGAGCGGAGCCAAGTGTGTACGAGGCATACAAAGTGGGTGTTTCCCACGGACACAGGAGTACACGGCGGAGCCCCAAGGAGCACTTTAAAACTCGCACATGACGTTCCACCGGAAGTGATGTGCTGGAAGCTGACCGGAAAAGAGGTAATTTCATGAGGAGATTGTGACAGAACCAGGAATGCTTCAGATCCATCACCGTGTCCTCTGACAGCGCGGACAGCAGGATTGCCTTGGAATCAGGGATGCCGGCCATGTGAGCGGATCATGATATGTCCTGCATCGGGAGGCTCAGGTGGGCACTTCAATGGGAGTCGGGCTGCTATAGTATCTTTATAAAATCTTTCTTTCTTTCCTTCTTTCTCTCTCTCTGTTTCTTTATTTCTCTGTTCTTATTTTCTCTCTGTTTCTTGCTCATTCTCTCTTCTGTCTCTCCCTCTCTTTTTCTTTCTCCCTCTATGTTCTTTCTTTCTCACTCTCCTTTCTTTCTTTCTCTATTTTCTTTCCTTCTTTTCCTTAGTACCAGTCAGTGTGCCCACAGTACCAGCCACTATGCCCCTAATAGCAGTCAGTGTGATCAGCAGTGCTAAATGGGTGCGACTGGGCGTGGACATGTGTGTGACTAGTTGTGAAAATAGGTGTGGTCGGGGGCGTGGTCTAAAATTTGCTTCTGTGGTCAATTGTACATGAAATTCTTTTCCCTCTTTTCATTACATGAAGGGGGTGTTTTTCTATTTTTTCCGCGACTTCAGTTTAGCCCCTTCCCTTTGATATATAGGTACATATGCTGTTCCTCCCACTCTATATTGGGGTTATCTTTGTCTGCCCTGAATATTGTGATCAGGGAACGCATGGGTACTTTTTACCATAATTATAACTAATCCCTGCTTGCTCTAAATTACATGCCTGCTTGTCACACCATGGTTGCATTATTATCCACTGGTTTTTATTATATATGTTTCACCTGGTATTTATTGTAGACACTTGTATTTGCACTATTTGTACTGAATAAAGCTATTGGCACTTTTTGCATTATTTGGGTATTATTCTATTCTACATTACCTCTTTCTTTACGATTTTTCCGTATAAAAATTATGGAGATGTAAACTCTCTGCAGTTGTTTCTATGTTATTTAAATATTTTTTGGTCAGCAAAATGGTTTCCAAAAATGTTGTAAGACACTCCAAAAAATACGACAGTACCACACAAAAGGCCAGAATTTTCTGCGCACTCAGGTGTGAGGCCTGGGACAGACAAAGCCGTTTTAAATTGCTGGATTTTCACGCTGTTGTATTAAAATGATCTGGCTGTAGTCTGCAGTGTGAACAAGCAAATAAATGTAGAAAAACGGGGCTCTGGATTACTGTCCACTTAGGAAGTAACACTGATTGACAATCAATTTCACATGCTGTTGTGCAAATGGAATAGACAACAGATGGAAATTAATGGCATTTATCTAGACACCCTCAATAAAGGAGTGGTTCTGCAGATGAGGACCACAGACCACATTTCAGTACCAATGCTTTCTGGCTGATGTTTTGGTCACTTTTCAATGTTGGTTGTGCTTTCACATTCGTGGTAACATGAGACGGACTCTACAACCCACACAAGTGGCTAAGGTAGTGCAGCTCATCCACGATGGCACAATAATGTGAGCTGTGCCAAGAAGGTTTGCTGTGTCTGTCAGCGTAGTGTCCAGAGGCTGGAGTCGCTACCAGGAGACAGGCCAGTACTCCAGGAGACGTGAAGGGGGCCGTAGGAGGGTAACAACCCAGCAGCTGGACCGCTACCTCCGCCTTTGTGCAAGAAGGAGCAGGAGGAGCACTGCCAGAGCCCTGCAAAATGACCTCCAGCAGGCCACAAATGTGCATGTGTCTGCACAAACGGTTAGAAACCATCTCCATGAGGATGGTCTGAGTGCCCGACGTCCACAGATGGGGGTTGTGCTCACAGCCCAACACTGCGCAGGCCGCTTGGCATTTGCCACAGAACACCAGGATTGTCAAATTCGCCTCTGGTGCCCTGGGCTCTTCACAGATGAAAGCAGGATCACACTGAGCACATGTGACAGACATGACAGAGTCTGGACATGCTGTGGATAGCGATCTGCTGCCTGCAACATCCTTCAGCATGACTGTTTTGGCAGTGTGTCAGTAATGGTGTGGATTGGCATTTCTTTGGAGGGCCCTCCATTTGCTCGCCAGAGATAGCCTGACTGACCTTAGGTACCGAGATGAGATCCTCTGACCCCTTGTGAGACCATATGCTGGTGCGGTTGGCCCTGGGTTCCTCCTAATGCAGGACAATGCCAGACCTCTTGTGGCTGGAGTGTCAGCAGTTCCTGCAAGATGAAGGAATTGAAGCTATGGACTGGCCTGTCCGTTCCCCAGACCTGAATCCGATTGAGCACATCTGGGACATCATGTCTCGCTCCATCCACCAACGTCACGTTGCATCACAGACTGTCCAGGAGTTGGCGGATGCTTTAGTCCAGGTCTGGGAGGAGATCCCTCAGGAGACCATCCGCTGCCTCATCAGGAGCATGCCCAGGTATTGTACAGTAGGGAGGTCATACAGGCACGTGGAGGCCACCTACAATATTGAGCATCTTTTCCTTGTTATGAGGCATTTCCACTGAAGTTGGATCAGCCTGTAATTTGATTTTCCACTTTGATTTTGAGTATCATTCCAAATCAAGACCTCCATGGGATATTCATTTTGATTTACATTGATAATTGTTGTTTTATTGTTCTGAACACGTTCCACTATGCAATGAATAAAAATTTGCAACTGGAATATTTCATTCAGAGACATCTAGGATGTGCTATTTTAGTGTTCCCTTTATTTTTTTGAGCAGCGTATATAATAGGCAGCAGCAAACAGTAATGGACCCTTTTGATGTATGCAGTGAGATCTGTTTACTCACATACAGTGCCTGCATGCCTTGCACTGATGTGGATATGCGCACATAGACTCCCCTGCCTACCTAGCACTGCAGTCTATATACCCACTAATGTCCTTAAAAGGACTGTTGGCTTAGATTGATATGTGGATTGAACAAAGGTAGAACCACACTAACTCATAAAAGCACAAATCTGTCCCTATCTCAGCAGCAGCTCTCCCTAAACAGTCTGAATCTGGAGCTGAATGCGCCGAGCAGGGCAGCGTCAGGTCTCTAGTAGATCTAATGACGCTGTGCGGCCAGCCAATCACTGTAAGGCCACAACAAAGATGGCTGCGGCATTACAGTGAATGGCTGACAATCCCTGCATGTTAATTGGCGCTCTAAAGAGCTCCCAAAAATGCTCGGTACAGTGATACTCGGACGAGTAATGAGTAGTGGCGAGCACGTTCGCTCCTCACTAGTGTTTCCACTAAAAATTTGAACTGCATCTGGAAATGGAGATTCATAGCAGCATTTGAGCCTTAATTCTGTAATATATTGAATTCCCACTTTCCTACTTATATTTATTTCCTAAACTGCTTCCCTTACATGAAATTTTCTCCTTATAATTATGTTTTTATTTTTCATTTTTAATCATTAAAAATAATTTTATTATGGATCTTTTCTCAGAACTGGACCACTGTTTTAAATTGAAGGTTACAGTTCATTTTTGTGTGTTATACTGTTCAGAAATGTTTCTGTTTTTCTTCACCGTAAATCTCCCATTTAAGAAGGGCCCACAATTACTCATAAGGGTTTAGGTCGGGTGAGGAAGGTGTTGTGTCATTATTTTTTCATTTTTACTGGCAGCCAAGCAGTGGAGACATTGATGCTGCGATGGAGCATTGTCCAGCAGAACAATCATAATTTTCTTGAAATGTACAGATCTTTTCCTCTACCACTGTATGAAGAAAGAGTCTTCTAAACACTGATAATAGGTTTGCGACTTTATTTTAAGTTCTTCTGCCACCTGAAAAGGTCCATCAAGCTCATCATTAATAATTCCAACCCATAGCTATTCCCCACCTTCACCTTGCTGGTGTCCATATATATGTTTGTACTAGTTACTTCAAAAACCATTGCCATCTGGTCCATTAAGAGTCGCTCTAATCTCATCAGTCCATGAAACCTTTAAAAAATCTGTCTTCAGATATTTCTTGGCTCAGTCTTGATATTTCCCCTTCTGTGTCTTGCTGAGTGGTGGTCAGGTTCAGCTTTCCTCACCTCGGCCATGTTTCTGAGCACTGAGCACCTTAAACTTCAGAGTCACAGACTTCATCACGTCGCTCTCAGACTTCATCACGTCGCTCTATCCCCCTTATCTCAGGGCTCATCTAGTGTACCCCCTACCATTCTGTATCAAGTCTTTCTGTATCATCTGGCTGCCCTCACCAATCAGTTAAGCTTTGGGAGGGCTCGTCTGAGTGAGGGGCTTGGGGCGACTTCAACCTCTGCTTCTCCAGAAGTTATGCTACTGGGAGAGCAGTAAGTGAGGATACTTGTAAAGTTGAGTAGATTAAATTCACTCATCTCTTTTTAGAACTTAAATATTTTACTGTATGCAGAAATTCTTATGAGAGGTATTCAGCCCCTTCCACATTTACATTAGGTCATCAGGATATTAATAAAAATACCAAGAAGCAGGTCTGTATATCAGAAGAATCCATCTAGAAGCAGCATAGATGTTCAATATATTTATTTTTGCATAAAAGTTGTTACTAATATGCAAAGATGGAATAAGAAAGTCTGTAGATACAGAAGCTTTCTATAGAAAGGAGCAGATGTTGGTGATTCCGCTCCTTGGGCCTTTGGTTGCACTTGTGCTGTTTTTGCACATCCAGGTCTGGATCACACACGATGGAGAGGAGAAGAGCAGGGATGTGTGACGTGTGATCTGTGTAGATGGAATTTTCCTGGAGTCTTACAGCACCGCGATCGACCATATGGCCTTCTGTCTGGCCATGGACAGGTAGATGAAGGAGCAGCCGCTTCTTCATTCTGTCCATGACCCGGTAGTGTCTGTATATGGCCGGGGTCACAATTGGCGCAGGCACTCAGGACCGGAGTGTGTTTCTATGCAGCTGAGTGCTAAGGTCCAAGTGCTGATGGCAGTGCCGTGTGTTGAGACGCGAGACTCAAGCGAGTTTCTCGTAAGTGTGACTCCGGCCTATGGCCAAGTATGAGAAGGAGCAGCCGCTGCCTTCTTTTTGGCCATATACAGTGGAGAAGGAGCAGTCGCTGCCTTCTTTTTGTCAATATCCGGTGGAAAAGGAGCAGCCGCTGCCTTCTCTTTGTCTATATCCAGTGGAGAAGGAGCAGCCGCTACCTTCTCTGTCCATATCCAGTAGTCTTGTCCTTCCCACCACAGTGTACATGAGTCAACCAAATGGCAAGTTTGGCTGAAAGAAGTCCTTCAATTCCAGCCTTTGATTACTTGCCATTTCGATCCAGAGGAAGGCGAAAAATAACCCCGAGGACTTGTTGTTGGAATATCCTAAGGGGAAAAAAATTCCCTCCTGACCCCAAATATGGCGATCGGAATACATCCCTGGATGTTTGGTGCTCGAATCTACGTGGCTGTTAATGTGGTGGAAGCTCTGTAGTATTTGTCACAGTCCGGTAAATTAGAAAGTCCAGGTAATTGTCTCATCCGATTAGTTAAAGCTTCATTCCACGATGTTGCTGGAATGGGGCTGATTTATATCAGCCTATTACTCCTGTAAGAAAAGAAATATATTCAAAATAAAGAAATTGAAGCGACTCGACACCATCATAAAGTCTGGGCGGAGATCAGCTGGTCTCTCTGAACAGCCGCACCTGATCCTTCTCTTTCTACTGATGATATGTCTTAAAGGACATTAATGAAAAAGTGATTTTTAAAGGTGAGCGCTGCTTTTCTTTTTAAGAAGAGAAGTTTACATTTCTTAGAACTGGCTCCTCACAAATATACTGTATACTGGGGAATATAATGATGAGGTGTATGGTGGGTATGTGTGCTACTGGGCAGAGGTAACACTATGGATGTCCCTATGTGCTATACTTACATCTTCGTAATGGAACGGTGGTTCAGCTCTGCCGGACTCCACGTCGCTCCAGTTTATGGAGTGGAAGAATGGGCTCTCTCTAATGGACGATGTTATGGCATAACGAGTAGATGGAGTTTTGCAGAGAAGCTGGAAGATGAGAGAGACCATTAATCATTATATTGTGTATTATTATTGATACGTTATTACACAATGTCTATGGACTGTCAGCATCATGTCCTCTATCCTTCCTTATAATTTACCATCATCCTTCTTCACCTATTCCTACTTACCCCTTCTAGGATGTCAAGCTCATCGATGGAGATGCAGGGTGGAAAATATAGGACGTTGTCCAAAGACTCATGGTAGTCGTCCATATCGCCACTGTTATAGAATGGAAACGTCCCCACAATCATCATGTACAGGATGACACCAAATGAAAAGGAATCTGCTAGATGATTGTAGCCTTCTCTATCCAATACCTGTAGGAACATAAGATAGGAGATGAGCTGAATATACCGGGGAGGGGATTTACACACAGAGCCTATGAGGACCGGTCTGTGATGAGATATGAGCAGGATACTCAGATTAGTACTCAATCCTACTATCGGCATCAATTATTAAGGGATGTTCCTTACCTCAGGCGCAATGTAACCCTTCGTGCCTATAACCTCGTCCAAGACGTCATCCTTGCCCACATTCACGGCTGAAGTGCCAAAGTC
This sequence comes from Dendrobates tinctorius, assembly GCF_039654945.1. NCBI lineage: Eukaryota > Metazoa > Chordata > Amphibia > Anura > Dendrobatidae > Dendrobates > Dendrobates tinctorius. The sequence continues at coordinate 16,341,607 of NW_027361677.1, forward strand.
ACAGATTTTTATGTGTCCAGTTCCATCAATGAGAACGTTATGAGGCTTCAGGTCACTGCAGGGAAAAGGAGCAGACACTAATGGTGAGGAAAATTCATCAAAAGAACTTTCTACAATAGATATGTAAGGTGACAACATAGATTTATGAAGATGAACTGATTACCGATGTATCACGCCGTGTTCATGGAGGAACTGGATTCCGCAAACCATTTCTGCTGCAAAGCGTCTGTGGAGAAGAAAGTAGAGGATGGATCAGTGGTTACACACACTTTAGGACCATAATGAACGGGCAACAGATTATTATGATTCAGCCTAAGACATTTACCTTGTTGTCTCTGTATCAAACTTCATTGATTCTAACATTTGGCTAAACAGATCTCCTCCGGCCATTGCCTCCATGGCTATTATATATGCTTGTGGTGTTTCTACAAAGCCCCGCAGAGATGTTATGAAGCGGCAGCCAGCGCCAATACTTAGGGCCTTTAACTCTGTAGAGAATGTTTCCTCATCACAACAACTCTTTTCCATGATCTTAAGGGCTAGTAGTTCTTTGCTGACCGGATCTGATGCCAAGACGACCTGGAGAAAAATCACAGAAGATCAGACCAAACTCTCATCTATTCTAGGGATCTGTGTAATGGATCACTGGTGTATCCCAATTATCATTACATATGAAGATCCTGTAATGAATATTTATACCATCCTGTGTATCTGGTGGAGAATACTTTGGGAAGCACGGAGTAGTATAAATTCATTCTTACCTTTCCGTAGCTTCCTCTTCCAATATTAGTGAGTAAATCAAGTCTGTGAAGGTCAATAGGATTTTGAATTTTAACCAATTCTCTCACAGGTAAAACAGGGGAGCTGGCATCACCAAGGTCTTCTGCTTTCGCATCTGCTACGTCAGAGGTCATCATATCGTTTGCACCTGCTGAGATAATATAGGATTTGTTAATCTCTTTGAGAGCAAATAATGGAAATACACTTTCTATTTAAATGAGGGCTCAGGCGCTGAGCATGCATTTCACCAGGCTAACACCAGCTGTATTACATAGCTGCCACCTGCCTATAACTGCCGCGACTGGATCACACTCCGATTGCTTCAGTATTACTATTTCATTGCTAACAATGCTACTTAAATTAAGTGAATGCCGATTTGTGCGCACCAGCACCCATTAGTCCCCTCAGGACACAACTGCAAGGGGTTTATTGGCTGTAATGACTATATGGGCCCTATCTTTTACTTCATCCAAATGTTAAGACCAGCCTGGCTTAATTTCATATGAGAACGTCACTAAAGCTATATACAGCGATATAGTCCCATTACAAGAGATCAGAAAATCTCAGGGACAAGTCTTCTAAAGAGACGAAAAAATGAAATAAATTAAAAAAAGTTTTTTAAAAAAAAAATTCAAAAATTTAATTTGAATTACTTAACCTTCCCAATTAATAATAATAATAATAATAAAAAAATGAAAAATAAGCATAACTAGGATCACTCCATTAGTATAAGTCCGCTATACAAAAATATACAAATAATTCTCCCAAACAGTAAATACTGAAATGAGAAAAAAAAAATGGAAATACCAAAATTGCATTTTTTTTAAATCATAAAGTTACAATGTCTCAGAATATGGCGACATAAACCAATTTTGTTTTTTTTCTTATTACACTTCTAATTTTCTTTCACCATTTTAGTGAAAACGTATGCATATTGGGCATTACCAGAATTGTATCTGACATAGAGAATTATTTTGTGAGGTCATTTTTATCACACAATTAACACAATAAAAAAGTCAGAATCCCTTTTTTCTATACAATTTTACCAAACTAATTTAAAAAAATCAAACAAACATTGAAAGACAAAATAAATGGTGTCGTTCAAAGCTGCAGCTCGGCCCACTGAAAAAAATATATATTACAATTTTAAACAGAACTCTATACATCAGCAGGAAATGTCGAATATTTGGTGTTTCGTTTAATGTCTAATTGCAAAATTGTCCCTGTTGCCCATAGCAGCGATTCACAGCACAGATTCCGGTTCTTAACATTCTATAGAACACTGAAATGTGACTAGTAGCTACGGGCAACAAGGACAGTTCTTCCACAAGTCAGCATTGATAATTGAGGTCTGCACATAATTTTAGGAGTATAATCCAGCTCGCCCCCAGTCTTATTCTACTGATCTGTTTCCATCTTACCTGTTTCATCTTCATCCATTGCTCTTTCTGGTGAAGAAACGCTGACGGTTTTGGGTGATGACTGCGATCTCCATAGTGCACCATTCCCATTAATAATGGGCGTAGCATAGGTCAGATGCCTCCTGCATTGGATAACCCAGTCTCTGCTGTTCCGAATTCTTTTCTTGGCTGCCGCTCTTTGCAGGTCCAGGATGTCTTTCCTTTCAGATCTGGATGAGACCTGTCTTGGAGTTTCTTGGAGAACCTCGTCCAGCTTTATATCTGCGCCGATGTTTCTCCGCTTATTTAGGACGGCTTCTTTATTCCTCATCCTTATTGCAGGGGCCAGATCTCCAATTTTTTTTAAGGAGATAAGTATTGCCCTCTGAAGCTCAGCGGAGGCTGCAGAGTGGGACTCCATGAGGTCCTCCATGATCCTTCTCTTTGTAAGGATCTCATGTCTTTTGGACTTTCTCATTTTCTCTAGATTTTGTCGCTTGGACGCCATTTCAGAGGCGTCAGTGTCCATGTTCGGTAAAGTAATGTCCTTTCGCCCTAAAGCGAATAATAATACCTGCTCTTCATTTAATCCTCTCCTCTCTCTCAGTACCCAATCTCGTTGGGCTTGTCTTCTCTCTTTATACATTTTGGAATCAATTTTTGCTTCGTTAGTCACGAAAAACAAAAGGAACTCCCTCACCGTTGGGGGTCTGTGAGGCAGTGATTTCATGTGGGCTGTAACACTGGAATGTAGAATGTGATGATGTCATCACCTCATTGTGAGATAGATTATACTGTGATGTCACAGCAAGAATCATATAGATGGACAGATACATAGATAGATATAATCTTTGTAGGCTATATATATATATTAAAAATTAAATAATATAAATACAATAAAAATGTATAATTATAAGCAGAAAATTTCATGTACCGACGCTGTTTAGGAAATAAATATAAGTAGGAAAGGGGGAATTTAATACATTACATAATTAAGGTTCAAATGCGGCTATGAATCTCAGTTCTCAGATGTAGTTCAAATTTTAAGGTTAAGTGGAAACACCCGTTAAATTGTATACACACATTAAACAGTATCATGGTAACAAGTTTTGACTTTTCAGTCAGCTAAATGTCTTTTATGGCCCATTTACAGTTTGCCTAATAATTCCACACACCTTAATAAAGGTCATTGTATCCTTGGGGTATGTGCACACATTAAGAATTTGGTGCAGAAATTTCTGCATCTCTTGGCAGGAAAAACATTGCGTAAAATAGGCAGGTTTTTTTTTGCTGCGTTACTTGCGTTTTGGTGCATATTTTACCCCACTCACTAGTATGGATGAAATCTGCAGCAAAAACGATGAAAGAATTGACGTGTTTCAGGTTTAAATCTGCAAGGAAAAAATAAGTAACATGTGCATGAGACTTGTGGATTCTCATTCGCTTCCCTGGCATCAGGAAACCCTTCGGGTTTAGCAACAAATCCGCACACAGCGTAATACTCTGACACTTATTACTCTTTATATAGCGCTAACATATTCCACAGCACTTTACAGTTTGCACACATTACCATCACTGTCCCCAATGGGACTCACAATCTAAATTCCCTAACTGTATGTCTTTTGGAATGTGGGAGGAAACCCTCGCAATCTAAATTCCCTAACTGTATGTCTTTTGGAATGTGGGAGGAAACCCACGCAAACACGGGGAGAACATACAAACTCCTTGCAGATGTTGTCCTTGGTGGGATTCAAACCCAGGACTCTAGCGCTGCAAGGCTGCAGTGCTATCCACTGAACCACAGTGCTCAGTAGATCCATTTATTAGAAATAGGAATTTTGGAATGGGGAAATGGATTAATTTTGTCCTCTGTATTTTTCCATTTCTTACCAAAAACAGAACAAATTGTTTTATGATAATATTGTTTGTATCTGTTTTCTATACTGCAGTTAATCATTATATAGATTCTTTATAGAACTTCGTATTCCTATGATGTTGTGGTTTTGTCGGATGCATCTTCTCGGATTCTGCGATTGTTTCCAAAAATATTCGATCATCAATAGTAAAGAAGAGTTGGAACCTTCATTGGCCTCTGATTGTGATTGCTCCTTTTTTCTATATCGATTTAGGACCTGTGCTGAAGTTGGTGTAGATAAGTACAAACATGGAAGCCAACATACAGAACTATGCCACACATGAGCAAGTGACCAAAGTCCCTGAACTCCATGACATGTCCAACAATCTCCATCTTGACCCCTTTTGTTGGCATTTGATGGAAATCCAAAGAATATCTTCATCATTAAATATGCACTCAGTCTTTGATCAGAATGCCAAAAGCAGTAAGCCAGCTGGAAAAAATACACACAAAAGGACATCTGTTAGGGGAGAGGACTTTTTTTTCCATTGAACCTGGTCAGTGTTATGGCCATTATAAAGAGTAGACTAATGTCAACTAAACCCATCTATGTCTAATATATATATAGGGGGCCATGGGCAGATGATTATGTGGGGAGATAAGGATCCGACATGGTTGATTTTGGGATGTTGATCCTTTTGCTGTCTAAGCAATAAACCAGCACCAGGGAATGGCTCTTTCAAAGCGTACACAGGAACGCTCAACAGAGTGAGCAAGATAGCTGGTTGAACCTTTTCTTGGCCAACAGCTATCAAAAATGTGTGCAGAGCTTTAGTATAGAAGAGTGTGTGTTAGGCGTTGAGTTCCCACCCCTGCACAGGAAGAATCACAAGCCATGTCCGCTGCAGTCTCCAGTTCTTCTTCAGTCGCAGAGGTTCCTGCTCAGCAGAGACGTCGGTCCCAGCTTCTTGCTCAAGCTGATGCTATGCAATTGGTTGCTGCTGCCGCCCAAGGTTCAGCTATAGCATCCAGCATTAGTCAGCGGCGAGCAGATGCCCCTGGGACTAAGCCCTGTTTTTCTCCATCTGAGCATGCCCGTGAGACGACCGCTCATTGGTGGTCAGAGGTCACATGCTCAGATCCTCAAGAAGCTCGGATTGGGCCATTAGGAAGGTCCTGGAAGGCTGCGGTTATAAAAGGATCGCATAGCCGCACGGCCATGTGCTAGTATAGACAATATGGAGTGAGTTTTGTATGCACATATGAATGTCTCTGGTGAATGACTCATTATGAAACCCCTACCCTTGGTGCGTATGTGTTCTTCAGCCTTGCCAGTTAGTGCATAGGCTGATAGTGCAGGTAGGAGGCAGAGTCAGGGACTAGCATCAATGCCAATTAGTGGTTTTGCCTTTACGCCATTGTGCACTTGGTCTGCACTCCACGGTAGGCAGCATCTATTAGTGGTGTTTGCAGGTGCAACGCCACGCGCTTAGTGGGTCTAGAGGGACTCTAACCCTGTGTTTTTGGGACAGAGTCCTGTGACTAGTGCTCACTTTGCCAAGCTCTGTGAGCTTTAACAGGCTACGGCATTTATATTCCACTGTAGTGCGGTTCTATGAAGCAACAGAATCCGCCTCTGTACACACCGGGTGATGTTAAACCACGTGTTTTCTTCTATTATACCGCCATATAGCGTCCGCCATTACTGGGCAGCAGATAACATCTCTGCACGGTGGACCACGGGCTGCTACTTTTTTTTCCTGTGTGTGTGTGATGGATTCTATGCACGCTCTTTCTGAGCAGGTAAAGCACCTGACTCAGATGTCTCAGAAACTTAATGGGGGACGAGTTCTGGCTCAGTCTCAGCAGCTGATAGCTGACACTGTGCAGGGGGCTTTATCATCTGGTGCTCACAGGACAGGGGCTCGAGCTGTTACATTAGTTTTCCGTGAGTCCCCGGTTAAATTGCCGAATTTAAAGTTTTCAAGGAGGGCTGAACTGTAAGATTTTTTTCTCATTAACACCACACTCTTCTGGGGATGAAAGTCAGAAGGTAGGGGTCATTATGTCTCTGTTAAGGGGAGCCCCCCATGCTTGGGATTTTTCCCTTCCTACCACTGCCCCTGAGAGAATGACTGTGGATGTAATTTTTGAGTCCCTGAGGCATATTTATGATGAGCCTGATCGGGTGCGTATGGCTGAGGCCATGGTGATGAGTGTATATCAGGGGAAGCATTCAGCCGAGTGGTTTTGCTGAGAGTTCAGATGCTGGGATGCTAAGGTCCTTTCGGATGATGCCACCCTCTGGGGCTTGTTCCGTACACGCCTGTCTGAATGTCTGAAAGATGCCTTGCACTTCACCCTCCTCCTGATTCACTGGAGGACGCTATGACGCAGGCCGTCCGAATGGATCGCAAGCTGCGGGCGAGAAATGTGATGCAGTTTGAGACCCCGTTATTCTCCAGTGGAATGGGAGCTGTTGTGAGTTCATTCTCGGGTTCACCAGTTGTGAGTTCCCCTTCTGGACTCCCTCTGGTAGTGACTTGAGGTGGTGCGGCTGGTTTGATCGGTGGAGATCTGCCACCTGAGAATGATGATGACGATTGGATCTCGGGATTCTCAGATTGGATTTAAGACAGCTGACGCCCTATTCAGTTGCTGGTGATTCCTTCTGACTTGTCAGTCATTGGTTTTCAGCTCTGTTCCAGTCATCTAAAGCTAAGTTTTTCTGCTAATGTTCACACTTGATTTTGTTGGTCTATTCAGTTTTTGTGTGGTCTGCCAACCCCGGCTGGGGGCTGAGCTGAATTTCCACTCTTATTTATCAGTATTTTGCCAATTGGCTTTTTGTCCCTTACTAGTTCGGTCTCTTTTTGCTCTGTCTCAGAATATTTCAGAGTGCTGATATAGTGGGTGAAGTCTAGTGACTTCAGGGTTAATTTTGCTATCATAAGTGTTGGACATTATTTTTGTAGGTTTTTTGCAGGTTGCAGATAGTGTCTTCCCTTTCCTTTCCTGTCTAGTTAGTTTGGGCCCCATCATTTGCTCAGCCTATTTTCCTGCCTGTGTTTGTGCCTTCTTCTTGTTCCACCATCAGTACATGTGTGAGGGCTATCTATTCCGTTGGGGTCTGCTCTGGGGCAGTTAGTTTTCCCTTTTCTTGCTTTAGGCTTATGTAGTCCTCCGGCCATGACGAGGCATCTAGGTACATCGTAGGCATGCTCCACGGCTACTGCTAGTTGTGTGGTAAGATCAGGGATCTGCAATCTGCATAGTTACCAACCACTCTGGTTTTCTGTGGCTTAGCTTGTTTTGCTTTTTTCTCCTCGGTGACCCATTCATAACAGAATCACCAGCCATACCGCAGATTCTAGGGTACTCAAAAGCAGGAAAGAATTGTAAAAAAAAAAAAGAATTGTCAGAATTTTTTTTTTATATGTATATTTTTTCCTCTTTTTCTCTGGGGCTGTAGGAGGATTTTTTTTTAAATGGACATTAAGCAATTGTCTCATCGTGTGGAGCAGCTCACTGCTGAAGTGCGGGGAATTTCCGCCTACCTCGCTAATTCACATGCTGCTGTACCAAGGATCCCTACTCCTGATGTGTTTTTTGGGGATCGGTCTAAATTTTTGAATTTTAAGAATAATTGTATATTATTTCTTGCCTTGAAGCCTAATTCATCGGGGAGCTCTGTGCAGCAGGTTAAAATTGTCATCTCTTTGCTGCGCGGCGATCCCCAGGATTGGGCGTTTTCTTTGACACCTGAAGATCCTATTCTGACTAATGTGGATGCATTTTTTCAATCCTTGGGGTTGTTGTATGATGAACCTAATGCTATTGATCAAGCTGAGAAAGCCCTATTGGCATTGAACTAGGGTCAGGATTCTGCAGCGTTATACTGTCAAAAATTCCGAAAGTGGGCGGTCCTTACTACCTGGAATAATGGTGCCTTGGCAGCTCTCTTTCGGAAGGGTTTGTCAGAAACCGTAAAAGATACTATGGTGGGATTTCCTGTTCCCTCTGGTCTTGTTCCGTAGAGGCCTGTCTGAATGTCTGAAAGATGCCTTGGCACTTCACCCTCCTCCTGATTCTCTGGAGGACGCTATGACGCAGGCCGTCCGAATGGATCGCAGGCTGCGGGCGAGAGATGTGATGCAGTTTGAGACCCCGTTATTCTCCAGTGGAAGGGGAGCCAGTCCTACATTGGAGTCCATGGAGATGGGAGCCATCAACCTCAAAGAGAAAGAAAGGAGACAGCGGCATTTCAGAAATCTGTGTTTTTACTGCGGTGATCCAGGACAATGGAAAAAGGACTTTCCCTCCTGCCCACCGACTAACAAGCGGCTGAGTCTGGGTGATCATCTTGGAGGGCACTTAGACTCTCAGGTACCCCTTTCTTCATTTTCTAAGATACTGTTAAAGGTGGAACTTGGTGTTAAAAACTGCTTTTCCCTTACTTCGGCTTTTGTGGACTGTGGGTCATCCTTGAACCTGATTGATTCTAACCTGGTGGTCAGCTGTAGATTAGGGACAGTTAGGTGGGAGACTCCTATAAAAATAATGACCATTGATTCTACACCTCTCACCAAGGACAGTCACCGTTTTGTTTCTGAAGAATTCACCCTCAGAGTTGGAACCCTTCATCAGGACTATGTCATGTTTTGTTTTGGATAACCTCCCTGCTGGCCTGGTGTTAGGGTTTCCCTGGTTGCAACGACATAACCCAATTATTGACGGTGGTTCCTGGGATATTGTTAAAAGGGGATCTAATTGTTCTGAAAGTTGTCTTGCTACTGTGTCTGTGTCGTCCGTTGGTCTGGAAGGTATTCTGGAGTACCTAAAGGACTATGCGGACGTTTTCTCCGAAAAAAAGGCTGAAGTTTTACCACCACATCACCCATTTGACTGCGCCATTGACCTGGTTCCAGGTGCTAAATTGCCCAAGGCTCGCTTGTATAACCTCTTTGGTCCTGAGAGGGCTGGTATGAAAGAATACATTTCCGAGAGTCTTCGTAAAGGACACATTCTAACTTCTGTTTCTCCTATGGTGGCGGGGTTCTTTTTCGTAAAGAAAAAAGACAGTGGTTTGCGCCCATGCCTCGATTTTTAAGAGTTAAATAAGATAACTGAGAAATACCCCCTCCCACTTAATACTGATTTGTACAACCAGTTGTCTGGGGCTAAGTGGTTTTTGAAATTGGATCTGCGGGGGCCTTATAACTTTATCTGCGTCTGGGAGGGGGATGAGTGGAAAGCTGCTATTCTCACCACTGAAGGGTTGTTTGAGAACTTAATAGAAGAGCAATTAGTTCCAGCTGCGTGTAAAATTCTTCTTTATTTTATCACTTTAAAATATGACATCTTCAAAGTATATGCCACAGCCACGGACACGGCAACGCGTTTCGATCTATAAGATCTTTGTCATGGCTTTGACAAAGATCTTATAGATCGAAACGCGTTGCCGTGTCCGTGGCTGTGGCATATACTATGAAGATGTCATATTTTAAAGTGATAAAATAAAGAAGAATTTTACACGCAGCTGGAACTAATTGCTCTTCTATTTGGTTTCACGTCAGTCCAGACGGAGTTCCGAGATCTGCGGTGGATATCTGGTGAGCTGGCTTATGTTGCTTTTGTGTGTTGTTTGAGAACTTACCTTTCGGTCTGACCAATGCACCAGCAGTCTTCCAACATTTCATCACTCACGTGTTCTCTGACTTTATTGGGTGTTTTATGGTTGTGTATTTGGATGACATACTTACCTACTCGCCTGATAAACAGGCTCACATTGGTAATCTTCGGGAAGTTCTCCCAAGGCTCTGGGAGAACTGTCTCTTTGCTAAGCTAGAGAAATGTCCATTCTTTGTTCAGGAACTGTCTTTTCTGGGGTTCATTGTGTCTGCTGAGGGGTATTGCATGGATGCTAATAAGGTGCAGGCCATTGTCGATTTGTTTCAACCTCATGATTTGAAGGCTCTGCAGCATTTCTTAGGATTCACAAATTATTATCGCAAGTTTATGAGGGGTTCTCGCAGGTAGTTAAACCTCTCACAGATCTATCTCAAAAGGGGGCTGATATCAAGAATTGGTCAGCCACAGCGGTGGCGGCATTTCAGTTTTTAAAAAAATGTTTCATGTCTGCTCCGGTTCTTATTCAACCGGACCCGTCTGAACCAATTATTGTTGAGGTGGACGCCTCAGAGGTGGGGGTGGGGGCGGTGTTGTCCTTGGGACCTGCCACTTTGACTAATTTGAGACCCTGTGCCTTTTTCACTAAGACGTTCTCTCCTGCGGACAGAAACTATGATGTTGGGAATCGAGAACTTCTGGCCGTGAAGTTGGACTTTGAAGAATGGAGGCATTTATTGGAGGGGGCAGTCTATCCTATTACCGTGGTTACCGACCACAATAACCTAGTTTGAGTCTGCTAAAAGGTTGACTCCTAGACAGGCGAAATGGTTGCTTTTTTTTCCCGATTCCAGTTCTCCATCACTTTTCGGCCAGGATCCAAAAATGTCAGGGCTGATGCCTTGTCACGCAATCTGGATCCGGTGTCTCCCCCTGAACCTCCATCCTCCATTCTTCAGCCTGGGGTGATGGTGGCGGGTGTGTCTACTGTGTTGGAGCGGGAGATCAAGGAAGCTCAGTCTCTTGCCCCTCTGGCTAAGTCGGTGGATAAACTTTTTGTACCAGTTCAATTTCGTCTCAGGGTCCTTTGGGAGTTCCACGACTCAGTTCTAGGTGGACATCCAGGGATCTAGGCTACCCAGAGGGCCATCACTAGGATATTCTGGTGGTCTTATTTAGCCTCTGATGTCAGGGAATTTGTGTCTGCTTGTGGGGTATGTGACCGCGTGAAAAACCCCCCATAACCAGCCGGCCATGGAATTGGTGCCACTGCCAATTCCTAATAGACCCTGGACCCATTTGGCCATGGATTTTATCACCAATCTTCCTATTTCCAAGGGTTATATTGTAATTTGGGTAGTGGTGGACAGGTTTAGTAAGCAGGCACATTTTGTACCCTTGGTGGCTTTACCTAATGCGGAAACGTTGTCCAGATTGTTCGTTGAGCATGTGGTGCGGTTGCATGGGGTACTCCTGAATGTGGTGTCTGATAGGGGGTACAATTTGTTTCCAGATTTTGGAGGGCGTTTTGTAAGAGGTTTGGTATTGGTCTGTCTTTTTCATCCGCTTATCATCCGGAGACTAATGGTCATACTGCGCAGACCAATCAGTCTCTGAAGCAAATTCTGCATTGCCTGATCTCAGCCTGACAGAATGATTGGAGTACTGCGTTACCTTTGGCCGAGTTCACGGTTAACAACCGCATTAACCAGTCTATGGGCATATCCCCCTTTTTCTGCAACTATGGGTTTCATCCACATTTTGGAGAGTTCTCCCGTTTCGACTTTGGTGTCCTGGGGCGGATGAGAAAATCCATTGGTTGGGGAAGTTTTGGCGGGAGGTCCAAAGGAACATTACGAAGGCTCAGACTAAATATAAGGTTTTTGCAGACAAAAAACGTTCCGTGGGACCTGTGTTCCAGGTTGGGGATAAGGTATGGTTGTCTACTAAGAACATAAGGCTCAAGGTCCCCTCTGCGAAACTTGGACCTAAATTTATTGGTCCTTATGAAATTACAGAAGCAGTTAACTTGGTGGCTTTTCGGTTGTGTCTCCCGCTTTCTATAAGGATCCCCAACGTTTTCCATAGGTCCCTTTTGAAACCTGTGGGGGCCTGTGGGGAGGGATCACTGTCTTCCCCGCCACCAGTTTTGGTAGATAGGCAGTCTGAGTACGAGGTGGAACGAATTGTTGACTCTAGGTTGGTCCGTCGTTCTCTTCAGTATCTTGTACATTGGAAAGGCTACAGTCCGGAGGACCGGTCATGGAATCCTGCCCGATCGATTCATGTGGATCAAATGGTCCGTGCCTTTCATGCCAGGTATCCTGAGAAACTTGGGGTCCAGTGGCCCCCCCGTTGAGATGGGGTACTGTCATGATCCAGAACGGGGTTTTGCCTTTGTCCCGTCCTGGTCAGAATGGGGTTAATTGTTTCTGCCTCTCTCTGGCAGAGGGCAGCTATTTAATTGCCAATTGACCTAGATCCGGTGTCAGTTCTACTCCTTCCTTTGGCTGAGTTAGTTGACCCCTTGTGTGCCTGTGCCTTGTGCCTGACATTTTGTTGCTTGTTTGGTTTTACCCCGGTCCATCTCTTCATTGTGAGTTTGTCTACTGTCTTGGTACTGTGTATTTGCCCGTTCTGGTATACTGATCTCTTGCTATGTCCTGACTATCCGCTCTGTCTAATCATTTGGTACTGTCGTGCTATCTCGTGCTTTGACCCCTGCCTGATATGGTTTATGTCCCTGTCTATGCCCCTTGGTAACTTTGTCCCCTAGTTACCCTTCTAGGAGTTTTCCTTCAGCTCCTAGCTCTCCTTAGCTTAGGCCACGCCCCTAGCAGTCAGGTGCTTCAGGTCCTATCTGGCCTGAAGCAATCTCTGTTATGATGAGTCACCGAAGGAGGAAAAAACAAAATACCAGCTAAGTCCAGAAAAACCAGAGAGGTTGGCAGCTATCGGATTGCAGACCCCTGAACCTATCCACAACAACTAGCAGTAGCCGTGGGGGGTTCCTACGGTGCCCTAGACCCCTCGATCACAGCCGGAGAGCTACATAGCCTAAAGACAGAAAGGGGAAAAACTAAACTGCCCCAGAGCAGACCCCAAAGCAATAGGCAGCCCCCAACATATAATGACGGTGAAGCAAGATGAAAACACTAACACAGATAGAAAGATAGGTTGAGCAAATGATGGGGCCCAAGCTAACTACATAGGACAGGATAGGAAAGCTGCTGTCTGCCATCCGCAAAAACCCTATCAAAATGAGCCAACCGACTGATAGGAAAAACAGGCCCTGAAGTCGCTAGGCTTCAAAAGACTATATCAGCACTCAGGTATATTCTGAAGACAGAGCAAAATATCAACAGATCAGAGACAAAAATGGAGTTCAGGTCACCCCCGGCCGGGGATGGCAGAACTCCCAAAAAACAAGGCAAAACAAAAACAAAACCGAAGAGTACAAAGAAGAGCAGAAAAACTTAGCTTTGAGATGCAGGAATCAGACTGGTCTCCAAGAATCCAGCAGGAAAATCACCAGCCAGGAAGAAGGGCGTCGGCAGCCTTATATCCAGTCCTCAATTCCAGCCACCCAGTCATCATCTAGCTGCCCAGGTGTTTGGTAATCAGCCTCACTACCTTCCTTCACCAGAGTAGGGAGTTCATCAGACCTCAATGGTGAAGGGAAAAATGAACTCACAACAGTACCTCCCCCTTGAGGAGGGGTCACCGAACCCTCATCCATGCCACCAGGGCGATCCGGGTGAGCCCGATGAAAGGCACGCACCAATCTTTCGGCATGAATATCAGAGGCAGAGACCCAGGAATTATCCTCCTGACCATAACCCTTCCACTTAACCAAATACTGGAGTCTCTGTCTAGCCAGACGGGAATCCAGTATCTTCTCTACCTCATATTCCATGTTACCTTCAACCAATATAGGGTCAGGAGGTGCCACCGCAGGAACTACTGGTTCAACAAACCTCTTCAACAAGGACTTATGAAACACATTATGAATTTTAAATGTGACAGGAAGAGCCAACCGAAAAGAGACAGAATTAATAATCTCTAAAATCTTGTAAGGTCCAATAAATCTAGGCTTAAACTTAGGAGAAGCCACCTTCATAGCGATATTTTTTGATGACAACCAAACCATATCACCCACCTTAAACTGGGGACCAACGGTCCTACGTCGGTTGGAAAACCGCTGGGCCTTTTCCTGGGAGAGAGACAACTTATCCACTACTTGGTCCCAGATCTGGTGCATTCTCTCCACCACAGTGTCAACACCAGGGCAGGCAGAAGGCTCCACCTGCCCTGAAGAAAATCGAAGGTGAAAACCAAAGTTACAAAAAAAAGGTGACATCAAAGTGGCAGAACTAGCTCTATTATTTAAAGCAAATTCGGCCAAGGGCAAAAATGAAACCCAGTCATCCTGATCGGCAGAAATAAAACATCTCAAATATGACTCCAAAGTCTGGTTTGTTCTCTACGTCTGCCCATTGGTCTGAGGGTGAAACGCAGAGGAGAAGGACAACTGAATTCCCAGCTTGGAACAGAAAGTCCTCCAAAATCTAGACACAAACTGAACTCCTCTGTCAGATACAATGTTCTCAGGAATCCCGTGCAAGCGAACCACCTGTTGCAAAAACAAGGGCACCAACTCAGAGGAAGATGGCAACTTAGGGAGTGGTACAAGATGGACCATCTTAGAGAATCTATCACAAATCACCCAAATAACAGTCATTCTCTGAGAGACAGGCATATCAGAGATCTATTGAAATATGGGTCCATGGCCTCCTGGGCACCGGCAAAGGCATCAACAAGCCACTAGAGCGAGAACAAGGTTTAGACCGGGAGCAAGTCCCATAGGAGTGCACAAAATTCCTGACATCACGAGACAAGGCGGGCCACCAAAAAGACCGACTCACCAGATCTCTAGTACCAAAAATACCTGGATGACCAGCCAATGCAGAGCAATGAACTTCAGACATCACTCTCTTCCTCCACTGGTCAGGAACATACAACTTTCCACAGAGAAACGCTCAGGTTTGTCCTCCTGAAACTCTTCCAGAGCACGTCTCAAATCGGGCGAGATGGCAGAAAGAACTACCCCCTCGCCTAAGATGGTAGCAGGCTTAGTCACAACAGGAGAATCAGCAAGGAAACTCCTAGAGAGTTCGTCTGCCTTGACATTCTTAGTGCCCGGAAGAAAAGAGACCACAAAATCAAAACGTATGAAAAACAAGGCCCACCAAGCCTGTCTAGGATTCAAGCGCTTGGCCGACTCCAGGTAAATCAAATTCTTGTGGTCAGTAAGGACCACGACTTGGTGTTTGGCTCCCTCCAACCAATGTCTCCACTCCTCAAATGCCCATGTCATGGCCAACAGTTCCCGATTCCCCACATCATAGTTACGTTCAGATGGGGAGAACTTTCGGGAAAAGAAAGCACAAGGATTCATTTTAGATGTCACAGGATCTTTTTGGGACAACACCACTCCTGCACCAATCTCAGAAGCGTCCACCTCCACCTGAAACGGGAGTGAGACATCAGGTTCCCGCAAAACCGGAGCAGAAGTGAATCTTCGCTTCAGCTCCTGAAAGGAAGAAACAGCCTCAGGAGACCAATTCAGCACATCAGCACCCTTCCTAGTCAAATCCGTCAATGGCTTGGCAATACCAGAAAAATTAGCTATAAATTTCCAATAAAAATTAGCAAAACCCAAAAACTTCTGGAGGGCCTTCAAAGAAGTGGGCTGAACCCAATCATAAATGGCCTGTACCTTGGCCGGGTCCATTTCAATAGTTGACGGAGACAAAATAAATCCCAAAAATGAAATCCTCTGTACCCCAAAAAGGCATTTCGATCCCTTGACATACAGGGAATTCTCCCTCAAAATCCGGAACACAGTCCGAACATGTTCCACATGAGAGTCCCAATTCTTGGAGAAGATCAAAATATCATCCAGATAGATAATCAAAAATTTATCCACAAAGTCTTGGAATATATCGTTCATGAAACACTGGAAGACAGAAGGGGCATTAGTGAGCCCAAAAGGCATCACCAGGTACTCAAAATGTCCCTCCGGAGTATTAAACGCCGTCTTCCATTCATCCCCATGCTTAATGCGAATAAGATTATACGCCCCCCTGAGGTCAAGCTTGGTAAACCAGCAAGCACCTTTAACTCTGGAGAATAGATCAGAAATCAGGGGTAACGGATACTGATATTTAACAGTAATTTTGTTGAGGGCACGATAGTCAATACAAGGCCTTAATGAACCATCCTTTTTAGCCACGAAAAAAAAACCAGCACCTAAGGGTGAAGAGGATGGTCTAATATGACCCTTCTCCAATGCCTCCTTAATATAGGATCGCATAGCCTCGTGCTCGGGTACAGATAAATTGAAAAGCCGACCCTTGGGGAATTTACACCCTGGGTTCAGCTCAATTGCACAGTCATAACTCCTATGAGGAGGCAAAGACGCAGACTGATTCTCCCTAAATACATCATAAGTCAGCCAAATAGTCAGGAACATCATGCGACTTGGGAGAGGTGGAGAAAACAGGAGCATCACTAAGGGCACACCGACAACCCCAACTCACCACAGACAAAGATTTCCAATCCAGAACTGGATTATGGATTTGCAACCATGGAATCCCCAGAACAATGGTATCATGTAAATTATGCAACACCAAAAATCTGCAATTTTCTTGATGGTCTGGGGCGACCCGCATTACCACCTGGGTCCAAAACTGAGGTTTATTCTTCGCCAAAGGGGTAGCATCAATACCCCTCAAAGGGATAGGCGTCCGCAGAGGTGTCATAGGAAATCCACAGCATTTAGCAAAATCCAAGTCCATCAGGTTCAAAGCTGCTCCTGAATCCACAAAAGCCTTGGCGGAAAATGTTGACAGGGAGCAGATCAGAGTAATTGCCAGAAGAAACTTAGGTTGAACACCACCCACAGAAAACGTGTGTGCACAACGTTTCTCTCGTTTAGGGCAGACAGAAATAATATGCGAGGCATCGCCACAAAAAAAACACAGCTTATTACGCCTTCTGAACTCCTGACGTTGCGCCCTAGACAAAACTCTATCACATTGCATAGGTTCAGACATTTGTTCAACAGGTGGTAACATCTCTCGTGTAGTTTTGCGTTCACGTAAACGCCGATCCACCTGAATGGCTAATGACATAGAATCGTCCAGACCAGAGGGAACAGGAAATCCCACCATAGTATCTTTTACAGTTTCTGACAAACCCTTCCGAAAGAGGGCTGCCAAGGCACCATCATTCCAGGTAGTAAGGACCTCCCACTTTCGGAATTTTTGACAGTACAACTCTGCCGAATCCCAACCCTGGCTTAATGCCAACAGGGTCTTTTCAGCCTGATCAATAGCATTAGGTTCATCATACAACAACCCCAAGGCTTGAAAAAATGCATTCACATTATTCAGAATAGGATCATCAGGTTTCAAAGAAAACGCCCAATCCTGGGGATCGCCGTGCAGCAAAGAGATGACAATTTTAACCTGCTGCGCGGAGTTCCCCGACGAGTTAGAATTTAGACCGATCCCCCAAAAATACATCAGGAGTAGGAATCTTTGGTTCAGCAGCATGTGAATGAGCAAGATGGGCGGATATTCCCCGCACTTCAGCAGCGAGCTGCTCCACACGATCAGACAATTGCTTCATCTCCATTGAGAGAAAAATTCCCCCTACGGCCTCAGAGATATAGAGGAAAAAATATGCACACAAAAAAAAAAAAAATTCTGACACTTTTCTTTTTCTTTTTACAATTTTCTCCTGCTAATGAGTACCCTAGGATCTGTGGTATGGCTGGTGATTCTGTTATGATGAGTCACCGAAGGAGGAAAAGACAAAATACCAGCTAAGTCCAGAAAAACCAGAGAGGTTGGCAGCTATCGGATTGCAGACCCCTGAACCTATCCACAACAACTAGCAGTAGCCGTGGGGGGTTCCTACGGTGCCCTAGACCCCTCGATCACAGCCGGAGAGCTACATAGCCTAAAGACAGAAAGGGGAAAAACTAAACCGCCCCAGAGTAGACCCCAAAGCAATAGGCAGCCCCCAACATATAATGACGGTGAAGCAAGATGAAAACACTAACACAGATAGAAAGATAGGTTGAGCAAATGATGGGGCCCAAGCTAACTACATAGGACAGGATAGGAAAGCTGCTGTCTGCCATCCGCAAAAACCCTATCAAAATGAGCCAACTGACTGATAGGAAAAACAGGCCCTGAAGTCGCTAGGCTTCAAAAGACTATATCAGCACTCATGTATATTCTGAAGACAGAGCAAAATATCAACAGATCAGAGACAAAAATGGAGTTCAGGTCACCCCCGGCCGGGGATGGCAGAACTCCCAAAAAACAAGGCAAAACAAAAACAAAACTGAAGAGTACAAAGAAGAGCAGAAAAACTTAGCTTTGAGATGCAGGAATCAGACTGGTCTCCAAGAATCCAGCAGGAAAATCACCAGCCAGGAAGAAGGGCGTCGGCAGCCTTATATCCAGTCCTCAATTCCAGCCACCCAGTCATAATCTAGCTGCCCAGGTGTTTGGTAATCAGCCTCACTACCTTCCTTCACCAGAGTAGGGAGTTCATCAGACCTCAATGGTGAAGGGAAAAATGAACTCACAACAAATCTCTCTCTGCTCCTGCTTCCTCTGGAAGACCTGTGGCTGGCTCCGCCCCTTGGTCACATGCTTCAGATCCTGTTTGTCTGAACACGCATTTTTACCGCTGCTGCCCCACTTCACAGGTATCTTTGAGCACTGTTTGTCTTACTCAGGACACGCACACTGGCTCAGTGAGCAAGTGCAGTGCAGTGTTCCTGACACAGATTGCTCCACGGTTCCTGAGCACTCTGAAAAAGTTTTTTTTGGGACCTCGAGTCTCCCATGATACGGCGCTCCAACTGCTGGCACAGACAAAGGGCTCATCCATGGTCAGCTATTTTGCCGTCCACTTCCGGACTTTAGCATCTGAGTTGGAGTGGCCGGACAAAGTCCTTATTCCTGTATTTTGGAGGGGACTGGCTGACCATGTGAAGGACGCTTTGGCCACTAGGGAGATTCCTGACATATTGGAGGAGCTAATAGCGGTGTCAACTCGCATTGACCTTCGTTTTAATGAGCGAAGGTTGGAGCGAACCCAGTATAGGCACAGGTTTCGGCTGGCTCCCACCTTCGCCAAACCTCTGGAATCTCCTGACCAGGCATCCGAGCCACATGAGGCCATGGAGGTGTCACGAGCAGGATCTAAGTCCCGGAATGCCCGTGCACTCAAGGTCTGTCATGTCTGCCGGCAGTCAGCACATCTTGCCTCCAGATGTCCTCAGCGGTTGGGAGAACGTCCCGTTTAATGACGTAGGAGGTGGTTCACTAGACACAGCAGCGTTTTCCTCCAAACTGTCCTTCAAGGGGACAATTACCAGTGGTCCATCCACTCATACGGTAGAGCTTTACATGGATTCCAGGGCGGAGGGCAACTTTATGTCTTCTGCCTTCGCCCAACGTCACGTAATTCCTCTGGTGATGCTCACCAAACCATTGACCATACGAGTGGTAAATGGGTTGACACTTCCCTCACAGATAATGCATAAGACCATCCCATTTACTCTATCCATGTCTCTTGCCTTGTGCAGAGCCTTCCCGGGGTTGAGTCTATCCACTATCTCTCCCAGAGATGGAGGCAATGACACAGTACATCCAGGAGAATCTTGCAAGAGGATTCATTAGGAAGTCAGTGTCTCCTGCAGGGGCGCGGTTCTTGTTCGTGCAGAAGAAGAATGGAGAACTACGTCCATATGCAAAAACAAAAGAGAACATTCAGCTCACCCCTGAGATGTAATTCCAAGCACAAGAAGGAGCACGGCTTCCTCACTGCTGCACAGCGTCAAAGGCAATAGGAAAAATAGAAGTGGATCCAGCTCACTCACAGAGCTTATTTAAAAATTTGAAAATTTTTAATGGATGATCTTTAAAAATTTCAAAATGACCACCCAGACATCTCAGATGGCACAGCAATGACAGGGGGTGGTGTGTAATGAAACCATACGTGTTTCGAGCAACACGGCTTTTGAACACTGGTTATTTTTAAATAAGCCCTGTGAGTGAGCTGGATCCACTTCTATTTTTCCGTACTATGTCCATGCATAGATTACAGGGGTCTTAATGCCATCACCGTTAACAAAAGGTACCTGCTGCCCCTAATATCTGAGCTCTTTGATAGGTTACGGAGAGCAAGGGTTTTTACTAAACTTGATCTGCGGGGTGCTTACAACCTGATTCGCATCCGTGAGGGGTACGAATGGAAGATGGCATTTAATACCAGGGATGGCCTCTACGAGTGTCTGGTGACGCCCTTCGGGCTCTCTAATGCTTCTGCCATTTTCCAGGACTTTGTTAACAATATTTTCTGGGACATGCTCACCACCTCGGTCGTAGTCTATCTGGATGATATTCTCATCTACTTGGCTGTGATGGACTGGCAGGAACCCCATTCTCTCAAAGCGGTGCAGCGCTTTGAATTTGGTGTACCTACAAACCGTCGAGCGGCTAAATTCTCGCCAGGCTAGTGTGACGCTCAGGAGCAAACTACGTCCGAGAGTGGGCCCTCTGGGTCGCGGATCCGGAGCCCCTGGGCCGAGCGCGCCAGGTGATGACCAACCCCTATACAGGGATCGTACCAAGAGGGACGGCTCAGGGAGAAGCCAGGCTCAAGGCAGGACAAGGAACTATGGACAAAGACAAGGGTACTTAGGTGGAAGTAACAGAGGAAGGGGTAACGTAGCAGAAACGCCCGTGGGGCGATGGGGCGAGGCACAGCCGGGAGACAGACAGGCGAGGAAACCTAAGGGGGAGTTAAAGAGAATCCGGACAGGAGTAGACAGGGAGAGCAGAAGGGCAGGAAACCGACCGGGGAAGGAATACCAGCAGGCAGGGACAGACAGGGATGGCAGAACGGACCAGGGGAAACGAGGCTAGGAGGAGGAACGGACACAACACAGAATAGATGATGCGACGAGCACCAAGAAGTAGCACACGAAAGTAGGAGTGCGGCCAGAACGGTGCAGGAGATCCACGCAATCACCAGGCACCCTCCTCCTAGGGAGGATGCCTGAAGTACCTAGCGCCCGGAAGAGCTCCTCAAGCCCGGCCCCTCAGCACCGCCCACAGCCAGACGCCGAGGATGGACGGGCGCGCACCCGCAACCTAAGGCCGGTGCGAGCAGCAGGAGGTAAGGCAGGACAGGCGCGCGCACGGAAGGTGGCGCGCAGGTGAGGAGAGACTGCGGCAGCTGCCGCCGCTGATGGGGCATCGGCGGGCACGACCACCGATGTCACAGCTAGATGGTCCCTATTCTCCCGGTTCCATTTCACCCTCCATTTTCTCTCCGGGGAGAAGAACATTCATTCCGACGCTCTCTCCCGCTCCGTAGTGTCATCAGAGGAAGAAGAGCCTTGGTTAATTGTCACTTCTGAGAGCCTGAGGACCGGTGGACCAAGTTTTGCTTGAGTCTGTGCCCCCCGGCAAGATATTTGTGCCACCTAATTTGCAACCGGAGGTTCTCTCTTGGGCTCACTCGTCCTGGGTGGGTGGACATTTTGGGACCAAGAGGACATCTGAGCTTCTGGCGAGGACGTACTGGTGGCCGCATATGGCCCGTGATGTCGATGACTATATCCGGGCATGTGTCTCCTGTGCCAAGAATAGGTCTTCTCGACAACGGCCTGCTGGGCTACTTTACCCCTGCCGATGGCAGACAGGCCCTGGGAAATGGTCTGGAGGGACTTTGTGGTGTGTTTACCCAAGTCTCGTAGCTGCACAGTCATCTGGCTAGTCACCGATCATTTTTCTAAAATGGTGCACCAGGTGCCCCTCCTGTGGGTACCTTCTGCACAGGCCTTGGTGGCGTTGTTCATTAAGCACGTATTTCCCCTACACAGTATGCGTGACAAAATTGTCAGTAACCGGGGTCCTCAGTTCGCATCTCGGATCTGGAGAGAGCTTTGTCGCCTACTCAGCATTGAGCTGAATCTCTCTTTAGCCTATCATCCTGAGACGAATGGGTTGGTAGAGAGGGCTAACCAGACCCTGGTCACATACATGCGTCATTTTGTTTGGGCCAGGCAGGATGACTGGGCCTCCTTGCTACCATGGGTGGAATTTGCGCTGAACAATGCCATAGCTGACTCTACTGGACAGACCCCATTCTTCCTTAACTACGGCCAGCATCAACGTTTCCCTGTGCCGATGCCAGTGTCTTCCACCGACTCTAGGGTGGCAGACTGGGCAGTGGAGGCATATGACAGCACACAGGATGTCATCCGGGCCTCCAAGGAGAGAATGAGGGTCTCCGCTGAGGCACACCGGTGCCCCGCTCCGGCCTTTGCTCCTGGCGACATAGTGTGGCTCTCCATCCGTAACATCAGGCTGCGAGTTGAGTCCACTAAATTTGCACCTCGCTACATAGGTCCCTTCAAGGTCCTGGAAAAGGTCAATTCCATGGTTTATTGTCTGGCCCTTCACTCATGCCTAGGTATCACCGACACCTTTTGTGTGTCCCTCCTAAAACCCGTTCACATGTTCTGGTTTTCCGAGTCCTCTGCCGGGACATCGGGTTCGTCCACGAATGATTATGAGGTGAATGCTATTGTGGGATGTGAAGTGGTATGTTGCAAAAATTAATATCTGGTGGATTGGAAGGGTCATGGCCCAGAGGACAGGACCTGGGAACCTATTGAGCACATTCGTGCTCCTCACCTCACTGCAGCTTTTGAGTGTAGCGTGGCTCAAGGAGGTGGGGGCCCTAGGAAGGGGGTAATATTAGGCGTTGAGTTTCCGTCACTGCACGGGGGGAATCTCAAGCCATGTTCTCTGCTGTCTCCCATTCTTCTTCAGCCGCAGAGGTTCCTGCTCAGCAGAGACGTCGGTCCCAGCGTCTTGCTCAGGCTGATGCTATGTGTTTGGTTGCTGCTAATGCCCCAGGTTCAGCTATATCATCCAGCATAAGTCAGCGGCGATCAGACACCTCTGGGACTAAGTCCTGCTTTTCTCCATCTGAGCATGCCTGTGAGATGACCGTTCATTGGTGGTCAGAGGTCACATGCCCAGGTCTTCAAGCAGCTTTGATTGGGCCATCAGCAAGGTCCTGGAAGGCTGCAATTATAAAAGGATCGCATGGCCGCACGGCCAAATATGGTCCATGTTATAGGTGGATTTGTATTACCTCACCTACACAACATAGCTCCCAAGCATCCCGATTCCCGCGGGACAGTCCTGTTTTTGACACCCCCCCTCCCGCATCCTGCCTGGGACAGTATTTTTCCCGCATTGCACTAAGCCGCCACGCCGCCCGCATCCACCGATGCCATTCTCGTCGTCCCAGATAGACACACCGTAGCCTACAATGATATGGAGCAAAACGGCGCGTGTACGAGGTATGCTGAGCGAAGCCGCATGTGTGTGCGGAGTGGAGCCATATGTATAGTGGATGTACGGAGCGGAGCCAAGTGTGTACGAGGCATACAAAGTGGGTGTTTCCCACGGACACAGGAGTACACGGCGGAGCCCCAAGGAGCACTTTAAAACTCGCACATGACGTTCCACCGGAAGTGATGTGCTGGAAGCTGACCGGAAAAGAGGTAATTTCATGAGGAGATTGTGACAGAACCAGGAATGCTTCAGATCCATCACCGTGTCCTCTGACAGCGCGGACAGCAGGATTGCCTTGGAATCAGGGATGCCGGCCATGTGAGCGGATCATGATATGTCCTGCATCGGGAGGCTCAGGTGGGCACTTCAATGGGAGTCGGGCTGCTATAGTATCTTTATAAAATCTTTCTTTCTTTCCTTCTTTCTCTCTCTCTGTTTCTTTATTTCTCTGTTCTTATTTTCTCTCTGTTTCTTGCTCATTCTCTCTTCTGTCTCTCCCTCTCTTTTTCTTTCTCCCTCTATGTTCTTTCTTTCTCACTCTCCTTTCTTTCTTTCTCTATTTTCTTTCCTTCTTTTCCTTAGTACCAGTCAGTGTGCCCACAGTACCAGCCACTATGCCCCTAATAGCAGTCAGTGTGATCAGCAGTGCTAAATGGGTGTGACTGGGCGTGGACATGTGTGTGACTAGTTGTGAAAATAGGTGTGGTCGGGGGCGTGGTCTAAAATTTGCTTCTGTGGTCAATTGTACATGAAATTCTTTTCCCTCTTTTCATTACATGAAGGGGGTGTTTTTCTATTTTTTCCGCGACTTCAGTTTAGCCCCTTCCCTTTGATATATAGGTACATATGCTGTTCCTCCCACTCTATATTGGGGTTATCTTTGTCTGCCCTGAATATTGTGATCAGGGAACGCATGGGTACTTTTTACCATAATTATAACTAATCCCTGCTTGCTCTAAATTACATGCCTGCTTGTCACACCATGGTTGCATTATTATCCACTGTTTTTTATTATATATGATTCACCTGGTATTTATTGTAGACACTTGTATTTGCACTATTTGTACTGAATAAAGCTATTGGCACTTTTTGCATTATTTGGGTATTATTCTATTCTACATTACCTCTTTCTTTACGATTTTTCCGTATAAAAATTATGGAGATGTAAACTCTCTGCAGTTGTTTCTATGTTATTTAAATATTTTTTGGTCAGCAAAATGGTTTCCAAAAATGTTGTAAGACACTCCAAAAAATACGACAGTACCACACAAAAGGCCAGAATTTTCTGCGCACTCAGGTGTGAGGCCTGGGACAGACAAAGCCGTTTTAAATTGCTGGATTTTCACGCTGTTGTATTAAAATGATCTGGCTGTAGTCTGCAGTGTGAACAAGCAAATAAATGTAGAAAAACAGGGGGCTCTGGATTACTGTCCACTTAGGAAGTAACACTGATTGACAATCAATTTCACATGCTGTTGTGCAAATGGAATAGACAACAGATGGAAATTAATGGCATTTATCTAGACACCCTCAATAAAGGAGTGGTTCTGCAGATGAGGACCACAGACCACATCTCAGTACCAATGCTTTCTGGCTGATGTTTTGGTCACTTTTCAATGTTGGTTGTGCTTTCACATTCGTGGTAACATGAGACGGACTCTACAACCCACACAAGTGGCTAAGGTAGTGCAGCTCATCCACGATGGCACAATAATGTGAGCTGTGCCAAGAAGGTTTGCTGTGTCTGTCAGCGTAGTGTCCAGAGGCTGGAGTCGCTACCAGGAGACAGGCCAGTACTCCAGGAGACGTGAAGGGGGCCGTAGGAGGGTAACAACCCAGCAGCTGGACCGCTACCTCCGCCTTTGTGCAAGAAGGAGCAGGAGGAGCACTGCCAGAGCCCTGCAAAATGACCTCCAGCAGGCCACAAATGTGCATGTGTCTGCACAAACGGTTAGAAACCATCTCCATGAGGATGGTCTGAGTGCCCGACGTCCACAGATGGGGGTTGTGCTCACAGCCCAACACTGCGCAGGCCGCTTGGCATTTGCCACAGAACACCAGGATTGTCAAATTCGCCTCTGGTGCCCTGGGCTCTTCACAGATGAAAGCAGGATCACACTGAGCACATGTGACAGACATGACAGAGTCTGGACATGCTGTGGATAGCGATCTGCTGCCTGCAACATCCTTCAGCATGACCGTTTTGGCAGTGTGTCAGTAATGGTGTGGGTTGGCATTTCTTTGGAGGGCCCTCCATTTGCTCGCCAGAGATAGCCTGACTGACCTTAGGTACCGAGATGAGATCCTCTGACCCCTTGTGAGACCATATGCTGGTGCGGTTGGCCCTGGGTTCCTCCTAATGCAGGACAATGCCAGACCTCTTGTGGCTGGAGTGTCAGCAGTTCCTGCAAGATGAAGGAATTGAAGCTATGGACTGGCCTGTCCGTTCCCCAGACCTGAATCCGATTGAGCACATCTGGGACATCATGTCTCGCTCCATCCACCAACGTCACGTTGCATCACAGACTGTCCAGGAGTTGGCGGATGCTTTAGTCCAGGTCTGGGAGGAGATCCCTCAGGAGACCATCCGCTGCCTCATCAGGAGCATGCCCAGGTATTGTACAGTAGGGAGGTCATACAGGCACGTGGAGGCCACCTACAATATTGAGCATCTTTTCCTTGTTATGAGGCATTTCCACTGAAGTTGGATCAGCCTGTAATTTGATTTTCCACTTTGATTTTGAGTATCATTCCAAATCAAGACCTCCATGGGATATTCATTTTGATTTACATTGATAATTGTTGTTTTATTGTTCTGAACACGTTCCACTATGCAATGAATAAAAATTTGCAACTGGAATATTTCATTCAGAGACATCTAGGATGTGCTATTTTAGTGTTCCCTTTATTTTTTTGAGCAGCGTATATAATAGGCAGCAGCAAACAGTAATGGACCCTTTTGATGTATGCAGTGAGATCTGTTTACTCACATACAGTGCCTGCATGCCTTGCACTGATGTGGATATGCGCACATAGACTCCCCTGCCTACCTAGCACTGCAGTCTATATACCCACTAATGTCCTTAAAAGGACTGTTGGCTTAGATTGATATGTGGATTGAACAAAGGTAGAACCACACTAACTCATAAAAGCACAAATCTGTCCCTATCTCAGCAGCAGCTCTCCCTAAACAGTCTGAATCTGGAGCTGAATGCGCCGAGCGGGGCAGCGTCAGGTCTCTAGTAGATCTAATGACGCTGTGCGGCCAGCCAATCACTGTAAGGCCACAACAAAGATGGCTGCGGCATTACAGTGAATGGCTGACAATCCCTGCATGTTAATTGGCGCTCTAAAGAGCTCCCAAAAATGCTCGGTACAGTGATACTCGGACGAGTAATGAGTAGTGGCGAGCACGTTCGCTCCTCACTAGTGTTTCCACTAAAAATTTGAACTGCATCTGGAAATGGAGATTCATAGCAGCATTTGAGCCTTAATTCTGTAATATATTGAATTCCCACTTTCCTACTTATATTTATTTCCTAAACTGCTTCCCTTACATGAAATTTTCTCCTTATAATTATGTTTTTATTTTTCATTTTTAATCATTAAAAATAATTTTATTATGGATCTTTTCTCAGAACTGGACCACTGTTTTAAATTGAAGGTTACAGTTCATTTTTGTGTGTTATACTGTTCAGAAATGTTTCTGTTTTTCTTCACCGTAAATCTCCCATTTAAGAAGGGCCCACAATTACTCATAAGGGTTTAGGTCGGGTGAGGAAGGTGTTGTGTCATTATTTTTTCATTTTTACTGGCAGCCAAGCAGTGGAGACATTGATGCTGCGATGGAGCATTGTCCAGCAGAACAATCATAATTTTCTTGAAATGTACAGATCTTTTCCTCTACCACTGTATGAAGAAAGAGTCTTCTAAACACTGATAATAGGTTTGCGACTTTATTTTAAGTTCTTCTGCCACCTGAAAAGGTCCATCAAGCTCATCATTAATAATTCCAACCCATAGCTATTCCCCACCTTCACCTTGCTGGTGTCCATATATATGTTTGTACTAGTTACTTCAAAAACCATTGCCATCTGGTCCATTAAGAGTCGCTCTAATCTCATCAGTCCATGAAACCTTTAAAAAATCTGTCTTCAGATATTTCTTGGCTCAGTCTTGATATTTCCCCTTCTGTGTCTTGCTGAGTGGTGGTCAGGTTCAGCTTTCCTCACCTCGGCCATGTTTCTGAGCACTGAGCACCTTAAACTTCAGAGTCACAGACTTCATCACGTCGCTCTCAGACTTCATCACGTCGCTCTATCCCCCTTATCTCAGGGCTCATCTAGTGTACCCCCTACCATTCTGTATCAAGTCTTTCTGTATCATCTGGCTGCCCTCACCGATCAGTTAAGCTTTGGGAGGGCTCGTCTGAGTGAGGGGCTTGGGGCGACTTCAACCTCTGCTTCTCCAGAAGTTATGCTACTGGGAGAGCAGTAAGTGAGGATACTTGTAAAGTTGAGTAGATTAAATTCACTCATCTCTTTTTAGAACTTAAATATTTTACTGTATGCAGAAATTCTTATGAGAGGTATTCAGCCCCTTCCACATTTACATTAGGTCATCAGGATATTAATAAAAATACCAAGAAGCAGGTCTGTATATCAGAAGAATCCATCTAGAAGCAGCATAGATGTTCAATATATTTATTTTTGCATAAAAGTTGTTACTAATATGCAAAGATGGAATAAGAAAGTCTGTAGATACAGAAGCTTTCTATAGAAAGGAGCAGATGTTGGTGATTCCGCTCCTTGGGCCTTTGGTTGCACTTGTGCTGTTTTTGCACATCCAGGTCTGGATCACACACGATGGAGAGGAGAAGAGCAGGGATGTGTGACGTGTGATCTGTGTAGATGGAATTTTCCTGGAGTCTTACAGCACCGCGATCGACCATATGGCCTTCTGTCTGGCCATGGACAGGTAGATGAAGGAGCAGCCGCTTCTTCATTCTGTCCATGACCCGGTAGTGTCTGTATATGGCCGGGGTCACAATTGGCGCAGGCACTCAGGACCGGAGTGTGTTTCTATGCAGCTGAGTGCTAAGGTCCAAGTGCTGATGGCAGTGCCGTGTGTTGAGACGCGAGACTCAAGCGAGTTTCTCGTAAGTGTGACTCCGGCCTATGGCCAAGTATGAGAAGGAGCAGCCGCTGCCTTCTTTTTGGCCATATACAGTGGAGAAGGAGCAGTCGCTGCCTTCTTTTTGTCAATATCCGGTGGAAAAGGAGCAGCCGCTGCCTTCTCTGTCCATATCCAGTAGTCTTGTCCTTCCCACCACAGTGTACATGAGTCAACCAAATGGCAAGTTTGGCTGAAAGAAGTCCTTCAATTCCAGCCTTTGATTACTTGCCATTTCGATCCAGAGGAAGGCGAAAAATAACCCCGAGGACTTGTTGTTGGAATATCCTAAGGGGAAAAAAATTCCTTCCTGACCCCAAATATGGCGATCGGAATACATCCCTGGATGTTTGGTGCTCGAATCTACGTGGCTGTTAATGTGGTGGAAGCTCTGTTGTATTTGTCACAGTCCGGTAAATTAGAAAGTCCAGGTAATTGTCTCATCCGATTAGTTAAAGCTTCATTCCACGATGTTGCTGGAATGGGGCTGATTTATATCAGCCTATTACTCCTGTAAGAAAAGAAATATATTCAAAATAAAGAAATTGAAGCGACTCGACACCATCATAAAGTCTGGGCGGAGATCAGCTGGTCTCTCTGAACAGCCGCACCTGATCCTTCTCTTTCTACTGATGATATGTCTTAAAGGACATTAATGAAAAAGTGATTTTTAAAGGTGAGCGCTGCTTTTCTTCTTTTTAAGAAGAGAAGTTTACATTTCTTAGAACTGGCTCC
The DNA here is from genome assembly GCF_039654945.1 of Dendrobates tinctorius. Taxonomy (NCBI): domain Eukaryota; kingdom Metazoa; phylum Chordata; class Amphibia; order Anura; family Dendrobatidae; genus Dendrobates; species Dendrobates tinctorius. The sequence goes on from NW_027361677.1 coordinate 16,370,643, forward strand.
TCACAAATATACTGTATACTGGGGAATATAATGATGAGGTGTATGGTGGGTATGTGTGCTACTGGGCAGAGGTAACACTATGGATGTCCCTATGTGCTATACTTACATCTTCGTAATGGAACGGTGGTTCGGCTCTGCCGGACTCCACGTCGCTCCAGTTTATGGAGTGGAAGAATGGGCGCTCTCTAATGGACGATGTTATGGCATAACGAGTAGATGGAGTTTTGCAGAGAAGCTGGAAGATGAGAGAGACCATTAATCATTATATTGTGTATTATTATTGATACGTTATTACACAATGTCTATGGACTGTCAGCATCATGTCCTCTATCCTTCCTTATAATTTACCATCATCCTTCTTCACCTATTCCTACTTACCCCTTCTAGGATGTCAAGCTCATCGATGGAGATGCAGGGTGGAAAATATAGGACGTTGTCCAAAGACTCATGGTAGTCGTCCATATCGCCACTGTTATAGAATGGAGACGTCCCCACAATCATCATGTACAGGATGACACCAAATGAAAAGGAATCTGCTAGATGATTGTAGCCTTCTCTATCCAATACCTGTAGGAACATAAGATAGGAGATGAGCTGAATATACCGGGGAGGGGATTTACACACAGAGCCTATGAGGACCGGTCTGTGATGAGATATGAGCAGGATACTCAGATTAGTACTCAATCCTACTATCGGCATCAATTATTAAGGGATGTTCCTTACCTCAGGCGCGATGTAACCCTTCGTGCCTATAACCTCGTCCAAGACGTCATCCTTGCCCACATTCACGGCTGAAGTGCCAAAGTCACAGATTTTTATGTGTCCAGTTCCATCAATGAGAACGTTATGAGGCTTCAGGTCACTGCAGGGAAAAGGAGCAGACACTAATGGTGAGGAAAATTCATCAAAAGAACTTTCTACAATAGATATGTAAGGTGACAACATAGATTTATGAAGATGAACTGATTACCGATGTATCACGCCGTGTTCATGGAGGAACTGGATTCCGCAAACCATTTCTGCTGCAAAGCGTCTGTGGAGAAGAAAGTAGAGGATGGATCAGTGGTTACACACACTTTAGGACCATAATGAATGGGCAGCAGATTATTATGATTCAGCCTAAGACATTTACCTTGTTGTCTCTGTATCAAACTTCATTGATTCTAACATTTGGCTAAACAGATCTCCTCCGGCCATTGCCTCCATGGCTATTATATATGCTTGTGGTGTTTCTACAAATCCCCGCAGAGATGTTATGAAGCGGCAGCCAGCGCCAATACTTAGGGCCTTTAACTCTGTAGAGAATGTTTCCTCATCACAACAACTCTTTTCCATGATCTTAAGGGCTAGTAGTTCTTTGCTGACCGGATCTGATGCCAAGACGACCTGGAGAAAAATCACAGAAGATCAGACCAAACTCTCATCTATTCTAGGGATCTGTGTAATGGATCACTGGTGTATCCCAATTATCATTACATATGAAGATCCTGTAATGAATATTTATACCATTCTGTGTATCTGGTGGAGAATACATTGGGGAGCACGGAGTAGTATAAATTCATTCTTACCTTTCCGTAGCTTCCTCTTCCAATATTAGTGAGTAAATCAAGTCTGTGAAGGTCAATAGGATTTTGAATTTTAACCAATTCTCTCACAGGTAAAACAGGGGAGCTGGCATCACCAAGGTCTTCTGCTTTCGCATCTGCTACGTCAGAGGTCATCATATCGTTTGCACCTGCTGAGATAATATAGGATTTGTTAATCTCTTTGAGAGCAAATAATGGAAATACACTTTCTATTTAAATGAGGGCTCAGGCGTTGAGCATGCATTTCAGCAGGCTAACACCAGCTGTATTACATAGCTGCCACCTGCCTATAACTGCCGCGACTGGATCACACTCCGATTGCTTCAGTATTACTATTTCATTGCTAACAATGCTACTTAAATTAAGTGAATGCCGATTTGTGCGCACCAGCACCCATTAGTCCCCTCAGGACACAACTGCAAGGGGTTTATTGGTTGTAATGACTATATGGGCCCTATCTTTTACTTTCATCCAAATGTTAAGATCAGCCTTGCTTAATTTCATATGAGAACGTCACTAAAGCTATATACAGCGATATAGTCCCATTACAAGAGATCAGAAAATCTCAGGGACAAGTCTTCTAAAGAGACGAAAAAATGAAATAAATTAAAAAAAGTTTTTAAAAAAAAAAATTCAAAAATTTAATTTGAATTACTTAACCTTCCCAATTAATAATAATAATAATAATAATAATAAAAAAATGAAAAATAAGCATAACTAGGATCACTCCATTAGTATAAGTCCGCTATACAAAAATATACAAATAATTCTCCCAAACAGTAAATACTGAAATGAGAAAAAAAAATGGAAATACCAAAATTGCATTTTTTTTTAAATCAGAAAGTTACAATGTCTCAGAATATGGCGACATAAACCAATTTTGTTTTTTTTCTTATTACACTTCTAATTTTCTTTCACCATTTTAGTGAAAACGTATGCATATTGGGCATTACCAGAATTGTATCTGACATGGAGAATTATTTTGTGAGGTCATTTTTATCACACAATTAACACAATAAAAAAAGTCAGAATCCCTTTTTTCTATACAATTTTACCAAACTAATTTAAAAAAATCAAACAAACATTGAAAGACAAAATAAATGGTGTCGTTCAAAGCTGCAGCTCGGCCCACTGAAAAAAATATATATTACAATTTTAAACAGAACTCTATACATCAGCAGGAAATGTCGAATATTTGGTGTTTCGTTTAATGTCTAATTGCAAAATTGTCCCTGTTGCCCATAGCAGCGATTCACAGCACAGATTCCGGTTCTTAACATTCTATAGAACACTGAAATGTGACTAGTAGCTACGGGCAACAAGGACAGTTCTTCCACAAGTCAGCATTGATAATTGAGGTCTGCACATAATTTTAGGAGTATAATCCAGCTCGCCCCCAGTCTTATTCTACTGATCTGTTTCCATCTTACCTGTTTCATCTTCATCCATTGCTCTTTCTGGTGAAGAAACGCTGACGGTTTTGGGTGATGACTGCGATCTCCATAGTGCACCATTCCCATTAATAATGGGCGTAGCATAGGTCATGAGCAAGTGACCAAAGTCCCTGAACTCCATGACATGTCCAACAATCTCCATCTTGACCCCTTTTGTTGGCATTTGATGGAAATCCAAAGAATATCTTCATCATTAAATATGCACTCAGTCTTTGATCAGAATGCCAAAAGCAGTAAGCCAGCTGGAAAAAATACACACAAATGGACATCTGTTAGGGGAGAGGACTTTTTTTTCCATTGAACCTGGTCAGTGTTATGGCCATTATAAAGAGTAGACTAATGTCAACTAAACCCATCTATGTCTAATATATATATAGGGGGCCATGGGCAGATGATTATGTGGGGAGATAAGGATCCGACATGGTTGATTTTGGGATGTTGATCCTTTTGCTGTCTAAGCAATAAACCAGCACCAGGGAATGGCTCTTTCAAAGCGTACACAGGAACGCTCAACAGAGTGAGCAAGATAGCTGGTTGAACCTTTTCTTGGCCAACAGCTATCAAAAATGTGTGCAGAGCTTTAGTATAGAAGAGTGTGTGTTAGGCGTTGAGTTCCCACCCCTGCACAGGAAGAATCACAAGCCATGTCCGCTGCAGTCTCCAGTTCTTCTTCAGTCGCAGAGGTTCCTGCTCAGCAGAGACGTCGGTCCCAGCTTCTTGCTCAAGCTGATGCTATGCAATTGGTTGCTGCTGCCGCCCAAGGTTCAGCTATAGCATCCAGCATTAGTCAGTGGCGAGCAGATGCCCCTGGGACTAAGCCCTGTTTTTCTCCATCTGAGCATGCCCGTGAGACGACCGCTCATTGGTGGTCAGAGGTCACATGCTCAGATCCTCAAGAAGCTCGGATTGGGCCATTAGGAAGGTCCTGGAAGGCTGCGGTTATAAAAGGATCGCATAGCCGCACGGCCATGTGCTAGTATAGACAATATGGAGTGAGTTTTGTATGCACATATGAATGTCTCTGGTGAATGACTCATTATGAAACCCCTACCCTTGGTGCATATGTGTTCTTCAGCCTTGCCAGTTAGTGCATAGGCTGATAGTGCAGGTAGGAGGCAGAGTCAGGGACTAGCATCAATGCCAATTAGTGGTTTTGCCTTTACGCCACTGTGCACTTGGTCTGCACTCCACGGTAGGCAGCATCTATTAGTGGTGTTCGCAGGTGCAACGCCACGCGCTTAGTGGGTCTAGAGGGACTCTAACCCTGTGTTTTTGGGACAGAGTCCTGTGACTGTACACTAGTGCTCACTTTGCCAAGCTCTGTGAGCTTTAACAGGCTACGGCATTTATATTCCACTGTAGTGCGGTTCTATGAAGCAACAGAATCCGCCTCTGTACACACCGGGTGATGTTAAACCACGTGTTTTCTTCTATTATACCGCCATATAGCGTCCGCCATTACTGGGCAGCAGATAACATCTCTGCACGGTGGACCACGGGCTGCTACTTTTTTTTCCTGTGTGTGTGTGATGGATTCTATGCACGCTCTTTCTGAGCAGGTAAAGCACCTGACTCAGATGTCTCAGAAACTTAATGGGGGACGAGTTCTGGCTCAGTCTCAGCAGCTGATAGCTGACACTGTGCAGGGGGCTTTATCATCTGGTGCTCACAGGACAGGGGCTCGAGCTGTTACATTAGTTTTCCGTGAGTCCCCGGTTAAATTGCCGAATTTAAAGTTTTCAAGGAGGGCTGAACTGTAAGATTTTTTTCTCATTAACACCACACTCTTCTGGGGATGAAAGTCAGAAGGTAGGGGTCATTATGTCTCTGTTAAGGGGAGCCCCCCATGCTTGGGATTTTTCCCTTCCTACCACTGCCCCTGAGAGAATGACTGTGGATGTAATTTTTGAGTCCCTGAGGCATATTTATGATGAGCCTGATCGGGTGCGTATGGCTGAGGCCATGGTGATGAGTGTATATCAGGGGAAGCATTCAGCCGAGTGGTTTTGCTGAGAGTTCAGATGCTGGGATGCTAAGGTCCTTTCGGATGATGCCACCCTCTGGGGCTTGTTCCGTACACGCCTGTCTGAATGTCTGAAAGATGCCTTGCACTTCACCCTCCTCCTGATTCACTGGAGGACGCTATGACACAGGCCGTCCGAATGGATCGCAAGCTGCGGGCGAGAAATGTGATGCAGTTTGAGACCCCATTATTCTCCAGTGGAATGGGAGCTGTTGTGAGTTCATTCTCGGGTTCACCAGTTGTGAGTTCCCCTTCTGGACTCCCTCTGGTAGTGACTTGAGGTGGTGCGGCTGGTTTGATCGGTGGAGATCTGCCACCTGAGAATGATGATGACGATTGGATCTCGGGATTCTCAGATTGGATTTAAGACAGCTGACGCCCTATTCAGTTGCTGGTGATTCCTTCTGGCTTGTCAGCTCTTGGTTTTCAGCTCTGTTCCAGTCATCTAAAGCTAAGTTTTTCTGCTAATGTTCACACTTGATTTTGTTGGTCTATTCAGTTTTTGTGTGGTCTGCCAACCCCGGCTGGGGGCTGAGCTGAATTTCCACTCTTATTTATCAGTATTTTGCCAATTGGCTTTTTGTCCCTTACTAGTTCGGTCTCTTTTTGCTCTGTCTCAGAATATTTCAGAGTGCTGATATAGTGGGTGAAGTCTAGTGACTTCAGGGTTAATTTTGCTATCATAAGTGTTGGACATTATTTTTGTAGGTTTTTTGCAGGTTGCAGATAGTGTCTTCCCTTTCCTTTCCTGTCTAGTTAGTTTGGGCCCCATCATTTGCTCAGCCTATTTTCCTGCCTGTGTTTGTGCCTTCGTCTTGTTCCACCATCAGTACATGTGTGAGGGCTATCTATTCCGTTGGGGTCTGCTCTGGGGCAGTTAGTTTTCCCTTTTCTTGCTTTAGGCTTATGTAGTCCTCCGGCCATGACGAGGCATCTAGGTACATCGTAGGCATGCTCCACGGCTACTGCTAGTTGTGTGGTAAGATCAGGGATCTGCAATCTGCATAGTTACCAACCACTCTGGTTTTCTGTGGCTTAGCTTGTTTTGCTTTTTTCTCCTCGGTGACCCATTCATAACAGAATCACCAGCCATACCGCAGATTCTAGGGTACTCAAAAGCAGGAAAGAATTGTAAAAAAAAAAAAGAATTGTCAGAATTTTTTTTTTTATATGTATATTTTTTCCTCTTTTTCTCTGGGGCTGTAGGAGGATTTTTTTTTAAATGGACATTAAGCAATTGTCTCATCGTGTGGAGCAGCTCACTGCTGAAGTGCGGGGAATTTCCGCCTACCTCGCTAATTCACATGCTGCTGTACCAAGGATCCCTACTTATGATGTGTTTTTTGGGGATCGGTCTAAATTTTTGAATTTTAAGAATAATTGTATATTATTTCTTGCCTTGAAGCCTAATTCATCGGGGAGCTCTGTGCAGCAGGTTAAAATTGTCATCTCTTTGCTGCGCGGCGATCCCCAGGATTGGGCGTTTTCTTTGACACCTGAAGATCCTATTCTGACTAATGTGGATGCATTTTTTCAATCCTTGGGGTTGTTGTATGATGAACCTAATGCTATTGATCAAGCTGAGAAAGCCCTATTGGCATTGAACTAGGGTCAGGATTCTGCAGCGTTATACTGTCAAAAATTCCGAAAGTGGGCGGTCCTTACTACCTGGAATAATGGTGCCTTGGCAGCTCTCTTTCGGAAGGGTTTGTCAGAAACCGTAAAAGATACTATGGTGGGATTTCCTGTTCCCTCTGGTCTTGTTCCGTAGAGGCCTGTCTGAATGTCTGAAAGATGCCTTGGCACTTCACCCTCCTCCTGATTCTCTGGAGGACGCTATGACGCAGGCCGTCCGAATGGATCGCAGGCTGCGGGCGAGAGATGTGATGCAGTTTGAGACCCCGTTATTCTCCAGTGGAAGGGGAGCCAGTCCTACATTGGAGTCCATGGAGATGGGAGCCATCAACCTCAAAGAGAAAGAAAGGAGACAGCGGCATTTCAGAAATCTGTGTTTTTACTGCGGTGATCCAGGACAATGGAAAAAGGACTTTCCCTCCTGCCCACCGACTAACAAGCGGCTGAGTCTGGGTGATCATCTTGGAGGGCACTTAGACTCTCAGGTACCCCTTTCTTCATTTTCTAAGATACTGTTAAAGGTGGAACTTGGTGTTAAAAACTGCTTTTCCCTTACTTCAGCTTTTGTGGACTGTGAGTCATCCTTGAACCTGATTGATTCTAACCTGGTGGTCAGCTGTAGATTAGGGACAGTTAGGTGGGAGACTCCTATAAAAATAATGACCATTGATTCTACTCCTTTCACCAAGGACAGTCACTGTTTTGTTTCTGAAGAATTCACCCTCAGAGTTGGAACCCTTCATCAGGACTATGTCATGTTTTGTTTTGGATAACCTCCCTGCTGGCCTGGTGTTAGGGTTTCCCTGGTTGCAACGACATAACCCAATTATTGACGGTGGTTCCTGGGATATTGTTAAAAGGGGATCTAATTGTTCTGAAAGTTGTCTTGCTACTGTGTCTGTGTCGTCCGTTGGTCTGGAAGGTATTCTGGAGTACCTAAAGGACTATGCGGACGTTTTCTCCGAAAAAAAGGCTGAAGTTTTACCACCACATCACCCATTTGACTGCGCCATTGACCTGGTTCCAGGTGCTAAATTGCCCAAGGCTCGCTTGTATAACCTCTTTGGTCCTGAGAGGGCTGGTATGAAAGAATACATTTCCGAGAGTCTTCGTAAAGGACACATTCTAACTTCTGTTTCTCTTATGGTGGCAGGGTTCTTTTTCGTAAAGAAAAAAGACAGTGGTTTGCGCCCATGCCTCGATTTTTAAGAGTTAAATAAGATAACTGAGAAATACCCCCTCCCACGTAATACTGATTTGTACAACCAGTTGTCTGGGGCTAAGTGGTTTTTGAAATTGGATCTGCGGGGGCCTTATAACTTTATCTGCGTCTGGGAGGGGGATGAGTGGAAAGCTGCTATTCTCACCACTGAAGGGTTGTTTGAGAACTTAATAGAAGAGCAATTAGTTCCAGCTGCGTGTAAAATTCTTCTTTATTTTATCACTTTAAAATATGACATCTTCAAAGTATATGCCACAGCCACGGACACGGCAACGCGTTTCGATCTATAAGATCTTTGTCATGGCTTTGACAAAGATCTTATAGATCGAAACGCGTTGCCGTGTCCGTGGCTGTGGCATATACTATGAAGATGTCATATTTTAAAGTGATAAAATAAAGAAGAATTTTACACGCAGCTGGAACTAATTGCTCTTCTATTTGGTTTCACGTCAGTCCAGACGGAGTTCCGAGATCTGCGGTGGATATCTGGTGAGCTGGCTTATGTTGCTTTTGTGTGTTGTTTGAGAACTTACCTTTCGGTCTGACCAATGCACCAGCAGTCTTCCAACATTTCATCACTCACGTGTTCTCTGACTTTATTGGGTGTTTTATGGTTGTGTATTTGGATGACATACTTACCTACTCGCCTGATAAACAGGCTCACATTGGTAATCTTCGGGAAGTTCTCCCAAGGCTCTGGGAGAACTGTCTCTTTGCTAAGCTAGAGAAATGTCCATTCTTTGTTCAGGAACTGTCTTTTCTGGGGTTCATTGTGTCTGCTGAGGGGTATTGCATGGATGCTAATAAGGTGCAGGCCATTGTCGATTTGTTTCAACCTCATGATTTAAAGGCTCTGCAGCATTTCTTAGGATTCACAAATTATTATCGCAAGTTTATGAGGGGGTTCTCGCAGGTAGTTAAACCTCTCACAGATCTATCTCAAAAGGGGGCTGATATCAAGAATTGGTCAGCCACAGCGGTGGCGGCATTTCAGTTTTTAAAAAAATGTTTCATGTCTGCTCCGGTTCTTATTCAACCGGACCCGTCTGAACCAATTATTGTTGAGGTGGACGCCTCAGAGGTGGGGGTGGGGGCGGTGTTGTCCTTGGGACCTGCCACTTTGACTAATTTGAGACCCTGTGCCTTTTTCACTAAGACGTTCTCTCCTGCGGACAGAAACTATGATGTTGGGAATCGAGAACTTCTGGCCGTGAAGTTGGACTTTGAAGAATGGAGGCATTTATTGGAGGGGGCTGTCTATCCTATTACCGTGGTTACCGACCACAATAACCTAGTTTGAGTCTGCTAAAAGGTTGACTCCTAGACAGGCGAAATGGTTGCTTTTTTTTCCCGATTCCAGTTCTCCATCACTTTTCGGCCAGGATCCAAAAATGTCAGGGCTGATGCCTTGTCACGCAATCTGGATCCGGTGTCTCCCCCTGAACCTCCATCCTCCATTCTTCAGCCTGGGGTGATGGTGGCGGGTGTGTCTACTGTGTTGGAGCTATTGCAAAAAAAGGGGGAGACAAAAAAGCGCAATAGGGTCTTATCCACGTTACAAAAGACAGTATATCATGAAATATGCTCACCTGGTTAGGATGAGATAAGAGCGTGTAGGTAGCGGCTGCTGCAGATCCACAGGTCTTCAGTGACCAAAGAAATGATGAATCCAAAGGGAGTTTGTAGCTATATTCCGCGCTGCCGCTTTAGACAAATTCCAGGAGAATGCTGTATGATTGCAGTGGTTTTATTGAATAAAACCACTGCAATCATACAGCATTCTCCTGGAATTTGTCTAAAGCGGCAGCGCGGAATATAGCTACAAACTCCCTTTGGATTCATTACTGTGTTGGAGCGGGAGATCAAGGAAGCTCAGTCTCTTGCCCCTCTGGCTAAGTCGGTGGATAAACTTTTTGTACCAGTTCAATTTCGTCTCAGGGTCCTTTGGGAGTTCCACGACTCAGTTCTAGGTGGACATCCAGGGATCTAGGCTACCCAGAGGGCCATCACTAGGATATTCTGGTGGTCTTATTTAGCCTCTGATGTCAGGGAATTTGTGTCTGCTTGTGGGGTATGTGACCGCGTGAAAAACCCCCCATAACCAGCCGGCCATGGAATTGGTGCCACTGCCAATTCCTAATAGACCCTGGACCCATTTGGCCATGGATTTTATCACCAATCTTCCTATTTCCAAGGGTTATATTGTAATTTGGGTAGTGGTGGACAGGTTTAGTAAGCAGGCACATTTTGTACCCTTGGCGGCTTTACCTAATGCGGAAACGTTGTCCAGATTGTTCGTTGAGCATGTGGTGCGGTTGCATGGGGTACTCCTGAATGTGGTGTCTGATAGGGGGTACAATTTGTTTCCAGATTTTGGAGGGCGTTTTGTAAGAGGTTTGGTATTGGTCTGTCTTTTTCATCCGCTTATCATCCGGAGACTAATGGTCATACTGCGCAGACCAATCAGTCTCTGAAGCAAATTCTGCATTGCCTGATCTCAGCCTGACAGAATGATTGGAGTACTGCGTTACCTTTGGCCGAGTTCACGGTTAACAACCGCATTAACCAGTCTATGGGCATATCCCCCTTTTTCTGCAACTATGGGTTTCATCCACATTTTGGAGAGTTCTCCCGTTTCGACTTTGGTGTCCTGGGGCGGATGAGAAAATCCATTGGTTGGGGAAGTTTTGGCGGGAGGTCCAAAGGTACATTACGAAGGCTCAGACTAAATATAAGGTTTTTGCAGACAAAAAACGTTCCGTGGGACCTGTGTTCCAGGTTGGGGATAAGGTATGGTTGTCTACTAAGAACATAAGGCTCAAGGTCCCCTCTGCGAAACTTGGACCTAAATTTATTGGTCCTTATGAAATTACAGAAGCAGTTAACTTGGTGGCTTTTCGGTTGAGTCTCCCGCTTTCTATAAGGATCCCCAACGTTTTCCATAGGTCCCTTTTGAAACCTGTGGGGGCCTGTGGGGAGGGATCACTGTCTTCCCCGCCACCAGTTTTGGTAGATAGGCAGTCTGAGTACGAGGTGGAACGAATTGTTGACTCTAGGTTGGTCCGTCGTTCTCTTCAGTATCTTGTACATTGGAAAGGCTACAGTCCGGAGGACCGGTCATGGAATCCTGCCCGATCGATTCATGTGGATCAAATGGTCCGTGCCTTTCATGCCAGGTATCCTGAGAAACCTGGGGTCCAGTGGCCCCCCTGTTGAGATGGGGTACTGTCATGATCCAGAACGGGGTTTTGTCTTTGTCCCGTCCTGGTCAGAATGGGGTTAATTGTTTCTGCCTCTCTCTGGCAGAGGGCAGCTATTTAATTGCCAATTGACCTAGATCCGGTGTCAGTTCTACTCCTTCCTTTGGCTGAGTTAGTTGACCCCTTGCGTGCCTGTGCCTTGTGCCTGACATTTTGTTGCTTGTTTGGTTTTACCCCGGTCCATCTCTTCATTGTGAGTTTGTCTACTGTCTTGGTACTGTGTATTTGCCCGTTCTGGTATACTGATCTCTTGCTATGTCCTGACTATCCGCTCTGTCTAATCATTTGGTACTGTCGTGCTATCTCGTGCTTTGACCCCTGCCTGATATGGTTTATGTCCCTGTCTATGCCCCTTGGTAACTTTGTCCCCTAGTTACCCTTCTAGGAGTTTTCCTTCAGCTCCTAGCTCTCCTTAGCTTAGGCCACACCCCTAGCAGTCAGGTGCTTCACGTCCTATCTGGCCTGAAGCAATCTCTGTTATGATGAGTCACCGAAGGAGGAAAAAACAAAATACCAGCTAAGTCCAGAAAAACCAGAGAGGTTGGCAGCTATCGGATTGCAGACCCCTGAACCTATCCACAACAACTAGCAGTAGCCGTGGGGGGTTCCTACGGTGCCCTAGACCCCTCGATCACAGCCGGAGAGCTACATAGCCTAAAGACAGAAAGGGGAAAAACTAAACTGCCCCAGAGCAGACCCCAAAGCAATAGGCAGCCCCCAACATATAATGACGGTGAAGCAAGATGAAAACACTAACACAGATAGAAAGATAGGTTGAGCAAATGATGGGGCCCAAGCTAACTACATAGGACAGGATAGGAAAGCTGCTGTCTGCCATCCGCAAAAACCCTATCAAAATGAGCCAACCGACTGATAGGAAAAACAGGCCCTGAAGTCGCTAGGCTTCAAAAGACTATATCAGCACTCAGGTATATTCTGAAGACAGAGCAAAATATCAACAGATCAGAGACAAAAATGGAGTTCAGGTCACCCCCGGCCGGGGATGGCAGAACTCCCAAAAAACAAGGCAAAACAAAAACAAAACCGAAGAGTACAAAGAAGAGCAGAAAAACTTAGCTTTGAGATGCAGGAATCAGACTGGTCTCCAAGAATCCAGCAGGAAAATCACCAGCCAGGAAGAAGGGCGTCGGCAGCCTTATATCCAGTCCTCAATTCCAGCCACCCAGTCATCATCTAGCTGCCCAGGTGTTTGGTAATCAGCCTCACTACCTTCCTTCACCAGAGTAGGGAGTTCATCAGACCTCAATGGTGAAGGGAAAAATGAACTCACAACAGTACCTCCCCCTTGAGGAGGGGTCACCGAACCCTCATCCATGCCACCAGGGCGATCCGGGTGAGCCCGATGAAAGGCACGCACCAATCTTTCGGCATGAATATCAGAGGCAGAGACCCAGGAATTATCCTCCTGACCATAACCCTTCCACTTAACCAAATACTGGAGTCTCTGTCTAGCCAGACGGGAATCCAGTATCTTCTCTACCTCATATTCCATGTTACCTTCAACCAATATAGGGTCAGGAGGTGCCACCGCAGGAACTACTGGTTCAACAAACCTCTTCAACAAGGACTTATGAAACACATTATGAATTTTAAATGTGACAGGAAGAGCCAACCGAAAAGAGACAGAATTAATAATCTCTAAAATCTTGTAAGGTCCAATAAATCTAGGCTTAAACTTAGGAGAAGCCACCTTCATAGCGATATTTTTTGATGACAACCAAACCATATCACCCACCTTAAACTGGGGACCAACGGTCCTACGTCGGTTGGAAAACCGCTGGGCCTTTTCCTGGGAGAGAGACAACTTATCCACTACTTGGTCCCAGATCTGGTGCATTCTCTCCACCACAGTGTCAACACCAGGGCAGGCAGAAGGCTCCACCTGCCCTGAAGAAAATCGAAGGTGAAAACCAAAGTTACAAAAAAAAGGTGACATCAAAGTGGCAGAACTAGCTCTATTATTTAAAGCAAATTCGGCCAAGGGCAAAAATGAAACCCAGTCATCCTGATCGGCAGAAATAAAACATCTCAAATATGACTCCAAAGTCTGGTTTGTTCTCTACGTCTGCCCATTGGTCTGAGGGTGAAACGCAGAGGAGAAGGACAACTGAATTCCCAGCTTGGAACAGAAAGTCCTCCAAAATCTAGACACAAACTGAACTCCTCTGTCAGATACAATGTTCTCAGGAATCCCGTGCAAGCGAACCACCTGTTGCAAAAACAAGGGCACCAACTCAGAGGAAGATGGCAACTTAGGGAGTGGTACAAGATGGACCATCTTAGAGAATCTATCACAAATCACCCAAATAACAGTCATTCTCTGAGAGACAGGCATATCAGAGATCTATTGAAATATGGGTCCATGGCCTCCTGGGCACCGGCAAAGGCATCAACAAGCCACTAGAGCGAGAACAAGGTTTAGACCGGGAGCAAGTCCCATAGGAGTGCACAAAATTCCTGACATCACGAGACAAGGCGGGCCACCAAAAAGACCGACTCACCAGATCTCTAGTACCAAAAATACCTGGATGACCAGCCAATGCAGAGCAATGAACTTCAGACATCACTCTCTTCCTCCACTGGTCAGGAACATACAACTTTCCACAGAGAAACGCTCAGGTTTGTCCTCCTGAAACTCTTCCAGAGCACGTCTCAAATCGGGCGAGATGGCAGAAAGAACTACCCCCTCGCCTAAGATGGTAGCAGGCTTAGTCACAACAGGAGAATCAGCAAGGAAACTCCTAGAGAGTTCGTCTGCCTTGACATTCTTAGTGCCCGGAAGAAAAGAGACCACAAAATCAAAACGTATGAAAAACAAGGCCCACCAAGCCTGTCTAGGATTCAAGCGCTTGGCCGACTCCAGGTAAATCAAATTCTTGTGGTCAGTAAGGACCACGACTTGGTGTTTGGCTCCCTCCAACCAATGTCTCCACTCCTCAAATGCCCATGTCATGGCCAACAGTTCCCGATTCCCCACATCATAGTTACGTTCGGATGGGGAGAACTTTCGGGAAAAGAAAGCACAAGGATTCATTTTAGATGTCACAGGATCTTTTTGGGACAACACCGCTCCTGCACCAATCTCAGAAGCGTCCACCTCCACCTGAAACGGGAGTGAGACATCAGGTTGCCGCAAAACCGGAGCAGAAGTGAATCTTCGCTTCAGCTCCTGAAAGGAAGAAACAGCCTCAGGAGACCAATTCAGCACATCAGCACCCTTCCTAGTCAAATCCGTCAATGGCTTGGCAATACCAGAAAAATTAGCTATAAATTTCCAATAAAAATTAGCAAAACCCAAAAACTTCTGGAGAGCCTTCAAAGAAGTGGGCTGAACCCAATCATAAATGGCCTGTACCTTGGCCGGGTCCATTTCAATAGTTGACGGAGACAAAATAAATCCCAAAAATGAAATCCTCTGTACCCCAAAAAGGCATTTCGATCCCTTGACATACAGGGAATTCTCCCTCAAAATCCGGAACACAGTCCGAACATGTTCCACATGAGAGTCCCAATTCTTGGAGAAGATCAAAATATCATCCAGATAGATAATCAAAAATTTATCCACAAAGTCTTGGAATATATCGTTCATGAAACACTGGAAGACAGAAGGGGCATTAGTGAGCCCAAAAGGCATCACCAGGTACTCAAAATGTCCCTCCGGAGTATTAAACGCCGTCTTCCATTCATCCCCATGCTTAATGCGAATAAGATTATACGCCCCCCTGAGGTCAAGCTTGGTAAACCAGCAAGCACCTTTAACTCTGGAGAATAGATCAGAAATCAGGGGTAACGGATACTGATATTTAACAGTAATTTTGTTGAGGGCACGATAGTCAATACAAGGCCTTAATGAACCATCCTTTTTAGCCACGAAAAAAAACCCAGCACCTAAGGGTGAAGAGGATGGTCTAATATGACCCTTCTCCAATGCCTCCTTAATATAGGATCGCATAGCCTCGTGCTCGGGTACAGATAAATTGAAAAGCCGACCCTTGGGGAATTTACACCCTGGGTTCAGCTCAATTGCACAGTCATAACTCCTATGAGGAGGCAAAGACGCAGACTGATTCTCCCTAAATACATCATAAGTCAGCCAAATAGTCAGGAACATCATGCGACTTGGGAGAGGTGGAGAAAACAGGAGCATCACTAAGGGCACACCGACAACCCCAACTCACCACAGACAAAGATTTCCAATCCAGAACTGGATTATGGATTTGCAACCATGGAATCCCCAGAACAATGGTATGTAAATTATGCAACACCAAAAATCTGCAATTTTCTTGATGGTCTGGGGCGACCCGCATTACCACCTGGGTCCAAAACTGAGGTTTATTCTTCGCCAAAGGGGTAGCATCAATACCCCTCAAAGGGATAGGCGTCCGCAGAGGTGTCATAGGAAATCCACAGCATTTAGCAAAATCCAAGTCCATCAGGTTCAAAGCTGCTCCTGAATCCACAAAAGCCTTGGCGGAAAATGTTGACAGGGAGCAGATCAGAGTAATTGCCAGAAGAAACTTAGGTTGAACACCACCCACAGAAAACGTGTGTGCACAACGTTTCTCTCGTTTAGGGCAGACAGAAATAATATGCGAGGCATCGCCACAAAAAAAACACAGCTTATTACGCCTTCTGAACTCCTGACGTTGCGCCCTAGACAAAACTCTATCACATTGCATAGGTTCAGACATTTGTTCAACAGGTGGTAACATCTCTCGTGTAGTTTTGCGTTCACGTAAACGCCGATCCACCTGAATGGCTAATGACATAGAATCGTCCAGACCAGAGGGAACAGGAAATCCCACCATAGTATCTTTTACAGTTTCTGACAAACCCTTCCGAAAGAGGGCTGCCAAGGCACCATCATTCCAGGTAGTAAGGACCTCCCACTTTCGGAATTTTTGACAGTACAACTCTGCCGAATCCCAACCCTGGCTTAATGCCAACAGGGTCTTTTCAGCCTGATCAATAGCATTAGGTTCATCATACAACAACCCCAAGGCTTGAAAAAATGCATTCACATTATTCAGAATAGGATCATCAGGTTTCAAAGAAAACGCCCAATCCTGGGGATCGCCGTGCAGCAAAGAGATGACAATTTTAACCTGCTGCGCGGAGTTCCCCGACGAGTTAGAATTTAGACCGATCCCCCAAAAATACATCAGGAGTAGGAATCTTTGGTTCAGCAGCATGTGAATGAGCAAGATGGGCGGATATTCCCCGCACTTCAGCAGCGAGCTGCTCCACACGATCAGACAATTGCTTCATCTCCATTGAGAGAAAAATTCCCCCTACGGCCTCAGAGATATAGAGGAAAAAATATGCACACAAAAAAAAAAAAAATTCTGACACTTTTCTTTTTCTTTTTACAATTTTCTCCTGCTATTGAGTACCCTAGGATCTGTGGTATGGCTGGTGATTCTGTTATGATGAGTCACCGAAGGAGGAAAAGACAAAATACCAGCTAAGTCCAGAAAAACCAGAGAGGTTGGCAGCTATCGGATTGCAGACCCCTGAACCTATCCACAACAACTAGCAGTAGCCGTGGGGGGTTCCTACGGTGCCCTAGACCCCTCGATCACAGCCGGAGAGCTACATAGCCTAAAGACAGAAAGGGGAAAAACTAAACCGCCCCAGAGTAGACCCCAAAGCAATAGGCAGCCCCCAACATATAATGACGGTGAAGCAAGATGAAAACACTAACACAGATAGAAAGATAGGTTGAGCAAATGATGGGGCCCAAGCTAACTACATAGGACAGGATAGGAAAGCTGCTGTCTGCCATCCGCAAAAACCCTATCAAAATGAGCCAACTGACTGATAGGAAAAACAGGCCCTGAAGTCGCTAGGCTTCAAAAGACTATATCAGCACTCATGTATATTCTGAAGACAGAGCAAAATATCAACAGATCAGAGACAAAAATGGAGTTCAGGTCACCCCCGGCCGGGGATGGCAGAACTCCCAAAAAACAAGGCAAAACAAAAACAAAACTGAAGAGTACAAAGAAGAGCAGAAAAACTTAGCTTTGAGATGCAGGAATCAGACTGGTCTCCAAGAATCCAGCAGGAAAATCACCAGCCAGGAAGAAGGGCGTCGGCAGCCTTATATCCAGTCCTCAATTCCAGCCACCCAGTCATAATCTAGCTGCCCAGGTGTTTGGTAATCAGCCTCACTACCTTCCTTCACCAGAGTAGGGAGTTCATCAGACCTCAATGGTGAAGGGAAAAATGAACTCACAACAAATCTCTCTCTGCTCCTGCTTCCTCTGGAAGACCTGTGGCTGGCTCCGCCCCTTGGTCACATGCTTCAGATCCTGTTTGTCTGAACACGCATTTTTACCGCTGCTGCCCCACTTCACAGGTATCTTTGAGCACTGTTTGTCTTACTCAGGACACGCACACTGGCTCAGTGAGCAAGTGCAGTGCAGTGTTCCTGACACAGATTGCTCCACGGTTCCTGAGCACTCTGAAAAAGTTTTTTTTGGGACCTCGAGTCTCCCATGATACGGCGCTCCAACTGCTGGCACAGACAAAGGGCTCATCCATGGTCAGCTATTTTGCCGTCCACTTCCGGACTTTAGCATCTGAGTTGGAGTGGCCGGACAAAGTCCTTATTCCTGTATTTTGGAGGGGACTGGCTGACCATGTGAAGGACGCTTTGGCCACTAGGGAGATTCCTGACATATTGGAGGAGCTAATAGCGGTGTCAACTCGCATTGACCTTCGTTTTAATGAGCGAAGGTTGGAGCGAACCCAGTATAGGCACAGGTTTCGGCTGGCTCCCACCTTCGCCAAACCTCTGGAATCTCCTGACCAGGCATCCGAGCCACATGAGGCCATGGAGGTGTCACGAGCAGGATCTAAGTCCCGGAATGCCCGTGCACTCAAGGTCTGTCATGTCTGCCGGCAGTCAGCACATCTTGCCTCCAGATGTCCTCAGCGGTTGGGAGAACGTCCCGTTTAATGACGTAGGAGGTGGTTCACTAGACACAGCAGCGTTTTCCTCCAAACTGTCCTTCAAGGGGACAATTACCAGTGGTCCATCCACTCATACGGTAGAGCTTTACATGGATTCCAGGGCGGAGGGCAACTTTATGTCTTCTGCCTTCGCCCAACGTCACGTAATTCCTCTGGTGATGCTCACCAAATCATTGACCATACGAGTGGTAAATGGGTTGACACTTCCCTCACAGATAATGCATAAGACCATCCCATTTACTCTATCCATGTCTCTTGCCTTGTGCAGAGCCTTCCCGGGGTTGAGTCTATCCACTATCTCTCCCAGAGATGGAGGCAATGACACAGTACATCCAGGAGAATCTGGCAAGAGGATTCATTAGGAAGTCAGTGTCTCCTGCAGGGGCGCGGTTCTTGTTCGTGCAGAAGAAGAATGGAGAACTACGTCCATATGCAAAAACAAAAGAGAACATTCAGCTCACCCCTGAGATGTAATTCCAAGCACAAGAAGGAGCACGGCTTCCTCACTGCTGCACAGCGTCAAAGGCAATAGGAAAAATAGAAGTGGATCCAGCTCACTCACAGAGCTTATTTAAAAATTTGAAAATTTTTAATGGATGATCTTTAAAAATTTCAAAATGACCACCCAGACATCTCAGATGGCACAGCAATGACAGGGGGTGGTGTGTAATGAAACCATACGTGTTTCGAGCAACACGGCTTTTGAACACTGGTTATTTTTAAATAAGCCCTGTGAGTGAGCTGGATCCACTTCTATTTTTCCGTACTATGTCCATGCATAGATTACAGGGGTCTTAACGCCATCACCGTTAACAAAAGGTACCTGCTGCCCCTAATATCTGAGCTCTTTGATAGGTTACGGAGAGCAAGGGTTTTTACTAAACTTGATCTGCGGGGTGCTTACAACCTGATTCGCATCCGTGAGGGGTACGAATGGAAGATGGCATTTAATACCAGGGATGGCCTCTACGAGTGTCTGGTGACGCCCTTCGGGCTCTCTAATGCTTCTGCCATTTTCCAGGACTTTGTTAACAATATTTTCTGGGACATGCTCACCACCTCGGTCGTAGTCTATCTGGATGATATTCTCATCTACTTGGCTGTGATGGACTGGCAGGAACCCCATTCTCTCAAAGCGGTGCAGCGCTTTGAATTTGGTGTACCTACAAACCGTCGAGCGGCTAAATTCTCGCCAGGCTAGTGTGACGCTCAGGAGCAAACTACGTCCGAGAGTGGGCCCTCTGGGTCGCGGATCCGGAGCCCCTGGGCCGAGCGCGCCAGGTGATGACCAACCCCTATACAGGGATCGTACCAAGAGGGACGGCTCAGGGAGAAGCCAGGCTCAAGGCAGGACAAGGAACTATGGACAAAGACAAGGGTACTTAGGTGGAAGTAACAGAGGAAGGGGTAACCTAGCAGAAACGCCCGTGGGGCGATGGGGCGAGGCACAGCCGGGAGACAGACAGGCGAGGAAACCTAAGGGGGAGTTAAAGAGAATCCGGACAGGAGTAGACAGGGAGAGCAGAAGGGCAGGAAACCGACCGGGGAAGGAATACCAGCAGGCAGGGACAGACAGGGAGGGCAGAACGGACCAGGGGAAACGAGGCTAGGAGGAGGAACGGACACAACACAGAATAGATGATGCGACGAGCACCAAGAAGTAGCACACGAAAGTAGGAGTGCGGCCAGAACGGTGCAGGAGATCCACGCAATCACCAGGCACCCTCCTCCTAGGGAGGATGCCTGAAGTACCTAGCGCCCGGAAGAGCTCCTCAAGCCCGGCCCCTCAGCACCGCCCACAGCCAGACGCCGAGGATGGACGGGCGTGCACCCGCAACCTAAGGCCAGTGCGAGCAGCAGGAGGTAAGGCAGGACAGGCGCGCGCACGGAAGGTGGCGCGCAGGTGAGGAGAGACTGCGGCAGCTGCCGCCGCTGATGGGGCATCGGCGGGCACGACCACCGATGTCACAGCTAGATGGTCCCTATTCTCCCGGTTCCATTTCACCCTCCATTTTCTCTCCGGGGAGAAGAACATTCATTCCGACGCTCTCTCCCGCTCCGTAGTGTCATCAGAGGAAGAAGAGCCTTGGTTAATTGTCACTTCTGAGAGCCTGAGGACCGGTGGACCAAGTTTTGCTTGAGTCTGTGCCCCCCGGCAAGATATTTGTGCCACCTAATTTGCAACCGGAGGTTCTCTCTTGGGCTCACTCGTCCTGGGTGGGTGGACATTTTGGGACCAAGAGGACATCTGAGCTTCTGGCGAGGACGTACTGGTGGCCGCATATGGCCCGTGATGTCGATGACTATATCCGGGCATGTGTCTCCTGTGCCAAGAATAGGTCTTCTCGACAACGGCCTGCTGGGCTACTTTACCCCTGCCGATGGCAGACAGGCCCTGGGAAATGGTCTGGAGGGACTTTGTGGTGTGTTTACCCAAGTCTCGTAGCTGCACAGTCATCTGGCTAGTCACCGATCATTTTTCTAAAATGGTGCACCAGGTGCCCCTCCTGTGGGTACCTTCTGCACAGGCCTTGGTGGCGTTGTTCATTAAGCACGTATTTCCCCTACACAGTATGCGTGACAAAATTGTCAGTGACCGGGGTCCTCAGTTCGCATCTCGGATCTGGAGAGAGCTTTGTCGCCTACTCAGCATTGAGCTGAATCTCTCTTTAGCCTATCATCCTGAGACGAATGGGTTGGTAGAGAGGGCTAACCAGACCCTGGTCACATACATGCGTCATTTTGTTTGGGCCAGGCAGGATGACTGGGCCTCCTTGCTACCATGGGTGGAATTTGCGCTGAACAATGCCATAGCTGACTCTACTGGACAGACCCCATTCTTCCTTAACTACAGCCAGCATCCACGTTTCCCTGTGCCGATGCCAGTGTCTTCCACCGACTCTAGGGTGGCAGACTGGGCAGTGGAGGCATATGACAGCACACAGGATGTCATCCGGGCCTCCAAGGAGAGAATGAGGGTCTCCGCTGAGGCACACCGGTGCCCCGCTCCGGCCTTTGCTCCTGGCGACATAGTGTGGCTCTCCACCCGTAACATCAGGCTGCGAGTTGAGTCCACTAAATTTGCACCTCGCTACATAGGTCCCTTCAAGGTCCTGGAAAAGGTCAATTCCATGGTTTATTGTCTGGCCCTTCACTCATGCCTAGGTATCACCGACACCTTTTGTGTGTCCCTCCTAAAACCCGTTCACATGTTCTGGTTTTCCGAGTCCTCTGCCGGGACATCGGGTTCGTCCACGAATGATTATGAGGTGAATGCTATTGTGGGATGTGAAGTGGTATGTTGCAAAAATTAATATCTGGTGGATTGGAAGGGTCATGGCCCAGAGGACAGGACCTGGGAACCTATTTAGCACATTCGTGCTCCTCACCTCACTGCAGCTTTTGAGTGTAGCGTGGCTCAAGGAGGTGGGGGCCCTAGGAAGGGGGTAATATTAGGCGTTGAGTTTCCTTCACTGCACGGGGGGAATCTCAAGCCATGTTCTCTGCTGTCTCCCATTCTTCTTCAGCCGCAGAGGTTCCTGCTCAGCAGAGACGTCGGTCCCAGCGTCTTGCTCAGGCTGATGCTATGTGTTTGGTTGCTGCTAATGCCCCAGGTTCAGCTATATCATCCAGCATAAGTCAGCGGCGATCAGACACCTCTGGGACTAAGTCCTGCTTTTCTCCATCTGAGCATGCCTGTGAGATGACCGTTCATTGGTGGTCAGAGGTCACATGCCCAGGTCTTCAAGCAGCTTTGATTGGGCCATCAGCAAGGTCCTGGAAGGCTGCAATTATAAAAGGATCGCATGGCCGCACGGCCAAATATGGTCCATGTTATAGGTGGATTTGTATTACCTCACCTACACAACATAGCTCCCAAGCATCCCGATTCCCGCGGGACAGTCCTGTTTTTGACACCCCCCCTCCCGCATCCTGCCCGGGACAGTATTTTTCCCGCATTGCACTAAGCCGCCACGCCGCCCGCATCCACCGATGCCATTCTCGTCGTCCCAGATAGACACACCGTAGCCTACAATGATATGGAGCAAAACGGCGCGTGTACGAGGTATGCTGAGCGAAGCCGCATGTGTGTGCGGAGTGGAGCCATATGTATAGTGGATGTACGGAGCGGAGCCAAGTGTGTACGAGGCATACAAAGTGGGTGTTTCCCACGGACACAGGAGTACACGGCGGAGCCCCAAGGAGCACTTTAAAACTCGCACATGACGTTCCACCGGAAGTGATGTGCTGGAAGCTGACCGGAAAAGAGGTAATTTCATGAGGAGATTGTGACAGAACCAGGAATGCTTCAGATCCATCACCGTGTCCTCTGACAGCGCGGACAGCAGGATTGCCTTGGAATCAGGGATGCCGGCCATGTGAGCGGATCATGATATGTCCTGCATCGGGAGGCTCAGGTGGGCACTTCAATGGGAGTCGGGCTGCTATAGTATCTTTATAAAATCTTTCTTTCTTTCCTTCTTTCTCTCTCTCTGTTTCTTTATTTCTCTGTTCTTATTTTCTCTCTGTTTCTTGCTCATTCTCTCTTCTGTCTCTCCCTCTCTTTTTCTTTCTCCCTCTATGTTCTTTCTTTCTCACTCTCCTTTCTTTCTTTCTCTATTTTCTTTCCTTCTTTTCCTTAGTACCAGTCAGTGTGCCCACAGTACCAGCCACTATGCCCCTAATAGCAGTCAGTGTGATCAGCAGTGCTAAATGGGTGCGACTGGGCGTGGACATGTGTGTGACTAGTTGTGAAAATAGGTGTGGTCGGGGGCGTGGTCTAAAATTTGCTTCTGTGGTCAATTGTACATGAAATTCTTTTCCCTCTTTTCATTACATGAAGGGGGTGTTTTTCTATTTTTTCCGCGACTTCAGTTTAGCCCCTTCCCTTTGATATATAGGTACATATGCTGTTCCTCCCACTCTATATTGGGGTTATCTTTGTCTGCCCTGAATATTGTGATCAGGGAACGCATGGGTACTTTTTACCATAATTATAACTAATCCCTGCTTGCTCTAAATTACATGCCTGCTTGTCACACCATGGTTGCATTATTATCCACTGTTTTTTATTATATATGATTCACCTGGTATTTATTGTAGACACTTGTATTTGCACTATTTGTACTGAATAAAGCTATTGGCACTTTTTGCATTATTTGGGTATTATTCTATTCTACATTACCTCTTTCTTTACGATTTTTCCGTATAAAAATTATGGAGATGTAAACTCTCTGCAGTTGTTTCTATGTTATTTAAATATTTTTTGGTCAGCAAAATGGTTTCCAAAAATGTTGTAAGACACTCCAAAAAATACGACAGTACCACACAAAAGGCCAGAATTTTCTGCGCACTCAGGTGTGAGGCCTGGGACAGACAAAGCCGTTTTAAATTGCTGGATTTTCACGCTGTTGTATTAAAATGATCTGGCTGTAGTCTGCAGTGTGAACAAGCAAATAAATGTAGAAAAACAGGGGGCTCTGGATTACTGTCCACTTAGGAAGTAACACTGATTGACAATCAATTTCACATGCTGTTGTGCAAATGGAATAGACAACAGATGGAAATTAATGGCATTTATCTAGACACCCTCAATAAAGGAGTGGTTCTGCAGATGAGGACCACAGACCACATCTCAGTACCAATGCTTTCTGGCTGATGTTTTGGTCACTTTTCAATGTTGGTTGTGCTTTCACATTCGTGGTAACATGAGACGGACTCTACAACCCACACAAGTGGCTAAGGTAGTGCAGCTCATCCACGATGGCACAATAATGTGAGCTGTGCCAAGAAGGTTTGCTGTGTCTGTCAGCGTAGTGTCCAGAGGCTGGAGTCGCTACCAGGAGACAGGCCAGTACTCCAGGAGACGTGAAGGGGGCCGTAGGAGGGTAACAACCCAGCAGCTGGACCGCTACCTCCGCCTTTGTGCAAGAAGGAGCAGGAGGAGCACTGCCAGAGCCCTGCAAAATGACCTCCAGCAGGCCACAAATGTGCATGTGTCTGCACAAACGGTTAGAAACCATCTCCATGAGGATGGTCTGAGTGCCCGACGTCCACAGATGGGGGTTGTGCTCACAGCCCAACACTGCGCAGGCCGCTTGGCATTTGCCACAGAACACCAGGATTGTCAAATTCGCCTCTGGTGCCCTGGGCTCTTCACAGATGAAAGCAGGATCACACTGAGCACATGTGACAGACATGACAGAGTCTGGACATGCTGTGGATAGCGATCTGCTGCCTGCAACATCCTTCAGCATGACCGTTTTGGCAGTGTGTCAGTAATGGTGTGGGTTGGCATTTCTTTGGAGGGCCCTCCATTTGCTCGCCAGAGATAGCCTGACTGACCTTAGGTACCGAGATGAGATCCTCTGACCCCTTGTGAGACCATATGCTGGTGCGGTTGGCCCTGGGTTCCTCCTAATGCAGGACAATGCCAGACCTCTTGTGGCTGGAGTGTCAGCAGTTCCTGCAAGATGAAGGAATTGAAGCTATGGACTGGCCTGTCCGTTCCCCAGACCTGAATCCGATTGAGCACATCTGGGACATCATGTCTCGCTCCATCCACCAACGTCACGTTGCATCACAGACTGTCCAGGAGTTGGCGGATGCTTTAGTCCAGGTCTGGGAGGAGATCCCTCAGGAGACCATCCGCTGCCTCATCAGGAGCATGCCCAGGTATTGTACAGTAGGGAGGTCATACAGGCACGTGGAGGCCACCTACAATATTGAGCATCTTTTCCTTGTTATGAGGCATTTCCACTGAAGTTGGATCAGCCTGTAATTTGATTTTCCACTTTGATTTTGAGTATCATTCCAAATCAAGACCTCCATGGGATATTCATTTTGATTTACATTGATAATTGTTGTTTTATTGTTCTGAACACGTTCCACTATGCAATGAATAAAAATTTGCAACTGGAATATTTCATTCAGAGACATCTAGGATGTGCTATTTTAGTGTTCCCTTTATTTTTTTGAGCAGCGTATATAATAGGCAGCAGCAAACAGTAATGGACCCTTTTGATGTATGCAGTGAGATCTGTTTACTCACATACAGTGCCTGCATGCCTTGCACTGATGTGGATATGCGCACATAGACTCCCCTGCCTACCTAGCACTGCAGTCTATATACCCACTAATGTCCTTAAAAGGACTGTTGGCTTAGATTGATATGTGGATTGAACAAAGGTAGAACCACACTAACTCATAAAAGCACAAATCTGTCCCTATCTCAGCAGCAGCTCTCCCTAAACAGTCTGAATCTGGAGCTGAATGCGCCGAGCGGGGCAGCGTCAGGTCTCTAGTAGATCTAATGACGCTGTGCGGCCAGCCAATCACTGTAAGGCCACAACAAAGATGGCTGCGGCATTACAGTGAATGGCTGACAATCCCTGCATGTTAATTGGCGCTCTAAAGAGCTCCCAAAAATGCTCGGTACAGTGATACTCGGACGAGTAATGAGTAGTGGCGAGCACGTTCGCTCCTCACTAGTGTTTCCACTAAAAATTTGAACTGCATCTGGAAATGGAGATTCATAGCAGCATTTGAGCCTTAATTCTGTAATATATTGAATTCCCACTTTCCTACTTATATTTCCTAAACTGCTTCCCTTACATGAAATTTTCTCCTTATAATTATGTTTTTATTTTTCATTTTTAATCATTAAAAATAATTTTATTATGGATCTTTTCTCAGAACTGGACCACTGTTTTAAATTGAAGGTTACAGTTCATTTTTGTGTGTTATACTGTTCAGAAATGTTTCTGTTTTTCTTCACCGTAAATCTCCCATTTAAGAAGGGCCCACAATTACTCATAAGGGTTTAGGTCGGGTGAGGAAGGTGTTGTGTCATTATTTTTTCATTTTTACTGGCAGCCAAGCAGTGGAGACATTGATGCTGCGATGGAGCATTGTCCAGCAGAACAATCATAATTTTCTTGAAATGTACAGATCTTTTCCTCTACCACTGTATGAAGAAAGAGTCTTCTAAACACTGATAATAGGTTTGCGACTTTATTTTAAGTTCTTCTGCCACCTGAAAAGGTCCATCAAGCTCATCATTAATAATTCCAACCCATAGCTATTCCCCACCTTCACCTTGCTGGTGTCCATATATATGTTTGTACTAGTTACTTCAAAAACCATTGCCATCTGGTCCATTAAGAGTCGCTCTAATCTCATCAGTCCATGAAACCTTTAAAAAATCTGTCTTCAGATATTTCTTGGCTCAGTCTTGATATTTCCCCTTCTGTGTCTTGCTGAGTGGTGGTCAGGTTCAGCTTTCCTCACCTCGGCCATGTTTCTGAGCACTGAGCACCTTAAACTTCAGAGTCACAGACTTCATCACGTCGCTCTCAGACTTCATCACGTCGCTCTATCCCCCTTATCTCAGGGCTCATCTAGTGTACCCCCTACCATTCTGTATCAAGTCTTTCTGTATCATCTGGCTGCCCTCACCGATCAGTTAAGCTTTGGGAGGGCCCGTCTGAGTGAGGGGCTTGGGGCGACTTCAACCTCTGCTTCTACAGAAGTTATGCTACTGGGAGAGCAGTAAGTGAGGATACTTGTAAAGTTGAGTAGATTAAATTCACTCATCTCTTTTTAGAACTTAAATATTTTACTGTATGCAGAAATTCTTATGAGAGGTATTCAGCCCCTTCCACATTTACATTAGGTCATCAGGATATTAATAAAAATACCAAGAAGCAGGTCTGTATATCAGAAGAATCCATCTAGAAGCAGCATAGATGTTCAATATATTTATTTTTGCATAAAAGTTGTTACTAATATGCAAAGATGGAATAAGAAAGTCTGTAGATACAGAAGCTTTCTATAGAAAGGAGCAGATGTTGGTGATTCCGCTCCTTGGGCCTTTGGTTGCACTTGTGCTGTTTTTGCACATCCAGGTCTGGATCACACACGATGGAGAGGAGAAGAGCAGGGATGTGTGACGTGTGATCTGTGTAGATGGAATTTTCCTGGAGTCTTACAGCACCGCGATCGACCATATGGCCTTCTGTCTGGCCATGGACAGGTAGATGAAGGAGCAGCCGCTTCTTCATTCTGTCCATGACCCGGTAGTGTCTGTATATGGCCGGGGTCACAATTGGCGCAGGCACTCAGGACCGGAGTGTGTTTCTATGCAGCTGAGTGCTAAGGTCCAAGTGCTGATGGCAGTGCCGTGTGTTGAGACGCGAGACTCAAGCGAGTTTCTCGTAAGTGTGACTCCGGCCTATGGCCAAGTATGAGAAGGAGCAGCCGCTGCCTTCTTTTTGGCCATATACAGTGGAGAAGGAGCAGTCGCTGCCTTCTTTTTGTCAATATCCGGTGGAAAAGGAGCAGCCGCTGCCTTCTCTTTGTCTATATCCAGTGGAGAAGGAGCAGCCGCTACCTTCTCTGTCCATATCCAGTAGTCTTGTCCTTCCCACCACAGTGTACATGAGTCAACCAAATGGCAAGTTTGGCTGAAAGAAGTCCTTCAATTCCAGCCTTTGATTACTTGCCATTTCGATCCAGAGGAAGGCGAAAAATAACCCCGAGGACTTGTTGTTGGAATATCCTAAGGGGAAAAAAATTCCTTCCTGACCCCAAATATGGCGATCGGAATACATCCCTGGATGTTTGGTGCTCGAATCTACGTGGCTGTTAATGTGGTGGAAGCTCTGTTGTATTTGTCACAGTCCGGTAAATTAGAAAGTCCAGGTAATTGTCTCATCCGATTAGTTAAAGCTTCATTCCACGATGTTGCTGGAATGGGGCTGATTTATATCAGCCTATTACTCCTGTAAGAAAAGAAATATATTCAAAATAAAGAAATTGAAGCGACTCGACACCATCATAAAGTCTGGGCGGAGATCAGCTGGTCTCTCTGAACAGCCGCACCTGATCCTTCTCTTTCTACTGATGATATGTCTTAAAGGACATTAATGAAAAAGTGATTTTTAAAGGTGAGCGCTGCTTTTCTTCTTTTTAAGAAGAGAAGTTTACATTTCTTAGAACTGGCTCCTCACAAATATACTGTATACTGGGGAATATAATGATGAGGTGTATGGTGGGTATGTGTGCTACTGGGCAGAGGTAACACTATGGATGTCCCTATGTGCTATACTTACATCTTCGTAATGGAACGGTGGTTCGGCTCTGCCGGACTCCACGTCGCTCCAGTTTATGGAGTGGAAGAATGGGCGCTCTCTAATGGACGATGTTATGGCATAACGAGTAGATGGAGTTTTGCAGAGAAGCTGGAAGATGAGAGAGACCATTAATCATTATATTGTGTATTATTATTGATACGTTATTACACAATGTCTATGGACTGTCAGCATCATGTCCTCTATCCTTCCTTATAATTTACCATCATCCTTCTTCACCTATTCCTACTTACCCCTTCTAGGATGTCAAGCTCATCGATGGAGATGCAGGGTGGAAAATATAGGACGTTGTCCAAAGACTCATGGTAGTCGTCCATATCGCCACTGTTATAGAATGGAGACGTCCCCACAATCATCATGTACAGGATGACACCAAATGAAAAGGAATCTGCTAGATGATTGTAGCCTTCTCTATCCAATACCTGTAGGAACATAAGATAGGAGATGAGCTGAATATACCGGGGAGGGGATTTACACACAGAGCCTATGAGGACCGGTCTGTGATGAGATATGAGCAGGATACTCAGATTAGTACTCAATCCTACTATCGGCATCAATTATTAAGGGATGTTCCTTACCTCAGGCGCGATGTAACCCTTCGTGCCTATAACCTCGTCCAAGACGTCATCCTTGCCCACATTCACGGCTGAAGTGCCAAAGTCACAGATTTTTATGTGTCCAGTTCCATCAATGAGAACGTTATGAGGCTTCAGGTCACTGCAGGGAAAAGGAGCAGACACTAATGGTGAGGAAAATTCATCAAAAGAACTTTCTACAATAGATATGTAAGGTGACAACATAGATTTATGAAGATGAACTGATTACCGATGTATCACGCCGTGTTCATGGAGGAACTGGATTCCGCAAACCATTTCTGCTGCAAAGCGTCTGTGGAGAAGAAAGTAGAGGATGGATCAGTGGTTACACACACTTTAGGACCATAATGAACGGGCAACAGATTATTATGATTCAGCCTAAGACATTTACCTTGTTGTCTCTGTATCAAACTTCATTGATTCTAACATTTGGCTAAACAGATCTCCTCCGGCCATTGCCTCCATGGCTATTATATATGCTTGTGGTGTTTCTACAAATCCCCGCAGAGATGTTATGAAGCGGCAGCCAGCGCCAATACTTAGGGCCTTTAACTCTGTAGAGAATGTTTCCTCATCACAACAACTCTTTTCCATGATCTTAAGGGCTAGTAGTTCTTTGCTGACCGGATCTGATGCCAAGACGACCTGGAGAAAAATCACAGAAGATCAGACCAAACTCTCATCTATTCTAGGGATCTGTGTAATGGATCACTGGTGTATCCCAATTATCATTACATATGAAGATCCTGTAATGAATATTTATACCATTCTGTGTATCTGGTGGAGAATACATTGGGGAGCACGGAGTAGTATAAATTCATTCTTACCTTTCCGTAGCTTCCTCTTCCAATATTAGTGAGTAAATCAAGTCTGTGAAGGTCAATAGGATTTTGAATTTTAACCAATTCTCTCACAGGTAAAACAGGGGAGCTGGCATCACCAAGGTCTTCTGCTTTCGCATCTGCTACGTCAGAGGTCATCATATCGTTTGCACCTGCTGAGATAATATAGGATTTGTTAATCTCTTTGAGAGCAAATAATGGAAATACACTTTCTATTTAAATGAGGGCTCAGGCGCTGAGCATGCATTTCAGCAGGCTAACACCAGCTGTATTACATAGCTGCCACCTGCCTATAACTGCCGCGACTGGATCACACTCCGATTGCTTCAGTATTACTATTTCATTGCTAACAATGCTACTTAAATTAAGTGAATGCCGATTTGTGCGCACCAGCACCCATTAGTCCCCTCAGGACACAACTGCAAGGGGTTTATTGGTTGTAATGACTATATGGGCCCTATCTTTTACTTTCATCCAAATGTTAAGATCAGCCTTGCTTAATTTCATATGAGAACGTCACTAAAGCTATATACAGCGATATAGTCCCATTACAAGAGATCAGAAAATCTCAGGGACAAGTCTTCTAAAGAGACGAAAAAATGAAATAAATTAAAAAAAGTTTTAAAAAAAAAAAATTCAAAAATTTAATTTGAATTACTTAACCTTCCCAATTAATAATAATAATAATAATAATAAAAAAATGAAAAATAAGCATAACTAGGATCACTCCATTAGTATAAGTCCGCTATACAAAAATATACAAATAATTCTCCCAAACAGTAAATACTGAAATGAGAAAAAAAAATGGAAATACCAAAATTGCATTTTTTTTTAAATCAGAAAGTTACAATGTCTCAGAATATGGCGACATAAACCAATTTTGTTTTTTTTCTTATTACACTTCTAATTTTCTTTCACCATTTTAGTGAAAACGTATGCATATTGGGCATTACCAGAATTGTATCTGACATGGAGAATTATTTTGTGAGGTCATTTTTATCACACAATTAACACAATAAAAAAAGTCAGAATCCCTTTTTTCTATACAATTTTACCAAACTAATTTAAAAAAATCAAACAAACATTGAAAGACAAAATAAATGGTGTCGTTCAAAGCTGCAGCTCGGCCCACTGAAAAAAATATATATTACAATTTTAAACAGAACTCTATACATCAGCAGGAAATGTCGAATATTTGGTGTTTCGTTTAATGTCTAATTGCAAAATTGTCCCTGTTGCCCATAGCAGCGATTCACAGCACAGATTCCGGTTCTTAACATTCTATAGAACACTGAAATGTGACTAGTAGCTACGGGCAACAAGGACAGTTCTTCCACAAGTCAGCATTGATAATTGAGGTCTGCACATAATTTTAGGAGTATAATCCAGCTCGCCCCCAGTCTTATTCTACTGATCTGTTTCCATCTTACCTGTTTCATCTTCATCCATTGCTCTTTCTGGTGAAGAAACGCTGACGGTTTTGGGTGATGACTGCGATCTCCATAGTGCACCATTCCCATTAATAATGGGCGTAGCATAGGTCAGATGCCTCCTGCATTGGATAACCCAGTCTCTGCTGTTCCGAATTCTTTTCTTGGCTGCCGCTCTTTGCAGGTCCAGGATGTCTTTCCTTTCAGATCTGGATGAGACCTGTCTTGGAGTTTCTTGGAGAACCTCGTCCAGCTTTATATCTGCGCCGATGTTTCTCCGCTTATTTAGGACGGCTTCTTTATTCCTCATCCTTATTGCAGGGGCCAGATCTCCAATTTTTTTTAAGGAGATAAGTATTGCCCTCTGAAGCTCAGCGGAGGCTGCAGAGTGGGACTCCATGAGGTTCTCCATGATCCTTCTCTTTGTAAGGATCTCATGTCTTTTGGACTTTCTCATTTTCTCTAGATTTTGTCGCTTGGACGCCATTTCAGAGGCGTCAGTGTCCATGTTCGGTAAAGTAATGTCCTTTCGCCCTAAAGCGAATAATAATACCTGCTCTTCATTTAATCCTCTCCTCTCTCTCAGTACCCAATCTCGTTGGGCTTGTCTTCTCTCTTTATACATTTTGGAATCAATTTTTGCTTCGTTAGTCACGAAAAACAAAAGGAACTCCCTCACCGTTGGGGGTCTGTGAGGCAGTGATTTCATGTGGGCTGTAACACTGGAATGTAGAATGTGATGATGTCATCACCTCATTGTGACATAGATTATACTGTGATGTCACAGCATGAATCATATAGATGGACAGATACATAGATAGATATAATCTTTGTAGGCTATATATATATATATATATATATATATATATTAAAAATTAAATAATATAAATACAATAAAAATGTATAATTATAAGCAGAAAATTTCATGTACCGACGCTGTTTAGGAAATAAATATAAGTAGGAAAGGGGGAATTTAATACATTACATAATTAAGGTTCAAATGCGGCTATGAATCTCAGTTCTCAGATGTAGTTCAAATTTTAAGGTTAAGTGGAAACACCCGTTAAATTGTATACACACATTAAACAGTATCATGGTAACAAGTTTTGACTTTTCAGTCAGCTAAATGTCTTTTATGGCCCATTTACAGTTTGCCTAATAATTCCACACACCTTAATAAAGGTCATTGTATCCTTGGGGTATGTGCACACATTAAGAATTTGGTGCAGAAATTTCTGCATCTCTTGGCAGGAAAAACATTGCGTAAAATAGGCAGGTTTTTTTTTTGCTGCGTTACTTGCGTTTTGGTGCATATTTTACCCCACTCACTAGTATGGATGAAATCTGCAGCAAAAACGATGAAAGAATTGACGTGTTTCAGGTTTAAATCTGCAAGGAAAAAATAAGTAACATGTGCATGAGACTTGTGGATTCTCATTCGCTTCCCTGGCATCAGGAAACCCTTCGGGTTTAGCAACAAATCCGCACACAGCGTAATACTCTGACACTTATTACTCTTTATATAGCGCTAACATATTCCACAGCACTTTACAGTTTGCACACATTACCATCACTGTCCCCAATGGGGCTCGCAATCTAAATTCCCTAACTGTATGTCTTTTGGAATGTGGGAGGAAACCCTCGCAATCTAAATTCCCTAACTGTATGTCTTTTGGAATGTGGGAGGAAACCCACGCAAACACGGGGAGAACATACAAACTCCTTGCAGATGTTGTCCTTGGTGGGATTCAAACCCAGGACTCTAGCGCTGCAAGGCTGCAGTGCTATCCACTGAACCACAGTGCTCAGTAGATCCATTTATTAGAAATAGGAATTTTGGAATGGGGAAATGGATTAATTTTGTCCTCTGTATTTTTCCATTTCTTACCAAAAACAGAACAAATTGTTTTATGATAATATTGTTTGTATCTGTTTTCTATACTGCAGTTAATCATTATATAGATTCTTTATAGAACTTCCTATTCCTATGATGTTGTGGTTTTGTCGGATGCATCTTCTCGGATTCTGAGATTGTTTCCAAAAATATTCGATCATCAATAGTAAAGAAGAGTTGGAACCTTCATTGGCCTCTGATTGTGATTGCTCCTTTTTTCTATATCGATTTAGGACCTGTGCTGAAGTTGGTGTAGATAAGTACAAACATGGAAGCCAACATACAGAACTATGCCACACATGAGCAAGTGACCAAAGTCCCTGAACTCCATGACATGTCCAACAATCTCCATCTTGACCCCTTTTGTTGGCATTTGATGGAAATCCAAAGAATATCTTCATCATTAAATATGCACTCAGTCTTTGATCAGAATGCCAAAAGCAGTAAGCCAGCTGGAAAAAATACACACAAATGGACATCTGTTAGGGGAGAGGACTTTTTTTTCCATTGAACCTGGTCAGTGTTATGGCCATTATAAAGAGTAGACTAATGTCAACTAAACCCATCTATGTCTAATATATATATAGGGGGCCATGGGCAGATGATTATGTGGGGAGATAAGGATCCGACATGGTTGATTTTGGGATGTTGATCCTTTTGCTGTCTAAGCAATAAACCAGCACCAGGGAATAGCTCTTTCAAAGCGTACACAGGAACGCTCAACAGAGTGAGCAAGATAGCTGGTTGAACCTTTTCTTGGCCAACAGCTATCAAAAATGTGTGCAGAGCTTTAGTATAGAAGAGTGTGTGTTAGGCGTTGAGTTCCCACCCCTGCACAGGAAGAATCACAAACCATGTCCGCTGCAGTCTCCAGTTCTTCTTCAGTCGCAGAGGTTCCTGCTCAGCAGAGACGTCGGTCCCAGCTTCTTGCTCAAGCTGATGCTATGCAATTGGTTGCTGCTGCCGCCCAAGGTTCAGCTATAGCATCCAGCATTAGTCAGCGGCGAGCAGATGCCCCTGGGACTAAGCCCTGTTTTTCTCCATCTGAGCATGCCCGTGAGACGACCGCTCATTGGTGGTCAGAGGTCACATGCTCAGATCCTCAAGAAGCTCGGATTGGGCCATTAGGAAGGTCCTGGAAGGCTGCGGTTATAAAAGGATCGCATAGCCGCACGGCCATGTGCTAGTATAGACAATATGGAGTGAGTTTTGTATGCACATATGAATGTCTCTGGTGAATGACTCATTATGAAACCCCTACCCTTGGTGCGTATGTGTTCTTCAGCCTTGCCAGTTAGTGCATAGGCTGATAGTGCAGGTAGGAGGCAGAGTCAGGGACTAGCATCAATGCCAATTAGTGGTTTTGCCTTTACGCCACTGTGCACTTGGTCTGCACTCCACGGTAGGCAGCATCTATTAGTGGTGTTCGCAGGTGCAACGCCACGCGCTTAGTGGGTCTAGAGGGACTCTAACCCTGTGTTTTTGGGACAGAGTCCTGTGACTGTACACTAGTGCTCACTTTGCCAAGCTCTGTGAGCTTTAACAGGCTACGGCATTTATATTCCACTGTAGTGCGGTACTATGAAGCAACAGAATCCGCCTCTGTACACACCGGGTGATGTTAAACCACGTGTTTTCTTCTATTATACCGCCATATAGCGTCCGCCATTACTGGGCAGCAGATAACATCTCTGCACGGTGGACCACGGGCTGCTACTTTTTTTTCCTGTGTGTGTGTGATGGATTCTATGCACGCTCTTTCTGAGCAGGTAAAGCACCTGACTCAGATGTCTCAGAAACTTAATGGGGGACGAGTTCTGGCTCAGTCTCAGCAGCTGATAGCTGACACTGTGCAGGGGGCTTTATCATCTGGTGCTCACAGGACAGGGGCTCGAGCTGTTACATTAGTTTTCCGTGAGTCCCCGGTTAAATTGCCGAATTTAAAGTTTTCAAGGAGGGCTGAACTGTAAGATTTTTTTCTCATTAACACCACACTCTTCTGGGGATGAAAGTCAGAAGGTAGGGGTCATTATGTCTCTGTTAAGGGGAGCCCCCCAGGCTTGGGATTTTTCCCTTCCTACCACTGCCCCTGAGAGAATGACTGTGGATGTAATTTTTGAGTCCCTGAGGCATATTTATGATGAGCCTGATCGGGTGCGTATGGCTGAGGCCATGGTGATGAGTGTATATCAGGGGAAGCATTCCGCCGAGTGGTTTTGCTGAGAGTTCAGATGCTGGGATGCTAAGGTCCTTTCGGATGATGCCACCCTCTGGGGCTTGTTCCGTACACGCCTGTCTGAATGTCTGAAAGATGCCTTGCACTTCACCCTCCTCCTGATTCACTGGAGGACGCTATGACGCAGGCCGTCCGAATGGATCGCAAGCTGCGGGCGAGAAATGTGATGCAGTTTGAGACCCCGTTATTCTCCAGTGGAATGGGAGCTGTTGTGAGTTCATTCTCGGGTTCACCAGTTGTGAGTTCCCCTTCTGGACTCCCTCTGGTGGTGACTTGAGGTGGTGCGGCTGGTTTGATCGGTGGAGATCTGCCACCTGAGAATGAGGATGACGATTGGATCTCGGGATTCTCAGATTGGATTTAAGACAGCTGACGCCCTATTCAGTTGCTGGTGATTCCTTCTGGCTTGTCAGCTCTTGGTTTTCAGCTCTGTTCCAGTCATCTAAAGCTAAGTTTTTCTGCTAATGTTCACACTTGATTTTGTTGGTCTATTCAGTTTTTGTGTGGTCTGCCAACCCCGGCTGGGGGCTGAGCTGAATTTCCACTCTTATTTATCAGTATTTTGCCAATTGGCTTTTTGTCCCTTACTAGTTCGGTCTCTTTTTGCTCTGTCTCAGAATATTTCAGAGTGCTGATATAGTGGGTGAAGTCTAGTGACTTCAGGGTTAATTTTGCTATCATAAGTGTTGGACATTATTTTTGTAGGTTTTTTGCAGGTTGCAGATAGTGTCTTCCCTTTCCTTTCCTGTCTAGTTAGTTTGGGCCCCATCATTTGCTCAGCCTATTTTCCGGCCTGTGTTTGTGCCTTCTTCTTGTTCCACCATCAGTACATGTGTGAGGGCTATCTATTCCGTTGGGGTCTGCTCTGGGGCAGTTAGTTTTCCCTTTTCTTGCTTTAGGCTTATGTAGTCCTCTGGCCATGACGAGGCATCTAGGTACATCGTAGGCATGCTCCACGGCTACTGCTAGTTGTGTGGTAAAATCAGGGATCTGCAATCTGCATAGTTACCAACCACTCTGGTTTTCTGTGGCTTAGCTTGTTTTGCTTTTTTCTCCTCGGTGACCCATTCATAACAGAATCACCAGCCATACCGCAGATTCTAGGGTACTCAAAAGCAGGAAAGAATTGTAAAAAAAAAAAAGAATTGTCAGAATTTTTTTTTTTATATGTATATTTTTTCCTCTTTTTCTTTGGGGCTGTAGGAGGATTTTTTTTTAAATGGACATTAAGCAATTGTCTCATCGTGTGGAGCAGCTCACTGCTGAAGTGCGGGGAATTTCCGCCTACCTCGCTAATTCACATGCTGCTGTACCAAGGATCCCTACTCATGATGTGTTTTTTGGGGATCGGTCTAAATTTTTGAATTTTAAGAATAATTGTATATTATTTCTTGCCTTGAAGCCTAATTCATCGGGGAGCTCTGTGCAGCAGGTTAAAATTGTCATCTCTTTGCTGCGCGGCGATCCCCAGGATTGGGCGTTTTCTTTGACACCTGAAGATCCTATTCTGACTAATGTGGATGCATTTTTTCAATCCTTGGGGTTGTTGTATGATGAACCTAATGCTATTGATCAAGCTGAGAAAGCCCTATTGGCATTGAACTAGGGTCAGGATTCTGCAGCGTTATACTGTCAAAAATTCCGAAAGTGGGCGGTCCTTACTACCTGGAATAATGGTGCCTTGGCAGCTCTCTTTCGGAAGGGTTTGTCAGAAACCGTAAAAGATACTATGGTGGGATTTCCTGTTCCCTCTGGTCTTGTTCCGTAGAGGCCTGTCTGAATGTCTGAAAGATGCCTTGGCACTTCACCCTCCTCCTGATTCTCTGGAGGACGCTATGACGCAGGCCGTCCAAATGGATCGCAGGCTGCGGGCGAGAGATGTGATGCAGTTTGAGACCCCGTTATTCTCCAGTGGAAGGGGAGCCAGTCCTACATTGGAGTCCATGGAGATGGGAGCCATCAACCTCAAAGAGAAAGAAAGGAGACAGCGGCATTTCAGAAATCTGTGTTTTTACTGCGGTGATCCAGGACAATGGAAAAAGGACTTTCCCTCCTGCCCACCGACTAACAAGCGGCTGAGTCTGGGTGATCATCTTGGAGGGCACTTAGACTCTCAGGTACCCCTTTCTTCATTTTCTAAGATACTGTTAAAGGTGGAACTTGGTGTTAAAAACTGCTTTTCCCTTACTTCGGCTTTTGTGGACTGTGGGTCATCCTTGAACCTGATTGATTCTAACCTGGTGGTCAGCTGTAGATTAGGGACAGTTAGGTGGAAGACTCCTATAAAAATAATGACCATTGATTCTACACCTCTCACCAAGGACAGTCACCGTTTTGTTTCTGAAGAATTCACCCTCAGAGTTGGAACCCTTCATCAGGACTATGTCATGTTTTGTTTTGGATAACCTCCCTGCTGGCCTGGTGTTAGGGTTTCCCTGGTTGCAACGACATAACCCAATTATTGACGGTGGTTCCTGGGATATTGTTAAAAGGGGATCTAATTGTTCTGAAAGTTGTCTTGCTACTGTGTCTGTGTCATCCGTTGGTCTGGAAGGTATTCTGGAGTACCTAAAGGACTATGCGGACGTTTTCTCCGAAAAAAAGGCTGAAGTTTTACCACCACATCACCCATTTGACTGCGCCATTGACCTGGTTCCAGGTGCTAAATTGCCGAAGGCTCGCTTGTATAACCTCTTTGGTCCTGAGAGGGCTGGTATGAAAGAATACATTTCCGAGAGTCTTCGTAAAGGACACATTCTAACTTCTGTTTCTCCTATCGTGGCGGGGTTCTTTTTTGTAAAGAAAAAAGACAAGGGTCCTTTGGGAGTTCCACGACTCAGTTCTAGGTGGACATCCAGGGATCTAGGCTACCCAGAGGGCCATCACTAGGATATTCTGGTGGTCTTATTTAGCCTCTGATGTCAGGGAATTTGTGTCTGCTTGTGGGGTATGTGACCGCGTGAAAAACCCCCCATAACCAGCCGGCCATGGAATTGGTGCCACTGCCAATTCCTAATAGACCCTGGACCCATTTGGCCATGGATTTTATCACCAATCTTCCTCTTTCCAAGGGTTATATTGTAATTTGAGTAGTGGTGGACAGGTTTAGTAAGCAGGCACATTTTGTACCCTTGGCGGCTTTACCTAATGCGGAAACGTTGTCCAGATTGTTCGTTGAGCATGTGGTGCGGTTGCATGGGGTACTCCTGAATGTGGTGTCTGATAGGGGGTACAATTTGTTTCCAGATTTTG
Source organism: Dendrobates tinctorius (assembly GCF_039654945.1). Taxonomy (NCBI): domain Eukaryota; kingdom Metazoa; phylum Chordata; class Amphibia; order Anura; family Dendrobatidae; genus Dendrobates; species Dendrobates tinctorius. Next base: position 16,409,223 of record NW_027361677.1, read on the forward strand.
GAGGGCATTTTGTAAGAGGTTTGGTATTGGTCTGTCTTTTTCATCCGCTTATCATCCGGAGACTAATGGTCATACTGCGCAGACCAATCAGTCTCTGAAGCAAATTCTGCATTGCCTGATCTCAGCCTGACAGAATGATTGGAGTACTGCGTTACCTTTGGCCGAGTTCACGGTTAACAACCGCATTAACCAGTCTATGGGCATATCCCCCTTTTTCTGCAACTATGGGTTTCATCCACATTTTGGAGAGTTCTCCCGTTTCGACTTTGGTGTCCTGGGGCGGATGAGAAAATCCATTGGTTGGGGAAGTTTTGGCGGGAGGTCCAAAGGAACATTACGAAGGCTCAGACTAAATATAAGGTTTTTGCAGACAAAAAACGTTCCGTGGGACCTGTGTTCCAGGTTGGGGATAAGGTATGGTTGTCTACTAAGAACATAAGGCTCAAGGTCCCCTCTGCGAAACTTGGACCTAAATTTATTGGTCCTTATGAAATTACAGAAGCAGTTAACTTGGTGGCTTTTCGGTTGTGTCTCCCGCTTTCTATAAGGATCCCCAACGTTTTCCATAGGTCCCTTTTGAAACCTGTGGGGGCCTGTGGGGAGGGATCACTGTCTTCCCCGCCACCAGTTTTGGTAGATAGGCAGTCTGAGTACGAGGTGGAACGAATTGTTGACTCTAGGTTGGTCCGTCGTTCTCTTCAGTATCTTGTACATTGGAAAGGCTACAGTCCGGAGGACCGGTCATGGAATCCTGCCCGATCGATTCATGTGGATCAAATGGTCCGTGCCTTTCATGCCAGGTATCCTGAGAAACCTGGGGTCCAGAGGCCCCCCCGTTGAGATGGGGTACTGTCATGATCCAGAATGGGGTTTTGCCTTTGTCCCGTCCTGGTCAGAATGGGGTTAATTGTTTCTGCCTCTCTCTGGCAGAGGGCAGCTATTTAATTGCCAATTGACCTAGATCCGGTGTCAGTTCTACTCCTTCCTTTGGCTGAGTTAGTTGACCCCTTGCATGCCTGTGCCTTGTGCCTGACATTTTGTTGCTTGTTTGGTTTTACCCCGGTCCATCTCTTCATTGTGAGTTTGTCTACTGTCTTGGTACTGTGTATTTGCCCGTTCTGGTATACTGATCTCTTGCTATGTCCTGACTATCCGCTCTGTCTAATCATTTGGTACTGTCGTGCTATCTCGTGCTTTGACCCCTGCCTGATATGGTTTATGTCTCTGTCTATGCCCCTTAGTAACTTTGTCCCCTAGTTACCCTTCTAGGAGTTTTCCTTCAGCTCCTAGCTCTCCTTAGCTTAGGCCACGCCCCTAGCAGTCAGGTGCTTCAGGTCCTATCTGGCCTGAAGCAATCTCTGTTATGATGAGTCACCGAAGGAGGAAAAAACAAAATACCAGCTAAGTCCAGAAAAACCAGAGAGGTTGGCAGCTATCGGATTGCAGACCCCTGAACCTATCCACAACAACTAGCAGTAGCCGTGGGGGGTTCCTACGGTGCCCTAGACCCCTCGATCACAGCCGGAGAGCTACATAGCCTAAAGACAGAAAGGGGAAAAACTAAACTGCCCCAGAGCAGACCCCAAAGCAATAGGCAGCCCCCAACATATAATGACGGTGAAGCAAGATGAAAACACTAACACAGATAGAAAGATAGGTTGAGCAAATGATGGGGCCCAAGCTAACTACATAGGACAGGATAGGAAAGCTGCTGTCTGCCATCCGCAAAAACCCTATCAAAATGAGCCAACCAGGCAGAAGGCTCCACCTGCCCTGAAGAAAATCGAAGGTGAAAACCAAAGTTACAAAAAAAAGGTGACATCAAAGTGGCAGAACTAGCTCTATTATTTAAAGCAAATTCGGCCAAGGGCAAAAATGAAACCCAGTCATCCTGATCGGCAGAAATAAAACATCTCAAATATGACTCCAAAGTCTGGTTTGTTCTCTACGTCTGCCCATTGGTCTGAGGGTGAAACGCAGAGGAGAAGGACAACTGAATTCCCAGCTTGGAACAGAAAGTCCTCCAAAATCTAGACACAAACTGAACTCCTCTGTCAGATACAATGTTCTCAGGAATCCCGTGCAAGCGAACCACCTGTTGCAAAAACAAGGGCACCAACTCAGAGGAAGATGGCAACTTAGGGAGTGGTACAAGATGGACCATCTTAGAGAATCTATCACAAATCACCCAAATAACAGTCATTCTCTGAGAGACAGGCATATCAGAGATCTATTGAAATATGGGTCCATGGCCTCCTGGGCACCGGCAAAGGCATCAACAAGCCACTAGAGCGAGAACAAGGTTTAGACGGGGAGCAAGTCCCATAGGAGTGCACAAAATTCCTGACATCACGAGACAAGGCGGGCCACCAAAAAGACCGACTCACCAGATCTCTAGTACCAAAAATACCTGGATGACCAGCCAATGCAGAGCAATGAACTTCAGACATCACTCTCTTCCTCCACTGGTCAGGAACATACAACTTTCCACAGAGAAACGCTCAGGTTTGTCCTCCTGAAACTCTTCCAGAGCACGTCTCAAATCGGGCGAGATGGCAGAAAGAACTACCCCCTCGCCTAAGATGGTAGCAGGCTTAGTCACAACAGGAGAATCAGCAAGGAAACTCCTAGAGAGTTCGTCTGCCTTGACATTCTTAGTGCCCGGAAGAAAAGAGACCACAAAATCAAAACGTATGAAAAACAAGGCCCACCAAGCCTGTCTAGGATTCAAGCGCTTGGCCGACTCCAGGTAAATCAAATTCTTGTGGTCAGTAAGGACCACGACTTGGTGTTTGGCTCCCTCCAACCAATGTCTCCACTCCTCAAATGCCCATGTCATGGCCAACAGTTCCCGATTCCCCACATCATAGTTACGTTCGGATGGGGAGAACTTTCGGGAAAAGAAAGCACAAGGATTCATTTTAGATGTCACAGGATCTTTTTGGGACAACACCGCTCCTGCACCAATCTCAGAAGCGTCCACCTCCACCTGAAACGGGAGTGAGACATCAGGTTCCCGCAAAACCGGAGCAGAAGTGAATCTTCGCTTCAGCTCCTGAAAGGAAGAAACAGCCTCAGGAGACCAATTCAGCACATCAGCACCCTTCCTAGTCAAATCCGTCAATGGCTTGGCAATACCAGAAAAATTAGCTATAAATTTCCAATAAAAATTAGCAAAACCCAAAAACTTCTGGAGGGCCTTCAAAGAAGTGGGCTGAACCCAATCATAAATGGCCTGTACCTTGGCCGGGTCCATTTCAATAGTTGACGGAGACAAAATAAATCCCAAAAATGAAATCCTCTGTACCCCAAAAAGGCATTTCGATCCCTTGACATACAGGGAATTCTCCCTCAAAATCCGGAACACAGTCCGAACATGTTCCACATGAGAGTCCCAATTCTTGGAGAAGATCAAAATATCATCCAGATAGATAATCAAAAATTTATCCACAAAGTCTTGGAATATATCGTTCATGAAACACTGGAAGACAGAAGGGGCATTAGTGAGCCCAAAAGGCATCACCAGGTACTCAAAATGTCCCTCCGGAGTATTAAACGCCGTCTTCCATTCATCCCCATGCTTAATGCGAATAAGATTATACGCCCCCCTGAGGTCAAGCTTGGTAAACCAGCAAGCACCTTTAACTCTGGAGAATAGATCAGAAATCAGGGGTAACGGATACTGATATTTAACAGTAATTTTGTTGAGGGCACGATAGTCAATACAAGGCCTTAATGAACCATCCTTTTTAGCCACGAAAAAAAACCCAGCACCTAAGGGTGAAGAGGATGGTCTAATATGACCCTTCTCCAATGCCTCCTTAATATAGGATCGCATAGCCTCGTGCTCGGGTACAGATAAATTGAAAAGCCGACCCTTGGGGAATTTACACCCTGGGTTCAGCTCAATTGCACAGTCATAACTCCTATGAGGAGGCAAAGACGCAGACTGATTCTCCCTAAATACATCATAAGTCAGCCAAATAGTCAGGAACATCATGCGACTTGGGAGAGGTGGAGAAAACAGGAGCATCACTAAGGGCACACCGACAACCCCAACTCACCACAGACAAAGATTTCCAATCCAGAACTGGATTATGGATTTGCAACCATGGAATCCCCAGAACAATGGTATCATGTAAATTATGCAACACCAAAAATCTGCAATTTTCTTGATGGTCTGGGGCGACCCGCATTACCACCTGGGTCCAAAACTGAGGTTTATTCTTCGCCAAAGGGGTAGCATCAATACCCCTCAAAGGGATAGGCGTCCGCAGAGGTGTCATAGGAAATCCACAGCATTTAGCAAAATCCAAGTCCATCAGGTTCAAAGCTGCTCCTGAATCCACAAAAGCCTTGGCGGAAAATGTTGACAGGGAGCAGATCAGAGTAATTGCCAGAAGAAACTTAGGTTGAACACCACCCACAGAAAACGTGTGCGCACAACGTTTCTCTCGTTTAGGGCAGACAGAAATAATATGCGAGGCATCGCCACAAAAAAACACAGCTTATTACGCCTTCTGAACTCCTGACGTTGCGCCCTAGACAAAACTCTATCACATTGCATAGGTTCAGACATTTGTTCAACAGGTGGTAACATCTCTCGTGTAGTTTTGCGTTCACGTAAACGCCGATCCACCTGAATGGCTAATGACATAGAATCGTCCAGACCAGAGGGAACAGGAAATCCCACCATAGTATCTTTTACAGTTTCTGACAAACCCTTCCGAAAGAGGGCTGCCAAGGCACCATCATTCCAGGTAGTAAGGACCTCCCACTTTCGGAATTTTTGACAGTACAACTCTGCCGAATCCCAACCCTGGCTTAATGCCAACAGGGTCTTTTCAGCCTGATCAATAGCATTAGGTTCATCATACAACAACCCCAAGGCTTGAAAAAATGCGTTCACATTATTCAGAATAGGATCATCAGGTTTCAAAGAAAACGCCCAATCCTGGGGATCGCCGTGCAGCAAGGAGATGACAATTTTAACCTGCTGCGCGGAGTTCCCCGATGAGTTAGAATTTAGACCGATCCCCCAAAAATACATCAGGAGTAGGAATCTTTGGTTCAGCAGCATGTGAATGAGCAAGATGGGCGGATATTCCCCGCACTTCAGCAGCGAGCTGCTCCACACGATCAGACAATTGCTTCATCTCCATTGAGAGAAAAATTCCCCCTACGGCCTCAGAGATATAGAGGAAAAAATATGCACACAAAAAAAAAAAAATTCTGACACTTTTCTTTTTCTTTTTACAATTTTCTCCTGCTATTGAGTACCCTAGGATCTGTGGTATGGCTGGTGATTCTGTTATGATGAGTCACCGAAGGAGGAAAAGACAAAATACCAGCTAAGTCCAGAAAAACCAGAGAGGTTGGCAGCTATCGGATTGCAGACCCCTGAACCTATCCACAACAACTAGCAGTAGCCGTGGGGGGTTCCTACGGTGCCCTAGACCCCTCGATCACAGCCGGAGAGCTACATAGCCTAAAGACAGAAAGGGGAAAAACTAAACTGCCCCAGAGTAGACCCCAAAGCAATAGGCAGCCCCCAACATATAATGACGGTGAAGCAAGATGAAAACACTAACACAGATAGAAAGATAGGTTGAGCAAATGATGGGGCCCAAGCTAACTACATAGGACAGGATAGGAAAGCTGCTGTCTGCCATCCGCAAAAACCCTATCAAAATGAGCCAACCGACTGATAGGAAAAACAGGCCCTGAAGTCGCTAGGCTTCAAAAGACTATATCAGCACTCAGGTATATTCTGAAGACAGAGCAAAATATCAACAGATCAGAGACAAAAATGGAGTCCAGGTCACCCCCGGCCGGGGATGGCAGAACTCCCAAAAAACAAGGCAAAACAAAAACAAAACTGAAGAGTACAAAGAAGAGCAGAAAAACTTAGCTTTGAGATGCAGGAATCAGACTGGTCTCCAAGAATCCAGCAGGAAAATCACCAGCCAGGAAGAAGGGCGTCGGCAGCCTTATATCCAGTCCTCAATTCCAGCCACCCAGTCATAATCTAGCTGCCCAGGTGTTTGGTAATCAGCCTCACTACCTTCCTTCACCAGAGTAGGGAGTTCATCAGACCTCAATGGTGAAGGGAAAAATGAACTCACAACAAATCTCTCTCTGCTCCTGCTTCCTCTGGAAGACCTGTGGCTGGCTCCGCCCCTTGGTCACATGCTTCAGATCCTGTTTGTCTGAACACGCATTTTTACCGCTGCTGCCCCACTTCACAGGTATCTTTGAGCACTGTTTGTCTTACTCAGGACACGCACACTGGCTCAGTGAGCAAGTGCAGTGCAGTGTTCCTGACACAGCATTGCTCCACGGTTCCTGAGCACTCTGAAAAAGTTTTTTTTGGGACCTCGAGTCTCCCATGTTACGGCGCTCCAACTGCTGGCACAGACAAAGGGCTCATCCATGGTCAGCTATTTTGCCGTCCACTTCCGGACTTTAGCATCTGAGTTGGAGTGGCCGGACAAAGTCCTTATTCCTGTATTTTGGAGGGGACTGGCTGACCATGTGAAGGACGCTTTGGCCACTAGGGAGATTCCTGACATATTGGAGGAGCTAATAGCGGTGTCAACTCGCATTGACCTTCGTTTTAATGAGCGAAGGTTGGAGCGAACCCAGTATAGGCACAGGTTTCGGCTGGCTCCCACCTTCGCCAAACCTCTGGAATCTCCTGACCAGGCATCCGAGCCACATGAGGCCATGGAGGTGTCACGAGCAGGATCTAAGTCCCGGAATGCCCGTGCACTCAAGGTCTGTCATGTCTGCCGGCAGTCAGCACATCTTGCCTCCAGATGTCCTCAGCGGTTGGGAGAACGTCCCGTTTAATGACGTAGGAGGTGGTTCACTAGACACAGCAGCGTTTTCCTCCAAACTGTCCTTCAAGGGGACAATTACCAGTGGTCCATCCACTCATACGGTAGAGCTTTACATGGATTCCAGGGCGGAGGGCAACTTTATGTCTTCTGCCTTCGCCCAACGTCACGTAATTCCTCTGGTGATGCTCACCAAACCAGTGACCATACGAGTGGTAAATGGGTTGACACTTCCCTCACAGATAATGCATAAGACCATCCCATTTACTCTATCCATGTTTCTTGCCTTGTGCAGAGCCTCCCCGGGGTTGAGTCTATCCACTATCTCTCCCAGAGATGGAGGCAATGACACAGTACATCCAGGAGAATCTGGCAAGAGGATTCATTAGGAAGTCAGTGTCTCCTGCAGGGGCGCGGTTCTTGTTCGTGCAGAAGAAGAATGGAGAACTACGTCCATATGCAAAAACAAAAGAGAACATTCAGCTCACCCCTGAGATGTAATTCCAAGCACAAGAAGGAGCACGGCTTCCTCACTGCTGCACAGCGTCAAAGGCAATAGGAAAAATAGAAGTGGATCCAGCTCACTCACAGAGCTTATTTAAAAATTTGAAAATTTTTAATGGATGATCTTTAAAAATTTCAAAATGACCACCCAGACATCTCAGATGGCACAGCAATGACAGGGGGTGGTGTGTAATGAAACCATACGTGTTTCGAGCAACACGGCTTTTGAACACTGGTTATTTTTAAATAAGCCCTGTGAGTGAGCTGGATCCACTTCTATTTTTCCGTACTATGTCCATGCATAGATTACAGGGGTCTTAACGCCATCACCGTTAACAAAAGGTACCTGCTGCCCCTAATATCTGAGCTCTTTGATAGGTTACGGAGAGCAAGGGTTTTTACTAAACTTGATCTGCGGGGTGCTTACAACCTGATTCGCATCCGTGAGGGGTACGAATGGAAGATGGCATTTAATACCAGGGATGGCCTCTACGAGTGTCTGGTGATGCCCTTCGGGCTCTCTAATGCTTCTGCCATTTTCCAGGACTTTGTTAACAATATTTTCTGGGACATGCTCACCACCTCGGTCGTAGTCTATCTGGATGATATTCTCATCTACTTGGCTGTGATGGACTGGCAGGAACCCCATTCTCTCAAAGCGGTGCAGCGCTTTGAATTTGGTGTACCTACAAACCGTCGAGCGGCTAAATTCTCGCCAGGCTAGTGTGACGCTCAGGAGCAAACTACGTCCGAGAGTGGGCCCTCTGGGTCGCGGATCCGGAGCCCCTGGGCCGAGCGCGCCAGGTGATGACCAACCCCTATACAGGGATCGTACCAAGAGGGACGGCTCAGGGAGAAGCCAGGCTCAAGGCAGGACAAGGAACTATGGGCAAAGACAAGGGTACTTAGGTGGAAGTAACAGAGGAAGGGGTAACCTAGCAGAAACGCCCGTGGGGCGATGGGGCGAGGCACAGCCAGGAGACAGACAGGCGAGGAAACCTAAGGGGGAGTTAAAGAGAATCCGGACAGGAGTAGACAGGGAGAGCAGAAGGGCAGGAAACCGACCGGGGAAGGAATACCAGCAGGCAGGGACAGACAGGGAGGGCAGAACGGACCAGGGGAAACGAGGCTAGGAGGAGGAACGGACACAACACAGAATAGATGATGCGACGAGCACCAAGAAGTAGCACACGAAAGTAGGAGTGCGGCCAGAACGGTGCAGGAGATCCACGCAATCACCAGGCACCCTCCTCCTAGGGAGGATGCCTGAAGTACCTAGCGCCCGGAAGAGCTCCTCAAGCCCGGCCCCTCAGCACCGCCCACAGCCAGACGCCGAGGATGGACGGGCGCACACCCGCAACCTAAGGCCGGTGCGAGCAGCAGGAGGTAAGGCAGGACAGGCGCGCGCACGGAAGGTGGCACGCAGGTGAGGAGAGACTGCGGCAGCTGCCGCCGCTGATGGGGCATCGGCGGGCACGACCACCGATGTCACAGCTAGATGGTCCCTATTCTCCCGGTTCCATTTCACCCTCCATTTTCTCTCCGGGGAGAAGAACATTCATTCCGACGCTCTCTCCCGCTCCGTAGTGTCATCAGAGGAAGAAGAGCCTTGGTTAATTGTCACTTCTGAGAGCCTGAGGACCGGTGGACCATGTTTTGCTTGAGTCTGTGCCCCCCGGGCAAGACATTTGTGCCACCTAATTTGCAACCGGAGGTTCTCTCTTGGGCTCACTCGTCCTGGGTGGGTGGACATTTTGGGACCAAGAGGACATCTGAGCTTCTGGCGAGGACGTACTGGTGGCCGCATATGGCCCGTGATGTCGATGACTATATCCGGGCATGTGTCTCCTGTGCCAAGAATAGGTCTTCTCGACAACGGCCTGCTGGGCTACTTTACCCCTGCCGATGGCAGACAGGCCCTGGGAAATGGTCTGGAGGGACTTTGTGGTGTGTTTACCCAAGTCTCGTAGCTGCACAGTCATCTGGCTAGTCACCGATCATTTTTCTAAAATGGTGCACCTGGTGCCCCTCCTGTGGGTACCTTCTGCACGGGCCTTGGTGGCGTTGTTCATTAAGCACGTATTTCCCCTACACAGTATGCGTGACAAAATTGTCAGTGACCGGGGTCCTCAGTTCGCATCTCGGATCTGGAGAGAGCTGTGTCGCCTACTCAGCATTGAGCTGAATCTCTCTTTAGCCTATCATCCTGAGACGAATGGGTTGGTAGAGAGGGCTAACCAGACCCTGGTCACATACATGCGTCATTTTGTTTGGGCCAGGCAGGATGACTGGGCCTCCTTGCTACCATGGGTGGAATTTGCGCTGAACAATGCCATAGCTGACTCTACTGGACAGACCCCATTCTTCCTTAACTACGGCCAGCATCCACGTTTCCCTGTGCCGATGCCAGTGTCTTCCACCGACTCTAGGGTGGCAGACTGGGCAGTGGAGGCATATGACAGCACACAGGATGTCATCCGGGCCTCCAAGGAGAGAATGAGGGTCTCCGCTGAGGCACACCGGTGCCCCGCTCCGACCTTTGCTCCTGGCGACATAGTGTGGCTCTCCACCCGTAACATCAGGCTGCGAGTTGAGTCCACTAAATTTGCACCTCGCTACATAGGTCCCTTCAAGGTCCTGGAATAGGTCAATTCCGTGGTTTATTGTCTGGCCCTTCACTCATGCCTAGGTATCACCGACACCTTTTGTGTGTCCCTCCTAAAACCCGTTCACATGTTCTGGTTTTCAGAGTCCTCTGCCGGGACATCGGGTTCGTCCACGAATGATTATGAGGTGAATGCTATTGTGGGATGTGAAGTGGTATGTTGCAAAAATTAATATCTGGTGGATTGGAAGGGTCATGGCCCAGAGGACAGGACCTGGGAACCTATTGAGCACATTCGTGCTCCTCACCTCACTGCAGCTTTTGAGTGTAGCGTGGCTCAAGGAGGTGGGGGCCCTAGGAAGGGGGTAATATTAGGCGTTGAGTTTCCGTCACTGCACGGGGGGAATCTCAAGCCATGTTCTCTGCTGTCTCCCATTCTTCTTCAGCCGCAGAGGTTCCTGCTCAGCAGAGACGTCAGTCCCAGCATCTTGCTCAGGCTGATGCTATGTGTTTGGTTGCTGCTAATGCCCCAGGTTCAGCTATATCATCCAGCATAAGTCAGCGGCGATCAGACACCTCTGGGACTAAGTCCTGCTTTTCTCCATCTGAGCATGCCTGTGAGATGACCGTTCATTGGTGGTCAGAGGTCACATGCCCAGGTCTTCAAGCAGCTTTGATTGGGCCATCAGCAAGGTCCTGGAAGGCTGCAATTATAAAAGGATCGCATGGCCGCACGGCCAAATATGGTCCATGTTATAGGTGGATTTGTATTACCTCACCTACACAACATAGCTCCCAAGCATCCCGATTCCCGCGGGACAGTCCTGTTTTTGACACCCCCCCTCCCGCATCCTGCCCGGGACAGTATTTTTCCCGCATTGCACTAAGCCGCCACGCCGCCCGCATCCACCGATGCCATTCTCGTCGTCCCAGATAGACACACCGTAGCCTACAATGATATGGAGCAAAACGGCGCGTGTACGAGGTATGCTGAGCGAAGCGGCATGTGTGTGCGGAGTGGAGCCATATGTATAGTGGATGTACGGAGCGGAGCCAAGTGTGTACGAGGCATACAAAGTGGGTGTTTCCCACGGACACAGGAGTACACGGCGGAGCCCCAAGGAGCACTTTAAAACTCGCACATGACGTTCCACCGGAAGTGATGTGCTGGAAGCTGACCGGAAAAGAGGTAATTTCATGAGGAGATTGTGACAGAACCAGGAATGCTTCAGATCCATCACCGTGTCCTCTGACAGCGCGGACAGCAGGATTGCCTTGGAATCAGGGATGCCGGCCATGTGAGCGGATCATGATATGTCCTGCATCGGGAGGCTCAGGTGGGCACTTCAATGGGAGTCGGGCTGCTATAGTATCTTTATAAAATCTTTCTTTCTTTCCTTCTTTCTCTCTCTCTGTTTCTTTATTTCTCTGTTCTTATTTTCTCTCTGTTTCTTGCTCATTCTCTCTTCTGTCTCTCCCTCTCTTTTTCTTTCTCCCTCTCTGTTCTTTCTTTCTCACTCTCCTTTCTTTCTTTCTCTATTTTCTTTCCTTCTTTTCCTTAGTACCAGTCAGTGTGCCCACAGTACCAGCCACTATGCCCCTAATAGCAGTCAGTGTGATCAGCAGTGCTAAATGGGTGCGACTGGGCGTGGACATGTGTGTGACTAGTTGTGAAAATAGGTGTGGTCGGGGGCGTGGTCTAAAATTTGCTTCTGTGGTCAATTGTACATGAAATTCTTTTCCCTCTTTTCATTACATGAATGGGGTGTTTTTCTGTTTTTTCCGCGACTTCAGTTTAGCCCCTTCCCTTTGATATATAGGTACATATGCTGTTCCTCCCACTCTATATTGGGGTTATCTTTGTCTGCCCTGAATATTGTGATCAGGGAACGCATGGGTACTTTTTACCATAATTATAACTAATCCCTGCTTGCTCTAAATTACATGCCTGCTTGTCACACCATGGTTGCATTATTATCCACTGGTTTTTATTATATATGATTCACCTGGTATTTATTGTAGACACTTGTATTTGCACTATTTGTACTGAATAAAGCTATTGGCACTTTTTGCATTATTTGGGTATTATTCTATTCTACATTACCTCTTTCTTTACGATTTTTCCGTATAAAAATTATGGAGATGTAAACTCTCTGCAGTTGTTTCTATGTTATTTAAATATTTTTTGGTCAGCAAAATGGTTTCCAAAAATGTTGTAAGACACTCCAAAAAATACGACAGTACCACACACAAGGCCAGAATTTTCTGCGCACTCAGGTGTGAGGCCTGGGACAGACAAAGCCGTTTTAAATTGCTGGATTTTCACGCTGTTGTATTAAAATGATCTGGCTGTAGTCTGCAGTGTGAACAAGCAAATAAATGTAGAAAAACAGGGGGCTCTGGATTACTGTCCACTTAGGAAGTAACACTGATTGACAATCAATTTCACATGCTGTTGTGCAAATGGAATAGACAACAGATGGAAATTAATGGCATTTATCTAGACACCCTCAATAAAGGAGTGGTTCTGCAGATGAGGACCACAGACCACATCTCAGTACCAATGCTTTCTGGCTGATGTTTTGGTCACTTTTCAATGTTGGTTGTGCTTTCACATTCGTGGTAACATGAGACGGACTCTACAACCCACACAAGTGGCTAAGGTAGTGCAGCTCATCCACGATGGCACAATAATGTGAGCTGTGCCAAGAAGGTTTGCTGTGTCTGTCAGCGTAGTGTCCAGAGGCTGGAGTCGCTACCAGGAGACAGGCCAGTACTCCAGGAGACGTGAAGGGGGCCGTAGGAGGGTAACAACCCAGCAGCTGGACCGCTACCTCCGCCTTTGTGCAAGAAGGAGCAGGAGGAGCACTGCCAGAGCCCTGCAAAATGACCTCCAGCAGGCCACAAATGTGCATGTGTCTGCACAAACGGTTAGAAACCATCTCCATGAGGATGGTCTGAGTGCCCGACGTCCACAGATGGGGGTTGTGCTCACAGCCCAACACTGCGCAGGCCGCTTGGCATTTGCCACAGAACACCAGGATTGTCAAATTCGCCTCTGGTGCCCTGGGCTCTTCACAGATGAAAGCAGGATCACACTGAGCACATGTGACAGACATGACAGAGTCTGGACATGCTGTGGATAGCGATCTGCTGCCTGCAACATCCTTCAGCATGACCGTTTTGGCAGTGTGTCAGTAATGGTGTGGGTTGGCATTTCTTTGGAGGGCCCTCCATTTGCTCGCCAGAGATAGCCTGACTGACCTTAGGTACCGAGATGAGATCCTCTGACCCCTTGTGAGACCATATGCTGGTGCGGTTGGCCCTGGGTTCCTCCTAATGCAGGACAATGCCAGACCTCTTGTGGCTGGAGTGTCAGCAGTTCCTGCAAGATGAAGGAATTGAAGCTATGGACTGGCCTGTCCGTTCCCCAGACCTGAATCCGATTGAGCACATCTGGGACATCATGTCTCGCTCCATCCACCAACGTCACGTTGCATCACAGACTGTCCAGGAGTTGGCGGATGCTTTAGTCCAGGTCTGGGAGGAGATCCCTCAGGAGACCATCCGCTGCCTCATCAGGAGCATGCCCAGGTATTGTACAGTAGGGAGGTCATACAGGCACGTGGAGGCCACCTACAATATTGAGCATCTTTTCCTTGTTATGAGGCATTTCCACTGAAGTTGGATCAGCCTGTAATTTGATTTTCCACTTTGATTTTGAGTATCATTCCAAATCAAGACCTCCATGGGATATTCATTTTGATTTACATTGATAATTGTTGTTTTATTGTTCTGAACACGTTCCACTATGCAATGAATAAAAATTTGCAACTGGAATATTTCATTCAGAGACATCTAGGATGTGCTATTTTAGTGTTCCCTTTATTTTTTTGAGCAGCGTATATAATAGGCAGCAGCAAACAGTAATGGACCCTTTTGATGTATGCAGTGAGATCTGTTTACTCACATACAGTGCCTGCATGCCTTGCACTGATGTGGATATGCGCACATAGACTCCCCTGCCTACCTAGCACTGCAGTCTATATACCCACTAATGTCCTTAAAAGGACTGTTGGCTTAGATTGATATGTGGATTGAACAAAGGTAGAACCACACTAACTCATAAAAGCACAAATCTGTCCCTATCTCAGCAGCAGCTCTCCCTAAACAGTCTGAATCTGGAGCTGAATGCGCCGAGCAGGGCAGCGTCAGGTCTCTAGTAGATCTAATGACGCTGTGCGGCCAGCCAATCACTGTAAGGCCACAACAAAGATGGCTGCGGCATTACAGTGAATGGCTGACAATCCCTGCATGTTAATTGGCGCTCTAAAGAGCTCCCAAAAATGCTCGGTACAGCGATACTCGGACGAGTAATGAGTAGTGGCGAGCACGTTCGCTCCTCACTAGTGTTTCCACTAAAAATTTGAACTGCATCTGGAAATGGAGATTCATAGCAGCATTTGAGCCTTAATTCTGTAATATATTGAATTCCCACTTTCCTACTTATATTTATTTCCTAAACTGCTTCCCTTACATGAAATTTTCTCCTTATAATTATGTTTTATTTTTCATTTTTAATCATTAAAAATAATTTTATTATGGATCTTTTCTCAGAACTGGACCACTGTTTTAAATTGAAGGTTACAGTTCATTTTTGTGTGTTATACTGTTCAGAAATGTTTCTGTTTTTCTTCACCGTAAATCTCCCATTTAAGAAGGGCCCACAATTACTCATAAGGGTTTAGGTCGGGTGAGGAAGGTGTTGTGTCATTATTTTTTTCATTTTTACTGGCAGCCAAGCAGTGGAGACATTGATGCTGCGATGGAGCATTGTCCAGCAGAACAATCATAATTTTCTTGAAATGTACAGATCTTTTCCTCTACCACTGTATGAAGAAAGAGTCTTCTAAACACTGATAATAGGTTTGCGACTTGATTTTAAGTTCTTCTGCCACCTGAAAAGGTCCATCAAGCTCATCATTAATAATTCCAACCCATAGCTATTCCCCACCTTCACCTTGCTGGTGTCCAAATAGATGTTTGTACTAGTTACTTCAAAAACCATTGCCATCTGGTCCATTAAGAGTCGCTCTAATCTCATCAGTCCATGAAACCTTTAAAAAATCTGTCTTCAGATATTTCTTGGCTCAGTCTTGATATTTCCCCTTCTGTGTCTTGCTGAGTGGTGGTCAGGTTCAGCTTTCCTCACCTCGGCCATGTTTCTGAGCACTGAGCACCTTAAACTTCAGAGTCACAGACTTCATCACGTCGCTCTCAGACTTCATCACGTCGCTCTATCCCCCTTATCTCAGGGCTCATCTAGTATACCCCCTACCATTCTGTATCAAGTCTTTATGTATCATCTGGCTGCCCTCACCGATCAGTTAAGCTTTGGGAGGGCTCGTCTGAGTGAGGGGCTTGGGGCGACTTCAACCTCTGCTTCTCCAGAAGTTATGCTACTGGGAGAGCAGTAAGTGAGGATACTTGTAAAGTTGAGTAGATTAAATTCACTCATCTCTTTTTAGAACTTAAATATTTTACTGTATGCAGAAATTCTTATGAGAGGTATTCAGCCCCTTCCACATTTACATTAGGTCATCAGGATATTAATAAAAATACCAAGAAGCAGGTCTGTATATCAGAAGAATCCATCTAGAAGCAGCATAGATGTTCAATATATTTATTTTTGCATAAAAGTTGTTACTAATATGCAAAGATGGAATAAGAAAGTCTGTAGATACAGAAGCTTTCTATAGAAAGGAGCAGATGTTGGTGATTCCGCTCCTTGGGCCTTTGGTTGCACTTGTGCTGTTTTTGCACATCCAGGTCTGGATCACACACGATGGAGAGGAGAAGAGCAGGGATGTGTGACGTGTGATCTGTGTAGATGGAATTTTCCTGGAGTCTTACAGCACCGCGATCGACCATATGGCCTTCTGTCTGGCCATGGACAGGTAGATGAAGGAGCAGCCGCTTCTTCATTCTGTCCATGACCCGGTAGTGTCTGTATATGGCCGGGGTCACAATTGGCGAAGGCACTCAGGACCGGAGTGTGTTTCTATGCAGCTGAGTGCTAAGGTCCAAGTGCTGATGGCAGTGCCGTGTGTTGAGACGCGAGACTCAAGCGAGTTTCTCGTAAGTGTGACTCCGGCCTATGGCCAAGTATGAGAAGGAGCAGCCGCTGCCTTCTTTTTGGCCATATACAGTGGAGAAGGAGCAGTCGCTGCCTTCTTTTTGTCAATATCCGGTGGAAAAGGAGCAGCCGCTGCCTTCTCTTTGTCTATATCCAGTGGAGAAGGAGCAGCCGCTACCTTCTCTGTCCATATCCAGTAGTCTTGTCCTTCCCACCACAGTGTACATGAGTCAACCAAATGGCAAGTTTGGCTGAAAGAAGTCCTTCAATTCCAGCCTTTGATTACTTGCCATTTCGATCCAGAGGAAGGCGAAAAATAACCCCGAGGACTTGTTGTTGGAATATCCTAAGGGGAAAAAAATTCCTTCCTGACCCCAAATATGGCGATCGGAATACATCCCTGGATGTTTGGTGCTCGAATCTACGTGGCTGTTAATGTGGTGGAAGCTCTGTAGTATTTGTCACAGTCCGGTAAATTAGAAAGTCCAGGTAATTGTCTCATCCGATTAGTTAAAGCTTCATTCCACGATGTTGCTGGAATGGGGCTGATTTATATCAGCCTATTACTCCTGTAAGAAAAGAAATATATTCAAAATAAAGAAATTGAAGCGACTCGACACCATCATAAAGTCTGGGCGGAGATCAGCTGGTCTCTCTGAACAGCCGCACCTGATCCTTCTCTTTCTACTGATGATATGTCTTAAAGGACATTAATGAAAAAGTGATTTTTAAAGGTGAGCGCTGCTTTTCTTCTTTTTAAGAAGAGAAGTTTACATTTCTTAGAACTGGCTCCTCACAAATATTCTGTATACTGGGGAATATAATGATGAGGTGTATGGTGGGTATGTGTGCTACTGGGCAGAGGTAACACTATGGATGTCCCTATGTGCTATACTTACATCTTCGTAATGGAACGGTGGTTCGGCTCTGCCGGACTCCACGTCGCTCCAGTTTATGGAGTGGAAGAATGGGCGCTCTCTAATGGACGATGTTATGGCATAACGAGTAGATGGAGTTTTGCAGAGAAGCTGGAAGATGAGAGAGACCATTAATCATTATATTGTGTATTATTATTGATACGTTATTACACAATGTCTATGGACTGTCAGCATCATGTCCTCTATCCTTCCTTATAATTTACCATCATCCTTCTTCACCTATTCCTACTTACCCCTTCTAGGATGTCAAGCTCATCGATGGAGATGCAGGGTGGAAAATATAGGACGTTGTCCAAAGACTCATGGTAGTCGTCCATATCGCCACTGTTATAGAATGGAGACGTCCCCACAATCATCATGTACAGGATGACACCAAATGAAAAGGAATCTGCTAGATGATTGTAGCCTTCTCTATCCAATACCTGTAGGAACATAAGATAGGAGATGAGCTGAATATACCGGGGAGGGGATTTACACACAGAGCCTATGAGGACCGGTCTGTGATGAGATATGAGCAGGATACTCAGATTAGTACTCAATCCTACTATCGGCATCAATTATTAAGGGATGTTCCTTACCTCAGGCGCGATGTAACCCTTCGTGCCTACAACTTCGTCCAAGACGTCATCCTTGCCCACATTCACGGCTGAAGTGCCAAAGTCACAGATTTTTATGTGTCCAGTTCCATCAATGAGAACGTTATGAGGCTTCAGGTCACTGCAGGGAAAAGGAGCAGACACTAATGGTGAGGAAAATTCATCAAAAGAACTTTCTACAATAGATATGTAAGGTGACAACATAGATTTATGAAGATGAACTGATTACCGATGTATCACGCCGTGTTCATGGTGGAACTGGATTCCGCAAACCATTTCTGCTGCAAAGCGTCTGTGGAGAAGAAAGTAGAGGATGGATCAGTGGTTACACACACTTTAGGACCATAATGAATGGGCAGCAGATTATTATGATTCAGCCTAAGACATTTACCTTGTTGTCTCTGTATCAAACTTCATTGATTCTAACATTTGGCTAAACAGATCTCCTCCGGCCATTGCCTCCATGGCTATTATATATGCTTGTGGTGTTTCTACAAAGCCCCGCAGAGATGTTATGAAGCGGCAGTCAGCGCCAATACTTAGGGCCTTTAACTCTGTAGAGAATGTTTCCTCATCACAACAACTCTTTTCCATGATCTTAAGGGCTAGTAGTTCTTTGCTGACCGGATCTGATGCCAAGACGACCTGGAGAAAAATCACAGAAGATCAGACCAAACTCTCATCTATTCTAGGAATCTGTGTAATGGATCACTGGTGTATCCCAATTATCATTACATATGAAGATCCTGTAATGAATATTTATACCATTCTGTGTATCTGGTGGAGAATACTTTGGGAAGCACGGAGTAGTATAAATTCATTCTTACCTTTCCGTAGCTTCCTCTTCCAATATTAGTGAGTAAATCAAGTCTGTGAAGGTCAATAGGATTTTGAATTTTAACCAATTCTCTCACAGGTAAAACAGGGGAGCTGGCATCACCAAAGTCTTCTGCTTTCGCATCTGCTACGTCAGAGGTCATCATATCGTTTGCACCTGCTGAGATAATATAGGATTTGTTAATCTCTTTGAGAGCAAATAATGGAAATACACTTTCTATTTAAATGAGGGCTCAGGCGCTGAGCATGCATTTCACCAGGCTAACACCAGCTGTATTACATAGCTGCCACCTGCCTATAACTGCCGCGACTGGATCACACTCCGATTGCTTCAGTATTACTATTTCATTGCTAACAATGCTACTTAAATTAAGTGAATGCCGATTTGTGCGCACCAGCACCCATTAGTCCCCTCAGGACACAACTGCGAGGGGTTTATTGGCTATAATGACTATATGGGCCCTATCTTTTACTTCATCCAAATGTTAAGACCAGCCTGGCTTAATTTCATATGAGAACGTCACTAAAGCTATATACAGCGATATAGTCCCATTACAAGAGATCAGAAAATCTCAGGGACAAGTCTTCTAAAGAGACGAAAAAATGAAATAAATTAAAAAAAGTTTTTTAAAAAAAAAATTCAAAAATTTAATTTTAATTACTTAACCTTTCCAATTAATAATAATAACAATAATAATAAAAAAATGAAAAATAAGCATAACTAGGATCACTCCATTAGTATAAGTCCGCTATACAAAAATATACAAATAATTCTCCCAAACAGTAAATACTGAAATGAGAAAAAAAAATGGAAATACCAAAATTGCATTTTTTTTTAAATCAGAAAGTTACAATGTCTCAGAATATGGCGACATAAACCAATTTTGTTTTTTTTCTTATTACACTTCTAATTTTCTTTCACCATTTTAGTGAAAACGTATGCATATTGGGCATTACCAGAATTGTATCTGACATAGAGAATTATTTTGTGAGGTCATTTTTATCACACAATTAACACAATAAAAAAAGTCAGAATCCCTTTTTTCTATACAATTTTACCAAACTAATTTAAAAAAATCAAACAAACATTGAAAGATAAAATAAATGGTGTCGTTCAAAGCTGCAGCTCGGCCCACTGAAAAAAATATATATTACAATTTTAAACAGAACTCTATACATCAGCAGGAAATGTCGAATATTTGGTGTTTCGTTTAATGTCTAATTGCAAAATTGTCCCTGTTGCCCATAGCAGCGATTCACAGCACAGATTCCGGTTCTTAACATTCTATAGAACACTGAACTGTGACTGGTTGCTACGGGCAACAAGGACAGTTCTTCCACAAGTCAGCATTGATAATTGAGGTCTGCACATAATTTTAGGAGTATAATCCCCCTCGCCCCCAGTCTTATTCTACTGATCTGTTTCCATCTTACCTGTTTCATCTTCATCCATTGCTCTTTCTGGTGAAGAAACGCTGACGGTTTTGGGTGATGACTGCGATCTCCATAGTGCACCATTCCCATTAATAATGGGCGTAGCATAGGTCAGATGCCTCCTGCATTGGATAACCCAGTCTCTGCTGTTCCGAATTCTTTTCTTGGCTGCCGCTCTTTGCAGGTCCAGGATGTCTTTCCTTTCAGATCTGGATGAGACCTGTCTTGGAGTTTCTTGGAGAACCTCGTCCAGCTTTATATCTGCGCCGATGTTTCTCCGCTTATTTAGGACGGCTTCTTTATTCCTCATCCTTATTGCAGGGGCCAGATCTCCAATTTTTTTTAAGGAGATAAGTATTGCCCTCTGAAGCTCAGCGGAGGCTGCAGAGTGGGACTCCATGAGGTTCTCCATGATCCTTCTCTTTGTAAGGATCTCATGTCTTTTGGACTTTCTCATTTTCTCTAGATTTTGTCGCTTGGACGCCATTTCAGAGGCGTCAGTGTCCATGTTCGGTAAAGTAATGTCCTTTCGCCCTAAAGCGAATAATAATACCTGCTCTTCATTTAATCCTCTCCTCTCTCTCAGTACCCAATCTCGTTGGGCTTGTCTTCTCTCTTTATACATTTTGGAATCAATTTTTGCTTCGTTAGTCACGAAAAACAAAAGGAACTCCCTCACCGTTGGGGGTCTGTGAGGCAGTGATTTCATGTGGGCTGTAACACTGGAATGTAGAATGTGATGATGTCATCACCTCATTGTGACATAGATTATACTGTGATGTCACAGCATGAATCATATAGATGGACAGATACATAGATAGATATAATCTTTGTAGGCTATATATATATATATTAAAAATTAAATAATATAAATACAATAAAAATGTATAATTATAAGCAGAAAATTTCATGTACCGACGCTGTTTAGGAAATAAATATAAGTAGGAAAGGGGGAATTTAATACATTACATAATTAAGGTTCAAATGCGGCTATGAATCTCAGTTCTCAGATGTAGTTCAAATTTTAAGGTTAAGTGGAAACACCCGTTAAATTGTATACACACATTAAACAGTATCATGGTAACAAGTTTTGACTTTTCAGTCAGCTAAATGTCTTTTATGGCCCATTTACAGTTTGCCTAATAATTCCACACACCTTAATAAAGGTCATTGTATCCTTGGGGTATGTGCACACATTAGGAATTTGGTGCAGAAATTTCTGCATCTCTTGGCAGGAAAAACATTGCGTAAAATAGGCAGGTTTTTTTTTTGCTGCGTTACTTGCGTTTTGGTGCATATTTTACCCCACTCACTAGTATGGATGAAATCTGCAGCAAAAACGATGAAAGAATTGACGTGTTTCAGGTTTAAATCTGCAAGGAAAAAATAAGTAACATGTGCATGAGACTTGTGGATTCTCATTCGCTTCCCTGGCATCAGGAAACCCTTCGGGTTTAGCAACAAATCCGCACACAGCGTAATACTCTGACACTTATTACTCTTTATATAGCGCTAACATATTCCACAGCACTTTACAGTTTGCACACATTACCATCACTGTCCCCAATGGGACTCGCAATCTAAATTCCCTAACTGTATGTCTTTTGGAATGTGGGAGGAAACCCACGCAAACACAGGGAGAACTTACAAACTCCTTGCAGATGTTGTCCTTGGTGGGATTTAAACCCAGGACCCTAGCGCTGCAAGGCTGCAGTGCTATCCACTGAACCACAGTGCTCAGTAGATCCATTTATTAGAAATAGGAATTTTGGAATGGGGAAATGGATTAATTTTGTCCTCTGTATTTTTCCATTTCTTACCAAAAACAGAACAAATTGTTTTATAATATTGTTTGTATCTGTTTTCTATACTGCAGTTAATCATTATATAGATTCTTTATAGAACTTCCTATTCCTATGATGTTGTGGTTTTGTCGGATGCATCTTCTCGGATTCTGCGATTGTTTCCAAAAATATTCGATCATCAATAGTAAAGAAGAGTTGGAACCTTCATTGGCCTCTGATTGTGATTGCTCCTTTTTTCTATATCGATTTAGGACCTGTGCTGAAGTTGGTGTAGATAAGTACAAACATGGAAGCCAACATACAGAACTATGCCACACATGAGCAAGTGACCAAAGTCCCTGAACTCCATGACATGTCCAACAATCTCCATCTTGACCCCTTTTGTTGGCATTTGATGGAAATCCAAAGAATATCTTCATCATTAAATATGCACTCAGTCTTTGATCAGAATGCCAAAAGCAGTAAGCCAGCTGGAAAAAATACACACAAATGGACATCTGTTAGGGGAGAGGACTTTTTTTTCCATTGAACCTGGTCAGTGTTATGGCCGTTATAAAGAGTAGACTAATGTCAACTAAACCCATCTATGTCTAATATATATATATAGGGGGCCATGGGCAGATGATTATGTGGGGAGATAAGGATCCGACATGGTTGATTTTGGGATGTTGATCCTTTTGCTGTCTAAGCAATAAACCAGCACCAGGGAATGGCTCTTTCAAAGCGTACACAGGAACGCTCAACAGAGTGAGCAAGATAGCTGGTTGAACCTTTTCTTGGCCAACAGCTATCAAAAATGTGTGCAGAGCTTTAGTATAGAAGAGTGTGTGTTAGGCGTTGAGTTCCCACCCCTGCACAGGAAGAATCACAAGCCATGTCCGCTGCAGTCTCCAGTTCTTCAGTCGCAGAGGTTCCTGCTCAGCAGAGACGTCGGTCCCAGCTTCTTGCTCAAGCTGATGCTATGCAATTGGTTGCTGCTGCCGCCCAAGGTTCAGCTATAGCATCCAGCATTAGTCAGTGGCGAGCAGATGCCCCTGGGACTAAGCCCTGTTTTTCTCCATCTGAGCATGCCCGTGAGACGACCGCTCATTGGTGGTCAGAGGTCACATGCTCAGATCCTCAAGAAGCTCGGATTGGGCCATTAGGAAGGTCCTGGAAGGCTGCGGTTATAAAAGGATCGCATAGCCGCACGGCCATGTGCTAGTATAGACAATATGGAGTGAGTTTTGTATGCACATATGAATGTCTCTGGTGAATGACTCATTATGAAACCCCTACCCTTGGTGCGTATGTGTTCTTCAGCCTTGCCAGTTAGTGCATAGGCTGATAGTGCAGGTAGGAGGCAGAGTCAGGGACTAGCATCAATGCCAATTAGTGGTTTTGCCTTTACGCCACTGTGCACTTGGTCTGCACTCCACGGTAGGCAGCATCTATTAGTGGTGTTCGCAGGTGCAACGCCACGCGCTTAGTGGGTCTAGAGGGACTCTAACCCTGTGTTTTTGGGACAGAGTCCTGTGACTGTACACTAGTGCTCACTTTGCCAAGGTCTGTGAGCTTTAACAGGCTACGGCATTTATATTCCACTGTAGTGCGGTTCTATGAAGCAACAGAATCCGCCTCTGTACACACCGGGTGATGTTAAACCACGTGTTTTCTTCTATTATACCGCCATATAGCGTCCGCCATTACTGGGCAGCAGATAACATCTCTGCACGGTGGACCACGGGCTGCTACTTTTTTTTCCTGTGTGTGTGTGATGGATTCTATGCACGCTCTTTCTGAGCAGGTAAAGCACCTGACTCAGATGTCTCAGAAACTTAATGGGGGACGAGTTCTGGCTCAGTCTCAGCAGCTGATAGCTGACACTGTGCAGGGGGCTTTATCATCTGGTGCTCACAGGACAGGGGCTCGAGCTGTTACATTAGTTTTCCGTGAGTCCCCGGTTAAATTGCCGAATTTAAAGTTTTCAAGGAGGGCTGAACTGTAAGATTTTTTTCTCATTAACACCACACTCTTCTGGGGATGAAAGTCAGAAGGTAGGGGTCATTATGTCTCTGTTAAGGGGAGCCCCCCAGGCTTGGGATTTTTCCCTTCCTACCACTGCCCCTGAGAGAATGACTGTGGATGTAATTTTTGAGTCCCTGAGGCATATTTATGATGAGCCTGATCGGGTGCGTATGGCTGAGGCCATGGTGATGAGTGTATATCAGGGGAAGCATTCAGCCGAGTGGTTTTGCTGAGAGTTCAGATGCTGGGATGCTAAGGTCCTTTCGGATGATGCCACCCTCTGGGGCTTGTTCCGTACACGCCTGTCTGAATGTCTGAAAGATGCCTTGCACTTCACCCTCCTCCTGATTCACTGGAGGACGCTATGACGCAGGCCGTCCGAATGGATCGCAAGCTGCGGGCGAGAAATGTGATGCAGTTTGAGACCCCGTTATTCTCCAGTGGAATGGGAGCTGTTGTGAGTTCATTCTCGGGTTCACCAGTTGTGAGTTCCCCTTCTGGACTCCCTCTGGTAGTGACTTGAGGTGGTGCGGCTGGTTTGATCGGTGGAGATCTGCCACCTGAGAATGATGATGACGATTGGATCTCGGGATTCTCAGATTGGATTTAAGACAGCTGACGCCCTATTCAGTTGCTGGTGATTCCTTCTGACTTGTCAGTCATTGGTTTTCAGCTCTGTTCCAGTCATCTAAAGCTAAGTTTTTCTGCTAATGTTCACACTTGATTTTGTTGGTCTATTCAGTTTTTGTGTGGTCTGCCAACCCCGGCTGGGGGCTGAGCTGAATTTCCACTCTTATTTATCAGTATTTTGCCAATTGGCTTTTTGTCCCTTACTAGTTCGGTCTCTTTTTGCTCTGTCTCAGAATATTTCAGAGTGCTGATATAGTGGGTGAAGTCTAGTGACTTCAGGGTTAATTTTGCTATCATAAGTGTTGGACATTATTTTTGTAGGTTTTTTGCAGGTTGCAGATAGTGTCTTCCCTTTCCTTTCCTGTCTAGTTAGTTTGGGCCCCATCATTTGCTCAGCCTATTTTCCTGCCTGTGTTTGTGCCTTCTTCTTGTTCCACCATCAGTACATGTGTGAGGGCTATCTATTCCGTTGGGGTCTGCTCTGGGGCAGTTAGTTTTCCCTTTTCTTGCTTTAGGCTTATGTAGTCCTCCGGCCATGACGAGGCATCTAGGTACATCGTAGGCATGCTCCACGGCTACTGCTAGTTGTGTGGTAAGATCAGGGATCTGCAATCTGCATAGTTACCAACCACTCTGGTTTTCTGTGGCTTAGCTTGTTTTGCTTTTTTCTCCTCGGTGACCCATTCATAACAGAATCACCAGCCATACCGCAGATTCTAGGGTACTCAAAAGCAGGAAAGAATTGTAAAAAAAAAAAGAATTGTCAGAATTTTTTTTTTATATGTATATTTTTTCCTCTTTTTCTCTGGGGCTGTAGGAGGATTTTTTTTTAAATGGACATTAAGCAATTGTCTCATCGTGTGGAGCAGCTCACTGCTGAAGTGCGGGGAATTTCCGCCTACCTCGCTAATTCACATGCTGCTGTACCAAGGATCCCTACTCCTGATGTGTTTTTTGGGGATCGGTCTAAATTTTTGAATTTTAAGAATAATTGTATATTATTTCTTGCCTTGAAGCCTAATTCATCGGGGAGCTCTGTGCAGCAGGTTAAAATTGTCATCTCTTTGCTGCGCGGCGATCCCCAGGATTGGGCGTTTTCTTTGACACCTGAAGATCCTATTCTGACTAATGTGGATGCATTTTTTCAATCCTTGGGGTTGTTGTATGATGAACCTAATGCTATTGATCAAGCTGAGAAAGCCCTATTGGCATTGAACTAGGGTCAGGATTCTGCAGCGTTATACTGTCAAAAATTCCGAAAGTGGGCGGTCCTTACTACCTGGAATAATGGTGCCTTAGCAGCTCTCTTTCGGAAGGGTTTGTCAGAAACCGTAAAAGATACTATGGTGGGATTTCCTGTTCCCTCTGGTCTTGTTCCGTAGAGGCCTGTCTGAATGTCTGAAAGATGCCTTGGCACTTCACCCTCCTCCTGATTCTCTGGAGGACGCTATGACGCAGGCCGTCCGAATGGATCGCAGGCTGCGGGCGAGAGATGTGATGCAGTTTGAGACCCCGTTATTCTCCAGTGGAAGGGGAGCCAGTCCTACATTGGAGTCCATGGAGATGGGAGCCATCAACCTCAAAGAGAAAGAAAGGAGACAGCGGCATTTCAGAAATCTGTGTTTTTACTGCGGTGATCCAGGACAATGGAAAAAGGACTTTCCCTCCTGCCCACCGACTAACAAGCGGCTGAGTCTGGGTGATCATCTTGGAGGGCACTTAGACTCTCAGGTACCCCTTTCTTCATTTTCTAAGATACTGTTAAAGGTGGAACTTGGTTTTAAAAACTGCTTTTCCCTTACTTCGGCTTTTGTGGACTGTGGGTCATCCTTGAACCTGATTGATTCTAACCTGGTGGTCAGCTGTAGATTAGGGACAGTTAGGTGGGAGACTCCTATAAAAATAATGACCATTGATTCTACACCTCTCACCAAGGACAGTCACCGTTTTGTTTCTGAAGAATTCACCCTCAGAGTTGGAACCCTTCATCAGGACTATGTCATGTTTTGTTTTGGATAACCTCCCTGCTGGCCTGGTGTTAGGGTTTCCCTGGTTGCAACGACATAACCCAATTATTGACGGTGGTTCCTGGGATATTGTTAAAAGGGGATCTAATTGTTCTGAAAGTTGTCTTGCTACTGTGTCTGTGTCGTCCGTTGGTCTGGAAGGTATTCTGGAGTACCTAAAGGACTATGCGGACGTTTTCTCCGAAAAAAAGGCTGAAGTTTTACCACCACATCACCCATTTGACTGCGCCATTGACCTGGTTCCAGGTGCTAAATTGCCCAAGGCTCGCTTGTATAACCTCTTTGGTCCTGAGAGGGCTGGTATGAAAGAATACATTTCCGAGAGTCTTCGTAAAGGACACATTCTAACTTCTGTTTCTCCTATGGTGGCGGGGTTCTTTTTCGTAAAGAAAAAAGACAGTGGTTTGCGCCCATGCCTCGATTTTTAAGAGTTAAATAAGATAACTGAGAAATACCCCCTCCCACTTAATACTGATTTGTACAACCAGTTGTCTGGGGCTAAGTGGTTTTTGAAATTGGATCTGCGGGGGCCTTATAACTTTATCTGCGTCTGGGAGGGGGATGAGTGGAAAGCTGCTATTCTCACCACTGAAGGGTTGTTTGAGAACTTAATAGAAGAGCAATTAGTTCCAGCTGCGTGTAAAATTCTTCTTTATTTTATCACTTTAAAATATGACATCTTCAAAGTATATGCCACAGCCACGGACACGGCAACGCGTTTCGATCTATAAGATCTTTGTCATGGCTTTGACAAAGATCTTATAGATCGAAACGCGTTGCCGTGTCCGTGGCTGTGGCATATACTATGAAGATGTCATATTTTAAAGTGATAAAATAAAGAAGAATTTTACACGCAGCTGGAACTAATTGCTCTTCTATTTGGTTTCACGTCAGTCCAGACGGAGTTCCGAGATCTGCGGTGGATATCTGGTGAGCTGGCTTATGTTGCTTTTGTGTGTTGTTTGAGAACTTACCTTTCGGTCTGACCAATGCACCAGCAGTCTTCCAACATTTCATCACTCACGTGTTCTCTGACTTTATTGGGTGTTTTATGGTTGTGTATTTGGATGACATACTTACCTACTCGCCTGATAAACAGGCTCACATTGGTAATCTTCGGGAAGTTCTCCCAAGGCTCTGGGAGAACTGTCTCTTTGCTAAGCTAGAGAAATGTCCATTCTTTGTTCAGGAACTGTCTTTTCTGGGGTTCATTGTGTCTGCTGAGGGGTATTGCATGGATGCTAATAAGGTGCAGGCCATTGTCGATTTGTTTCAACCTCATGATTTGAAGGCTCTGCAGCATTTCTTAGGATTCACAAATTATTATCGCAAGTTTATGAGGGGGTTCTCGCAGGTAGTTAAACCTCTCACAGATCTATCTCAAAAGGGGGCTGATATCAAGAATTGGTCAGCCACAGCGGTGGCGGCATTTCAGTTTTTAAAAAAATGTTTCATGTCTGCTCCGGTTCTTATTCAACCGGACCCGTCTGAACCAATTATTGTTGAGGTGGACGCCTCAGAGGTGGGGGTGGGGGCGGTGTTGTCCTTGGGACCTGCCACTTTGACTAATTTGAGACCCTGTGCCTTTTTCACTAAGACGTTCTCTCCTGCGGACAGAAACTATGATGTTGGGAATCGAGAACTTCTGGCCGTGAAGTTGGACTTTGAAGAATGGAGGCATTTATTGGAGGGGGCAGTCTATCCTATTACCGTGGTTACCGACCACAATAACCTAGTTTGAGTCTGCTAAAAGGTTGACTCCTAGACAGGCGAAATGGTTGCTTTTTTTTCCCGATTCCAGTTCTCCATCACTTTTCGGCCAGGATCCAAAAATGTCAGGGCTGATGCCTTGTCACGCAATCTGGATCCGGTGTCTCCCCCTGAACCTCCATCCTCCATTCTTCAGCCTGGGGTGATGGTGGCGGGTGTGTCTACTGTGTTGGAGCGGGAGATCAAGGAAGCTCAGTCTCTTGCCCCTCTGGCTAAGTCGGTGGATAAACTTTTTGTACCAGTTCAATTTCGTCTCAGGGTCCTTTGGGAGTTCCACGACTCAGTTCTAGGTGGACATCCAGGGATCTAGGCTACCCAGAGGGCCATCACTAGGATATTCTGGTGGTCTTATTTAGCCTCTGATGTCAGGGAATTTGTGTCTGCTTGTGGGGTATGTGACCGCGTGAAAAACCCCCCATAACCAGCCGGCCATGGAATTGGTGCCACTGCCAATTCCTAATAGACCCTGGACCCATTTGGCCATGGATTTTATCACCAATCTTCCTATTTCCAAGGGTTATATTGTAATTTGGGTAGTGGTGGACAGGTTTAGTAAGCAGGCACATTTTGTACCCTTGGCGGCTTTACCTAATGCGGAAACGTTGTCCAGATTGTTCGTTGAGCATGTGGTGCGGTTGCATGGGGTACTCCTGAATGTGGTGTCTGATAGGGGGTACAATTTGTTTCCAGATTTTGGAGGGCGTTTTGTAAGAGGTTTGGTATTGGTCTGTCTTTTTCATCCGCTTATCATCCGGAGACTAATGGTCATACTGCGCAGACCAATCAGTCTCTGAAGCAAATTCTGCATTGCCTGATCTCAGCCTGACAGAATGATTGGAGTACTGCGTTACCTTTGGCCGAGTTCACGGTTAACAACCGCATTAACCAGTCTATGGGCATATCCCCCTTTTTCTGCAACTATGGGTTTCATCCACATTTTGGAGAGTTCTCCCGTTTCGACTTTGGTGTCCTGGGGCGGATGAGAAAATCCATTGGTTGGGGAAGTTTTGGCGGGAGGTCCAAAGGAACATTACGAAGGCTCAGACTAAATATAAGGTTTTTGCAGACAAAAAACGTTCCGTGGGACCTGTGTTCCAGGTTGGGGATAAGGTATGGTTGTCTACTAAGAACATAAGGCTCAAGGTCCCCTCTGCGAAACTTGGACCTAAATTTATTGGTCCTTATGAAATTACAGAAGCAGTTAACTTGGTGGCTTTTCGGTTGAGTCTCCCGCTTTCTATAAGGATCCCCAACGTTTTCCATAGGTCCCTTTTGAAACCTGTGGGGGCCTGTGGGGAGGGATCACTGTCTTCCCCGCCACCAGTTTTGGTAGATAGGCAGTCTGAGTACGAGGTGGAACGAATTGTTGACTCTAGGTTGGTCCGTCGTTCTCTTCAGTATCTTGTACATTGGAAAGGCTACAGTCCGGAGGACCGGTCATGGAATCCTGCCCGATCGATTCATGTGGATCAAATGGTCCGTGCCTTTCATGCCAGGTATCCTGAGAAACCTGGGGTCCAGTGGCCCCCCCGTTGAGATGGGGTACTGTCATGATCCAGAACGGGGTTTTGTCTTTGTCCCGTCCTGGTCAGAATGGGGTTAATTGTTTCTGCCTCTCTCTGGCAGAGGGCAGCTATTTAATTGCCAATTGACCTAGATCCGGTGTCAGTTCTACTCCTTCCTTTGGCTGAGTTAGTTGACCCCTTGCGTGCCTGTGCCTTGTGCCTGACATTTTGTTGCTTGTTTGGTTTTACCCCGGTCCATCTCTTCATTGTGAGTTTGTCTACTGTCTTGGTACTGTGTATTTGCCCGTTCTGGTATACTGATCTCTTGCTATGTCCTGACTATCCGCTCTGTCTAATCATTTGGTACTGTCGTGCTATCTCGTGCTTTGACCCCTGCCTGATATGGTTTATGTCCCTGTCTATGCCCCTTGGTAACTTTGTCCCCTAGTTACCCTTCTAGGAGTTTTCCTTCAGCTCCTAGCTCTCCTTAGCTTAGGCCACACCCCTAGCAGTCAGGTGCTTCACGTCCTATCTGGCCTGAAGCAATCTCTGTTATGATGAGTCACCGAAGGAGGAAAAAACAAAATACCAGCTAAGTCCAGAAAAACCAGAGAGGTTGGCAGCTATCGGATTGCAGACCCCTGAACCTATCCACAACAACTAGCAGTAGCCGTGGGGGGTTCCTACGGTGCCCTAGACCCCTCGATCACAGCCGGAGAGCTACATAGCCTAAAGACAGAAAGGGGAAAAACTAAACTGCCCCAGAGCAGACCCCAAAGCAATAGGCAGCCCCCAACATATAATGACGGTGAAGCAAGATGAAAACACTAACACAGATAGAAAGATAGGTTGAGCAAATGATGGGGCCCAAGCTAACTACATAGGACAGGATAGGAAAGCTGCTGTCTGCCATCCGCAAAAACCCTATCAAAATGAGCCAACCGACTGATAGGAAAAACAGGCCCTGAAGTCGCTAGGCTTCAAAAGACTATATCAGCACTCAGGTATATTCTGAAGACAGAGCAAAATATCAACAGATCAGAGACAAAAATGGAGTTCAGGTCACCCCCGGCCGGGGATGGCAGAACTCCCAAAAAACAAGGCAAAACAAAAACAAAACCGAAGAGTACAAAGAAGAGCAGAAAAACTTAGCTTTGAGATGCAGGAATCAGACTGGTCTCCAAGAATCCAGCAGGAAAATCACCAGCCAGGAAGAAGGGCGTCGGCAGCCTTATATCCAGTCCTCAATTCCAGCCACCCAGTCATCATCTAGCTGCCCAGGTGTTTGGTAATCAGCCTCACTACCTTCCTTCACCAGAGTAGGGAGTTCATCAGACCTCAATGGTGAAGGGAAAAATGAACTCACAACAGTACCTCCCCCTTGAGGAGGGGTCACCGAACCCTCATCCATGCCACCAGGGCGATCCGGGTGAGCCCGATGAAAGGCACGCACCAATCTTTCGGCATGAATATCAGAGGCAGAGACCCAGGAATTATCCTCCTGACCATAACCCTTCCACTTAACCAAATACTGGAGTCTCTGTCTAGCCAGACGGGAATCCAGTATCTTCTCTACCTCATATTCCATGTTACCTTCAACCAATATAGGGTCAGGAGGTGCCACCGCAGGAACTACTGGTACAACAAACCTCTTCAACAAGGACTTATGAAACACATTATGAATTTTAAATGTGACAGGAAGAGCCAACCGAAAAGAGACAGAATTAATAATCTCTAAAATCTTGTAAGGTCCAATAAATCTAGGCTTAAACTTAGGAGAAGCCACCTTCATAGCGATATTTTTTGATGACAACCAAACCATATCACCCACCTTAAACTGGGGACCAACGGTCCTACGTCGGTTGGAAAACCGCTGGGCCTTTTCCTGGGAGAGAGACAACTTATCCACTACTTGGTCCCAGATCTGGTGCATTCTCTCCACCACAGTGTCAACACCAGGGCAGGTAGAAGGCTCCACCTGCCCTGAAGAAAATCGAAGGTGAAAACCAAAGTTACAAAAAAAAGGTGACATCAAAGTGGCAGAACTAGCTCTATTATTTAAAGCAAATTCGGCCAAGGGCAAAAATGAAACCCAGTCATCCTGATCGGCAGAAATAAAACATCTCAAATATGACTCCAAAGTCTGGTTTGTTCTCTACGTCTGCCCATTGGTCTGAGGGTGAAACGCAGAGGAGAAGGACAACTGAATTCCCAGCTTGGAACAGAAAGTCCTCCAAAATCTAGACACAAACTGAACTCCTCTGTCAGATACAATGTTCTCAGGAATCCCGTGCAAGCGAACCACCTGTTGCAAAAACAAGGGCACCAACTCAGAGGAAGATGGCAACTTAGGGAGTGGTACAAGATGGACCATCTTAGAGAATCTATCCCAAATCACCCAAATAACAGTCATTCTCTGAGAGACAGGCATATCAGAGATCTATTGAAATATGGGTCCATGGCCTCCTGGGCACCGGCAAAGGCATCAACAAGCCACTAGAGCGAGAACAAGGTTTAGACGGGGAGCAAGTCCCATAGGAGTGCACAAAATTCCTGACATCACGAGACAAGGCGGGCCACCAAAAAGACCGACTCACCAGATCTCTAGTACCAAAAATACCTGGATGACCAGCCAATGCAGAGCAATGAACTTCAGACATCACTCTCTTCCTCCACTGGTCAGGAACATACAACTTTCCACAGAGAAACGCTCAGGTTTGTCCTCCTGAAACTCTTCCAGAGCACGTCTCAAATCGGGCGAGATGGCAGAAAGAACTACCCCCTCGCCTAAGATGGTAGCAGGCTTAGTCACAACAGGAGAATCAGCAAGGAAACTCCTAGAGAGTTCGTCTGCCTTGACATTCTTAGTGCCCGGAAGAAAAGAGACCACAAAATCAAAACGTATGAAAAACAAGGCCCACCAAGCCTGTCTAGGATTCAAGCGCTTGGCCGACTCCAGGTAAATCAAATTCTTGTGGTCAGTAAGGACCACGACTTGGTGTTTGGCTCCCTCCAACCAATGTCTCCACTCCTCAAATGCCCATGTCATGGCCAACAGTTCCCGATTCCCCACATCATAGTTACGTTCGGATGGGGAGAACTTTCGGGAAAAGAAAGCACAAGGATTCATTTTAGATGTCACAGGATCTTTTTGGGACAACACCGCTCCTGCACCAATCTCAGAAGCGTCCACCTCCACCTGAAACGGGAGTGAGACATCAGGTTGCCGCAAAACCGGAGCAGAAGTGAATCTTCGCTTCAGCTCCTGAAAGGAAGAAACAGCCTCAGGAGACCAATTCAGCACATCAGCACCCTTCCTAGTCAAATCCGTCAATGGCTTGGCAATACCAGAAAAATTAGCTATAAATTTCCAATAAAAATTAGCAAAACCCAAAAACTTCTGGAGGGCCTTCAAAGAAGTGGGCTGAACCCAATCATAAATGGCCTGTACCTTGGCCGGGTCCATTTCAATAGTTGACGGAGACAAAATAAATCCCAAAAATGAAATCCTCTGTACCCCAAAAAGGCATTTCGATCCCTTGACATACAGGGAATTCTCCCTCAAAATCCGGAACACAGTCCGAACATGTTCCACATGAGAGTCCCAATTCTTGGAGAAGATCAAAATATCATCCAGATAGATAATCAAAAATTTATCCACAAAGTCTTGGAATATATCGTTCATGAAACACTGGAAGACAGAAGGGGCATTAGTGAGCCCAAAAGGCATCACCAGGTACTCAAAATGTCCCTCCGGAGTATTAAACGCCGTCTTCCATTCATCCCCATGCTTAATGCGAATAAGATTCTACGCCCCCCTGAGGTCAAGCTTGGTAAACCAGCAAGCACCTTTAACTCTGGAGAATAGATCAGAAATCAGGGGTAACGGATACTGATATTTAACAGTAATTTTGTTGAGGGCACGATAGTCAATACAAGGCCTTAATGAACCATCCTTTTTAGCCACGAAAAAAAACCCAGCACCTAAGGGTGAAGAGGATGGTCTAATATGACCCTTCTCCAATGCCTCCTTAATATAGGATCGCATAGCCTCGTGCTCGGGTACAGATAAATTGAAAAGCCGACCCTTGGGGAATTTACACCCTGGGTTCAGCTCAATTGCACAGTCATAACTCCTATGAGGAGACAAAGACGCAGACTGATTCTCCCTAAATACATCATAAGTCAGCCAAATAGTCAGGAACATCATGCGACTTGGGAGAGGTGGAGAAAACAGGAGCATCACTAAGGGCACACCGACAACCCCAACTCACCACAGACAAAGATTTCCAATCCAGAACTGGATTATGGATTTGCAACCATGGAATCCCCAGAACAATGGTATCATGTAAATTATGCAACACCAAAAATCTGCAATTTTCTTGATGGTCTGGGGCGACCCGCATTACCACCTGGGTCCAAAACTGAGGTTTATTCTTCGCCAAAGGGGTAGCATCAATACCCCTCAAAGGGATAGGCGTCCGCAGAGGTGTCATAGGAAATCCACAGCATTTAGCAAAATCCAAGTCCATCAGGTTCAAAGCTGCTCCTGAATCCACAAAAGCCTTGGCGGAAAATGTTGACAGGGAGCAGATCAGAGTAATTGCCAGAAGAAACTTAGGTTGAACACCACCCACAGAAAACGTGTGTGCACAACGTTTCTCTCGTTTAGGGCAGACAGAAATAATATGCGAGGCATCGCCACAAAAAAAACACAGCTTATTACGCCTTCTGAACTCCTGACGTTGCGCCCTAGACAAAACTCTATCACATTGCATAGGTTCAGACATTTGTTCAACAGGTGGTAACATCTCTCGTGTAGTTTTGCGTTCACGTAAACGCCGATCCACCTGAATGGCTAATGACATAGAATCGTCCAGACCAGAGGGAACAGGAAATCCCACCATAGTATCTTTTACAGTTTCTGACAAACCCTTCCGAAAGAGGGCTGCCAAGGCACCATCATTCCAGGTAGTAAGGACCTCCCACTTTCGGAATTTTTGACAGTACAACTCTGCCGAATCCCAACCCTGGCTTAATGCCAACAGGGTCTTTTCAGCCTGATCAATAGCATTAGGTTCATCATACAACAACCCCAAGGCTTGAAAAAATGCGTTCACATTATTCAGAATAGGATCATCAGGTTTCAAAGAAAACGCCCAATCCTGGGGATCGCCGTGCAGCAAAGAGATGACAATTTTAACCTGCTGCGCGGAGTTCCCCGACGAGTTAGAATTTAGACCGATCCCCCAAAAATACATCAGGAGTAGGAATCTTTGGTTCAGCAGCATGTGAATGAGCAAGATGGGCGGATATTCCCCGCACTTCAGCAGCGAGCTGCTCCACACGATCAGACAATTGCTTCATCTCCATTGAGAGAAAAATTCCCCCTACGGCCTCAGAGATATAGAGGAAAAAATATGCACACAAAAAAAAAAAAAAAAAAAATTCTGACACTTTTCTTTTTCTTTTTACAATTTTCTCCTGCTATTGAGTACCCTAGGATCTGTGGTATGGCTGGTGATTCTGTTATGATGAGTCACCGAAGGAGGAAAAGACAAAATACCAGCTAAGTCCAGAAAAACCAGAGAGGTTGGCAGCTATCGGATTGCAGACCCCTGAACCTATCCACAACAACTAGCAGTAGCCGTGGGGGGTTCCTACGGTGCCCTAGACCCCTCGATCACAGCCGGAGAGCTACATAGCCTAAAGACAGAAAGGGGAAAAACTAAACCGCCCCAGAGTAGACCCCAAAGCAATAGGCAGCCCCCAACATATAATGACGGTGAAGCAAGATGAAAACACTAACACAGATAGAAAGATAGGTTGAGCAAATGATGGGGCCCAAGCTAACTACATAGGACAGGATAGGAAAGCTGCTGTCTGCCATCCGCAAAAACCCTATCAAAATGAGCCAACCGACTGATAGGAAAAACAGGCCCTGAAGTCGCTAGGCTTCAAAAGACTATATCAGCACTCATGTATATTCTGAAGACAGAGCAAAATATCAACAGATCAGAGACAAAAATGGAGTTCAGGTCACCCCCGGCCGGGGATGGCAGAACTCCCAAAAAACAAGGCAAAACAAAAACAAAACTGAAGAGTACAAAGAAGAGCAGAAAAACTTAGCTTTGAGATGCAGGAATCAGACTGGTCTCCAAGAATCCAGCAGGAAAATCACCAGCCAGGAAGAAGGGCGTCGGCAGCCTTATATCCAGTCCTCAATTCCAGCCACCCAGTCATAATCTAGCTGCCCAGGTGTTTGGTAATCAGCCTCACTACCTTCCTTCACCAGAGTAGGGAGTTCATCAGACCTCAATGGTGAAGGGAAAAATGAACTCACAACAAATCTCTCTCTGCTCCTGCTTCCTC
This sequence comes from Dendrobates tinctorius, assembly GCF_039654945.1. Taxonomy (NCBI): domain Eukaryota; kingdom Metazoa; phylum Chordata; class Amphibia; order Anura; family Dendrobatidae; genus Dendrobates; species Dendrobates tinctorius. The sequence goes on from NW_027361677.1 coordinate 16,445,228, forward strand.
TGGAAGACCTGTGGCTGGCTCCGCCCCTTGGTCACATGCTTCAGATCCTGTTTGTCTGAACACGCATTTTTACCGCTGCTGCCCCACTTCACAGGTATCTTTGAGCACTGTTTGTCTTACTCAGGACACGCACACTGGCTCAGTGAGCAAGTGCAGTGCAGTGTTCCTGACACAGATTGCTCCACGGTTCCTGAGCACTCTGAAAAAGTTTTTTTTGGGACCTCGAGTCTCCCATGATACGGCGCTCCAACTGCTGGCACAGACAAAGGGCTCATCCATGGTCAGCTATTTTGCCGTCCACTTCCGGACTTTAGCATCTGAGTTGGAGTGGCCGGACAAAGTCCTTATTCCTGTATTTTGGAGGGGACTGGCTGACCATGTGAAGGACGCTTTGGCCACTAGGGAGATTCCTGACATATTGGAGGAGCTAATAGCGGTGTCAACTCGCATTGACCTTCGTTTTAATGAGCGAAGGTTGGAGCGAACCCAGTATAGGCACAGGTTTCGGCTGGCTCCCACCTTCGCCAAACCTCTGGAATCTCCTGACCAGGCATCCGAGCCACATGAGGCCATGGAGGTGTCACGAGCAGGATCTAAGTCCCGGAATGCCCGTGCACTCAAGGTCTGTCATGTCTGCCGGCAGTCAGCACATCTTGCCTCCAGATGTCCTCAGCGGTTGGGAGAACGTCCCGTTTAATGACGTAGGAGGTGGTTCACTAGACACAGCAGCGTTTTCCTCCAAACTGTCCTTCAAGGGGACAATTACCAGTGGTCCATCCACTCATACGGTAGAGCTTTACATGGATTCCAGGGCGGAGGGCAACTTTATGTCTTCTGCCTTCGCCCAACGTCACGTAATTCCTCTGGTGATGCTCACCAAACCATTGACCATACGAGTGGTAAATGGGTTGACACTTCCCTCACAGATAATGCATAAGACCATCCCATTTACTCTATCCATGTCTCTTGCCTTGTGCAGAGCCTTCCCGGGGTTGAGTCTATCCACTATCTCTCCCAGAGATGGAGGCAATGACACAGTACATCCAGGAGAATCTGGCAAGAGGATTCATTAGGAAGTCAGTGTCTCCTGCAGGGGCGCGGTTCTTGTTCGTGCAGAAGAAGAATGGAGAACTACGTCCATATGCAAAAACAAAAGAGAACATTCAGCTCACCCCTGAGATGTAATTCCAAGCACAAGAAGGAGCACGGCTTCCTCACTGCTGCACAGCGTCAAAGGCAATAGGAAAAATAGAAGTGGATCCAGCTCACTCACAGAGCTTATTTAAAAATTTGAAAATTTTTAATGGATGATCTTTAAAAATTTCAAAATGACCACCCAGACATCTCAGATGGCACAGCAATGACAGGGGGTGGTGTGTAATGAAACCATACGTGTTTCGAGCAACACGGCTTTTGAACACTGGTTATTTTTAAATAAGCCCTGTGAGTGAGCTGGATCCACTTCTATTTTTCCGTACTATGTCCATGCATAGATTACAGGGGTCTTAACGCCATCACCGTTAACAAAAGGTACCTGCTGCCCCTAATATCTGAGCTCTTTGATAGGTTACGGAGAGCAAGGGTTTTTACTAAACTTGATCTGCGGGGTGCTTACAACCTGATTCGCATCCGTGAGGGGTACGAATGGAAGATGGCATTTAATACCAGGGATGGCCTCTACGAGTGTCTGGTGACGCCCTTCGGGCTCTCTAATGCTTCTGCCATTTTCCAGGACTTTGTTAACAATATTTTCTGGGACATGCTCACCACCTCGGTCGTAGTCTATCTGGATGATATTCTCATCTACTTGGCTGTGATGGACTGGCAGGAACCCCATTCTCTCAAAGCGGTGCAGCGCTTTGAATTTGGTGTACCTACAAACCGTCGAGCGGCTAAATTCTCGCCAGGCTAGTGTGACGCTCAGGAGCAAACTACGTCCGAGAGTGGGCCCTCTGGGTCGCGGATCCGGAGCCCCTGGGCCGAGCGCGCCAGGTGATGACCAACCCCTATACAGGGATCGTACCAAGAGGGACGGCTCAGGGAGAAGCCAGGCTCAAGGCAGGACAAGGAACTATGGACAAAGACAAGGGTACTTAGGTGGAAGTAACAGAGGAAGGGGTAACCTAGCAGAAACGCCCGTGGGGCGATGGGGCGAGGCACAGCCGGGAGACAGACAGGCGAGGAAACCTAAGGGGGAGTTAAAGAGAATCCGGACAGGAGTAGACAGGGAGAGCAGAAGGGCAGGAAACCGACCGGGGAAGGAATACCAGCAGGCAGGGACAGACAGGGAGGGCAGAACGGACCAGGGGAAACGAGGCTAGGAGGAGGAACGGACACAACACAGAATAGATGATGCGACGAGCACCAAGAAGTAGCACACGAAAGTAGGAGTGCGGCCAGAACGGTGCAGGAGATCCACGCAATCACCAGGCACCCTCCTCCTAGGGAGGATGCCTGAAGTACCTAGCGCCCGGAAGAGCTCCTCAAGCCCGGCCCCTCAGCACCGCCCACAGCCAGACGCCGAGGATGGACGGGCGCGCACCCGCAACCTAAGGCCGGTGCGAGCAGCAGGAGGTAAGGCAGGACAGGCGCGCGCACGGAAGGTGGCGCGCAGGTGAGGAGAGACTGCGGCAGCTGCCGCCGCTGATGGGGCATCGGCGGGCACGACCACCGATGTCACAGCTAGATGGTCCCTATTCTCCCGGTTCCATTTCACCCTCCATTTTCTCTCCGGGGAGAAGAACATTCATTCCGACGCTCTCTCCCGCTCCGTAGTGTCATCAGAGGAAGAAGAGCCTTGGTTAATTGTCACTTCTGAGAGCCTGAGGACCGGTGGACCAAGTTTTGCTTGAGTCTGTGCCCCCCGGCAAGATATTTGTGCCACCTAATTTGCAACCGGAGGTTCTCTCTTGGGCTCACTCGTCCTGGGTGGGTGGACATTTTGGGACCAAGAGGACATCTGAGCTTCTGGCGAGGACGTACTGGTGGCCGCATATGGCCCATGATGTCGATGACTATATCCGGGCATGTGTCTCCTGTGCCAAGAATAGGTCTTCTCGACAACGGCCTGCTGGGCTACTTTACCCCTGCCGATGGCAGACAGGCCCTGGGAAATGGTCTGGAGGGACTTTGTGGTGTGTTTACCCAAGTCTCGTAGCTGCACAGTCATCTGGCTAGTCACCGATCATTTTTCTAAAATGGTGCACCAGGTGCCCCTCCTGTGGGTACCTTCTGCACAGGCCTTGGTGGCGTTGTTCATTAAGCACGTATTTCCCCTACACAGTATGCGTGACAAAATTGTCAGTGACCGGGGTCCTCAGTTCGCATCTCGGATCTGGAGAGAGCTTTGTCGCCTACTCAGCATTGAGCTGAATCTCTCTTTAGCCTATCATCCTGAGACGAATGGGTTGGTAGAGAGGGCTAACCAGACCCTGGTCACATACATGCGTCATTTTGTTTGGGCCAGGCAGGATGACTGGGCCTCCTTGCTACCATGGGTGGAATTTGCGCTGAACAATGCCATAGCTGACTCTACTGGACAGACCCCATTCTTCCTTAACTACAGCCAGCATCCACGTTTCCCTGTGCCGATGCCAGTGTCTTCCACCGACTCTAGGGTGGCAGACTGGGCAGTGGAGGCATATGACAGCACACAGGATGTCATCCGGGCCTCCAAGGAGAGAATGAGGGTCTCCGCTGAGGCACACCGGTGCCCCGCTCCGGCCTTTGCTCCTGGCGACATAGTGTGGCTCTCCACCCGTAACATCAGGCTGCGAGTTGAGTCCACTAAATTTGCACCTCGCTACATAGGTCCCTTCAAGGTCCTGGAAAAGGTCAATTCCATGGTTTATTGTCTGGCCCTTCACTCATGCCTAGGTATCACCGACACCTTTTGTGTGTCCCTCCTAAAACCCGTTCACATGTTCTGGTTTTCCGAGTCCTCTGCCGGGACATCGGGTTCGTCCACGAATGATTATGAGGTGAATGCTATTGTGGGATGTGAAGTGGTATGTTGCAAAAATTAATATCTGGTGGATTGGAAGGGTCATGGCCCAGAGGACAGGACCTGGGAACCTATTGAGCACATTCGTGCTCCTCACCTCACTGCAGCTTTTGAGTGTAGCGTGGCTCAAGGAGGTGGGGGCCCTAGGAAGGGGGTAATATTAGGCGTTGAGTTTCCGTCACTGCACGGGGGGAATCTCAAGCCATGTTCTCTGCTGTCTCCCATTCTTCTTCAGCCGCAGAGGTTCCTGCTCAGCAGAGACGTCGGTCCCAGCGTCTTGCTCAGGCTGATGCTATGTGTTTGGTTGCTGCTAATGCCCCAGGTTCAGCTATATCATCCAGCATAAGTCAGCGGCGATCAGACACCTCTGGGACTAAGTCCTGCTTTTCTCCATCTGAGCATGCCTGTGAGATGACCGTTCATTGGTGGTCAGAGGTCACATGCCCAGGTCTTCAAGCAGCTTTGATTGGGCCATCAGCAAGGTCCTGGAAGGCTGCAATTATAAAAGGATCGCATGGCCGCACGGCCAAATATGGTCCATGTTATAGGTGGATTTGTATTACCTCACCTACACAACATAGCTCCCAAGCATCCCGATTCCCGCGGGACAGTCCTGTTTTTGACACCCCCCCTCCCGCATCCTGCCCGGGACAGTATTTTTCCCGCATTGCACTAAGCCGCCACGCCGCCCGCATCCACCGATGCCATTCTCGTCGTCCCAGATAGACACACCGTAGCCTACAATGATATGGAGCAAAACGGCGCGTGTACGAGGTATGCTGAGCGAAGCCGCATGTGTGTGCGGAGTGGAGCCATATGTATAGTGGATGTACGGAGCGGAGCCAAGTGTGTACGAGGCATACAAAGTGGGTGTTTCCCACGGACACAGGAGTACACGGCGGAGCCCCAAGGAGCACTTTAAAACTCGCACATGACATTCCACCGGAAGTGATGTGCTGGAAGCTGACCGGAAAAGAGGTAATTTCATGAGGAGATTGTGACAGAACCAGGAATGCTTCAGATCCATCACCGTGTCCTCTGACAGCGCGGACAGCAGGATTGCCTTGGAATCAGGGATGCCGGCCATGTGAGCGGATCATGATATGTCCTGCATCGGGAGGCTCAGGTGGGCACTTCAATGGGAGTCGGGCTGCTATAGTATCTTTATAAAATCTTTCTTTCTTTCCTTCTTTCTCTCTCTCTGTTTCTTTATTTCTCTGTTCTTATTTTCTCTCTGTTTCTTGCTCATTCTCTCTTCTGTCTCTCCCTCTCTTTTTCTTTCTCCCTCTATGTTCTTTCTTTCTCACTCTCCTTTCTTTCTTTCTCTATTTTCTTTCCTTCTTTTCCTTAGTACCAGTCAGTGTGCCCACAGTACCAGCCACTATGCCCCTAATAGCAGTCAGTGTGATCAGCAGTGCTAAATGGGTGCGACTGGGCGTGGACATGTGTGTGACTAGTTGTGAAAATAGGTGTGGTCGGGGGCGTGGTCTAAAATTTGCTTCTGTGGTCAATTGTACATGAAATTCTTTTCCCTCTTTTCATTACATGAAGGGGGTGTTTTTCTGTTTTTTCCACGACTTCAGTTTAGCCCCTTCCCTTTGATATATAGGTACATATGCTGTTCCTCCCACTCTATATTGGGGTTATCTTTGTCTGCCCTGAATATTGTGATCAGGGAACGCATGGGTACTTTTTACCATAATTATAACTAATCCCTGCTTGCTCTAAATTACATGCCTGCTTGTCACACCATGGTTGCATTATTATCCACTGGTTTTTATTATATATGATTCACCTGGTATTTATTGTAGACACTTGTATTTGCACTATTTGTACTGAATAAAGCTATTGGCACTTTTTGCATTATTTGGGTATTATTCTATTCTACATTACCTCTTTCTTTACGATTTTTCCGTATAAAAATTATGGAGATGTAAACTCTCTGCAGTTGTTTCTATGTTATTTAAATATTTTTTGGTCAGCAAAATGGTTTCCAAAAATGTTGTAAGACACTCCAAAAAATACGACAGTACCACACAAAAGGCCAGAATTTTCTGCGCACTCAGGTGTGAGGCCTGGGACAGACAAAGCCGTTTTAAATTGCTGGATTTTCACGCTGTTGTATTAAAATGATCTGGCTGTAGTCTGCAGTGTGAACAAGCAAATAAATGTAGAAAAACAGGGGGCTCTGGATTACTGTCCACTTAGGAAGTAACACTGATTGACAATCAATTTCACATGCTGTTGTGCAAATGGAATAGACAACAGATGGAAATTAATGGCATTTATCTAGACACCCTCAATAAAGGAGTGGTTCTGCAGATGAGGACCACAGACCACATCTCAGTACCAATGCTTTCTGGCTGATGTTTTGGTCACTTTTCAATGTTGGTTGTGCTTTCACATTCGTGGTAACATGAGACGGACTCTACAACCCACACAAGTGGCTAAGGTAGTGCAGCTCATCCACGATGGCACAATAATGTGAGCTGTGCCAAGAAGGTTTGCTGTGTCTGTCAGCGTAGTGTCCAGAGGCTGGAGTCGCTACCAGGAGACAGGCCAGTACTCCAGGAGACGTGAAGGGGGCCGTAGGAGGGTAACAACCCAGCAGCTGGACCGCTACCTCCGCCTTTGTGCAAGAAGGAGCAGGAGGAGCACTGCCAGAGCCCTGCAAAATGACCTCCAGCAGGCCACAAATGTGCATGTGTCTGCACAAACGGTTAGAAACCATCTCCATGAGGATGGTCTGAGTGCCCGACGTCCACAGATGGGGGTTGTGCTCACAGCCCAACACTGCGCAGGCCGCTTGGCATTTGCCACAGAACACCAGGATTGTCAAATTCGCCTCTGGTGCCCTGGGCTCTTCACAGATGAAAGCAGGATCACACTGAGCACATGTGACAGACATGACAGAGTCTGGACATGCTGTGGATAGCGATCTGCTGCCTGCAACATCCTTCAGCATGACCGTTTTGGCAGTGTGTCAGTAATGGTGTGGGTTGGCATTTCTTTGGAGGGCCCTCCATTTGCTCGCCAGAGATAGCCTGACTGACCTTAGGTACCGAGATGAGATCCTCTGACCCCTTGTGAGACCATATGCTGGTGCGGTTGGCCCTGGGTTCCTCCTAATGCAGGACAATGCCAGACCTCTTGTGGCTGGAGTGTCAGCAGTTCCTGCAAGATGAAGGAATTGAAGCTATGGACTGGCCTGTCCGTTCCCCAGACCTGAATCCGATTGAGCACATCTGGGACATCATGTCTCGCTCCATCCACCAACGTCACGTTGCATCACAGACTGTCCAGGAGTTGGCGGATGCTTTAGTCCAGGTCTGGGAGGAGATCCCTCAGGAGACCATCCGCTGCCTCATCAGGAGCATGCCCAGGTATTGTACAGTAGGGAGGTCATACAGGCACGTGGAGGCCACCTACAATATTGAGCATCTTTTCCTTGTTATGAGGCATTTCCACTGAAGTTGGATCAGCCTGTAATTTGATTTTCCACTTTGATTTTGAGTATCATTCCAAATCAAGACCTCCATGGGATATTCATTTTGATTTACATTGATAATTGTTGTTTTATTGTTCTGAACACGTTCCACTATGCAATGAATAAAAATTTGCAACTGGAATATTTCATTCAGAGACATCTAGGATGTGCTATTTTAGTGTTCCCTTTATTTTTTTGAGCAGCGTATATAATAGGCAGCAGCAAACAGTAATGGACCCTTTTGATGTATGCAGTGAGATCTGCTTACTCACATACAGTGCCTGCATGCCTTGCACTGATGTGGATATGCGCACATAGACTCCCCTGCCTACCTAGCACTGCAGTCTATATACCCACTAATGTCCTTAAAAGGACTGTTGGCTTAGATTGATATGTGGATTGAACAAAGGTAGAACCACACTAACTCATAAAAGCACAAATCTGTCCCTATCTCAGCAGCAGCTCTCCCTAAACAGTCTGAATCTGGAGCTGAATGCGCCGAGCAGGGCAGCGTCAGGTCTCTAGTAGATCTAATGACGCTGTGCGGCCAGCCAATCACTGTAAGGCCACAACAAAGATGGCTGCGGCATTACAGTGAATGGCTGACAATCCCTGCATGTTAATTGGCGCTCTAAAGAGCTCCCAAAAATGCTCGGTACAGTGATACTCGGACGAGTAATGAGTAGTGGCGAGCACGTTCGCTCCTCACTAGTGTTTCCACTAAAAATTTGAACTGCATCTGGAAATGGAGATTCATAGCAGCATTTGAGCCTTAATTCTGTAATATATTGAATTCCCACTTTCCTACTTATATTTATTTCCTAAACTGCTTCCCTTACATGAAATTTTCTCCTTATAATTATGTTTTTATTTTTCATTTTTAATCATTAAAAATAATTTTATTATGGATCTTTTCTCAGAACTGGACCACTGTTTTAAATTGAAGGTTACAGTTCATTTTTGTGTGTTATACTGTTCAGAAATGTTTCTGTTTTTCTTCACCGTAAATCTCCCATTTAAGAAGGGCCCACAATTACTCATAAGGGTTTAGGTCGGGTGAGGAAGGTGTTGTGTCATTATTTTTTCATTTTTACTGGCAGCCAAGCAGTGGAGACATTGATGCTGCGATGGAGCATTGTCCTGCAGAACAATCATAATTTTCTTGAAATGTACAGATCTTTTCCTCTACCACTGTATGAAGAAAGAGTCTTCTAAACACTGATAATAGGTTTGCGACTTTATTTTAAGTTCTTCTGCCACCTGAAAAGGTCCATCAAGCTCATCATTAATAATTCCAACCCATAGCTATTCCCCACCTTCACCTTGCTGGTGTCCATATATATGTTTGTACTAGTTACTTCAAAAACCATTGCCATCTGGTCCATTAAGAGTCGCTCTAATCTCATCAGTCCATGAAACCTTTAAAAAATCTGTCTTCAGATATTTCTTGGCTCAGTCTTGATATTTCCCCTTCTGTGTCTTGCTGAGTGGTGGTCAGGTTCAGCTTTCCTCACCTCGGCCATGTTTCTGAGCACTGAGCACCTTAAACTTCAGAGTCACAGACTTCATCACGTCGCTCTCAGACTTCATCACGTCGCTCTATCCCCCTTATCTCAGGGCTCATCTAGTGTACCCCCTACCATTCTGTATCAAGTCTTTCTGTATCATCTGGCTGCCCTCACCGATCAGTTAAGCTTTGGGAGGGCTCGTCTGAGTGAGGGGCTTGGGGCGACTTCAACCTCTGCTTCTCCAGAAGTTATGCTACTGGGAGAGCAGTAAGTGAGGATACTTGTAAAGTTGAGTAGATTAAATTCACTCATCTCTTTTTAGAACTTAAATATTTTACTGTATGCAGAAATTCTTATGAGAGGTATTCAGCCCCTTCCACATTTACATTAGGTCATCAGGATATTAATAAAAATACCAAGAAGCAGGTCTGTATATCAGAAGAATCCATCTAGAAGCAGCATAGATGTTCAATATATTTATTTTTGCATAAAAGTTGTTACTAATATGCAAAGATGGAATAAGAAAGTCTGTAGATACAGAAGCTTTCTATAGAAAGGAGCAGATGTTGGTGATTCCGCTCCTTGGGCCTTTGGTTGCACTTGTGCTGTTTTTGCACATCCAGGTCTGGATCACACACGATGGAGAGGAGAAGAGCAGGGATGTGTGACGTGTGATCTGTGTAGATGGAATTTTCCTGGAGTCTTACAGCACCGCGATCGACCATATGGCCTTCTGTCTGGCCATGGACAGGTAGATGAAGGAGCAGCCGCTTCTTCATTCTGTCCATGACCCGGTAGTGTCTGTATATGGCCGGGGTCACAATTGGCGCAGGCACTCAGGACCGGAGTGTGTTTCTATGCAGCTGAGTGCTAAGGTCCAAGTGCTGATGGCAGTGCCGTGTGTTGAGACGCGAGACTCAAGCGAGTTTCTCGTAAGTGTGACTCCGGCCTATGGCCAAGTATGAAAAGGAGCAGCCGCTGCCTTCTTTTTGGCCATATACAGTAGAGAAGGAGCAGTCGCTGCCTTCTTTTTGTCAATATCCGGTGGAAAAGGAGCAGCCGCTGCCTTCTCTTTGTCTATATCCAGTGGAGAAGGAGCAGCCGCTACCTTCTCTGTCCATATCCAGTAGTCTTGTCCTTCCCACCACAGTGTACATGAGTCAACCAAATGGCAAGTTTGGCTGAAAGAAGTCCTTCAATTCCAGCCTTTGATTACTTGCCATTTCGATCCAGAGGAAGGCGAAAAATAACCCCGAGGACTTGTTGTTGGAATATCCTAAGGGGAAAAAAATTCCTTCCTGACCCCAAATATGGCGATCGGAATACATCCCTGGATGTTTGGTGCTCGAATCTACGTGGCTGTTAATGTGGTGGAAGCTCTGTTGTATTTGTCACAGTCCGGTAAATTAGAAAGTCCAGGTAATTGTCTCATCCGATTAGTTAAAGCTTCATTCCACGATGTTGCTGGAATGGGGCTGATTTATATCAGCCTATTACTCCTGTAAGAAAAGAAATATATTCAAAATAAAGAAATTGAAGCGACTCGACACCATCATAAAGTCTGGGCGGAGATCAGCTGGTCTCTCTGAACAGCCGCACCTGATCCTTCTCTTTCTACTGATGATATGTCTTAAAGGACATTAATGAAAAAGTGATTTTTAAAGGTGAGCGCTGCTTTTCTTCTTTTTAAGAAGAGAAGTTTACATTTCTTAGAACTGGCTCCACACACAAATATACTGTATACTGGGGAATATAATGATGAGGTGTATGGTGGGTATGTGTGCTACTGGGCAGAGGTAACACTATGGATGTCCCTATGTGCTATACTTACATCTTCGTAATGGAACGGTGGTTCGGCTCTGCCGGACTCCACGTCGCTCCAGTTTATGGAGTGGAAGAATGGGCGCTCTCTAATGGACGATGTTATGGCATAACGAGTAGATGGAGTTTTGCAGAGAAGCTGGAAGATGAGAGAGACCATTAATCATTATATTGTGTATTATTATTGATACGTTATTACACAATGTCTATGGACTGTCAGCATCATGTCCTCTATCCTTCCTTATAATTTACCATCATCCTTCTTCACCTATTCCTACTTACCCCTTCTAGGATGTCAAGCTCATCGATGGAGATGCAGGGTGGAAAATATAGGACGTTGTCCAAAGACTCATGGTAGTCGTCCATATCGCCACTGTTATAGAATGGACACGTCCCCACAATCATCATGTACAGGATGACACCAAATGAAAAGGAATCTGCTAGATGATTGTAGCCTTCTCTATCCAATACCTGTAGGAACATAAGATAGGAGATGAGCTGAATATACCGGGGAGGGGATTTACACACAGAGCCTATGAGGACCGGTCTGTGATGAGATATGAGCAGGATACTCAGATTAGTACTCAATCCTACTATCGGCATCAATTATTAAGGGATGTTCCTTACCTCAGGCGCGATGTAACCCTTCGTGCCTATAACCTCGTCCAAGACGTCATCCTTGCCCACATTCACGGCTGAAGTGCCAAAGTCACAGATTTTTATGTGTCCAGTTCCATCAATGAGAACGTTATGAGGCTTCAGGTCACTGCAGGGAAAAGGAGCAGACACTAATGGTGAGGAAAATTCATCAAAAGAACTTTCTACAATAGATATGTAAGGTGACAACATAGATTTATGAAGATGAACTGATTACCGATGTATCACGCCGTGTTCATGGAGGAACTGGATTCCGCAAACCATTTCTGCTGCAAAGCGTCTGTGGAGAAGAAAGTAGAGGATGGATCAGTGGTTACACACACTTTAGGACCATAATGAATGGGCAGCAGATTATTATGATTCAGCCTAAGACATTTACCTTGTTGTCTCTGTATCAAACTTCATTGATTCTAACATTTGGCTAAACAGATCTCCTCCGGCCATTGCCTCCATGGCTATTATATATGCTTGTGGTGTTTCTACAAAGCCCCGCAGAGATGTTATGAAGCGGCAGCCAGCGCCAATACTTAGGGCCTTTAACTCTGTAGAGAATGTTTCCTCATCACAACAACTCTTTTCCATGATCTTAAGGGCTAGTAGTTCTTTGCTGACCGGATCTGATGCCAAGACGACCTGGAGAAAAATCACAGAAGATCAGACCAAACTCTCATCTATTCTAGGGATCTGTGTAATGGATCACTGGTGTATCCCAATTATCATTACATATGAAGATCCTGTAATGAATATTTATACCATCCTGTGTATCTGGTGGAGAATACATTGGGGAGCACGGAGTAGTATAAATTCATTCTTACCTTTCCGTAGCTTCCTCTTCCAATATTAGTGAGTAAATCAAGTCTGTGAAGGTCAATAGGATTTTGAATTTTAACCAATTCTCTCACAGGTAAAACAGGGGAGCTGGCATCACCAAGGTCTTCTGCTTTCGCATCTGCTACGTCAGAGGTCATCATATCGTTTGCACCTGCTGAGATAATATAGGATTTGTTAATCTCTTTGAGAGCAAATAATGGAAATACACTTTCTATTTAAATGAGGGCTCAGGCGCTGAGCATGCATTTCAGCAGGCTAACACCAGCTGTATTACATAGCTGCCACCTGCCTATAACTGCCGCGACTGGATCACACTCCGATTGCTTCAGTATTACTATTTCATTGCTAACAATGCTACTTAAATTAAGTGAATGCCGATTTGTGCGCACCAGCACCCATTAGTCCCCTCAGGACACAACTGCAAGGGGTTTATTGGCTGTAATGACTATATGGGCCCTATCTTTTACTTCATCCAAATGTTAAGACCAGCCTGGCTTAATTTCATATGAGAACGTCACTAAAGCTATATACAGCGATATAGTCCCATTACAAGAGATCAGAAAATCTCAGGGACAAGTCTTCTAAAGAGACGAAAAAATGAAATAAATTAAAAAAAGTTTTTTAAAAAAAAAATTCAAACATTTAATTTGAATTACTTAACCTTCCCAATTAATAATAATAATAATAATAATAATAAAAAAATGAAAAATAAGCATAACTAGGATCACTCCATTAGTATAAGTCCGCTATACAAAAATATACAAATAATTCTCCCAAACAGTAAATACTGAAATGAGAAAAAAAAATGGAAATACCAAAATTGCATTTTTTTTTAAATCAGAAAGTTACAATGTCTCAGAATATGGCGACATAAACCAATTTTGTTTTTTTTCTTATTACACTTCTAATTTTCTTTCACCATTTTAGTGAAAACGTATGCATATTGGGCATTACCAGAATTGTATCTGACATGGAGAATTATTTTGTGAGGTCATTTTTATCACACAATTAACACAATAAAAAAAGTCAGAATCCCTTTTTTCTATACAATTTTACCAAACTAATTTAAAAAAATCAAACAAACATTGAAAGACAAAATAAATGGTGTCGTTCAAAGCTGCAGCTCGGCCCACTGAAAAAAATATATATTACAATTTTAAACAGAACTCTATACATCAGCAGGAAATGTCGAATATTTGGTGTTTCGTTTAATGTCTAATTGCAAAATTGTCCCTGTTGCCCATAGCAGCGATTCACAGCACAGATTCTGGTTCTTAACATTCTATAGAACACAGAAATGTGACTAGTAGCTACGGGCAACAAGGACAGTTCTTCCACAAGTCAGCATTGATAATTGAGGTCTGCACATAATTTTAGGAGTATAATCCCCCTCGCCCCCAGTCTTATTCTACTGATCTGTTTCCATCTTACCTGTTTCATCTTCATCCATTGCTCTTTCTGGTGAAGAAACGCTGACGGTTTTGGGTGATGACTGCGATCTCCATAGTGCACCATTCCCATTAATAATGGGCGTAGCATAGGTCAGATGCCTCCTGCATAGGATAACCCAGTCTCTGCTGTTCCGAATTCTTTTCTTGGCTGCCGCTCTTTGCAGGTCCAGGATGTCTTTCCTTTCAGATCTGGATGAGACCTGTCTTGGAGTTTCTTGGAGAACCTCGTCCAGCTTTATATCTGCGCCGATGTTTCTCCGCTTATTTAGGACGGCTTCTTTATTCCTCATCCTTATTGCAGGGGCCAGATCTCCAATTTTTTTTAAGGAGATAAGTATTGCCCTCTGAAGCTCAGCGGAGGCTGCAGAGTGGGACTCCATGAGGTTCTCCATGATCCTTCTCTTTGTAAGGATCTCATGTCTTTTGGACTTTCTCATTTTCTCTAGATTTTGTCGCTTGGATGCCATTTCAGAGGCGTCAGTGTCCATGTTCGGTAAAGTAATGTCCTTTCGCCCTAAAGCGAATAATAATACCTGCTCTTCATTTAATATTCTCCTCTCTCTCAGTACCCAATCTCGTTGGGCTTGTCTTCTCTCTTTATACATTTTGGAATCAATTTTTGCTTCGTTAGTCACGAAAAACAAAAGGAACTCCCTCACCGTTGGGGGTCTGTGAGGCAGTGATTTCATGTGGGCTGTAACACTGGAATGTAGAATGTGATGATGTCATCACCTCATTGTGACATAGATTATACTGTGATGTCACAGCATGAATCATATAGATGGACAGATACATAGATAGATATAATCTTTGTAGGCTATATATATATATATATATATTAAAAATTAAATAATATAAATACAATAAAAATGTATAATTATAAGCAGAAAATTTCATGTACCGACGCTGTTTAGGAAATAAATATAAGTAGGAAAGGGGGAATTTAATACATTACATAATTAAGGTTCAAATGCGGCTATGAATCTCAGTTCTCAGATGTAGTTCAAATTTTAAGGTTAAGTGGAAACACCCGTTAAATTGTATACACACATTAAACAGTATCATGGTAACAAGTTTTGACTTTTCAGTCAGCTAAATGTCTTTTATGGCCCATTTACAGTTTGCCTAATAATTCCACACACCTTAATAAAGGTCATTGTATCCTTGGGGTATGTGCACACATTAAGAATTTGGTGCAGAAATTTCTGCATCTCTTGGCAGGAAAAACATTGCGTAAAATAGGCAGGTTTTTTTTTTGCTGCGTTACTTGCGTTTTGGTGCATATTTTACCCCACTCACTAGTATGGATGAAATCTGCAGCAAAAACGATGAAAGAATTGACGTGTTTCAGGTTTAAATCTGCAAGGAAAAAATAAGTAACATGTGCATGAGACTTGTGGATTCTCATTCGCTTCCCTGGCATCAGGAAACCCTTCGGGTTTAGCAACAAATCCGCACACAGCGTAATTCTCTGACACTTATTACTCTTTATATAGCGCTAACATATTCCACAGCACTTTACAGTTTGCACACATTACCATCACTGTCCCCGATGGGGCTCGCAATCTAAATTCCCTAACTGTATGTCTTTTGGAATGTGGGAGGAAACCCTCGCAATCTAAATTCCCTAACTGTATGTCTTTTGGAATGTGGGAGGAAACCCACGCAAACACGGGGAGAACATACAAACTCCTTGCAGATGTTGTCCTTGGTGGGATTCAAACCCAGGACTCTAGCGCTGCAAGGCTGCAGTGCTATCCACTGAACCACAGTGCTCAGTAGATCCATTTATTAGAAATAGGAATTTTGGAATGGGGAAATGGATTAATTTTGTCCTCTGTATTTTTCCATTTCTTACCAAAAACAGAACAAATTGTTTTATGATAATATTGTTTGTATCTGTTTTCTATACTGCAGTTAATCATTATATAGATTCTTTATAGAACTTCCTATTCCTATGATGTTGTGGTTTTGTCGGATGCATCTTCTCGGATTCTGCGATTGTTTCCAAAAATATTCGATCATCAATAGTAAAGAAGAGTTGGAACCTTCATTGGCCTCTGATTGTGATTGCTCCTTTTTTCTATATCGATTTAGGACCTGTGCTGAAGTTGGTGTAGATAAGTACAAACATGGAAGCCAACATACAGAACTATGCCACACATGAGCAAGTGACCAAAGTCCCTGAACTCCATGACATGTCCAACAATCTCCATCTTGACCCCTTTTGTTGGCATTTGATGGAAATCCAAAGAATATCTTCATCATTAAATATGCACTCAGTCTTTGATCAGAATGCCAAAAGCAGTAAGCCAGCTGGAAAAAATACACACAAATGGACATCTGTTAGGGGAGAGGACTTTTTTTTCCATTGAACCTGGTCAGTGTTATGGCCATTATAAAGAGTAGACTAATGCCAACTAAACCCATCTATGTCTAATATATATATAGGGGGCCATGGGCAGATGATTATGTGGGGAGATAAGGATCCGACATGGTTGATTTTGGGATGTTGATCCTTTTGCTGTCTAAGCAATAAACCAGCACCAGGGAATGGCTCTTTCAAAGCGTACACAGGAACGCTCAACAGAGTGAGCAAGATAGCTGGTTGAACCTTTTCTTGGCCAACAGCTATCAAAAATGTGTGCAGAGCTTTAGTATAGAAGAGTGTGTGTTAGGCGTTGAGTTCCCACCCCTGCACAGGAAGAATCACAAGCCATGTCCGCTGCAGTCTCCAGTTCTTCTTCAGTCGCAGAGGTTCCTGCTCAGCAGAGACGTCGGTCCCAGCTTCTTGCTCAAGCTGATGCTATGCAATTGGTTGCTGCTGCCGCCCAAGGTTCAGCTATAGCATCCAGCATTAGTCAGCGGCGAGCAGATGCCCCTGGGACTAAGCCCTGTTTTTCTCCATCTGAGCATGCCCGTGAGACGACCGCTCATTGGTGGTCAGAGGTCACATGCTCAGATCCTCAAGAAGCTCGGATTGGGCCATTAGGAAGGTCCTGGAAGGCTGCGGTTATAAAAGGATCGCATAGCCGCACGGCCATGTGCTAGTATAGACAATATGGAGTGAGTTTTGTATGCACATATGAATGTCTCTGGTGAATGACTCATTATGAAACCCCTACCCTTGGTGCGTATGTGTTCTTCAGCCTTGCCAGTTAGTGCATAGGCTGATAGTGCAGGTAGGAGGCAGAGTCAGGGACTAGCATCAATGCCAATTAGTGGTTTTGCCTTTACGCCACTGTGCACTTGTTCTGCACTCCACGGTAGGCAGCATCTATTAGTGGTGTTCGCAGGTGCAACGCCACGCGCTTAGTGGGTCTAGAGGGACTCTAACCCTGTGTTTTTGGGACAGAGTCCTGTGACTGTACACTAGTGCTCACTTTGCCAAGCTCTGTGAGCTTTAACAGGCTACGGCATTTATATTCCACTGTAGTGCGGTTCTATGAAGCAACAGAATCCGCCTCTGTACACACCGGGTGATGTTAAACCACGTGTTTTCTTCTATTATACCGCCATATAGCGTCCGCCATTACTGGGCAGCAGATAACATCTCTGCACGGTGGACCACGGGCTGCTACTTTTTTTTCCTGTGTGTGTGTGATGGATTCTATGCACGCTCTTTCTGAGCAGGTAAAGCACCTGACTCAGATGTCTCAGAAACTTAATGGGGGACGAGTTCTGGCTCAGTCTCAGCAGCTGATAGCTGACACTGTGCAGGGGACTTTATCATCTGGTGCTCACAGGACAGGGGCTCGAGCTGTTACATTAGTTTTCCGTGAGTCCCCGGTTAAATTGCCGAATTTAAAGTTTTCAAGGAGGGCTGAACTGTAAGATTTTTTTCTCATTAACACCACACTCTTCTGGGGATGAAAGTCAGAAGGTAGGGGTCATTATGTCTCTGTTAAGGGGAGCCCCCCATGCTTGGGATTTTTCCCTTCCTACCACTGCCCCTGAGAGAATGACTGTGGATGTAATTTTTGAGTCCCTGAGGCATATTTATGATGAGCCTGATCGGGTGCGTATGGCTGAGGCCATGGTGATGAGTGTATATCAGGGGAAGCATTCCGCCGAGTGGTTTTGCTGAGAGTTCAGATGCTGGGATGCTAAGGTCCTTTCGGATGATGCCACCCTCTGGGGCTTGTTCCGTACACGCCTGTCTGAATGTCTGAAAGATGCCTTGCACTTCACCCTCCTCCTGATTCACTGGAGGACGCTATGACGCAGGCCGTCCGAATGGATCGCAAGCTGCGGGCGAGAAATGTGATGCAGTTTGAGACCCCGTTATTCTCCAGTGGAATGGGAGCTGTTGTGAGTTCATTCTCGGGTTCACCAGTTGTGAGTTCCCCTTCTGGACTCCCTCTGGTGGTGACTTGAGGTGGTGCGGCTGGTTTGATCGGTGGAGATCTGCCACCTGAGAATCAGGATGACGATTGGATCTCGGGATTCTCAGATTGGATTTAAGACAGCTGACGCCCTATTCAGTTGCTGGTGATTCCTTCTGGCTTGTCAGCTCTTGGTTTTCAGCTCTGTTCCAGTCATCTAAAGCTAAGTTTTTCTGCTAATGTTCACACTTGATTTTGTTGGTCTATTCAGTTTTTGTGTGGTCTGCCAACCCCGGCTGGGGGCTGAGCTGAATTTCCACTCTTATTTATCAGTATTTTGCCAATTGGCTTTTTGTCCCTTACTAGTTCGGTCTCTTTTTGCTCTGTCTCAGAATATTTCAGAGTGCTGATATAGTGGGTGAAGTCTAGTGACTTCAGGGTTAATTTTGCTATCATAAGTGTTGGACATTATTTTTGTAGGTTTTTTGCAGGTTGCAGATAGTGTCTTCCCTTTCCTTTCCTGTCTAGTTAGTTTGGGCCCCATCATTTGCTCAGCCTATTTTCCGGCCTGTGTTTGTGCCTTCTTCTTGTTCCACCATCAGTACATGTGTGAGGGCTATCTATTCCGTTGGGGTCTGCTCTGGGGCAGTTAGTTTTCCCTTTTCTTGCTTTAGGCTTATGTAGTCCTCCGGCCATGACGAGGCATCTAGGTACATCGTAGGCATGCTCCACGGCTACTGCTAGTTGTGTGGTAAAATCAGGGATCTGCAATCTGCATAGTTACCAACCACTCTGGTTTTCTGTGGCTTAGCTTGTTTTGCTTTTTTCTCCTCGGTGACCCATTCATAACAGAATCACCAGCCATACCGCAGATTCTAGGGTACTCAAAAGCAGGAAAGAATTGTAAAAAAAAAAAGAATTGTCAGAATTTTTTTTTTTATATGTATATTTTTTCCTCTTTTTCTCTGGGGCTGTAGGAGGATTTTTTTTTAAATGGACATTAAGCAATTGTCTCATCGTGTGGAGCAGCTCACTGCTGAAGTGCGGGGAATTTCCGCCTACCTCGCTAATTCACATGCTGCTGTACCAAGGATCCCTACTCATGATGTGTTTTTTGGGGATCGGTCTAAATTTTTGAATTTTAAGAATAATTGTATATTATTTCTTGCCTTGAAGCCTAATTCATCGGGGAGCTCTGTGCAGCAGGTTAAAATTGTCATCTCTTTGCTGCGCGGCGATCCCCAGGATTGGGCGTTTTCTTTGACACCTGAAGATCCTATTCTGACTAATGTGGATGCATTTTTTCAATCCTTGGGGTTGTTGTATGATGAACCTAATGCTATTGATCAAGCTGAGAAAGCCCTATTGGCATTGAACTAGGGTCAGGATTCTGCAGCGTTATACTGTCAAAAATTCTGAAAGTGGGCGGTCCTTACTACCTGGAATAATGGTGCCTTGGCAGCTCTCTTTCGGAAGGGTTTGTCAGAAACCGTAAAAGATACTATGGTGGGATTTCCTGTTCCCTCTGGTCTTGTTCCGTAGAGGCCTGTCTGAATGTCTGAAAGATGCCTTGGCACTTCACCCTCCTCCTGATTCTCTGGAGGACGCTATGACGCAGGCCGTCCGAATGGATCGCAGGCTGCGGGCGAGAGATGTGATGCAGTTTGAGACCCCGTTATTCTCCAGTGGAAGGGGAGCCAGTCCTACATTGGAGTCCATGGAGATGGGAGCCATCAACCTCAAAGAGAAAGAAAGGAGACAGCGGCATTTCAGAAATCTGTGTTTTTACTGCGGTGATCCAGGACAATGGAAAAAGGACTTTCCCTCCTGCCCACCGACTAACAAGCGGCTGAGTCTGGGTGATCATCTTGGAGGGCACTTAGACTCTCAGGTACCCCTTTCTTCATTTTCTAAGATACTGTTAAAGGTGGAACTTGGTGTTAAAAACTGCTTTTCCCTTACTTCGGCTTTTGTGGACTGTGGGTCATCCTTGAACCTGATTGATTCTAACCTGGTGGTCAGCTGTAGATTAGGGACAGTTAGGTGGGAGACTCCTATAAAAATAATGACCATTGATTCTACACCTCTCACCAAGGACAGTCACCGTTTTGTTTCTGAAGAATTCACCCTCAGAGTTGGAACCCTTCATCAGGACTATGTCATGTTTTGTTTTGGATAACCTCCCTGCTGGCCTGGTGTTAGGGTTTCCCTGGTTGCAACGACATAACCCAATTATTGACGGTGGTTCCTGGGATATTGTTAAAAGGGGATCTAATTGTTCTGAAAGTTGTCTTGCTACTGTGTCTGTGTCGTCCGTTGGTCTGGAAGGTATTCTGGAGTACCTAAAGGACTATGCGGACGTTTTCTCCGAAAAAAAGGCTGAAGTTTTACCACCACATCACCCATTTGACTGCGCCATTGACCTTGTTCCAGGTGCTAAATTGCCCAAGGCTCGCTTGTATAACCTCTTTGGTCCTGAGAGGGCTGGTATGAAAGAATACATTTCCGAGAGTCTTCGTAAAGGACACATTCTAGCTTCTGTTTCTCCTATCGTGGCGGGGTTCTTTTTCGTAAAGAAAAAAGACAAGGGTCCTTTGGGAGTTCCACGACTCAGTTCTAGGTGGACATCCAGGGATCTAGGCTACCCAGAGGGCCATCACTAGGATATTCTGGTGGTCTTATTTAGCCTCTGATGTCAGGGAATTTGTGTCTGCTTGTGGGGTATGTGACCGCGTGAAAAACCCCCCATAACCAGCCGGCCATGGAATTGGTGCCACTGCCAATTCCTAATAGACCCTGGACCCATTTGGCCATGGATTTTATCACCAATCTTCCTCTTTCCAAGGGTTATATTGTAATTTGGGTAGTGGTGGACAGGTTTAGTAAGCAGGCACATTTTGTACCCTTGGCGGCTTTACCTAATGCGGAAACGTTGTCCAGATTGTTCGTTGAGCATGTGGTGCGGTTGCATGGGGTACTCCTGAATGTGGTGTCTGATAGGGGGTACAATTTGTTTCCAGATTTTGGAGGGCGTTTTGTAAGAGGTTTGGTATTGGTCTGTCTTTTTCATCCGCTTATCATCCGGAGACTAATGGTCATACTGCGCAGACCAATCAGTCTCTGAAGCAAATTCTGCATTGCCTGATCTCAGCCTGACAGAATGATTGGAGTACTGCGTTACCTTTGGCCGAGTTCACGGTTAACAACCGCATTAACCAGTCTATGGGCATATCCCCCTTTTTCTGCAACTATGGGTTTCATCCACATTTTGGAGAGTTCTCCCGTTTCGACTTTGGTGTCCTGGGGCGGATGAGAAAATCCATTGGTTGGGGAAGTTTTGGCGGGAGGTCCAAAGGAACTTTACGAAGGCTCAGACTAAATATAAGGTTTTTGCAGACAAAAAACGTTCCGTGGGACCTGTGTTCCAGGTTGGGGATAAGGTATGGTTGTCTACTAAGAACATAAGGCTCAAGGTCCCCTCTGCGAAACTTGGACCTAAATTTATTGGTCCTTATGAAATTACAGAAGCAGTTAACTTGGTGGCTTTTCGGTTGTGTCTCCCGCTTTCTATAAGGATCCCCAACGTTTTCCATAGGTCCCTTTTGAAACCTGTGGGGGCCTGTGGGGAGGGATCACTGTCTTCCCCGCCACCAGTTTTGGTAGATAGGCAGTCTGAGTACGAGGTGGAACGAATTGTTGACTCTAGGTTGGTCCGTCGTTCTCTTCAGTATCTTGTACATTGGAAAGGCTACAGTCCGGAGGACCGGTCATGGAATCCTGCCCGATCGATTCATGTGGATCAAATGGTCCGTGCCTTTCATGCCAGGTATCCTGAGAAACCTGGGGTCCAGTGGCCCCCCCCGTTGAGATGGGGTACTGTCATGATCCAGAACGGGGTTTTGCCTTTGTCCCGTCCTGGTCAGAATGGGGTTAATTGTTTCTGCCTCTCTCTGGCAGAGGGCAGCTATTTAATTGCCAATTGACCTAGATCCGGTGTCAGTTCTACTCCTTCCTTTGGCTGAGTTAGTTGACCCCTTGCGTGCCTGTGCCTTGTGCCTGACATTTTGTTGCTTGTTTGGTTTTACCCCAGTCCATCTCTTCATTGTGAGTTTGTCTACTGTCTTGGTACTGTGTATTTGCCCGTTCTGGTATACTGATCTCTTGCTATGTCCTGACTATCCGCTCTGTCTAATCATTTGGTACTGTCGTGCTATCTCGTGCTTTGACCCCTGCCTGATATGGTTTATGTCCCTGTCTATGCCCCTTAGTAACTTTGTCCCCTAGTTACCCTTCTAGGAGTTTTCCTTCAGCTCCTAGCTCTCCTTAGCTTAGGCCACGCCCCTAGCAGTCAGGTGCTTCAGGTCCTATCTGGCCTGAAGCAATCTCTGTTATGATGAGTCACCGAAGGAGGAAAAAACAAAATACCAGCTAAGTCCAGAAAAACCAGAGAGGTTGGCAGCTATCGGATTGCAGACCCCTGAACCTATCCACAACAACTAGCAGTAGCCGTGGGGGGTTCCTACGGTGCCCTAGACCCCTCGATCACAGCCGGAGAGCTACATAGCCTAAAGACAGAAAGGGGAAAAACTAAACTGCCCCAGAGCAGACCCCAAAGCAATAGGCAGCCCCCAACATATAATGACGGTGAAGCAACATGAAAACACTAACACAGATAGAAAGATAGGTTGAGCAAATGATGGGGCCCAAGCTAACTACATATGACAGGATAGGAAAGCTGCTGTCTGCCATCCGCAAAAACCCTATCAAAATGAGCCAACCGACTGATAGGAAAAACAGGCCCTGAAGTCGCTAGGCTTCAAAAGACTATATCAGCACTCAGGTATATTCTGAAGACAGAGCAAAATATCAACAGATCAGAGACAAAAATGGAGTTCAGGTCACCCCCGGCCGGGGATGGCAGAACTCCCAAAAAACAAGGCAAAACAAAAACAAAACCGAAGAGTACAAAGAAGAGCAGAAAAACTTAGCTTTGAGATGCAGGAATCAGACTGGTCTCCAAGAATCCAGCAGGAAAATCACCAGCCAGGAAGAAGGGCGTCGGTAGCCTTATATCCAGTCCTCAATTCCAGCCACCCAGTCATCATCTAGCTGCCCAGGTGTTTGGTAATCAGCCTCACTACCTTCCTTCACCAGAGTAGGGAGTTCATCAGACCTCAATGGTGAAGGGAAAAATGAACTCACAACAGTACCTCCCCCTTGAGGAGGGGTCACCGAACCCTCATCCATGCCACCAGGGCGATCCGGGTGAGCCCGATGAAAGGCACGCACCAATCTTTCGGCATGAATATCAGAGGCAGAGACCCAGGAATTATCCTCCTGACCATAACCCTTCCACTTAACCAAATACTGGAGTCTCTGTCTAGCCAGACGGGAATCCAGTATCTTCTCTACCTCATATTCCATGTTACCTTCAACCAATATAGGGTCAGGAGGTGCCACCGCAGGAACTACTGGTTCAACAAACCTCTTCAACAAGGACTTATGAAACACATTATGAATTTTAAATGTGACAGGAAGAGCCAACCGAAAAGAGACAGAATTAATAATCTCCAAAATCTTGTAAGGTCCAATAAATCTAGGCTTAAACTTAGGAGAAGCCACCTTCATAGCGATATTTTTTGATGACAACCAAACCATATCACCCACCTTAAACTGGGGACCAACGGTCCTACGTCGGTTGGAAAACCGCTGGGCCTTTTCCTGGGAGAGAGACAACTTATCCACTACTTGGTCCCAGATCTGGTGCATTCTCTCCACCACAGTGTCAACACCAGGGCAGGCAGAAGGCTCCACCTGCCCTGAAGAAAATCGAAGGTGAAAACCAAAGTTACAAAAAAAAGGTGACATCAAAGTGGCAGAACTAGCTCTATTATTTAAAGCAAATTCGGCCAAGGGCAAAAATGAAACCCAGTCATCCTGGTCGGCAGAAATAAAACATCTCAAATATGACTCCAAAGTCTGGTTTGTTCTCTACGTCTGCCCATTGGTCTGAGGGTGAAACGCAGAGGAGAAGGACAACTGAATTCCCAGCTTGGAACAGAAAGTCCTCCAAAATCTAGACACAAACTGAACTCCTCTGTCAGATACAATGTTCTCAGGAATCCCGTGCAAGCGAACCACCTGTTGCAAAAACAAGGGCACCAACTCAGAGGAAGATGGCAACTTAGGGAGTGGTACAAGATGGACCATCTTAGAGAATCTATCACAAATCACCCAAATAACAGTCATTCTCTGAGAGACAGGCATATCAGAGATCTATTGAAATATGGGTCCATGGCCTCCTGGGCACCGGCAAAGGCATCAACAAGCCACTAGAGCGAGAACAAGGTTTAGACCGGGAGCAAGTCCCATAGGAGTGCACAAAATTCCTGACATCACGAGACAAGGCGGGCCACCAAAAAGACCGACTCACCAGATCTCTAGTACCAAAAATACCTGGATGACCAGCCAATGCAGAGCAATGAACTTCAGACATCACTCTCTTCCTCCACTGGTCAGGAACATACAACTTTCCACAGAGAAACGCTCAGGTTTGTCCTCCTGAAACTCTTCCAGAGCACGTCTCAAATCGGGCGAGATGGCAGAAAGAACTACCCCCTCGCCTAAGATGGTAGCAGGCTTAGTCACAACAGGAGAATCAGCAAGGAAACTCCTAGAGAGTTCGTCTGCCTTGACATTCTTAGTGCCCGGAAGAAAAGAGACCACAAAATCAAAACGTATGAAAAACAAGGCCCACCAAGCCTGTCTAGGATTCAAGCGCTTGGCCGACTCCAGGTAAATCAAATTCTTGTGGTCAGTAAGGACCACGACTTGGTGTTTGGCTCCCTCCAACCAATGTCTCCACTCCTCAAATGCCCATGTCATGGCCAACAGTTCCCGATTCCCCACATCATAGTTACGTTCAGATGGGGAGAACTTTCGGGAAAAGAAAGCACAAGGATTCATTTTAGATGTCACAGGATCTTTTTGGGACAACACCGCTCCTGCACCAATCTCAGAAGCGTCCACCTCCACCTGAAACGGGAGTGAGACATCAGGTTGCCGCAAAACCGGAGCAGAAGTGAATCTTCGCTTCAGCTCCTGAAAGGAAGAAACAGCCTCAGGAGACCAATTCAGCACATCAGCACCCTTCCTAGTCAAATCCGTCAATGGCTTGGCAATACCAGAAAAATTAGCTATAAATTTCCAATAAAAATTAGCAAAACCCAAAAACTTCTGGAGGGCCTTCAAAGAAGTGGGCTGAACCCAATCATAAATGGCCTGTACCTTGGCCGGGTCCATTTCAATAGTTGACGGAGACAAAATAAATCCCAAAAATGAAATCCTCTGTACCCCAAAAAGGCATTTCGATCCCTTGACATACAGGGAATTCTCCCTCAAAATCCGGAACACAGTCCGAACATGTTCCACATGAGAGTCCCAATTCTTGGAGAAGATCAAAATATCATCCAGATAGATAATCAAAAATTTATCCACAAAGTCTTGGAATATATCGTTCATGAAACACTGGAAGACAGAAGGGGCATTAGTGAGCCCAAAAGGCATCACCAGGTACTCAAAATGTCCCTCCGGAGTATTAAACGCCGTCTTCCATTCATCCCCATGCTTAATGCGAATAAGATTATACTCCCCCCTGAGGTCAAGCTTGGTAAACCAGCAAGCACCTTTAACTCTGGAGAATAGATCAGAAATCAGGGGTAACGGATACTGATATTTAACAGTAATTTTGTTGAGGGCACGATAGTCAATACAAGGCCTTAATGAACCATCCTTTTTAGCCACGAAAAAAAACCCAGCACCTAAGGGTGAAGAGGATGGTCTAATATGACCCTTCTCCAATGCCTCCTTAATATAGGATCGCATAGCCTCGTGCTCGGGTACAGATAAATTGAAAAGCCGACCCTTGGGGAATTTACACCCTGGGTTCAGCTCAATTGCACAGTCATAACTCCTATGAGGAGGCAAAGACGCAGACTGATTCTCCCTAAATACATCATAAGTCAGCCAAATAGTCAGGAACATCATGCGACTTGGGAGAGGTGGAGAAAACAGGAGCATCACTAAGGGCACACCGACAACCCCAACTCACCACAGACAAAGATTTCCAATCCAGAACTGGATTATGGATTTGCAACCATGGAATCCCCAGAACAATGGTATCATGTAAATTATGCAACACCAAAAATCTGCAATTTTCTTGATGGTCTGGGGCGACCCACATTACCACCTGGGTCCAAAACTGAGGTTTATTCTTCGCCAAAGGGGTAGCATCAATACCCCTCAAAGGGATAGGCGTCCGCAGAGGTGTCATAGGAAATCCACAGCATTTAGCAAAATCCAAGTCCATCAGGTTCAAAGCTGCTCCTGAATCCACAAAAGCCTTGGTGGAAAATGTTGACAGGGAGCAGATCAGAGTAATTGCCAGAAGAAACTTAGGTTGAACACCACCCACAGAAAACGTGTGTGCACAACGTTTCTCTCGTTTAGGGCAGACAGAAATAATATGCGAGGCATCGCCACAAAAAAACACAGCTTATTACACCTTCTGAACTCCTGACGTTGCGCCCTAGACAAAACTCTATCACATTGCATAGGTTCAGACATTTGTTCAACAGGTGGTAACATCTCTCGTGTAGTTTTGCGTTCACGTAAACGCCGATCCACCTGAATGGCTAATGACATAGAATCGTCCAGACCAGAGGGAACAGGAAATCCCACCATAGTATCTTTTACAGTTTCTGACAAACCCTTCCGAAAGAGGGCTGCCAAGGCACCATCATTCCAGGTAGTAAGGACCTCCCACTTTCGGAATTTTTGACAGTACAACTCTGCCGAATCCCAACCCTGGCTTAATGCCAACAGGGTCTTTTCAGGCTGATCAATAGCATTAGGTTCATCATACAACAACCCCAAGGCTTGAAAAAATGCGTTCACATTATTCAGAATAGGATCATCAGGTTTCAAAGAAAACGCCCAATCCTGGGGATCGCCGTGCAGCAAAGAGATGACAATTTTAACCTGCTGCGCGGAGTTCCCCGACGAGTTAGAATTTAGACCGATCCCCCAAAAATACATCAGGAGTAGGAATCTTTGGTTCAGCAGCATGTGAATGAGCAAGATGGGCGGATATTCCCCGCACTTCAGCAGCGAGCTGCTCCACACGATCAGACAATTGCTTCATCTCCATTGAGAGAAAAATTCCCCCTACGGCCTCAGAGATATAGAGGAAAAAATATGCACACAAAAAAAAAAAAAAAATTCTGACACTTTTCTTTTTCTTTTTACAATTTTCTCCTGCTATTGAGTACCCTAGGATCTGTGGTATGGCTGGTGATTCTGTTATGATGAGTCACCGAAGGAGGAAAAGACAAAATACCAGCTAAGTCCAGAAAAACCAGAGAGGTTGGCAGCTATCGGATTGCAGACCCCTGAACCTATCCACAACAACTAGCAGTAGCCGTGGGGGGTTCCTACGGTGCCCTAGACCCCTCGATCACAGCCGGAGAGCTACATAGCCTAAAGACAGAAAGGGGAAAAACTAAACTGCCCCAGAGTAGACCCCAAAGCAATAGGCAGCCCCCAACATATAATGACGGTGAAGCAAGATGAAAACACTAACACAGATAGAAAGATAGGTTGAGCAAATGATGGGGCCCAAGCTAACTACATAGGACAGGATAGGAAAGCTGCTGTCTGCCATCCGCAAAAACCCTATCAAAATGAGCCAACCGACTGATAGGAAAAACAGGCCCTGAAGTCGCTAGGCTTCAAAAGACTATATCAGCACTCAGGTATATTCTGAAGACAGAGCAAAATATCAACAGATCAGAGACAAAAATGGAGTCCAGGTCACCCCCGGCCGGGGATGGCAGAACTCCCAAAAAACAAGGCAAAACAAAAACAAAACTGAAGAGTACAAAGAAGAGCAGAAAAACTTAGCTTTGAGATGCAGGAATCAGACTGGTCTCCAAGAATCCAGCAGGAAAATCACCAGCCAGGAAGAAGGGCGTCGGCAGCCTTATATCCAGTCCTCAATTCCAGCCACCCAGTCATCATCTAGCTGCCCAGGTGTTTGGTAATCAGCCTCACTACCTTCCTTCACCAGAGTAGGGAGTTCATCAGACCTCAATGGTGAAGGGAAAAATGAACTCACAACAAATCTCTCTCTGCTCCTGCTTCCTCTGGAAGACCTGTGGCTGGCTCCGCCCCTTGGTCACATGCTTCAGATCCTGTTTGTCTGAACACGCATTTTTACCGCTGCTGCCCCACTTCACAGGTATCTTTGAGCACTGTTTGTCTTACTCAGGACACGCACACTGGCTCAGTGAGCAAGTGCAGTGCAGTGTTCCTGACACAGATTGCTCCACGGTTCCTGAGCACTCTGAAAAAGTTTTTTTTGGGACCTCGAGTCTCCCATGATACGGCGCTCCAACTGCTGGCACAGACAAAGGGCTCATCCATGGTCAGCTATTTTGCCGTCCACTTCCGGACTTTAGCATCTGAGTTGGAGTGGCCGGACAAAGTCCTTATTCCTGTATTTTGGAGGGGACTGGCTGACCATGTGAAGGACGCTTTGGCCACTAGGGAGATTCCTGACATATTGGAGGAGCTAATAGCGGTGTCAACTCGCATTGACCTTCGTTTTAATGAGCGAAGGTTGGAGCGAACCCAGTATAGGCACAGGTTTCGGCTGGCTCCCACCTTCGCCAAACCTCTGGAATCTCCTGACCAGGCATCCGAGCCACATGAGGCCATGGAGGTGTCACGAGCAGGATCTAAGTCCCGGAATGCCCGTGCACTCAAGGTCTGTCATGTCTGCCGGCAGTCAGCACATCTTGCCTCCAGATGTCCTCAGCGGTTGGGAGAACGTCCCGTTTAATGACGTAGGAGGTGGTTCACTAGACACAGCAGCGTTTTCCTCCAAACTGTCCTTCAAGGGGACAATTACCAGTGGTCCATCCACTCATACGGTAGAGCTTTACATGGATTCCAGGGCGGAGGGCAACTTTATGTCTTCTGCCTTCGCCCAACGTCACGTAATTCCTCTGGTGATGCTCACCAAACCAGTGACCATACGAGTGGTAAATGGGTTGACACTTCCCTCACAGATAATGCATAAGACCATCCCATTTACTCTATCCATGTCTCTTGCCTTGTGCAGAGCCTCCCCGGGGTTGAGTCTATCCACTATCTCTCCCAGAGATGGAGGCAATGACACAGTACATCCAGGAGAATCTGGCAAGAGGATTCATTAGGAAGTCAGTGTCTCCTGCAGGGGCGCGGTTCTTGTTCGTGCAGAAGAAGAATGGAGAACTACGTCCATATGCAAAAACAAAAGAGAACATTCAGCTCACCCCTGAGATGTAATTCCAAGCACAAGAAGGAGCACGGCTTCCTCACTGCTGCACAGCGTCAAAGGCAATAGGAAAAATAGAAGTGGATCCAGCTCACTCACAGAGCTTATTTAAAAATTTGAAAATTTTTAATGGATGATCTTTAAAAATTTCAAAATGACCACCCAGACATCTCAGATGGCACAGCAATGACAGGGGGTGGTGTGTAATGAAACCATACGTGTTTCGAGCAACACGGCTTTTGAACACTGGTTATTTTTAAATAAGCCCTGTGAGTGAGCTGGATCCACTTCTATTTTTCCGTACTATGTCCATGCATAGATTACAGGGGTCTTAACGCCATCACCGTTAACAAAAGGTACCTGCTGCCCCTAATATCTGAGCTCTTTGATAGGTTACGGAGAGCAAGGGTTTTTACTAAACTTGATCTGCGGGGTGCTTACAACCTGATTCGCATCCGTGAGGGGTACGAATGGAAGATGGCATTTAATACCAGGGATGGCCTCTACGAGTGTCTGGTGATGCCCTTCGGGCTCTCTAATGCTTCTGCCATTTTCCAGGACTTTGTTAACAATATTTTCTGGGACATGCTCACCACCTCGGTCGTAGTCTATCTGGATGATATTCTCATCTACTTGGCTGTGATGGACTGGCAGGAACCCCATTCTCTCAAAGCGGTGCAGCGCTTTGAATTTGGTGTACCTACAAACCGTCGAGCGGCTAAATTCTCGCCAGGCTAGTGTGACGCTCAGGAGCAAACTGCGTCCGAGAGTGGGCCCTCTGGGTCACGGATCCGGAGCCCCTGGGCCGAGCGCGCCAGGTGATGACCAACCCCTATACAGGGATCGTACCAAGAGGGACGGCTCAGGGAGAAGCCAGGCTCAAGGCAGGACAAGGAACTATGGACAAAGACAAGGGTACTTAGGTGGAAGTAACAGAGGAAGGGGTAACCTAGCAGAAACGCCCGTGGGGCGATGGGGCGAGGCACAGCCGGGAGACAGACAGGCGAGGAAACCTAAGGGGGAGTTAAAGAGAATCCGGACAGGAGTAGACAGGGAGAGCAGAAGGGCAGGAAACCGACCGGGGAAGGAATACCAGCAGGCAGGGACAGACAGGGAGGGCAGAACGGACCAGGGGAAACGAGGCTAGGAGGAGGAACGGACACAACACAGAATAGATGATGCGACGAGCACCAAGAAGTAGCACACGAAAGTAGGAGTGCGGCCAGAACGGTGCAGGAGATCCACGCAATCACCAGGCACCCTCCTCCTAGGGAGGATGCCTGAAGTACCTAGCGCCCGGAAGAGCTCCTCAAGCCCGGCCCCTCAGCACCGCCCACAGCCAGACGCCGAGGATGGACGGGCGCGCACCCGCAACCTAAGGCCGGTGCGAGCAGCAGGAGGTAAGGCAGGACAGGCGCGCGCACGGAAGGTGGCGCGCAGGTGAGGAGAGACTGCGGCAGCTGCCGCCGCTGATGGGGCATCGGCGGGCACGACCACCGATGTCACAGCTAGATGGTCCCTATTCTTCTCCCGGTTCCATTTCACCCTCCATTTTCTCTCCGGGGAGAAGAACATTCATTCCGACGCTCTCTCCCGCTCCGTAGTGTCATCAGAGGAAGAAGAGCCTTGGTTAATTGTCACTTCTGAGAGCCTGAGGACCGGTGGACCATGTTTTGCTTGAGTCTGTGCCCCCGGGCAAGACATTTGTGCCACCTAATTTGCAACCGGAGGTTCTCTCTTGGGCTCACTCGTCCTGGGTGGGTGGACATTTTGGGACCAAGAGGACATCTGAGCTTCTGGCGAGGACGTACTGGTGGCCGCATATGGCCCGTGATGTCGATGACTATATCCGGGCATGTGTCTCCTGTGCCATGAATAGGTCTTCTCGACAACGGCCTGCTGGGCTACTTTACCCCTGCCTATGGCAGACAGGCCCTGGGATATGGTCTGGAGGGACTTTGTGGTGTGTTTACCCAAGTCTCGTAGCTGCACAGTCATCTGGCTAGTCACCGATCATTTTTCTAAAATGGTGCACCTGGTGCCCCTCCTGTGGGTACCTTCTGCACGGGCCTTGGTGGCGTTGTTCATTAAGCACGTATTTCCCCTACACAGTATGCGTGACAAAATTGTCAGTGACCGGGGTCCTCAGTTCGCATCTCGGATCTGGAGAGAGCTGTGTCGCCTACTCAGCATTGAGCTGAATCTCTCTTTAGCCTATCATCCTGAGACAAATGGGTTGGTAGAGAGGGCTAACCAGACCCTGGTCACATACATGCGTCATTTTGTTTGGGCCAGGCAGGATGACTGGGCCTCCTTGCTACCATGGGTGGAATTTGCGCTGAACAATGCCATAGCTGACTCTACTGGACAGACCCCATTCTTCCTTAACTACGGCCAGCATCCACGTTTCCCTGTGCCGATGCCAGTGTCTTCCACCGACTCTATGGTGGCAGACTGGGCAGTGGAGGCATATGACAGCACACAGGATGTCATCCGGGCCTCCAAGGAGAGAATGAGGGTCTCCGCTGAGGCACACCGGTGCCCCGCTCCGACCTTTGCTCCTGGCGACATAGTGTGGCTCTCCACCCGTAACATCAGGCTGCGAGTTGAGTCCACTAAATTTGCACCTCGCTACATAGGTCCCTTCAAGGTCCTGGAAAAGGTCAATTCCGTGGTTTATTGTCTGGCCCTTCACTCATGCCTAGGTATCACCGACACCTTTTGTGTGTCCCTCCTAAAACCCGTTCACATGTTCTGGTTTTCCGAGTCCTCTGCCGGGACATCGGGTTCGTCCACGAATGATTATGAGGTGAATGCTATTGTGGGATGTGAAGTGGTATGTTGCAAAAATTAATATCTGGTGGATTGGAAGGGTCATGGCCCAGAGGACAGGACCTGGAACCTATTGAGCACATTCGTGCTCCTCACCTCACTGCAGCTTTTGAGTGTAGCGTGGCTCAAGGAGGTGGGTAATATTAGGCGTTGAGTTTCCGTCACTGCACGGGGGGAATCTCAAGCCATGTTCTCTGCTGTCTCCCATTCTTCTTCAGCCGCAGAGGTTCCTGCTCAGCAGAGACGTCGGTCCCAGCGTCTTGCTCAGGCTGATGCTATGTGTTTGGTTGCTGCTAATGCCCCAGGTTCAGCTATATCATCCAGCATAAGTCAGCGGCGATCAGACACCTCTGGGACTAAGTCCTGCTTTTCTCCATCTGAGCATGCCTGTGAGATGACCGTTCATTGGTGGTCAGAGGTCACATGCCCAGGTCTTCAAGCAGCTTTGATTGGGCCATCAGCAAGGTCCTGGAAGGCTGCAATTATAAAAGGATCGCATGGCCGCACGGCCAAATATGGTCCATGTTATAGGTGGATTTGTATTACCTCACCTACACAACATAGCTCCCAAGCATCCCGATTCCCGCGGGACAGTCCTGTTTTTGACACCCCCCCTCCCGCATCCTGCCCGGGACAGTATTTTTCCCGCATTGCACTAAGCCGCCACGCCGCCCGCATCCACCGATGCCATTCTCGTCGTCCCAGATAGACACACCGTAGCCTACAATGATATGGAGCAAAACGGCGCGTGTACGAGGTATGCTGAGCGAAGCGGCATGTGTGTGCGGAGTGGAGCCATATGTATAGTGGATGTACGGAGCGGAGCCAAGTGTGTACGAGGCATACAAAGTGGGTGTTTCCCACGGACACAGGAGTACACGGCGGAGCCCCAAGGAGCACTTTAAAACTCGCACATGACGTTCCACCGGAAGTGATGTGCTGGAAGCTGACCGGAAAAGAGGTAATTTCATGAGGAGATTGTGACAGAACCAGGAATGCTTCAGATCCATCACCGTGTCCTCTGACAGCGCGGACAGCAGGATTGCCTTGGAATCAGGGATGCCGGCCATGTGAGCGGATCATGATATGTCCTGCATCGGGAGGCTCAGGTGGGCACTTCAATGGGAGTCGGGCTGCTATAGTATCTTTATAAAATCTTTCTTTCTTTCCTTCTTTCTCTCTCTCTGTTTCTTTATTTCTCTGTTCTTATTTTCTCTCTGTTTCTTGCTCATTCTCTCTTCTGTCTCTCCCTCTCTTTTTCTTTCTCCCTCTCTGTTCTTTCTTTCTTTCTCTATTTTCTTTCCTTCTTTTCCTTAGTACCAGTCAGTGTGCCCACAGTACCAGCCACTATGCCCCTAATAGCAGTCAGTGTGATCAGCAGTGCTAAATGGGTGCGACTGGGCGTGGACATGTGTGTGACTAGTTGTGAAAATAGGTGTGGTCGGGGGCGTGGTCTAAAATTTGCTTCTGTGGTCAATTGTACATGAAATTCTTTTCCCTCTTTTCATTACATGAAGGGGGTGTTTTTCTGTTTTTTCCGCGACTTCAGTTTAGCCCCTTCCCTTTGATATATAGGTACATATGCTGTTCCTCCCACTCTATATTGGGGTTATCGTTGTCTGCCCTGAATATTGTGATCAGGGAACGCATGGGTACTTTTTACCATAATTATAACTAATCCCTGCTTGCTCTAAATTACATGCCTGCTTGTCACACCATGGTTGCATTATTATCCACTGGTTTTTATTATATATGATTCACCTGGTATTTATTGTAGACACTTGTATTTGCACTATTTGTACTGAATAAAGCTATTGGCACTTTTTGCATTATTTGGGTATTATTCTTTTCTACATTACCTCTTTCTTTACGATTTTTCCGTATAAAAATTATGGAGATGTAAACTCTCTGCAGTTGTTTCTATGTTATTTAAATATTTTTTGGTCAGCAAAATGGTTTCCAAAAATGTTGTAAGACACTCCAAAAAATACGACAGTACCACACAAAAGGCCAGAATTTTCTGCGCACTCAGGTGTGAGGCCTGGGACAGACAAAGCCGTTTTAAATTGCTGGATTTTCACGCTGTTGTATTAAAATGATCTGGCTGTAGTCTGCAGTGTGAACAAGCAAATAAATGTAGAAAAACAGGGGGCTCTGGATTACTGTCCACTTAGGAAGTAACACTGATTGACAATCAATTTCACATGCTGTTGTGCAAATGGAATAGACAACAGATGGAAATTAATGGCATTTATCTAGACACCCTCAATAAAGGAGTGGTTCTGCAGATGAGGACCACAGACCACATCTCAGTACCAATGCTTTCTGGCTGATGTTTTGGTCACTTTTCAATGTTGGTTGTGCTTTCACATTCGTGGTAACATGAGACGGACTCTACAACCCACACAAGTGGCTAAGGTAGTGCAGCTCATCCACGATGGCACAATAATGTGAGCTGTGCCAAGAAGGTTTGCTGTGTCTGTCAGCGTAGTGTCCAGAGGCTGGAGTCGCTACCAGGAGACAGGCCAGTACTCCAGGAGACGTGAAGGGGGCCGTAGGAGGGTAACAACCCAGCAGCTGGACCGCTACCTCCGCCTTTGTGCAAGAAGGAGCAGGAGGAGCACTGCCAGAGCCCTGCAAAATGACCTCCAGCAGGCCACAAATGTGCATGTGTCTGCACAAACGGTTAGAAACCATCTCCATGAGGATGGTCTGAGTGCCCGACGTCCACAGATGGGGGTTGTGCTCACAGCCCAACACTGCGCAGGCCGCTTGGCATTTGCCACAGAACACCAGGATTGTCAAATTCGCCTCTGGTGCCCTGGGCTCTTCACAGATGAAAGCAGGATCACACTGAGCACATGTGACAGACATGACAGAGTCTGGACATGCTGTGGATAGCGATCTGCTGCCTGCAACATCCTTCAGCATGACCGTTTTGGCAGTGTGTCAGTAATGGTGTGGGTTGGCATTTCTTTGGAGGGCCCTCCATTTGCTCGCCAGAGATAGCCTGACTGACCTTAGGTACCGAGATGAGATCCTCTGACCCCTTGTGAGACCATATGCTGGTGCGGTTGGCCCTGGGTTCCTCCTAATGCAGGACAATGCCAGACCTCTTGTGGCTGGAGTGTCAGCAGTTCCTGCAAGATGAAGGAATTGAAGCTATGGACTGGCCTGTCCATTCCCCAGACCTGAATCCGATTGAGCACATCTGGGACATCATGTCTCGCTCCATCCACCAACGTCGCGTTGCATCACAGACTGTCCAGGAGTTGGCGGATGCTTTAGTCCAGGTCTGGGAGGAGATCCCTCAGGAGACCATCCGCTGCCTCATCAGGAGCATGCCCAGGTATTGTACAGTAGGGAGGTCATACAGGCACGTGGAGGCCACCTACAATATTGAGCATCTTTTCCTTGTTATGAGGCATTTCCACTGAAGTTGGATCAGCCTGTAATTTGATTTTCCACTTTGATTTTGAGTATCATTCCAAATCAAGACCTCCATGGGATATTCATTTTGATTTACATTGATAATTGTTGTTTTATTGTTCTGAACACGTTCCACTATGCAATGAATAAAAATTTGCAACTGGAATATTTCATTCAGAGACATCTAGGATGTGCTATTTTAGTGTTCCATTTATTTTTTTGAGCAGCGTATATAATAGGCAGCAGCAAACAGTAATGGACCCTTTTGATG
This sequence comes from Dendrobates tinctorius, assembly GCF_039654945.1. Lineage (NCBI taxonomy): Eukaryota > Metazoa > Chordata > Amphibia > Anura > Dendrobatidae > Dendrobates > Dendrobates tinctorius. The sequence continues at coordinate 16,481,220 of NW_027361677.1, forward strand.
TATGCAGTGAGATCTGTTTACTCACATACAGTGCCTGCATGCCTTGCACTGATGTGGATATGCGCACATAGACTCCCCTGCCTACCTAGCACTGCAGTCTATATACCCACTAATGTCCTTAAAAGGACTGTTGGCTTAGATTGATATGTGGATTGAACAAAGGTAGAACCACACTAAATCATAAAAGCACAAATCTGTCCCTATCTCAGCAGCAGCTCTCCCTAAACAGTCTGAATCTGGAGCTGAATGCGCCGAGCAGGGCAGCGTCAGGTCTCTAGTAGATCTAATGACGCTGTGCGGCCAGCCAATCACTGTAAGGCCACAACAAAGATGGCTGCGGCATTACAGTGAATGGCTGACAATCCCTGCATGTTAATTGGCGCTCTAAAGAGCTCCCAAAAATGCTCGGTACAGCGATACTCGGACGAGTAATGAGTAGTGGCGAGCACGTTCGCTCCTCACTAGTGTTTCCACTAAAAATTTGAACTGCATCTGGAAATGGAGCATTTGAGCCTTAATTCTGTAATATATTGAATTCCCACTTTCCTACTTATATTTATTTCCTAAACTGCTTCCCTTACATGAAATTTTCTCCTTATAATTATGTTTTTATTTTTCATTTTTAATCATTAAAAATAATTTTATTATGGATCTTTTCTCAGAACTGGACCACTGTTTTAAATTGAAGGTTACAGTTCATTTTTGTGTGTTATACTGTTCAGAAATGTTTCTGTTTTTCTTCACCATAAATCTCCCATTTAAGAAGGGCCCACAATTACTCATAAGGGTTTAGGTTGGGTGAGGAAGGTGTTGTGTCATTATTTTTTCATTTTTACTGGCAGCCAAGCAGTGGAGACATTGATGCTGCGATGGAGCATTGTCCAGCAGAACAATCATAATTTTCTTGAAATGTACAGATCTTTTCCTCTACCACTGTATGAAGAAAGAGTCTTCTAAACACTGATAATAGGTTTGCGACTTGATTTTAAGTTCTTCTGCCACCTGAAAAGGTCCATCAAGCTCATCATTAATAATTCCAACCCATAGCTATTCCCCACCTTCACCTTGCTGGTGTCCAAATAGATGTTTGTACTAGTTACTTCAAAAACCATTGCCATCTGGTCCATTAAGAGTCGCTCTAATCTCATCAGTCCATGAAACCTTTAAAAAATCTGTCTTCAGATATTTCTTGGCTCAGTCTTGATATTTCCCCTTCTGTGTCTTGCTGAGTGGTGGTCAGGTTCAGCTTTCCTCACCTCGGCCATGTTTCTGAGCACTGAGCACCTTAAACTTCAGAGTCACAGACTTCATCACGTCGCTCTCAGACTTCATCACGTCGCTCTATCCCCCTTATCTCAGGGCTCATCTAGTGTACCCCCTACCATTCTGTATCAAGTCTTTATGTATCATCTGGCTGCCCTCACCGATCAGTTAAGCTTTGGGAGGGCTCGTCTGAGTGAGGGGCTTGGGGCGACTTCAACCTCTGCTTCTCCAGAAGTTATGCTACTGGGAGAGCAGTAAGTGAGGATACTTGTAAAGTTGAGTAGATTAAATTCACTCATCTCTTTTTAGAACTTAAATATTTTACTGTATGCAGAAATTCTTATGAGAGGTATTCAGCCCCTTCCACATTTACATTAGGTCATCAGGATATTAATAAAAATACCAAGAAGCAGGTCTGTATATCAGAAGAATCCATCTAGAAGCAGCATAGATGTTCAATATATTTATTTTTGCATAAAAGTTGTTACTAATATGCAAAGATGGAATAAGAAAGTCTGTAGATACAGAAGCTTTCTATAGAAAGGAGCAGATGTTGATGATTCCGCTCCTCGGCCTTTGGTTGCACTTGTGCTGTTTTTGCACATCCAGGTCTGGATCACACACGATGGAGAGGAGAAGAGCAGGGATGTGTGACGTGTGATCTGTGTAGATGGAATTTTCCTGGAGTCTTACAGCACCGCGATCGACCATATGGCCTTCTGTCTGGCCATGGACAGGTAGATGAAGGAGCAGCCGCTTCTTCATTCTGTCCATGACCCGGTAGTGTCTGTATATGGCCGGGGTCACAATTGGCGCAGGCACTCAGGACCGGAGTGTGTTTCTATGCAGCTGAGTGCTAAGGTCCAAGTGCTGATGGCAGTGCCGTGTGTTGAGACGCGAGACTCAAGCGAGTTTCTCGTAAGTGTGACTCCGGCCTATGGCCAAGTATGAGAAGGAGCAGCCGCTGCCTTCTTTTTGGCCATATACAGTGGAGAAGGAGCAGTCGCTGCCTTCTTTTTGTCAATATCCGGTGGAAAAGGAGCAGCCGCTGCCTTCTCTTTGTCTATATCCAGTGGAGAAGGAGCAGCCGCTACCTTCTCTGTCCATATCCAGTAGTCTTGTCCTTCCCACCACAGTGTACATGAGTCAACCAAATGGCAAGTTTGGCTGAAAGAAGTCCTTCAATTCCAGCCTTTGATTACTTGCCATTTCGATCCAGAGGAAGGCGAAAAATAACCCCGAGGACTTGTTGTTGGAATATCCTAAGGGGAAAAAAATTCCTTCCTGACCCCAAATATGGCGATCGGAATACATCCCTGGATGTTTGGTGCTCGAATCTACGTGGCTGTTAATGTGGTGGAAGCTCTGTAGTATTTGTCACAGTCCGGTAAATTAGAAAGTCCAGGTAATTGTCTCATCCGATTAGTTAAAGCTTCATTCCACGATGTTGCTGGAATGGGGCTGATTTATATCAGCCTATTACTCCTGTAAGAAAAGAAATATATTCAAAATAAAGAAATCGAAGCGACTCGACACCATCATAAAGTCTGGGCGGAGATCAGCTGGTCTCTCTGAACAGCCGCACCTGATCCTTCTCTTTCTACTGATGATATGTCTTAAAGGACATTAATGAAAAAGTGATTTTTAAAGGTGAGCGCTGCTTTTCTTCTTTTTAAGAAGAGAAGTTTACATTTCTTAGAACTGGCTCCTCACAAGTATACTGTATACTGGGGAATATAATGATGAGGTGTATGGTGGGTATGTGTGCTACTGGGCAGAGGTAACACTATGGATGTCCCTATGTGCTATACTTACATCTTCGTAATGGAACGGTGGTTCGGCTCTGCCGGACTCCACGTCGCTCCAGTTTATGGAGTGGAAGAATGGGCGCTCTCTAATGGACGATGTTATGGCATAACGAGTAGATGGAGTTTTGCAGAGAAGCTGGAAGATGAGAGAGACCATTAATCATTATATTGTGTATTATTATTGATACGTTATTACACAATGTCTATGGACTGTCAGCATCATGTCCTCTATCCTTCCTTATAATTTACCATCATCCTTCTTCACCTATTCCTACTTACCCCTTCTAGGATGTCAAGCTCATCGATGGAGATGCAGGGTGGAAAATATAGGACGTTGTCCAAAGACTCATGGTAGTCGTCCATATCGCCACTGTTATAGAATGGACACGTCCCCACAATCATCATGTACAGGATGACACCAAATGAAAAGGAATCTGCTAGATGATTGTAGCCTTCTCTATCCAATACCTGTAGGAACATAAGATAGGAGATGAGCTGAATATACCGGGGAGGGGATTTACACACAGAGCCTATGAGGACCGGTCTGTGATGAGATATGAGCAGGATACTCAGATTAGTACTCAATCCTACTATCGGCATCAATTATTAAGGGATGTTCCTTACCTCAGGCGCAATGTAACCCTTCGTGCCTATAACCTCGTCCAAGACGTCATCCTTGCCCACATTCACGGCTGAAGTGCCAAAGTCACAGATTTTTATGTGTCCAGTTCCATCAATGAGAACGTTATGAGGCTTCAGGTCACTGCAGGGAAAAGGAGCAGACACTAATGGTGAGGAAAATTCATCAAAAGAACTTTCTACAATAGATATGTAAGGTGACAACATAGATTTATGAAGATGAACTGATTACCGATGTATCACGCCGTGTTCATGGAGGAACTGGATTCCGCAAACCATTTCTGCTGCAAAGCGTCTGTGGAGAAGAAAGTAGAGGATGGATCAGTGGTTACACACACTTTAGGACCATAATGAATGGGCAGCAGATTATTATGATTCAGCCTAAGACATTTACCTTGTTGTCTCTGTATCAAACTTCATTGATTCTAACATTTGGCTAAACAGATCTCCTCCGGCCATTGCCTCCATGGCTATTATATATGCTTGTGGTGTTTCTACAAAGCCCCGCAGAGATGTTATGAAGCGGCAGCCAGCGCCAATACTTAGGGCCTTTAACTCTGTAGAGAATGTTTCCTCATCACAACAACTCTTTTCCATGATCTTAAGGGCTAGTAGTTCTTTGCTGACCGGATCTGATGCCAAGACGACCTGGAGAAAAATCACAGAAGATCAGACCAAACTCTCATCTATTCTAGGAATCTGTGTAATGGATCACTGGTGTATCCCAATTATCATTACATATGAAGATCCTGTAATGAATATTTATACCATTCTGTGTATCTGGTGGAGAATACTTTGGGAAGCACGGAGTAGTATAAATTCATTCTTACCTTTCCGTAGCTTCCTCTTCCAATATTAGTGAGTAAATCAAGTCTGTGAAGGTCAATAGGATTTTGAATTTTAACCAATTCTCTCACAGGTAAAACAGGGGAGCTGGCATCACCAAGGTCTTCTGCTTTCGCATCTGCTACGTCAGAGGTCATCATATCGTTTGCACCTGCTGAGATAATATAGGATTTGTTAATCTCTTTGAGAGCAAATAATGGAAATACACTTTCTATTTAAATGAGGGCTCAGGCGCTGAGCATGCATTTCAGCAGGCTAACACCAGCTGTATTACATAGCTGCCACCTGCCTATAACTGCCGCGACTGGATCACACTCCGATTGCTTCAGTATTACTATTTCATTGCTAACAATGCTACTTAAATTAAGTGAATGCCGATTTGTGCGCACCAGCACCCATTAGTCCCCTCAGGACACAACTGCAAGGGGTTTATTGGCTGTAATGACTATATGGGCCCTATCTTTTACTTCATCCAAATGTTAAGACCAGCCTGGCTTAATTTCATATGAGAACGTCACTAAAGCTATATACAGCGATATAGTCCCATTACAAGAGATCAGAAAATCTCAGGGACAAGTCTTCTAAAGAGACGAAAAAATGAAATAAATTAAAAAAAGTTTTTTAAAAAAAAAATTCAAAAATTTAATTTGAATTACTTAACCTTCCCAATTAATAATAATAATAATAATAAAAAAATGAAAAATAAGCATAACTAGGATCACTCCATTAGTATAAGTCCGCTATACAAAAATATACAAATAATTCTCCCAAACAGTAAATACTGAAATGAGAAAAAAAAATGGAAATACCAAAATTGCATTTTTTTTTAAATCAGAAAGTTACAATGTCTCAGAATATGGCGACATAAACCAATTTTGTTTTTTTTCTTATTACACTTCTAATTTTCTTTCACCATTTTAGTGAAAACGTATGCATATTGGGCATTACCAGAATTGTATCTGACATAGAGAATTATTTTGTGAGGTCATTTCTATCACACAATTAACACAATAAAAAAAGTCAGAATCCCTTTTTTCTATACAATTTTACCAAACTAATTTAAAAAAATCAAACAAACATTGAAAGACAAAATAAATGGTGTCGTTCAAAGCTGCAGCTCGGCCCACTGAAAAAAATATATATTACAATTTTAAACAGAACTCTATACATCAGCAGGAAATGTCGAATATTTGGTGTTTCGTTTAATGTCTAATTGCAAAATTGTCCCTGTTGCCCATAGCAGCGATTCACAGCACAGATTCCGGTTCTTAACATTCTATAGAACACTGAAATGTGACTAGTAGCTACGGGCAACAAGGACAGTTCTTCCACAAGTCAGCATTGATAATTGAGGTCTGCACATAATTTTAGGAGTATAATCCAGCTCGCCCCCAGTCTTATTCTACTGATCTGTTTCCATCTTACCTGTTTCATCTTCATCCATTGCTCTTTCTGGTGAAGAAACGCTGACAGTTTTGGGTGATGACTGCGATCTCCATAGTGCACCATTCCCATTAATAATGGGCGTAGCATAGGTCAGATGCCTCCTGCATTGGATAACCCAGTCTCTGCTGTTCCGAATTCTTTTCTTGGCTGCCGCTCTTTGCAGGTCCAGGATGTCTTTCCTTTCAGATCTGGATGAGACCTGTCTTGGAGTTTCTTGGAGAACCTCGTCCAGCTTTATATCTGCGCCGATGTTTCTCCGCTTATTTAGGACGGCTTCTTTATTCCTCATCCTTATTGCAGGGGCCAGATCTCCAATTTTTTTTAAGGAGATAAGTATTGCCCTCTGAAGCTCAGCGGAGGCTGCAGAGTGGGACTCCATGAGGTTCTCCATGATCCTTCTCTTTGTAAGGATCTCATGTCTTTTGGACTTTCTCATTTTCTCTAGATTTTGTCGCTTGGACGCCATTTCAGAGGCGTCAGTGTCCATGTTCGGTAAAGTAATGTCCTTTCGCCCTAAAGCGAATAATAATACCTGCTCTTCATTTAATCCTCTCCTCTCTCTCAGTACCCAATCTCGTTGGGCTTGTCTTCTCTCTTTATACATTTTGGAATCAATTTTTGCTTCGTTAGTCACGAAAAACAAAAGGAACACCCTCACCGTTGGGGGTCTGTGAGGCAGTGATTTCATGTGGGCTGTAACACTGGAATGTAGAATGTGATGATGTCATCACCTCATTGTGACATAGATTATACTGTGATGTCACAGCATGAATCATATAGATGGACAGATACATAGATAGATATAATCTTTGTAGGCTATATATATATTAAAAATTAAATAATATAAATACAATAAAAATGTATAATTATAAGCAGAAAATTTCATGTACCGACGCTGTTTAGGAAATAAATATAAGTAGGAAAGGGGGAATTTAATACATTACATAATTAAGGTTCAAATGCGGCTATAAATCTCAGTTCTCAGATGTAGTTCAAATTTTAAGGTTAAGTGGAAACACCCGTTAAATTGTATACACACATCCATACACATCATGGTAACAAGTTTTGACTTTTCAGTCAGCTAAATGTCTTTTATGGCCCATTTACAGTTTGCCTAATAATTCCACACACCTTAATAAAGGTCATTGTATCCTTGGGGTATGTGCACACATTAAGAATTTGGTGCAGAAATTTCTGCATCTCTTGGCAGGAAAAACATTGCGTAAAATAGGCAGGTTTTTTTTTTGCTGCGTTACTTGCGTTTTGGTGCATATTTTACCCCACTCACTAGTATGGATGAAATCTGCAGCAAAAACGATGAAAGAATGACGTGTTTCAGGTTTAAATCTGCAAGGAAAAAATAAGTAACATGTGCATGAGACTTGTGGATTCTCATTCGCTTCCCTGGCATCAGGAAACCCTTCGGGTTTAGCAACAAATCCGCACACAGCGTAATACTCTGACACTTATTACTCTTTATATAGCGCTAACATATTCCACAGCACTTTACAGTTTGCACACATTACCATCACTGTCCCCAATGGGACTCACAATCTAAATTCCCTAACTGTATGTCTTTTGGAATGTGGGAGGAAACCCTCGCAATCTAAATTCCCTAACTGTATGTCTTTTGGAATGTGGGAGGAAACCCACGCAAACACGGGGAGATCATACAAACTCCTTGCAGATGTTGTCCTTGGTGGGATTCAAACCCAGGACTCTAGCGCTGCAAGGCTGCAGTGCTATCCACTGAACCACAGTGCTCAGTAGATCCATTTATTAGAAATAGGAATTTTGGAATGGGGAAATGGATTAATTTTGTCCTCTGTATTTTTCCATTTCTTACCAAAAACAGAACAAATTGTTTTATGATAATATTGTTTGTATCTGTTTTCTATACTGCAGTTAATCATTATATAGATTCTTTATAGAACTTCCTATTCCTATGATGTTGTGGTTTTGTCGGATGCATCTTCTCGGATTCTGCGATTGTTTCCAAAAATATTCGATCATCAATAGTAAAGAAGAGTTGGAACCTTCATTGGCCTCTGATTGTGATTGCTCCTTTTTTCTATATCGATTTAGGACCTGTGCTGAAGTTGGTGTAGATAAGTACAAACATGGAAGCCAACATACAGAACTATGCCACACATGAGCAAGTGACCAAAGTCCCTGAACTCCATGACATGTCCAACAATCTCCATCTTGACCCCTTTTGTTGGCATTTGATGGAAATCCAAAGAATATCTTCATCATTAAATATGCACTCAGTCTTTGATCAGAATGCCAAAAGCAGTAAGCCAGCTGGAAAAAATACACACAAATGGACATCTGTTAGGGGAGAGGACTTTTTTTTCCATTGAACCTGGTCAGTGTTATGGCCATTATAAAGAGTAGACTAATGTCAACTAAACCCATCTATGTCTAATATATATATAGGGGGCCATGGGCAGATGATTATGTGGGGAGATAAGGATCCGACATGGTTGATTTTGGGATGTTGATCCTTTTGCTGTCTAAGCAATAAACCAGCACCAGGGAATGGCTCTTTCAAAGCGTACACAGGAACGCTCAACAGAGTGAGCAAGATAGCTGGTTGAACCTTTTCTTGGCCAACAGCTATCAAAAATGTGTGCAGAGCTTTAGTATAGAAGAGTGTGTGTTAGGCGTTGAGTTCCCACCCCTGCACAGGAAGAATCACAAGCCATGTCCGCTGCAGTCTCCAGTTCTTCTTCAGTCGCAGAGGTTCCTGCTCAGCAGAGACGTCGGTCCCAGCTTCTTGCTCAAGCTGATGCTATGCAATTGGTTGCTGCTGCCGCCCAAGGTTCAGCTATAGCATCCAGCATTAGTCAGCGGCGAGCAGATGCCCCTGGGACTAAGCCCTGTTTTTCTCCATCTGAGCATGCCCGTGAGACGACCGCTCATTGGTGGTCAGAGGTCACATGCTCAGATCCTCAAGAAGCTCGGATTGGGCCATTAGGAAGGTCCTGGAAGGCTGCGGTTATAAAAGGATCGCATAGCCGCACGGCCATGTGCTAGTATAGACAATATGGAGTGAGTTTTGTATGCACATATGAATGTCTCTGGTGAATGACTCATTATGAAACCCCTACCCTTGGTGCGTATGTGTTCTTCAGCCTTGCCAGTTAGTGCATAGGCTGATAGTGCAGGTAGGAGGCAGAGTCAGGGACTAGCATCAATGCCAATTAGTGGTTTTGCCTTTACGCCATTGTGCACTTGGTCTGCACTCCACGGTAGGCAGCATCTATTAGTGGTGTTCGCAGGTGCAACGCCACGCGCTTAGTGGGTCTAGAGGGACTCTAACCCTGTGTTTTTGGGACAGAGTCCTGTGACTGTACACTAGTGCTCACTTTGCCAAGCTCTGTGAGCTTTAACAGGCTACGGCATTTATATTCCACTGTAGTGCGGTTCTATGAAGCAACAGAATCTGCCTCTGTACACACCGGGTGATGTTAAACCACGTGTTTTCTTCTATTATACCGCCATATAGCGTCCGCCATTACTGGGCAGCAGATAACATCTCTGCACGGTGGACCACGGGCTGCTACTTTTTTTTCCTGTGTGTGTGTGATGGATTCTATGCACGCTCTTTCTGAGCAGGTAAAGCACCTGACTCAGATGTCTCAGAAACTTAATGGGGGACGAGTTCTGGCTCAGTCTCAGCAGCTGATAGCTGACACTGTGCAGGGGGCTTTATCATCTGGTGCTCACAGGACAGGGGCTCGAGCTGTTACATTAGTTTTCCGTGAGTCCCCGGTTAAATTGCCGAATTTAAAGTTTTCAAGGAGGGCTGAACTGTAAGATTTTTTTCTCATTAACACCACACTCTTCTGGGGATGAAAGTCAGAAGGTAGGGGTCATTATGTCTCTGTTAAGGGGAGCCCCCCATGCTTGGGATTTTTCCCTTCCTACCACTGCCCCTGAGAGAATGACTGTGGATGTAATTTTTGAGTCCCTGAGGCATATTTATGATGAGCCTGATCGGGTGCGTATGGCTGAGGCCATGGTGATGAGTGTATATCAGGGGAAGCATTCAGCCGAGTGGTTTTGCTGAGAGTTCAGATGCTGGGATGCTAAGGTCCTTTCGGATGATGCCACCCTCTGGGGCTTGTTCCGTACACGCCTGTCTGAATGTCTGAAAGATGCCTTGCACTTCACCCTCCTCCTGATTCACTGGAGGACGCTATGACGCAGGCCGTCCGAATGGATCGCAAGCTGCGGGCGAGAAATGTGATGCAGTTTGAGACCCCGTTATTCTCCAGTGGAATGGGAGCTGTTGTGAGTTCATTCTCGGGTTCACCAGTTGTGAGTTCCCCTTCTGGACTCCCTCTGGTAGTGACTTGAGGTGGTGCGGCTGGTTTGATCGGTGGAGATCTGCCACCTGAGAATGATGATGACGATTGGATCTCGGGATTCTCAGATTGGATTTAAGACAGCTGACGCCCTATTCAGTTGCTGGTGATTCCTTCTGACTTGTCAGTCATTGGTTTTCAGCTCTGTTCCAGTCATCTAAAGCTAAGTTTTTCTGCTAATGTTCACACTTGATTTTGTTGGTCTATTCAGTTTTTGTGTGGTCTGCCAACCCCGGCTGGGGGCTGAGCTGAATTTCCACTCTTATTTATCAGTATTTTGCCAATTGGCTTTTTGTCCCTTACTAGTTCGGTCTCTTTTTGCTCTGTCTCAGAATATTTCAGAGTGCTGATATAGTGGGTGAAGTCTAGTGACTTCAGGGTTAATTTTGCTATCATAAGTGTTGGACATTATTTTTGTAGGTTTTTTGCAGGTTGCAGATAGTGTCTTCCCTTTCCTTTCCTGTCTAGTTAGTTTGGGCCCCATCATTTGCTCAGCCTATTTTCCTGCCTGTGTTTGTGCCTTCTTCTTGTTCCACCATCAGTACATGTGTGAGGGCTATCTATTCCGTTGGGGTCTGCTCTGGGGCAGTTAGTTTTCCCTTTTCTTGCTTTAGGCTTATGTAGTCCTCCGGCCATGACGAGGCATCTAGGTACATCGTAGGCATGCTCCACGGCTACTGCTAGTTGTGTGGTAAGATCAGGGATCTGCAATCTGCATAGTTACCAACCACTCTGGTTTTCTGTGGCTTAGCTTGTTTTGCTTTTTTCTCCTCGGTGACCCATTCATAACAGAATCACCAGCCATACCGCAGATTCTAGGGTACTCAAAAGCAGGAAAGAATTGTAAAAAAAAAAAAGAATTGTCAGAATTTTTTTTTTATATGTATATTTTTTCCTCTTTTTCTCTGGGGCTGTAGGAGGATTTTTTTTTAAATGGACATTAAGCAATTGTCTCATCGTGTGGAGCAGCTCACTGCTGAAGTGCGGGGAATTTCCGCCTACCTCGCTAATTCACATGCTGCTGTACCAAGGATCCCTACTCCTGATGTGTTTTTTGGGGATCGGTCTAAATTTTTGAATTTTAAGAATAATTGTATATTATTTCTTGCCTTGAAGCCTAATTCATCGGGGAGCTCTGTGCAGCAGGTTAAAATTGTCATCTCTTTGCTGCGCGGCGATCCCCAGGATTGGGCGTTTTCTTTGACACCTGAAGATCCTATTCTGACTAATGTGGATGCATTTTTTCAATCCTTGGGGTTGTTGTATGATGAACCTAATGCTATTGATCAAGCTGAGAAAGCCCTATTGGCATTGAACTAGGGTCAGGATTCTGCAGCGTTATACTGTCAAAAATTCCGAAAGTGGGCGGTCCTTACTACCTGGAATAATGGTGCCTTGGCAGCTCTCTTTCGGAAGGGTTTGTCAGAAACCGTAAAAGATACTATGGTGGGATTTCCTGTTCCCTCTGGTCTTGTTCCGTAGAGGCCTGTCTGAATGTCTGAAAGATGCCTTGGCACTTCACCCTCCTCCTGATTCTCTGGAGGACGCTATGACGCAGGCCGTCCGAATGGATCGCAGGCTGCGGGCGAGAGATGTGATGCAGTTTGAGACCCCGTTATTCTCCAGTGGAAGGGGAGCCAGTCCTACATTGGAGTCCATGGAGATGGGAGCCATCAACCTCAAAGAGAAAGAAAGGAGACAGCGGCATTTCAGAAATCTGTGTTTTTACTGCGGTGATCCAGGACAATGGAAAAAGGACTTTCCCTCCTGCCCACCGACTAACAAGCGGCTGAGTCTGGGTGATCATCTTGGAGGGCACTTAGACTCTCAGGTACCCCTTTCTTCATTTTCTAAGATACTGTTAAAGGTGGAACTTGGTGTTAAAAACTGCTTTTCCCTTACTTCGGCTTTTGTGGACTGTGGGTCATCCTTGAACCTGATTGATTCTAACCTGGTGGTCAGCTGTAGATTAGGGACAGTTAGGTGGGAGACTCCTATAAAAATAATGACCATTGATTCTACACCTCTCACCAAGGACAGTCACCGTTTTGTTTCTGAAGAATTCACCCTCAGAGTTGGAACCCTTCATCAGGACTATGTCATGTTTTGTTTTGGATAACCTCCCTGCTGGCCTGGTGTTAGGGTTTCCCTGGTTGCAACGACATAACCCAATTATTGACGGTGGTTCCTGGGATATTGTTAAAAGGGGATCTAATTGTTCTGAAAGTTGTCTTGCTACTGTGTCTGTGTCGTCCGTTGGTCTGGAAGGTATTCTGGAGTACCTAAAGGACTATGCGGACGTTTTCTCCGAAAAAAAGGCTGAAGTTTTACCACCACATCACCCATTTGACTGCGCCATTGACCTGGTTCCAGGTGCTAAATTGCCCAAGGCTCGCTTGTATAACCTCTTTGGTCCTGAGAGGGCTGGTATGAAAGAATACATTTCCGAGAGTCTTCGTAAAGGACACATTCTAACTTCTGTTTCTCCTATGGTGGCGGGGTTCTTTTTCGTAAAGAAAAAAGACAGTGGTTTGCGCCCATGCCTCGATTTTTAAGAGTTAAATAAGATAACTGAGAAATACCCCCTCCCACTTAATACTGATTTGTACAACCAGTTGTCTGGGGCTAAGTGGTTTTTGAAATTGGATCTGCGGGGGCCTTATAACTTTATCTGCGTCTGGGAGGGGGATGAGTGGAAAGCTGCTATTCTCACCACTGAAGGGTTGTTTGAGAACTTAATAGAAGAGCAATTAGTTCCAGCTGCGTGTAAAATTCTTCTTTATTTTATCACTTTAAAATATGACATCTTCAAAGTATATGCCACAGCCACGGACACGGCAACGCGTTTCGATCTATAAGATCTTTGTCATGGCTTTGACAAAGATCTTATAGATCGAAACGCGTTGCCGTGTCCGTGGCTGTGGCATATACTATGAAGATGTCATATTTTAAAGTGATAAAATAAAGAAGAATTTTACACGCAGCTGGAACTAATTGCTCTTCTATTTGGTTTCACGTCAGTCCAGACGGAGTTCCGAGATCTGCGGTGGATATCTGGTGAGCTGGCTTATGTTGCTTTTGTGTGTTGTTTGAGAACTTACCTTTCGGTCTGACCAATGCACCAGCAGTCTTCCAACATTTCATCACTCACGTGTTCTCTGACTTTATTGGGTGTTTTATGGTTGTGTATTTGGATGACATACTTACCTACTCGCCTGATAAACAGGCTCACATTGGTAATCTTCGGGAAGTTCTCCCAAGGCTCTGGGAGAACTGTCTCTTTGCTAAGCTAGAGAAATGTCCATTCTTTGTTCAGGAACTGTCTTTTCTGGGGTTCATTGTGTCTGCTGAGGGGTATTGCATGGATGCTAATAAGGTGCAGGCCATTGTCGATTTGTTTCAACCTCATGATTTGAAGGCTCTGCAGCATTTCTTAGGATTCACAAATTATTATCGCAAGTTTATGAGGGGGTTCTCGCAGGTAGTTAAACCTCTCACAGATCTATCTCAAAAGGGGGCTGATATCAAGAATTGGTCAGCCACAGCGGTGGCGGCATTTCAGTTTTTAAAAAAATGTTTCATGTCTGCTCCGGTTCTTATTCAACCGGACCCGTCTGAACCAATTATTGTTGAGGTGGACGCCTCAGAGGTGGGGGTGGGGGCGGTGTTGTCCTTGGGACCTGCCACTTTGACTAATTTGAGACCCTGTGCCTTTTTCACTAAGACGTTCTCTCCTGCGGACAGAAACTATGATGTTGGGAATCGAGAACTTCTGGCCGTGAAGTTGGACTTTGAAGAATGGAGGCATTTATTGGAGGGGGCAGTCTATCCTATTACCGTGGTTACCGACCACAATAACCTAGTTTGAGTCTGCTAAAAGGTTGACTCCTAGACAGGCGAAATGGTTGCTTTTTTTTCCCGATTCCAGTTCTCCATCACTTTTCGGCCAGGATCCAAAAATGTCAGGGCTGATGCCTTGTCACGCAATCTGGATCCGGTGTCTCCCCCTGAACCTCCATCCTCCATTCTTCAGCCTGGGGTGATGGTGGCGGGTGTGTCTACTGTGTTGGAGCGGGAGATCAAGGAAGCTCAGTCTCTTGCCCCTCTGGCTAAGTCGGTGGATAAACTTTTTGTACCAGTTCAATTTCGTCTCAGGGTCCTTTGGGAGTTCCACGACTCAGTTCTAGGTGGACATCCAGGGATCTAGGCTACCCAGAGGGCCATCACTAGGATATTCTGGTGGTCTTATTTAGCCTCTGATGTCAGGGAATTTGTGTCTGCTTGTGGGGTATGTGACCGCGTGAAAAACCCCCCATAACCAGCCGGCCATGGAATTGGTGCCACTGCCAATTCCTAATAGACCCTGGACCCATTTGGCCATGGATTTTATCACCAATCTTCCTATTTCCAAGGGTTATATTGTAATTTGGGTAGTGGTGGACAGGTTTAGTAAGCAGGCACATTTTGTACCCTTGGCGGCTTTACCTAATGCGGAAACGTTGTCCAGATTGTTCGTTGAGCATGTGGTGCGGTTGCATGGGGTACTCCTGAATGTGGTGTCTGATAGGGGGTACAATTTGTTTCCAGATTTTGGAGGGCGTTTTGTAAGAGGTTTGGTATTGGTCTGTCTTTTTCATCCGCTTATCATCCGGAGACTAATGGTCATACTGCGCAGACCAATCAGTCTCTGAAGCAAATTCTGCATTGCCTGATCTCAGCCTGACAGAATGATTGGAGTACTGCGTTACCTTTGGCCGAGTTCACGGTTAACAACCGCATTAACCAGTCTATGGGCATATCCCCCTTTTTCTGCAACTATGGGTTTCATCCACATTTTGGAGAGTTCTCCCGTTTCGACTTTGGTGTCCTGGGGCGGATGAGAAAATCCATTGGTTGGGGAAGTTTTGGCGGGAGGTCCAAAGGAACATTACGAAGGCTCAGACTAAATATAAGGTTTTTGCAGACAAAAAACGTTCCGTGGGACCTGTGTTCCAGGTTGGGGATAAGGTATGGTTGTCTACTAAGAACATAAGGCTCAAGGTCCCCTCTGCGAAACTTGGACCTAAATTTATTGGTCCTTATGAAATTACAGAAGCAGTTAACTTGGTGGCTTTTCGGTTGTGTCTCCCGCTTTCTATAAGGATCCCCAACGTTTTCCATAGGTCCCTTTTGAAACCTGTGGGGGCCTGTGGGGAGGGATCACTGTCTTCCCCGCCACCAGTTTTGGTAGATAGGCAGTCTGAGTACGAGGTGGAACGAATTGTTGACTCTAGGTTGGTCCGTCGTTCTCTTCAGTATCTTGTACATTGGAAAGGCTACAGTCCGGAGGACCGGTCATGGAATCCTGCCCGATCGATTCATGTGGATCAAATGGTCCGTGCCTTTCATGCCAGGTATCCTGAGAAACTTGGGGTCCAGTGGCCCCCCCGTTGAGATGGGGTACTGTCATGATCCAGAACGGGGTTTTGCCTTTGTCCCGTCCTGGTCAGAATGGGGTTAATTGTTTCTGCCTCTCTCTGGCAGAGGGCAGCTATTTAATTGCCAATTGACCTAGATCCGGTGTCAGTTCTACTCCTTCCTTTGGCTGAGTTAGTTGACCCCTTGTGTGCCTGTGCCTTGTGCCTGACATTTTGTTGCTTGTTTGGTTTTACCCCGGTCCATCTCTTCATTGTGAGTTTGTCTACTGTCTTGGTACTGTGTATTTGCCCGTTCTGGTATACTGATCTCTTGCTATGTCCTGACTATCCGCTCTGTCTAATCATTTGGTACTGTCGTGCTATCTCGTGCTTTGACCCCTGCCTGATATGGTTTATGTCCCTGTCTATGCCCCTTGGTAACTTTGTCCCCTAGTTACCCTTCTAGGAGTTTTCCTTCAGCTCCTAGCTCTCCTTAGCTTAGGCCACGCCCCTAGCAGTCAGGTGCTTCAGGTCCTATCTGGCCTGAAGCAATCTCTGTTATGATGAGTCACCGAAGGAGGAAAAAACAAAATACCAGCTAAGTCCAGAAAAACCAGAGAGGTTGGCAGCTATCGGATTGCAGACCCCTGAACCTATCCACAACAACTAGCAGTAGCCGTGGGGGGTTCCTACGGTGCCCTAGACCCCTCGATCACAGCCGGAGAGCTACATAGCCTAAAGACAGAAAGGGGAAAAACTAAACTGCCCCAGAGCAGACCCCAAAGCAATAGGCAGCCCCCAACATATAATGACGGTGAAGCAAGATGAAAACACTAACACAGATAGAAAGATAGGTTGAGCAAATGATGGGGCCCAAGCTAACTACATAGGACAGGATAGGAAAGCTGCTGTCTGCCATCCGCAAAAACCCTATCAAAATGAGCCAACCGACTGATAGGAAAAACAGGCCCTGAAGTCGCTAGGCTTCAAAAGACTATATCAGCACTCAGGTATATTCTGAAGACAGAGCAAAATATCAACAGATCAGAGACAAAAATGGAGTTCAGGTCACCCCTGGCCGGGGATGGCAGAACTCCCAAAAAACAAGGCAAAACAAAAACAAAACCGAAGAGTACAAAGAAGAGCAGAAAAACTTAGCTTTGAGATGCAGGAATCAGACTGGTCTCCAAGAATCCAGCAGGAAAATCACCAGCCAGGAAGAAGGGCGTCGGCAGCCTTATATCCAGTCCTCAATTCCAGCCACCCAGTCATCATCTAGCTGCCCAGGTGTTTGGTAATCAGCCTCACTACCTTCCTTCACCAGAGTAGGGAGTTCATCAGACCTCAATGGTGAAGGGAAAAATGAACTCACAACAGTACCTCCCCCTTGAGGAGGGGTCACCGAACCCTCATCCATGCCACCAGGGCGATCCGGGTGAGCCCGATGAAAGGCACGCACCAATCTTTCGGCATGAATATCAGAGGCAGAGACCCAGGAATTATCCTCCTGACCATAACCCTTCCACTTAACCAAATACTGGAGTCTCTGTCTAGCCAGACGGGAATCCAGTATCTTCTCTACCTCATATTCCATGTTACCTTCAACCAATATAGGGTCAGGAGGTGCCACCGCAGGAACTACTGGTTCAACAAACCTCTTCAACAAGGACTTATGAAACACATTATGAATTTTAAATGTGACAGGAAGAGCCAACCGAAAAGAGACAGAATTAATAATCTCCAAAATCTTGTAAGGTCCAATAAATCTAGGCTTAAACTTAGGAGAAGCCACCTTCATAGCGATATTTTTTGATGACAACCAAACCATATCACCCACCTTAAACTGGGGACCAACGGTCCTACGTCGGTTGGAAAACCGCTGGGCCTTTTCCTGGGAGAGAGACAACTTATCCACTAATTGGTCCCAGATCTGGTGCATTCTCTCCACCACAGTGTCAACACCAGGGCAGGCAGAAGGCTCCACCTGCCCTGAAGAAAATCGAAGGTGAAAACCAAAGTTACAAAAAAAAGGTGACATCAAAGTGGCAGAACTAGCTCTATTATTTAAAGCAAATTCGGCCAAGGGCAAAAATGAAACCCAGTCATCCTGATGGGCAGAAATAAAACATCTCAAATATGACTCCAAAGTCTGGTTTGTTCTCTACGTCTGCCCATTGGTCTGAGGGTGAAACGCAGAGGAGAAGGACAACTGAATTCCCAGCTTGGAACAGAAAGTCCTCCAAAATCTAGACACAAACTGAACTCCTCTGTCAGATACAATGTTCTCAGGAATCCCGTGCAAGCGAACCACCTGTTGCAAAAACAAGGGCACCAACTCAGAGGAAGATGGCAACTTAGGGAGTGGTACAAGATGGACCATCTTAGAGAATCTATCACAAATCACCCAAATAACAGTCATTCTCTGAGAGACAGGCATATCAGAGATCTATTGAAATATGGGTCCATGGCCTCCTGGGCACCGGCAAAGGCATCAACAAGCCACTAGAGCGAGAACAAGGTTTAGACCGGGAGCAAGTCCCATAGGAGTGCACAAAATTCCTGACATCACGAGACAAGGCGGGCCACCAAAAAGACCGACTCACCAGATCTCTAGTACCAAAAATACCTGGATGACCAGCCAATGCAGAGCAATGAACTTCAGACATCACTCTCTTCCTCCACTGGTCAGGAACATACAACTTTCCACAGAGAAACGCTCAGGTTTGTCCTCCTGAAACTCTTCCAGAGCACGTCTCAAATCGGGCGAGATGGCAGAAAGAACTACCCCCTCGCCTAAGATGGTAGCAGGCTTAGTCACAACAGGAGAATCAGCAAGGAAACTCCTAGAGAGTTCGTCTGCCTTGACATTCTTAGTGCCCGGAAGAAAAGAGACCACAAAATCAAAACGTATGAAAAACAAGGCCCACCAAGCCTGTCTAGGATTCAAGCGCTTGGCCGACTCCAGGTAAATCAAATTCTTGTGGTCAGTAAGGACCACGACTTGGTGTTTGGCTCCCTCCAACCAATGTCTCCACTCCTCAAATGCCCATGTCATGGCCAACAGTTCCCGATTCCCCACATCATAGTTACGTTCAGATGGGGAGAACTTTCGGGAAAAGAAAGCACAAGGATTCATTTTAGATGTCACAGGATCTTTTTGGGACAACACCGCTCCTGCACCAATCTCAGAAGCGTCCACCTCCACCTGAAACGGGAGTGAGACATCAGGTTCCCGCAAAACCGGAGCAGAAGTGAATCTTCGCTTCAGCTCCTGAAAGGAAGAAACAGCCTCAGGAGACCAATTCAGCACATCAGCACCCTTCCTAGTCAAATCCGTCAATGGCTTGGCAATACCAGAAAAATTAGCTATAAATTTCCAATAAAAATTAGCAAAACCCAAAAACTTCTGGAGGGCCTTCAAAGAAGTGGGCTGAACCCAATCATAAATGGCCTGTACCTTGGCCGGGTCCATTTCAATAGTTGACGGAGACAAAATAAATCCCAAAAATGAAATCCTCTGTACCCCAAAAAGGCATTTCGATCCCTTGACATACAGGGAATTCTCCCTCAAAATCCGGAACACAGTCCGAACATGTTCCACATGAGAGTCCCAATTCTTGGAGAAGATCAAAATATCATCCAGATAGATAATCAAAAATTTATCCACAAAGTCTTGGAATATATCGTTCATGAAACACTGGAAGACAGAAGGGGCATTAGTGAGCCCAAAAGGCATCACCAGGTACTCAAAATGTCCCTCCGGAGTATTAAACGCCGTCTTCCATTCATCCCCATGCTTAATGCGAATAAGATTATACGCCCCCTGAGGTCAAGCTTGGTAAACCAGCAAGCACCTTTAACTCTGGAGAATAGATCAGAAATCAGGGGTAACGGATACTGATATTTAACAGTAATTTTGTTGAGGGCACGATAGTCAATACAAGGCCTTAATGAACCATACTTTTTAGCCACGAAAAAAAACCCAGCACCTAAGGGTGAAGAGGATGGTCTAATATGACCCTTCTCCAATGCCTCCTTAATATAGGATCGCATAGCCTCGTGCTCGGGTACAGATAAATTGAAAAGCCGACCCTTGGGGAATTTACACCCTGGGTTCAGCTCAATTGCACAGTCATAACTCCTATGAGGAGGCAAAGACGCAGACTGATTCTCCCTAAATACATCATAAGTCAGCCAAATAGTCAGGAACATCATGCGACTTGGGAGAGGTGGAGAAAACAGGAGCATCACTAAGGGCACACCGACAACCCCAACTCACCACAGACAAAGATTTCCAATCCAGAACTGGATTATGGATTTGCAACCATGGAATCCCCAGAACAATGGTATCATGTAAATTATGCAACACCAAAAATCTGCAATTTTCTTGATGGTCTGGGGCGACCCGCATTACCACCTGGGTCCAAAACTGAGGTTTATTCTTCGCCAAAGGGGTAGCATCAATACCCCTCAAAGGGATAGGCGTCCGCAGAGGTGTCATAGGAAATCCACAGCATTTAGCAAAATCCAAGTCCATCAGGTTCAAAGCTGCTCCTGAATCCACAAAAGCCTTGGCGGAAAATGTTGACAGGGAGCAGATCAGAGTAATTGCCAGAAGAAACTTAGGTTGAACACCACCCACAGAAAACGTGTGTGCACAACGTTTCTCTCGTTTAGGGCAGACAGAAATAATATGCGAGGCATCGCCACAAAAAAAACACAGCTTATTACGCCTTCTGAACTCCTGACGTTGCGCCCTAGACAAAACTCTATCACATTGCATAGGTTCAGACATTTGTTCAACAGGTGGTAACATCTCTCGTGTAGTTTTGCGTTCACGTAAACGCCGATCCACCTGAATGGCTAATGACATAGAATCGTCCAGACCAGAGGGAACAGGAAATCCCACCATAGTATCTTTTACAGTTTCTGACAAACCCTTCCGAAAGAGGGCTGCCAAGGCACCATCATTCCAGGTAGTAAGGACCTCCCACTTTCGGAATTTTTGACAGTACAACTCTGCCGAATCCCAACCCTGGCTTAATGCCAACAGGGTCTTTTCAGCCTGATCAATAGCATTAGGTTCATCATACAACAACCCCAAGGCTTGAAAAAATGCATTCACATTATTCAGAATAGGATCATCAGGTTTCAAAGAAAACGCCCAATCCTGGGGATCGCCGTGCAGCAAAGAGATGACAATTTTAACCTGCTGCGCGGAGTTCCCCGACGAGTTAGAATTTAGACCGATCCCCCAAAAATACATCAGGAGTAGGAATCTTTGGTTCAGCAGCATGTGAATGAGCAAGATGGGCGGATATTACCCGCACTTCAGCAGCGAGCTGCTCCACACGATCAGACAATTGCTTCATCTCCATTGAGAGAAAAATTCCCCCTACGGCCTCAGAGATATAGAGGAAAAAATATGCACACAAAAAAAAAAAAAATTCTGACACTTTTCTTTTTCTTTTTACAATTTTCTCCTGCTATTGAGTACCCTAGGATCTGTGGTATGGCTGGTGATTCTGTTATGATGAGTCACCGAAGGAGGAAAAGACAAAATACCAGCTAAGTCCAGAAAAACCAGAGAGGTTGGCAGCTATCGGATTGCAGACCCCTGAACCTATCCACAACAACTAGCAGTAGCCGTGGGGGGTTCCTACGGTGCCCTAGACCCCTCGATCACAGCCGGAGAGCTACATAGCCTAAAGACAGAAAGGGGAAAAACTAAACCGCCCCAGAGTAGACCCCAAAGCAATAGGCAGCCCCCAACATATAATGACGGTGAAGCAAGATGAAAACACTAACACAGATAGAAAGATAGGTTGAGCAAATGATGGGGCCCAAGCTAACTACATAGGACAGGATAGGAAAGCTGCTGTCTGCCATCCGCAAAAACCCTATCAAAATGAGCCAACCGACTGATAGGAAAAACAGGCCCTGAAGTCGCTAGGCTTCAAAAGACTATATCAGCACTCAGGTATATTCTGAAGACAGAGCAAAATATCAACAGATCAGAGACAAAAATGGAGTTCAGGTCACCCCCGGCCGGGGATGGCAGAACTCCCAAAAAACAAGGCAAAACAAAAACAAAACTGAAGAGTACAAAGAAGAGCAGAAAAACTTAGCTTTGAGATGCAGGAATCAGACTGGTCTCCAAGAATCCAGCAGGAAAATCACCAGCCAGGAAGAAGGGCGTCGGCAGCCTTATATCCAGTCCTCAATTCCAGCCACCCAGTCATAATCTAGCTGCCCAGGTGTTTGGTAATCAGCCTCACTACCTTCCTTCACCAGAGTAGGGAGTTCATCAGACCTCAATGGTGAAGGGAAAAATGAACTCACAACAAATCTCTCTCTGCTCCTGCTTCCTCTGGAAGACCTGTGGCTGGCTCCGCCCCTTGGTCACATGCTTCAGATCCTGTTTGTCTGAACACGCATTTTTACCGCTGCTGCCCCACTTCACAGGTATCTTTGAGCACTGTTTGTCTTACTCAGGACACGCACACTGGCTCAGTGAGCAAGTGCAGTGCAGTGTTCCTGACACAGATTGCTCCACGGTTCCTGAGCACTCTGAAAAAGTTTTTTTTGGGACCTCGAGTCTCCCATGATACGGCGCTCCAACTGCTGGCACAGACAAAGGGCTCATCCATGGTCAGCTATTTTGCCGTCCACTTCCGGACTTTAGCATCTGAGTTGGAGTGGCCGGACAAAGTCCTTATTCCTGTATTTTGGAGGGGACTGGCTGACCATGTGAAGGACGCTTTGGCCACTAGGGAGATTCCTGACATATTGGAGGAGCTAATAGCGGTGTCAACTCGCATTGACCTTCGTTTTAATGAGCGAAGGTTGGAGCGAACCCAGTATAGGCACAGGTTTCGGCTGGCTCCCACCTTCGCCAAACCTCTGGAATCTCCTGACCAGGTATCCGAGCCACATGAGGCCATGGAGGTGTCACGAGCAGGATCTAAGTCCCGGAATGCCCGTGCACTCAAGGTCTGTCATGTCTGCCGGCAGTCAGCACATCTTGCCTCCAGATGTCCTCAGCGGTTGGGAGAACGTCCCGTTTAATGACGTAGGAGGTGGTTCACTAGACACAGCAGCGTTTTCCTCCAAACTGTCCTTCAAGGGGACAATTACCAGTGGTCCATCCACTCATACGGTAGAGCTTTACATGGATTCCAGGGCGGAGGGCAACTTTATGTCTTCTGCCTTCGCCCAACGTCACGTAATTCCTCTGGTGATGCTCACCAAACCATTGACCATACGAGTGGTAAATGGGTTGACACTTCCCTCACAGATAATGCATAAGACCATCCCATTTACTCTATCCATGTCTCTTGCCTTGTGCAGAGCCTTCCCGGGGTTGAGTCTATCCACTATCTCTCCCAGAGATGGAGGCAATGACACAGTACATCCAGGAGAATCTGGCAAGAGGATTCATTAGGAAGTCAGTGTCTCCTGCAGGGGCGCGGTTCTTGTTCGTGCAGAAGAAGAATGGAGAACTACGTCCATATGCAAAAACAAAAGAGAACATTCAGCTCACCCCTGAGATGTAATTCCAAGCACAAGAAGGAGCACGGCTTCCTCACTGCTGCACAGCGTCAAAGGCAATAGGAAAAATAGAAGTGGATCCAGCTCACTCACAGAGCTTATTTAAAAATTTGAAAATTTTTAATGGATGATCTTTAAAAATTTCAAAATGACCACCCAGACATCTCAGATGGCACAGCAATGACAGGGGGTGGTGTGTAATGAAACCATACGTGTTTCGAGCAACACGGCTTTTGAACACTGGTTATTTTTAAATAAGCCCTGTGAGTGAGCTGGATCCACTTCTATTTTTCCGTACTATGTCCATGCATAGATTACAGGGGTCTTAACGCCATCACCGTTAACAAAAGGTACCTGCTGCCCCTAATATCTGAGCTCTTTGATAGGTTACGGAGAGCAAGGGTTTTTACTAAACTTGATCTGCGGGGTGCTTACAACCTGATTCGCATCCGTGAGGGGTACGAATGGAAGATGGCATTTAATACCAGGGATGGCCTCTACGAGTGTCTGGTGACGCCCTTCGGGCTCTCTAATGCTTCTGCCATTTTCCAGGACTTTGTTAACAATATTTTCTGGGACATGCTCACCACCTCGGTCGTAGTCTATCTGGATGATATTCTCATCTACTTGGCTGTGATGGACTGGCAGGAACCCCATTCTCTCAAAGCGGTGCAGCGCTTTGAATTTGGTGTACCTACAAACCGTCGAGCGGCTAAATTCTCGCCAGGCTAGTGTGACGCTCAGGAGCAAACTACGTCCGAGAGTGGGCCCTCTGGGTCGCGGATCCGGAGCCCCTGGGCCGAGCGCGCCAGGTGATGACCAACCCCTATACAGGGATCGTACCAAGAGGGACGGCTCAGGGAGAAGCCAAGCTCAAGGCAGGACAAGGAACTATGGACAAAGACAAGGGTACTTAGGTGGAAGTAACAGAGGAAGGGGTAACCTAGCAGAAACGCCCGTGGGGCGATGGGGCGAGGCACAGCCGGGAGACAGACAGGCGAGGAAACCTAAGGGGGAGTTAAAGAGAATCCGGACAGGAGTAGACAGGGAGAGCAGAAGGGCAGGAAACCGACCGGGGAAGGAATACCAGCAGGCAGGGACAGACAGGGAGGGCAGAACGGACCAGGGGAAACGAGGCTAGGAGGAGGAACGGACACAACACAGAATAGATGATGCGACGAGCACCAAGAAGTAGCACACGAAAGTAGGAGTGCGGCCAGAACGGTGCAGGAGATCCACGCAATCACCAGGCACCCTCCTCCTAGGGAGGATGCCTGAAGTACCTAGCGCCCGGAAGAGCTCCTCAAGCCCGGCCCCTCAGCACCGCCCACAGCCAGACGCCGAGGATGGACGGGCGCGCACCCGCAACCTAAGGCCGGTGCGAGCAGCAGGAGGTAAGGCAGGACAGGCGCGCGCACGGAAGGTGGCGCGCAGGTGAGGAGAGACTGCGGCAGCTGCCGCCGCTGATGGGGCATCGGCGGGCACGACCACCGATGTCACAGCTAGATGGTCCCTATTCTCCCGGTTCCATTTCACCCTCCATTTTCTCTCCGGGGAGAAGAACATTCATTCCGACGCTCTCTCCCGCTCCGTAGTGTCATCAGAGGAAGAAGAGCCTTGGTTAATTGTCACTTCTGAGAGCCTGAGGACCGGTGGACCAAGTTTTGCTTGAGTCTGTGCCCCCCGGCAAGATATTTGTGCCACCTAATTTGCAACCGGAGGTTCTCTCTTGGGCTCACTCGTCCTGGGTGGGTGGACATTTTGGGACCAAGAGGACATCTGAGCTTCCGGCGAGGACGTACTGGTGGCCGCATATGGCCCGTGATGTCGATGACTATATCCGGGCATGTGTCTCCTGTGCCAAGAATAGGTCTTCTCGACAACGGCCTGCTGGGCTACTTTACCCCTGCCGATGGCAGACAGGCCCTGGGAAATGGTCTGGAGGGACTTTGTGGTGTGTTTACCCAAGTCTCGTAGCTGCACAGTCATCTGGCTAGTCACCGATCATTTTTCTAAAATGGTGCACCAGGTGCCCCTCCTGTGGGTACCTTCTGCACAGGCCTTGGTGGCGTTGTTCATTAAGCACGTATTTCCCCTACACAGTATGCGTGACAAAATTGTCAGTGACCGGGGTCCTCAGTTCGCATCTCGGATCTGGAGAGAGCTTTGTCGCCTACTCAGCATTGAGCTGAATCTCTCTTTAGCCTATCATCCTGAGACGAATGGGTTGGTAGAGAGGGCTAACCAGACCCTGGTCACATACATGCGTCATTTTGTTTGGGCCAGGCAGGATGACTGGGCCTCCTTGCTACCATGGGTGGAATTTGCGCTGAACAATGCCATAGCTGACTCTACTGGACAGACCCCATTCTTCCTTAACTACAGCCAGCATCCACGTTTCCCTGTGCCGATGCCAGTGTCTTCCACCGACTCTAGGGTGGCAGACTGGGCAGTGGAGGCATATGACAGCACACAGGATGTCATCCGGGCCTCCAAGGAGAGAATGAGGGTCTCCGCTGAGGCACACCGGTGCCCCGCTCCGGCCTTTGCTCCTGGCGACATAGTGTGGCTCTCCACCCGTAACATCAGGCTGCGAGTTGAGTCCACTAAATTTGCACCTCGCTACATAGGTCCCTTCAAGGTCCTGGAAAAGGTCAATTCCATGGTTTATTGTCTGGCCCTTCACTCATGCCTAGGTATCACCGACACCTTTTGTGTGTCCCTCCTAAAACCCGTTCACATGTTCTGGTTTTCCGAGTCCTCTGCCGGGACATCGGGTTCGTCCACGAATGATTATGAGGTGAATGCTATTGTGGGATGTGAAGTGGTATGTTGCAAAAATTAATATCTGGTGGATTGGAAGGGTCATGGCCCAGAGGACAGGACCTGGGAACCTATTGAGCACATTCGTGCTCCTCACCTCACTGCAGCTTTTGAGTGTAGCGTGGCTCAAGGAGGTGGGGGCCCTAGGAAGGGGGTAATATTAGGCGTTGAGTTTCCGTCACTGCACGGGGGGAATCTCAAGCCATGTTCTCTGCTGTCTCCCATTCTTCTTCAGCCGCAGAGGTTCCTGCTCAGCAGAGACGTCGGTCCCAGCGTCTTGCTCAGGCTGATGCTATGTGTTTGGGTGCTGCTAATGCCCCAGGTTCAGCTATATCATCCAGCATAAGTCAGCGGCGATCAGACACCTCTGGGACTAAGTCCTGCTTTTCTCCATCTGAGCATGCCTGTGAGATGACCGTTCATTGGTGGTCAGAGGTCACATGCCCAGGTCTTCAAGCAGCTTTGATTGGGCCATCAGCAAGGTCCTGGAAGGCTGCAATTATAAAAGGATCGCATGGCCGCACGGCCAAATATGGTCCATGTTATAGGTGGATTTGTATTACCTCACCTACACAACATAGCTCCCAAGCATCCCGATTCCCGCGGGACAGTCCTGTTTTTGACACCCCCCCTCCCGCATCCTGCCCGGGACAGTATTTTTCACGCATTGCACTAAGCCGCCACGCCGCCCGCATCCACCGATGCCATTCTCGTCGTCCCAGATAGACACACCGTAGCCTACAATGATATGGAGCAAAACGGCGCGTGTACGAGGTATGCTGAGCGAAGCCGCATGTGTGTGCGGAGTGGAGCCATATGTATAGTGGATGTACGGAGCGGAGCCAAGTGTGTACGAGGCATACAAAGTGGGTGTTTCCCACGGACACAGGAGTACACGGCGGAGCCCCAAGGAGCACTTTAAAACTCGCACATGACGTTCCACCGGAAGTGATGTGCTGGAAGCTGACCGGAAAAGAGGTAATTTCATGAGGAGATTGTGACAGAACCAGGAATGCTTCAGATCCATCACCGTGTCCTCTGACAGCGCGGACAGCAGGATTGCCTTGGAATCAGGGATGCCGGCCATGTGAGCGGATCATGATATGTCCTGCATCGGGAGGCTCAGGTGGGCACTTCAATGGGAGTCGGGCTGCTATAGTATCTTTATAAAATCTTTCTTTCTTTCCTTCTTTCTCTCTCTCTGTTTCTTTATTTCTCTGTT
Source organism: Dendrobates tinctorius (assembly GCF_039654945.1). NCBI lineage: Eukaryota > Metazoa > Chordata > Amphibia > Anura > Dendrobatidae > Dendrobates > Dendrobates tinctorius. The sequence continues at coordinate 16,508,587 of NW_027361677.1, forward strand.
CTTATTTTCTCTCTGTTTCTTGCTCATTCTCTCTTCTGTCTCTCCCTCTCTTTTTCTTTCTCCCTCTATGTTCTTTCTTTCTCACTCTCCTTTCTTTCTTTCTCTATTTTCTTTCCTTCTTTTCCTTAGTACCAGTCAGTGTGCCCACAGTACCAGCCACTATGCCCCTAATAGCAGTCAGTGTGATCAGCAGTGCTAAATGGGTGTGACTGGGCGTGGACATGTGTGTGACTAGTTGTGAAAATAGGTGTGGTCGGGGGCGTGGTCTAAAATTTGCTTCTGTGGTCAATTGTACATGAAATTCTTTTCCCTCTTTTCATTACATGAAGGGGGTGTTTTTCTGTTTTTTCCGCGACTTCAGTTTAGCCCCTTCCCTTTGATATATAGGTACATATGCTGTTCCTCCCACTCTATATTGGGGTTATCTTTGTCTGCCCTGAATATTGTGATCAGGGAACGCATGGGTACTTTTTACCATAATTATAACTAATCCCTGCTTGCTCTAAATTACATGCCTGCTTGTCACACCATGGTTGCATTATTATCCACTGTTTTTTATTATATATGATTCACCTGGTATTTATTGTAGACACTTGTATTTGCACTATTTGTACTGAATAAAGCTATTGGCACTTTTTGCATTATTTGGGTATTATTCTATTCTACATTACCTCTTTCTTTACGATTTTTCCGTATAAAAATTATGGAGATGTAAACTCTCTGCAGTTGTTTCTATGTTATTTAAATATTTTTTGGTCAGCAAAATGGTTTCCAAAAATGTTGTAAGACACTCCAAAAAATACGACAGTACCACACAAAAGGCCAGAATTTTCTGCGCACTCAGGTGTGAGGCCTGGGACAGACAAAGCCGTTTTAAATTGCTGGATTTTCACGCTGTTGTATTAAAATGATCTGGCTGTAGTCTGCAGTGTGAACAAGCAAATAAATGTAGAAAAACAGGGGGCTCTGGATTACTGTCCACTTAGGAAGTAACACTGATTGACAATCAATTTCACATGCTGTTGTGCAAATGGAATAGACAACAGATGGAAATTAATGGCATTTATCTAGACACCCTCAATAAAGGAGTGGTTCTGCAGATGAGGACCACAGACCACATCTCAGTACCAATGCTTTCTGGCTGATGTTTTGGTCACTTTTCAATGTTGGTTGTGCTTTCACATTCGTGGTAACATGAGACGGACTCTACAACCCACACAAGTGGCTAAGGTAGTGCAGCTCATCCACGATGGCACAATAATGTGAGCTGTGCCAAGAAGGTTTGCTGTGTCTGTCAGCGTAGTGTCCAGAGGCTGGATTCGCTACCAGGAGACAGGCCAGTACTCCAGGAGACGTGAAGGGGGCCGTAGGAGGGTAACAACCCAGCAGCTGGACCGCTACCTCCGCCTTTGTGCAAGAAGGAGCAGGAGGAGCACTGTCAGAGCCCTGCAAAATGACCTCCAGCAGGCCACAAATGTGCATGTGTCTGCACAAACGGTTAGAAACCATCTCCATGAGGATGGTCTGAGTGCCCGACGTCCACAGATGGGGGTTGTGCTCACAGCCCAACACTGCGCAGGCCGCTTGGCATTTGCCACAGAACACCAGGATTGTCAAATTCGCCTCTGGTGCCCTGGGCTCTTCACAGATGAAAGCAGGATCACACTGAGCACATGTGACAGACATGACAGAGTCTGGACATGCTGTGGATAGCGATCTGCTGCCTGCAACATCCTTCAGCATGACCGTTTTGGCAGTGTGTCAGTAATGGTGTGGGTTGGCATTTCTTTGGAGGGCCCTCCATTTGCTCGCCAGAGATAGCCTGACTGACCTTAGGTACCGAGATGAGATCCTCTGACCCCTTGTGAGACCATATGCTGGTGCGGTTGGCCCTGGGTTCCTCCTAATGCAGGACAATGCCAGACCTCTTGTGGCTGGAGTGTCAGCAGTTCCTGCAAGATGAAGGAATTGAAGCTATGGACTGGCCTGTCCGTTCCCCAGACCTGAATCCGATTGAGCACATCTGGGACATCATGTCTCGCTCCATCCACCAACGTCACGTTGCATCACAGACTGTCCAGGAGTTGGCGGATGCTTTAGTCCAGGTCTGGGAGGAGATCCCTCAGGAGACCATCCGCTGCCTCATCAGGAGCATGCCCAGGTATTGTACAGTAGGGAGGTCATACAGGCACGTGGAGGCCACCTACAATATTGAGCATCTTTTCCTTGTTATGAGGCATTTCCACTGAAGTTGGATCAGCCTGTAATTTGATTTTCCACTTTGATTTTGAGTATCATTCCAAATCAAGACCTCCATGGGATATTCATTTTGATTTACATTGATAATTGTTGTTTTATTGTTCTGAACACGTTCCACTATGCAATGAATAAAAATTTGCAACTGGAATATTTCATTCAGAGACATCTAGGATGTGCTATTTTAGTGTTCCCTTTATTTTTTTGAGCAGCGTATATAATAGGCAGCAGCAAACAGTAATGGACCCTTTTGATGTATGCAGTGAGATCTGTTTACTCACATACAGTGCCTGCATGCCTTGCACTGATGTGGATATGCGCACATAGACTCCCCTGCCTACCTAGCACTGCAGTCTATATACCCACTAATGTCCTTAAAAGGACTGTTGGCTTAGATTGATATGTGGATTGAACAAAGGTAGAACCACACTAACTCATAAAAGCACAAATCTGTCCCTATCTCAGCAGCAGCTCTCCCTAAACAGTCTGAATCTGGAGCTGAATGCGCCGAGCAGGGCAGCGTCAGGTCTCTAGTAGATCTAATGACGCTGTGCGGCCAGCCAATCACTGTAAGGCCACAACAAAGATGGCTGCGGCATTACAGTGAATGGCTGACAATCCCTGCATGTTAATTGGCGCTCTAAAGAGCTCCCAAAAATGCTCGGTACAGTGATACTCGGACGAGTAATGAGTAGTGGCGAGCACGTTCGCTCCTCACTAGTGTTTCCACTAAAAATTTGAACTGCATCTGGAAATGGAGATTCATAGCAGCATTTGAGCCTTAATTCTGTAATATATTGAATTCCCACTTTCCTACTTATATTTATTTCCTAAACTGCTTCCCTTACATGAAATTTTCTCCTTATAATTATGTTTTTATTTTTCATTTTTAATCATTAAAAATAATTTTATTATGGATCTTTTCTCAGAACTGGACCACTGTTTTAAATTGAAGGTTACAGTTCATTTTTGTGTGTTATACTGTTCAGAAATGTTTCTGTTTTTCTTCACCGTAAATCTCCCATTTAAGAAGGGCCCACAATTACTCATAAGGGTTTAGGTCGGGTGAGGAAGGTGTTGTGTCATTATTTTTTCATTTTTACTGGCAGCCAAGCAGTGGAGACATTGATGCTGCGATGGAGCATTGTCCAGCAGAACAATCATAATTTTCTTGAAATGTACAGATCTTTTCCTCTACCACTGTATGAAGAAAGAGTCTTCTAAACACTGATAATAGGTTTGCGACTTTATTTTAAGTTCTTCTGCCACCTGAAAAGGTCCATCAAGCTCATCATTAATAATTCCAACCCATAGCTATTCCCCACCTTCACCTTGCTGGTGTCCATATATATGTTTGTACTAGTTACTTCAAAAACCATTGCCATCTGGTCCATTAAGAGTCGCTCTAATCTCATCAGTCCATGAAACCTTTAAAAAATCTGTCTTCAGATATTTCTTGGCTCAGTCTTGATATTTCCCCTTCTGTGTCTTGCTGAGTGGTGGTCAGGTTCAGCTTTCCTCACCTCGGCCATGTTTCTGAGCACTGAGCACCTTAAACTTCAGAGTCACAGACTTCATCACGTCGCTCTCAGACTTCATCACGTCGCTCTATCCCCCTTATCTCAGGGCTCATCTAGTGTACCCCCTACCATTCTGTATCAAGTCTTTCTGTATCATCTGGCTGCCCTCACCGATCAGTTAAGCTTTGGGAGGGCTCGTCTGAGTGAGGGGCTTGGGGCGACTTCAACCTCTGCTTCTCCAGAAGTTATGCTACTGGGAGAGCAGTAAGTGAGGATACTTGTAAAGTTGAGTAGATTAAATTCACTCATCTCTTTTTAGAACTTAAATATTTTACTGTATGCAGAAATTCTTATGAGAGGTATTCAGCCCCTTCCACATTTACATTAGGTCATCAGGATATTAATAAAAATACCAAGAAGCAGGTCTGTATATCAGAAGAATCCATCTAGAAGCAGCATAGATGTTCAATATATTTATTTTTGCATAAAAGTTGTTACTAATATGCAAAGATGGAATAAGAAAGTCTGTAGATACAGAAGCTTTCTATAGAAAGGAGCAGATGTTGGTGATTCCGCTCCTTGGGCCTTTGGTTGCACTTGTGCTGTTTTTGCACATCCAGGTCTGGATCACACACGATGGAGAGGAGAAGAGCAGGGATGTGTGACGTGTGATCTGTGTAGATGGAATTTTCCTGGAGTCTTACAGCACCGCGATCGACCATATGGCCTTCTGTCTGGCCATGGACAGGTAGATGAAGGAGCAGCCGCTTCTTCATTCTGTCCATGACCCGGTAGTGTCTGTATATGGCCGGGGTCACAATTGGCGCAGGCACTCAGGACCGGAGTGTGTTTCTATGCAGCTGAGTGCTAAGGTCCAAGTGCTGATGGCAGTGCCGTGTGTTGAGACGCGAGACTCAAGCGAGTTTCTCGTAAGTGTGACTCCGGCCTATGGCCAAGTATGAGAAGGAGCAGCCGCTGCCTTCTTTTTGGCCATATACAGTGGAGAAGGAGCAGTCGCTGCCTTCTTTTTGTCAATATCCGGTGGAAAAGGAGCAGCCGCTGCCTTCTCTTTGTCTATATCCAGTGGAGAAGGAGCAGCCGCTACCTTCTCTGTCCATATCCAGTAGTCTTGTCCTTCCCACCACAGTGTACATGAGTCAACCAAATGGCAAGTTTGGCTGAAAGAAGTCCTTCAATTCCAGCCTTTGATTACTTGCCATTTCGATCCAGAGGAAGGCGAAAAATAACCCCGAGGACTTGTTGTTGGAATATCCTAAGGGGAAAAAAATTCCTTCCTGACCCCAAATATGGCGATCGGAATACATCCCTGGATGTTTGGTGCTCGAATCTACGTGGCTGTTAATGTGGTGGAAGCTCTGTAGTATTTGTCACAGTCCGGTAAATTAGAAAGTCCAGGTAATTGTCTCATCCGATTAGTTAAAGCTTCATTCCACGATGTTGCTGGAATGGGGCTGATTTATATCAGCCTATTACTCCTGTAAGAAAAGAAATATATTCAAAATAAAGAAATTGAAGCGACTCGACACCATCATAAAGTCTGGGCGGAGATCAGCTGGTCTCTCTGAACAGCCGCACCTGATCCTTCTCTTTCTACTGATGATATGTCTTAAAGGACATTAATGAAAAAGTGATTTTTTAAAGGTGAGCGCTGCTTTTCTTCTTTTTAAGAAGAGAAGTTTACATTTCTTAGAACTGGCTCCTCACAAATATACTGTATACTGGGGAATATAATGATGAGGTGTATGGTGGGTATGTGTGCTACTGGGCAGAGGTAACACTATGGATGTCCCTATGTGCTATACTTACATCTTCGTAATGGAACGGTGGTTCGGCTCTGCCGGACTCCACGTCGCTCCAGTTTATGGAGTGGAAGAATGGGCGCTCTCTAATGGACGATGTTATGGCATAACGAGTAGATGGAGTTTTGCAGAGAAGCTGGAAGATGAGAGAGACCATTAATCATTATATTGTGTATTATTATTGATACGTTATTACACAATGTCTATGGACTGTCAGCATCATGTCCTCTATCCTTCCTTATAATTTACCATCATCCTTCTTCACCTATTCCTACTTACCCCTTCTAGGATGTCAAGCTCATCGATGGAGATGCAGGGTGGAAAATATAGGACGTTGTCCAAAGACTCATGGTAGTCGTCCATATCGCCACTGTTATAGAATGGAGACGTCCCCACAATCATCATGTACAGGATGACACCAAATGAAAAGGAATCTGCTAGATGATTGTAGCCTTCTCTATCCAATACCTGTAGGAACATAAGATAGGAGATGAGCTGAATATACCGGGGAGGGGATTTACACACAGAGCCTATGAGGACCGGTCTGTGATGAGATATGAGCAGGATACTCAGATTAGTACTCAATCCTACTATCGGCATCAATTATTAAGGGATGTTCCTTACCTCAGGCGCGATGTAACCCTTCGTGCCTATAACCTCGTCCAAGACGTCATCCTTGCCCACATTCACGGCTGAAGTGCCAAAGTCACAGATTTTTATGTGTCCAGTTCCATCAATGAGAACGTTATGAGGCTTCAGGTCACTGCAGGGAAAAGGAGCAGACACTAATGGTGAGGAAAATTCATCAAAAGAACTTTCTACAATAGATATGTAAGGTGACAACATAGATTTATGAAGATGAACTGATTACCGATGTATCACGCCGTGTTCATGGAGGAACTGGATTCCGCAAACCATTTCTGCTGCAAAGCGTCTGTGGAGAAGAAAGTAGAGGATGGATCAGTGGTTACACACACTTTAGGACCATAATGAATGGGCAGCAGATTATTATGATTCAGCATAAGACATTTACCTTGTTGTCTCTGTATCAAACTTCATTGATTCTAACATTTGGCTAAACAGATCTCCTCCGGCCATTGCCTCCATGGCTATTATATATGCTTGTGGTGTTTCTACAAAGCCCCGCAGAGATGTTATGAAGCGGCAGTCAGCGCCAATACTTAGGGCCTTTAACTCTGTAGAGAATGTTTCCTCATCACAACAACTCTTTTCCATGATCTTAAGGGCTAGTAGTTCTTTGCTGACCCGATCTGATGCCAAGACGACCTGGAGAAAAATCACAGAAGATCAGACCAAACTCTCATCTATTCTAGGAATCTGTGTAATGGATCACTGGTGTATCCCAATTATCATTACATATGAAGATCCTGTAATGAATATTTATACTATTCTGTGTATCTGGTGGAGAATACTTTGGGGAGCACGGAGTAGTATAAATTCATTCTTACCTTTCCGTAGCTTCCTCTTCCAATATTAGTGAGTAAATCAAGTCTGTGAAGGTCAATAGGATTTTGAATTTTAACCAATTCTCTCACAGGTAAAACAGGGGAGCTGGCATCACCAAGGTCTTCTGCTTTCGCATCTGCTACGTCAGAGGTCATCATATCGTTTGCACCTGCTGAGATAATATAGGATTTGTTAATCTCTTTGAGAGCAAATAATGGAAATACACTTTCTATTTAAATGAGGGCTCAGGCGCTGAGCATGCATTTCAGCAGGCTAACACCAGCTGTATTACATAGCTGCCACCTGCCTATAACTGCCGCGACTGGATCACACTCCGATTGCTTCAGTATTACTATTTCATTGCTAACAATGCTACTTAAATTAAGTGAATGCCGATTTGTGCGCACCAGCACCCATTAGTCCCCTCAGGACACAACTGCAAGGGGTTTATTGGCTATAATGACTATATGGGCCCTATCTTTTACTTCATCCAAATGTTAAGACCAGCCTGGCTTAATTTCATATGAGAACGTCACTAAAGCTATATACAGCGATATAGTCCCATTACAAGAGATCAGAAAATCTCAGGGACAAGTCTTCTAAAGAGACGAAAAAATGAAATAAATTAAAAAAAGTTTTTTAAAAAAAAATTCAAAAATTTAATTTGAATTACTTAACCTTCCCAATTAATAATAATAATAATAATAAAAAAATGAAAAATAAGCATAACTAGGATCACTCCATTAGTATAAGTCCGCTATACAAAAATATACAAATAATTCTCCCAAACAGTAAATACTGAAATGAGAAAAAAAAATGGAAATACCAAAATTGCATTTTTTTTTAAATCAGAAAGTTACAATGTCTCAGAATATGGCGACATAAACCAATTTTGTTTTTTTTCTTATTACACTTCTAATTTTCTTTCACCATTTTAGTAAAATGAAAACGTATGCATATTGGGCATTACCAGAATTGTATCTGACATAGAGAATTATTTTGTGAGGTCATTTTTATCACAGAATTAACACAATAAAAAAAGTCAGAATCCCTTTTTTCTATACAATTTTACCAAACTAATTTAAAAAAATCAAACAAACATTGAAAGACAAAATAAATGGTGTCGTTCAAAGCTGCAGCTCGGCCCACTGAAAAAAAGATATATTACAATTTTAAACAGAACTCTATACATCAGCAGGAAATGTCGAATATTTGGTGTTTCGTTTAATGTCTAATTGCAAAATTGTCCCTGTTGCCCATAGCAGCGATTCACAGCACAGATTCCGGTTCTTAACATTCTATAGAACACTGAAATGTGACTAGTAGCTACGGGCAACAAGGACAGTTCTTCCACAAGTCAGCATTGATAATTGAGGTCTGCACATAATTTTAGGAGTATAATCCAGCTCGCCCCCAGTCTTATTCTACTGATCTGTTTCCATCTTACCTGTTTCATCTTCATCCATTGCTCTTTCTGGTGAAGAAACGCTGACGGTTTTGGGTGATGACTGCGATCTCCATAGTGCACCATTCCCATTAATAATGGGCGTAGCATAGGTCAGATGCCTCCTGCATTGGATAACCCAGTCTCTGCTGTTCCGAATTCTTTTCTTGGCTGCCGCTCTTTGCAGGTCCAGGATGTCTTTCCTTTCAGATCTGGATGAGACCTGTCTTGGAGTTTCTTGGAGAACCTCGTCCAGCTTTATATCTGCGCCGATGTTTCTCCGCTTATTTAGGACGGCTTCTTTATTCCTCATCCTTATTGCAGGGGCCAGATCTCCAATTTTTTTTAAGGAGATAAGTATTGCCCTCTGAAGCTCAGCGGAGGCTGCAGAGTGGGACTCCATGAGGTTCTCCATGATCCTTCTCTTTGTAAGGATCTCATGTCTTTTGGACTTTCTCATTTTCTCTAGATTTTGTCGCTTGGACGCCATTTCAGAGGCGTCAGTGTCCATGTTCGGTAAAGTAATGTCCTTTCGCCCTAAAGCGAATAATAATACCTGCTCTTCATTTAATCCTCTCCTCTCTCTCAGTACCCAATCTCGTTGGGCTTGTCTTCTCTCTTTATACATTTTGGAATCAATTTTTGCTTCGTTAGTCACGAAAAACAAAAGGAACTCCCTCACCGTTGGGGGTCTGTGAGGCAGTGATTTCATGTGGGCTGTAACACTGGAATGTAGAATGTGATGATGTCATCACCTCATTGTGACATAGATTATACTGTGATGTCACAGCATGAATCATATAGATGGACAGATACATAGATAGATATAATCTTTGTAGGCTATATATATATATATATTAAAAATTAAATAATATAAATACAATAAAAATGTATAATTATAAGCAGAAAATTTCATGTACCGACGCTGTTTAGGAAATAAATATAAGTAGGAAAGGGGGAATTTAATACATTACATAATTAAGGTTCAAATGCGGCTATGAATCTCAGTTCTCAGATGTAGTTCAAATTTTAAGGTTAAGTGGAAACACCCGTTAAATTGTATACACACATTAAACAGTATCAAGGTAACAAGTTTTGACTTTTCAGTCAGCTAAATGTCTTTTATGGCCCATTTACAGTTTGCCTAATAATTCCACACACCTTAATAAAGGTCATTGTATCCTTGGGGTATGTGCACACATTAAGAATTTGGTGCAGAAATTTCTGCATCTCTTGGCAGGAAAAACATTGCGTAAAATAGGCAGGTTTTTTTTTTGCTGCGTTACTTGCGTTTTGGTGCATATTTTACCCCACTCACTAGTATGGATGAAATCTGCAGCAAAAACGATGAAAGAATTGACGTGTTTCAGGTTTAAATCTGCAAGGAAAAAATAAGTAACATGTGCATGAGACTTGTGGATTCTCATTCGCTTCCCTGGCATCAGGAAACCCTTCGGGTTTAGCAACAAATCCGCACACAGCGTAATACTCTGACACTTATTACTCTTTATATAGCGCTAACATATTCCACAGCACTTTACAGTTTGCACACATTACCATCACTGTCCCCAATGGGACTCACAATCTAAATTCCCTAACTGTATGTCTTTTGGAATGTGGGAGGAAACCCTCGCAATCTAAATTCCCTAACTGTATGTCTTTTGGAATGTGGGAGGAAACCCACGCAAACACGGGGAGAACATACAAACTCCTTGCAGATGTTGTCCTTGGTGGGATTCAAACCCAGGACTCTAGCGCTGCAAGGCTGCAGTGCTATCCACTGAACCACAGTGCTCAGTAGATCCATTTATTAGAAATAGGAATTTTGGAATGGGGAAATGGATTAATTTTGTCCTCTGTATTTTTCCATTTCTTACCAAAAACAGAACAAATTGTTTTATGATAATATTGTTTGTATCTGTTTTCTATACTGCAGTTAATCATTATATAGATTCTTTATAGAACTTCCTATTCCTATGATGTTGTGGTTTTGTCGGATGCATCTTCTCGGATTCTGCGATTGTTTCCAAAAATATTCGATCATCAATAGTAAAGAAGAGTTGGAACCTTCATTGGCCTCTGATTGTGATTGCTCCTTTTTTCTATATCGATTTAGGACCTGTGCTGAAGTTGGTGTAGATAAGTACAAACATGGAAGCCAACATACAGAACTATGCCACACATGAGCAAGTGACCAAAGTCCCTGAACTCCATGACATGTCCAACAATCTCCATCTTGACCCCTTTTGTTGGCATTTGATGGAAATCCAAAGAATATCTTCATCATTAAATATGCACTCAGTCTTTGATCAGAATGCCAAAAGCAGTAAGCCAGCTGGAAAAAATACACACAAATGGACATCTGTTAGGGGAGAGGACTTTTTTTTCCATTGAACCTGGTCAGTGTTATGGCCATTATAAAGAGTAGACTAATGTCAACTAAACCCATCTATGTCTAATATATATATAGGGGGCCATGGGCAGATGATTATGTGGGGAGATAAGGATCCGACATGGTTGATTTTGGGATGTTGATCCTTTTGCTGTCTAAGCAATAAACCAGCACCAGGGAATGGCTCTTTCAAAGCGTACACAGGAACGCTCAACAGAGTGAGCAAGATAGCTGGTTGAACCTTTTCTTGGCCAACAGCTATCAAAAATGTGTGCAGAGCTTTAGTATAGAAGAGTGTGTGTTAGGCGTTGAGTTCCCACCCCTGCACAGGAAGAATCACAAGCCATGTCCGCTGCAGTCTCCAGTTCTTCTTCAGTCGCAGAGGTTCCTGCTCAGCAGAGACGTCGGTCCCAGCTTCTTGCTCAAGCTGATGCTATGCAATTGGTTGCTGCTGCCGCCCAAGGTTCAGCTATAGCATCCAGCATTAGTCAGTGGCGAGCAGATGCCCCTGGGACTAAGCCCTGTTTTTCTCCATCTGAGCATGCCCGTGAGACGACCGCTCATTGGTGGTCAGAGGTCACATGCTCAGATCCTCAAGAAGCTCGGATTGGGCCATTAGGAAGGTCCTGGAAGGCTGCGGTTATAAAAGGATCGCATAGCCGCACGGCCATGTGCTAGTATAGACAATATGGAGTGAGTTTTGTATGCACATATGAATGTCTCTGGTGAATGACTCATTATGAAACCCCTACCCTTGGTGCGTATGTGTTCTTCAGCCTTGCCAGTTAGTGCATAGGCTGATAGTGCAGGTAGGAGGCAGAGTCAGGGACTAGCATCAATGCCAATTAGTGGTTTTGCCTTTACGCCACTGTGCACTTGGTCTGCACTCCACGGTAGGCAGCATCTATTAGTGGTGTTCGCAGGTGCAACGCCACGCGCTTAGTGGGTCTAGAGGGACTCTAACCCTGTGTTTTTGGGACAGAGTCCTGTGACTGTACACTAGTGCTCACTTTGCCAAGCTCTGTGAGCTTTAACAGGCTACGGCATTTATATTCCACTGTAGTGCGGTTCTATGAAGCAACAGAATCCGCCTCTGTACACACCGGGTGATGTTAAACCACGTGTTTTCTTCTATTATACCGCCATATAGCGTCCGCCATTACTGGGCAGCAGATAACATCTCTGCACGGTGGACCACGGGCTGCTACTTTTTTTTCCTGTGTGTGTGTGATGGATTCTATGCACGCTCTTTCTGAGCAGGTAAGGCACCTGACTCAGATGTCTCAGAAACTTAATGGGGGACGAGTTCTGGCTCAGTCTCAGCAGCTGATAGCTGACACTGTGCAGGGGGCTTTATCATCTGGTGCTCACAGGACAGGGGCTCGAGCTGTTACATTAGTTTTCCGTGAGTCCCCGGTTAAATTGCCGAATTTAAAGTTTTCAAGGAGGGCTGAACTGTAAGATTTTTTTCTCATTAACACCACACTCTTCTGGGGATGAAAGTCAGAAGGTAGGGGTCATTATGTCTCTGTTAAGGGGAGCCCCCCATGCTTGGGATTTTTCCCTTCCTACCACTGCCCCTGAGAGAATGACTGTGGATGTAATTTTTGAGTCCCTGAGGCATATTTATGATGAGCCTGATCGGGTGCGTATGGCTGAGGCCATGGTGATGAGTGTATATCAGGGGAAGCATTCAGCCGAGTGGTTTTGCTGAGAGTTCAGATGCTGGGATGCTAAGGTCCTTTCGGATGATGCCACCCTCTGGGGCTTGTTCCGTACACGCCTGTCTGAATGTCTGAAAGATGCCTTGCACTTCACCCTCCTCCTGATTCACTGGAGGACGCTATGACGCAGGCCGTCCGAATGGATCGCAAGCTGCGGGCGAGAAATGTGATGCAGTTTGAGACCCCGTTATTCTCCAGTGGAATGGGAGCTGTTGTGAGTTCATTCTCGGGTTCACCAGTTGTGCTTTCCCCTTCTGGACTCCCTCTGGTAGTGACTTGAGGTGGTGCGGCTGGTTTGATCGGTGGAGATCTGCCACCTGAGAATGAGGATGACGATTGGATCTCGGGATTCTCAGATTGGATTTAAGACAGCTGACGCCCTATTCAGTTGCTGGTGATTCCTTCTGGCTTGTCAGCTCTTGGTTTTCAGCTCTGTTCCAGTCATCTAAAGCTAAGTTTTTCTGCTAATGTTCACACTTGATTTTGTTGGTCTATTCAGTTTTTGTGTGGTCTGCCAACCCCGGCTGGGGGCTGAGCTGAATTTCCACTCTTATTTATCAGTATTTTGCCAATTGGCTTTTTGTCCCTTACTAGTTCGGTCTCTTTTTGCTCTGTCTCAGAATATTTCAGAGTGCTGATATAGTGGGTGAAGTCTAGTGACTTCAGGTTTAATTTTGCTATCATAAGTGTTGGACATTATTTTTGTAGGTTTTTTGCAGGTTGCAGATAGTGTCTTCCCTTTCCTTTCCTGTCTAGTTAGTTTGGGCCCCATCATTTGCTCAGCCTATTTTCCTGCCTGTGTTTGTGCCTTCTTCTTGTTCCACCATCAGTACATGTGTGAGGGCTATCTATTCCGTTGGGGTCTGCTCTGGGGCAGTTAGTTTTCCCTTTTCTTGCTTTAGGCTTATGTAGTCCTCCGGCCATGACGAGGCATCTAGGTACATCGTAGGCATGCTCCACGGCTACTGCTAGTTGTGTGGTAAGATCAGGGATCTGCAATCTGCATAGTTACCAACCACTCTGGTTTTCTGTGGCTTAGCTTGTTTTGCTTTTTTCTCCTCGGTGACCCATTCATAACAGAATCACCAGCCATACCGCAGATTCTAGGGTACTCAAAAGCAGGAAAGAATTGTAAAAAAAAAAAAGAATTGTCAGAATTTTTTTTTTTATATGTATATTTTTTCCTCTTTTTCTCTGGGGCTGTAGGAGGATTTTTTTTTAAATGGACATTAAGCAATTGTCTCATCGTGTGGAGCAGCTCACTGCTGAAGTGCGGGGAATTTCCGCCTACCTCGCTAATTCACATGCTGCTGTACCAAGGATCCCTACTCATGATGTGTTTTTTGGGGATCGGTCTAAATTTTTGAATTTTAAGAATAATTGTATATTATTTCTTGCCTTGAAGCCTAATTCATCGGGGAGCTCTGTGCAGCAGGTTAAAATTGTCATCTCTTTGCTGCGCGGCGATCCCCAGGATTGGGCGTTTTCTTTGACACCTGAAGATCCTATTCTGACTAATGTGGATGCATTTTTTCAATCCTTGGGGTTGTTGTATGATGAACCTAATGCTATTGATCAAGCTGAGAAAGCCCTATTGGCATTGAACTAGGGTCAGGATTCTGCAGCGTTATACTGTCAAAAATTCCGAAAGTGGGCGGTCCTTACTACCTGGAATAATGGTGCCTTGGCAGCTCTCTTTCGGAAGGGTTTGTCAGAAACCGTAAAAGATACTATGGTGGGATTTCCTGTTCCCTCTGGTCTTGTTCCGTAGAGGCCTGTCTGAATGTCTGAAAGATGCCTTGGCACTTCACCCTCCTCCTGATTCTCTGGAGGACGCTATGACGCAGGCCGTCCGAATGGATCGCAGGCTGCGGGCGAGAGATGTGATGCAGTTTGAGACCCCGTTATTCTCCAGTGGAAGGGGAGCCAGTCCTACATTGGAGTCCATGGAGATGGGAGCCATCAACCTCAAAGAGAAAGAAAGGAGACAGCGGCATTTCAGAAATCTGTGTTTTTACTGCGGTGATCCAGGACAATGGAAAAAGGACTTTCCCTCCTGCCCACCGACTAACAAGCGGCTGAGTCTGGGTGATCATCTTGGAGGGCACTTAGACTCTCAGGTACCCCTTTCTTCATTTTCTAAGATACTGTTAAAGGTGGAACTTGGTGTTAAAAACTGCTTTTCCCTTACTTCGGCTTTTGTGGACTGTGAGTCATCCTTGAACCTGATTGATTCTAACCTGGTGGTCAGCTGTAGATTAGGGACAGTTAGGTGGGAGACTCCTATAAAAATAATGACCATTGATTCTACTCCTCTCACCAAGGACAGTCACTGTTTTGTTTCTGAAGAATTCACCCTCAGAGTTGGAACCCTTCATCAGGACTATGTCATGTTTTGTTTTGGATAACCTCCCTGCTGGCCTGGTGTTAGGGTTTCCCTGGTTGCAACGACATAACCCAATTATTGACGGTGGTTCCTGGGATATTGTTAAAAGGGGATCTAATTGTTCTGAAAGTTGTCTTGCTACTGTGTCTGTGTCGTCTGTTGGTCTGGAAGGTATTCTGGAGTACCTAAAGGACTATGCGGACGTTTTCTCCGAAAAAAAGGCTGAAGTTTTACCACCACATCACCCATTTGACTGCGCCATTGACCTGGTTCCAGGTGCTAAATTGCCCAAGGCTCGCTTGTATAACCTCTTTGGTCCTGAGAGGGCTGGTATGAAAGAATACATTTCCGAGAGTCTTCGTAAAGGACACATTCTAACTTCTGTTTCTCTTATGGTGGCGGGGTTCTTTTTCGTAAAGAAAAAAGACAGTGGTTTGCGCCCATGCCTCGATTTTTAAGAGTTAAATAAGATAACTGAGAAATACCCCCTCCCACTTAATACTGATTTGTACAACCAGTTGTCTGGGGCTAAGTGGTTTTTGAAATTGGATCTGCGGGGGCCTTATAACTTTATCTGCGTCTGGGAGGGGGATGAGTGGAAAGCTGCTATTCTCACCACTGAAGGGTTGTTTGAGAACTTAATAGAAGAGCAATTAGTTCCAGCTGCGTGTAAAATTCTTCTTTATTTTATCACTTTAAAATATGACATCTTCAAAGTATATGCCACAGCCACGGACACGGCAACGCGTTTCGATCTATAAGATCTTTGTCATGGCTTTGACAAAGATCTTATAGATCGAAACGCGTTGCCGTGTCCGTGGCTGTGGCATATACTATGAAGATGTCATATTTTAAAGTGATAAAATAAAGAAGAATTTTACACGCAGCTGGAACTAATTGCTCTTCTATTTGGTTTCACGTCAGTCCAGACGGAGTTCCGAGATCTGCGGTGGATATCTGGTGAGCTGGCTTATGTTGCTTTTGTGTGTTGTTTGAGAACTTACCTTTCGGTCTGACCAATGCACCAGCAGTCTTCCAACATTTCATCACTCACGTGTTCTCTGACTTTATTGGGTGTTTTATGGTTGTGTATTTGGATGACATACTTACCTACTCGCCTGATAAACAGGCTCACATTGGTAATCTTCGGGAAGTTCTCCCAAGGCTCCGGGAGAACTGTCTCTTTGCTAAGCTAGAGAAATGTCCATTCTTTGTTCAGGAACTATCTTTTCTGGGGTTCATTGTGTCTGCTGAGGGGTATTGCATGGATGCTAATAAGGTGCAGGCCATTGTCGATTTGTTTCAACCTCATGATTTGAAGGCTCTGCAGCATTTCTTAGGATTCACAAATTATTATTGCAAGTTTATGAGGGGGTTCTCGCAGGTAGTTAAACCTCTCACAGATCTATCTCAAAAGGGGGCTGATATCAAGAATTGGTCAGCCACAGCGGTGGCGGCATTTCAGTTTTTAAAAAAATGTTTCATGTCTGCTCCAGTTCTTATTCAACCGGACCCGTCTGAACCAATTATTGTTGAGGTGGACGCCTCAGAGGTGGGGTGGGGGCGGTGTTGTCCTTGGGACCTGCCACTTTGACTAATTTGAGACCCTGTGCCTTTTTCACTAAGACGTTCTCTCCTGCGGACAGAAACTATGATGTTGGGAATCGAGAACTTCTGGCCGTGAAGTTGGACTTTGAAGAATGGAGGCATTTATTGGAGGGGGCAGTCTATCCTATTACCGTGGTTACCGACCACAATAACCTAGTTTGAGTCTGCTAAAAGGTTGACTCCTAGACAGGCGAAATGGTTGCTTTTTTTTCCCGATTCCAGTTCTCCATCACTTTTCGGCCAGGATCCAAAAATGTCAGGGCTGATGCCTTGTCACGCAATCTGGATCCGGTGTCTCCCCCTGAACCTCCATCCTCCATTCTTCAGCCTGGGGTGATGGTGGCGGGTGTGTCTACTGTGTTGGAGCGGGAGATCAAGGAAGCTCAGTCTCTTGCCCCTCTGGCTAAGTCGGTGGATAAACTTTTTGTACCAGTTCAATTTCGTCTCAGGGTCCTTTGGGAGTTCCACGACTCAGTTCTAGGTGGACATCCAGGGATCTAGGCTACCCAGAGGGCCATCACTAGGATATTCTGGTGGTCTTATTTAGCCTCTGATGTCAGGGAATTTGTGTCTGCTTGTGGGGTATGTGACCGCGTGAAAAACCCCCCATAACCAGCCGGCCATGGAATTGGTGCCACTGCCAATTCCTAATAGACCCTGGACCCATTTGGCCATGGATTTTATCACCAATCTTCCTATTTCCAAGGGTTATATTGTAATTTGGGTAGTGGTGGACAGGTTTAGTAAGCAGGCACATTTTGTACCCTTGGCGGCTTTACCTAATGCGGAAACGTTGTCCAGATTGTTCGTTGAGCATGTGGTGCGGTTGCATGGGGTACTCCTGAATGTGGTGTCTGATAGGGGGTACAATTTGTTTCCAGATTTTGGAGGGCGTTTTGTAAGAGGTTTGGTATTGGTCTGTCTTTTTCATCCGCTTATCATCCGGAGACTAATGGTCATACTGCGCAGACCAATCAGTCTCTGAAGCAAATTCTGCATTGCCTGATCTCAGCCTGACAGAATGATTGGAGTACTGCGTTACCTTTGGCCGAGTTCACGGTTAACAACCGCATTAACCAGTCTATGGGCATATCCCCCTTTTTCTGCAACTATGGGTTTCATCCACATTTTGGAGAGTTCTCCCGTTTCGACTTTGGTGTCCTGGGGCGGATGAGAAAATCCATTGGTTGGGGAAGTTTTGGCGGGAGGTCCAAAGGAACATTACGAAGGCTCAGACTAAATATAAGGTTTTTGCAGACAAAAAACGTTCCGTGGGACCTGTGTTCCAGGTTGGGGATAAGGTATGGTTGTCTACTAAGAACATAAGGCTCAAGGTCCCCTCTGCGAAACTTGGACCTAAATTTATTGGTCCTTATGAAATTACAGAAGCAGTTAACTTGGTGGCTTTTCGGTTGAGTCTCCCGCTTTCTATAAGGATCCCCAACGTTTTCCATAGGTCCCTTTTGAAACCTGTGGGGGCCTGTGGGGAGGGATCACTGTCTTCCCCGCCACCAGTTTTGGTAGATAGGCAGTCTGAGTACGAGGTGGAACGAATTGTTGACTCTAGGTTGGTCCGTCGTTCTCTTCAGTATCTTGTACATTGGAAAGGCTACAGTCCGGAGGACCGGTCATGGAATCCTGCCCGATCGATTCATGTGGATCAAATGGTCCGTGCCTTTCATGCCAGGTATCCTGAGAAACCTGGGGTCCAGTGGCCCCCCCGTTGAGATGGGGTACTGTCATGATCCAGAATGGGGTTTTGTCTTTGTCCCGTCCTGGTCAGAATGGGGTTAATTGTTTCTGCCTCTCTCTGGCAGAGGGCAGCTATTTAATTGCCAATTGACCTAGATCCGGTGTCAGTTCTACTCCTTCCTTTGGCTGAGTTAGTTGACCCCTTGCGTGCCTGTGCCTTGTGCCTGACATTTTGTTGCTTGTTTGGTTTTACCCCGGTCCATCTCTTCATTGTGAGTTTGTCTACTGTCTTGGTACTGTGTATTTGCCCGTTCTGGTATACTGATCTCTTGCTATGTCCTGACTATCCGCTCTGTCTAATCATTTGGTACTGTCGTGCTATCTCGTGCTTTGACCCCTGCCTGATATGGTTTATGTCCCTGTCTATGCCCCTTGGTAACTTTGTCCCCTAGTTACCCTTCTAGGAGTTTTCCTTCAGCTCCTAGCTCTCCTTAGCTTAGGCCACGCCCCTAGCAGTCAGGTGCTTCACGTCCTATCTGGCCTGAAGCAATCTCTGTTATGATGAGTCACCGAAGGAGGAAAAAACAAAATACCAGCTAAGTCCAGAAAAACCAGAGAGGTTGGCAGCTATCGGATTGCAGACCCCTGAACCTATCCACAACAACTAGCAGTAGCCGTGGGGGGTTCCTACGGTGCCCTAGACCCCTCGATCACAGCCGGAGAGCTACATAGCCTAAAGACAGAAAGGGGAAAAACTAAACTGCCCCAGAGCAGACCCCAAAGCAATAGGCAGCCCCCAACATATAATGACGGTGAAGCAAGATGAAAACACTAACACAGATAGAAAGATAGGTTGAGCAAATGATGGGGCCCAAGCTAACTACATAGGACAGGATAGGAAAGCTGCTGTCTGCCATCCGCAAAAACCCTATCAAAATGAGCCAACCGACTGATAGGAAAAACAGGCCCTGAAGTCGCTAGGCTTCAAAAGACTATATCAGCACTCAGGTATATTCTGAAGACAGAGCAAAATATCAACAGATCAGAGACAAAAATGGAGTTCAGGTCACCCCCGGCCGGGGATGGCAGAACTCCCAAAAAACAAGGCAAAACAAAAACAAAACCGAAGAGTACAAAGAAGAGCAGAAAAACTTAGCTTTGAGATGCAGGAATCAGACTGGTCTCCAAGAATCCAGCAGGAAAATCACCAGCCAGGAAGAAGGGCGTCGGCAGCCTTATATCCAGTCCTCAATTCCAGCCACCCAGTCATCATCTAGCTGCCCAGGTGTTTGGTAATCAGCCTCACTACCTTCCTTCACCAGAGTAGGGAGTTCATCAGACCTCAATGGTGAAGGGAAAAATGAACTCACAACAGTACCTCCCCCTTGAGGAGGGGTCACCGAACCCTCATCCATGCCACCAGGGCGATCCGGGTGAGCCCGATGAAAGGCACGCACCAATCTTTCGGCATGAATATCAGAGGCAGAGACCCAGGAATTATCCTCCTGACCATAACCCTTCCACTTAACCAAATACTGGAGTCTCTGTCTAGCCAGACGGGAATCCAGTATCTTCTCTACCTCATATTCCATGTTACCTTCAACCAATATAGGGTCAGGAGGTGCCACCGCAGGAACTACTGGTTCAACAAACCTCTTCAACAAGGACTTATGAAACACATTATGAATTTTAAATGTGACAGGAAGAGCCAACCGAAAAGAGACAGAATTAATAATCTCTAAAATCTTGTAAGGTCCAATAAATCTAGGCTTAAACTTAGGAGAAGCCACCTTCATAGCGATATTTTTTGATGACAACCAAACCATATCACCCACCTTAAACTGGGGACCAACGGTCCTACGTCGGTTGGAAAACCGCTGGGCCTTTTCCTGGGAGAGAGACAACTTATCCACTACTTGGTCCCAGATCTGGTGCATTCTCTCCACCACAGTGTCAACACCAGGGCAGGCAGAAGGCTCCACCTGCCCTGAAGAAAATCGAAGGTGAAAACCAAAGTTACAAAAAAAAGGTGACATCAAAGTGGCAGAACTAGCTCTATTATTTAAAGCAAATTCGGCCAAGGGCAAAAATGAAACCCAGTCATCCTGATCGGCAGAAATAAAACATCTCAAATATGACTCCAAAGTCTGGTTTGTTCTCTACATCTGCCCATTGGTCTGAGGGTGAAACACAGAGGAGAAGGACAACTGAATTCCCAGCTTGGAACAGAAAGTCCTCCAAAATCTAGACACAAACTGAACTCCTCTGTCAGATACAATGTTCTCAGGAATCCCGTGCAAGCGAACCACCTGTTGCAAAAACAAGGGCACCAACTCAGAGGAAGATGGCAACTTAGGGAGTGGTACAAGATGGACCATCTTAGAGAATCTATCACAAATCACCCAAATAACAGTCATTCTCTGAGAGACAGGCATATCAGAGATCTATTGAAATATGGGTCCATGGCCTCCTGGGCACCGGCAAAGGCATCAACAAGCCACTAGAGCGAGAACAAGGTTTAGACCGGGAGCAAGTCCCATAGGAGTGCACAAAATTCCTGACATCACGAGACAAGGCGGGCCACCAAAAAGACCGACTCACCAGATCTCTAGTACCAAAAATACCTGGATGACCAGCCAATGCAGAGCAATGAACTTCAGACATCACTCTCTTCCTCCACTGGTCAGGAACATACAACTTTCCACAGAGAAACGCTCAGGTTTGTCCTCCTGAAACTCTTCCAGAGCACGTCTCAAATCGGGCGAGATGGCAGAAAGAACTACCCCCTCGCCTAAGATGGTAGCAGGCTTAGTCACAACAGGAGAATCAGCAAGGAAACTCCTAGAGAGTTCGTCTGCCTTGACATTCTTAGTGCCCGGAAGAAAAGAGACCACAAAATCAAAACGTATGAAAAACAAGGCCCACCAAGCCTGTCTAGGATTCAAGCGCTTGGCCGACTCCAGGTAAATCAAATTCTTGTGGTCAGTAAGGACCACGACTTGGTGTTTGGCTCCCTCCAACCAATGTCTCCACTCCTCAAATGCCCATGTCATGGCCAACAGTTCCCGATTCCCCACATCATAGTTACGTTCGGATGGGGAGAACTTTCGGGAAAAGAAAGCACAAGGATTCATTTTAGATGTCACAGGATCTTTTTGGGACAACACCGCTCCTGCACCAATCTCAGAAGCGTCCACCTCCACCTGAAACGGGAGTGAGACATCAGGTTGCCGCAAAACCGGAGCAGAAGTGAATCTTCGCTTCAGCTCCTGAAAGGAAGAAACAGCCTCAGGAGACCAATTCAGCACATCAGCACCCTTCCTAGTCAAATCCGTCAATGGCTTGGCAATACCAGAAAAATTAGCTATAAATTTCCAATAAAAATTAGCAAAACCCAAAAACTTCTGGAGGGCCTTCAAAGAAGTGGGCTGAACCCAATCATAAATGGCCTGTACCTTGGCCGGGTCCATTTCAATAGTTGACGGAGACAAAATAAATCCCAAAAATGAAATCCTCTGTACCCCAAAAAGGCATTTCGATCCCTTGACATACAGGGAATTCTCCCTCAAAATCCGGAACACAGTCCGAACATGTTCCACATGAGAGTCCCAATTCTTGGAGAAGATCAAAATATCATCCAGATAGATAATCAAAAATTTATCCACAAAGTCTTGGAATATATCGTTCATGAAACACTGGAAGACAGAAGGGGCATTAGTGAGCCCAAAAGGCATCACCAGGTACTCAAAATGTCCCTCCGGAGTATTAAACGCCGTCTTCCATTCATCCCCATGCTTAATGCGAATAAGATTATACGCCCCCCTGAGGTCAAGCTTGGTAAACCAGCAAGCACCTTTAACTCTGGAGAATAGATCAGAAATCAGGGGTAACGGATACTGATATTTAACAGTAATTTTGTTGAGGGCACGATAGTCAATACAAGGCCTTAATGAACCATCCTTTTTAGCCACGAAAAAAAACCCAGCACCTAAGGGTGAAGAGGATGGTCTAATATGACCCTTCTCCAATGCCTCCTTAATATAGGATCGCATAGCCTCGTGCTCGGGTACAGATAAATTGAAAAGCCGACCCTTGGGGAATTTACACCCTGGGTTCAGCTCAATTGCACAGTCATAACTCCTATGAGGAGGCAAAGACGCAGACTGATTCTCCCTAAATACATCATAAGTCAGCCAAATAGTCAGGAACATCATGCGACTTGGGAGAGGTGGAGAAAACAGGAGCATCACTAAGGGCACACCGACAACCCCAACTCACCACAGACAAAGATTTCCAATCCAGAACTGGATTATGGATTTGCAACCATGGAATCCCCAGAACAATGGTATCATGTAAATTATGCAACACCAAAAATCTGCAATTTTCTTGATGGTCTGGGGCGACCCGCATTACCACCTGGGTCCAAAACTGAGGTTTATTCTTCGCCAAAGGGGTAGCATCAATACCCCTCAAAGGGATAGGCGTCCGCAGAGGTGTCATAGGAAATCCACAGCATTTAGCAAAATCCAAGTCCATCAGGTTCAAAGCTGCTCCTGAATCCACAAAAGCCTTGGCGGAAAATGTTGACAGGGAGCAGATCAGAGTAATTGCCAGAAGAAACTTAGGTTGAACACCACCCACAGAAAACGTGTGTGCACAACGTTTCTCTCGTTTAGGGAAGACAGAAATAATATGCGAGGCATCGCCACAAAAAAAACACAGCTTATTACGCCTTCTGAACTCCTGACGTTGCGCCCTAGACAAAACTCTATCACATTGCATAGGTTCAGACATTTGTTCAACAGGTGGTAACATCTCTCGTGTAGTTTTGCGTTCACGTAAACGCCGATCCACCTGAATGGCTAATGACATAGAATCGTCCAGACCAGAGGGAACAGGAAATCCCACCATAGTATCTTTTACAGTTTCTGACAAACCCTTCCGAAAGAGGGCTGCCAAGGCACCATCATTCCAGGTAGTAAGGACCTCCCACTTTCGGAATTTTTGACAGTACAACTCTGCCGAATCCCAACCCTGGCTTAATGCCAACAGGGTCTTTTCAGCCTGATCAATAGCATTAGGTTCATCATACAACAACCCCAAGGCTTGAAAAAATGCATTCACATTATTCAGAATAGGATCATCAGGTTTCAAAGAAAACGCCCAATCCTGGGGATCGCCGTGCAGCAAAGAGATGACAATTTTAACCTGCTGCGCGGAGTTCCCCGACGAGTTAGAATTTAGACCGATCCCCCAAAAATACATCAGGAGTAGGAATCTTTGGTTCAGCAGCATGTGAATGAGCAAGATGGGCGGATATTCCCCGCACTTCAGCAGCGAGCTGCTCCACACGATCAGACAATTGCTTCATCTCCATTGAGAGAAAAATTCCCCCTACGGCCTCAGAGATATAGAGGAAAAAATATGCACACAAAAAAAAAAAAAATTCTGACACTTTTCTTTTTCTTTTTACAATTTTCTCCTGCTATTGAGTACCCTAGGATCTGTGGTATGGCTGGTGATTCTGTTATGATGAGTCACCGAAGGAGGAAAAGACAAAATACCAGCTAAGTCCAGAAAAACCAGAGAGGTTGGCAGCTATCGGATTGCAGACCCCTGAACCTATCCACAACAACTAGCAGTAGCCGTGGGGGGTTCCTACGGTGCCCTAGACCCCTCGATCACAGCCGGAGAGCTACATAGCCTAAAGACAGAAAGGGGAAAAACTAAACCGCCCCAGAGTAGACCCCAAAGCAATAGGCAGCCCCCAACATATAATGACGGTGAAGCAAGATGAAAACACTAACACAGATAGAAAGATAGGTTGAGCAAATGATGGGGCCCAAGCTAACTACATAGGACAGGATAGGAAAGCTGCTGTCTGCCATCCGCAAAAACCCTATCAAAATGAGCCAACCGACTGATAGGAAAAACAGGCCCTGAAGTCGCTAGGCTTCAAAAGACTATATCAGCACTCAGGTATATTCTGAAGACAGAGCAAAATATCAACAGATCAGAGACAAAAATGGAGTTCAGGTCACCCCCGGCCGGGGATGGCAGAACTCCCAAAAAACAAGGCAAAACAAAAACAAAACTGAAGAGTACAAAGAAGAGCAGAAAAACTTAGCTTTGAGATGCAGGAATCAGACTGGTCTCCAAGAATCCAGCAGGAAAATCACCAGCCAGGAAGAAGGGCGTCGGCAGCCTTATATCCAGTCCTCAATTCCAGCCACCCAGTCATAATCTAGCTGCCCAGGTGTTTGGTAATCAGCCTCACTACCTTCCTTCACCAGAGTAGGGAGTTCATCAGACCTCAATGGTGAAGGGAAAAATGAACTCACAACAAATCTCTCTCTGCTCCTGCTTCCTCTGGAAGACCTGTGGCTGGCTCCGCCCCTTGGTCACATGCTTCAGATCCTGTTTGTCTGAACACGCATTTTTACCGCTGCTGCCCCACTTCACAGGTATCTTTGAGCACTGTTTGTCTTACTCAGGACACGCACACTGGCTCAGTGAGCAAGTGCAGTGCAGTGTTCCTGACACAGATTGCTCCACGGTTCCTGAGCACTCTGAAAAAGTTTTTTTTGGGACCTCGAGTCTCCCATGATACGGCGCTCCAACTGCTGGCACAGACAAAGGGCTCATCCATGGTCAGCTATTTTGCCGTCCACTTCCGGACTTTAGCATCTGAGTTGGAGTGGCCGGACAAAGTCCTTATTCCTGTATTTTGGAGGGGACTGGCTGACCATGTGAAGGACGCTTTGGCCACTAGGGAGATTCCTGACATATTGGAGGAGCTAATAGCGGTGTCAACTCGCATTGACCTTCGTTTTAATGAGCGAAGGTTGGAGCGAACCCAGTATAGGCACAGGTTTCGGCTGGCTCCCACCTTCGCCAAACCTCTGGAATCTCCTGACCAGGCATCCGAGCCACATGAGGCCATGGAGGTGTCACGAGCAGGATCTAAGTCCCGGAATGCCCGTGCACTCAAGGTCTGTCATGTCTGCCGGCAGTCAGCACATCTTGCCTCCAGATGTCCTCAGCGGTTGGGAGAACGTCCCGTTTAATGACGTAGGAGGTGGTTCACTAGACACAGCAGCGTTTTCCTCCAAACTGTCCTTCAAGGGGACAATTACCAGTGGTCCATCCACTCATACGGTAGAGCTTTACATGGATTCCAGGGCGGAGGGCAACTTTATGTCTTCTGCCTTCGCCCAACGTCACGTAATTCCTCTGGTGATGCTCACCAAACCATTGACCATACGAGTGGTAAATGGGTTGACACTTCCCTCACAGATAATGCATAAGACCATCCCATTTACTCTATCCATGTCTCTTGCCTTGTGCAGAGCCTTCCCGGGGTTGAGTCTATCCACTATCTCTCCCAGAGATGGAGGCAATGACACAGTACATCCAGGAGAATCTGGCAAGAGGATTCATTAGGAAGTCAGTGTCTCCTGCAGGGGCGCGGTTCTTGTTCGTGCAGAAGAAGAATGGAGAACTACGTCCATATGCAAAAACAAAAGAGAACATTCAGCTCACCCCTGAGATGTAATTCCAAGCACAAGAAGGAGCACGGCTTCCTCACTGCTGCACAGCGTCAAAGGCAATAGGAAAAATAGAAGTGGATCCAGCTCACTCACAGAGCTTATTTAAAAATTTGAAAATTTTTAATGGATGATCTTTAAAAATTTCAAAATGACCACCCAGACATCTCAGATGGCACAGCAATGACAGGGGGTGGTGTGTAATGAAACCATACGTGTTTCGAGCAACACGGCTTTTGAACACTGGTTATTTTTAAATAAGCCCTGTGAGTGAGCTGGATCCACTTCTATTTTTCCGTACTATGTCCATGCATAGATTACAGGGGTCTTAACGCCATCACCGTTAACAAAAGGTACCTGCTGCCCCTAATATCTGAGCTCTTTGATAGGTTACGGAGAGCAAGGGTTTTTACTAAACTTGATCTGCGGGGTGCTTACAACCTGATTCGCATCCGTGAGGGGTACGAATGGAAGATGGCATTTAATACCAGGGATGGCCTCTACGAGTGTCTGGTGACGCCCTTCGGGCTCTCTAATGCTTCTGCCATTTTCCAGGACTTTGTTAACAATATTTTCTGGGACATGCTCACCACCTCGGTCGTAGTCTATCTGGATGATATTCTCATCTACTTGGCTGTGATGGACTGGCAGGAACCCCATTCTCTCAAAGCGGTGCAGCGCTTTGAATTTGGTGTACCTACAAACCGTCGAGCGGCTAAATTCTCGCCAGGCTAGTGTGACGCTCAGGAGCAAACTACGTCCGAGAGTGGGCCCTCTGTGTCGCGGATCCGGAGCCCCTGGGCCGAGCGCGCCAGGTGATGACCAACCCCTATACAGGGATCGTACCAAGAGGGACGGCTCAGCCGGGAGACAGACAGGCGAGGAAACCTAAGGGGGAGTTAAAGAGAATCCGGACAGGAGTAGACAGGGAGAGCAGAAGGGCAGGAAACCGACCGGGGAAGGAATACCAGCAGGCAGGGACAGACAGGGAGGGCAGAACGGACCAGGGGAAACGAGGCTAGGAGGAGGAACGGACACAACACAGAATAGATGATGCGACGAGCACCAAGAAGTAGCACACGAAAGTAGGAGTGCGGCCAGAACGGTGCAGGAGATCCACGCAATCACCAGGCACCCTCCTCCTAGGGAGGATGCCTGAAGTACCTAGCGCCCGGAAGAGCTCCTCAAGCCCGGCCCCTCAGCACCGCCCACAGCCAGACGCCGAGGATGGACGGGCGCGCACCCGCAACCTAAGGCCGGTGCGAGCAGCAGGAGGTAAGGCAGGACAGGCGCGCGCACGGAAGGTGGCGCGCAGGTGAGGAGAGACTGCGGCAGCTGCCGCCGCTGATGGGGCATCGGCGGGCACGACCACCGATGTCACAGCTAGATGGTCCCTATTCTCCTGGTTCCATTTGACCCTCCATTTTCTCTCCGGGGAGAAGAACATTCATTCCGACGCTCTCTCCCGCTCCGTAGTGTCATCAGAGGAAGAAGAGCCTTGGTTAATTGTCACTTCTGAGAGCCTGAGGACCGGTGGACCAAGTTTTGCTTGAGTCTGTGCCCCCGGGCAAGACATTTGTGCCACCTAATTTGCAACCGGAGGTTCTCTCTTGGGCTCACTCGTCCTGGGTGGGTGGACATTTTGGGACCAAGAGGACATCTGAGCTTCTGGCGAGGACGTACTGGTGGCCGCATATGGCCCGTGATGTCGATGACTATATCCGGGCATGTGTCTCCTGTGCCAAGAATAGGTCTTCTCGACAACGGCCTGCTGGGCTACTTTACCCCTGCCGATGGCAGACAGGCCCTGGGAAATGGTCTGGAGGGACTTTGTGGTGTGTTTACCCAAGTCTCGTAGCTGCACAGTCATCTGGCTAGTCACCGATCATTTTTCTAAAATGGTGCACCTGGTGCCCCTCCTGTGGGTACCTTCTGCACAGGCCTTGGTGGCGTTGTTCATTAAGCACGTATTTCCCCTACACAGTATGCGTGACAAAATTGTCAGTGACCGGGGTCCTCAGTTCGCATCTCGGATCTGGAGAGAGCTTTGTCGCCTACTCAGCATTGAGCTGAATCTCTCTTTAGCCTATCATCCTGAGACGAATGGGTTGGTAGAGAGGGCTAACCAGACCCTGGTCACATACATGCGTCATTTTGTTTGGGCCAGGCAGGATGACTGGGCCTCCTTGCTACCATGGGTGGAATTTGCGCTGAACAATGCCATAGCTGACTCTACTGGACAGACCCCATTCTTCCTTAACTACGGCCAGCATCCACGTTTCCCTGTGCCGATGCCAGTGTCTTCCACCGACTCTAGGGTGGCAGACTGGGCAGTGGAGGCATATGACAGCACACAGGATGTCATCCGGGCCTCCAAGGAGAGAATGAGGGTCTCCGCTGAGGCACACCGGTGCCCCGCTCCGACCTTTGCTCCTGGCGACATAGTGTGGCTCTCCACCCGTAACATCAGGCTGCGAGTTGAGTCCACTAAATTTGCACCTCGCTACATAGGTCCCTTCAAGGTCCTGGAAAAGGTCAATTCCGTGGTTTATTGTCTGGCCCTTCACTCATGCCTAGGTATCACCGACACCTTTTGTGTGTCCCTCCTAAAACCCGTTCACATGTTCTGGTTTTCCGAGTCCTCTGCCGGGACATCGGGTTCGTCCACGAATGATTATGAGGTGAATGCTATTGTGGGATGTGAAGTGGTATGTTGCAAAAATTAATATCTGGTGGATTGGAAGGGTCATGGCCCAGAGGACAAGACCTGGGAACCTATTGAGCACATTCGTGCTCCTCACCTCACTGCAGCTTTTGAGTGTAGCGTGGCTCAAGGAGGTGGGGGCCCTAGGAAGGGGGTAATATTAGGCGTTGAGTTTCCGTCACTGCACGGGGGGAATCTCAAGCCATGTTCTCTGCTGTCTCCCATTCTTCTTCAGCCGCAGAGGTTCCTGCTCAGCAGAGACGTCGGTCCCAGCGTCTTGCTCAGGCTGATGCTATGTGTTTGGTTGCTGCTAATGCCCCAGGTTCAGCTATATCATCCAGCATAAGTCAGCGGCGATCAGACACCTCTGGGACTAAGTCCTGCTTTTCTCCATCTGAGCATGCCTGTGAGATGACCGTTCATTGGTGGTCAGAGGTCACATGCCCAGGTCTTCAAGCAGCTTTGATTGGGCCATCAGCAAGGTCCTGGAAGGCTGCAATTATAAAAGGATCGCATGGCCGCACGGCCAAATATGGTCCATGTTATAGGTGGATTTGTATTACCTCACCTACACAACATAGCTCCCAAGCATCCCGATTCCCGCGGGACAGTCCTGTTTTTGACACCCCCCCTCCCGCATCCTGCCCGGGACAGTATTTTTCCCGCATTGCACTAAGCCGCCACGCCGCCCGCATCCACCGATGCCATTCTCGTCGTCCCAGATAGACACACCGTAGCCTACAATGATATGGAGCAAAACGGCGCGTGTACGAGGTATGCTGAGCGAAGCCGCATGTGTGTGCGGAGTGGAGCCATATGTATAGTGGATGTACGGAGCGGAGCCAAGTGTGTACGAGGCATACAAAGTGGGTGTTTCCCACGGACACAGGAGTACACGGCGGAGCCCCAAGGAGCACTTTAAAACTCGCACATGACGTTCCACCGGAAGTGATGTGCTGGAAGCTGACCGGAAAAGAGGTAATTTCATGAGGAGATTGTGACAGAACCAGGAATGCTTCAGATCCATCACCGTGTCCTCTGACAGCGCGGACAGCAGGATTGCCTTGGAATCAGGGATGCCGGCCATGTGAGCGGATCATGATATGTCCTGCATCGGGAGGCTCAGGTGGGCACTTCAATGGGAGTCGGGCTGCTATAGTATCTTTATAAAATCTTTCTTTCCTTCTTTCTCTCTCTCTGTTTCTTTATTTCTCTGTTCTTATTTTCTCTCTGTTTCTTGCTCATTCTCTCTTCTGTCTCTCCCTCTCTTTTTCTTTCTCCCTCTCTGTTCTTTCTTTCTCACTCTCCTTTCTTTCTTTCTCTATTTTCTTTCCTTCTTTTACTTAGTACCAGTCAGTGTGCCCACAGTACCAGCCACTATGCCCCTAATAGCAGTCAGTGTGATCAGCAGTGCTAAATGGGTGCGACTGGGCGTGGACATGTGTGTGACTAGTTGTGAAAATAGGTGTGGTCGGGGGCGTGGTCTAAAATTTGCTTCTGTGGTCAATTGTACATGAAATTCTTTTCCCTCTTTTCATTACATGAAGGGGGTGTTTTTCTGTTTTTTCCGCGACTTCAGTTTAGCCCCTTCCCTTTGATATATAGGTACATATGCTGTTCCTCCCACTCTATATTGGGGTTATCTTTGTCTGCCCTGAATATTGTGATCAGGGAACGCATGGGTACTTTTTACCATAATTATAACTAATCCCTGCTTGCTCTAAATTACATGCCTGCTTGTCACACCATGGTTGCATTATTATCCACTGGTTTTTATTATATATGATTCACCTGGTATTTATTGTAGACACTTGTATTTGCACTATTTGTACTGAATAAAGCTATTGGCACTTTTTGCATTATTTGGGTATTATTCTATTCTACATTACCTCTTTCTTTACGATTTTTCCGTATAAAAATTATGGAGATGTAAACTCTCTGCAGTTGTTTCTATGTTATTTAAATATTTTTTGGTCAGCAAAATGGTTTCCAAAAATGTTGTAAGACACTCCAAAAAATACGACAGTACCACACAAAAGGCCAGAATTTTCTGCGCACTCAGGTGTGAGGCCTGGGACAGACAAAGCCGTTTTAAATTGCTGGATTTTCACGCTGTTGTATTAAAATGATCTGGCTGTAGTCTGCAGTGTGAACAAGCAAATAAATGTAGAAAAACAGGGGGCTCTGGATTACTGTCCACTTAGCAAGTAACACTGATTGACAATCAATTTCACATGCTGTTGTGCAAATGGAATAGACAACAGATGGAAATTAATGGCATTTATCTAGACACCCTCAATAAAGGAGTGGTTCTGCAGATGAGGACCACAGACCACATCTCAGTACCAATGCTTTCTGGCTGATGTTTTGGTCACTTTTCAATGTTGGTTGTGCTTTCACATTCGTGGTAACATGAGACGGACTCTACAACCCACACAAGTGGCTAAGGTAGTGCAGCTCATCCACGATGGCACAATAATGTGAGCTGTGCCAAGAAGGTTTGCTGTGTCTGTCAGCGTAGTGTCCAGAGGCTGGAGTCGCTACCAGGAGACAGGCCAGTACTCCAGGAGACGTGAAGGGGGCCGTAGGAGGGTAACAACCCAGCAGCTGGACCGCTACCTCCGCCTTTGTGCAAGAAGGAGCAGGAGGAGCACTGCCAGAGCCCTGCAAAATGACCTCCAGCAGGCCACAAATGTGCATGTGTCTGCACAAACGGTTAGAAACCATCTCCATGAGGATGGTCTGAGTGCCCGACGTCCACAGATGGGGGTTGTGCTCACAGCCCAACACTGCGCAGGCCGCTTGGCATTTGCCACAGAACACCAGGATTGTCAAATTCGCCTCTGGTGCCCTGGGCTCTTCACAGATGAAAGCAGGATCACACTGAGCACATGTGACAGACATGACAGAGTCTGGACATGCTGTGGATAGCGATCTGCTGCCTGCAACATCCTTCAGCATGACCGTTTTGGCAGTGTGTCAGTAATGGTGTGGGTTGGCATTTCTTTGGAGGGCCCTCCATTTGCTCGCCAGAGATAGCCTGACTGACCTTAGGTACCGAGATGAGATCCTCTGACCCCTTGTGAGACCATATGCTGGTGCGGTTGGCCCTGGGTTCCTCCTAATGCAGGACAATGCCAGACCTCTTGTGGCTGGAGTGTCAGCAGTTCCTGCAAGATGAAGGAATTGAAGCTATGGACTGGCCTGTCCGTTCCCCAGACCTGAATCCGATTGAGCACATCTGGGACATCATGTCTCGCTCCATCCACCAACGTCACGTTGCATCACAGACTGTCCAGGAGTTGGCGGATGCTTTAGTCCAGGTCTGGGAGGAGATCCCTCAGGAGACCATCCGCTGCCTCATCAGGAGCATGCCCAGGTATTGTACAGTAGGGAGGTCATACAGGCACGTGGAGGCCACCTACAATATTGAGCATCTTTTCCTTGTTATGAGGCATTTCCACTGAAGTTGGATCAGCCTGTAATTTGATTTTCCACTTTGATTTTGAGTATCATTCCAAATCAAGACCTCCATGGGATATTCATTTTGATTTACATTGATAATTGTTGTTTTATTGTTCTGAACACGTTCCACTATGCAATGAATAAAAATTTGCAACTGGAATATTTCATTCAGAGACATCTAGGATGTGCTATTTTAGTGTTCCCTTTATTTTTTTGAGCAGCGTATATAATAGGCAGCAGCAAACAGTAATGGACCCTTTTGATGTATGCAGTGAGATCTGTTTACTCACATACAGTGCCTGCATGCCTTGCACTGATGTGGATATGCGCACATAGACTCCCCTGCCTACCTAGCACTGCAGTCTATATACCCACTAATGTCCTTAAAAGGACTGTTGGCTTAGATTGATATGTGGATTGAACAAAGGTAGAACCACACTAACTCATAAAAGCACAAATCTGTCCCTATCTCAGCAGCAGCTCTCCCTAAACAGTCTGAATCTGGAGCTGAATGCG
The DNA here is from genome assembly GCF_039654945.1 of Dendrobates tinctorius. Taxonomy (NCBI): domain Eukaryota; kingdom Metazoa; phylum Chordata; class Amphibia; order Anura; family Dendrobatidae; genus Dendrobates; species Dendrobates tinctorius. The sequence continues at coordinate 16,541,128 of NW_027361677.1, forward strand.
CCGAGCAGGGCAGCGTCAGGTCTCTAGTAGATCTAATGATGCTGTGCGGCCAGCCAATCACTGTAAGGCCACAACAAAGATGGCTGCGGCATTACAGTGAATGGCTGACAATCCCTGCATGTTAATTGGCGCTCTAAAGAGCTCCCAAAAATGCTCGGTACAGTGATACTCGGACGAGTAATGAGTAGTGGCGAGCACGTTCGCTCCTCACTAGTGTTTCCACTAAAAATTTGAACTGCATCTGGAAATGGAGATTCATAGCAGCATTTGAGCCTTAATTCTGTAATATATTGAATTCCCACTTTCCTACTTATATTTATTTCCTAAACTGCTTCCCTTACATGAAATTTTCTCCTTATAATTATGTTTTTATTTTTCATTTTTAATCATTAAAAATAATTTTATTATGGATCTTTTCTCAGAACTGGACCACTGTTTTAAATTGAAGGTTACAGTTCATTTTTGTGTGTTATACTGTTCAGAAATGTTTCTGTTTTTCTTCACCGTAAATCTCCCATTTAAGAATTACTCATAAGGGTTTAGGTCGGGTGAGGAAGGTGTTGTGTCATTATTTTTTCATTTTTACTGGCAGCCAAGCAGTGGAGACATTGATGCTGCGATGGAGCATTGTCCAGCAGAACAATCATAATTTTCTTGAAATGTACAGATCTTTTCCTCTACCACTGTATGAAGAAAGAGTCTTCTAAACACTGATAATAGGTTTGCGACTTTATTTTAAGTTCTTCTGCCACCTGAAAAGGTCCATCAAGCTCATCATTAATAATTCCAACCCATAGCTATTCCCCACCTTCACCTTGCTGGTGTCCATATATATGTTTGTACTAGTTACTTCAAAAACCATTGCCATCTGGTCCATTAAGAGTCGCTCTAATCTCATCAGTCCATGAAACCTTTAAAAAATCTGTCTTCAGATATTTCTTGGCTCAGTCTTGATATTTCCCCTTCTGTGTCTTGCTGAGTGGTGGTCAGGTTCAGCTTTCCTCACCTCGGCCATGTTTCTGAGCACTGAGCACCTTAAACTTCAGAGTCACAGACTTCATCACGTCGCTCTCAGACTTCATCACGTCGCTCTATCCCCCTTATCTCAGGGCTCATCTAGTGTACCCCCTACCATTCTGTATCAAGTCTTTCTGTATCATCTGGCTGCCCTCACCGATCAGTTAAGCTTTGGGAGGGCTCGTCTGAGTGAGGGGCTTGGGGCGACTTCAACCTCTGCTTCTCCAGAAGTTATGCTACTGGGAGAGCAGTAAGTGAGGATACTTGTAAAGTTGAGTAGATTAAATTCACTCATCTCTTTTTAGAACTTAAATATTTTACTGTATGCAGAAATTCTTATGAGAGGTATTCAGCCCCTTCCACATTTACATTAGGTCATCAGGATATTAATAAAAATACCAAGAAGCAGGTCTGTATATCAGAAGAATCCATCTAGAAGCAGCATAGATGTTCAATATATTTATTTTTGCATAAAAGTTGTTACTAATATGCAAAGATGGAATAAGAAAGTCTGTAGATACAGAAGCTTTCTATAGAAAGGAGCAGATGTTGGTGATTCCGCTCCTTGGGCCTTTGGTTGCACTTGTGCTGTTTTTGCACATCCAGGTCTGGATCACACACGATGGAGAGGAGAAGAGCAGGGATGTGTGACGTGTGATCTGTGTAGATGGAATTTTCCTGGAGTTTTACAGCACCGCGATCGACCATATGGCCTTCTGTCTGGCCATGGACAGGTAGATGAAGGAGCAGCCGCTTCTTCATTCTGTCCATGACCCGGTAGTGTCTGTATATGGCCGGGGTCACAATTGGCGCAGGCACTCAGGACCGGAGTGTGTTTCTATGCAGCTGAGTGCTAAGGTCCAAGTGCTGATGGCAGTGCCGTGTATTGAGACGCGAGACTCAAGCGAGTTTCTCGTAAGTGTGACTCCGGCCTATGGCCAAGTATGAGAAGGAGCAGCCGCTGCCTTCTTTTTGGCCATATACAGTGGAGAAGGAGCAGTCGCTGCCTTCTTTTTGTCAATATCCGGTGGAAAAGGAGCAGCCGCTGCCTTCTCTTTGTCTATATCCAGTGGAGAAGGAGCAGCCGCTACCTTCTCTGTCCATATCCAGTAGTCTTGTCCTTCCCACCACAGTGTACATGAGTCAACCAAATGGCAAGTTTGGCTGAAAGAAGTCCTTCAATTCCAGCCTTTGATTACTTGCCATTTCGATCCAGAGGAAGGCGAAAAATAACCCCGAGGACTTGTTGTTGGAATATCCTAAGGGGAAAAAAATTCCTTTCTGACCCCAAATATGGCGATCGGAATACATCCCTGGATGTTTGGTGCTCGAATCTACGTGGCTGTTAATGTGGTGGAAGCTCTGTAGTATTTGTCACAGTCCGGTAAATTAGAAAGTCCAGGTAATTGTCTCATCCGATTAGATAAAGCTTCATTCCACGATGTTGCTGGAATGGGGCTGATTTATATCAGCCTATTACTCCTGTAAGAAAAGAAATATATTCAAAATAAAGAAATTGAAGCGACTCAACACCATCATAATGTCTGGGCGGAGATCAGCTGGTCTCTCTGAACAGCCGCACCTGATCCTTCTCTTTCTACTGATGATATGTCTTAAAGGACATTAATGAAAAAGTGATTTTTAAAGGTGAGCGCTGCTTTTCTTCTTTTTAAGAAGAGAAGTTTACATTTCTTAGAACTGGCTCCTCACAAATATACTGTATACTGGGGAATATAATGATGAGGTGTATGGTGGGTATGTGTGCTACTGGGCAGAGGTAACACTATGGATGTCCCTATGTGCTATACTTACATCTTCGTAATGGAACGGTGGTTCGGCTCTGCCGGACTCCACGTCGCTCCAGTTTATGGAGTGGAAGAATGGGCGCTCTCTAATGGACGATGTTATGGCATAACGAGTAGATGGAGTTTTGCAGAGAAGCTGGAAGATGAGAGAGACCATTAATCATTATATTGTGTATTATTATTGATACGTTATTACACAATGTCTATGGACTGTCAGCATCATGTCCTCTATCCTTCCTTATAATTTACCATCATCCTTCTTCACCTATTCCTACTTACCCCTTCTAGGATGTCAAGCTCATCGATGGAGATGCAGGGTGGAAAATATAGGACGTTGTCCAAAGACTCATGGTAGTCGTCCATATCGCCACTGTTATAGAATGGACACGTCCCCACAATCATCATGTACAGGATGACACCAAATGAAAAGGAATCTGCTAGATGATTGTAGCCTTCTCTATCCAATACCTGTAGGAACATAAGATAGGAGATGAGCTGAATATACCGGGGAGGGGATTTACACACAGAGCCTATGAGGACCGGTCTGTGATGAGATATGAGCAGGATACTCAGATTAGTACTCAATCCTACTATCGGCATCAATTATTAAGGGATGTTCCTTACCTCAGGCGCGATGTAACCCTTCGTGCCTATAACCTCGTCCAAGACGTCATCCTTGCCCACATTCACGGCTGAAGTGCCAAAGTCACAGATTTTTATGTGTCCAGTTCCATCAATGAGAACGTTATGAGGCTTCAGGTCACTGCAGGGAAAAGGAGCAGACACTAATGGTGAGGAAAATTCATCAAAAGAACTTTCTACAATAGATATGTAAGGTGACAACATAGATTTATGAAGATGAACTGATTACCGATGTATCACGCCGTGTTCATGGAGGAACTGGATTCCGCAAACCATTTCTGCTGCAAAGCGTCTGTGGAGAAGAAAGTAGAGGATGGATCAGTGGTTACACACACTTTAGGACCATAATGAACGGGCAACAGATTATTATGATTCAGCCTAAGACATTTACCTTGTTGTCTCTGTATCAAACTTCATTGATTCTAACATTTGGCTAAACAGATCTCCTCCGGCCATTGCCTCCATGGCTATTATATATGCTTGTGGTGTTTCTACAAATCCCCGCAGAGATGTTATGAAGCGGCAGCCAGCGCCAATACTTAGGGCCTTTAACTCTGTAGAGAATGTTTCCTCATCACAACAACTCTTTTCCATGATCTTAAGGGCTAGTAGTTCTTTGCTGACCGGATCTGATGCCAAGACGACCTGGAGAAAAATCACAGAAGATCAGACCAAACTCTCATCTATTCTAGGGATCTGTGTAATGGATCACTGGTGTATCCCAATTATCATTACATATGAAGATCCTGTAATGAATATTTATACCATCCTGTGTATCTGGTGGAGAATACTTTGGGAAGCACGGAGTAGTATAAATTCATTCTTACCTTTCCGTAGCTTCCTCTTCCAATATTAGTGAGTAAATCAAGTCTGTGAAGTTCAATAGGATTTTGAATTTTAACCAATTCTCTCACAGGTAAAACAGGGGAGCTGGCATCACCAAGGTCTTCTGCTTTCGCATCTGCTACGTCAGAGGTCATCATATCGTTTGCACCTGCTGAGATAATATAGGATTTGTTAATCTCTTTGAGAGCAAATAATGGAAATACACTTTCTATTTAAATGAGGGCTCAGGCGCTGAGCATGCATTTCAGCAGGCTAACACCAGCTGTATTACATAGCTGCCACCTGCCTATAACTGCCGCGACTGGATCACACTCCGATTGCTTCAGTATTACTATTTCATTGCTAACAGTGATACTTAAATTAAGTGAATGCCGATTTGTGCGCACCAGCACCCATTAGTCCCCTCAGGACACAACTGCAAGGGATTTATTGGCTGTAATGACTATATGGGCCCTATCTTTTAATTCATCCAAATGTTAAGACCAGCCTGGCTTAATTTCATATGAGAACGTCACTAAAGCTATATACAGCGATATAGTCCCATTACAAGAGATCAGAAAATCTCAGGGACAAGTCTTCTAAAGAGACGAAAAAATGAAATAAATTAAAAAAAGTTTTTTAAAAAAAAAATTCAAAAATTTAATTTGAATTACTTAACCTTCCCAATTAATAATAATAATAATAATAAAAAAATGAAAAATAAGCATAACTAGGATCACTCCATTAGTATAAGTCCGCTATACAAAAATATACAAATAATTCTCCCAAACAGTAAATACTGAAATGAGAAAAAAAAATGGAAATACCAAAATTGCATTTTTTTTTAAATCAGAAAGTTACAATGTCTCAGAATATGGCGACATAAACCAATTTTGTTTTTTTTCTTATTACACTTCTAATTTTCTTTCACCATTTTAGTGAAAACGTATGCATATTGGGCATTACCAGAATTGTATCTGACATGGAGAATTATTTTGTGAGGTCATTTTTATCACACAATTAACACAATAAAAAAGTCAGAATCCCTTTTTTCTATACAATTTTACCAAACTAATTTAAAAAAATCAAACAAACATTGAAAGACAAAATAAATGGTGTCGTTCAAAGCTGCAGCTCGGCCCACTGAAAAAAATATATATTACAATTTTAAACAGAACTCTATACATCAGCAGGAAATGTCGAATATTTGGTGTTTCGTTTAATGTCTAATTGCAAAATTGTCCCTGTTGCCCATAGCAGCGATTCACAGCACAGATTCCGGTTCTTAACATTCTATAGAACACTGAACTGTGACTGGTTGCTACGGGCAACAAGGACAGTTCTTCCACAAGTCAGCATTGATAATTGAGGTCTGCACATAATTTTAGGAGTATAATCCAGCTCGCCCCCAGTCTTATTCTACTGATCTGTTTCCATCTTACCTGTTTCATCTTCATCCATTGCTCTTTCTGGTGAAGAAACGCTGACGGTTTTGGGTGATGACTGCGATCTCCATAGTGCACCATTCCCATTAATAATGGGCGTAGCATAGGTCAGATGCCTCCTGCATTGGATAACCCAGTCTCTGCTGTTCCGAATTCTTTTCTTGGCTGCCGCTCTTTGCAGGTCCAGGATGTCTTTCCTTTCAGATCTGGATGAGACCTGTCTTGGAGTTTCTTGGAGAACCTCGTCCAGCTTTATATCTGCGCCGATGTTTCTCCGCTTATTTAGGACGGCTTCTTTATTCCTCATCCTTATTGCAGGGGCCAGATCTCCAATTTTTTTTAAGGAGATAAGTATTGCCCTCTGAAGCTCAGCGGAGGCTGCAGAGTGGGACTCCATGAGGTTCTCCATGATCCTTCTCTTTGTAAGGATCTCATGTCTTTTGGACTTTCTCATTTTCTCTAGATTTTGTCGCTTGGACGCCATTTCAGAGGCGTCAGTGTCCATGTTCGGTAAAGTAATGTCCTTTCGCCCTAAAGCGAATAATAATACCTGCTCTTCATTTAATCCTCTCCTCTCTCTCAGTACCCAATCTCGTTGGGCTTGTCTTCTCTCTTTATACATTTTGGAATCAATTTTTGCTTCGTTAGTCACGAAAAACAAAAGGAACTCCCTCACCGTTGGGGGTCTGTGAGGCAGTGATTTCCTGTGGGCTGTAACACTGGAATGTAGAATGTGATAATGTCATCACCTCATTGTGACATAGATTATACTGTGATGTCACAGCATGAATCATACAGATGGACAGATACATAGATAGATATAATCTTTGTAGGCTATATATATATATATATATTAAAAATTAAATAATATAAATACAATAAAAATGTATAATTATAAGCAGAAAATTTCATGTACCGACGCTGTTTAGGAAATAAATATAAGTAGGAAAGGGGGAATTTAATACATTACATAATTAAGGTTCAAATGCGGCTATGAATCTCAGTTCTCAGATGTAGTTCAAATTTTAAGGTTAAGTGGAAACACCCGTTAAATTGTATACACACATTAAACAGTATCATGGTAACAAGTTTTGACTTTTCAGTCAGCTAAATGTCTTTTATGGCCCATTTACAGTTTGCCTAATAATTCCACACACCTTAATAAAGGTCATTGTATCCTTGGGGTATGTGCACACATTAAGAATTTGGTGCAGAAATTTCTGCATCTCTTGGCAGGAAAAACATTGCGTAAAATAGGCAGGTTTTTTTTTTGCTGCGTTACTTGCGTTTTGGTGCATATTTTACCCCACTCACTAGTATGGATGAAATCTGCAGCAAAAACGATGAAAGAATTGACGTGTTTCAGGTTTAAATCTGCAAGGAAAAAATAAGTAACATGTGCATGAGACTTGTGGATTCTCATTCGCTTCCCTGGCATCAGGAAACCCTTCGGGTTTAGCAACAAATCCGCACACAGCGTAATACTCTGACACTTATTACTCTTTATATAGCGCTAACATATTCCACAGCACTTTACAGTTTGCACACATTACCATCACTGTCCCCGATGGGGCTCGCAATCTAAATTCCCTAACTGTATGTCTTTTGGAATGTGGGAGGAAACCCTCGCAATCTAAATTCCCTAACTGTATGTCTTTTGGAATGTGGGAGGAAACCCACGCAAACACGGGGAGAACATACAAACTCCTTGCAGATGTTGTCCTTGGTGGGATTCAAACCCAGGACTCCAGCGCTGCAAGGCTGCAGTGCTATCCACTGAACCACAGTGCTCAGTAGATCCATTTATTAGAAATAGGAATTTTGGAATGGGGAAATGGATTAATTTTGTCCTCTGTATTTTTCCATTTCTTACCAAAAACAGAACAAATTGTTTTATGATAATATTGTTTGTATCTGTTTTCTATACTGCAGTTAATCATTATATAGATTCTTTATAGAACTTCCTATTCCTATGATGTTGTGGTTTTGTCGGATGCATCTTCTCGGATTCTGCGATTGTTTCCAAAAATATTCGATCATCAATAGTAAAGAAGAGTTGGAACCTTCATTGGCCTCTGATTGTGATTGCTCCTTTTTTCTATATCGATTTAGGACCTGTGCTGAAGTTGGTGTAGATAAGTACAAACATGGAAGCCAACATACAGAACTATGCCACACATGAGCAAGTGACCAAAGTCCCTGAACTCCATGACATGTCCAACAATCTCCATCTTGACCCCTTTTGTTGGCATTTGATGGAAATCCAAAGAATATCTTCATCATTAAATATGCACTCAGTCTTTGATCAGAATGCCAAAAGCAGTAAGCCAGCTGGAAAAAATACACACAAATGGACATCTGTTAGGGGAGAGGACTTTTTTTTCCATTGAACCTGGTCAGTGTTATGGCCATTATAAAGAGTAGACTAATGTCAACTAAACCCATCTATGTCTAATATATATATAGGGGGCCATGGGCAGATGATTATGTGGGGAGATAAGGATCCGACATGGTTGATTTTGGGATGTTGATCCTTTTGCTGTCTAAGCAATAAACCAGCACCAGGGAATGGCTCTTTCAAAGCGTACACAGGAACGCTCAACAGAGTGAGCAAGATAGCTGGTTGAACCTTTTCTTGGCCAACAGCTATCAAAAATGTGTGCAGAGCTTTAGTATAGAAGAGTGTGTGTTAGGCGTTGAGTTCCCACCCCTGCACAGGAAGAATCACAAGCCATGTCCGCTGCAGTCTCCAGTTCTTCTTCAGTCGCAGAGGTTCCTGCTCAGCAGAGACGTCGGTCCCAGCTTCTTGCTCAAGCTGATGCTATGCAATTGGTTGCTGCTGCCGCCCAAGGTTCAGCTATAGCATCCAGCATTAGTCAGCGGCGAGCAGATGCCCCTGGGACTAAGCCCTGTTTTTCTCCATCTGAGCATGCCCGTGAGACGACCGCTCATTGGTGGTCAGAGGTCACATGCTCAGATCCTCAAGAAGCTCGGATTGGGCCATTAGGAAGGTCCTGGAAGGCTGCGGTTATAAAAGGATCGCATAGCCGCACGGCCATGTGCTAGTATAGACAATATGGAGTGAGTTTTGTATGCACATATGAATGTCTCTGGTGAATGACTAATTATGAAACCCCTACCCTTGGTGCGTATGTGTTCTTCAGCCTTGCCAGTTAGTGCATAGGCTGATAGTGCAGGTAGGAGGCAGAGTCAGGGACTAGCATCAATGCCAATTAGTGGTTTTGCCTTTACGCCACTGTGCACTTGGTCTGCACTCCACGGTAGGCAGCATCTATTAGTGGTGTTCGCAGGTGCAACGCCACGCGCTTAGTGGGTCTAGAGGGACTCTAACCCTGTGTTTTTGGGACAGAGTCCTGTGACTGTACACTAGTGCTCACTTTGCCAAGCTCTGTGAGCTTTAACAGGCTACGGCATTTATATTCCACTGTAGTGCGGTTCTATGAAGCAACAGAATCCGCCTCTGTACACACCGGGTGATGTTAAACCACGTGTTTTCTTCTATTATACCGCCATATAGCGTCCGCCATTACTGGGCAGCAGATAACATCTCTGCACGGTGGACCACGGGCTGCTACTTTTTTTTCCTGTGTGTGTGTGATGGATTCTATGCACGCTCTTTCTGAGCAGGTAAAGCACCTGACTCAGATGTCTCAGAAACTTAATGGGGGACGAGTTCTGGCTCAGTCTCAGCAGCTGATAGCTGACACTGTGCAGGGGACTTTATCATCTGGTGCTCACAGGACAGGGGCTCGAGCTGTTACATTAGTTTTCCGTGAGTCCCCGGTTAAATTGCCGAATTTAAAGTTTTCAAGGAGGGCTGAACTGTAAGATTTTTTTCTCATTAACACCACACTCTTCTGGGGATGAAAGTCAGAAGGTAGGGGTCATTATGTCTCTGTTAAGGGGAGCCCCCCATGCTTGGGATTTTTCCCTTCCTACCACTGCCCCTGAGAGAATGACTGTGGATGTAATTTTTGAGTCCCTGAGGCATATTTATGATGAGCCTGATCGGGTGCGTATGGCTGAGGCCATGGTGATGAGTGTATATCAGGGGAAGCATTCCGCCGAGTGGTTTTGCTGAGAGTTCAGATGCTGGGATGCTAAGGTCCTTTCGGATGATGCCACCCTCTGGGGCTTGTTCCGTACACGCCTGTCTGAATGTCTGAAAGATGCCTTGCACTTCACCCTCCTCCTGATTCACTGGAGGACGCTATGACGCAGGCCGTCCGAATGGATCGCAAGCTGCGGGCGAGAAATGTGATGCAGTTTGAGACCCCGTTATTCTCCAGTGGAATGGGAGCTGTTGTGAGTTCATTCTCGGGTTCACCAGTTGTGAGTTCCCCTTCTGGACTCCCTCTGGTGGTGACTTGAGGTGGTGCGGCTGGTTTGATCGGTGGAGATCTGCCACCTGAGAATGAGGATGACGATTGGATCTCGGGATTCTCAGATTGGATTTAAGACAGCTGACGCCCTATTCAGTTGCTGGTGATTCCTTCTGGCTTGTCAGCTCTTGGTTTTCAGCTCTGTTCCAGTCATCTAAAGCTAAGTTTTTCTGCTAATGTTCACACTTGATTTTGTTGGTCTATTCAGTTTTTGTGTGGTCTGCCAACCCCGGCTGGGGGCTGAGCTGAATTTCCACTCTTATTTATCAGTATTTTGCCAATTGGCTTTTTGTCCCTTACTAGTTCGGTCTCTTTTTGCTCTGTCTCAGAATATTTCAGAGTGCTGATATAGTGGGTGAAGTCTAGTGACTTCAGGGTTAATTTTGCTATCATAAGTGTTGGACATTATTTTTGTAGGTTTTTTGCAGGTTGCAGATAGTGTCTTCCCTTTCCTTTCCTGTCTAGTTAGTTTGGGCCCCATCATTTGCTCAGCCTATTTTCCGGCCTGTGTTTGTGCCTTCTTCTTGTTCCACCATCAGTACATGTGTGAGGGCTATCTATTCCGTTGGGGTCTGCTCTGGGGCAGTTAGTTTTCCCTTTTCTTGCTTTAGGCTTATGTAGTCCTCCGGCCATGACGAGGCATCTAGGTACATCGTAGGCATGCTCCACGGCTACTGCTAGTTGTGTGGTAAAATCAGGGATCTGCAATCTGCATAGTTACCAACCACTCTGGTTTTCTGTGGCTTAGCTTGTTTTGCTTTTTTCTCCTCGGTGACCCATTCATAACAGAATCACCAGCCATACCGCAGATTCTAGGGTACTCAAAAGCAGGAAAGAATTGTAAAAAAAAAAAGAATTGTCAGAATTTTTTTTTTTATATGTATATTTTTTCCTCTTTTTCTCTGGGGCTGTAGGAGGATTTTTTTTTAAATGGACATTAAGCAATTGTCTCATCGTGTGGAGCAGCTCACTGCTGAAGTGCGGGGAATTTCCGCCTACCTCGCTAATTCACATGCTGCTGTACCAAGGATCCCTACTCATGATGTGTTTTTTGGGGATCGGTCTAAATTTTTGAATTTTAAGAATAATTGTATATTATTTCTTGCCTTGAAGCCTAATTCATCGGGGAGCTCTGTGCAGCAGGTTAAAATTGTCATCTCTTTGCTGCGCGGCGATCCCCAGGATTGGGCATTTTCTTTGACACCTGAAGATCCTATTCTGACTAATGTGGATGCATTTTTTCAATCCTTGGGGTTGTTGTATGATGAACCTAATGCTATTGATCAAGCTGAGAAAGCCCTATTGGCATTGAACTAGGGTCAGGATTCTGCAGCGTTATACTGTCAAAAATTCTGAAAGTGGGCGGTCCTTACTACCTGGAATAATGGTGCCTTGGCAGCTCTCTTTCGGAAGGGTTTGTCAGAAACCGTAAAAGATACTATGGTGGGATTTCCTGTTCCCTCTGGTCTTGTTCCGTAGAGGCCTGTCTGAATGTCTGAAAGATGCCTTGGCACTTCACCCTCCTCCTGATTCTCTGGAGGACGCTATGACGCAGGCCGTCCGAATGGATCGCAGGCTGCGGGCGAGAGATGTGATGCAGTTTGAGACCCCGTTATTCTCCAGTGGAAGGGGAGCCAGTCCTACATTGGAGTCCATGGAGATGGGAGCCATCAACCTCAAAGAGAAAGAAAGGAGACAGCGGCATTTCAGAAATCTGTGTTTTTACTGCGGTGATCCAGGACAATGGAAAAAGGACTTTCCCTCCTGCCCACCGACTAACAAGCGGCTGAGTCTGGGTGATCATCTTGGAGGGCACTTAGACTCTCAGGTACCCCTTTCTTCATTTTCTAAGATACTGTTAAAGGTGGAACTTGGTGTTAAAAACTGCTTTTCCCTTACTTCGGCTTTTGTGGACTGTGGGTCATCCTTGAACCTGATTGATTCTAACCTGGTGGTCAGCTGTAGATTAGGGACAGTTAGGTGGGAGACTCCTATAAAAATAATGACCATTGATTCTACACCTCTCACCAAGGACAGTCACCGTTTTGTTTCTGAAGAATTCACCCTCAGAGTTGGAACCCTTCATCAGGACTATGTCATGTTTTGTTTTGGATAACCTCCCTGCTGGCCTGGTGTTAGGGTTTCCCTGGTTGCAACGACATAACCCAATTATTGACGGTGGTTCCTGGGATATTGTTAAAAGGGGATCTAATTGTTCTGAAAGTTGTCTTGCTACTGTATCTGTGTCGTCCGTTGGTCTGGAAGGTATTCTGGAGTACCTAAAGGACTATGCGGACGTTTTCTCCGAAAAAAAGGCTGAAGTTTTACCACCACATCACCCATTTGACTGCGCCATTGACCTGGTTCCAGGTGCTAAATTGCCCAAGGCTCGCTTGTATAACCTCTTTGGTCCTGAGAGGGCTGGTATGAAAGAATACATTTCCGAGAGTCTTCGTAAAGGACACATTCTAGCTTCTGTTTCTCCTATCGTGGCGGGGTTCTTTTTCGTAAAGAAAAAAGACAAGGGTCCTTTGGGAGTTCCACGACTCAGTTCTAGGTGGACATCCAGGGATCTAGGCTACCCAGAGGGCCATCACTAGGATATTCTGGTGGTCTTATTTAGCCTCTGATGTCAGGGAATTTGTGTCTGCTTGTGGGGTATGTGACCTCGTGAAAAACCCCCCATAACCAGCCGGCCATGGAATTGGTGCCACTGCCAATTCCTAATAGGCCCTGGACCCATTTGGCCATGGATTTTATCACCAATCTTCCTCTTTCCAAGGGTTATATTGTAATTTGGGTAGTGGTGGACAGGTTTAGTAAGCAGGCACATTTTGTACCCTTGGCGGCTTTACCTAATGCGGAAACGTTGTCCAGATTGTTCGTTGAGCATGTGGTGCGGTTGCATGGGGTACTCCTGAATGTGGTGTCTGATAGGGGGTACAATTTGTTTCCAGATTTTGGAGGGCGTTTTGTAAGAGGTTTGGTATTGGTCTGTCTTTTTCATCCGCTTATCATCCGGAGACTAATGGTCATACTGCGCAGACCAATCAGTCTCTGAAGCAAATTCTGCATTGCCTGATCTCAGCCTGACAGAATGATTGGAGTACTGCGTTACCTTTGGCCGAGTTCACGGTTAACAACCGCATTAACCAGTCTATGGGCATATCCCCCTTTTTCTGCAACTATGGGTTTCATCCACATTTTGGAGAGTTCTCCCGTTTCGACTTTGGTGTCCTGGGGCGGATGAGAAAATCCATTGGTTGGGGAAGTTTTGGCGGGAGGTCCAAAGGAACATTACGAAGGCTCAGACTAAATATAAGGTTTTTGCAGACAAAAAACGTTCCGTGGGACCTGTGTTCCAGGTTGGGGATAAGGTATGGTTGTCTACTAAGAACATAAGGCTCAAGGTCCCCTCTGCGAAACTTGGACCTAAATTTATTGGTCCTTATGAAATTACAGAAGCAGTTAACTTGGTGGCTTTTCGGTTGTGTCTCCCGCTTTCTATAAGGATCCCCAACGTTTTCCATAGGTCCCTTTTGAAACCTGTGGGGGCCTGTGGGGAGGGATCACTGTCTTCCCCGCCACCAGTTTTGGTAGATAGGCAGTCTGAGTACGAGGTGGAACGAATTGTTGACTCTAGGTTGGTCCGTCGTTCTCTTCAGTATCTTGTACATTGGAAAGGCTACAGTCCGGAGGACCGGTCACGGAATCCTGCCCGATCGATTCATGTGGATCAAATGGTCCGTGCCTTTCATGCCAGGTATCCTGAGAAACCTGGGGTCCAGTGGCCCCCCCGTTGAGATGGGGTACTGTCATGATCCAGAACGGGGTTTTGCCTTTGTCCCGTCCTGGTCAGAATGGGGTTAATTGTTTCTGCCTCTCTCTGGCAGAGGGCAGCTATTTAATTGCCAATTGACCTAGATCCGGTGTCAGTTCTACTCCTTCCTTTGGCTGAGTTAGTTGACCCCTTGCGTGCCTGTGCCTTGTGCATGACATTTTGTTGCTTGTTTGGTTTTACCCCGGTCCATCTCTTCATTGTGAGTTTGTCTACTGTCTTGGTACTGTGTATTTGCCCGTTCTGGTATACTGATCTCTTGCTATGTCCTGACTATCCGCTCTGTCTAATCATTTGGTACTGTCGTGCTATCTCGTGCTTTGACCCCTGCCTGATATGGTTTATGTCCCTGTCTATGCCCCTTAGTAACTTTGTCCCCTAGTTACCCTTCTAGGAGTTTTCCTTCAGCTCCTAGCTCTCCTTAGCTTAGGCCACGCCCCTAGCAGTCAGGTGCTTCAGGTCCTATCTGGCCTGAAGCAATCTCTGTTATGATGAGTCACCGAAGGAGGAAAAAACAAAATACCAGCTAAGTCCAGAAAAACCAGAGAGGTTGGCAGCTATCGGATTGCAGACCCCTGAACCTATCCACAACAACTAGCAGTAGCCGTGGGGGGTTCCTACGGTGCCCTAGACCCCTCGATCACAGCCGGAGAGCTACATAGCCTAAAGACAGAAAGGGGAAAAACTAAACTGCCCCAGAGCAGACCCCAAAGCAATAGGCAGCCCCCAACATATAATGACGGTGAAGCAAGATGAAAACACTAACACAGATAGAAAGATAGGTTGAGCAAATGATGGGGCCCAAGCTAACTACATATGACAGGATAGGAAAGCTGCTGTCTGCCATCCGCAAAAACCCTATCAAAATGAGCCAACCGACTGATAGGAAAAACAGGCCCTGAAGTCGCTAGGCTTCAAAAGACTATATCAGCACTCAGGTATATTCTGAAGACAGAGCAAAATATCAACAGATCAGAGACAAAAATGGAGTTCAGGTCACCCCCGGCCGGGGATGGCAGAACTCCCAAAAAACAAGGCAAAACAAAAACAAAACCGAAGAGTACAAAGAAGAGCAGAAAAACTTAGCTTTGAGATGCAGGAATCAGACTGGCCTCCAAGAATCCAGCAGGAAAATCACCAGCCAGGAAGAAGGGCGTCGGCAGCCTTATATCCAGTCCTCAATTCCAGCCACCCAGTCATCATCTAGCTGCCCAGGTGTTTGGTAATCAGCCTCACTACCTTCCTTCACCAGAGTAGGGAGTTCATCAGACCTCAATGGTGAAGGGAAAAATGAACTCACAACAGTACCTCCCCCTTGAGGAGGGGTCACCGAACCCTCATCCATGCCACCAGGGTGATCCGGGTGAGCCCGATGAAAGGCACGCACCAATCTTTCGGCATGAATATCAGAGGCAGAGACCCAGGAATTATCCTCCTGACCATAACCCTTCCACTTAACCAAATACTGGAGTCTCTGTCTAGCCAGACGGGAATCCAGTATCTTCTCTACCTCATATTCCATGTTACCTTCAACCAATATAGGGTCAGGAGGTGCCACCGCAGGAACTACTGGTTCAACAAACCTCTTCAACAAGGACTTATGAAACACATTATGAATTTTAAATGTGACAGGAAGAGCCAACCGAAAAGAGACAGAATTAATAATCTCCAAAATCTTGTAAGGTCCAATAAATCTAGGCTTAAACTTAGGAGAAGCCACCTTCATAGCGATATTTTTTGATGACAACCAAACCATATCACCCACCTTAAACTGGGGACCAACGGTCCTACGTCGGTTGGAAAACCGCTGGGCCTTTTCCTGGGAGAGAGACAACTTATCCACTACTTGGTCCCAGATCTGGTGCATTCTCTCCACCACAGTGTCAACACCAGGGCAGGCAGAAGGCTCCACCTGCCCTGAAGAAAATCGAAGGTGAAAACCAAAGTTACAAAAAAAAGGTGACATCAAAGTGGCAGAACTAGCTCTATTATTTAAAGCAAATTCGGCCAAGGGCAAAAATGAAACCCAGTCATCCTGGTCGGCAGAAATAAAACATCTCAAATATGACTCCAAAGTCTGGTTTGTTCTCTACGTCTGCCCATTGGTCTGAGGGTGAAACGCAGAGGAGAAGGACAACTGAATTCCCAGCTTGGAACAGAAAGTCCTCCAAAATCTAGACACAAACTGAACTCCTCTGTCAGATACAATGTTCTCAGGAATCCCGTGCAAGCGAACCACCTGTTGCAAAAACAAGGGCACCAACTCAGAGGAAGATGGCAACTTAGGGAGTGGTACAAGATGGACCATCTTAGAGAATCTATCACAAATCACCCAAATAACAGTCATTCTCTGAGAGACAGGCATATCAGAGATCTATTGAAATATGGGTCCATGGCCTCCTGGGCACCGGCAAAGGCATCAACAAGCCACTAGAGCGAGAACAAGGTTTAGACCGGGAGCAAGTCCCATAGGAGTGCACAAAATTCCTGACATCACGAGACAAGGCGGGCCACCAAAAAGACCGACTCACCAGATCTCTAGTACCAAAAATACCTGGATGACCAGCCAATGCAGAGCAATGAACTTCAGACATCACTCTCTTCCTCCACTGGTCAGGAACATACAACTTTCCACAGAGAAACGCTCAGGTTTGTCCTCCTGAAACTCTTCCAGAGCACGTCTCAAATCGGGCGAGATGGCAGAAAGAACTACCCCCTCGCCTAAGATGGTAGCAGGCTTAGTCACAACAGGAGAATCAGCAAGGAAACTCCTAGAGAGTTCGTCTGCCTTGACATTCTTAGTGCCCGGAAGAAAAGAGACCACAAAATCAAAACGTATGAAAAACAAGGCCCACCAAGCCTGTCTAGGATTCAAGCGCTTGGCCGACTCCAGGTAAATCAAATTCTTGTGGTCAGTAAGGACCACGACTTGGTGTTTGGCTCCCTCCAACCAATGTCTCCACTCCTCAAATGCCCATGTCATGGCCAACAGTTCCCGATTCCCCACATCATAGTTACGTTCGGATGGGGAGAACTTTCGGGAAAAGAAAGCACAAGGATTCATTTTAGATGTCACAGGATCTTTTTGGGACAACACCGCTCCTGCACCAATCTCAGAAGCGTCCACCTCCACCTGAAACGGGAGTGAGACATCAGGTTGCCGCAAAACCGGAGCAGAAGTGAATCTTCGCTTCAGCTCCTGAAAGGAAGAAACAGCCTCAGGAGACCAATTCAGCACATCAGCACCCTTCCTAGTCAAATCCGTCAATGGCTTGGCAATACCAGAAAAATTAGCTATAAATTTCCAATAAAAATTAGCAAAACCCAAAAACTTCTGGAGGGCCTTCAAAGAAGTGGGCTGAACCCAATCATAAATGGCCTGTACCTTGGCCGGGTCCATTTCAATAGTTGACGGAGACAAAATAAATCCCAAAAATGAAATCCTCTGTACCCCAAAAAGGCATTTCGATCCCTTGACATACAGGGAATTCTCCCTCAAAATCCGGAACACAGTCCGAACATGTTCCACATGAGAGTCCCAATTCTTGGAGAAGATCAAAATATCATCCAGATAGATAATCAAAAATTTATCCACAAAGTCTTGGAATATATCGTTCATGAAACACTGGAAGACAGAAGGGGCATTAGTGAGCCCAAAAGGCATCACCAGGTACTCAAAATGTCCCTCCGGAGTATTAAACGCCGTCTTCCATTCATCCCCATGCTTAATGCGAATAAGATTATACGCCCCCCTGAGGTCAAGCTTGGTAAACCAGCAAGCACCTTTAACTCTGGAGAATAGATCAGAAATCAGGGGTAACGGATACTGATATTTAACAGTAATTTTGTTGAGGGCACGATAGTCAATACAAGGCCTTAATGAACCATCCTTTTTAGCCACGAAAAAAAACCCAGCACCTAAGGGTGAAGAGGATGGTCTAATATGACCCTTCTCCAATGCCTCCTTAATATAGGATCGCATAGCCTCGTGCTCGGGTACAGATAAATTGAAAAGCCGACCCTTGGGGAATTTACACCCTGGGTTCAGCTCAATTGCACAGTCATAACTCCTATGAGGAGGCAAAGACGCAGACTGATTCTCCCTAAATACATCATAAGTCAGCCAAATAGTCAGGAACATCATGCGACTTGGGAGAGGTGGAGAAAACAGGAGCATCACTAAGGGCACACCGACAACCCCAACTCACCACAGACAAAGATTTCCAATCCAGAACTGGATTATGGATTTGCAACCATGGAATCCCCAGAACAATGGTATCATGTAAATTATGCAACACCAAAAATCTGCAATTTTCTTGATGGTCTGGGGCGACCCGCATTACCACCTGGGTCCAAAACTGAGGTTTATTCTTCGCCAAAGGGGTAGCATCAATACCCCTCAAAGGGATAGGCGTCCGCAGAGGTGTCATAGGAAATCCACAGCATTTAGCAAAATCCAAGTCCATCAGGTTCAAAGCTGCTCCTGAATCCACAAAAGCCTTGGCGGAAAATGTTGACAGGGAGCAGATCAGAGTAATTGCCAGAAGAAACTTAGGTTGAACACCACCCACAGAAAACGTGTGTGCACAACGTTTCTCTCGTTTAGGGAAGACAGAAATAATATGCGAGGCATCGCCACAAAAAAAACACAGCTTATTACGCCTTCTGAACTCCTGACGTTGCGCCCTAGACAAAACTCTATCACATTGCATAGGTTCAGACATTTGTTCAACAGGTGGTAACATCTCTCGTGTAGTTTTGCGTTCACGTAAACGCCGATCCACCTGAATGGCTAATGACATAGAATCGTCCAGACCAGAGGGAACAGGAAATCCCACCATAGTATCTTTTACAGTTTCTGACAAACCCTTCCGAAAGAGGGCTGCCAAGGCACCATCATTCCAGGTAGTAAGGACCTCCCACTTTCGGAATTTTTGACAGTACAACTCTGCCGAATCCCAACCCTGGCTTAATGCCAACAGGGTCTTTTCAGCCTGATCAATAGCATTAGGTTCATCATACAACAACCCCAAGGCTTGAAAAAATGCGTTCACATTATTCAGAATAGGATCATCAGGTTTCAAAGAAAACGCCCAATCCTGGGGATCGCCGTGCAGCAAAGAGATGACAATTTTAACCTGCTGCGCGGAGTTCCCCGACGAGTTAGAATTTAGACCGATCCCCCAAAAATACATCAGGAGTAGGAATCTTTGGTTCAGCAGCATGTGAATGAGCAAGATGGGCGGATATTCCCCGCACTTCAGCAGCGAGCTGCTCCACACGATCAGACAATTGCTTCATCTCCATTGAGAGAAAAATTCCCCCTACGGCCTCAGAGATATAGAGGAAAAAATATGCACACAAAAAAAAAAAAATTCTGACACTTTTCTTTTTCTTTTTACAATTTTCTCCTGCTATTGAGTACCCTAGGATCTGTGGTATGGCTGGTGATTCTGTTATGATGAGTCACCGAAGGAGGAAAAGACAAAATACCAGCTAAGTCCAGAAAAACCAGAGAGGTTGGCAGCTATCGGATTGCAGACCCCTGAACCTATCCACAACAACTAGCAGTAGCCGTGGGGGGTTCCTACGGTGCCCTAGACCCCTCGATCACAGCCGGAGAGCTACATAGCCTAAAGACAGAAAGGGGAAAAACTAAACTGCCCCAGAGTAGACCCCAAAGCAATAGGCAGCCCCCAACATATAATGACGGTGAAGCAAGATGAAAACACTAACACAGATAGAAAGATAGGTTGAGCAAATGATGGGGCCCAAGCTAACTACATAGGACAGGATAGGAAAGCTGCTGTCTGCCATCCGCAAAAACCCTATCAAAATGAGCCAACCGACTGATAGGAAAAACAGGCCCTGAAGTCGCTAGGCTTCAAAAGACTATATCAGCACTCAGGTATATTCTGAAGACAGAGCAAAATATCAACAGATCAGAGACAAAAATGGAGTCCAGGTCACCCCCGGCCGGGGATGGCAGAACTCCCAAAAAACAAGGCAAAACAAAAACAAAACTGAAGAGTACAAAGAAGAGCAGAAAAACTTAGCTTTGAGATGCAGGAATCAGACTGGTCTCCAAGAATCCAGCAGGAAAATCACCAGCCAGGAAGAAGGGCGTCGGCAGCCTTATATCCAGTCCTCAATTCCAGCCACCCAGTCATCATCTAGCTGCCCAGGTGTTTGGTAATCAGCCTCACTACCTTCCTTCACCAGAGTAGGGAGTTCATCAGACCTCAATGGTGAAGGGAAAAATGAACTCACAACAAATCTGCTCCTGCTTCCTCTGGAAGACCTGTGGCTGGCTCCGCCCCTTGGTCACATGCTTCAGATCCTGTTTGTCTGAACACGCATTTTTACCGCTGCTGCCCCACTTCACAGGTATCTTTGAGCACTGTTTGTCTTACTCAGGACACGCACACTGGCTCAGTGAGCAAGTGCAGTGCAGTGTTCCTGACACAGATTGCTCCACGGTTCCTGAGCACTCTGAAAAAGTTTTTTTTGGGACCTCGAGTCTCCCATGATACGGCGCTCCAACTGCTGGCACAGACAAAGGGCTCATCCATGGTCAGCTATTTTGCCGTCCACTTCCGGACTTTAGCATCTGAGTTGGAGTGGCCGGACAAAGTCCTTATTCCTGTATTTTGGAGGGGACTGGCTGACCATGTGAAGGACGCTTTGGCCACTAGGGAGATTCCTGACATATTGGAGGAGCTAATAGCGGTGTCAACTCGCATTGACCTTCATTTTAATGAGCGAAGGTTGGAGCGAACCCAGTATAGGCACAGGTTTCGGCAGGCTCCCACCTTCGCCAAACCTCTGGAATCTCCTGACCAGGCATCCGAGCCACATGAGGCCATGGAGGTGTCACGAGCAGGATCTAAGTCCCGGAATGCCCGTGCACTCAAGGTCTGTCATGTCTGCCGGCAGTCAGCACATCTTGCCTCCAGATGTCCTCAGCGGTTGGGAGAACGTCCCGTTTAATGACGTAGGAGGTGGTTCACTAGACACAGCAGCGTTTTCCTCCAAACTGTCCTTCAAGGGGACAATTACCAGTGGTCCATCCACTCATACGGTAGAGCTTTACATGGATTCCAGGGCGGAGGGCAACTTTATGTCTTCTGCCTTCGCCCAAACCAGTGACCATACGAGTGGTAAATGGGTTGACACTTCCCTCACAGATAATGCATAAGACCATCCCATTTACTCTATCCATGTCTCTTGCCTTGTGCAGAGCCTCCCCGGGGTTGAGTCTATCCACTATCTCTCCCAGAGATGGAGGCAATGACACAGTACATCCAGGAGAATCTGGCAAGAGGATTCATTAGGAAGTCAGTGTCTCCTGCAGGGGCGCGGTTCTTGTTCGTGCAGAAGAAGAATGGAGAACTACGTCCATATGCAAAAACAAAAGAGAACATTCAGCTCACCCCTGAGATGTAATTCCAAGCACAAGAAGGAGCACGGCTTCCTCACTGCTGCACAGCGTCAAAGGCAATAGGAAAAATAGAAGTGGATCCAGCTCACTCACAGAGCTTATTTAAAAATTTGAAAATTTTTAATGGATGATCTTTAAAAATTTCAAAATGACCACCCAGACATCTCAGATGGCACAGCAATGACAGGGGGTGGTGTGTAATGAAACCATACGTGTTTCGAGCAACACGGCTTTTGAACACTGGTTATTTTTAAATAAGCCCTGTGAGTGAGCTGGATCCACTTCTATTTTTCCGTACTATGTCCATGCATAGATTACAGGGGTCTTAACGCCATCACCGTTAACAAAAGGTACCTGCTGCCCCTAATATCTGAGCTCTTTGATAGGTTACGGAGAGCAAGGGTTTTTACTAAACTTGATCTGCGGGGTGCTTACAACCTGATTCGCATCCGTGAGGGGTACGAATGGAAGATGGCATTTAATACCAGGGATGGCCTCTACGAGTGTCTGGTGATGCCCTTCGGGCTCTCTAATGCTTCTGCCATTTTCCAGGACTTTGTTAACAATATTTTCTGGGACATGCTCACCACCTCGGTCGTAGTCTATCTGGATGATATTCTCATCTACTTGGCTGTGATGGACTGGCAGGAACCCCATTCTCTCAAAGCGGTGCAGCGCTTTGAATTTGGTGTACCTACAAACCGTCGAGCGGCTAAATTCTCGCCAGGCTAGTGTGACGCTCAGGAGCAAACTATGTCCGAGAGTGGGCCCTCTGTGTCGCGGATCCGGAGCCCCTGGGCCGAGCGCGCCAGGTGATGACCAACCCCTATACAGGGATCGTACCAAGAGGGACGGCTCAGGGAGAAGCCAGGCTCAAGGCAGGACAAGGAACTATGGACAAAGACAAGGGTACTTAGGTGGAAGTAACAGAGGAAGGGGTAACCTAGCAGAAACGCCCGTGGGGCGATGGGGCGAGGCACAGCCGGGAGACAGACAGGCGAGGAAACCTAAGGGGGAGTTAAAGAGAATCCGGACAGGAGTAGACAGGGAGAGCAGAAGGGCAGGAAACCGACCGGGGAAGGAATACCAGCAGGCAGGGACAGACAGGGAGGGCAGAACGGACCAGGGGAAACGAGGCTAGGAGGAGGAACGGACACAACACAGAATAGATGATGCGACGAGCACCAAGAAGTAGCACACGAAAGTAGGAGTGCGGCCAGAACGGTGCAGGAGATCCACGCAATCACCAGGCACCCTCCTCCTAGGGAGGATGCCTGAAGTACCTAGCGCCCGGAAGAGCTCCTCAAGCCCGGCCCCTCAGCACCGCCCACAGCCAGACGCCGAGGATGGACGGGCGCGCACCCGCAACCTAAGGCCGGTGCGAGCAGCAGGAGGTAAGGCAGGACAGGCGCGCGCACGGAAGGTGGCGCGCAGGTGAGGAGAGACTGCGGCAGCTGCCGCCGCTGATGGGGCATCGGCGGGCACGACCACCGATGTCACAGCTAGATGGTCCCTATTCTTCTCCCGGTTCCATTTCACCCTCCATTTTCTCTCCGGGGAGAAGAACATTCATTCCGACGCTCTCTCCCGCTCCGTAGTGTCATCAGAGGAAGAAGAGCCTTGGTTAATTGTCACTTCTGAGAGCCTGAGGACCGGTGGACCATGTTTTGCTTGAGTCTGTGCCCCCGGGCAAGACATTTGTGCCACCTAATTTGCAACCGGAGGTTCTCTCTTGGGCTCACTCGTCCTGGGTGGGTGGACATTTTGGGACCAAGAGGACATCTGAGCTTCTGGCGAGGACGTACTGGTGGCCGCATATGGCCCGTGATGTCGATGACTATATCCGGGCATGTGTCTCCTGTGCCAAGAATAGGTCTTCTCGACAACGGCCTGCTGGGCTACTTTACCCCTGCCGATGGCAGACAGGCCCTGGGAAATGGTCTGGAGGGACTTTGTGGTGTGTTTACCCAAGTCTCGTAGCTGCACAGTCATCTGGCTAGTCACCGATCATTTTTCTAAAATGGTGCACCTGGTGCCCCTCCTGTGGGTACCTTCTGCACGGGCCTTGGTGGCGTTGTTCATTAAGCACGTATTTCCCCTACACAGTATGCGTGACAAAATTGTCAGTGACCGGGGTCCTCAGTTCGCATCTCGGATCTGGAGAGAGCTGTGTCGCCTACTCAGCATTGAGCTGAATCTCTCTTTAGCCTATCATCCTGAGACGAATGGGTTGGTAGAGAGGGCTAACCAGACCCTGGTCACATACATGCGTCATTTTGTTTGGGCCAGGCAGGATGACTGGGCCTCCTTGCTACCATGGGTGGAATTTGCGCTGAACAGTGCCATAGCTGACTCTACTGGACAGACCCCATTCTTCCTTAACTACGGCCAGCATCCACGTTTCCCTGTGCCGATGCCAGTGTCTTCCACCGACTCTAGGGTGGCAGACTGGGCAGTGGAGGCATATGACAGCACACAGGATGTCATCCGGGCCTCCAAGGAGAGAATGAGGGTCTCCGCTGAGGCACACCGGTGCCCCGCTCCGACCTTTGCTCCTGGCGACATAGTGTGGCTCTCCACCCGTAACATCAGGCTGCGAGTTGAGTCCACTAAATTTGCACCTCGCTACATAGGTCCCTTCAAGGTCCTGGAAAAGGTCAATTCCGTGGTTTATTGTCTGGCCCTTCACTCATGCCTAGGTATCACCGACACCTTTTGTGTGTCCCTCCTAAAACCCGTTCACATGTTCTGGTTTTCCGAGTCCTCTGCCGGGACATCGGGTTCGTCCACGAATGATTATGAGGTGAATGCTATTGTGGGATGTGAAGTGGTATGTTGCAAAAATTAATATCTGGTGGATTGGAAGGGTCATGGCCCAGAGGACAGGACCTGGGAACCTATTGAGCACATTCGTGCTCCTCACTGCAGCTTTTGAGTGTAGCGTGGCTCAAGGAGGTGGGGGCCCTAGGAAGGGGGTAATATTAGGCGTTGAGTTTCCGTCACTGCACGGGGGGAATCTCAAGCCATGTTCTCTGCTGTCTCCCATTCTTCTTCAGCCGCAGAGGTTCCTGCTCAGCAGAGACGTCGGTCCCAGCGTCTTGCTCAGGCTGATGCTATGTGTTTGGTTGCTGCTAATGCCCCAGGTTCAGCTATATCATCCAGCATAAGTCAGTGGCGATCAGACACCTTTGGGACTAAGTCCTGCTTTTCTCCATCTGAGCATGCCTGTGAGATGACCGTTCATTGGTGGTCAGAGGTCACATGCCCAGGTCTTCAAGCAGCTTTGATTGGGCCATCAGCAAGGTCCTGGAAGGCTGCAATTATAAAAGGATCGCATGGCCGCACGGCCAAATATGGTCCATGTTATAGGTGGATTTGTATTACCTCACCTACACAACATAGCTCCCAAGCATCCCGATTCCCGCGGGACAGTCCTGTTTTTGACACCCCCCCCCCGCATCCTGCCCGGGACAGTATTTTTCCCGCATTGCACTAAGCCGCCACGCCGCCCGCATCCACCGATGCCATTCTCGTCGTCCCAGATAGACACACCGTAGCCTACAATGATATGGAGCAAAACGGCGCGTGTACGAGGTATGCTGAGCGAAGCGGCATGTGTGTGCGGAGTGGAGCCATATGTATAGTGGATGTACGGAGCGGAGCCAAGTGTGTACGAGGCATACAAAGTGGGTGTTTCCCACGGACACAGGAGTACACGGCGGAGCCCCAAGGAGCACTTTAAAACTCGCACATGACGTTCCACCGGAAGTGATGTGCTGGAAGCTGACCGGAAAAGAGGTAATTTCATGAGGAGATTGTGACAGAACCAGGAATGCTTCAGATCCATCACCGTGTCCTCTGACAGCGCGGACAGCAGGATTGCCTTGGAATCAGGGATGCCAGCCATGTGAGCGGATCATGATATGTCCTGCATCGGGAGGCTCAGGTGGGCACTTCAATGGGAGTCGGGCTGCTATAGTATCTTTATAAAATCTTTCTTTCTTTCCTTCTTTCTCTCTCTCTGTTTCTTTATTTCTCTGTTCTTATTTTCTCTCTGTTTCTTGCTCATTCTCTCTTCTGTCTCTCCCTCTCTTTTTCTTTCTCCCTCTCTGTTCTTTCTTTCTCACTCTCCTTTCTTTCTTTCTCTATTTTCTTTCCTTCTTTTCCTTAGTACCAGTCAGTGTGCCCACAGTACCAGCCACTATGCCCCTAATAGCAGTCAGTCTGATCAGCAGTGCTAAATGGGTGCGACTGGGCGTGGACATGTGTGTGACTAGTTGTGAAAATAGGTGTGGTCGGGGGCGTGGTCTAAAATTTGCTTCTGTGGTCAATTGTACATGAAATTCTTTTCCCTCTTTTCATTACATGAAGGGGGAGGGGGTATTTTTCTGTTTTTTCCGCGACTTCAGTTTAGCCCCTTCCCTTTGATATATAGGTACATATGCTGTTCCTCCCACTCTATATTGGGGTTATCTTTGTCTGCCCTGAATATTGTGATCAGGGAACGCATGGGTACTTTTTACCATAATTATAACTAATCCCTGCTTGCTCTAAATTACATGCCTGCTTGTCACACCATGGTTGCATTATTATCCACTGGTTTTTATTATATATGATTCACCTGGTATTTATTGTAGACACTTGTATTTGCACTATTTGTACTGAATAAAGCTATTGGCACTTTTTGCATTATTTGGGTATTATTCTATTCTACATTACCTCTTTCTTTACGATTTTTCCGTATAAAAATTATGGAGATGTAAACTCTCTGCAGTTGTTTCTATGTTATTTAAATATTTTTTGGTCAGCAAAATGGTTTCCAAAAATGTTGTAAGACACTCCAAAAAATACGACAGTACCACACAAAAGGCCAGAATTTTCTGCGCACTCAGGTGTGAGGCCTGGGACAGACAAAGCCGTTTTAAATTGCTGGATTTTCACGCTGTTGTATTAAAATGATCTGGCTGTAGTCTGCAGTGTGAACAAGCAAATAAATGTAGAAAAACAGGGGGCTCTGGATTACTGTCCACTTAGGAAGTAACACTGATTGACAATCAATTTCACATGCTGTTGTGCAAATGGAATAGACAACAGATGGAAATTAATGGCATTTATCTAGACACCCTCAATAAAGGAGTGGTTCTGCAGATGAGGACCACAGACCACATCTCAGTACCAATGCTTTCTGGCTGATGTTTTGGTCACTTTTCAATGTTGGTTGTGCTTTCACATTCGTGGTAACATGAGACGGACTCTACAACCCACACAAGTGGCTAAGGTAGTGCAGCTCATCCACGATGGCACAATAATGTGAGCTGTGCCAAGAAGGTTTGCTGTGTCTGTCAGCGTAGTGTCCAGAGGCTGGAGTCGCTACCAGGAGACAGGCCAGTACTCCAGGAGACGTGAAGGGGGCCGTAGGAGGGTAACAACCCAGCAGCTGGACCGCTACCTCCGCCTTTGTGCAAGAAGGAGCAGGAGGAGCACTGCCAGAGCCCTGCAAAATGACCTCCAGCAGGCCACAAATGTGCATGTGTCTGCACAAACGGTTAGAATCCATCTCCATGAGGATGGTCTGAGTGCCCGACGTCCACAGATGGGGGTTGTGCTCACAGCCTAACACTGCGCAGGCCGCTTGGCATTTGCCACAGAACACCAGGATTGTCAAATTCGCCTCTGGTGCCCTGGGCTCTTCACAGATGAAAGCAGGATCACACTGAGCACATGTGACAGACATGACAGAGTCTGGACATGCTGTGGATAGCGATCTGCTGCCTGCAACATCCTTCAGCATGACCGTTTTGGCAGTGTGTCAGTAATGGTGTGGGTTGGCATTTCTTTGGAGGGCCCTCCATTTGCTCGCCAGAGATAGCCTGACTGACCTTAGGTACCGAGATGAGATCCTCTGACCCCTTGTGAGACCATATGCTGGTGCGGTTGGCCCTGGGTTCCTCCTAATGCAGGACAATGCCAGACCTCTTGTGGCTGGAGTGTCAGCAGTTCCTGCAAGATGAAGGAATTGAAGCTATGGACTGGCCTGTCCGTTCCCCAGACCTGAATCCGATTGAGCACATCTGGGACATCATGTCTCGCTCCATCCACCAACGTCACGTTGCATCACAGACTGTCCAGGAGTTGGCGGATGCTTTAGTCCAGGTCTGGGAGGAGATCCCTCAGGAGACCATCCGCTGCCTCATCAGGAGCATGCCCAGGTATTGTACAGTAGGGAGGTCATACAGGCACGTGGAGGCCACCTACAATATTGAGCATCTTTTCCTTGTTATGAGGCATTTCCACTGAAGTTGGATCAGCCTGTAATTTGATTTTCCACTTTGATTTTGAGTATCATTCCAAATCAAGACCTCCATGGGATATTCATTTTGATTTACATTGATAATTGTTGTTTTATTGTTCTGAACACGTTCCACTATGCAATGAATAAAAATTTGCAACTGGAATATTTCATTCAGAGACATCTAGGATGTGCTATTTTAGTGTTCCATTTATTTTTTTGAGCAGCGTATATAATAGGCAGCAGCAAACAGTAATGGACCCTTTTGATGTATGCAGTGAGATCTGTTTACTCACATACAGTGCCTGCATGCCTTGCACTGATGTGGATATGCGCACATAGACTCCCCTGCCTACCTAGCACTGCAGTCTATATACCCACTAATGTCCTTAAAAGGACTGTTGGCTTAGATTGATATGTGGATTGAACAAAGGTAGAACCACACTAACTCATAAAAGCACAAATCTGTCCCTATCTCAGCAGCAGCTCTCCCTAAACAGTCTGAATCTGGAGCTGAATGCGCCGAGCAGGGCAGCGTCAGGTCTCTAGTAGATCTAATGACGCTGTGCGGCCAGCCAATCACTGTAAGGCCACAACAAAGATGGCTGCGGCATTACAGTGAATGGCTGACAATCCCTGCATGTTAATTGGCGCTCTAAAGAGCTCCCAAAAATGCTCGGTACAGCGATACTCGGACGAGTAATGAGTAGTGGCGAGCACGTTCGCTCCTCACTAGTGTTTCCACTAAAAATTTGAACTGCATCTGGAAATGGAGATTCATAGCAGCATTTGAGCCTTAATTCTGTAATATATTGAATTCCCACTTTCCTACTTATATTTATTTCCTAAACTGCTTCCCTTACATGAAATTTTCTCCTTATAATTATGTTTTTATTTTTCATTTTTAATCATTAAAAATAATTTTATTATGGATCTTTTCTCAGAACTGGACCACTGTTTTAAATTGAAGGTTACAGTTCATTTTTGTGTGTTATACTGTTCAGAAATGTTTCTGTTTTTCTTCACCGTAAATCTCCCATTTAAGAAGGGCCCACAATTACTCATAAGGGTTTAGGTCGGGTGAGGAAGGTGTTGTGTCATTATTTTTTCATTTTTACTGGCAGCCAAGCAGTGGAGACATTGATGCTGCGATGGAGCATTGTCCTGCAGAACAATCATAATTTTCTTGAAATGTACAGATCTTTTCCTCTACCACTGTATGAAGAAAGAGTCTTCTAAACACTGATAATAGGTTTGCGACTTGATTTTAAGTTCTTCTGCCACCTGAAAAGGTCCATCAAGCTCATCATTAATAATTCCAACCCATAGCTATTCCCCACCTTCACCTTGCTGGTGTCCAAATAGATGTTTGTACTAGTTACTTCAAAAACCATTGCCATCTGGTCCATTAAGAGTCGCTCTAATCTCATCAGTCCATGAAACCTTTAAAAAATCTGTCTTCAGATATTTCTTGGCTCAGTCTTGATATTTCCCCTTCTGTGTCTTGCTGAGTGGTGGTCAGGTTCAGCTTTCCTCACCTCGGCCATGTTTCTGAGCACTGAGCACCTTAAACTTCAGAGTCACAGACTTCATCACGTCGCTCTCAGACTTCATCACGTCGCTCTATCCCCCTTATCTCAGGGCTCATCTAGTGTACCCCCTACCATTCTGTATCAAGTCTTTATGTATCATCTGGCTGCCCTCACCGATCAGTTAAGCTTTGGGAGGGCTCGTCTGAGTGAGGGGCTTGGGGCGACTTCAACCTCTGCTTCTCCAGAAGTTATGCTACTGGGAGAGCAGTAAGTGAGGATACTTGTAAAGTTGAGTAGATTAAATTCACTCATCTCTTTTTAGAACTTAAATATTTTACTGTATGCAGAAATTCTTATGAGAGGTATTCAGCCCCTTCCACATTTACATTAGGTCATCAGGATATTAATAAAAATACCAAGAAGCAGGTCTGTATATCAGAAGAATCCATCTAGAAGCAGCATAGATGTTCAATATATTTATTTTTGCATAAAAGTTGTTACTAATATGCAAAGATGGAATAAGAAAGTCTGTAGATACAGAAGCTTTCTATAGAAAGGAGCAGATGTTGGTGATTCCGCTCCTTGGGCCTTTGGTTGCACTTGTGCTGTTTTTGCACATGGAATTTTCCTGGAGTCTTACAGCACCGCGATCGACCATATGGCCTTCTGTCTGGCCATGGACAGGTAGATGAAGGAGCAGCCGCTTCTTCATTCTGTCCATGACCCGGTAGTGTCTGTATATGGCCGGGGTCACAATTGGCGCAGGCACTCAGGACCGGAGTGTGTTTCTATGCAGCTGAGTGCTAAGGTCCAAGTGCTGATGGCAGTGCCGTGTGTTGAGACGCGAGACTCAAGCGAGTTTCTCGTAAGTGTGACTCCGGCCTATGGCCAAGTATGAGAAGGAGCAGCCGCTGCCTTCTTTTTGGCCATATACAGTGGAGAAGGAGCAGTCGCTGCCTTCTTTTTGTCAATATCCGGTGGAGAAGGACCAGCCGCTGCCTTCTCTTTGTCTATATCCAGTGGAGAAGGAGCAGCCGCTACCTTCTCTGTCCATATCCAGTAGTCTTGTCCTTCCCACCACAGTGTACATGAGTCAACCAAATGGCAAGTTTGGCTGAAAGAAGTCCTTCAATTCCAGCCTTTGATTACTTGCCATTTCGATCCAGAGGAAGGCGAAAAATAACCCCGAGGACTTGTTGTTGGAATATCCTAAGGGGAAAAAAATTCCTTCCTGACCCCAAATATGGCGATCGGAATACATCCCTGGATGTTTGGTGCTCGAATCTACGTGGCTGTTAATGTGGTGGAAGCTCTGTAGTATTTGTCACAGTCCGGTAAATTAGAAAGTCCAGGTAATTGTCTCATCCGATTAGTTAAAGCTTCATTCCACGATGTTGCTGGAATGGGGCTGATTTATATCAGCCTATTACTCCTGTAAGAAAAGAAATATATTCAAAATAAAGAAATTGAAGCGACTCGACACCATCATAAAGTCTGGGCGGAGATCAGCTGGTCTCTCTGAACAGCCGCACCTGATCCTTCTCTTTCTACTGATGATATGTCTTAAAGGACATTAATGAAAAAGTGATTTTTTAAAGGTGAGCGCTGCTTTTCTTCTTTTTAAGAAGAGAAGTTTACATTTCTTAGAACTGGCTCCTCACAAATATACTGTATACTGGGGAATATAATGATGAGGTGTATGGTGGGTATGTGCGCTACTGGGCAGAGGTAACACTATGGATGTCCCTATGTGCTATACTTACATCTTCGTAATGGAACGGTGGTTCGGCTCTGCCGGACTCCACGTCGCTCCAGTTTATGGAGTGGAAGAATGGGCGCTCTCTAATGGACGATGTTATGGCATAACGAGTAGATGGAGTTTTGCAGAGAAGCTGGAAGATGAGAGAGACCATTAATCATTATATTGTGTATTATTATTGATACGTTATTACACAATGTCTATGGACTGTCAGCATCATGTCCTCTATCCTTCCTTATAATTTACCATCATCCTTCTTCACCTATTCCTACTTACCCCTTCTAGGATGTCAAGCTCATCGATGGAGATGCAGGGTGGAAAATATAGGACGTTGTCCAAAGACTCATGGTAGTCGTCCATATCGCCACTGTTATAGAATGGAGACGTCCCCACAATCATCATGTACAGGATGACACCAAATGAAAAGGAATCTGCTAGATGATTGTAGCCTTCTCTATCCAATACCTGTAGGAACATAAGATAGGAGATGAGCTGAATATACCGGGGAGGGGATTTACACACAGAGCCTATGAGGACCGGTCTGTGATGAGATATGAGCAGGATACTCAGATTAGTACTCAATCCTACTATCGGCATCAATTATTAAGGGATGTTCCTTACCTCAGGCGCGATGTAACCCTTCGTGCCTATAACCTCGTCCAAGACGTCATCCTTGCCCACATTCACGGCTGAAGTGCCAAAGTCACAGATTTTTATGTGTCCAGTGCCATCAATGAGAACGTTATGAGGCTTCAGGTCACTGCAGGGAAAAGGAGCAGACACTAATGGTGAGGAAAATTCATCAAAAGAACTTTCTACAATAGATATGTAAGGTGACAACATAGATTTATGAAGATGAACTGATTACCGATGTATCACGCCGTGTTCATGGAGGAACTGGATTCCGCAAACCATTTCTGCTGCAAAGCGTCTGTGGAGAAGAAAGTAGAGGATGGATCAGTGGTTACACACACTTTAGGACCATAATGAATGGGCAGCAGATTATTATGATTCAGCCTAAGACATTTACCTTGTTGTCTCTGTATCAAACTTCATTGATTCTAACATTTGGCTAAACAGATCTCCTCCGGCCATTGCCTCCATGGCTATTATATATGCTTGTGGTGTTTCTACAAAGCCCCGCAGAGATGTTATGAAGCGGCAGCCAGCGCCAATACTTAGGGCCTTTAACTCTGTAGAGAATGTTTCCTCATCACAACAACTCTTTTCCATGATCTTAAGGGCTAGTAGTTCTTTGCTGACCGGATCTGATGCCAAGACGACCTGGAGAAAAATCACAGAAGATCAGACCAAACTCTCATCTATTCTAGGAATCTGTGTAATGGATCACTGGTGTATCCCAATTATCATTACATATGAAGATCCTGTAATGAATATTTATACCATCCTGTGTATCTGGTGGAGAATACATTGGGGAGCACGGAGTAGTATAAATTCATTCTTACCTTTCCGTAGCTTCCTCTTCCAATATTAGTGAGTAAATCAAGTCTGTGAAGGTCAATAGGATTTTGAATTTTAACCAATTCTCTCACAGGTAAAACAGGGGAGCTGGCATCACCAAGGTCTTCTGCTTTCGCATCTGCTACGTCAGAGGTCATCATATCGTTTGCACCTGCTGAGATAATATAGGATTTGTTAATCTCTTTGAGAGCAAATAATGGAAATACACTTTCTATTTAAATGAGGGCTCAGGCGCTGAGCATGCATTTCAGCAGGCTAACACCAGCTGTATTACATAGCTGCCACCTGCCTATAACTGCCGTGACTGGATCACACTCCGATTGCTTCAGTATTACTATTTCATTGCTAACAATGCTACTTAAATTAAGTGAATGCCGATTTGTGCGCACCAGCACCCATTAGTCCCCTCAGGACACAACTGCAAGGGGTTTATTGGCTGTAATGACTATATGGGCCCTATCTTTTACTTCATCCAAATGTTAAGACCAGCCTGGCTTAATTTCATATGAGAACGTCACTAAAGCTATATACAGCGATATAGTCCCATTACAAGAGATCAGAAATTCTCAGGGACAAGTCTTCTAAAGAGACGAAAAAATGAAATAAATTAAAAAAAGTTTTTAAAAAAAAAAATTCAAAAATTTAATTTGAATTACTTAACCTTCCCAATTAATAATAATAATAAAAAAATGAAAAATAAGCATAACTAGGATCACTCCATTAGTATAAGTCCGCTATACAAAAATATACAAATAATTCTCCCAAACAGTAAATACTGAAATGAGAAAAAAAAATGGAAATACCAAAATTGCATTTTTTTTTAAATCAGAAAGTTACAATGTCTCAGAATATGGCGACATAAACCAATTTTGTTTTTTTTCTTATTACACTTCTAATTTTCTTTCACCATTTTAGTGAAAACGTATGCATATTGGGCATTACCAGAATTGTATCTGACATAGA
Organism: Dendrobates tinctorius; assembly: GCF_039654945.1. Taxonomy (NCBI): domain Eukaryota; kingdom Metazoa; phylum Chordata; class Amphibia; order Anura; family Dendrobatidae; genus Dendrobates; species Dendrobates tinctorius. The sequence goes on from NW_027361677.1 coordinate 16,574,569, forward strand.
GAATTATTTTGTGAGGTCATTTTTATCACAGAATTAACACAATAAAAAAAGTCAGAATCCCTTTTTTCTATACAATTTTACCAAACTAATTTAAAAAAATCAAACAAACATTGAAAGACAAAATAAATGGTGTCGTTCAAAGCTGCAGCTCGGCCCACTGAAAAAAATATATATTACAATTTTAAACAGAACTCTATACATCAGCAGGAAATGTCGAATATTTGGTGTTTCGTTTAATGTCTAATTGCAAAATTGTCCCTGTTGCCCATAGCAGCGATTCACAGCACAGATTCAGGTTCTTAACATTCTATAGAACACTGAAATGTGACTAGTAGCTACGGGCAACAAGGACAGTTCTTCCACAAGTCAGCATTGATAATTGAGGTCTGCACATAATTTTAGGAGTATAATCCAGCTCGCCCCCAGTCTTATTCTACTGATCTGTTTCCATCTTACCTGTTTCATCTTCATCCATTGCTCTTTCTGGTGAAGAAACGCTGACGGTTTTGGGTGATGACTGCGATCTCCATAGTGCACCATTCCCATTAATAATGGGCGTAGCATAGGTCAGATGCCTCCTGCATTGGATAACCCAGTCTCTGCTGTTCCGAATTCTTTTCTTGGCTGCCGCTCTTTGCAGGTCCAGGATGTCTTTCCTTTCAGATCTGGATGAGACCTGTCTTGGAGTTTCTTGGAGAACCTCGTCCAGCTTTATATCTGCGCCGATGTTTCTCCGCTTATTTAGGACGGCTTCTTTATTCCTCATCCTTATTGCAGGGGCCAGATCTCCAATTTTTTTTAAGGAGATAAGTATTGCCCTCTGAAGCTCAGCGGAGGCTGCAGAGTGGGACTCCATGAGGTTCTCCATGATCCTTCTCTTTGTAAGGATCTCATGTCTTTTGGACTTTCTCATTTTCTCTAGATTTTGTCGCTTGGACGCCATTTCAGAGGCGTCAGTGTCCATGTTCGGTAAAGTAATGTCTTTTCGCCCTAAAGCGAATAATAATACCTGCTCTTCATTTAATCCTCTCCTCTCTCTCAGTACCCAATCTCGTTGGGCTTGTCTTCTCTCTTTATACATTTTGGAATCAATTTTTGCTTCGTTAGTCACGAAAAACAAAAGGAACTCCCTCACCGTTGGGGGTCTGTGAGGCAGTGATTTCATGTGGGCTGTAACACTGGAATGTAGAATGTGATGATGTCATCACCTCATTGTGAGATAGATTATACTGTGATGTCACAGCAAGAATCATATAGATGGACAGATACATAGATAGATATAATCTTTGTAGGCTATATATATATTAAAAATTAAATAATATAAATACAATAAAAATGTATAATTATAAGCAGAAAATTTCATGTACCGACGCTGTTTAGGAAATAAATATAAGTAGGAAAGGGGGAATTTAATACATTACATAATTAAGGTTCAAATGCGGCTATGAATCTCAGTTCTCAGATGTAGTTCAAATTTTAAGGTTAAGTGGAAACACCCGTTAAATTGTATACACACATCCATACACATCATGGTAACAAGTTTTGACTTTTCAGTCAGCTAAATGTCTTTTATGGCCCATTTACAGTTTGCCTAATAATTCCACACACCTTAATAAAGGTCATTGTATCCTTGGGGTATGTGCACACATTAAGAATTTGGTGCAGAAATTTCTGCATCTCTTGGCAGGAAAAACATTGCGTAAAATAGGCAGGTTTTTTTTTTGCTGCGTTACTTGCGTTTTGGTGCATATTTTACCCCACTCACTAGTATGGATGAAATCTGCAGCAAAAACGATGAAAGAATTGACGTGTTTCAGGTTTAAATCTGCAAGGAAAAAATAAGTAACATGTGCATGAGACTTGTGGATTCTCATTCGCTTCCCTGGCATCAGGAAACCCTTCGGGTTTAGCAACAAATCCGCACACAGCGTAATACTCTGACACTTATTACTCTTTATATAGCGCTAACATATTCCACAGCACTTTACAGTTTGCACACATTACCATCACTGTCCCCAATGGGACTCACAATCTAAATTCCCTAACTGTATGTCTTTTGGAATGTGGGAGGAAACCCTCGCAATCTAAATTCCCTAACTGTATGTCTTTTGGAATGTGGGAGGAAACCCACGCAAACACGGGGAGAACATACAAACTCCTTGCAGATGTTGTCCTTGGTCGGATTCAAACCCAGGACTCTAGCGCTGCAAGGCTGCAGTGCTATCCACTGAACCACAGTGCTCAGTAGATCCATTTATTAGAAATAGGAATTTTGGAATGGGGAAATGGATTAATTTTGTCCTCTGTATTTTTCCATTTCTTACCAAAAACAGAACAAATTGTTTTATGATAATATTGTTTGTATCTGTTTTCTATACTGCAGTTAATCATTATATAGATTCTTTATAGAACTTCCTATTCCTATGATGTTGTGGTTTTGTCGGATGCATCTTCTCGGATTCTGCGATTGTTTCCAAAAATATTCGATCATCAATAGTAAAGAAGAGTTGGAACCTTCATTGGCCTCTGATTGTGATTGCTCCTTTTTTCTATATCGATTTAGGACCTGTGCTGAAGTTGGTGTAGATAAGTACAAACATGGAAGCCAACATACAGAACTATGCCACACATGAGCAAGTGACCAAAGTCCCTGAACTCCATGACATGTCCAACAATCTCCATCTTGACCCCTTTTGTTGGCATTTGATGGAAATCCAAAGAATATCTTCATCATTAAATATGCACTCAGTCTTTGATCAGAATGCCAAAAGCAGTAAGCCAGCTGGAAAAAATACACACAAATGGACATCTGTTAGGGGAGAGGACTTTTTTTTCCATTGAACCTGGTCAGTGTTATGGCCATTATAAAGAGTAGACTAATGTCAACTAAACCCATCTATGTCTAATATATATATAGGGGGCCATGGGCAGATGATTATGTGGGGAGATAAGGATCCGACATGGTTGATTTTGGGATGTTGATCCTTTTGCTGTCTAAGCAATAAACCAGCACCAGGGAATGGCTCTTTCAAAGCGTACACAGGAACGCTCAACAGAGTGAGCAAGATAGCTGGTTGAACCTTTTCTTGGCCAACAGCTATCAAAAATGTGTGCAGAGCTTTAGTATAGAAGAGTGTGTGTTAGGCGTTGAGTTCCCACCCCTGCACAGGAAGAATCACAAGCCATGTCCGCTGCAGTCTCCAGTTCTTCTTCAGTCGCAGAGGTTCCTGCTCAGCAGAGACGTCGGTCCCAGCTTCTTGCTCAAGCTGATGCTATGCAATTGGTTGCTGCTGCCGCCCAAGGTTCAGCTATAGCATCCAGCATTAGTCAGTGGCGAGCAGATGCCCCTGGGACTAAGCCCTGTTTTTCTCCATCTGAGCATGCCCGTGAGATGACCGCTCATTGGTGGTCAGAGGTCACATGCTCAGATCCTCAAGAAGCTCGGATTGGGCCATTAGGAAGGTCCTGGAAGGCTGCGGTTATAAAAGGATCGCATAGCCGCACGGCCATGTGCTAGTATAGACAATATGGAGTGAGTTTTGTATGCACATATGAATGTCTCTGGTGAATGACTCATTATGAAACCCCTACCCTTGGTGCGTATGTGTTCTTCAGCCTTGCCAGTTAGTGCATAGGCTGATAGTGCAGGTAGGAGGCAGAGTCAGGGACTAGCATCAATGCCAATTAGTGGTTTTGCCTTTACGCCACTGTGCACTTGGTCTGCACTCCACGGTAGGCAGCATCTATTAGTGGTGTTCGCAGGTGCAACGCCACGCGCTTAGTGGGTCTAGAGGGACTCTAACCCTGTGTTTTTGGGACAGAGTCCTGTGACTGTACACTAGTGCTCACTTTGCCAAGCTCTGTGAGCTTTAACAGGCTACGGCATTTATATTCCACTGTAGTGCGGTTCTATGAAGCAACAGAATCCGCCTCTGTACACACCGGGTGATGTTAAACCACGTGTTTTCTTCTATTATACCGCCATATAGCGTCCGCCATTACTGGGCAGCAGATAACATCTCTGCACGGTGGACCACGGGCTGCTACTTTTTTTTCCTGTGTGTGTGTGATGGATTCTATGCACGCTCTTTCTGAGCAGGTAAGGCACCTGACTCAGATGTCTCAGAAACTTAATGGGGGACGAGTTCTGGCTCAGTCTCAGCAGCTGATAGCTGACACTGTGCAGGGGGCTTTATCATCTGGTGCTCACAGGACAGGGGCTCGAGCTGTTACATTAGTTTTCCGTGAGTCCCCGGTTAAATTGCCGAATTTAAAGTTTTCAAGGAGGGCTGAACTGTAAGATTTTTTTCTCATTAACACCACACTCTTCTGGGGATGAAAGTCAGAAGGTAGGGGTCATTATGTCTCTGTTAAGGGGAGCCCCCCAGGCTTGGGATTTTTCCCTTCCTACCACTGCCCCTGAGAGAATGACTGTGGATGTAATTTTTGAGTCCCTGAGGCATATTTATGATGAGCCTGATCGGGTGCGTATGGCTGAGGCCATGGTGATGAGTGTATATCAGGGGAAGCATTCAGCCGAGTGGTTTTGCTGAGAGTTCAGATGCTGGGATGCTAAGGTCCTTTCGGATGATGCCACCCTCTGGGGCTTGTTCCGTACACGCCTGTCTGAATGTCTGAAAGATGCCTTGCACTTCACCCTCCTCCTGATTCACTGGAGGACGCTATGACGCAGGCCGTCCGAATGGATCGCAAGCTGCGGGCGAGAAATGTGATGCAGTTTGAGACCCCGTTATTCTCCAGTGGAATGGGAGCTGTTGTGAGTTCATTCTCGGGTTCACCAGTTGTGCGTTCCCCTTCTGGACTCCCTCTGGTAGTGACTTGAGGTGGTGCGGCTGGTTTGATCGGTGGAGATCTGCCACCTGAGAATGAGGATGACGATTGGATCTCGGGATTCTCAGATTGGATTTAAGACAGCTGACGCCCTATTCAGTTGCTGGTGATTCCTTCTGGCTTGTCAGCTCTTGGTTTTCAGCTCTGTTCCAGTCATCTAAAGCTAAGTTTTTCTGCTAATGTTCACACTTGATTTTGTTGGTCTATTCAGTTTTTGTGTGGTCTGCCAACCCCGGCTGGGGGCTGAGCTGAATTTCCACTCTTATTTATCAGTATTTTGCCAATTGGCTTTTTGTCCCTTACTAGTTCGGTCTCTTTTTGCTGTCTCAGAATATTTCAGAGTGCTGATATAGTGGGTGAAGTCTAGTGACTTCAGGGTTAATTTTGCTATCATAAGTGTTGGACATTATTTTTGTAGGTTTTTTGCAGGTTGCAGATAGTGTCTTCCCTTTCCTTTCCTGTCTAGTTAGTTTGGGCCCCATCATTTGCTCAGCCTATTTTCCTGCCTGTGTTTGTGCCTTCTTCTTGTTCCACCATCAGTACATGTGTGAGGGCTATCTATTCCGTTGGGGTCTGCTCTGGGGCAGTTAGTTTTCCCTTTTCTTGCTTTAGGCTTATGTAGTCCTCCGGCCATGACGAGGCATCTAGGTACATCGTAGGCATGCTCCACGGCTATTGCTAGTTGTGTGGTAAGATCAGGGATCTGCAATCTGCATAGTTACCAACCACTCTGGTTTTCTGTGGCTTAGCTTGTTTTGCTTTTTTCTCCTCGGTGACCCATTCATAACAGAATCACCAGCCATACCGCAGATTCTAGGGTACTCAAAAGCAGGAAAGAATTGTAAAAAAAAAAAAGAATTGTCAGAATTTTTTTTTTTATATGTATATTTTTTCCTCTTTTTCTCTGGGGCTGTAGGAGGATTTTTTTTTAAATGGACATTAAGCAATTGTCTCATCGTGTGGAGCAGCTCACTGCTGAAGTGCGGGGAATTTCCGCCTACCTCGCTAATTCACATGCTGCTGTACCAAGGATCCCTACTCATGATGTGTTTTTTGGGGATCGGTCTAAATTTTTGAATTTTAAGAATAATTGTATATTATTTCTTGCCTTGAAGCCTAATTCATCGGGGAGCTCTGTGCAGCAGGTTAAAATTGTCATCTCTTTGCTGCGCGGCGATCCCCAGGATTGGGCGTTTTCTTTGACACCTGAAGATCCTATTCTGACTAATGTGGATGCATTTTTTCAATCCTTGGGGTTGTTGTATGATGAACCTAATGCTATTGATCAAGCTGAGAAAGCCCTATTGGCATTGAACTAGGGTCAGGATTCTGCAGCGTTATACTGTCAAAAATTCCGAAAGTGGGCGGTCCTTACTACCTGGAATAATGGTGCCTTGGCAGCTCTCTTTCGGAAGGGTTTGTCAGAAACCGTAAAAGATACTATGGTGGGATTTCCTGTTCCCTCTGGTCTTGTTCCGTAGAGGCCTGTCTGAATGTCTGAAAGATGCCTTGGCACTTCACCCTCCTCCTGATTCTCTGGAGGACGCTATGACGCAGGCCGTCCGAATGGATCGCAGGCTGCGGGCGAGAGATGTGATGCAGTTTGAGACCCCGTTATTCTCCAGTGGAAGGGGAGCCAGTCCTACATTGGAGTCCATGGAGATGGGAGCCATCAACCTCAAAGAGAAAGAAAGGAGACAGCGGCATTTCAGAAATCTGTGTTTTTACTGCGGTGATCCAGGACAATGGAAAAAGGACTTTCCCTCCTGCCCACCGACTAACAAGCGGCTGAGTCTGGGTGATCATCTTGGAGGGCACTTAGACTCTCAGGTACCCCTTTCTTCATTTTCTAAGATACTGTTAAAGGTGGAACTTGGTGTTAAAAACTGCTTTTCCCTTACTTCGGCTTTTGTGGACTGTGAGTCATCCTTGAACCTGATTGATTCTAACCTGGTGGTCAGCTGTAGATTAGGGACAGTTAGGTGGGAGACTCCTATAAAAATAATGACCATTGATTCTACTCCTCTCACCAAGGACAGTCACTGTTTTGTTTCTGAAGAATTCACCCTCAGAGTTGGAACCCTTCATCAGGACTATGTCATGTTTTGTTTTGGATAACCTCCCTGCTGGCCTGGTGTTAGGGTTTCCCTGGTTGCAACGACATAACCCAATTATTGACGGTGGTTCCTGGGATATTGTTAAAAGGGGATCTAATTGTTCTGAAAGTTGTCTTGCTACTGTGTCTGTGTCGTCCGTTGGTCTGGAAGGTATTCTGGAGTACCTAAAGGACTATGCGGACGTTTTCTCCGAAAAAAAGGCTGAAGTTTTACCACCACATCACCCATTTGACTGCGCCATTGACCTGGTTCCAGGTGCTAAATTGCCCAAGGCTCGCTTGTATAACCTCTTTGGTCCTGAGAGGGCTGGTATGAAAGAATACATTTCCGAGAGTCTTCGTAAAGGACACATTCTAACTTCTGTTTCTCTTATGGTGGCGGGGTTCTTTTTCGTAAAGAAAAAAGACAGTGGTTTGCGCCCATGCCTCGATTTTTAAGAGTTAAATAAGATAACTGAGAAATACCCCCTCCCACTTAATACTGATTTGTACAACCAGTTGTCTGGGGCTAAGTGGTTTTTGAAATTGGATCTGCGGGGGCCTTATAACTTTATCTGCGTCTGGGAGGGGGATGAGTGGAAAGCTGCTATTCTCACCACTGAAGGGTTGTTTGAGAACTTAATAGAAGAGCAATTAGTTCCAGCTGCGTGTAAAATTCTTCTTTATTTTATCACTTTAAAATATGACATCTTCAAAGTATATGCCACAGCCACGGACACGGCAACGCGTTTCGATCTATAAGATCTTTGTCATGGCTTTGACAAAGATCTTATAGATCAAAACGCGTTGCCGTGTCCGTGGCTGTGGCATATACTATGAAGATGTCATATTTTAAAGTGATAAAATAAAGAAGAATTTTACACGCAGCTGGAACTAATTGCTCTTCTATTTGGTTTCACGTCAGTCCAGACGGAGTTCCGAGATCTGCGGTGGATATCTGGTGAGCTGGCTTATGTTGCTTTTGTGTGTTGTTTGAGAACTTACCTTTCGGTCTGACCAATGCACCAGCAGTCTTCCAACATTTCATCACTCACGTGTTCTCTGACTTTGTTGGGTGTTTTATGGTTGTGTATTTGGATGACATACTTACCTACTCGCCTGATAAACAGGCTCACATTGGTAATCTTCGGGAAGTTCTCCCAAGGCTCCGGGAGAACTGTCTCTTTGCTAAGCTAGAGAAATGTCCATTCTTTGTTCAGGAACTGTCTTTTCTGGGGTTCATTGTGTCTGCTGAGGGGTATTGCATGGATGCTAATAAGGTGCAGGCCATTGTCGATTTGTTTCAACCTCATGATTTGAAGGCTCTGCAGCATTTCTTAGGATTCACAAATTATTATCGCAAGTTTATGAGGGGGTTCTCGCAGGTAGTTAAACCTCTCACAGATCTATCTCAAAAGGGGGCTGATATCAAGAATTGGTCAGCCACAGCGGTGGCGGCATTTCAGTTTTTAAAAAAATGTTTCATGTCTGCTCCGGTTCTTATTCAACCGGACCCGTCTGAACCAATTATTGTTGAGGTGGACGCCTCAGAGGTGGGGTGGGGGCGGTGTTGTCCTTGGGACCTGCCACTTTGACTAATTTGAGACCCTGTGCCTTTTTCACTAAGACGTTCTCTCCTGCGGACAGAAACTATGATGTTGGGAATCGAGAACTTCTGGCCGTGAAGTTGGACTTTGAAGAATGGAGGCATTTATTGGAGGGGGCAGTCTATCCTATTACCGTGGTTACCGACCACAATAACCTAGTTTGAGTCTGCTAAAAGGTTGACTCCTAGACAGGCGAAATGGTTGCTTTTTTTTCCCGATTCCAGTTCTCCATCACTTTTCGGCCAGGATCCAAAAATGTCAGGGCTGATGCCTTGTCACGCAATCTGGATCCGGTGTCTCCCCCTGAACCTCCATCCTCCATTCTTCAGCCTGGGGTGATGGTGGCGGGTGTGTCTACTGTGTTGGAGCGGGAGATCAAGGAAGCTCAGTCTCTTGCCCCTCTGGCTAAGTCGGTGGATAAACTTTTTGTACCAGTTCAATTTCGTCTCAGGGTCCTTTGGGAGTTCCACGACTCAGTTCTAGGTGGACATCCAGGGATCTAGGCTACCCAGAGGGCCATCACTAGGATATTCTGGTGGTCTTATTTAGCCTCTGATGTCAGGGAATTTGTGTCTGCTTGTGGGGTATGTGACCGCGTGAAAAACCCCCCATAACCAGCCGGCCATGGAATTGGTGCCACTGCCAATTCCTAATAGACCCTGGACCCATTTGGCCATGGATTTTATCACCAATCTTCCTATTTCCAAGGGTTATATTGTAATTTGGGTAGTGGTGGACAGGTTTAGTAAGCAGGCACATTTTGTACCCTTGGCGGCTTTACCTAATGCGGAAACGTTGTCCAGATTGTTCGTTGAGCATGTGGTGCGGTTGCATGGGGTACTCCTGAATGTGGTGTCTGATAGGGGGTACAATTTGTTTCCAGATTTTGGAGGGCGTTTTGTAAGAGGTTTGGTATTGGTCTGTCTTTTTCATCCGCTTATCATCCGGAGACTAATGGTCATACTGCGCAGACCAATCAGTCTCTGAAGCAAATTCTGCATTGCCTGATCTCAGCCTGACAGAATGATTGGAGTACTGCGTTACCTTTGGCCGAGTTCACGGTTAACAACCGCATTAACCAGTCTATGGGCATATCCCCCTTTTTCTGCAACTATGGGTTTCATCCACATTTTGGAGAGTTCTCCCGTTTCGACTTTGGTGTCCTGGGGCGGATGAGAAAATCCATTGGTTGGGGAAGTTTTGGCGGGAGGTCCAAAGGAACATTACGAAGGCTCAGACTAAATATAAGGTTTTTGCAGACAAAAAACGTTCCGTGGGACCTGTGTTCCAGGTTGGGGATAAGGTATGGTTGTCTACTAAGAACATAAGGCTCAAGGTCCCCTCTGCGAAACTTGGACCTAAATTTATTGGTCCTTATGAAATTACAGAAGCAGTTAACTTGGTGGCTTTTCGGTTGAGTCTCCCGCTTTCTATAATGATCACCAACGTTTTCCATAGGTCCCTTTTGAAACCTGTGGGGGCCTGTGGGGAGGGATCACTGTCTTCCCCGCCACCAGTTTTGGTAGATAGGCAGTCTGAGTACGAGGTGGAACGAATTGTTGACTCTAGGTTGGTCCGTCGTTCTCTTCAGTATCTTGTACATTGGAAAGGCTACAGTCCGGAGGACCGGTCATGGAATCCTGCCCGATCGATTCATGTGGATCAAATGGTCCGTGCCTTTCATGCCAGGTATCCTGAGAAACCTGGGGTCCAGTGGCCCCCCCGTTGAGATGGGGTACTGTCATGATCCAGAACGGGGTTTTGTCTTTGTCCCGTCCTGGTCAGAATGGGGTTAATTGTTTCTGCCTCTCTCTGGCAGAGGGCAGCTATTTAATTGCCAATTGACCTAGATCCGGTGTCAGTTCTACTCCTTCCTTTGGCTGAGTTAGTTGACCCCTTGCGTGCCTGTGCCTTGTGCCTGACATTTTGTTGCTTGTTTGGTTTTACCCCGGTCCATCTCTTCATTGTGAGTTTGTCTACTGTCTTGGTACTGTGTATTTGCCCGTTCTGGTATACTGATCTCTTGCTATGTCCTGACTATCCGCTCTGTCTAATCATTTGGTACTGTCGTGCTATCTCGTGCTTTGACCCCTGCCTGATATGGTTTATGTCCCTGTCTATGCCCCTTGGTAACTTTGTCCCCTAGTTACCCTTCTAGGAGTTTTCCTTCAGCTCCTAGCTCTCCTTAGCTTAGGCCACGCCCCTAGCAGTCAGGTGCTTCACGTCCTATCTGGCCTGAAGCAATCTCTGTTATGATGAGTCACCGAAGGAGGAAAAAACAAAATACCAGCTAAGTCCAGAAAAACCAGAGAGGTTGGCAGCTATCGGATTGCAGACCCCTGAACCTATCCACAACAACTAGCAGTAGCCGTGGGGGGTTCCTACGGTGCCCTAGACCCCTCGATCACAGCCGGAGAGCTACATAGCCTAAAGACAGAAAGGGGAAAAACAACTGCCCCAGAGCAGACCCCAAAGCAATAGGCAGCCCCCAACATATAATGACGGTGAAGCAATATGAAAACACTAACACAGATAGAAAGATAGGTTGAGCAAATGATGGGGCCCAAGCTAACTACATAGGACAGGATAGGAAAGCTGCTGTCTGCCATCCGCAAAAACCCTATCAAAATGAGCCAACCGACTGATAGGAAAAACAGGCCCTGAAGTCGCTAGGCTTCAAAAGACTATATCAGCACTCAGGTATATTCTGAAGACAGAGCAAAATATCAACAGATCAGAGACAAAAATGGAGTTCAGGTCACCCCCAGCCGGGGATGGCAGAACTCCCAAAAAACAAGGCAAAACAAAAACAAAACCGAAGAGTACAAAGAAGAGCAGAAAAACTTAGCTTTGAGATGCAGGAATCAGACTGGTCTCCAAGAATCCAGCAGGAAAATCACCAGCCAGGAAGAAGGGCGTCGGCAGCCTTATATCCAGTCCTCAATTCCAGCCACCCAGTCATCATCTAGCTGCCCAGGTGTTTGGTAATCAGCCTCACTACCTTCCTTCACCAGAGTAGGGAGTTCATCAGACCTCAATGGTGAAGGGAAAAATGAACTCACAACAGTACCTCCCCCTTGAGGAGGGGTCACCGAACCCTCATCCATGCCACCAGGGCGATCCGGGTGAGCCCGATGAAAGGCACGCACCAATCTTTCGGCATGAATATCAGAGGCAGAGACCCAGGAATTATCCTCCTGACCATAACCCTTCCACTTAACCAAATACTGGAGTCTCTGTCTAGCCAGACGGGAATCCAGTATCTTCTCTACCTCATATTCCATGTTACCTTCAACCAATATAGGGTCAGGAGGTGCCACCGCAGGAACTACTGGTTCAACAAACCTCTTCAACAAGGACTTATGAAACACATTATGAATTTTAAATGTGACAGGAAGAGCCAACCGAAAAGAGACAGAATTAATAATCTCTAAAATCTTGTAAGGTCCAATAAATCTAGGCTTAAACTTAGGAGAAGCCACCTTCATAGCGATATTTTTTGATGACAACCAAACCATATCACCCACCTTAAACTGGGGACCAACGGTCCTACGTTGGTTGGAAAACCGCTGGGCCTTTTCCTGGGAGAGAGACAACTTATCCACTACTTGGTCCCAGATCTGGTGCATTCTCTCCACCACAGTGTCAACACCAGGGCAGGCAGAAGGCTCCACCTGCCCTGAAGAAAATCGAAGGTGAAAACCAAAGTTACAAAAAAAAGGTGACATCAAAGTGGCAGAACTAGCTCTATTATTTAAAGCAAATTCGGCCAAGGGCAAAAATGAAACCCAGTCATCCTGATCGGCAGAAATAAAACATCTCAAATATGACTCCAAAGTCTGGTTTGTTCTCTACATCTGCCCATTGGTCTGAGGGTGAAACGCAGAGGAGAAGGACAACTGAATTCCCAGCTTGGAACAGAAAGTCCTCCAAAATCTAGACACAAACTGAACTCCTCTGTCAGATACAATGTTCTCAGGAATCCCGTGCAAGCGAACCACCTGTTGCAAAAACAAGGGCACCAACTCAGAGGAAGATGGCAACTTAGGGAGTGGTACAAGATGGACCATCTTAGAGAATCTATCACAAATCACCCAAATAACAGTCATTCTCTGAGAGACAGGCATATCAGAGATCTATTGAAATATGGGTCCATGGCCTCCTGGGCACCGGCAAAGGCATCAACAAGCCACTAGAGCGAGAACAAGGTTTAGACCGGGAGCAAGTCCCATAGGAGTGCACAAAATTCCTGACATCACGAGACAAGGCGGGCCACCAAAAAGACCGACTCACCAGATCTCTAGTACCAAAAATACCTGGATGACCAGCCAATGCAGAGCAATGAACTTCAGACATCACTCTCTTCCTCCACTGGTCAGGAACATACAACTTTCCACAGAGAAACGCTTAGGTTTGTCCTCCTGAAACTCTTCCAGAGCACGTCTCAAATTGGGCGAGATGGCAGAAAGAACTACCCCCTCGCCTAAGATGGTAGCAGGCTTAGTCACAACAGGAGAATCAGCAAGGAAACTCCTAGAGAGTTCGTCTGCCTTGACATTCTTAGTGCCCGGAAGAAAAGAGACCACAAAATCAAAACGTATGAAAAACAAGGCCCACCAAGCCTGTCTAGGATTCAAGCGCTTGGCCGACTCCAGGTAAATCAAATTCTTGTGGTCAGTAAGGACCACGACTTGGTGTTTGGCTCCCTCCAACCAATGTCTCCACTCCTCAAATGCCCATGTCATGGCCAACAGTTCCCGATTCCCCACATCATAGTTACGTTCGGATGGGGAGAACTTTCGGGAAAAGAAAGCACAAGGATTCATTTTAGATGTCACAGGATCTTTTTGGGACAACACCGCTCCTGCACCAATCTCAGAAGCGTCCACCTCCACCTGAAACGGGAGTGAGACATCAGGTTGCCGCAAAACCGGAGCAGAAGTGAATCTTCGCTTCAGCTCCTGAAAGGAAGAAACAGCCTCAGGAGACCAATTCAGCACATCAGCACCCTTCCTAGTCAAATCCGTCAATGGCTTGGCAATACCAGAAAAATTAGCTATAAATTTCCAATAAAAATTAGCAAAACCCAAAAACTTCTGGAGGGCCTTCAAAGAAGTGGGCTGAACCCAATCATAAATGGCCTGTACCTTGGCCGGGTCCATTTCAATAGTTGACGGAGACAAAATAAATCCCAAAAATGAAATCCTCTGTACCCCAAAAAGGCATTTCGATCCCTTGACATACAGGGAATTCTCCCTCAAAATCCGGAACACAGTCCGAACATGTTCCACATGAGAGTCCCAATTCTTGGAGAAGATCAAAATATCATCCAGATAGATAATCAAAAATTTATCCACAAAGTCTTGGAATATATCGTTCATGAAACACTGGAAGACAGAAGGGGCATTAGTGAGCCCAAAAGGCATCACCAGGTACTCAAAATGTCCCTCCGGAGTATTAAACGCCGTCTTCCATTCATCCCCATGCTTAATGCGAATAAGATTATACGCCCCCCTGAGGTCAAGCTTGGTAAACCAGCAAGCACCTTTAACTCTGGAGAATAGATCAGAAATCAGGGGTAACGGATACTGATATTTAACAGTAATTTTGTTGAGGGCACGATAGTCAATACAAGGCCTTAATGAACCATCCTTTTTAGCCACGAAAAAAAACCCAGCACCTAAGGGTGAAGAGGATGGTCTAATATGACCCTTCTCCAATGCCTCCTTAATATAGGATCGCATAGCCTCGTGCTCGGGTACAGATAAATTGAAAAGCCGACCCTTGGGGAATTTACACCCTGGGTTCAGCTCAATTGCACAGTCATAACTCCTATGAGGAGGCAAAGACGCAGACTGATTCTCCCTAAATACATCATAAGTCAGCCAAATAGTCAGGAACATCATGCGACTTGGGAGAGGTGGAGAAAACAGGAGCATCACTAAGGGCACACCGACAACCCCAACTCACCACAGACAAAGATTTCCAATCCAGAACTGGATTATGGATTTGCAACCATGGAATCCCCAGAACAATGGTATCATGTAAATTATGCAACACCAAAAATCTGCAATTTTCTTGATGGTCTGGGGCGACCCGCATTACCACCTGGGTCCAAAACTGAGGTTTATTCTTCGCCAAAGGGGTAGCATCAATACCCCTCAAAGGGATAGGCGTCCGCAGAGGTGTCATAGGAAATCCACAGCATTTAGCAAAATCCAAGTCCATCAGGTTCAAAGCTGCTCCTGAATCCACAAAAGCCTTGGCGGAAAATGTTGACAGGGAGCAGATCAGAGTAATTGCCAGAAGAAACTTAGGTTGAACACCACCCACAGAAAACGTGTGTGCACAACGTTTCTCTCGTTTAGGGCAGACAGAAATAATATGCGAGGCATCGCCACAAAAAAAACACAGCTTATTACGCCTTCTGAACTCCTGACGTTGCGCCCTAGACAAAACTCTATCACATTGCATAGGTTCAGACATTTGTTCAACAGGTGGTAACATCTCTCGTGTAGTTTTGCGTTCACGTAAACGCCGATCCACCTGAATGGCTAATGACATAGAATCGTCCAGACCAGAGGGAACAGGAAATCCCACCATAGTATCTTTTACAGTTTCTGACAAACCCTTCCGAAAGAGGGCTGCCAAGGCACCATCATTCCAGGTAGTAAGGACCTCCCACTTTTGGAATTTTTGACAGTACAACTCTGCCGAATCCCAACCCTGGCTTAATGCCAACAGGGTCTTTTCAGCCTGATCAATAGCATTAGGTTCATCATACAACAACCCCAAGGCTTGAAAAAATGCATTCACATTATTCAGAATAGGATCATCAGGTTTCAAAGAAAACGCCCAATCCTGGGGATCGCCGTGCAGCAAAGAGATGACAATTTTAACCTGCTGCGCGGAGTTCCCCGACGAGTTAGAATTTAGACCGATCCCCCAAAAATACATCAGGAGTAGGAATCTTTGGTTCAGCAGCATGTGAATGAGCAAGATGGGCGGATATTCCCCGCACTTCAGCAGCGAGCTGCTCCACACGATCAGACAATTGCTTCATCTCCATTGAGAGAAAAATTCCCCCTACGGCCTCAGAGATATAGAGGAAAAAATATGCACACAAAAAAAAAAAAAATTCTGACACTTTTCTTTTTCTTTTTACAATTTTCTCCTGCTATTGAGTACCCTAGGATCTGTGGTATGGCTGGTGATTCTGTTATGATGAGTCACCGAAGGAGGAAAAGACAAAATACCAGCTAAGTCCAGAAAAACCAGAGAGGTTGGCAGCTATCGGATTGCAGACCCCTGAACCTATCCACAACAACTAGCAGTAGCCGTGGGGGGTTCCTACGGTGCCCTAGACCCCTCGATCACAGCCGGAGAGCTACATAGCCTAAAGACAGAAAGGGGAAAAACTAAACCGCCCCAGAGTAGACCCCAAAGCAATAGGCAGCCCCCAACATATAATGACGGTGAAGCAAGATGAAAACACTAACACAGATAGAAAGATAGGTTGAGCAAATGATGGGGACCAAGCTAACTACATAGGACAGGATAGGAAAGCTGCTGTCTGCCATCCGCAAAAACCCTATCAAAATGAGCCAACCGACTGATAGGAAAAACAGGCCCTGAAGTCGCTAGGCTTCAAAAGACTATATCAGCACTCAGGTATATTCTGAAGACAGAGCAAAATATCAACAGATCAGAGACAAAAATGGAGTTCAGGTCACCCCCGGCCGGGGATGGCAGAACTCCCAAAAAACAAGGCAAAACAAAAACAAAACTGAAGAGTACAAAGAAGAGCAGAAAAACTTAGCTTTGAGATGCAGGAATCAGACTGGTCTCCAAGAATCCAGCAGGAAAATCACCAGCCAGGAAGAAGGGCGTCGGCAGCCTTATATCCAGTCCTCAATTCCAGCCACCCAGTCATAATCTAGCTGCCCAGGTGTTTGGTAATCAGCCTCACTACCTTCCTTCACCAGAGTAGGGAGTTCATCAGACCTCAATGGTGAAGGGAAAAATGAACTCACAACAAATCTCTCTCTGCTCCTGCTTCCTCTGGAAGACCTGTGGCTGGCTCCGCCCCTTGGTCACATGCTTCAGATCCTGTTTGTCTGAACACGCATTTTTACCGCTGCTGCCCCACTTCACAGGTATCTTTGAGCACTGTTTGTCTTACTCAGGACACGCACACTGGCTCAGTGAGCAAGTGCAGTGCAGTGTTCCTGACACAGATTGCTCCACGGTTCCTGAGCACTCTGAAAAAGTTTTTTTTGGGACCTCGAGTCTCCCATGATACGGCGCTCCAGATGTCCTCAGCGGTTGGGAGAACGTCCCGTTTAATGACGTAGGAGGTGGTTCACTAGACACAGCAGCGTTTTCCTCCAAACTGTCCTTCAAGGGGACAATTACCAGTGGTCCATCCACTCATACGGTAGAGCTTTACATGGATTCCAGGGCGGAGGGCAACTTTATGTCTTCTGCCTTCGCCCAACGTCACGTAATTCCTCTGGTGATGCTCACCAAACCATTGACCATACGAGTGGTAAATGGGTTGACACTTCCCTCACAGATAATGCATAAGACCATCCCATTTACTCTATCCATGTCTCTTGCCTTGTGCAGAGCCTTCCCGGGGTTGAGTCTATCCACTATCTCTCCCAGAGATGGAGGCAATGAAACAGTACATCCAGGAGAATCTGGCAAGAGGATTCATTAGGAAGTCAGTGTCTCCTGCAGGGGCGCGGTTCTTGTTCGTGCAGAAGAAGAATGGAGAACTACGTCCATATGCAAAAACAAAAGAGAACATTCAGCTCACCCCTGAGATGTAATTCCAAGCACAAGAAGGAGCACGGCTTCCTCACTGCTGCACAGCGTCAAAGGCAATAGGAAAAATAGAAGTGGATCCAGCTCACTCACAGAGCTTATTTAAAAATTTGAAAATTTTTAATGGATGATCTTTAAAAATTTCAAAATGACCACCCAGACATCTCAGATGGCACAGCAATGACAGGGGGTGGTGTGTAATGAAACCATACGTGTTTCGAGCAACACGGCTTTTGAACACTGGTTATTTTTAAATAAGCCCTGTGAGTGAGCTGGATCCACTTCTATTTTTCCGTACTATGTCCATGCATAGATTACAGGGGTCTTAACGCCATCACCGTTAACAAAAGGTACCTGCTGCCCCTAATATCTGAGCTCTTTGATAGGTTACGGAGAGCAAGGGTTTTTACTAAACTTGATCTGCGGGGTGCTTACAACCTGATTCGCATCCGTGAGGGGTACGAATGGAAGATGGCATTTAATACCAGGGATGGCCTCTACGAGTGTCTGGTGACGCCCTTCGGGCTCTCTAATGCTTCTGCCATTTTCCAGGACTTTGTTAACAATATTTTCTGGGACATGCTCACCACCTCGGTCGTAGTCTATCTGGATGATATTCTCATCTACTTGGCTGTGATGGACTGGCAGGAACCCCATTCTCTCAAAGCGGTGCAGCGCTTTGAATTTGGTGTACCTACAAACCGTCGAGCGGCTAAATTCTCGCCAGGCTAGTGTGACGCTCAGGAGCAAACTACGTCCGAGAGTGGGCCCTCTGGGTCGCGGATCCGGAGCCCCTGGGCCGAGCGCGCCAGGTGATGACCAACCCCTATTCAGGGATCGTACCAAGAGGGACGGCTCAGGGAGAAGCCAGGCTCAAGGCAGGACAAGGAACTATGGACAAAGACAAGGGTACTTAGGTGGAAGTAACAGAGGAAGGGGTAACCTAGCAGAAATGCCCGTGGGGCGATGGGGCGAGGCACAGCCGGGAGACAGACAGGCGAGGAAACCTAAGGGGGAGTTAAAGAGAATCCGGACAGGAGTAGACAGGGAGAGCAGAAGGGCAGGAAACCGACCGGGGAAGGAATACCAGCAGGCAGGGACAGACAGGGAGGGCAGAACGGACCAGGGGAAACGAGGCTAGGAGGAGGAACGGACACAACACAGAATAGATGATGCGACGAGCACCAAGAAGTAGCACACGAAAGTAGGAGTGCGGCCAGAACGGTGCAGGAGATCCACGCAATCACCAGGCACCCTCCTCCTAGGGAGGATGCCTGAAGTACCTAGCGCCCGGAAGAGCTCCTCAAGCCCGGCCCCTCAGCACCGCCCACAGCCAGACGCCGAGGATGGACGGGCGCGCACCCGCAACCTAAGGCCGGTGCGAGCAGCAGGAGGTAAGGCAGGACAGGCGCGCGCACGGAAGGTGGCGCGCAGGTGAGGAGAGACTGCGGCAGCTGCCGCCGCTGATGGGGCATCGGCGGGCACGACCACCGATGTCACAGCTAGATGGTCCCTATTCTCCTGGTTCCATTTCACCCTCCATTTTCTCTCCGGGGAGAAGAACATTCATTCCGACGCTCTCTCCCGCTCCGTAGTGTCATCAGAGGAAGAAGAGCCTTGGTTAATTGTCACTTCTGAGAGCCTGAGGACCGGTGGACCAAGTTTTGCTTGAGTCTGTGCCCCCGGGCAAGACATTTGTGCCACCTAATTTGCAACCGGAGGTTCTCTCTTGGGCTCACTCGTCCTGGGTGGGTGGACATTTTGGGACCAAGAGGACATCTGAGCTTCTGGCGAGGACGTACTGGTGGCCGCATATGGCCCGTGATGTCGATGACTATATCCGGGCATGTGTCTCCTGTGCCAAGAATAGGTCTTCTCGACAACGGCCTGCTGGGCTACTTTACCCCTGCCGATGGCAGACAGGCCCTGGGAAATGGTCTGGAGGGACTTTGTGGTGTGTTTACCCAAGTCTCGTAGCTGCACAGTCATCTGGCTAGTCACCGATCATTTTTCTAAAATGGTGCACCTGGTGCCCCTCCTGTGGGTACCTTCTGCACAGGCCTTGGTGGCGTTGTTCATTAAGCACGTATTTCCCCTACACAGTATGCGTGACAAAATTGTCAGTGACCGGGGTCCTCAGTTCGCATCTCGGATCTGGAGAGAGCTTTGTCGCCTACTCAGCATTGAGCTGAATCTCTCTTTAGCCTATCATCCTGAGACAAATGGGTTGGTAGAGAGGGCTAACCAGACCCTGGTCACATACATGCGTCATTTTGTTTGGGCCAGGCAGGATGACTGGGCCTCCTTGCTACCATGGGTGGAATTTGCGCTGAACAATGCCATAGCTGACTCTACTGGACAGACCCCATTCTTCCTTAACTACGGCCAGCATCCACGTTTCCCTGTGCCGATGCCAGTGTCTTCCACCGACTCTAGGGTGGCAGACTGGGCAGTGGAGGCATATGACAGCACACAGGATGTCATCCGGGCCTCCAAGGAGAGAATGAGGGTCTCCGCTGAGGCACACCGGTGCGCCGCTCTGACCTTTGCTCCTGGCGACATAGTGTGGCTCTCCACCCGTAACATCAGGCTGCGAGTTGAGTCCACTAAATTTGCACCTCGCTACATAGGTCCCTTCAAGGTCCTGGAAAAGGTCAATTCCGTGGTTTATTGTCTGGCCCTTCACTCATGCCTAGGTATCACCGACACCTTTTGTGTGTCCCTCCTAAAACCCGTTCACATGTTCTGGTTTTCCGAGTCCTCTGCCGGGACATCGGGTTCGTCCACGAATGATTATGAGGTGAATGCTATTGTGGGATGTGAAGTGGTATGTTGCAAAAATTAATATCTGGTGGATTGGAAGGGTCATGGCCCAGAGGACAGGACCTGGGAACCTATTGAGCACATTCGTGCTCCTCACCTCACTGCAGCTTTTGAGTGTAGCGTGGCTCAAGGAGGTGGGGGCCCTAGGAAGGGGGTAATATTAGGCGTTGAGTTTCCGTCACTGCACGGGGGGAATCTCAAGCCATGTTCTCTGCTGTCTCCCATTCTTCTTCAGCCGCAGAGGTTCCTGCTCAGCAGAGACGTCGGTCCCAGCGTCTTGCTCAGGCTGATGCTATGTGTTTGGTTGCTGCTAATGCCCCAGGTTCAGCTATATCATCCAGCATAAGTCAGCGGCGATCAGACACCTCTGGGACTAAGTCCTGCTTTTCTCCATCTGAGCATGCCTGTGAGATGACCGTTCATTGGTGGTCAGAGGTCACATGCCCAGGTCTTCAAGCAGCTTTGATTGGGCCATCAGCAAGGTCCTGGAAGGCTGCAATTATAAAAGGATCGCATGGCCGCACGGCCAAATATGGTCCATGTTATAGGTGGATTTGTATTACCTCACCTACACAACATAGCTCCCAAGCATCCCGATTCCCGCGGGACAGTCCTGTTTTTGACACCCCCCCTCCCGCATCCTGCCCGGGACAGTATTTTTCCCGCATTGCACTAAGCCGCCACGCCGCCCGCATCCACCGATGCCATTCTCGTCGTCCCAGATAGACACACCGTAGCCTACAATGATATGGAGCAAAACGGCGCGTGTACGAGGTATGCTGAGCGAAGCCGCATGTGTGTGCGGAGTGGAGCCATATGTATAGTGGATGTACGGAGCGGAGCCAAGTGTGTACGAGGCATACAAAGTGGGTGTTTCCCACGGACACAGGAGTACACGGCGGAGCCCCAAGGAGCACTTTAAAACTCGCACATGACGTTCCACTGGAAGTGATGTGCTGGAAGCTGACCGGAAAAGAGGTAATTTCATGAGGAGATTGTGACAGAACCAGGAATGCTTCAGATCCATCACCGTGTCCTCTGACAGCGCGGACAGCAGGATTGCCTTGGAATCAGGGATGCCGGCCATGTGAGCGGATCATGATATGTCCTGCATCGGGAGGCTCAGGTGGGCACTTCAATGGGAGTCGGGCTGCTATAGTATCTTTATAAAATCTTTCTTTCTTTCCTTCTTTCTCTCTCTCTGTTTCTTTATTTCTCTGTTCTTATTTTCTCTCTGTTTCTTGCTCATTCTCTCTTCTGTCTCTCCCTCTCTTTTTCTTTCTCCCTCTCTGTTCTTTCTTTCTCACTCTCCTTTCTTTCTTTCTCTATTTTCTTTCCTTCTTTTACTTAGTACCAGTCAGTGTGCCCACAGTACCAGCCACTATGCCCCTAATAGCAGTCAGTGTGATCAGCAGTGCTAAATGGGTGCGACTGGGCGTGGACATGTGTGTGACTAGTTGTGAAAATAGGTGTGGTCGGGGGCGTGGTCTAAAATTTGCTTCTGTGGTCAATTGTACATGAAATTCTTTTCCCTCTTTTCATTACATGAAGGGGGTGTTTTTCTGTTTTTTCCGCGACTTCAGTTTAGCCCCTTCCCTTTGATATATAGGTACATATGCTGTTCCTCCCACTCTATATTGGGGTTATCTTTGTCTGCCCTGAATATTGTGATCAGGGAACGCATGGGTACTTTTTACCATAATTGTAACTAATCCCTGCTTGCTCTAAATTACATGCCTGCTTGTCACACCATGGTTGCATTATTATCCACTGGTTTTTATTATATATGATTCACCTGGTATTTATTGTAGACACTTGTATTTGCACTATTTGTACTGAATAAAGCTATTGGCACTTTTTGCATTATTTGGGTATTATTCTATTCTACATTACCTCTTTCTTTACGATTTTTCCGTATAAAAATTATGGAGATGTAAACTCTCTGCAGTTGTTTCTATGTTATTTAAATATTTTTTGGTCAGCAAAATGGTTTCCAAAAATGTTGTAAGACACTCCAAAAAATACGACAGTACCACACAAAAGGCCAGAATTTTCTGCGCACTCAGGTGTGAGGCCTGGGACAGACAAAGCCGTTTTAAATTGCTGGATTTTCACGCTGTTGTATTAAAATGATCTGGCTGTAGTCTGCAGTGTGAACAAGCAAATAAATGTAGAAAAACAGGGGGCTCTGGATTACTGTCCACTTAGGAAGTAACACTGATTGACAATCAATTTCACATGCTGTTGTGCAAATGGAATAGACAACAGATGGAAATTAATGGCATTTATCTAGACACCCTCAATAAAGGAGTGGTTCTGCAGATGAGGACCACAGACCACATCTCAGTACCAATGCTTTCTGGCTGATGTTTTGGTCACTTTTCAATGTTGGTTGTGCTTTCACATTCGTGGTAACATGAGACGGACTCTACAACCCACACAAGTGGCTAAGGTAGTGCAGCTCATCCACGATGGCACAATAATGTGAGCTGTGCCAAGAAGGTTTTCTGTGTCTGTCAGCGTAGTGTCCAGAGGCTGGAGTCGCTACCAGGAGACAGGCCAGTACTCCAGGAGACGTGAAGGGGGCCGTAGGAGGGTAACAACCCAGCAGCTGGACCGCTACCTCCGCCTTTGTGCAAGAAGGAGCAGGAGGAGCACTGCCAGAGCCCTGCAAAATGACCTCCAGCAGGCCACAAATGTGCATGTGTCTGCACAAACGGTTAGAAACCATCTCCATGAGGATGGTCTGAGTGCCCGACGTCCACAGATGGGGGTTGTGCTCAGAGCCCAACACTGCGCAGGCCGCTTGGCATTTGCCACAGAACACCAGGATTGTCAAATTCGCCTCTGGTGCCCTGGGCTCTTCACAAATGAAAGCAGGATCACACTGAGCACATGTGACAGACATGACAGAGTCTGGACATGCTGTGGATAGCGATCTGCTGCCTGCAACATCCTTCAGCATGACCGTTTTGGCAGTGTGTCAGTAATGGTGTGGGTTGGCATTTCTTTGGAGGGCCCTCCATTTGCTCGCCAGAGATAGCCTGACTGACCTTAGGTACCGAGATGAGATCCTCTGACCCCTTGTGAGACCATATGCTGGTGCGGTTGGCCCTGGGTTCCTCCTAATGCAGGACAATGCCAGACCTCTTGTGGCTGGAGTGTCAGCAGTTCCTGCAAGATGAAGGAATTGAAGCTATGGACTGGCCTGTCCGTTCCCCAGACCTGAATCCGATTGAGCACATCTGGGACATCATGTCTCGCTCCATCCACCAACGTCACGTTGCATCACAGACTGTCCAGGAGTTGGCGGATGCTATAGTCCAGGTCTGGGAGGAGATCCCTCAGGAGACCATCCGCTGCCTCATCAGGAGCATGCCCAGGTATTGTACAGTAGGGAGGTCATACAGGCACGTGGAGGCCACCTACAATATTGAGCATCTTTTCCTTGTTATGAGGCATTTCCACTGAAGTTGGATCAGCCTGTAATTTGATTTTCCACTTTGATTTTGAGTATCATTCCAAATCAAGACCTCCATGGGATATTCATTTTGATTTACATTGATAATTGTTGTTTTATTGTTCTGAACACGTTCCACTATGCAATGAATAAAAATTTGCAACTGGAATATTTCATTCAGAGACATCTAGGATGTGCTATTTTAGTGTTCCCTTTATTTTTTTGAGCAGCGTATATAATAGGCAGCAGCAAACAGTAATGGACCCTTTTGATGTATGCAGTGAGATCTGTTTACTCACATACAGTGCCTGCATGCCTTGCACTGATGTGGATATGCGCACATAGACTCCCCTGCCTACCTAGCACTGCAGTCTATATACCCACTAATGTCCTTAAAAGGACTGTTGGCTTAGATTGATATGTGGATTGAACAAAGGTAGAACCACACTAACTCATAAAAGCACAAATCTGTCCCTATCTCAGCAGCAGCTCTCCCTAAACAGTCTGAATCTGGAGCTGAATGCGCCGAGCAGGGCAGCGTCAGGTCTCTAGTAGATCTAATGATGCTGTGCGGCCAGCCAATCACTGTAAGGCCACAACAAAGATGGCTGCGGCATTACAGTGAATGGCTGACAATCCCTGCATGTTAATTGGCGCTCTAAAGAGCTCCCAAAAATGCTCGGTACAGTGATACTCGGACGAGTAATGAGTAGTGGCGAGCACGTTCGCTCCTCACTAGTGTTTCCACTAAAAATTTGAACTGCATCTGGAAATGGAGATTCATAGCAGCATTTGAGCCTTAATTCTGTAATATATTGAATTCCCACTTTCCTACTTATATTTATTTCCTAAACTGCTTCCCTTACATGAAATTTTCTCCTTATAATTATGTTTTTATTTTTCATTTTTAATCATTAAAAATAATTTTATTATGGATCTTTTCTCAGAACTGGACCACTGTTTTAAATTGAAGGTTACAGTTCATTTTTGTGTGTTATACTGTTCAGAAATGTTTCTGTTTTTCTTCACCGTAAATCTCCCATTTAAGAAGGGCCCACAATTACTCATAAGGGTTTAGGTCGGGTGAGGAAGGTGTTGTGTCATTATTTTTTCATTTTTACTGGCAGCCAAGCAGTGGAGACATTGATGCTGCGATGGAGCATTGTCCTGCAGAACAATCATAATTTTCTTGAAATGTACAGATCTTTTCCTCTACCACTGTATGAAGAAAGAGTCTTCTAAACACTGATAATAGGTTTGCGACTTGATTTTAAGTTCTTCTGCCACCTGAAAAGGTCCATCAAGCTCATCATTAATAATTCCAACCCATAGCTATTCCCCACCTTCACCTTGCTGGTGTCCATATATATGTTTGTACTAGTTACTTCAAAAACCATTGCCATCTGGTCCATTAAGAGTCGCTCTAATCTCATCAGTCCATGAAACCTTTAAAAAATCTGTCTTCAGATATTTCTTGGCTCAGTCTTGATATTTCCCCTTCTGTGTCTTGCTGAGTGGTGGTCAGGTTCAGCTTTCCTCACCTCGGCCATGTTTCTGAGCACTGAGCACCTTAAACTTCAGAGTCACAGACTTCATCACGTCGCTCTCAGACTTCATCACGTCGCTCTATCCCCCTTATCTCAGGGCTCATCTAGTGTACCCCCTACCATTCTGTATCAAGTCTTTCTGTATCATCTGGCTGCCCTCACCGATCAGTTAAGCTTTGGGAGGGCTCGTCTGAGTGAGGGGCTTGGGGCGACTTCAACCTCTGCTTCTCCAGAAGTTATGCTACTGGGAGAGCAGTAAGTGAGGATACTTGTAAAGTTGAGTAGATTAAATTCACTCATCTCTTTTTAGAACTTAAATATTTTACTGTATGCAGAAATTCTTATGAGAGGTATTCAGCCCCTTCCACATTTACATTAGGTCATCAGGATATTAATAAAAATACCAAGAAGCAGGTCTGTATATCAGAAGAATCCATCTAGAAGCAGCATAGATGTTCAATATATTTATTTTTGCATAAAAGTTGTTACTAATATGCAAAGATGGAATAAGAAAGTCTGTAGATACAGAAGCTTTCTATAGAAAGGAGCAGATGTTGGTGATTCCGCTCCTTGGGCCTTTGGTTGCACTTGTGCTGTTTTTGCACATCCAGGTCTGGATCACACACGATGGAGAGGAGAAGAGCAGGGATGTGTGACGTGTGATCTGTGTAGATGGAATTTTCCTGGAGTCTTACAGCACCGCGATCGACCATATGGCCTTCTGTCTGGCCATGGACAGGTAGATGAAGGAGCAGCCGCTTCTTCATTCTGTCCATGACCCGGTAGTGTCTGTATATGGCCGGGGTCACAATTGGCGCAGGCACTCAGGACCGGAGTGTGTTTCTATGCAGCTGAGTGCTAAGGTCCAAGTGCTGATGGCAGTGCCGTGTGTTGAGACGCGAGACTCAAGCGAGTTTCTCGTAAGTGTGACTCCGGCCTATGGCCAAGTATGAGAAGGAGCAGCCGCTGCCTTCTTTTTGGCCATATACAGTGGAGAAGGAGCAGTCGCTGCCTTCTTTTTGTCAATATCCGGTGGAAAAGGAGCAGCCGCTGCCTTCTCTTTGTCTATATCCAGTGGAGAAGGAGCAGCCGCTACCTTCTCTGTCCATATCCAGTAGTCTTGTCCTTCCCACCACAGTGTACATGAGTCAACCAAATGGCAAGTTTGGCTGAAAGAAGTCCTTCAATTCCAGCCTTTGATTACTTGCCATTTCGATCCAGAGGAAGGCGAAAAATAACCCCGAGGACTTGTTGTTGGAATATCCTAAGGGGAAAAAAATTCCTTTCTGACCCCAAATATGGCGATCGGAATACATCCCTGGATGTTTGGTGCTCGAATCTACGTGGCTGTTAATGTGGTGGAAGCTCTGTTGTATTTGTCACAGTCCGGTAAATTAGAAAGTCCAGGTAATTGTCTCATCCGATTAGTTAAAGCTTCATTCCACGATGTTGCTGGAATGGGGCTGATTTATATCAGCCTATTACTCCTGTAAGAAAAGAAATATATTCAAAATAAAGAAATTGAAGCGACTCGACACCATCATAAAGTCTGGGCGGAGATCAGCTGGTCTCTCTGAACAGCCGCACCTGATCCTTCTCTTTCTACTGATGATATGTCTTAAAGGACATTAATGAAAAAGTGATTTTTAAAGGTGAGCGCTGCTTTTCTTCTTTTTAAGAAGAGAAGTTTACATTTCTTAGAACTGGCTCCTCACAAATATACTGTATACTGGGGAATATAATGATGAGGTGTATGGTGGGTATGTGTGCTACTGGGCAGAGGTAACACTATGGATGTCCCTATGTGCTATACTTACATCTTCGTAATGGAACGGTGGTTCGGCTCTGCCGGACTCCACGTCGCTCCAGTTTATGGAGTGGAAGAATGGGCGCTCTCTAATGGACGATGTTATGGCATAACGAGTAGATGGAGTTTTGCAGAGAAGCTGGAAGATGAGAGAGACCATTAATCATTATATTGTGTATTATTATTGATACGTTATTACACAATGTCTATGGACTGTCAGCATCATGTCCTCTATCCTTCCCTATAATCTACCATCATCCTTCTTCACCTATTCCTACTTACCCCTTCTAGGATGTCAAGCTCATCGATGGAGATGCAGGGTGGGAAATATAGGACGTTGTCCAAAGACTCATGGTAGTCGTCCATATCGCCACTGTTATAGAATGGACACGTCCCCACAATCATCATGTACAGGATGACACCAAATGAAAAGGAATCTGCTAGATGATTGTAGCCTTCTCTATCCAATACCTGTAGGAACATAAGATAGGAGATGAGCTGAATATACCGGGGAGGGGATTTACACACAGAGCCTATGAGGACCGGTCTGTGATGAGATATGAGCAGGATACTCAGATTAGTACTCAATCCTACTATCGGCATCAATCATTAAGGGATGTTCCTTACCTCAGGCGCGATGTAACCCTTCGTGCCTATAACCTCGTCCAAGACGTCATCCTTGCCCACATTCACGGCTGAAGTGCCAAAGTCACAGATTTTTATGTGTCCAGTTCCATCAATGAGAACGTTATGAGGCTTCAGGTCACTGCAGGGAAAAGGAGCAGACACTAATGGTGAGGAAAATTCATCAAAAGAACTTTCTACAATAGATATGTAAGGTGACAACATAGATTTATGAAGATGAACTGATTACCGATGTATCACGCCGTGTTCATGGAGGAACTGGATTCCGCAAACCATTTCTGCTGCAAAGCGTCTGTGGAGAAGAAAGTAGAGGATGGATCAGTGGTTACACACACTTTAGGACCATAATGAATGGGCAGCAGATTATTATGATTCAGCCTAAGACATTTACCTTGTTGTCTCTGTATCAAACTTCATTGATTCTAACATTTGGCTAAACAGATCTCCTCCGGCCATTGCCTCCATGGCTATTATATATGCTTGTGGTGTTTCTACAAAGCCCCGCAGAGATGTTATGAAGCGGCAGTCAGCGCCAATACTTAGGGCCTTTAACTCTGTAGAGAATGTTTCCTCATCACAACAACTCTTTTCCATGATCTTAAGGGCTAGTAGTTCTTTGCTGACCGGATCTGATGCCAAGACGACCTGGAGAAAAATCACAGAAGATCAGACCAAACTCTCATCTATTCTAGGGATCTGTGTAATGGATCACTGGTGTATCCCAATTATCATTACATATGAAGATCCTGTAATGAATATTTATACCATTCTGTGTATCTGGTGGAGAATACATTGGGGAGCACGGAGTAGTATAAATTCATTCTTACCTTTCCGTAGCTTCCTCTTCCAATATTAGTGAGTAAATCAAGTCTGTGAAGGTCAATAGGATTTTGAATTTTAACCAATTCTCTCACAGGTAAAACAGGGGAGCTGGCATCACCAAGGTCTTCTGCTTTCGCATCTGCTACGTCAGAGGTCATCATATCGTTTGCACCTGCTGAGATAATATAGGATTTGTTAATCTCTTTGAGAGCAAATAATGGAAATAC
The DNA here is from genome assembly GCF_039654945.1 of Dendrobates tinctorius. NCBI lineage: Eukaryota > Metazoa > Chordata > Amphibia > Anura > Dendrobatidae > Dendrobates > Dendrobates tinctorius. Next base: position 16,603,282 of record NW_027361677.1, read on the forward strand.
ACTTTCTATTTAAATGAGGACTCAGGCGCTGAGCATGCATTTCAGCAGGCTAACACCAGCTGTATTACATAGCTGCCACCTGCCTATAACTGCCGCGACTGGATCACACTCCGATTGCTTCAGTATTACTATTTCATTGCTAACAATGCTACTTAAATTAAGTGAATGCCGATTTGTGCGCACCAGCACCCATTAGTCCCCTCAGGACACAACTGCGAGGGGTTTATTGGCTGTAATGACTATATGGGCCCTATCTTTTACTTCATCCAAATGTTAAGACCAGCCTGGCTTAATTTCATATGAGAACGTCACTAAAGCTATATACAGCGATATAGTCCCATTACAAGAGATCAGAAAATCTCAGGGACAAGTCTTCTAAAGAGACGAAAAAATGAAATAAATTAAAAAAAGTTTTTTAAAAAAAAAATTCAAAAATTTAATTTGAATTACTTAACCTTCCCAATTAATAATAATAATAATAATAAAAAAATGAAAAATAAGCATAACTAGGATCACTCCATTAGTATAAGTCCGCTATACAAAAATATACAAATAATTCTCCCAAACAGTAAATACTGAAATGAGAAAAAAAAATGGAAATACCAAAATTGCATTTTTTTTTAAATCAGAAAGTTACAATGTCTCAGAATATGGCGACATAAACCAATTTTGTTTTTTTTCTTATTACACTTCTAATTTTCTTTCACCATTTTAGTGAAAACGTATGCATATTGGGCATTACCAGAATTGTATCTGACATGGAGAATTATTTTGTGAGGTCATTTTTATCACACAATTAACACAATAAAAAAAGTCAGAATCCCTTTTTCCTATACAATTTTACCAAACTAATTTAAAAAAATCAAACAAACATTGAAAGACAAAATAAATGGTGTCGTTCAAAGCTGCAGCTCGGCCCACTGAAAAAAATATATATTACAATTTTAAACAGAACTCTATACATCAGCAGGAAATGTCGAATATTTGGTGTTTCGTTTAATGTCTAATTGAAAAATTGTCCCTGTTGCCCATAGCAGCGATTCACAGCACAGATTCCGGTTCTTAACATTCTATAGAACACTGAACTGTGACTGGTTGCTACGGGCAACAAGGACAGTTCTTCCACAAGTCAGCATTGATAATTGAGGTCTGCACATAATTTTAGGAGTATAATCCCCCTCGCCCCCAGTCTTATTCTACTGAGCTGTTTCCATCTTACCTGTTTCATCTTCATCCATTGCTCTTTCTGGTGAAGAAACGCTGACGGTTTTGGGTGATGACTGCGATCTCCATAGTGCACCATTCCCATTAATAATGGGCGTAGCATAGGTCAGATGCCTCCTGCATTGGATAACCCAGTCTCTGCTGTTCCGAATTCTTTTCTTGGCTGCCGCTCTTTGCAGGTCCAGGATGTCTTTCCTTTCAGATCTGGATGAGACCTGTCTTGGAGTTTCTTGGAGAACCTCGTCCAGCTTTATATCTGCGCCGATGTTTCTCCGCTTATTTAGGACGGCTTCTTTATTCCTCATCCTTATTGCAGGGGCCAGATCTCCAATTTTTTTTAAGGAGATAAGTATTGCCCTCTGAAGCTCAGCGGAGGCTGCAGAGTGGGACTCCATGAGGTTCTCCATGATCCTTCTCTTTGTAAGGATCTCATGTCTTTTGGACTTTCTCATTTTCTCTAGATTTTGTCGCTTGGACGCCATTTCAGAGGCGTCAGTGTCCATGTTCGGTAAAGTAATGTCCTTTCGCCCTAAAGCGAATAATAATACCTGCTCTTCATTTAATCCTCTCCTCTCTCTCAGTACCCAATCTCGTTGGGCTTGTCTTCTCTCTTTATACATTTTGGAATCAATTTTTGCTTCGTTAGTCACGAAAAACAAAAGGAACTCCCTCACCGTTGGGGGTCTGTGAGGCAGTGATTTCATGTGGGCTGTAACACTGGAATGTAGAATGTGATGATGTCATCACCTCATTGTGACATAGATTATACTGTGATGTCACAGCATGAATCATATAGATGGACAGATACATAGATAGATATAATCTTTGTAGGCTATATATATATATATATATATATATTAAAAATTAAATAATATAAATACAATAAAAATGTATAATTATAAGCAGAAAATTTCATGTACCGACGCTGTTTAGGAAATAAATATAAGTAGGAAAGGGGGAATTTAATACATTACATAATTAAGGTTCAAATGCGGCTATGAATCTCAGTTCTCAGATGTAGTTCAAATTTTAAGGTTAAGTGGAAACACCCGTTAAATTGTATACACACATTAAACAGTATCATGGTAACAAGTTTTGACTTTTCAGTCAGCTAAATGTCTTTTATGGCCCATTTACAGTTTGCCTAATAATTCCACACACCTTAATAAAGGTCATTGTATCCTTGGGGTATGTGCACACATTAAGAATTTGGTGCAGAAATTTCTGCATCTCTTGGCAGGAAAAACATTGCGTAAAATAGGCAGGTTTTTTTTTTGCTGCGTTACTTGCGTTTTGGTGCATATTTTACCCCACTCACTAGTATGGATGAAATCTGCAGCAAAAACGATAAAAGAATTGACGTGTTTCAGGTTTAAATCTGCAAGGAAAAAATAAGTAACATGTGCATGAGACTTGTGGATTCTCATTCGCTTCCCTGGCATCAGGAAACCCTTCGGGTTTAGCAACAAATCCGCACACAGCGTAATACTCTGACACTTATTACTCTTTATATAGCGCTAACATATTCCACAGCACTTTACAGTTTGCACACATTACCATCACTGTCCCCGATGGGGCTCGCAATCTAAATTCCCTAACTGTATGTCTTTTGGAATGTGGGAGGAAACCCTCGCAATCTAAATTCCCTAACTGTATGTCTTTTGGAATGTGGGAGGAAACCCACGCAAACACGGGGAGAACATACAAACTCCTTGCAGATGTTGTCCTTGGTGGGATTCAAACCCAGGACTCTAGCGCTGCAAGGCTGCAGTGCTATCCACTGAACCACAGTGCTCAGTAGATCCATTTATTAGAAATAGGAATTTTGGAATGGGGAAATGGATTAATTTTGTCCTCTGTATTTTTCCATTTCTTACCAAAAACAGAACAAATTGTTTTATGATAATATTGTTTGTATCTGTTTTCTATACTGCAGTTAATCATTATATAGATTCTTTATAGAACTTCCTATTCCTATGATGTTGTGGTTTTGTCGGATGCATCTTCTCGGATTCTGCGATTATTTCCAAACATATTCGAGTAGTTTGGTGTAGATAAGTACAAACATGGAAGCCAACATACAGAACTATGCCACACATGAGCAAGTGACCAAAGTCCCTGAACTCCATGACATGTCCAACAATCTCCATCTTGACCCCTTTTGTTGGCATTTGATGGAAATCCAAAGAATATCTTCATCATTAAATATGCACTCAGTCTTTGATCAGAATGCCAAAAGCAGTAAGCCAGCTGGAAAAAATACACACAAATGGACATCTGTTAGGGGAGAGGACTTTTTTTTCCATTGAACCTGGTCAGTGTTATGGCCATTATAAAGAGTAGACTAATGTCAACTAAACCCATCTATGTCTAATATATATATAGGGGGCCATGGGCAGATGATTATGTGGGGAGATAAGGATCCGACATGGTTGATTTTGGGATGTTGATCCTTTTGCTGTCTAAGCAATAAACCAGCACCAGGGAATGGCTCTTTCAAAGCGTACACAGGAACGCTCAACAGAGTGAGCAAGATAGCTGGTTGAACCTTTTCTTGGCCAACAGCTATCAAAAATGTGTGCAGAGCTTTAGTATAGAAGAGTGTGTGTTAGGCGTTGAGTTCCCACCCCTGCACAGGAAGAATCACAAGCCATGTCCGCTGCAGTCTCCAGTTCTTCTTCAGTCGCAGAGGTTCCTGCTCAGCAGAGACGTCGGTCCCAGCTTCTTGCTCAAGCTGATGCTATGCAATTGGTTGCTGCTGCCGCCCAAGGTTCAGCTATAGCATCCAGCATTAGTCAGCGGCGAGCAGATGCCCCTGGGACTAAGCCCTGTTTTTCTCCATCTGAGCATGCCCGTGAGACGACCGCTCATTGGTGGTCAGAGGTCACATGCTCAGATCCTCAAGAAGCTCGGATTGGGCCATTAGGAAGGTCCTGGAAGGCTGCGGTTATAAAAGGATCGCATAGCCGCACGGCCATGTGCTAGTATAGACAATATGGAGTGAGTTTTGTATGCACATATGAATGTCTCTGGTGAATGACTCATTATGAAACCCCTACCCTTGGTGCGTATGTGTTCTTCAGCCTTGCCAGTTAGTGCATAGGCTGATAGTGCAGGTAGGAGGCAGAGTCAGGGACTAGCATCAATGCCAATTAGTGGTTTTGCCTTTACGCCACTGTGCACTTGGTCTGCACTCCACGGTAGGCAGCATCTATTAGTGGTGTTCGCAGGTGCAACGCCACGCGCTTAGTGGGTCTAGAGGGACTCTAACCCTGTGTTTTTGGGACAGAGTCCTGTGACTGTACACTAGTGCTCACTTTGCCAAGCTCTGTGAGCTTTAACAGGCTACGGCATTTATATTCCACTGTAGTGCGGTTCTATGAAGCAACAGAATCCGCCTCTGTACACACCGGGTGATGTTAAACCACGTGTTTTCTTCTATTATACCGCCATATAGCGTCCGCCATTACTGGGCAGCAGATAACATCTCTGCACGGTGGACCACGGGCTGCTACTTTTTTTTCCTGTGTGTGTGTGATGGATTCTATGCACGCTCTTTCTGAGCAGGTAAAGCACCTGACTCAGATGTCTCAGAAACTTAATGGGGGACGAGTTCTGGCTCAGTCTCAGCAGCTGATAGCTGACACTGTGCAGGGGACTTTATCATCTGGTGCTCACAGGACAGGGGCTCGAGCTGTTACATTAGTTTTCCGTGAGTCCCCGGTTAAATTGCCGAATTTAAAGTTTTCAAGGAGGGCTGAACTGTAAGATTTTTTTCTCATTAACACCACACTCTTCTGGGGATGAAAGTCAGAAGGTAGGGGTCATTATGTCTCTGTTAAGGGGAGCCCCCCAGGCTTGGGATTTTTCCCTTCCTACCACTGCCCCTGAGAGAATGACTGTGGATGTAATTTTTGAGTCCCTGAGGCATATTTATGATGAGCCTGATCGGGTGCGTATGGCTGAGGCCATGGTGATGAGTGTATATCAGGGGAAGCATTCCGCCGAGTGGTTTTGCTGAGAGTTCAGATGCTGGGATGCTAAGGTCCTTTCGGATGATGCCACCCTCTGGGGCTTGTTCCGTACACGCCTGTCTGAATGTCTGAAAGATGCCTTGCACTTCACCCTCCTCCTGATTCACTGGAGGACGCTATGACGCAGGCCGTCCGAATGGATCGCAAGCTGCGGGCGAGAAATGTGATGCAGTTTGAGACCCCGTTATTCTCCAGTGGAATGGGAGCTGTTGTGAGTTCATTCTCGGGTTCACCAGTTGTGAGTTCCCCTTCTGGACTCCCTCTGGTGGTGACTTGAGGTGGTGCGGCTGGTTTGATCGGTGGAGATCTGCCACCTGAGAATGAGGATGACGATTGGATCTCGGGATTCTCAGATTGGATTTAAGACAGCTGACGCCCTATTCAGTTGCTGGTGATTCCTTCTGGCTTGTCAGCTCTTGGTTTTCAGCTCTGTTCCAGTCATCTAAAGCTAAGTTTTTCTGCTAATGTTCACACTTGATTTTGTTGGTCTATTCAGTTTTTGTGTGGTCTGCCAACCCCGGCTGGGGGCTGAGCTGAATTTCCACTCTTATTTATCAGTATTTTGCCAATTGGCTTTTTGTCCCTTACTAGTTCGGTCTCTTTTTGCTCTGTCTCAGAATATTTCAGAGTGCTGATATAGTGGGTGAAGTCTAGTGACTTCAGGGTTAATTTTGCTATCATAAGTGTTGGACATTATTTTTGTAGGTTTTTTGCAGGTTGCAGATAGTGTCTTCCCTTTCCTTTCCTGTCTAGTTAGTTTGGGCCCCATCATTTGCTCATCCTATTTTCCGGCCTGTGTTTGTGCCTTCTTCTTGTTCCACCATCAGTACATGTGTGAGGGCTATCTATTCCGTTGGGGTCTGCTCTGGGGCAGTTAGTTTTCCCTTTTCTTGCTTTAGGCTTATGTAGTCCTCCGGCCATGACGAGGCATCTAGGTACATCGTAGGCATGCTCCACGGCTACTGCTAGTTGTGTGGTAAAATCAGGGATCTGCAATCTGCATAGTTACCAACCACTCTGGTTTTCTGTGGCTTAGCTTGTTTTGCTTTTTTCTCCTCAGTGACCCATTCATAACAGAATCACCAGCCATACCGCAGATTCTAGGGTACTCAAAAGCAGGAAAGAATTGTAAAAAAAAAAAAGAATTGTCAGAATTTTTTTTTTTATATGTATATTTTTTCCTCTTTTTCTCTGGGGCTGTAGGAGGATTTTTTTTTAAATGGACATTAAGCAATTGTCTCATCGTGTGGAGCAGCTCACTGCTGAAGTGCGGGGAATTTCCGCCTACCTCGCTAATTCACATGCTGCTGTACCAAGGATCCCTACTCATGATGTGTTTTTTGGGGATCGGTCTAAATTTTTGAATTTTAAGAATAATTGTATATTATTTCTTGCCTTGAAGCCTAATTCATCGGGGAGCTCTGTGCAGCAGGTTAAAATTGTCATCTCTTTGCTGCGCGGTGATCCCCAGGATTGGGCGTTTTCTTTGACACCTGAAGATCCTATTCTGACTAATGTGGATGCATTTTTTCAATCCTTGGGGTTGTTGTATGATGAACCTAATGCTATTGATCAAGCTGAGAAAGCCCTATTGGCATTGAACTAGGGTCAGGATTCTGCAGCGTTATACTGTCAAAAATTCTGAAAGTGGGCGGTCCTTACTACCTGGAATAATGGTGCCTTGGCAGCTCTCTTTCGGAAGGGTTTGTCAGAAACCGTAAAAGATACTATGGTGGGATTTCCTGTTCCCTCTGGTCTTGTTCCGTAGAGGCCTGTCTGAATGTCTGAAAGATGCCTTGGCACTTCACCCTCCTCCTGATTCTCTGGAGGACGCTATGACGCAGGCCGTCCGAATGGATCGCAGGCTGCGGGCGAGAGATGTGATGCAGTTTGAGACCCCGTTATTCTCCAGTGGAAGGGGAGCCAGTCCTACATTGGAGTCCATGGAGATGGGAGCCATCAACCTCAAAGAGAAAGAAAGGAGACAGCGGCATTTCAGAAATCTGTGTTTTTACTGCGGTGATCCAGGACAATGGAAAAAGGACTTTCCCTCCTGCCCACCGACTAACAAGCGGCTGAGTCTGGGTGATCATCTTGGAGGGCACTTAGACTCTCAGGTACCCCTTTCTTCATTTTCTAAGATACTGTTAAAGGTGGAACTTGGTGTTAAAAACTGCTTTTCCCTTACTTCGGCTTTTGTGGACTGTGGGTCATCCTTGAACCTGATTGATTCTAACCTGGTGGTCAGCTGTAGATTAGGGACAGTTAGGTGGGAGACTCCTATAAAAATAATGACCATTGATTCTACACCTCTCACCAAGGACAGTCACCGTTTTGTTTCTGAAGAATTCACCCTCAGAGTTGGAACCCTTCATCAGGACTATGTCATGTTTTGTTTTGGATAACCTCCCTGCTGGCCTGGTGTTAGGGTTTCCCTGGTTGCAACGACATAACCCAATTATTGACGGTGGTTCCTGGGATATTGTTAAAAGGGGATCTAATTGTTCTGAAAGTTGTCTTGCTACTGTGTCTGTGTCGTCCGTTGGTCTGGAAGGTATTCTGGAGTACCTAAAGGACTATGCGGACGTTTTCTCCGAAAAAAAGGCTGAAGTTTTACCACCACATCACCCATTTGACTGCGCCATTGACCTGGTTCCAGGTGCTAAATTGCCCAAGGCTCGCTTGTATAACCTCTTTGGTCCTGAGAGGGCTGGTATGAAAGAATACATTTCCGAGAGTCTTCGTAAAGGACACATTCTAGCTTCTGTTTCTCCTATCGTGGCGGGGTTCTTTTTCGTAAAGAAAAAAGACAAGGGTCCTTTGGGAGTTCCACGACTCAGTTCTAGGTGGACATCCAGGGATCTAGGCTACCCAGAGGGCCATCACTAGGATATTCTGGTGGTCTTATTTAGCCTCTGATGTCAGGGAATTTGTGTCTGCTTGTGGGGTATGTGACCGCGTGAAAAACCCCCCATAACCAGCCGGCCATGGAATTGGTGCCACTGCCAATTCCTAATAGACCCTGGACCCATTTGGCCATGGATTTTATCACCAATCTTCCTCTTTCCAAGGGTTATATTGTAATTTGGGTAGTGGTGGACAGGTTTAGTAAGCAGGCACATTTTGTACCCTTGGCGGCTTTACCTAATGCGGAAACGTTGTCCAGATTGTTCGTTGAGCATGTGGTGCGGTTGCATGGGGTACTCCTGAATGTGGTGTCTGATAGGGGGTACAATTTGTTTCCAGATTTTGGAGGGCGTTTTGTAAGAGGTTTGGTATTGGTCTGTCTTTTTCATCCGCTTATCATCCGGAGACTAATGGTCATACTGCGCAGACCAATCAGTCTCTGAAGCAAATTCTGCATTGCCTGATCTCAGCCTGACAGAATGATTGGAGTACTGCGTTACCTTTGGCCGAGTTCACGGTTAACAACCGCATTAACCAGTCTATGGGCATATCCCCCTTTTTCTGCAACTATGGGTTTCATCCACATTTTGGAGAGTTCTCCCGTTTCGACTTTGGTGTCCTGGGGCGGATGAGAAAATCCATTGGTTGGGGAAGTTTTGGCGGGAGGTCCAAAGGAACTTTACGAAGGCTCAGACTAAATATAAGGTTTTTGCAGACAAAAAACGTTCCGTGGGACCTGTGTTCCAGGTTGGGGATAAGGTATGGTTGTCTACTAAGAACATAAGGCTCAAGGTCCCCTCTGCGAAACTTGGACCTAAATTTATTGGTCCTTATGAAATTACAGAAGCAGTTAACTTGGTGGCTTTTCGGTTGTGTCTCCCGCTTTCTATAAGGATCCCCAACGTTTTCCATAGGTCCCTTTTGAAACCTGTGGGGGCCTGTGGGGAGGGATCACTGTCTTCCCCGCCACCAGTTTTGGTAGATAGGCAGTCTGAGTACGAGGTGGAACGAATTGTTGACTCTAGGTTGGTCCGTCGTTCTCTTCAGTATCTTGTACATTGGAAAGGCTACAGTCCGGAGGACCGGTCATGGAATCCTGCCCGATCGATTCATGTGGATCAAATGGTCCGTGCCTTTCATGCCAGGTATCCTGAGAAACCTGGGGTCCAGTGGCCCCCCCCGTTGAGATGGGGTACTGTCATGATCCAGAACGGGGTTTTGCCTTTGTCCCGTCCTGGTCAGAATGGGGTTAATTGTTTCTGCCTCTCTCTGGCAGAGGGCAGCTATTTAATTGCCAATTGACCTAGATCCGGTGTCAGTTCTACTCCTTCCTTTGGCTGAGTTAGTTGACCCCTTGCGTGCCTGTGCCTTGTGCCTGACATTTTGTTGCTTGTTTGGTTTTACCCCGGTCCATCTCTTCATTGTGAGTTTGTCTACTGTCTTGGTACTGTGTATTTGCCCGTTCTGGTATACTGATCTCTTGCTATGTCCTGACTATCCGCTCTGTCTAATCATGTGGTACTGTCGTGCTATCTCGTGCTTTGACCCCTGCCTGATATGGTTTATGTCCCTGTCTATGCCCCTTAGTAACTTTGTCCCCTAGTTACCCTTCTAGGAGTTTTCCTTCAGCTCCTAGCTCTCCTTAGCTTAGGCCACGCCCCTAGCAGTCAGGTGCTTCAGGTCCTATCTGGCCTGAAGCAATCTCTGTTATGATGAGTCACCGAAGGAGGAAAAAACAAAATACCAGCTAAGTCCAGAAAAACCAGAGAGGTTGGCAGCTATCGGATTGCAGACCCCTGAACCTATCCACAACAACTAGCAGTAGCCGTGGGGGGTTCCTACGGTGCCCTAGACCCCTCGATCACAGCCGGAGAGCTACATAGCCTAAAGACAGCAAGGGGAAAAACTAAACTGCCCCAGAGCAGACCCCAAAGCAATAGGCAGCCCCCAACATATAATGACGGTGAAGCAAGATGAAAACACTAACACAGATAGAAAGATAGGTTGAGCAAATGATGGGGCCCAAGCTAACTACATATGACAGGATAGGAAAGCTGCTGTCTGCCATCCGCAAAAACCCTATCAAAATGAGCCAACCGACTGATAGGAAAAACAGGCCCTGAAGTCGCTAGGCTTCAAAAGACTATATCAGCACTCAGGTATATTCTGAAGACAGAGCAAAATATCAACAGATCAGAGACAAAAATGGAGTTCAGGTCACCCCCGGCCGGGGATGGCAGAACTCCCAAAAAACAAGGCAAAACAAAAACAAAACCGAAGAGTACAAAGAAGAGCAGAAAAACTTAGCTTTGAGATGCAGGAATCAGACTGGTCTCCAAGAATCCAGCAGGAAAATCACCAGCCAGGAAGAAGGGCATCGGCAGCCTTATATCCAGTCCTCAATTCCAGCCACCCAGTCATCATCTAGCTGCCCAGGTGTTTGGTAATCAGCCTCACTACCTTCCTTCACCAGAGTAGGGAGTTCATCAGACCTCAATGGTGAAGGGAAAAATGAACTCACAACAGTACCTCCCCCTTGAGGAGGGGTCACCGAACCCTCATCCATGCCACCAGGGCGATCCGGGTGAGCCCGATGAAAGGCACGCACCAATCTTTCGGCATGAATATCAGAGGCAGAGACCCAGGAATTATCCTCCTGACCATAACCCTTCCACTTAACCAAATACTGGAGTCTCTGTCTAGCCAGACGGGAATCCAGTATCTTCTCTACCTCATATTCCATGTTACCTTCAACCAATATAGGGTCAGGAGGTGCCACCGCAGGAACTACTGGTTCAACAAACCTCTTCAACAAGGACTTATGAAACACATTATGAATTTTAAATGTGACAGGAAGAGCCAACCGAAAAGAGACAGAATTAATAATCTCCAAAATCTTGTAAGGTCCAATAAATCTAGGCTTAAACTTAGGAGAAGCCACCTTCATAGCGATATTTTTTGATGACAACCAAACCATATCACCCACCTTAAACTGGGGACCAACGGTCCTACGTCGGTTGGAAAACCGCTGGGCCTTTTCCTGGGAGAGAGACAACTTATCCACTACTTGGTCCCAGATCTGGTGCATTCTCTCCACCACAGTGTCAACACCAGGGCAGGCAGAAGGCTCCACCTGCCCTGAAGAAAATCGAAGGTGAAAACCAAAGTTACAAAAAAAAGGTGACATCAAAGTGGCAGAACTAGCTCTATTATTTAAAGCAAATTCGGCCAAGGGCAAAAATGAAACCCAGTCATCCTGGTCGGCAGAAATAAAACATCTCAAATATGACTCCAAAGTCTGGTTTGTTCTCTACGTCTGCCCATTGGTCTGAGGGTGAAACGCAGAGGAGAAGGACAACTGAATTCCCAGCTTGGAACAGAAAGTCCTCCAAAATCTAGACACAAACTGAACTCCTCTGTCAGATACAATGTTCTCAGGAATCCCGTGCAAGCGAACCACCTGTTGCAAAAACAAGGGCACCAACTCAGAGGAAGATGGCAACTTAGGGAGTGGTACAAGATGGACCATCTTAGAGAATCTATCACAAATCACCCAAATAACAGTCATTCTCTGAGAGACAGGCATATCAGAGATCTATTGAAATATGGGTCCATGGCCTCCTGGGCACCGGCAAAGGCATCAACAAGCCACTAGAGCGAGAACAAGGTTTAGACCGGGAGCAAGTCCCATAGGAGTGCACAAAATTCCTGACATCACGAGACAAGGCGGGCCACCAAAAAGACCGACTCACCAGATCTCTAGTACCAAAAATACCTGGATGACCAGCCAATGCAGAGCAATGAACTTCAGACATCACTCTCTTCCTCCACTGGTCAGGAACATACAACTTTCCACAGAGAAACGCTCAGGTTTGTCCTCCTGAAACTCTTCCAGAGCACGTCTCAAATCGGGCGAGATGGCAGAAAGAACTACCCCCTCGCCTAAGATGGTAGCAGGCTTAGTCACAACAGGAGAATCAGCAAGGAAACTCCTAGAGAGTTCGTCTGCCTTGACATTCTTAGTGCCCGGAAGAAAAGAGACCACAAAATCAAAACGTATGAAAAACAAGGCCCACCAACCCTGTCTAGGATTCAAGCGCTTGGCCGACTCCAGGTAAATCAAATTCTTGTGGTCAGTAAGGACCACGACTTGGTGTTTGGCTCCCTCCAACCAATGTCTCCACTCCTCAAATGCCCATGTCATGGCCAACAGTTCCCGATTCCCCACATCATAGTTACGTTCGGATGGGGAGAACTTTCGGGAAAAGAAAGCACAAGGATTCATTTTAGATGTCACAGGATCTTTTTGGGACAACACCGCTCCTGCACCAATCTCAGAAGCGTCCACCTCCACCTGAAACGGGAGTGAGACATCAGGTTGCCGCAAAACCGGAGCAGAAGTGAATCTTCGCTTCAGCTCCTGAAAGGAAGAAACAGCCTCAGGAGACCAATTCAGCACATCAGCACCCTTCCTAGTCAAATCCGTCAATGGCTTGGCAATACCAGAAAAATTAGCTATAAATTTCCAATAAAAATTAGCAAAACCCAAAAACTTCTGGAGGGCCTTCAAAGAAGTGGGCTGAACCCAATCATAAATGGCCTGTACCTTGGCCGGGTCCATTTCAATAGTTGACGGAGACAAAATAAATCCCAAAAATGAAATCCTCTGTACCCCAAAAAGGCATTTCGATCCCTTGACATACAGGGAATTCTCCCTCAAAATCCGGAACACAGTCCGAACATGTTCCACATGAGAGTCCCAATTCTTGGAGAAGATCAAAATATCATCCAGATAGATGATCAAAAATTTATCCACAAAGTCTTGGAATATATCGTTCATGAAACACTGGAAGACAGAAGGGGCATTAGTGAGCCCAAAAGGCATCACCAGGTACTCAAAATGTCCCTCCGGAGTATTAAACGCCGTCTTCCATTCATCCCCATGCTTAATGCGAATAAGATTATACGCCCCCCTGAGGTCAAGCTTGGTAAACCAGCAAGCACCTTTAACTCTGGAGAATAGATCAGAAATCAGGGGTAACGGATACTGATATTTAACAGTAATTTTGTTGAGGGCACGATAGTCAATACAAGGCCTTAATGAACCATCCTTTTTAGCCACGAAAAAAAACCCAGCACCTAAGGGTGAAGAGGATGGTCTAATATGACCCTTCTCCAATGCCTCCTTAATATAGGATCGCATAGCCTCGTGCTCGGGTACAGATAAATTGAAAAGCCGACCCTTGGGGAATTTACACCCTGGGTTCAGCTCAATTGCACAGTCATAACTCCTATGAGGAGGCAAAGACGCAGACTGATTCTCCCTAAATACATCATAAGTCAGCCAAATAGTCAGGAACATCATGCGACTTGGGAGAGGTGGAGAAAACAGGAGCATCACTAAGGGCACACCGACAACCCCAACTCACCACAGACAAAGATTTCCAATCCAGAACTGGATTATGGATTTGCAACCATGGAATCCCCAGAACAATGGTATCATGTAAATTATGCAACACCAAAAATCTGCAATTTTCTTGATGGTCTGGGGCGACCCGCATTACCACCTGGGTCCAAAACTGAGGTTTATTCTTCGCCAAAGGGGTAGCATCAATACCCCTCAAAGGGATAGGCGTCCGCAGAGGTGTCATAGGAAATCCACAGCATTTAGCAAAATCCAAGTCCATCAGGTTCAAAGCTGCTCCTGAATCCACAAAAGCCTTGGCGGAAAATGTTGACAGGGAGCAGATCAGAGTAATTGCCAGAAGAAACTTAGGTTGAACACCACCCACAGAAAACGTGTGTGCACAACGTTTCTCTCGTTTAGGGCAGACAGAAATAATATGCGAGGCATCGCCACAAAAAAACACAGCTTATTACACCTTCTGAACTCCTGACGTTGCGCCCTAGACAAAACTCTATCACATTGCATAGGTTCAGACATTTGTTCAACAGGTGGTAACATCTCTCGTGTAGTTTTGCGTTCACGTAAACGCCGATCCACCTGAATGGCTAATGACATAGAATCGTCCAGACCAGAGGGAACAGGAAATCCCACCATAGTATCTTTTACAGTTTCTGACAAACCCTTCCGAAAGAGGGCTGCCAAGGCACCATCATTCCAGGTAGTAAGGACCTCCCACTTTCGGAATTTTTGACAGTACAACTCTGCCGAATCCCAACCCTGGCTTAATGCCAACAGGGTCTTTTCAGCCTGATCAATAGCATTAGGTTCATCATACAACAACCCCAAGGCTTGAAAAAATGCGTTCACATTATTCAGAATAGGATCATCAGGTTTCAAAGAAAACGCCCAATCCTGGGGATCGCCGTGCAGCAAAGAGATGACAATTTTAACCTGCTGCGCGGAGTTCCCCGACGAGTTAGAATTTAGACCGATCCCCCAAAAATACATCAGGAGTAGGAATCTTTGGTTCAGCAGCATGTGAATGAGCAAGATGGGCGGATATTCCCCGCACTTCAGCAGCGAGCTGCTCCACACGATCAGACAATTGCTTCATCTCCATTGAGAGAAAAATTCCCCCTACGGCCTCAGAGATATAGAGGAAAAAATATGCACACAAAAAAAAAAAAAAAATTCTGACACTTTTCTTTTTCTTTTTACAATTTTCTCCTGCTATTGAGTACCCTAGGATCTGTGGTATGGCTGGTGATTCTGTTATGATGAGTCACCGAAGGAGGAAAAGACAAAATACCAGCTAAGTCCAGAAAAACCAGAGAGGTTGGCAGCTATCGAATTGCAGACCCCTGAACCTATCCACAACAACTAGCAGTAGCCGTGGGGGGTTCCTACGGTGCCCTAGACCCCTCGATCACAGCCGGAGAGCTACATAGCCTAAAGACAGAAAGGGGAAAAACTAAACTGCCCCAGAGTAGACCCCAAAGCAATAGGCAGCCCCCAACATATAATGACGGAGAAGCAAGATGAAAACACTAACACAGATAGAAAGATAGGTTGAGCAAATGATGGGGCCCAAGCTAACTACATAGGACAGGATAGGAAAGCTGCTGTCTGCCATCCGCAAAAACCCTATCAAAATGAGCCAACCGACTGATAGGAAAAACAGGCCCTGAAGTCGCTAGGCTTCAAAAGACTATATCAGCACTCAGGTATATTCTGAAGACAGAGCAAAATATCAACAGATCAGAGACAAAAATGGAGTCCAGGTCACCCCCGGCCGGGGATGGCAGAACTCCCAAAAAACAAGGCAAAACAAAAACAAAACTGAAGAGTACAAAGAAGAGCAGAAAAACTTAGCTTTGAGATGCAGGAATCAGACTGGTCTCCAAGAATCCAGCAGGAAAATCACCAGCCAGGAAGAAGGGCGTCGGCAGCCTTATATCCAGTCCTCAATTCCAGCCACCCAGTCATCATCTAGCTGCCCAGGTGTTTGGTAATCAGCCTCACTACCTTCCTTCACCAGAGTAGGGAGTTCATCAGACCTCAATGGTGAAGGGAAAAATGAACTCACAACAAATCTCTCTCTGCTCCTGCTTCCTCTGGAAGACCTGTGGCTGGCTCCGCCCCTTGGTCACATGCTTCAGATCCTGTTTGTCTGAACACGCATTTTTACCGCTGCTGCCCCACTTCACAGGTATCTTTGAGCACTGTTTGTCTTACTCAGGACACGCACACTGGCTCAGTGAGCAAGTGCAGTGCAGTGTTCCTGACACAGATTGCTCCACGGTTCCTGAGCACTCTGAAAAAGTTTTTTTTGGGACCTCGAGTCTCCCATGATACGGCGCTCCAACTGCTGGCACAGACAAAGGGCTCATCCATGGTCAGCTATTTTGCCGTCCACTTCCGGACTTTAGCATCTGAGTTGGAGTGGCCGGACAAAGTCCTTATTCCTGTATTTTGGAGGGGACTGGCTGACCATGTGAAGGACGCTTTGGCCACTAGGGAGATTCCTGACATATTGGAGGAGCTAATAGCGGTGTCAACTCGCATTGACCTTCGTTTTAATGAGCGAAGGTTGGAGCGAACCCAGTATAGGCACAGGTTTCGGCTGGCTCCCACCTTCGCCAAACCTCTGGAATCTCCTGACCAGGCATCCGAGCCACATGAGGCCATGGAGGTGTCACGAGCAGGATCTAAGTCCCGGAATGCCCGTGCACTCAAGGTCTGTCATGTCTGCCGGCAGTCAGCACATCTTGCCTCCAGATGTCCTCAGCGGTTGGGAGAACGTCCCGTTTAATGACGTAGGAGGTGGTTCACTAGACACAGCAGCGTTTTCCTCCAAACTGTCCTTCAAGGGGACAATTACCAGTGGTCCATCCACTCATACGGTAGAGCTTTACATGGATTCCAGGGCGGAGGGCAACTTTATGTCTTCTGCCTTCGCCCAACGTCACGTAATTCCTCTGGTGATGCTCACCAAACCAGTGACCATACGAGTGGTAAATGGGTTGACACTTCCCTCACAGATAATGCATAAGACCATCCCATTTACTCTATCCATGTCTCTTGCCTTGTGCAGAGCCTCCCCGGGGTTGAGTCTATCCACTATCTCTCCCAGAGATGGAGGCAATGACACAGTACATCCAGGAGAATCTGGCAAGAGGATTCATTAGGAAGTCAGTGTCTCCTGCAGGGGCGCGGTTCTTGTTCGTGCAGAAGAAGAATGGAGAACTACGTCCATATGCAAAAACAAAAGAGAACATTCAGCTCACCCCTGAGATGTAATTCCAAGCACAAGAAGGAGCACGGCTTCCTCACTGCTGCACAGCGTCAAAGGCAATAGGAAAAATAGAAGTGGATCCAGCTCACTCACAGAGCTTATTTAAAAATTTGAAAATTTTTAATGGATGATCTTTAAAAATTTCAAAATGACCACCCAGACATCTCAGATGGCACAGCAATGACAGGGGGTGGTGTGTAATGAAACCATACGTGTTTCGAGCAACACGGCTTTTGAACACTGGTTATTTTTAAATAAGCCCTGTGAGTGAGCTGGATCCACTTCTATTTTTCCGTACTATGTCCATGCATAGATTACAGGGGTCTTAACGCCATCACCGTTAACAAAAGGTACCTGCTGCCCCTAATATCTGAGCTCTTTGATAGGTTACGGAGAGCAAGGGTTTTTACTAAACTTGATCTGCGGGGTGCTTACAACCTGATTCGCATCCGTGAGGGGTACGAATGGAAGATGGCATTTAATACCAGGGATGGCCTCTACGAGTGTCTGGTGATGCCCTTCGGGCTCTCTAATGCTTCTGCCATTTTCCAGGACTTTGTTAACAATATTTTCTGGGACATGCTCACCACCTCGGTCGTAGTCTATCTGGATGATATTCTCATCTACTTGGCTGTGATGGACTGGCAGGAACCCCATTCTCTCAAAGCGGTGCAGCGCTTTGAATTTGGTGTACCTACAAACCGTCGAGCGGCTAAATTCTCGCCAGGCTAGTGTGACGCTCAGGAGCAAACTACGTCCGAGAGTGGGCCCTCTGGGTCGCGGATCCGGAGCCCCTGGGCCGAGCGCGCCAGGTGATGACCAACCCCTATACAGGGATCGTACCAAGAGGGACGGCTCAGGGAGAAGCCAGGCTCAAGGCAGGACAAGGAACTATGGACAAAGACAAGGGTACTTAGGTGGAAGTAACAGAGGAAGGGGTAACCTAGCAGAAACGCCCGTGGGGCGATGGGGCGAGGCACAGCCGGGAGACAGACAGGCGAGGAAACCTAAGGGGGAGTTAAAGAGAATCCGGACAGGAGTAGACAGGGAGAGCAGAAGGGCAGGAAACCGACCGGGGAAGGAATACCAGCAGGCAGGGACAGACAGGGAGGGCAGAACGGACCAGGGGAAACGAGGCTAGGAGGAGGAACGGACACAACACAGAATAGATGATGCGACGAGCACCAAGAAGTAGCACACGAAAGTAGGAGTGCGGCCAGAACGGTGCAGGAGATCCACGCAATCACCAGGCACCCTCCTCCTAGGGAGGATGCCTGAAGTACCTAGCGCCCGGAAGAGCTCCTCAAGCCCGGCCCCTCAGCACCGCCCACAGCCAGACGCCGAGGATGGACGGGCGCGCACCCGCAACCTAAGGCCGGTGCGAGCAGCAGGAGGTAAGGCAGGACAGGCGCGCGCACGGAAGGTGGCGCGCAGGTGAGGAGAGACTGCGGCAGCTGCCGCCGCTGATGGGGCATCGGCGGGCACGACCACCGATGTCACAGCTAGATGGTCCCTATTCTTCTCCCGGTTCCATTTCACCCTCCATTTTCTCTCCGGGGAGAAGAACATTCATTCCGACGCTCTCTCCCGCTCCGTAGTGTCATCAGAGGAAGAAGAGCCTTGGTTAATTGTCACTTCTGAGAGCCTGAGGACCGGTGGACCATGTTTTGCTTGAGTCTGTGCCCCCGGGCAAGACATTTGTGCCACCTAATTTGCAACCGGAGGTTCTCTCTTGGGCTCACTCGTCCTGGGTGGGTGGACATTTTGGGACCAAGAGGACATCTGAGCTTCTGGCGAGGACGTACTGGTGGCCGCATATGGCCCGTGATGTCGATGACTATATCCGGGCATGTGTCTCCTGTGCCATGAATAGGTCTTCTCGACAACGGCCTGCTGGGCTACTTTACCCCTGCCGATGGCAGACAGGCCCTGGGAAATGGTCTGGAGGGACTTTGTGGTGTGTTTACCCAAGTCTCGTAGCTGCACAGTCATCTGGCTAGTCACCGATCATTTTTCTAAAATGGTGCACCTGGTGCCCCTCCTGTGGGTACCTTCTGCACGGGCCTTGGTGGCGTTGTTCATTAAGCACGTATTTCCCCTACACAGTATGCGTGACAAAATTGTCAGTGACCGGGGTCCTCAGTTCGCATCTCGGATCTGGAGAGAGCTGTGTCGCCTACTCAGCATTGAGCTGAATCTCTCTTTAGCCTATCATCCTGAGACGAATGGGTTGGTAGAGAGGGCTAACCAGACCCTGGTCACATACATGCGTCATTTTGTTTGGGCCAGGCAGGATGACTGGGCCTCCTTGCTACCATGGGTGGAA
Source organism: Dendrobates tinctorius (assembly GCF_039654945.1). Taxonomy (NCBI): domain Eukaryota; kingdom Metazoa; phylum Chordata; class Amphibia; order Anura; family Dendrobatidae; genus Dendrobates; species Dendrobates tinctorius. The sequence continues at coordinate 16,622,475 of NW_027361677.1, forward strand.
TTTGCGCTGAACAATGCCATAGCTGACTCTACTGGACAGACCCCATTCTTCCTTAACTACGGCCAGCATCCACGTTTCCCTGTGCCGATGCCAGTGTCTTCCACCGACTCTAGGGTGGCAGACTGGGCAGTGGAGGCATATGACAGCACACAGGATGTCATCCGGGCCTCCAAGGAGAGAATGAGGGTCTCCGCTGAGGCACACCGGTGCCCCGCTCCGACCTTTGCTCCTGGCGACATAGTGTGGCTCTCCACCCGTAACATCAGGCTGCGAGTTGAGTCCACTAAATTTGCACCTCGCTACATAGGTCCCTTCAAGGTCCTGGAAAAGGTCAATTCCGTGGTTTATTGTCTGGCCCTTCACTCATGCCTAGGTATCACCGACACCTTTTGTGTGTCCCTCCTAAAACCCGTTCACATGTTCTGGTTTTCCGAGTCCTCTGCCGGGACATCGGGTTCGTCCACGAATGATTATGAGGTGAATGCTATTGTGGGATGTGAAGTGGTATGTTGCAAAAATTAATATCTGGTGGATTGGAAGGGTCATGGCCCAGAGGACAGGACCTGGGAACCTATTGAGCACATTCGTGCTCCTCACCTCACTGCAGCTTTTGAGTGTAGCGTGGCTCAAGGAGGTGGGGGCCCTAGGAAGGGGGTAATATTAGGCGTTGAGTTTCCGTCACTGCACGGGGGGAATCTCAAGCCATGTTCTCTGCTGTCTCCCATTCTTCTTCAGCCGCAGAGGTTCCTGCTCAGCAGAGACGTCGGTCCCAGCGTCTTGCTCAGGCTGATGCTATGTGTTTGGTTGCTGCTAATGCCCCAGGTTCAGCTATATCATCCAGCATAAGTCAGCGGCGATCAGACACCTCTGGGACTAAGTCCTGCTTTTCTCCATCTGAGCATGCCTGTGAGATGACCGTTCATTGGTGGTCAGAGGTCACATGCCCAGGTCTTCAAGCAGCTTTGATTGGGCCATCAGCAAGGTCCTGGAAGGCTGCAATTATAAAAGGATCGCATGGCCGCACGGCCAAATATGGTCCATGTTATAGGTGGATTTGTATTACCTCACCTACACAACATAGCTCCCAAGCATCCCGATTCCCGCGGGACAGTCCTGTTTTTGACACCCCCCCTCCCGCATCCTGCCCGGGACAGTATTTTTCCCGCATTGCACTAAGCCGCCACGCCGCCCGCATCCACCGATGCCATTCTCGTCGTCCCAGATAGACACACCGTAGCCTACAATGATATGGAGCAAAACGGCGCGTGTACGAGGTATGCTGAGCGAAGCGGCATGTGTGTGCGGAGTGGAGCCATATGTATAGTGGATGTACGGAGCGGAGCCAAGTGTGTACGAGGCATACAAAGTGGGTGTTTCCCACGGACACAGGAGTACACGGCGGAGCCCCAAGGAGCACTTTAAAACTCGCACATGACGTTCCACCGGAAGTGATGTGCTGGAAGCTGACCGGAAAAGAGGTAATTTCATGAGGAGATTGTGACAGAACCAGGAATGCTTCAGATCCACCACCGTGTCCTCTGACAGCGCGGACAGCAGGATTGCCTTGGAATCAGGGATGCCGGCCATGTGAGCGGATCATGATATGTCCTGCATCGGGAGGCTCAGGTGGGCACTTCAATGGGAGTCGGGCTGCTATAGTATCTTTATAAAATCTTTCTTTCTTTCCTTCTTTCTCTCTCTCTGTTTCTTTATTTCTCTGTTCTTATTTTCTCTCTGTTTCTTGCTCATTCTCTCTTCTGTCTCTCCCTCTCTTTTTCTTTCTCCCTCTCTGTTCTTTCTTTCTTTCTCTATTTTCTTTCCTTCTTTTCCTTAGTACCAGTCAGTGTGCCCACAGTACCAGCCACTATGCCCCTAATAGCAGTCAGTGTGATCAGCAGTGCTAAATGGGTGCGACTGGGCGTGGACATGTGTGTGACTAGTTGTGAAAATAGGTGTGGTCGGGGGCGTGGTCTAAAATTTGCTTCTGTGGTCAATTGTACATGAAATTCTTTTCCCTCTTTTCATTACATGAAGGGGGTGTTTTTCTGTTTTTTCCGCGACTTCAGTTTAGCCCCTTCCCTTTGATATATAGGTACATATGCTGTTCCTCCCACTCTATATTGGGGTTATCTTTGTCTGCCCTGAATATTGTGATCAGGGAACGCATGGGTACTTTTTACCATAATTATAACTAATCCCTGCTTGCTCTAAATTACATGCCTGCTTGTCACACCATGGTTGCATTATTATCCACTGGTTTTTATTATATATGATTCACCTGGTATTTATTGTAGACACTTGTATTTGCACTATTTGTACTGAATAAAGCTATTGGCACTTTTTGCATTATTTGGGTATTATTCTATTCTACATTACCTCTTTCTTTACGATTTTTCCGTATAAAAATTATGGAGATGTAAACTCTCTGCAGTTGTTTCTATGTTATTTAAATATTTTTTGGTCAGCAAAATGGTTTCCAAAAATGTTGTAAGACACTCCAAAAAATACGACAGTACCACACAAAAGGCCAGAATTTTCTGCGCACTCAGGTGTGAGGCCTGGGACAGACAAAGCCGTTTTAAATTGCTGGATTTTCACGCTGTTGTATTAAAATGATCTGGCTGTAGTCTGCAGTGTGAACAAGCAAATAAATGTAGAAAAACAGGGGGCTCTGGATTACTGTCCACTTAGGAAGTAACACTGATTGACAATCAATTTCACATGCTGTTGTGCAAATGGAATAGACAACAGATGGAAATTAATGGCATTTATCTAGACACCCTCAATAAAGGAGTGGTTCTGCAGATGAGGACCACAGACCACATCTCAGTACCAATGCTTTCTGGCTGATGTTTTGGTCACTTTTCAATGTTGGTTGTGCTTTCACATTCGTGGTAACATGAGACGGACTCTACAACCCACACAAGTGGCTAAGGTAGTGCAGCTCATCCACGATGGCACAATAATGTGAGCTGTGCCAAGAAGGTTTGCTGTGTCTGTCAGCGTAGTGTCCAGAGGCTGGAGTCGCTACCAGGAGACAGGCCAGTACTCCAGGAGACGTGAAGGGGGCCGTAGGAGGGTAACAACCCAGCAGCTGGACCGCTACCTCCGCCTTTGTGCAAGAAGGAGCAGGAGGAGCACTGCCAGAGCCCTGCAAAATGACCTCCAGCAGGCCACAAATGTGCATGTGTCTGCACAAACGGTTAGAAACCATCTCCATGAGGATGGTCTGAGTGCCCGACGTCCACAGATGGGGGTTGTGCTCACAGCCCAACACTGCGCAGGCCGCTTGGCATTTGCCACAGAACACCAGGATTGTCAAATTCGCCTCTGGTGCCCTGGGCTCTTCACAAATGAAAGCAGGATCACACTGAGCACATGTGACAGACATGACAGAGTCTGGACATGCTGTGGATAGCGATCTGCTGCCTGCAACATCCTTCAGCATGACCGTTTTGGCAGTGTGTCAGTAATGGTGTGGGTTGGCATTTCTTTGGAGGGCCCTCCATTTGCTCGCCAGAGATAGCCTGACTGACCTTAGGTACCGAGATGAGATCCTCTGACCCCTTGTGAGACCATATGCTGGTGCGGTTGGCCCTGGGTTCCTCCTAATGCAGGACAATGCCAGACCTCTTGTGGCTGGAGTGTCAGCAGTTCCTGCAAGATGAAGGAATTGAAGCTATGGACTGGCCTGTCCGTTCCCCAGACCTGAATCCGATTGAGCACATCTGGGACATCATGTCTCGCTCCATCCACCAACGTCACGTTGCATCACAGACTGTCCAGGAGTTGGCGGATGCTTTAGTCCAGGTCTGGGAGGAGATCCCTCAGGAGACCATCCGCTGCCTCATCAGGAGCATGCCCAGGTATTGTACAGTAGGGAGGTCATACAGGCACGTGGAGGCCACCTACAATATTGAGCATCTTTTCCTTGTTATGAGGCATTTCCACTGAAGTTGGATCAGCCTGTAATTTGATTTTCCACTTTGATTTTGAGTATCATTCCAAATCAAGACCTCCATGGGATATTCATTTTGATTTACATTGATAATTGTTGTTTTATTGTTCTGAACACGTTCCACTATGCAATGAATAAAAATTTGCAACTGGAATATTTCATTCAGAGACATCTAGGATGTGCTATTTTAGTGTTCCATTTATTTTTTTGAGCAGCGTATATAATAGGCAGCAGCAAACAGTAATGGACCCTTTTGATGTATGCAGTGAGATCTGTTTACTCACATACAGTGCCTGCATGCCTTGCACTGATGTGGATATGCGCACATAGACTCCCCTGCCTACCTAGCACTGCAGTCTATATACCCACTAATGTCCTTAAAAGGACTGTTGGCTTAGATTGATATGTGGATTGAACAAAGGTAGAACCACACTAACTCATAAAAGCACAAATCTGTCCCTATCTCAGCAGCAGCTCTCCCTAAACAGTCTGAATCTGGAGCTGAATGCGCCGAGCAGGGCAGCGTCAGGTCTCTAGTAGATCTAATGACGCTGTGCGGCCAGCCAATCACTGTAAGGCCACAACAAAGATGGCTGCGGCATTACAGTGAATGGCTGACAATCCCTGCATGTTAATTGGCGCTCTAAAGAGCTCCCAAAAATGCTCGGTACAGCGATACTCGGACGAGTAATGAGTAGTGGCGAGCACGTTCGCTCCTCACTAGTGTTTCCACTAAAAATTTGAACTGCATCTGGAAATGGAGATTCATAGCAGCATTTGAGCCTTAATTCTGTAATATATTGAATTCCCACTTTCCTACTTATATTTATTTCCTAAACTGCTTCCCTTACATGAAATTTTCTCCTTATAATTATGTTTTTATTTTTCATTTTTAATCATTAAAAATAATTTTATTATGGATCTTTTCTCAGAACTGGACCACTGTTTTAAATTGAAGGTTACAGTTCATTTTTGTGTGTTATACTGTTCAGAAATGTTTCTGTTTTTCTTCACCGTAAATCTCCCATTTAAGAAGGGCCCACAATTACTCATAAGGGTTTAGGTCGGGTGAGGAAGGTGTTGTGTCATTATTTTTTCATTTTTACTGGCAGCCAAGCAGTGGAGACATTGATGCTGCGATGGAGCATTGTCCAGCAGAACAATCATAATTTTCTTGAAATGTACAGATCTTTTCCTCTACCACTGTATGAAGAAAGAGTCTTCTAAACACTGATAATAGGTTTGCGACTTGATTTTAAGTTCTTCTGCCACCTGAAAAGGTCCATCAAGCTCATCATTAATAATTCCAACCCATAGCTATTCCCCACCTTCACCTTGCTGGTGTCCAAATAGATGTTTGTACTAGTTACTTCAAAAACCATTGCCATCTGGTCCATTAAGAGTCGCTCTAATCTCATCAGTCCATGAAACCTTTAAAAAATCTGTCTTCAGATATTTCTTGGCTCAGTCTTGATATTTCCCCTTCTGTGTCTTGCTGAGTGGTGGTCAGGTTCAGCTTTCCTCACCTCGGCCATGTTTCTGAGCACTGAGCACCTTAAACTTCAGAGTCACAGACTTCATCACGTCGCTCTCAGACTTCATCACGTCGCTCTATCCCCCTTATCTCAGGGCTCATCTAGTGTACCCCCTACCATTCTGTATCAAGTCTTTCTGTATCATCTGGCTGCCCTCACCGATCAGTTAAGCTTTGGGAGGGCTCGTCTGAGTGAGGGGCTTGGGGCGACTTCAACCTCTGCTTCTCCAGAAGTTATGCTACTGGGAGAGCAGTAAGTGAGGATACTTGTAAAGTTGAGTAGATTAAATTCACTCATCTCTTTTTAGAACTTAAATATTTTACTGTATGCAGAAATTCTTATGAGAGGTATTCAGCCCCTTCCACATTTACATTAGGTCATCAGGATATTAATAAAAATACCAAGAAGCAGGTCTGTATATCAGAAGAATCCATCTAGAAGCAGCATAGATGTTCAATATATTTATTTTTGCATAAAAGTTGTTACTAATATGCAAAGATGGAATAAGAAAGTCTGTAGATACAGAAGCTTTCTATAGAAAGGAGCAGATGTTGGTGATTCCGCTCCTTGGGCCTTTGGTTGCACTTGTGCTGTTTTTGCACATCCAGGTCTGGATCACACATGATGGAGAGGAGAAGAGCAGGGATGTGTGACGTGTGATCTGTGTAGATGGAATTTTCCTGGAGTCTTACAGCACCGCGATCGACCATATGGCCTTCTGTCTGGCCATGGACAGGTAGATGAAGGAGCAGCCGCTTCTTCATTCTGTCCATGACCCGGTAGTGTCTGTATATGGCCGGGGTCACAATTGGCGCAGGCACTCAGGACCGGAGTGTGTTTCTATGCAGCTGAGTGCTAAGGTCCAAGTGCTGATGGCAGTGCCGTGTGTTGAGACGCGAGACTCAAGCGAGTTTCTCGTAAGTGTGACTCCGGCCTATGGCCAAGTATGAGAAGGAGCAGCCGCTGCCTTCTTTTTGGCCATATACAGTGGAGAAGGAGCAGTCGCTGCCTTCTTTTTGTCAATATCCGGTGGAAAAGGAGCAGCCGCTGCCTTCTCTTTGTCTATATCCAGTGGAGAAGGAGCAGCCGCTACCTTCTCTGTCCATATCCAGTAGTCTTGTCCTTCCCACCACAGTGTACATGAGTCAACCAAATGGCAAGTTTGGCTGAAAGAAGTCCTTCAATTCCAGCCTTTGATTACTTGCCATTTTGATCGAGAGGAAGGCGAAAAATAACCCCGAGGACTTGTTGTTGGAATATCCTAAGGGGAAAAAAATTCCTTCCTGACCCCAAATATGGCGATCGGAATACATCCCTGGATGTTTGGTGCTCGAATCTACGTGGCTGTTAATGTGGTGGAAGCTCTGTAGTATTTGTCACAGTCCGGTAAATTAGAAAGTCCAGGTAATTGTCTCATCCGATTAGTTAAAGCTTCATTCCACGATGTTGCTGGAATGGGGCTGATTTATATCAGCCTATTACTCCTGTAAGAAAAGAAATATATTCAAAATAAAGAAATTGAAGCGACTCGACACCATCATAAAGTCTGGGCGGAGATCAGCTGGTCTCTCTGAACAGCCGCACCTGATCCTTCTCTTTCTACTGATGATATGTCTTAAAGGACATTAATGAAAAAGTGATTTTTAAAGGTGAGCGCTGCTTTTCTCATTTTTAAGAAGAGAAGTTTACATTTCTTAGAACTGGCTCCTCACAAATATACTGTATACTGGGGAATATAATGATGAGGTGTATGGTGGGTATGTGTGCTACTGGGCAGAGGTAACACTATGGATGTCCCTATGTGCTATACTTACATCTTCGTAATGGAACGGTGGTTCGGCTCTGCCGGACTCCACGTCGCTCCAGTTTATGGAGTGGAAGAATGGGCGCTCTCTAATGGACGATGTTATGGCATAACGAGTAGATGGAGTTTTGCAGAGAAGCTGGAAGATGAGAGAGACCATTAATCATTATATTGTGTATTATTATTGATACGTTATTACACAATGTCTATGGACTGTCAGCATCATGTCCTCTATCCTTCCTTATAATTTACCATCATCCTTCTTCACCTATTCCTACTTACCCCTTCTAGGATGTCAAGCTCATCGATGGAGATGCAGGGTGGAAAATATAGGACGTTGTCCAAAGACTCATGGTAGTCGTCCATATCGCCACTGTTATAGAATGGACACGTCCCCACAATCATCATGTACAGGATGACACCAAATGAAAAGGAATCTGCTAGATGATTGTAGCCTTCTCTATCCAATACCTGTAGGAACATAAGATAGGAGATGAGCTGAATATACCGGGGAGGGGATTTACACACAGAGCCTATGAGGACCGGTCTGTGATGAGATATGAGCAGGATACTCAGATTAGTACTCAATCCTACTATCGGCATCAATTATTAAGGGATGTTCCTTACCTCAGGCGCGATGTAACCCTTCGTGCCTATAACCTCGTCCAAGACGTCATCCTTGCCCACATTCACGGCTGAAGTGCCAAAGTCACAGATTTTTATGTGTCCAGTTCCATCAATGAGAACGTTATGAGGCTTCAGGTCACTGCAGGGAAAAGGAGCAGACACTAATGGTGAGGAAAATTCATCAAAAGAACTTTCTACAATAGATATGTAAGGTGACAACATAGATTTATGAAGATGAACTGATTACCGATGTATCACGCCGTGTTCATGGAGGAACTGGATTCCGCAAACCATTTCTGCTGCAAAGCGTCTGTGGAGAAGAAAGTAGAGGATGGATCAGTGGTTACACACACTTTAGGACCATAATGAATGGGCAGCAGATTATTATGATTCAGCCTAAGACATTTACCTTGTTGTCTCTGTATCAAACTTCATTGATTCTAACATTTGGCTAAACAGATCTCCTCCGGCCATTGCCTCCATGGCTATTATATATGCTTGTGGTGTTTCTACAAATCCCCGCAGAGATGTTATGAAGCGGCAGCCAGCGCCAATACTTAGGGCCTTTAACTCTGTAGAGAATGTTTCCTCATCACAACAACTCTTTTCCATGATCTTAAGGGCTAGTAGTTCTTTGCTGACCGGATCTGATGCCAAGACGACCTGGAGAAAAATCACAGAAGATCAGACAAAACTCTCATCTATTCTAGGAATCTGTGTAATGGATCACTGGTGTATCCCAATTATCATTACATATGAAGATCCTGTAATGAATATTTATACCATTCTGTGTATCTGGTGGAGAATACATTGGGGAGCACGGAGTAGTATAAATTCATTCTTACCTTTCCGTAGCTTCCTCTTCCAATATTAGTGAGTAAATCAAGTCTGTGAAGGTCAATAGGATTTTGAATTTTAACCAATTCTCTCACAGGTAAAACAGGGGAGCTGGCATCACCAAGGTCTTCTGCTTTCGCATCTGCTACGTCAGAGGTCATCATATCGTTTGCACCTGCTGAGATAATATAGGATTTGTTAATCTCTTTGAGAGCAAATAATGGAAATACACTTTCTATTTAAATGAGGGCTCAGGCGCTGAGCATGCATTTCAGCAGGCTAACACCAGCTGTATTACATAGCTGCCACCTGCCTATAACTGCCGCGACTGGATCACACTCCGATTGCTTCAGTATTACTATTTCATTGCTAACAATGCTACTTAAATTAAGTGAATGCCGATTTGTGCGCACCAGCACCCATTAGTCCCCTCAGGACACAACTGCGAGGGGTTTATTGGCTATAATGACTATATGGGCCCTATCTTTTACTTCATCCAAATGTTAAGACCAGCCTGGCTTAATTTCATATGAGAACGTCACTAAAGCTATATACAGCGATATAGTCCCATTACAAGAGATCAGAAAATCTCAGGGACAAGTCTTCTAAAGAGACGAAAAAATGAAATAAATTAAAAAAAGTTTTTTAAAAAAAAGATTCAAAAATTTAATTTGAATTACTTAACCTTCCCAATTAATAATAATAATAATAATAATAAAATGAAAAATAAGCATAACTAGGATCACTCCATTAGTATAAGTCCGCTATACAAAAATATACAAATAATTCTCCCAAACAGTAAATACTGAAATGAGAAAAAAAAATGGAAATACCAAAATTGCATTTTTTTTTAAATCAGAAAGTTACAATGTCTCAGAATATAGCGACATAAACCAATTTTGTTTTTTTTCTTATTACACTTCTAATTTTCTTTCACCATTTTAGTGAAAACGTATGCATATTGGGCATTACCAGAATTGTATCTGACATAGAGAATTATTTTGTGAGGTCATTTTTATCACACAATTAACACAATAAAAAAAGTCAGAATCCCTTTTTTCTATACAATTTTACCAAACTAATTTAAAAAAATCAAACAAACATTGAAAGACAAAATAAATGGTGTCGTTCAAAGCTACAGCTCGGCCCACTGAAAAAAATATATATTACAATTTTAAACAGAACTCTATACATCAGCAGGAAATGTCGAATATTTGGTGTTTCGTTTAATGTCTAATTGCAAAATTGTCCCTGTTGCCCATAGCAGCGATTCACAGCACAGATTCAGGTTCTTAACATTCTATAGAACACTGAAATGTGACTAGTAGCTACGGGCAACAAGGACAGTTCTTCCACAAGTCAGCATTGATAATTGAGGTCTGCACATAATTTTAGGAGTATAATCCAGCTCGCCCCCAGTCTTATTCTACTGATCTGTTTCCATCTTACCTGTTTCATCTTCATCCATTGCTCTTTCTGGTGAAGAAACGCTGACGGTTTTGGGTGATGACTGCGATCTCCATAGTGCACCATTCCCATTAATAATGGGCGTAGCATAGGTCAGATGCCTCCTGCATTGGATAACCCAGTCTCTGCTGTTCCGAATTCTTTTCTTGGCTGCCGCTCTTTGCAGGTCCAGGATGTCTTTCCTTTCAGATCTGGATGAGACCTGTCTTGGAGTTTCTTGGAGAACCTCGTCCAGCTTTATATCTGCGCCGATGTTTCTCCGCTTATTTAGGACGGCTTCTTTATTCCTCATCCTTATTGCAGGGGCCAGATCTCCAATTTTTTTTAAGGAGATAAGTATTGCCCTCTGAAGCTCAGCGGAGGCTGCAGAGTGGGACTCCATGAGGTTCTCCATGATCCTTCTCTTTGTAAGGATCTCATGTCTTTTGGACTTTCTCATTTTCTCTAGATTTTGTCGCTTGGACGCCATTTCAGAGGCGTCAGTGTCCATGTTCGGTAAAGTAATGTCCTTTCGCCCTAAAGCGAATAATAATACCTGCTCTTCATTTAATCCTCTCCTCTCTCTCAGTACCCAATCTCGTTGGGCTTGTCTTCTCTCTTTATACATTTTGGAATCAATTTTTGCTTCGTTAGTCACGAAAAACAAAAGGAACTCCCTCACCGTTGGGGGTCTGTGAGGCAGTGATTTCATGTGGGCTGTAACACTGGAATGTAGAATGTGATGATGTCATCACCTCATTGTGACATAGAATATACTGTGATGTCACAGCATGAATCATATAGATGGACAGATACATAGATAGATATAATCTTTGTAGGCTATATATATATATATATTAAAAATTAAATAATATAAATACAATAAAAATGTATAATTATAAGCAGAAAATTTCATGTACCGACGCTGTTTAGGAAATAAATATAAGTAGGAAAGGGGGAATTTAATACATTACATAATTAAGGTTCAAATGCGGCTATGAATCTCAGTTCTCAGATGTAGTTCAAATTTTAAGGTTAAGTGGAAACACCCGTTAAATTGTATACACACATTAAACAGTATCATGGTAACAAGTTTTGACTTTTCAGTCAGCTAAATGTCTTTTATGGCCCATTTACAGTTTGCCTAATAATTCCACACACCTTAATAAAGGTCATTGTATCCTTGGGGTATGTGCACACATTAGGAATTTGGTGCAGAAATTTCTGCATCTCTTGGCAGGAAAAACATTGCGTAAAATAGGCAGGTTTTTTTTTTGCTGCGTTACTTGCGTTTTGGTGCATATTTTACCCCACTCACTAGTATGGATGAAATCTGCAGCAAAAACGATGAAAGAATTGACGTGTTTCAGGTTTAAATCTGCAAGGAAAAAATAAGTAACATGTGCATGAGACTTGTGGATTCTCATTCGCTTCCCTGGCATCAGGAAACCCTTCGGGTTTAGCAACAAATCCGCACACAGCGTAATACTCTGACACTTATTACTCTTTATATAGCGCTAACATATTCCACAGCACTTTACAGTTTGCACACATTACCATCACTGTCCCCAATGGGACTCGCAATCTAAATTCCCTAACTGTATGTCTTTTGGAATGTGGGAGGAAACCCACGCAAACACAGGGAGAACATACAAACTCCTTGCAGATGTTGTCCTTGGTGGGATTCAAACCCAGGACTCTAGCGCTGCAAGGCTGCAGTGCTATCCACTGAACCACAGTGCTCAGTAGATCCATTTATTAGAAATAGGAATTTTGGAATGGGGAAATGGATTAATTTTGTCCTCTGTATTTTTCCATTTCTTACCAAAAACAGAACAAATTGTTTTATGATAATATTGTTTGTATCTGTTTTCTATACTGCAGTTAATCATTATATAGATTCTTTATAGAACTTCCTATTCCTATGATGTTGTGGTTTTGTCGGATGCATCTTCTCGGATTCTGCGATTGTTTCCAAAAATATTCGATCATCAATAGTAAAGAAGAGTTGGAACCTTCATTGGCCTCTGATTGTGATTGCTCCTTTTTTCTATATCGATTTAGGACCTGTGCTGAAGTTGGTGTAGATAAGTACAAACATGGAAGCCAACATACAGAACTATGCCACACATGAGCAAGTGACCAAAGTCCCTGAACTCCATGACATGTCCAACAATCTCCATCTTGACCCCTTTTGTTGGCATTTGATGGAAATCCAAAGAATATCTTCATCATTAAATATGCACTCAGTCTTTGATCAGAATGCCAAAAGCAGTAAGCCAGCTGGAAAAAATACACACAAATGGACATCTGTTAGGGGAGAGGACTTTTTTTTCCATTGAACCTGGTCAGTGTTATGGCCGTTATAAAGAGTAGACTAATGTCAACTAAACCCATCTATGTCTAATATATATATAGGGGGCCATGGGCAGATGATTATGTGGGGAGATAAGGATCCGACATGGTTGATTTTGGGATGTTGATCCTTTTGCTGTCTAAGCAATAAACCAGCACCAGGGAATGGCTCTTTCAAAGCGTACACAGGAACGCTCAACAGAGTGAGCAAGATAGCTGGTTGAACCTTTTCTTGGCCAACAGCTATCAAAAATGTGTGCAGAGCTTTAGTATAGAAGAGTGTGTGTTAGGCGTTGAGTTCCCACCCCTGCACAGGAAGAATCACAAGCCATGTCCGCTGCAGTCTCCAGTTCTTCTTCAGTCGCAGAGGTTCCTGCTCAGCAGAGACGTCGGTCCCAGCTTCTTGCTCAAGCTGATGCTATGCAATTGGTTGCTGCTGCCGCCCAAGGTTCAGCTATAGCATCCAGCATTAGTCAGTGGCGAGCAGATGCCCCTGGGACTAAGCCCTGTTTTTCTCCATCTGAGCATGCCCGTGAGACGACCGCTCATTGGTGGTCAGAGGTCACATGCTCAGATCCTCAAGAAGCTCGGATTGGGCCATTAGGAAGGTCCTGGAAGGCTGCGGTTATAAAAGGATCGCATAGCCGCACGGCCATGTGCTAGTATAGACAATATGGAGTGAGTTTTGTATGCACATATGAATGTCTCTGGTGAATGACTCATTATGAAACCCCTACCCTTGGTGCGTATGTGTTCTTCAGCCTTGCCAGTTAGTGCATAGGCTGATAGTGCAGGTAGGAGGCAGAGTCAGGGACTAGCATCAATGCCAATTAGTGGTTTTGCCTTTACGCCACTGTGCACTTGGTCTGCACTCCACGGTAGGCAGCATCTATTAGTGGTGTTCGCAGGTGCAACGCCACGCGCTTAGTGGGTCTAGAGGGACTCTAACCCTGTGTTTTTGGGACAGAGTCCTGTGACTGTACACTAGTGCTCACTTTGCCAAGCTCTGTGAGCTTTAACAGGCTACGGCATTTATATTCCACTGTAGTGCGGTTCTATGAAGCAACAGAATCCGCCTCTGTACACACCGGGTGATGTTAAACCACGTGTTTTCTTCTATTATACCGCCATATAGCGTCCGCCATTACTGGGCAGCAGATAACATCTCTGCACGGTGGACCACGGGCTGCTACTTTTTTTTCCTGTGTGTGTGTGATGGATTCTATGCACGCTCTTTCTGAGCAGGTAAAGCACCTGACTCAGATGTCTCAGAAACTTAATGGGGGACGAGTTCTGGCTCAGTCTCAGCAGCTGATAGCTGACACTGTGCAGGGGGCTTTATCATCTGGTGCTCACAGGACAGGGGCTCGAGCTGTTACATTAGTTTTCCGTGAGTCCCCGGTTAAATTGCCGAATTTAAAGTTTTCAAGGAGGGCTGAACTGTAAGATTTTTTTCTCATTAACACCACACTCTTCTGGGGATGAAAGTCAGAAGGTAGGGGTCATTATGTCTCTGTTAAGGGGAGCCCCCCAGGCTTGGGATTTTTCCCTTCCTACCACTGCCCCTGAGAGAATGACTGTGGATGTAATTTTTGAGTCCCTGAGGCATATTTATGATGAGCCTGATCGGGTGCGTATGGCTGAGGCCATGGTGATGAGTGTATATCAGGGGAAGCATTCAGCCCAGTGGTTTTGCTGAGAGTTCAGATGCTGGGATGCTAAGGTCCTTTCGGATGATGCCACCCTCTGGGGCTTGTTCCGTACACGCCTGTCTGAATGTCTGAAAGATGCCTTGCACTTCACCCTCCTCCTGATTCACTGGAGGACGCTATGACGCAGGCCGTCCGAATGGATCGCAAGCTGCGGGCGAGAAATGTGATGCAGTTTGAGACCCCGTTATTCTCCAGTGGAATGGGAGCTGTTGTGAGTTCATTCTCGGGTTCACCAGTTGTGAGTTCCCCTTCTGGACTCCCTCTGGTAGTGACTTGAGGTGGTGCGGCTGGTTTGATCGGTGGAGATCTGCCACCTGAGAATGAGGATGACGATTGGATCTCGGGATTCTCAGATTGGATTTAAGACAGCTGACGCCCTATTCAGTTGCTGGTGATTCCTTCTGGCTTGTCAGCTCTTGGTTTTCAGCTCTGTTCCAGTCATCTAAAGCTAAGTTTTTCTGCTAATGTTCACACTTGATTTTGTTGGTCTATTCAGTTTTTGTGTGGTCTGCCAACCCCGGCTGGGGGCTGAGCTGAATTTCCACTCTTATTTATCAGTATTTTGCCAATTGGCTTTTTGTCCCTTACTAGTTCGGTCTCTTTTTGCTCTGTCTCAGAATATTTCAGAGTGCTGATATAGTGGGTGAAGTCTAGTGACTTCAGGGTTAATTTTGCTATCATAAGTGTTGGACATTATTTTTGTAGGTTTTTTGCAGGTTGCAGATAGTGTCTTCCCTTTCCTTTCCTGTCTAGATAGTTTGGGCCCCATCATTTGCTCAGCCTATTTTCCTGCCTGTGTTTGTGCCTTCTTCTTGTTCCACCATCAGTACATGTGTGAGGGCTATCTATTCCGTTGGGGTCTGCTCTGGGGCAGTTAGTTTTCCCTTTTCTTGCTTTAGGCTTATGTAGTCCTCCGGCCATGACGAGGCATCTAGGTACATCGTAGGCATGCTCCACGGCTACTGCTAGTTGTGTGGTAAGATCAGGGATCTGCAATCTGCATAGTTACCAACCACTCTGGTTTTCTGTGGCTTAGCTTGTTTTGCTTTTTTCTCCTCGGTGACCCATTCATAACAGAATCACCAGCCATACCGCAGAGTCTAGGGTACTCAAAAGCAGGAAAGAATTGTAAAAAAAAAAAAAGAATTGTCAGAATTTTTTTTTTTATATGTATATTTTTTCCTCTTTTTCTCTGGGGCTGTAGGAGGATTTTTTTTTAAATGGACATTAAGCAATTGTCTCATCGTGTGGAGCAGCTCACTGCTGAAGTGCGGGGAATTTCCGCCTACCTCGCTAATTCACATGCTGCTGTACCAAGGATCCCTACTCATGATGTGTTTTTTGGGGATCGGTCTAAATTTTTGAATTTTAAGAATAATTGTATATTATTTCTTGCCTTGAAGCCTAATTCATCGGGGAGCTCTGTGCAGCAGGTTAAAATTGTCATCTCTTTGCTGCGCGGCGATCCCCAGGATTGGGCGTTTTCTTTGACACCTGAAGATCCTATTCTGACTAATGTGGATGCATTTTTTCAATCCTTGGGGTTGTTGTATGATGAACCTAATGCTATTGATCAAGCTGAGAAAGCCCTATTGGCATTGAACTAGGGTCAGGATTCTGCAGCGTTATACTGTCAAAAATTCCGAAAGTGGGCGGTCCTTACTACCTGGAATAATGGTGCCTTGGCAGCTCTCTTTCGGAAGGGTTTGTCAGAAACCGTAAAAGATACTATGGTGGGATTTCCTGTTCCCTCTGGTCTTGTTCCGTAGAGGCCTGTCTGAATGTCTGAAAGATGCCTTGGCACTTCACCCTCCTCCTGATTCTCTGGAGGACGGTATGACGCAGGCCGTCCGAATGGATCGCAGGCTGCGGGCGAGAGATGTGATGCAGTTTGAGACCCCGTTATTCTCCAGTGGAAGGGGAGCCAGTCCTACATTGGAGTCCATGGAGATGGGAGCCATCAACCTCAAAGAGAAAGAAAGGAGACAGCGGCATTTCAGAAATCTGTGTTTTTACTGCGGTGATCCAGGACAATGGAAAAAGGACTTTCCCTCCTGCCCACCGACTAACAAGCGGCTGAGTCTGGGTGATCATCTTGGAGGGCACTTAGACTCTCAGGTACCCCTTTCTTCATTTTCTAAGATACTGTTAAAGGTGGAACTTGGTGTTAAAAACTGCTTTTCCCTTACTTCGGCTTTTGTGGACTGTGGGTCATCCTTGAACCTGATTGATTCTAACCTGGTGGTCAGCTGTAGATTAGGGACAGTTAGGTGGGAGACTCCTATAAAAATAATGACCATTGATTCTACACCTCTCACCAAGGACAGTCACCGTTTTGTTTCTGAAGAATTCACCCTCAGAGTTGGAACCCTTCATCAGGACTATGTCATGTTTTGTTTTGGATAACCTCCCTGCTGGCCTGGTGTTAGGGTTTCCCTGGTTGCAACGACATAACCCAATTATTGACGGTGATTCCTGGGATATTGTTAAAAGGGGATCTAATTGTTCTGAAAGTTGTCTTGCTACTGTGTCTGTGTCGTCCGTTGGTCTGGAAGGTATTCTGGAGTACCTAAAGGACTATGCGGACGTTTTCTCCGAAAAAAAGGCTGAAGTTTTACCACCACATCACCCATTTGACTGCGCCATTGACCTGGTTCCAGGTGCTAAATTGCCCAAGGCTCGCTTGTATAACCTCTTTGGTCCTGAGAGGGCTGGTATGAAAGAATACATTTCCGAGAGTCTTCGTAAAGGACACATTCTAACTTCTGTTTCTCCTATGGTGGCGGGGTTCTTTTTCGTAAAGAAAAAAGACAGTGGTTTGCGCCCATGCCTCGATTTTTAAGAGTTAAATAAGATAACTGAGAAATACCCCCTCCCACTTAATACTGATTTGTACAACCAGTTGTCTGGGGCTAAGTGGTTTTTGAAATTGGATCTGCGGGGGCCTTATAACTTTATCTGCGTCTGGGAGGGGGATGAGTGGAAAGCTGCTATTCTCACCACTGAAGGGTTGTTTGAGAACTTAATAGAAGAGCAATTAGTTCCAGCTGCGTGTAAAATTCTTCCTTATTTTATCACTTTAAAATATGACATCTTCAAAGTATATGCCACAGCCACGGACACGGCAACGCGTTTCGATCTATAAGATCTTTGTCATGGCTTTGACAAAGATCTTATAGATCGAAACGCGTTGCCGTGTCCGTGGCTGTGGCATATACTATGAAGATGTCATATTTTAAAGTGATAAAATAAAGAAGAATTTTACACGCAGCTGGAACTAATTGCTCTTCTATTTGGTTTCACGTCAGTCCAGACGGAGTTCCAAGATCTGCGGTGGATATCTGGTGAGCTGGCTTATGTTGCTTTTGTGTGTTGTTTGAGAACTTACCTTTCGGTCTGACCAATGCACCAGCAGTCTTCCAACATTTCATCACTCACGTGTTCTCTGACTTTATTGGGTGTTTTATGGTTGTGTATTTGGATGACATACTTACCTACTCGCCTGATAAACAGGCTCACATTGGTAATCTTCGGGAAGTTCTCCCAAGGCTCCGGGAGAACTGTCTCTTTGCTAAGCTAGAGAAATGTCCATTCTTTGTTCAGGAACTGTCTTTTCTGGGGTTCATTGTGTCTGCTGAGGGGTATTGCATGGATGCTAATAAGGTGCAGGCCATTGTCGATTTGTTTCAACCTCATGATTTGAAGGCTCTGCAGCATTTCTTAGGATTCACAAATTATTATCGCAAGTTTATGAGGGGGTTCTCGCAGGTAGTTAAACCTCTCACAGATCTATCTCAAAAGGGGGCTGATATCAAGAATTGGTCAGCCACAGCGGTGGCGGCATTTCAGTTTTTAAAAAAATGTTTCATGTCTGCTCCGGTTCTTATTCAACCGGACCCGTCTGAACCAATTATTGTTGAGGTGGACGCCTCAGAGGTGGGGGTGGGGGCGGTGTTGTCCTTGGGACCTGCCACTTTGACTAATTTGAGACCCTGTGCCTTTTTCACTAAGACGTTCTCTCCTGCGGACAGAAACTATGATGTTGGGAATCGAGAACTTCTGGCCGTGAAGTTGGACTTTGAAGAATGGAGGCATTTATTGGAGGGGGCAGTCTATCCTATTACCGTGGTTACCGACCACAATAACCTAGTTTGAGTCTGCTAAAAGGTTGACTCCTAGACAGGCGAAATGGTTGCTTTTTTTTCCCGATTCCAGTTCTCCATCACTTTTCGGCCAGGATCCAAAAATGTCAGGGCTGATGCCTTGTCACGCAATCTGGATCCGGTGTCTCCCCCTGAACCTCCATCCTCCATTCTTCAGCCTGGGGTGATGGTGGCGGGTGTGTCTACTGTGTTGGAGCGGGAGATCAAGGAAGCTCAGTCTCTTGCCCCTCTGGCTAAGTCGGTGGATAAACTTTTTGTACCAGTTCAATTTCGTCTCAGGGTCCTTTGGGAGTTCCACGACTCAGTTCTAGGTGGACATCCAGGGATCTAGGCTACCCAGAGGGCCATCACTAGGATATTCTGGTGGTCTTATTTAGCCTCTGATGTCAGGGAATTTGTGTCTGCTTGTGGGGTATGTGACCGCGTGAAAAACCCCCCATAACCAGCCGGCCATGGAATTGGTGCCACTGCCAATTCCTAATAGACCCTGGACCCATTTGGCCATGGATTTTATCACCAATCTTCCTATTTCCAAGGGTTATATTGTAATTTGGGTAGTGGTGGACAGGTTTAGTAAGCAGGCACATTTTGTACCCTTGGCGGCTTTACCTAATGCGGAAACGTTGTCCAGATTGTTCGTTGAGCATGTGGTGCGGTTGCATGGGGTACTCCTGAATGTGGTGTCTGATAGGGGGTACAATTTGTTTCCAGATTTTGGAGGGCGTTTTGTAAGAGGTTTGGTATTGGTCTGTCTTTTTCATCCGCTTATCATCCGGAGACTAATGGTCATACTGCGCAGACCAATCAGTCTCTGAAGCAAATTCTGCATTGCCTGATCTCAGCCTGACAGAATGATTGGAGTACTGCGTTACCTTTGGCCGAGTTCACGGTTAACAACCGCATTAACCAGTCTATGGGCATATCCCCCTTTTTCTGCAACTATGGGTTTCATCCACATTTTGGAGAGTTCTCCCGTTTCGACTTTGGTGTCCTGGGGCGGATGAGAAAATCCATTGGTTGGGGAAGTTTTGGCGGGAGGTCCAAAGGAACATTACGAAGGCTCAGACTAAATATAAGGTTTTTGCAGACAAAAAACGTTCCGTGGGACCTGTGTTCCAGGTTGGGGATAAGGTATGGTTGTCTACTAAGAACATAAGGCTCAAGGTCCCCTCTGCGAAACTTGGACCTAAATTTATTGGTCCTTATGAAATTACAGAAGCAGTTAACTTGGTGGCTTTTCGGTTGTGTCTCCCGCTTTCTATAAGGATCCCCAACGTTTTCCATAGGTCCCTTTTGAAACCTGTGGGGGCCTGTGGGGAGGGATCACTGTCTTCCCCGCCACCAGTTTTGGTAGATAGGCAGTCTGAGTACGAGGTGGAACGAATTGTTGACTCTAGGTTGGTCCGTCGTTCTCTTCAGTATCTTGTACATTGGAAAGGCTACAGTCCGGAGGACCGGTCATGGAATCCTGCCCGATCGATTCATGTGGATCAAATGGTCCGTGCCTTTCATGCCAGGTATCCTGAGAAACCTGGGGTCCAGTGGCCCCCCCGTTGAGATGGGGTACTGTCATGATCCAGAACGGGGTTTTGCCTTTGTCCCGTCCTGGTCAGAATGGGGTTAATTGTTTCTGCCTCTCTCTGGCAGAGGGCAGCTATTTAATTGCCAATTGACCTAGATCCGGTGTCAGTTCTACTCCTTCCTTTGGCTGAGTTAGTTGACCCCTTGCGTGCCTGTGCCTTGTGCCTGACATTTTGTTGCTTGTTTGGTTTTACCCCGGTCCATCTCTTCATTGTGAGTTTGTCTACTGTCTTGGTACTGTGTATTTGCCCGTTCTGGTATACTGATCTCTTGCTATGTCCTGACTATCCGCTCTGTCTAATCATTTGGTACTGTCGTGCTATCTCGTGCTTTGACCCCTGCCTGATATGGTTTATGTCCCTGTCTATGCCCCTTGGTAACTTTGTCCCCTAGTTACCCTTCTAGGAGTTTTCCTTCAGCTCCTAGCTCTCCTTAGCTTAGGCCACGCCCCTAGCAGTCAGGTGCTTCAGGTCCTATCTGGCCTGAAGCAATCTCTGTTATGATGAGTCACCGAAGGAGGAAAAAACAAAATACCAGCTAAGTCCAGAAAAACTAGAGAGGTTGGCAGCTATCGGATTGCAGACCCCTGAACCTATCCACAACAACTAGCAGTAGCCGTGGGGGGTTCCTACGGTGCCCTAGACCCCTCGATCACAGCCGGAGAGCTACATAGCCTAAAGACAGAAAGGGGAAAAACTAAACTGCCCCAGAGCAGACCCCAAAGCAATAGGCAGCCCCCAACATATAATGACGGTGAAGCAAGATGAAAACACTAACACAGATAGAAAGATAGGTTGAGCAAATGATGGGGCCCAAGCTAACTACATAGGACAGGATAGGAAAGCTGCTGTCTGCCATCCGCAAAAACCCTATCAAAATGAGCCAACCGACTGATAGGAAAAACAGGCCCTGAAGTCGCTAGGCTTCAAAAGACTATATCAGCACTCAGGTATATTCTGAAGACAGAGCAAAATATCAACAGATCAGAGACAAAAATGGAGTTCAGGTCACCCCCGGCCGGGGATGGCAGAACTCCCAAAAAACAAGGCAAAACAAAAACAAAACCGAAGAGTACAAAGAAGAGCAGAAAAACTTAGCTTTGAGATGCAGGAATCAGACTGGTCTCCAAGAATCCAGCAGGAAAATCACCAGCCAGGAAGAAGGGCGTCGGTAGCCTTATATCCAGTCCTCAATTCCAGCCACCCAGTCATCATCTAGCTGCCCAGGTGTTTGGTAATCAGCCTCACTACCTTCCTTCACCAGAGTAGGGAGTTCATCAGACCTCAATGGTGAAGGGAAAAATGAACTCACAACAGTACCTCCCCCTTGAGGAGGGGTCACCGAACCCTCATCCATGCCACCAGGGCGATCCGGGTGAGCCCGATGAAAGGCACGCACCAATCTTTCGGCATGAATATCAGAGGCAGAGACCCAGGAATTATCCTCCTGACCATAACCCTTCCACTTAACCAAATACTGGAGTCTCTGTCTAGCCAGACGGGAATCCAGTATCTTCTCTACCTCATATTCCATGTTAACTTCAACCAATATAGGGTCAGGAGGTGCCACCGCAGGAACTACTGGTTCAACAAACCTCTTCAACAAGGACTTATGAAACACATTATGAATTTTAAATGTGACAGGAAGAGCCAACCGAAAAGAGACAGAATTAATAATCTCCAAAATCTTGTAAGGTCCAATAAATCTAGGCTTAAACTTAGGAGAAGCCACCTTCATAGCGATATTTTTTGATGACAACCAAACCATATCACCCACCTTAAACTGGGGACCAACGGTCCTACGTCGGTTGGAAAACCGCTGGGCCTTTTCCTGGGAGAGAGACAACTTATCCACTACTTGGTCCCAGATCTGGTGCATTCTCTCCACCACAGTGTCAACACCAGGGCAGGCAGAAGGCTCCACCTGCCCTGAAGAAAATCGAAGGTGAAAACCAAAGTTACAAAAAAAAGGTGACATCAAAGTGGCAGAACTAGCTCTATTATTTAAAGCAAATTCGGCCAAGGGCAAAAATGAAACCCAGTCATCCTGATCGGCAGAAATAAAACATCTCAAATATGACTCCAAAGTCTGGTTTGTTCTCTACGTCTGCCCATTGGTCTGAGGGTGAAACGCAGAGGAGAAGGACAACTGAATTCCCAGCTTGGAACAGAAAGTCCTCCAAAATCTAGACACAAACTGAACTCCTCTGTCAGATACAATGTTCTCAGGAATCCCGTGCAAGCGAACCACCTGTTGCAAAAACAAGGGCACCAACTCAGAGGAAGATGGCAACTTAGGGAGTGGTACAAGATGGACCATCTTAGAGAATCTATCACAAATCACCCAAATAACAGTCATTCTCTGAGAGACAGGCATATCAGAGATCTATTGAAATATGGGTCCATGGCCTCCTGGGCACCGGCAAAGGCATCAACAAGCCACTAGAGCGAGAACAAGGTTTAGACCGGGAGCAAGTCCCATAGGAGTGCACAAAATTCCTGACATCACGAGACAAGGCGGGCCACCAAAAAGACTGACTCACCAGATCTCTAGTACCAAAAATACCTGGATGACCAGCCAATGCAGAGCAATGAACTTCAGACATCACTCTCTTCCTCCACTGGTCAGGAACATACAACTTTCCACAGAGAAACGCTCAGGTTTGTCCTCCTGAAACTCTTCCAGAGCACGTCTCAAATCGGGCGAGATGGCAGAAAGAACTACCCCCTCGCCTAAGATGGTAGCAGGCTTAGTCACAACAGGAGAATCAGCAAGGAAACTCCTAGAGAGTTCGTCTGCCTTGACATTCTTAGTGCCCGGAAGAAAAGAGACCACAAAATCAAAACGTATGAAAAACAAGGCCCACCAAGCCTGTCTAGGATTCAAGCGCTTGGCCGACTCCAGGTAAATCAAATTCTTGTGGTCAGTAAGGACCACGACTTGGTGTTTGGCTCCCTCCAACCAATGTCTCCACTCCTCAAATGCCCATGTCATGGCCAACAGTTCCCGATTCCCCACATCATAGTTACGTTCGGATGGGGAGAACTTTCGGGAAAAGAAAGCACAAGGATTCATTTTAGATGTCACAGGATCTTTTTGGGACAACACCGCTCCTGCACCAATCTCAGAAGCGTCCACCTCCACCTGAAACGGGAGTGAGACATCAGGTTGCCGCAAAACCGGAGCAGAAGTGAATCTTCGCTTCAGCTCCTGAAAGGAAGAAACAGCCTCAGGAGACCAATTCAGCACATCAGCACCCTTCCTAGTCAAATCCGTCAATGGCTTGGCAATACCAGAAAAATTAGCTATAAATTTCCAATAAAAATTAGCAAAACCCAAAAACTTCTGGAGGGCCTTCAAAGAAGTGGGCTGAACCCAATCATAAATGGCCTGTACCTTGGCCGGGTCCATTTCAATAGTTGACGGAGACAAAATAAATCCCAAAAATGAAATCCTCTGTACCCCAAAAAGGCATTTCGATCCCTTGACATACAGGGAATTCTCCCTCAAAATCCGGAACACAGTCCGAACATGTTCCACATGAGAGTCCCAATTCTTGGAGAAGATCAAAATATCATCCAGATAGATAATCAAAAATTTATCCACAAAGTCTTGGAATATATCGTTCATGAAACACTGGAAGACAGAAGGGGCATTAGTGAGCCCAAAAGGCATCACCAGGTACTCAAAATGTCCCTCCGGAGTATTAAACGCCGTCTTCCATTCATCCCCATGCTTAATGCGAATAAGATTATACGCCCCCCTGAGGTCAAGCTTGGTAAACCAGCAAGCACCTTTAACTCTGGAGAATAGATCAGAAATCAGGGGTAACGGATACTGATATTTAACAGTAATTTTGTTGAGGGCACGATAGTCAATACAAGGCCTTAATGAACCATCCTTTTTAGCCACGAAAAAAAACCCAGCACCTAAGGGTGAAGAGGATGGTCTAATATGACCCTTCTCCAATGCCTCCTTAATATAGGATCGCATAGCCTCGTGCTCGGGTACAGATAAATTGAAAAGCCGACCCTTGGGGAATTTACACCCTGGGTTCAGCTCAATTGCACAGTCATAACTCCTATGAGGAGGCAAAGACGCAGACTGATTCTCCCTAAATACATCATAAGTCAGCCAAATAGTCAGGAACATCATGCGACTTGGGAGAGGTGGAGAAAACAGGAGCATCACTAAGGGCACACCGACAACCCCAACTCACCACAGACAAAGATTTCCAATCCAGAACTGGATTATGGATTTGCAACCATGGAATCCCCAGAACAATGGTATCATGTAAATTATGCAACACCAAAAATCTGCAATTTTCTTGATGGTCTGGGGCGACCCGCATTACCACCTGGGTCCAAAACTGAGGTTTATTCTTCGCCAAAGGGGTAGCATCAATACCCCTCAAAGGGATAGGCGTCCGCAGAGGTGTCATAGGAAATCCACAGCATTTAGCAAAATCCAAGTCCATCAGGTTCAAAGCTGCTCCTGAATCCACAAAAGCCTTGGCGGAAAATGTTGACAGGGAGCAGATCAGAGTAATTGCCAGAAGAAACTTAGGTTGAACACCACCCACAGAAAACGTGTGTGCACAACGTTTCTCTCGTTTAGGGCAGACAGAAATAATATGCGAGGCATCGCCACAAAAAAACACAGCTTATTACGCCTTCTGAACTCCTGATGTTGCGCCCTAGACAAAACTCTATCACATTGCATAGGTTCAGACATTTGTTCAACAGGTGGTAACATCTCTCGTGTAGTTTTGCATTCACGTAAACGCCGATCCACCTGAATGGCTAATGACATAGAATCGTCCAGACCAGAGGGAACAGGAAATCCCACCATAGTATCTTTTACAGTTTCTGACAAACCCTTCCGAAAGAGGGCTGCCAAGGCACCATCATTCCAGGTAGTAAGGACCTCCCACTTTCGGAATTTTTGACAGTACAACTCTGCCGAATCCCAACCCTGGCTTAATGCCAACAGGGTCTTTTCAGCCTGATCAATAGCATTAGGTTCATCATACAACAACCCCAAGGCTTGAAAAAATGCGTTCACATTATTCAGAATAGGATCATCAGGTTTCAAAGAAAACGCCCAATCCTGGGGATCGCCGTGCAGCAAAGAGATGACAATTTTAACCTGCTGCGCGGAGTTCCCCGACGAGTTAGAATTTAGACCGATCCCCCAAAAATACATCAGGAGTAGGAATCTTTGGTTCAGCAGCATGTGAATGAGCAAGATGGGCGGATATTCCCCGCACTTCAGCAGCGAGCTGCTCCACACGATCAGACAATTGCTTCATCTCCATTGAGAGAAAAATTCCCCCTACGGCCTCAGAGATATAGAGGAAAAAATATGCACACAAAAAAAAAAAAATTCTGACACTTTTCTTTTTCTTTTTACAATTTTCTCCTGCTATTGAGTACCCTAGGATCTGTGGTATGGCTGGTGATTCTGTTATGATGAGTCACCGAAGGAGGAAAAGACAAAATACCAGCTAAGTCCAGAAAAACCAGAGAGGTTGGCAGCTATCGGATTGCAGACCCCTGAACCTATCCACAACAACTAGCAGTAGCCGTGGGGGGTTCCTACGGTGCCCTAGACCCCTCGATCACAGCCAGAGAGCTACATAGCCTAAAGACAGAAAGGGGAAAAACTAAACTGCCCCAGAGTAGACCCCAAAGCAATAGGCAGCCCCCAACATATAATGACGGTGAAGCAAGATGAAAACACTAACACAGATAGAAAGATAGGTTGAGCAAATGATGGGGCCCAAGCTAACTACATAGGACAGGATAGGAAAGCTGCTGTCTGCCATCCGCAAAAACCCTATCAAAATGAGCCAACCGACTGATAGGAAAAACAGACCCTGAAGTCGCTAGGCTTCAAAAGACTATATCAGCACTCAGGTATATTCTGAAGACAGAGCAAAATATCAACAGATCAGAGACAAAAATGGAGTTCAGGTCACCCCCGGCCGGGGATGGCAGAACTCCCAAAAAACAAGGCAAAACAAAAACAAAACTGAAGAGTACAAAGAAGAGCAGAAAAACTTAGCTTTGAGATGCAGGAATCAGACTGGTCTCCAAGAATCCAGCAGGAAAATCACCAGCCAGGAAGAAGGGCGTCGGCAGCCTTATATCCAGTCCTCAATTCCAGCCACCCAGTCATCATCTAGCTGCCCAGGTGTTTGGTAATCAGCCTCACTACCTTCCTTCACCAGAGTAGGGAGTTCATCAGACCTCAATGGTGAAGGGAAAAATGAACTCACAACAAATCTCTCTCTGCTCCTGCTTCCTCTGGAAGACCTGTGGCTGGCTCCGCCCCTTGGTCACATGCTTCAGATCCTGTTTGTCTGAACACGCATTTTTACCGCTGCTGCCCCACTTCACAGGTATCTTTGAGCACTGTTTGTCTTACTCAGGACACGCACACTGGCTCAGTGAGCAAGTGCAGTGCAGTGTTCCTGACACAGATTGCTCCACGGTTCCTGAGCACTCTGAAAAAGTTTTTTTTGGGACCTCGAGTCTCCCATGATACGGCGCTCCAACTGCTGGCACAGACAAAGGGCTCATCCATGGTCAGCTATTTTGCCGTCCACTTCCAGACTTTAGCATCTGAGTTGGAGTGGCCGGACAAAGTCCTTATTCCTGTATTTTGGAGGGGACTGGCTGACCATGTGAAGGACGCTTTGGCCACTAGGGAGATTCCTGACATATTGGAGGAGCTAATAGCGGTGTCAACTCGCATTGACCTTCGTTTTAATGAGCGAAGGTTGGAGCGAACCCAGTATAGGCACAGGTTTCGGCTGGCTCCCACCTTCGCCAAACCTCTGGAATCTCCTGACCAGGCATCTGAGCCACATGAGGCCATGGAGGTGTCACGAGCAGGATCTAAGTCCCGGAATGCCCGTGCACTCAAGGTCTGTCATGTCTGCCGGCAGTCAGCACATCTTGCCTCCAGATGTCCTCAGCGGTTGGGAGAACGTCCCGTTTAATGACGTAGGAGGTGGTTCACTAGACACAGCAGCGTTTTCCTCCAAACTGTCCTTCAAGGGGACAATTACCAGTGGTCCATCCACTCATACGGTAGAGCTTTACATGGATTCCAGGGCGGAGGGCAACTTTATGTCTTCTGCCTTCGCCCAACGTCACGTAATTCCTCTGGTGATGCTCACCAAACCATTGACCATACGAGTGGTAAATGGGTTGACACTTCCCTCACAGATAATGCATAAGACCATCCCATTTACTCTATCCATGTCTCTTGCCTTGTGCAGAGCCTTCCCGGGGTTGAGTCTATCCACTATCTCTCCCAGAGATGGAGGCAATGACACAGTACATCCAGGAGAATCTGGCAAGAGGATTCATTAGGAAGTCAGTGTCTCCTGCAGGGGCGCGGTTCTTGTTCGTGCAGAAGAAGAATGGAGAACTACGTCCATATGCAAAAACAAAAGAGAACATTCAGCTCACCCCTGAGATGTAATTCCAAGCACAAGAAGGAGCACGGCTTCCTCACTGCTGCACAGCGTCAAAGGCAATAGGAAAAATAGAAGTGGATCCAGCTCACTCACAGAGCTTATTTAAAAATTTGAAAATTTTTAATGGATGATCTTTAAAAATTTCAAAATGACCACCCAGACATCTCAGATGGCACAGCAATGACAGGGGGTGGTGTGTAATGAAACCATACGTGTTTCGAGCAACACGGCTTTTGAACACTGGTTATTTTTAAATAAGCCCTGTGAGTGAGCTGGATCCACTTCTATTTTTCCGTACTATGTCCATGCATAGATTACAGGGGTCTTAACGCCATCACCGTTAACAAAAGGTACCTGCTGCCCCTAATATCTGAGCTCTTTGATAGGTTACGGAGAGCAAGGGTTTTTACTAAACTTGATCTGCGGGGTGCTTACAACCTGATTCGCATCCGTGAGGGGTACGAATGGAAGATGGCATTTAATACCAGGGATGGCCTCTACGAGTGTCTGGTGATGCCCTTCGGGCTCTCTAATGCTTCTGCCATTTTCCAGGACTTTGTTAACAATATTTTCTGGGACATGCTCACCACCTCGGTCGTAGTCTATCTGGATGATATTCTCATCTACTTGGCTGTGATGGACTGGCAGGAACCCCATTCTCTCAAAGCGGTGCAGCGCTTTGAATTTGGTGTACCTACAAACCGTCGAGCGGCTAAATTCTCGCCAGGCTAGTGTGACGCTCAGGAGCAAACTACGTCCGAGAGTGGGCCCTCTGGGTCGCGGATCCGGAGCCCCTGGGCCGAGCGCGCCAGGTGATGACCAACCCCTATACAGGGATCGTACCAAGAGGGACGGCTCAGGGAGAAGCCAGGCTCAAGGCAGGACAAGGAACTATGGACAAAGACAAGGGTACTTAGGTGGAAGTAACAGAGGAAGGGGTAACCTAGCAGAAACGCCCGTGGGGCGATGGGGCGAGGCACAGCCGGGAGACAGACAGGCGAGGAAACCTAAGGGGGAGTTAAAGAGAATCCGGACAGGAGTAGACAGGGAGAGCAGAAGGGCAGGAAACCGACCGGGGAAGGAATACCAGCAGGCAGGGACAGACAGGGAGGGCAGAACGGACCAGGGGAAACGAGGCTAGGAGGAGGAACGGACACAACACAGAATAGATGATGCGACGAGCACCAAGAAGTAGCACACGAAAGTAGGAGTGCGGCCAGAACGGTGCAGGAGATCCACGCAATCACCAGGCACCCTCCTCCTAGGGAGGATGCCTGAAGTACCTAGCGCCCGGAAGAGCTCCTCAAGCCCGGCCCCTCAGCACCGCCCACAGCCAGACGCCGAGGATGGACGGGCGCGCACCCGCAACCTAAGGCCGGTGCGAGCAGCAGGAGGTAAGGCAGGACAGGGGCGCGCACGGAAGGTGGCGCGCAGGTGAGGAGAGACTGCGGCAGCTGCCGCCGCTGATGGGGCATCGGCGGGCACGACCACCGATGTCACAGCTAGATGGTCCCTATTCTACTCCCGGTTCCATTTCACCCTCCATTTTCTCTCCGGGGAGAAGAACATTCATTCCGACGCTCTCTCCCGCTCCGTAGTGTCATCAGAGGAAGAAGAGCCTTGGTTAATTGTCACTTCTGAGAGCCTGAGGACCGGTGGACCAAGTTTTGCTTGAGTCTGTGCCCCCGGGCAAGACATTTGTGCCACCTAATTTGCAACCGGAGGTTCTCTCTTGGGCTCACTCGTCCTGGGTGGGTGGACATTTTGGGACCAAGAGGACATCTGAGCTTCTGGCGAGGACGTACTGGTGGCCGCATATGGCCCGTGATGTCGATGACTATATCCGGGCATGTGTCTCCTGTGCCAAGAATAGGTCTTCTCGACAACGGCCTGCTGGGCTACTTTACCCCTGCCGATGGCAGACAGGCCCTGGGAAATGGTCTGGAGGGACTTTGTGGTGTGTTTACCCAAGTCTCGTAGCTGCACAGTCATCTGGCTAGTCACCGATCATTTTTCTAAAATGGTGCACCTGGTGCCCCTCCTGTGGGTACCTTCTGCACGGGCCTTGGTGGCGTTGTTCATTAAGCACGTATTTCCCCTACACAGTATGCGTGACAAAATTGTCAGTGACCGGGGTCCTCAGTTCGCATCTCGGATCTGGAGAGAGCTTTGTCGCCTACTCAGCATTGAGCTGAATCTCTCTTTAGCCTATCATCCTGAGACGAATGGGTTGGTAGAGAGGGCTAACCAGACCCTGGTCACATACATGCGTCATTTTGTTTGGGCCAGGCAGGATGACTGGGCCTCCTTGCTACCATGGGTGGAATTTGCGCTGAACAATGCCATAGCTGACTCTACTGGACAGACCCCATTCTTCCTTAACTACGGCCAGCATCCACGTTTCCCTGTGCCGATGCCAGTGTCTTCCACCGACTCTAGGGTGGCAGACTGGGCAGTGGAGGCATATGACAGCACACAGGATGTCATCCGGGCCTCCAAGGAGAGAATGAGGGTCTCCGCTGAGGCACACCGGTGCCCCGCTCCGACCTTTGCTCCTGGCGACATAGTGTGGCTCTCCACCCGTAACATCAGGCTGCGAGTTGAGTCCACTAAATTTGCACCTCGCAACATAGGTCCCTTCAAGGTCCTGGAAAAGGTCAATTCCGTGGTTTATTGTCTGGCCCTTCACTCATGCCTAGGTATCACCGACACCTTTTGTGTGTCACTCCTAAAACCCGTTCACATGTTCTGGTTTTCCGAGTCCTCTGCCGGGACATCGGGTTCGTCCACGAATGATTATGAGGTGAATGCTATTGTGGGATGTGAAGTGGTATGTTGCAAAAATTAATATCTGGTGGATTGGAAGGGTCATGGCCCAGAGGACAGGACCTGGGAACCTATTGAGCACATTCGTGCTCCTCACCTCACTGCAGCTTTTGAGTGTAGCGTGGCTCAAGGAGGTGGGGGCCCTAGGAAGGGGGTAATATTAGGCGTTGAGTTTCCGTCACTGCACGGGGGGAATCTCAAACCATGTTCTCTGCTGTCTCCCATTCTTCTTCAGCCGGAAAGGTTCCTGCTCAGCAGAGACGTCGGTCCCAGCGTCTTGCTCAGGCTGATGCTATGTGTTTGGTTGCTGCTAATGCCCCAGGTTCAGCTATATCATGCAGCATAAGTCAGCTTCGATCAGACACCTCTGGGACTAAGTCCTGCTTTTCTCCATCTGAGCATGCCTGTGAGATGACCGTTCATTGGTGGTCAGAGGTCACATGCCCAGGTCTTCAAGCAGCTTTGATTGGGCCATCAGCAAGGTCCTGGAAGGCTGCCATTCTCGTCGTCCCAGATAGACACACCGTAGCCTACAATGATATGGAGCAAAACGGCGCGTGTACGAGGTATGCTGAGCGAAACCGCATGTGTGTGCGGAGTGGAGCCATATGTATAGTGGATGTACGGAGCGGAGCCAAGTGTGTACGAGGCATACAAAGTGGGTGTTTCCCACGGACACAGGAGTACACGGCGGAGCCCCAAGGAGCACTTTAAAACTCGCACATGACGTTCCACCGGAAGTGATGTGCTGGAAGCTGACCGGAAAAGAGGTAATTTCATGAGGAGATTGTGACAGAACCAGGAATGCTTCAGATCCATCACCGTGTCCTCTGACAGCGCGGACAGCAGGATTGCCTTGGAATCAGGGATGCCGGCCATGTGAGCGGATCATGATATGTCCTGCATCGGGAGGCTCAGGTGGGCACTTCAATGGGAGTCGGGCTGCTATAGTATCTTTATAAAATCTTTCTTTCCTTCTTTCTCTCTCTCTGTTTCTTTATTTCTCTGTTCTTATTTTCTCTCTGTTTCTTGCTCATTCTCTCTTCTGTCTCTCCCTCTCTTTTTCTTTCTCCCTCTCTGTTCTTTCTTTCTCACTCTCCTTTCTTTCTTTCTCTATTTTCTTTCCTTCTTTTCCTTAGTACCAGTCAGTGTGCCCACAGTACCAGCCACTATGCCCCTAATAGCAGTCAGTGTGACCAGCAGTGCTAAATGGGTGCGACTGGGCGTGGACATGTGTGTGACTAGTTGTGAAAATAGGTGTGGTCGGGGCGTGGTCTAAAATTTGCTTCTGTGGTCAATTGTACATGAAATTCTTTTCCCTCTTTTCATTACATGAAGGGGGTGTTTTTCTGTTTTTTCCGCGACTTCAGTTTAGCCCCTTCCCTTTGATATATAGGTACATATGCTGTTCCTCCCACTCTATATTGGGGTTATCTTTGTCTGCCCTGAATATTGTGATCAGGGAACGCATGGGTACTTTTTACCATAATTATAACTAATCCCTGCTTGCTCTAAATTACATGCCTGCTTGTCACACCATGGTTGCATTATTATCCACTGGTTTTTATTATATATGATTCACCTGGTATTTATTGTAGACACTTGTATTTGCACTATTTGTACTGAATAAAGCTATTGGCACTTTTTGCATTATTTGGGTATTATTCTATTCTACATTACCTCTTTCTTTACGATTTTTCCGTATAAAAATTATGGAGATGTAAACTCTCTGCAGTTGTTTCTATGTTATTTAAATATTTTTTGGTCAGCAAAATGGTTTCCAAAAATGTTGTAAGACACTCCAAAAAATACGACAGTACCACACAAAAGGCCAGAATTTTCTGCGCACTCAGGTGTGAGGCCTGGGACAGACAAAGCCGTTTTAAATTGCTGGATTTTCACGCTGTTGTGTTAAAATGTTCTGGCTGTAGTCTGCAGTGTGAACAAGCAAATAAATGTAGAAAAACAGGGGGCTCTGGATTACTGTCCACTTAGGAAGTAACACTGATTGACAATCAATTTCACATGCTGTTGTGCAAATGGAATAGACAACAGATGGAAATTAATGGCATTTATCTAGACACCCTCAATAAAGGAGTGGTTCTGCAGATGAGGACCACAGACCACATCTCAGTACCAATGCTTTCTGGCTGATGTTTTGGTCACTTTTCAATGTTGGTTGTGCTTTCACATTCGTGGTAACATGAGACGGACTCTACAACCCACACAAGTGGCTAAGGTAGTGCAGCTCATCCACGATGGCACAATAATGTGAGCTGTGCCAAGAAGGTTTGCTGTATCTGTCAGCGTAGTGTCCAGAGGCTGGAGTCGCTACCAGGAGACAGGCCAGTACTCCAGGAGACGTGAAGGGGGCCGTAGGAGGGTAACAACCCAGCAGCTGGACCGCTACCTCCGCCTTTGTGCAAGAAGGAGCAGGAGGAGCACTGCCAGAGCCCTGCAAAATGACCTCCAGCAGGCCACAAATGTGCATGTGTCTGCACAAACGGTTAGAAACCATCTCCATGAGGATGGTCTGAGTGCCCGACGTCCACAGATGGGGGTTGTGCTCACAGCCCAACACTGCGCAGGCCGCTTGGCATTTGCCACAGAACACCAGGATTGTCAAATTCGCCTCTGGTGCCCTGGGCTCTTCACAGATGAAAGCAGGATCACACTGAGCACATGTGACAGACATGACAGAGTCTGGACATGCTGTGGATAGCGATCTGCTGCCTGCAACATCCTTCAGCATGACCGTTTTGGCAGTGTGTCAGTAATGGTGTGGGTTGGCATTTCTTTGGAGGGCCCTCCATTTGCTCGCCAGAGATAGCCTGACTGACCTTAGGTACCGAGATGAGATCCTCTGACCCCTTGTGAGACCATATGCTGGTGCGGTTGGCCCTGGGTTCCTCCTAATGCAGGACAATGCCAGACCTCTTGTGGCTGGAGTGTCAGCAGTTCCTGCAAGATGAAGGAATTGAAGCTATGGACTGGCCTGTCCGTTCCCCAGACCTGAATCCGATTGAGCACATCTGGGACATCATGTCTCGCTCCATCCACCAACGTCACGTTGCATCACAGACTGTCCAGGAGTTGGCGGATGCTTTAGTCCAGGTCTGGGAGGAGATCCCTCAGGAGACCATCCGCTGCCTCATCAGGAGCATGCCCAGGTATTGTACAGTAAGGAGGTCATACAGGCACGTGGAGGCCACCTACAATATTGAGCATCTTTTCCTTGTTATGAGGCATTTCCACTGAAGTTGGATCAGCCTGTAATTTGATTTTCCACTTTGATTTTGAGTATCATTCCAAATCAAGACCTCCATGGGATATTCATTTTGATTTACATTGATAATTGTTGTTTTATTGTTCTGAACACGTTCCACTATGCAATGAATAAAAATTTGCAACTGGAATATTTCATTCAGAGACATCTAGGATGTGCTATTTTAGTGTTCCCTTTATTTTTTTGAGCAGCGTATATAATAGGCAGCAGCAAACAGTAATGGACCCTTTTGATGTATGCAGTGAGATCTGTTTACTCACATACAGTGCCTGCATGCCTTGCACTGATGTGGATATGCGCACATAGACTCCCCTGCCTACCTAGCACTGCAGTCTATATACCCACTAATGTCCTTAAAAGGACTGTTGGCTTAGATTGATATGTGGATTGAACAAAGGTAGAACCACACTAACTCATAAAAGCACAAATCTGTCCCTATCTCAGCAGCAGCTCTCCCTAAACAGTCTGAATCTGGAGCTGAATGCGCCGAGCAGGGCAGCGTCAGGTCTCTAGTAGATCTAATGACGCTGTGCGGCCAGCCAATCACTGTAAGGCCACAACAAAGATGGCTGCGGCATTACAGTGAATGGCTGACAATCCCTGCATGTTAATTGGCGCTCTAAAGAGCTCCCAAAAATGCTCGGTACAGTGATACTCGGACGAGTAATGAGTAGTGGCGAGCACGTTCGCTCCTCACTAGTGTTTCCACTAAAAATTTGAACTGCATCTGGAAATGGAGATTCATAGCAGCATTTGAGCCTTAATTCTGTAATATATTGAATTCCCACTTTCCTACTTATATTTATTTCCTAAACTGCTTCCCTTACATGAAATTTTCTCCTTATAATTATGTTTTTATTTTTCATTTTTAATCATTAAAAATAATTTTATTATGGATCTTTTCTCAGAACTGGACCACTGTTTTAAATTGAAGGTTACAGTTCATTTTTGTGTGTTATACTGTTCAGAAATGTTTCTGTTTTTCTTCACCGTAAATCTCCCATTTAAGAAGGGCCCACAATTACTCATAAGGGTTTAGGTCGGGTGAGGAAGGTGTTGTGTCATTATTTTTTCATTTTTACTGGCAGCCAAGCAGTGGAGACATTGATGCTGCGATGGAGCATTGTCCAGCAGAACAATCATAATTTTCTTGAAATGTACAGATCTTTTCCTCTACCACTGTATGAAGAAAGAGTCTTCTAAACACTGATAATAGGTTTGCGACTTGATTTTAAGTTCTTCTGCCACCTGAAAAGGTCCATCAAGCTCATCATTAATAATTCCAACCCATAGCTATTCCCCACCTTCACCTTGCTGGTGTCCAAATAGATGTTTGTACTAGTTACTTCAAAAACCATTGCCATCTGGTCCATTAAGAGTCGCTCTAATCTCATCAGTCCATGAAACCTTTAAAAAATCTGTCTTCAGATATTTCTTGGCTCAGTCTTGATATTTCCCCTTCTGTGTCTTGCTGAGTGGTGGTCAGGTTCAGCTTTCCTCACCTCGGCCATGTTTCTGAGCACTGAGCACCTTAAACTTCAGAGTCACAGACTTCATCACGTCGCTCTCAGACTTCATCACGTCGCTCTATCCCCCTTATCTCAGGGCTCATCTAGTGTACCCCCTACCATTCTGTATCAAGTCTTTCTGTATCATCTGGCTGCCCTCACCGATCAGTTAAGCTTTGGGAGGGCTCGTCTGAGTGAGGGGCTTGGGGCGACTTCAACCTCTGCTTCTCCAGAAGTTATGCTACTGGGAGAGCAGTAAGTGAGGATACTTGTAAAGTTGAGTAGATTAAATTCACTCATCTCTTTTTAGAACTTAAATATTTTACTGTATGCAGAAATTCTTATGAGAGGTATTCAGCCCCTTCCACATTTACATTAGGTCATCAGGATATTAATAAAAATACCAAGAAGCAGGTCTGTATATCAGAAGAATCCATCTAGAAGCAGCATAGATGTTCAATATATTTATTTTTGCATAAAAGTTGTTACTAATATGCAAAGATGGAATAAGAAAGTCTGTAGATACAGAAGCTTTCTATAGAAAGGAGCAGATGTTGGTGATTCCGCTCCTTGGGCCTTTGGTTGCACTTGTGCTGTTTTTGCACATCCAGGTCTGGATCACACACGATGGAGAGGAGAAGAGCAGGGATGTGTGACGTGTGATCTGTGTAGATGGAATTTTCCTGGAGTCTTACAGCACCGCGATCGACCATATGGCCTTCTGTCTGGCCATGGACAGGTAGATGAAGGAGCAGCCGCTTCTTCATTCTGTCCATGACCCGGTAGTGTCTGTATATGGCCGGGGTCACAATTGGCGCAGGCACTCAGGACCGGAGTGTGTTTCTATGCAGCTGAGTGCTAAGGTCCAAGTGCTGATGGCAGTGCCGTGTGTTGAGACGCGAGACTCAAGCGAGTTTATCGTAAGTGTGACTCCGGCCTATGGCCAAGTATGAGAAGGAGCAGCTGCTGCCTTCTTTTTGGCCATATACAGTGGAGAAGGAGCAGTCGCTGCCTTCTTTTTGTCAATATCCGGTGGAAAAGGAGCAGCCGCTGCCTTCTCTTTGTCTATATCCAGTGGAGAAGGAGCAGCCGCTACCTTCTCTGTCCATATCCAGTAGTCTTGTCCTTCCCACCACAGTGTACATGAGTCAACCAAATGGCAAGTTTGGCTGAAAGAAGTCCTTCAATTCCAGCCTTTGATTACTTGCCATTTCGATCCAGAGGAAGGCGAAAAATAACCCCGAGGACTTGTTGTTGGAATATCCTAAGGGGAAAAAAATTCCTTCCTGACCCCAAATATGGCGATCGGAATACATCCCTGGATGTTTGGTGCTCGAATCTACGTGGCTGTTAATGTGGTGGAAGCTCTGTTGTATTTGTCACAGTCCGGTAAATTAGAAAGTCCAGGTAATTGTCTCATCCGATTAGTTAAAGCTTCATTCCACGATGTTGCTGGAATGGGGCTGATTTATATCAGCCTATTACTCCTGTAAGAAAAGAAATATATTCAAAATAAAGAAATTGAAGCGACTCGACACCATCATAAAGTCTGGGCGGAGATCAGCTGGTCTCTCTGAACAGCCGCACCTGATCCTTCTCTTTCTACTGATGATATGTCTTAAAGGACATTAATGAAAAAGTGATTTTTAAAGGTGAGCGCTGCTTTTCTTCTTTTTAAGAAGAGAAGTTTACATTTCTTAGAACTGGCTCCTCACAAATATACTGTATACTGGGGAATATAATGATGAGGTGTATGGTGGGTATGTGTGCTACTGGGCAGAGGTAACACTATGGATGTCCCTATGTGCTATACTTACATCTTCGTAATGGAACGGTGGTTCGGCTCTGCCGGACTCCACGTCGCTCCAGTTTATGGAGTGGAAGAATGGGCGCTCTCTAATGGACGATGTTATGGCATAACGAGTAGATGGAGTTTTGCAGAGAAGCTGGAAGATGAGAGAGACCATTAATCATTATATTGTGTATTATTATTGATACGTTATTACACAATGTCTATGGACTGTCAGCATCATGTCCTCTATCCTTCCTTATAATCTACCATCATCCTTCTTCACCTATTCCTACTTACCCCTTCTAGGATGTCAAGCTCATCGATGGAGATGCAGGGTGGAAAATATAGGACGTTGTCCAAAGACTCATGGTAGTCGTCCATATCGCCACTGTTATAGAATGGAGACGTCCCCACAATCATCATGTACAGGATGACACCAAATGAAAAGGAATCCGCTAGATGATTGTAGCCTTCTCTATCCAGTACCTGTAGGAACATAAGATAGGAGATGAGCTGAATATACCAGGGAGGGGATTTACACACAGAGCCTATGAGGACCGGTCTGTGATGAGATATGAGCAGGATACTCAGATTAGTACTCAATCCTACTATCGGCATCAATCATTAAGGGATGTTCCTTACCTCAGGCGCGATGTAACCCTTCGTGCCTATAACCTCGTCCAAGACGTCATCCTTGCCCACATTCACGGCTGAAGTGCCAAAGTCACAGATTTTTATGTGTCCAGTTCCATCAATGAGAACGTTATGAGGCTTCAGGTCACTGCAGGGAAAAGGAGCAGACACTAATGGTGAGGAAAATTCATCAAAAGAACTTTCTACAATAGATATGTAAGGTGACAACATAGGTTTATGAAGATGAACTGATTACCGATGTATCACGCCGTGTTCATGGAGGAACTGGATTCCGCAAACCATTTCTGCTGCAAAGCGTCTGTGGAGAAGAAAGTAGAGGATGGATCAGTGGTTACACACACTTTAGGACCATAATGAACGGGCAACAGATTATTATGATTCAGCCTAAGACATTTACCTTGTTGTCTCTGTATCAAACTTCATTGATTCTAACATTTGGCTAAACAGATCTCCTCCGGCCATTGCCTCCATGGCTATTATATATGCTTGTGGTGTTTCTACAAAGCCCCGCAGAGATGTTATGAAGCGGCAGCCAGCGCCAATACTTAGGGCCTTTAACTCTGTAGAGAATGTTTCCTCATCACAACAACTCTTTTCCATGATCTTAAGGGCTAGTAGTTCTTTGCTGACCCGATCTGATGCCAAGACGACCTGGAGAAAAATCACAGAAGATCAGACCAAACTCTCATCTATTCTAGGAATCTGTGTAATGGATCACTGGTGTATCCCAATTATCATTACATATGAAGATCCTGTAATGAATATTTATACCATTCTGTGTATCTGGTGGAGAATACTTTGGGAAGCACGGAGTAGTATAAATTCATTCTTACCTTTCCGTAGCTTCCTCTTCCAATATTAGTGAGTAAATCAAGTCTGTGAAGGTCAATAGGATTTTGAATTTTAACCAATTCTCTCACAGGTAAAACAGGGGAGCTGGCATCACCAAGGTCTTCTGCTTTCGCATCTGCTACGTCAGAGGTCATCATATCGTTTGCACCTGCTGAGATAATATAGGATTTGTTAATCTCTTTGAGAGCAAATAATGGAAATACACTTTCTATTAAATGCAGACTCAGGCGCTGAGCATGCATTTCAGCAGGCTAACACCAGCTGTATTACATAGCTGCCACCTGCCTATAACTGCCGCGACTGGATCACACTCCGATTGCTTCAGTATTACTATTTCATTGCTAACAATGCTACTTAAATTAAGTGAATGCCGATTTGTGCGCACCAGCACCCATTAGTCCCCTCAGGACACAACTGCAAGGGGTTTATTGGCTGTAATGACTATATGGGCCCTATCTTTTACTTCATCCAAATTTTAAGACCAGCCTGGCTTAATTTCATATGAGAACGTCACTAAAGCTATATACAGCGATATAGTCCCATTACAAGAGATCAGAAAATCTCAGGGACAAGTCTTCTAAAGAGACGAAAAAATGAAATAAATTAAAAAAAGTTTTTTAAAAAAAAAATTCAAAAATTTAATTTGAATTACTTAACCTTCCCAATTAATAATAATAATAATAATAATAAAAAAATGAAAAATAAGCATAACTAGGATCACTCCATTAGTATAAGTCCGCTATACAAAAATATACAAATAATTCTCCCAAACAGTAAATACTGAAATGAGAAAAAAAAATGGAAATACCAAAATTGCATTTTTTTTTAAATCAGAAAGTTACAATGTCTCAGAATATGGCGACATAAACCAATTTTGTTTTTTTTCTTATTACACTTCTAATTTTCTTTCACCATTTTAGTGAAAACGTATGCATATTGGGCATTACCAGAATTGTATCTGACATGGAGAATTATTTTGTGAGGTCATTTTTATCACACAATTAACACAATAAAAAAAGTCAGAATCCCTTTTTTCTATACAATTTTACCAAACTAATTTAAAAAAATCAAACAAACATTGAAAGACAAAATAAATGGTGTCGTTCAAAGCTGCAGCTCGGCCCACTGAAAAAAAAGATATATTACAATTTTAAACAGAACTCTATACATCAGCAGGAAATGTCGAATATTTGGTGTTTCGTTTAATGTCTAATTGAAAAATTGTCCCTGTTGCCCATAGCAGCGATTCACAGCACAGATTCCGGTTCTTAACATTCTATAGAACACTGAAATGTGACTAGTAGCTACGGGCAACAAGGACAGTTCTTCCACAAGTCAGCATTGATAATTGAGGTCTGCACATAATTTTAGGAGTATAATCCAGCTCGCCCCCAGTCTTATTCTACTGAGCTGTTTCCATCTTACCTGTTTCATCTTCATCCATTGCTCTTTCTGGTGAAGAAACGCTGACGGTTTTGGGTGATGACTGCGATCTCCATAGTGCACCATTCCCATTAATAATGGGCGTAGCATAGGTCAGATGCCTCCTGCATTGGATAACCCAGTCTCTGCTGTTCCGAATTCTTTTCTTGGCTGCCGCTCTTTGCAGGTCCAGGATGTCTTTCCTTTCAGATCTGGATGAGACCTGTCTTGGAGTTTCTTGGAGAACCTCGTCCAGCTTTATATCTGCGCCGATGTTTCTTCGCTTATTTAGGACGGCTTCTTTATTCCTCATCCTTATTGCAGGGGCCAGATCTCCAATTTTTTTTAAGGAGATAAGTATTGCCCTCTGAAGCTCAGCGGAGGCTGCAGAGTGGGACTCCATGAGGTTCTCCATGATCCTTCTCTTTGTAAGGATCTCATGTCTTTTGGACTTTCTCATTTTCTCTAGATTTTGTCGCTTGGACGCCATTTCAGAGGCGTCAGTGTCCATGTTTGGTAAAGTAATGTCCTTTCGCCCTAAAGCGAATAATAATACCTGCTCTTCATTTAATCCTCTCCTCTCTCTCAGTACCCAATCTCGTTGGGCTTGTCTTCTCTCTTTATACATTTTGGAATCAATTTTTGCTTCGTTAGTCACGAAAAACAAAAGGAACTCCCTCACCGTTGGGGGTCTGTGAGGCAGTGATTTCATGTGGGCTGTAACACTGGAATGTAGAATGTGATGATGTCATCACCTCATTGTGACATAGATTATACTGTGATGTCACAGCATGAATCATATAGATGGACAGATACATAGATAGATATAATCTTTGTAGGCTATATATATATATATATATTAAAAATTAAATAATATAAATACAATAAAAATGTATAATTATAAGCAGAAAATTTCATGTACCGACGCTGTTTAGGAAATAAATATAAGTAGGAAAGGGGGAATTTAATACATTACATAATTAAGGTTCAAATGCGGCTATGAATCTCAGTTCTCAGATGTAGTTCAAATTTTAAGGTTAAGTGGAAACACCCGTTAAATTGTATACACACATTAAACAGTATCATGGTAACAAGTTTTGACTTTTCAGTCAGCTAAATGTCTTTTATGGCCCATTTACAGTTTGCCTAATAATTCCGCACACCTTAATAAAGGTCATTGTATCCTTGGGGTATGTGCACACATTAAGAATTTGGTGCAGAAATTTCTGCATCTCTTGGCAGGAAAAACATTGCGTAAAATAGGCAGGTTTTTTTTTTGCTGCGTTACTTGCGTTTTTTGGTGCATATTTTACCCCACTCACTAGTATGGATGAAATCTGCAGCAAAAACGATGAAAGAATTGACGTGTTTCAGGTTTAAATCTGCAAGGAAAAAATAAGTAACATGTGCATGAGACTTGTGGATTCTCATTCGCTTCCCTGGCATCAGGAAACCCTTCGGGTTTAGCAACAAATCCGCACACAGCGTAATACTCTGACACTTATTACTCTTTATATAGCGCTAACATATTCCACAGCACTTTACAGTTTGCACACATTACCATCACTGTCCCCAATGGGGCTCGCAATCTAAATTCCCTAACTGTATGTCTTTTGGAATGTGGGAGGAAACCCACGCAAACACGGGGAGAACATACAAACTCCTTGCAGATGTTGTCCTTGGTGGGATTCAAACCCAGGACTCTAGCGCTGCAATGCTATCCACTGAACCACAGTGCTGAGTAGATCCATTTATTAGAAAGAGGAATTTTGGAATGGGGAAATGGATTAATTTTGTCCTCTGTATTTTTCCATTTCTTACCAAAAACAGAACAAATTGTTTTATGATAATATTGTTTGTATCTGTTTTCTATACTGCAGTTAATCATTATATAGATTCTTTATAGAACTTCCTATTCCTATGATGTTGTGGTTTTGTCGGATGCATCTTCTCGGATTCTGCGATTGTTTCCAAAAATATTCGATCATCAATAGTAAAGAAGAGTTGGAACCTTCATTGGCCTCTGATTGTGATTGCTCCTTTTTTCTATATCGATTTAGGACCTGTGCTGAAGTTGGTGTAGATAAGTACAAACATGGAAGCCAACATACAGAACTATGCTACACATGAGCAAGTGACCAAAGTCCCTGAACTCCATGACATGTCCAACAATCTCCATCTTGACCCCTTTTGTTGGCATTTGATGGAAATCCAAAGAATATCTTCATCATTAAATATGCACTCAGTCTTTGATCAGAATGCCAAAAGCAGTAAGCCAGCTGGAAAAAATACACACAAATGGACATCTGTTAGGGGAGAGGACTTTTTTTTCCATTGAACCTGGTCAGTGTTATGGCCATTATAAAGAGTAGACTAATGTCAACTAAACCCATCTATGTCTAATATATATATAGGGGGCCATGGGCAGATGATTATGTGGGGAGATAAGGATCCGACATGGTTGATTTTGGGATGTTGATCCTTTTGCTGTCTAAGCAATAAACCAGCACCAGGGAATGGCTCTTTCAAAGCGTACACAGGAACGCTCAACAGAGTGAGCAAGATAGCTGGTTGAACCTTTTCTTGGCCAACAGCTATCAAAAATGTGTGCAGAGCTTTAGTATAGAAGAGTGTGTGTTAGGCGTTGAGTTCCCATCCCTGCACAGGAAGAATCACAAGCCATGTCCGCTGCAGTCTCCAGTTCTTCTTCAGTCGCAGAGGTTCCTGCTCAGCAGAGACGTCGGTCCCAGCTTCTTGCTCAAGCTGATGCTATGCAATTGGTTGCTGCTGCCGCCCAAGGTTCAGCTATAGCATCCAGCATTAGTCAGCGGCGAGCAGATGCCCCTGGGACTAAGCCCTGTTTTTCTCCATCTGAGCATGCCCGTGAGACGACCGCTCATTGGTGGTCAGAGGTCACATGCTCAGATCCTCAAGAAGCTCGGATTGGGCCATTAGGAAGGTCCTGGAAGGCTGCGGTTATAAAAGGATCGCATAGCCGCACGGCCATGTGCTAGTATAGACAATATGGAGTGAGTTTTGTATGCACATATGAATGTCTCTGGTGAATGACTCATTATGAAACCCCTACCCTTGGTGCGTATGTGTTCTTCAGCCTTGCCAGTTAGTGCATAGGCTGATAGTGCAGGTAGGAGGCAGAGTCAGGGACTAGCATCAATGCCAATTAGTGGTTTTGCCTTTACGCCACTGTGCACTTGGTCTGCACTCCACGGTAGGCAGCATCTATTAGTGGTGTTCGCAGGTGCAACGCCACGCGCTTAGTGGGTCTAGAGGGACTCTAACCCTGTGTTTTTGGGACAGAGTCCTGTGACTGTACACTAGTGCTCACTTTGCCAAGCTCTGTGAGCTTTAACAGGCTACGGCATTTATATTCCACTGTAGTGCGGTTCTATGAAGCAACAGAATCCGCCTCTGTACACACCGGGTGATGTTAAACCACGTGTTTTCTTCTATTATACCGCCATATAGCGTCCGCCATTACTGGGCAGCAGATATCATCTCTGCACGGTGGACCACGGGCTGCTACTTTTTTTTCCTGTGTGTGTGTGATGGATTCTATGCACGCTCTTTCTGAGCAGGTAAAGCACCTGACTCAGATGTCTCAGAAACTTAATGGGGGACGAGTTCTGGCTCAGTCTCAGCAGCTGATAGCTGACACTGTGCAGGGGGCTTTATCATCTGGTGCTCACAGGACAGGGGCTCGAGCTGTTACATTAGTTTTCCGTGAGTCCCCGGTTAAATTGCCGAATTTAAAGTTTTCAAGGAGGGCTGAACTGTAAGATTTTTTTCTCATTAACACCACACTCTTCTGGGGATGAAAGTCAGAAGGTAGGGGTCATTATGTCTCTGTTAAGGGGAGCCCCCCAGGCTTGGGATTTTTCCCTTCCTACCACTGCCCCTGAGAGAATGACTGTGGATGTAATTTTTGAGTCCCTGAGGCATATTTATGATGAGCCTGATCGGGTGCGTATGGCTGAGGCCATGGTGATGAGTGTATATCAGGGGAAGCATTCAGCCCAGTGGTTTTGCTGAGAGTTCAGATGCTGGGA
Source organism: Dendrobates tinctorius (assembly GCF_039654945.1). NCBI lineage: Eukaryota > Metazoa > Chordata > Amphibia > Anura > Dendrobatidae > Dendrobates > Dendrobates tinctorius. The sequence goes on from NW_027361677.1 coordinate 16,666,389, forward strand.
TGCTAAGGTCCTTTCGGATGATGCCACCCTCTGGGGCTTGTTCCGTACACGCCTGTCTGAATGTCTGAAAGATGCCTTGCACTTCACCCTCCTCCTGATTCACTGGAGGACGCTATGAGGCAGGCCGTCCGAATGGATCGCAAGCTGCGGGCGAGAAATGTGATGCAGTTTGAGACCCCGTTATTCTCCAGTGGAATGGGAGCTGTTGTGAGTTCATTCTCGGGTTCACCAGTTGTGAGTTCCCCTTCTGGACTCCCTCTGGTGGTGACTTGAGGTGGTGCGGCTGGTTTGATCGGTGGAGATCTGCCACCTGAGAATGAGGATGACGATTGGATCTCGGGATTCTCAGATTGGATTTAAGACAGCTGACGCCCTATTCAGTTGCTGGTGATTCCTTCTGGCTTGTCAGCTCTTGGTTTTCAGCTCTGTTCCAGTCATCTAAAGCTAAGTTTTTCTGCTAATGTTCACACTTGATTTTGTTGGTCTATTCAGTTTTTGTGTGGTCTGCCAACCCCGGCTGGGGGCTGAGCTGAATTTCCACTCTTATTTATCAGTATTTTGCCAATTGGCTTTTTGTCCCTTACTAGTTCGGTCTCTTTTTGCTCTGTCTCAGAATATTTCAGAGTGCTGATATAGTGGGTGAAGTCTAGTGACTTCAGGGTTAATTTTGCTATCATAAGTGTTGGACATTATTTTTGTAGGTTTTTTGCAGGTTGCAGATAGTGTCTTCCCTTTCCTTTCCTGTCTAGTTAGTTTGGGCCCCATCATTTGCTCAGCCTATTTTCCTGCCTGTGTTTGTGCCTTCTTCTTGTTCCACCATCAGTACATGTGTGAGGGCTATCTATTCCGTTGGGGTCTGCTCTGGGGCAGTTAGTTTTCCCTTTTCTTGCTTTAGGCTTATGTAGTCCTCCGGCCATGACGAGGCATCTAGGTACATCGTAGGCATGCTCCACGGCTACTGCTAGTTGTGTGGTAAGATCAGGGATCTGCAATCTGCATAGTTACCAACCACTCTGGTTTTCTGTGGCTTAGCTTGTTTTGCTTTTTTCTCCTCGGTGACCCATTCATAACAGAATCACCAGCCATACCGCAGATTCTAGGGTACTCAAAAGCAGGAAAGAATTGTAAAAAAAAAAAAGAATTGTCAGAATTTTTTTTTTTATATGTATATTTTTTCCTCTTTTTCTCTGGGGCTGTAGGAGGATTTTTTTTCAAATGGACATTAAGCAATTGTCTCATCGTGTGGAGCAGCTCACTGCTGAAGTGCGGGGAATTTCCGCCTACCTCGCTAATTCACATGCAGCTGTACCAAGGATCCCTACTCATGATGTGTTTTTTGGGGATCGGTCTAAATTTTTGAATTTTAAGAATAATTGTATATTATTTCTTGCCTTGAAGCCTAATTCATCGGGGAGCTCTGTGCAGCAGGTTAAAATTGTCATCTCTTTGCTGCACGGCGATCCCCAGGATTGGGCGTTTTCTTTGACACCTGAAGATCCTATTCTGACTAATGTGGATGCATTTTTTCAATCCTTGGGGTTGTTGTATGATGAACCTAATGCTATTGATCAAGCTGAGAAAGCCCTATTGGCATTGAACTAGGGTCAGGATTCTGCAGCGTTATACTGTCAAAAATTCCGAAAGTGGGCGGTCCTTACTACCTGGAATAATGGTGCCTTGGCAGCTCTCTTTCGGAAGGGTTTGTCAGAAACCGTAAAAGATACTATGGTGGGATTTCCTGTTCCATCTGGTCTTGACGATTCTGTCATTAGCCATTCAAATTGATCGGCGTTTACGTGAACGCAAAACTACACGAGAGGAGTTGCCACCTTTTGGACAAATGTCTGAACCTATGCAATGTGATAAGAGTTTTGTCTAGGGCGCAACATCAGGAGTTTAGAAGGTGTAATAAGCTGTGCTTTTTCTGTGGAGACGGCTCTCATATTATTTCTGTCTGCCCAAAATGAGAGAAATGTTTTGCACACACATTTGCTGTGGGCAGTATACAACCTAAGTTTCTTTTGGCAATTACACTGATCTGCTCCTTAGCCACATTTTCCACGAAGGCTTTTGTGGATTCAGTAGCAGCGTTGAATCTGATGGATTTGGACTTTGCTAAACGTTATGGTTTTTCCTCTGCGGATGCCTATTCCTTTGAGGGGTATTGATGCTACTCCTTTGGCGGAGAATAAACCTCAGTTTTGGACCCAGGTGACTGTGACGGGGTATACGACAGAGCAAGAAGGGACAACAGGCCGAGGGACGATCCAACGAGATTTATTAAGGCAGGGAGCATACAACATCAAATATCCATAATGTCCTTGGAATCCATGAGAAGTCCACAATAAGTCCACACAATGGAAACAAATCCGGGCACCTCACGATAGTCCTTGTGCCAGATGCGATAACAATAATCCTTGCAATAGTTCACAGGATTCCACACAATCCCACGGACGTCAAGAGCTGGCCTCAACTCAGTTCGTGACTCCTTCACGTCCGCACTCAAATCACAACTGATCTTAAAACAAGAATGTATTGTCAGGGCTCCTGGGATCAGCCCATCTGAAGGGGGGTAGGGGGTCACACCTACTATTCAATGGTTTGAGCCATCAGAAGATTCTAGAAATGTAAGGGCTCCACTGAGTCTACATGATGTGTTTTGTAGGTTATCTTCTGCTTAGGAAACAATAGCCAAAGTTCCACTAGCTGTTGACACAAACCTAAATTAGATTATGGTCCCGGTACATCACAAGACATTGCAAAGTATTGGGGGAAGGAGACATGGTTAATTTACAGCAAATACAATCAGAGAAAAGTTAAATGACATATTATACAAAATACAGGACAGGGCAAAACTACAAATCATGACAATCCCTAACCCTCCCAATTTGTGTACTTACTAGGGACCTCTGCAGATCGCTTGTTAAGTACACACAGGCATGGCTGACCAGACTCAGGGCTCCTCCTGCCTGGACAGTCCATCTGCATTTTGGTGTTGGCTGCCTCTTCTATACTGTATGGTAAAGTTATAGGGCTGCAGAGCCAGGCTCCATCGTAGTAAGCGTCCATTGTCCCCAGAGACTCAGTTCAGCCAGGTGAGGGGATTGTGATCAGTAATGACAGTGAATTCTCGTCCATACAGATACGGCCTTAGTTTCCTAAGGGCACACACTACAGCCAGACATTCTTTTTCAACAGTTGCATAGGCCACTTCTCGGTCCAGCAGTTTCCTGCTAAGGTAGGCGATGGGGTGTTCGTCCCCAGCTGCATTCACCTGGCTGAGGACAGCTCCCAGTCCATAAGGAGAGGCGTCCGTCTGCACAATGAATCTCCTCTTGTAATCTGGAGCAGCCAGAACAGGGTCGCAGACCAGGGCGTCCTTCAGCCGGTTAAAAGCCTCATCACAGGCTGGAGTCCATATCACAAGCCGGGGCATCGTTTTCTTGGTCAGGTCGGTAAGAGGCTTGGCCACAGTGCTGAAATGCAAATCAAATTTTCGGTAATAACTGGCAGTGCCCAAAAAAGCCATAACTTGTTTCTTAGTTTGGGGTACAGGCCAGTCTCTAATAGCCTGGATTTTGGCAGGTTCAGGACGGAGCTTCCCTCCTCCTACTCTATGCCCTAGGTACTGGACTTCACCCATCCCCAATTGGCATTTATTGGGTCGAATGGTTAGGCCGACTGAAAGAATCAGGTCAAGAATAATGGCTACTTGATTCAGATGTTCCTCCCACGTCTGGCTGAAGATCGCGATATCATCCAAGTAGGCACAAGCAAAGTCATGACATCCCCGGAGGATCTGGTCCACCATTCCTTGGAAGGTTGCCAGGGCATTCTTCTTTCCAAAAGGCATGCTTAGAAATTCATACAGACCAAAGGGGGTTATAAAAGCGGGCCGTTCTCTCCCTTCCTCCGTGAGAGGGATTTGCCAGTATCCCTTACTGAGATCCAAGGTAGTGACATATCGGGACCCAGCCAGTCGGTCTAGAAGTTCGTCAATACGGGGCATTGGGTAAGGATCGCTGACGGTATGGTCGTTTAGTCGGCGTTAATCCACACAAAATCGAGTACTCCCATCCTTCTTGGGTACTAACACCACAGGAGAGGCCCATGGGCTATGGGAGGCCTGGATTACCCCAAGCTGTAACATCTCCTCCAGTTCATGCTGCATGGTGTTTCAAACAGATTCAGGTACCCGGTAAGGAACCTGTTGTATGGGACGGATACACTGAGTGTCCACATGATGTTGGGTGATGGTGGTTCAACCTGGTTGGGATGAGAAAGCAGCCCGTCTCTGTTGAAGCACTCCCAGCATCTGGTTTTTCTGCAAGGAATCCAGGTGATCTCCCAGAGGAACCTGTTCCACAGTGGATGGGGCTCTCGCTGCTTCCACGAGATCAGGTAGGGAGTCCTCATCCTCTTGACCCTCTTCTGAAGCTAGCCGACAGCTTGCTATCATTGAAAGGTTTCGGTCATGGTACTCCTTAATCATATTCACATGGACAGTCTTTTGTCTTAGCCCCTGATCATCTAAAGCAAGAAGATAATTGGTATCATTTAGTTTTCTGAGAACCCGGAAGAGACCCTCCCATGTTGTCTGCAGTTTATTCTGCCGATGGGGAACAATCATTAAGACCTGTTGTCCTTCTACAAACTCCCGATAGCGTGCTTTATGGTCATACCATGTCTTCTAGGGCAGCACGGTGGCTCAGTGGTTAGCGCTGCAGCCTTGCAGCGCTGGAGTCCTGGGTTCAAATCCCACGAAGGACAACATCTGCAAGGAGTTTGTATGTTCTCCCCGTGTTTGTGTGGGTTTCCTCCGGGTACTCCGGTTTCCTCCCACACTCCAAAGACATACTGATAGGGAATATAGATTGTGAGCCCCACCGGGGACAGTGATGAAAATGTGTGCAAACTGTAAAGCGCTGCGGAATATGTTAGCGCTATATAAAAATAAAGATTATTATTATTCTGTCTGGTTTGAGCCATACGCACATGACTCTGGGCTAAACTAGCGAGTTGAGCCAGGGTTTCTCGCAGCTTTAGGACATAAGGGACAACAGGGGCTCCTGTATCTTCAACTTGTCCCTCCCAATATTCTTTTAGCAGGGTTAAGGGTCCTCGGACCTTTCTTCCATAGAGTAGTTCAAAGGGGGAAAACCCGGTGGACTCCTGGGGAACTTCCCGATAGGCAAACAAGAGATGGGGTAGGTACTTCTCCCAGTTTGAATCTCTGTCAGTGAAGGCCCTCAGCATATTCTTCAGAGTGCCATTGAATCATTCACAAAGTCCATTTGTTTGGGGATGATACAGGGTCGTTCGGATCGCTCGTACTCCACAGGTGCGCCACAGACACTGGACCAGCTCTGACATGAACTGGGAGCCTTGGTCTGACAAGATCTCACTGGGGAATCCTACTCTGGTGAAAATGGTAACCAGGGCCTCGGCCACCTTGGCTGCAGAAATACTTGACAAGGCAACAGCTTCTGGATATCGGGTGGCATAGTCCACAATAGTGAGAATGTACGGCTTTCCAGATTTACTTGGTTTAGCCAGAGGTCCAATGATATCGACAGCTACTCTTTGAAAGGGTTCTTCTATTATAGGGAGCGGTTGCAGGGGTGCCTTTGGGTGATCTCCGGGTCGCCCTCTACGCTGACATATGTCGCAAGTTCGGCAGAAATGCGCTACGGCTTGGGAAATCCCAGGCCAATAGAAAGATTGAGTCAATCGTCTCTCAGTGCGGGTTTTGCCTTGATGGCCAGCAGTAGGAATGTCATGAGCAAGGTGTAATAGGGGAATTCTGTATTTCTGAGGAACAATCAGCTGTTTGCTATAAGTCCAGGGCTTATCTAGGGAGTCAGCATTGGTAACCCGATACAGAAGTCCATTTTCTCTGATAATTCTTTCCCCGTTCTCCCCCAACTGCCCTATCTCAGCTCGAGCTCTAAAACTAGCTAGGGTGGGGTCAGTATCTACCTCTTGTCTAAACTGAACTTTATCCCAAATAACACTCACATTGTCCCCACAAGAAGAACCACTCACCGGCTGTGACGGCAGTTCTGGTGGCCTCATTTCCATGGATGGGTTGTACACGTCTACATTAGCTGCTCTCTTGGCTTGACTTCTGGTTACTGCACCGACAAAGTGGCAATGAAGATTTCCCACATAATTTCCTAGAAGAACGTCTGCAGGGAGGCCGCTCATCACAACCACCACGCATTGTTTTGCCCCAAAGCCATAATCCAGGGTCACACTCGCTCTTGGAATATATCTCTGGGTACCTCCAGCCAATTCAATGGCAATTCCTGGTCCCTTTTGAATTGCTTCTGGTTGAATTACTCGGGGATCGGCTATGGTGAGAAAAGCCCCAATGTCACGGAAGCCAACAACTTTTTGGCCATCCAGCACGACCTCCTGTAGATGTTTGTGCTGAAGATCAGAAGAACAGGTGGCTGGGGCTCGCACCCCATAGACTCCGGTTAGGGGAGCCAGGATATCAGAGTCACTTGGCAAGTCATCAGGGACTGAATCCAGCTCTTCTCCTGGTGAGGGTGTCTGTAGATAATGAACAGGCAAAGGCGGTCTGTAGCTGTCCTGCCTCTGAACACCTGGACATTGGAATTGCAGATGCCCAGGCTGCCCACATCTATAACATCTGCGCTCTGGGATTCTTCCTCCACGTCGTAGTCCCGAAGGTGGAGCAGGAGTAATGCGAGGCACAGTCACACGAAGGTCACCATGAGTTGATGGTCTAGTGGGATGGTGACTATTGGAGGCCGAAGGACCAGGGGCCGCCAGCGTTGGGGGGCTGGTAGTTTTTTTTCACTGAGTAGTAGTTTTTTCCACTGAGGCTTGATGGTGAGAGCCTCATCAGCTAGAGCTGCAACTTCCTCCACAGTGGCTGGTCTCCTTTCACACACCCATTCCCGGATCTCAGCGGGGCACTTGAAGTAAAACTGCTCTTTTAGGATGACTTGGAGGAAGGTCCCCCAAAGCTAAGGCCTCCTCTCCCTCCAGCCAGTGATGACAAATATGTTTGAGTCTGTGGGCATACGTCTTGAAGGACACTTCCTCATCACAGGCTAAAGTACAGAACTGGGTCCTGTAAGTGTCTGGGGTCACAGCATAATGTTCTAGAATAGTCTGTTTAATCTCCGCATACTCACAATTCCACCGAGGGTCCATAGCTCTATAGGCTGCGGCAGCTCCACCCTCTAAGAGCCCCACCAGATGTCGGACTCGCTCCCTTTCCGGGACTTCCATTAATCGACACTGATGCTCAAAGTCCTGGAAGAAGCCCTCAGTGTCACTGAAGCCTCATTAAACGGCTTGAAGTCTTTGCGGGACACTCTGGGGAGTTCCCTCATGGTGGGTGCTGGGGTTACAGTCTGTCTGGAGCTTCTAGCTGCTTCCACAGTGAGCTGCCTCTCCAGCAATGCCCTCTCTTGAGCTCTATGAATTGCCTCCCTCTTATCTTCTATGGTAGCATCTTCTCCCAGCAATGCCATCTGCCTCTCCAGCAATGCCCTCTCATTAACTCCGTGCTTGACCTCCCTCTTATCTTCTATGGTAGCCTCTTCTCCCAGCAATGCCAACTCCACCTCGTACCACACAACCCACTGACTTTTTTGGGTATTTACCTCCGGCTGCAGTCATTCCTCCGTTTGCTGTGGGGATCCTTCCTCAGTGTCATCTTGCAGGCGAACTCCTTCTAAAGCCTCAATCAGCTGCTCCTTGGAGAGTCCCTTGTAGCTGACTCCCAGTTCACGGGCCTTTGTTTGTAGGTTCACCGCAGTCCAGTTCTTGTACTCTACAGTGCTGGTTCCAGATGTTGATGGGCCGTTGTCCTTCATTCCTTCTGCTCTGATCCCACTGCTGCCACCAGTTTGTGATGGGGCATACGACAGAGCAAGAAGGGACAACAGGCCGAGGGATGATCCAACGAGATTTATTAAGGCAGGGAGCATACAACATCAAATATCCATAATGTCCTTGGAGTCCATGAGAAGTCCACAATAAGTCCACACAATGGAAACAAATCCGGGCACCTCACGATAGTCCTTGTGCCAGATGCAATAACAATAATCCTTGCAATAGTCCACAGGATTCCACACAATCCCACGGACGTCACGAGCTGGCCTCAACTCAGTTCGTGACTCCTTCACGCCCGCACTCAAATCACAACTGATCTTAAAACAAGAATGTATTGTCAGGGCTCCTGGGATCAGCCCATCTGAAGGGGGGTAGGGGTCACACCTACTATTCAATGGTTTGGGCAATCAGAAGATTCTAGAAATGTAAGGGCTCCACTGAGTCTACAGGATGTGTATTGTAGGTTATCTTCTGCTTAGGAAACAATAGCCAAAGTTCCACTAGCTGTTGACACAAGCCTAAATTAGATTATGGTCCAGGTACATCACAAGACATTGCAAAGTATTTACAGCAAATACAACCAGAGAAAAGTTAAATGACATATTATACAAAATACAGGACAGGGCAAAACTACAAATCATGACCGTGACGATGCGGGTTGCCCCAGACCACCAAGAAAATTGTAAATTTTTGGTGCTGCATAATTTGCATGATACTATTGTTCTGGGTTTTCCTTGGTTGCAAACTCATAATCCAGTTTTGGATTGGAAATCTGGGTCTGTGGTGAGTTGGGGTTGTCAGTGTGTTCTTAGGGACGCTCCTGTTTTCTCCACCTCTCCTCAGTCTCATGATATTCTTGATTATCTAGCCAATTTTTCTGATGTATTTAGTGAGAGCAAGTTTGCGTCTTTGCCTCCTCATAGGAGTTATAACTGTGCTATTGAGTTGATGCCTGGGTGTAAATTTCCCAAGGGTCGGCTTTTCAACTTATCAGTACCCGAACATGATACTATGCGATCCTATATTAAGGAGTCATTGGAGAAGGGTCATATTAGACCATCCTCGTCACCTTTAGGTGCTGGTTTTTTTTTTGTGGCCAAGAAAGATGGTTCATTAAGACCGTGTATTGATTATCGTTCCCTTAACAAGATGACTGTTAAATATCAGTACCCGTTACCTCTGATGTCTGATTTATTCTCCAGAGTTAAGAGTGCCAGCTGGTTTACTAAGCTTGACCTCAGGGGGGCATATAATCTTATTCGTATCAAGCACGGGGATGAATGGAAGACGGCGTTTAATACTCCGGAGGGACATTTTGAGTACCTGGTGATGCCTTTTGGGCTCACTAATGCCCCTTCTGTCTTCCAGTCCTTTATGAATGATATTTTCCGTGACTTTGTGGATAAGTTTTTGATCATCTATCTGGATGATATTTTGATCTTTTCTAGCGATTGGGATTCTCATGTGGAACACGTCCGGACTGTGTTCCGGATTTTGAGAGAGAATTCCCTGTTTGTTAAGGAATCGAAATGGCTCTTTGGTGTACAGAGGATTTCATTTTTGGGATTTATCTTATCTCCATCGACTATTGAAATGGACCCGGCCAAGGTACAGGGCATTTATGATTGGGTTCAGCCTACTTCTTTGAAGGCCCTCCAGAAGTTTTTGGGTTTTGCTAATTTCTATCGTAAATTTATAGGTAATTTTTCTGGTATTGTCAAACTATTGACTGATCTGACCAAGAAGGGCGCTGATGTGCTGAATTGGTCTCCTAAGGCTATCTCAGCATTTCAGGAGCTTAAGCAGAGATTTACTTCAGCTTCAGTTTTACGGCAACCTGATGTCTCACTTCCATTTCAGGTGGAGGTAGATGCTTCTGAGATTGGTGCAGGAGCTGTTTTGTCCCAAAAAGACCCTGTGACTTCTAAGATCAATCCCTGTGCCTTCTTTTCTCGAAAGTTCTCCCCATCTGAACGCAACTATGACGTGGGGAATCGGTAATTGTTGGCCATGAAGTGGGCATTTGAGGAGTGGAGACATTGGTTGGAGGGAGCTAGACATCAAGTTGTGGTCCTCAGCGATCAAAAGAATTTGATTTATCTGGAGTCGGCCAAACACTTGAATCCTAGACAGGCTAGATGGGCCTTGTTTTTCACGCGTTTTAATTTTGTGGTCTCTTTTCTTCCGGGCACTAAGAATGTTAAGGCACACGCCCTTACTAGGAGTTTCTTTGTCGATTCTCTTAGTGTGACCGAGCCTACTACCATCCTAGGTGAGGGGGTAGTTCTTTCTGCCATTTTGCCCGATTTGTGACGTGCCCTGGAGGAATTTCAGGAGGATAAACCTGAGCGTTGGCCTATGGGAAAATTGTATGTTCCTGACCAGTGGAGAAAGAGAGTGATGTCTGAAATTCATTGCTCCGCATTGGCTGGTCATCCAGGTATTTTTGGTACCAGAGATTTGGTGATTCGGTCCTTTTGGTGGCCTGCCTTATCTCATGACGTCAGGAATTTTGGACAGTCCTGTGGGACTTGTTCTCGGTCTAAACCTTGTTCTCGTTCTAGTGGGTTGCTGATGCCCTTGCCGCTGCCCAAGAGGCCATGGACCCATATCTCAATGGATTTTATTTCTGATCTTCCTTTCTCTCAGAGAATGACTGTTATATGGGTGATTTGTGATAGATTTTCGAAGATGGTCCATCTTGTACCACTCCCAAAGTTGCCATCTTCTGCTGAGTTGGTGCCCTTGTTTTTACAACAGGTGGTTCGGTTACATGGGATTCCTGAGAACATTGTGTCCGACAGAGGAGTTCAGTTTGTTTCCAGATTCTGGAAAGCCTTTTGTTCCAATCTGGGAATTCAGTTATCCTTCTCCTCTGCGTTTCATCCCCAGACCAATGGACAGACTGAGAGAACAAACCAGACCTTGGAGTCTTATTTGAGATGTTTTATATCTGCTGATCAGGATGATTGGGTCTCATTTTTGCCCTTGGCCGAATTCGCACTGAACAATAGAGCTAGTTCTACCACTATGATGTCACCCTTTTGCTGTAATTTTGGGTTTCATCCTCGATTATCTAAAGGGCAAGTGGAATCTTCGTCCTGCCCTCGTGTGGACACTGTGGTTAAGAGAATGCAGCAGATAAGGGACCTAGTGGTGGATAAGTTGTCACTCTCTCAGGAAAAGGCCCAGCGATTTTCCAACCGGCATAGGACCATTGGTTCCCGGTTTAAAGTGGGTGATATGGTTTGGTTGTCGTCTAAGAATATTCCTATGAAGGTTCTAAATTTAAGCCAAGATTTATTGGTCCTTATAAGATTTTGGAAATTCTTAATCCTGTTTCGTTTCGATTGGCTCTTCCAGTTACGTTCAAGATCCATAACGTATTTCACAAATCTCTGTTGAAGAGGTTTGTGTAGCCAGTGGTTCCTATGGCAGCGCCTCCTGACCCTGTGTTGGTCGAAGGCAATGTGGAATTTGAGGTAGAGAAAATATTGGATTCTCGTTTGGTTAGACGGAGGCTCCAGTATTTGGTCAAATGGAAGGGTTATGGCCAGGAGGATAATTCTTGGGTCTCTGCCTCCAATATTCATGCCAATAGATTGGTTCGTGCTTTTCACCGGGCCCATCCTAATCGGCCTGGTGGTGTGGATGAGGGTTCGGTGACCCCTCCACAAGGGGGGGTACTGTTGTGAGTTCATTCTCGGGTTCACCAGTTGTGAGTTCCCCTTCTGGACTCCCTCTGGTGGTGACGGGAGGTGGTGCGGCTGGTTTGATCGGTGGAGATCTGCCACCTGAGAATGAGGATGACGAATGGATTTCAGGATTCTCAGGTTGGATTTAAGACAGCCGACGCCCTGTAAAGTTGCTGGTTATTCTTTCTGGCTTGTCAGCTCTTGTTTTTCAGCTCTGTTCCAGTCATCTAAAGCTAAGTTTTTCTGCTAATGTTCACACTTGATTTTGTTGGTCTTTTCAGTTTTTGTGTGGTCTGCCAGACCCGGCTGGGGGCTGAGCTGAATTTTCACTCTTATTTATCAGTATTTTGGCAATTGGCTTTTTGTCCCTTACCAGTTCGGTCTCGTTTTGCTCTGTCTCAGAATATTTCAGAGTGCTGATATAGTGGGAGAAGTCTAGTGACTTCAGGTTTAATTTTGCTATCAGAAATGTTGGACATTATTTTTGTATGGTTTTTTGCAGGTTGCAGATCATGTCTTCCCTTTCCTTTCCTGTCTAGTTAGTTTGGGCCCCATCATTTGCCTATTTTCCTGCCTGTGTTTGTGTCTTCATCTTGTTTCACCGTCAATACATGTGTGGGGGCTATCGATTCCTTTGGGGTCTGCTCTGGGGCAGTTAGTTTTCCCTTTTCTTGCTTTAGGCTTATGTAGTCCTCCGGCCGTGACGAGGCGTCTAGGTTCATCGTAGGCACGCTCCACGGCTACTGCTAGTTGTGTGGTAAAATCAGGGATCTGCATAGTTACCAACCACTCTGGTTTTCTGTGGCTTAGCTTGTTTTGCTTTTTTCTCCTCGGTGACCCATTCATAACAGGGAGCCAGTCCTACATTGGAGTCCATGGAGATGGGAGCTATCAACCTCAAAGAGAAAGAAAGGAGACAGCGGCGTTTCAGAAATCTGTGTTTTTACTGCGGTGATCTAGGACAATGGAAAAAGGACTGTCCCTCCTGCCCACCGACTAACAAGCGGCTGAGTCTGGGTGATCATCTTGGAGGGCACTCAGACTCTCAGGTACCCCTTTCTTCATTTTCTAAGATACTGTTAAAGGTTGAACTTGGTGTTAAAAACTGCTTTTCCCTTACTTCGGCTTTTGTGGACTGTGGGTCATCATTGAACCTGATTGATTCTAAGCTGGTGGTCAGCTGTAGATTAGGGACAGTTAGGTTGGAGACTCCTATAAAAATAATGACCATTGATTCTACACCTCTCACCAAGGACGGTCACCGTTTTGTTTCTGAAGAATTTACCCTCAGAGTTGGGACACTTCATCAGGAGTATGTCATGTTTTGTTTTGGATAACCTCCCTGCTGCTGGCCTGGTGTTAGGGTATCCCTGGTTGCAACGACATAACCCAATTATTGACTGGGGTTCCTGGGATATTGTTAAATGGGGATCTAATTGTTCTGAAAGTTGTCTTGCTACTGTGTCTGTGTCGTCCGTTGGTCTGGAAGGTATTCTGGAGTACCTAAAGGACTATGTGGACGTTTTTTCAGAAAAAGAGGCTGAAGTTTTACCACCACATCGCCCATTTGATTGTACCATTGACCTGGTTCCAGGTGCTAAATTGCCCAAGGCTAGCTTGTATAACCTCTTGGGTCCTGAGAGGGCTGGTATTAAAGAATGAATTTATAAGATAACTGAGAAATACTTACCCCCTCCCACTTATTCCTGATTTGTACAATCAGTTGTCTGGGGCTAAGTGGTTTTCGAAATTGGATCTGCTGGGGCCATATAACTTTATCCGGGTCTGGGAGGGGATGAGTGGAAAGCTGCTATTCTCCCTACTGAAGGGTTGTTTGAGAACTTGCCTTTCGGTCTGACCAATGCACCAGCAGTCTTCCAAAATTTCATCACTCATGTGTGCTCTGACTTTATTGGGCGTTTTATGGTTGTGTATTTGGATGACATACTTACCTACTCGCCTGATAAACAGGCTCACATTGGTAATCTTCGGGAAGTTCTCCCAAGGCTCCGGGAGAACTGTCTCTTTGCTAAGCTAGAGAAATGTCCATTCTTTGTTCAGGAACTGTCTTTTCTGGTGTTCATTGTTGTCACGTCCCCTACCGGCACCGTCACCTACCTACGCAGGCCCGGGCGCACCTCTCGCCGCGCTTCAACTCTACGGCGCGCCCCCGCTCCCGATATCCGGCCTCCTAGACGTCGGTCCCGCGCGCATGCGCCTGACGTTTCACCCGGTGCTCAGACTGATGGGACCTCTGACGCGCTGGCTCCACCCCCAACATGGCGGCGCACACCGGCCATATCTTCCTGGCGTCTTCCCAGGTAAGAAGCCTGTTGATCCTGCGGTGTTGCTGTTCGTTCAGCCAGCGTTCGCCCATTCTTCAGGCCCTTTATTTCTTCTGTGTGTACTCTGTCAGTCCTGTGTCTAGCAACCACTGTGTCCTTCTCTAGTACTCCTCCTGTGCCCCTGTCTCCCTGGCTCTTGTGTCTCGCTTCCCCTGCTCCTATCTCCGTTAGGTTCTTTGGGCTTCCCTAGCCTATGTGTGCTTTGCTTTGTTTCCCCTGAGCTCTGTGTCTTTTGTTACCTTATACCTCCCTCTCTTGCAGCCTCCATCCCCCGTCTGAACCGGCTACTCCCTGCCTCTGGATCTGCAGCCACTGTTAGCTCCTCCGTTGTAGCCTCTCGGATTCTCTACTTCTGATTCCCTAGTGCCTACCCAGTTGTCCCTTTGGCTCCGGCTGTCACTGTTTCATCCCTTGTGGGCCTGCCCCTAACACTCCCTGTATAGGGGGTGGCTCCACCTGGCCAGCTCATTCGCAGGGGCTCTGGAGCCATGACCCAGAGGGTCCACTCCGGGTTGTACCTCTCTCCTCTCCATCCCGCAACCATAACAATTGTGTCTGCTGAGGGTTATCGCATGGATCCTAATAAGGTGCAGGCCATTGTCGATTTGTTTCAACCTCATGATTTGAAGGCTCTGCAGCATTTCTTAGGATTCTCAAATTATTATCGCAAGTTTATGAGGGGGTTCTCACAGGTAGTTAAACCTCTGGCAGATCTGACTCAAAAGGGGGCTGATATCAAGAATTGGTCAGCCACAGCGGTGGCAGCATTTCAGTTTTTAAAAAAATGTTTCATGTCTGCTCCGGTTCTTATTCAACCGAACCTGTCTGAACCAATTATTGTTGAAGTGGAAGCCTCAGAGGTGGGGGTGGGGGCGGTGTTGTCCTTGGGACCTGCCACTTTGACTAATTTGAGACCCCGTGCCTTTTTCACTTAGACGTTCTCTCCTGCGGACAGAAACTATGATGTTGGGAATCGAGAACTTCTGGCCGTGAAGTTGGACTTTGAAGAATGGAGGCATTTATTGGAGGGGGCTGTCTATCCTATTACTGTGGTTACTGACCACAATAACCTAGTTTGAGTCTGCTAAAAGGTTGACTCCTAGACAGGCGAAATGGTCGCTTTTTTTTCCCGATTCCAGTTCTCCATCACTTTTCGGCCAGGATCCAAAAATGTCATGGCTGATGCCTTGTCACGCCATCTGGATCCGGTGTCTCCCCCTGAACCTCCATCCTCCATTCTTCAGCCTGGGGTGATGGTGGCGGGTGTGTCTACTGTGTTGGAGTGGGAGATTAAGGAAGCTCAGTCTCTTGCCCCTCTGGCTAAGTTGGTGGATAAACTTTTTGTACCAGTTTAATTTCGTCTCAGGGTTCTTTGGGAGTTCCACGACTCAGTTCTAGGTGGACATCCAGGGATCTAGGCTACCCAGAGGGCCATCACTAGGATATTCTGGTGGTCTTCTTTAGCCTCTGATGTCAGGGAATTTGTGTCTGCTTGTGGGGTATGTGCTCGCGTGAACAACCCCCATAACCGGCCGGCCAGGGAATTGGTGCCACTGCCAATTCCTGATAGACCCTGGACCCATTTGTCCATGGATTTTATCACCAATCTTCATCTTTCCAAGGGTAATATTGTAATTTGGGTAGTGGTGGACAGGTTTAGTAAGCAGGCACATTTTGTACCCTTGGCGGCTTTACGTAATGCGGAAACGTTGTCCAGATTGTTTGCTGAGCATGTGGTGCGGTTTCATGGGGTACCCCTGAATGTGGTGTCTGATAGGGGGGTACAATTTGTTTCCAGATTTTGGAGGGCGTTTTGTAAGAGGTTTGGTATTGGTCTGTCTTTTTCATCCGCTTATCATCTGGAGACTAATGGACAGACTGCGCAGACCAATCAGTCTCTGAAGCAAATTCTGCATTGCCTGATCTCAGCCTGACAGGATGATTGGAGTACTGCGTTACCTTTGGCCGAGTTCGCGGTTAACAACCGCATTAACCAATCTATGGGCATATCCCCCTTTTTCTGCAACTATGGGTTTCATCCACATTTTGGAGAGTTCTCCTGTTTCGACTTTGGGTGTCCTGGGGCGGATGAGAAAATCCATCGGTTGGGGAAGTTATGGCGGGAGGTCCAAAGGAACATTACGAAGGCTCAGACTAAATATAAGGTTTTTGCAGACAAAAAACGTTCCGTGGGACCTGTGTTCCAGGTTGGGGATAAGGTATGGTTGTCTACTAAGAACATAAGGCTCAAGGTCCCCTCTGCGAAACTTGGACCTAAATTTATTGGTCTTTATGAAATTACAGAAGCAGTTAACTTGGTGGCTTTTTGGTTGTGTCTCCCGCCTTCTCTATGGATCCCCAACGTTTTCTATAGGTACCTTTTGAAGCCTGTGGGGTCCTGTGGGGAGGGATCATTGTCTTCCCCGCTCCCAGTTTTGGTAGATAGGCAGTATGAGTATGAGGTGGAACGAATTGTTGACTCAAGGTTGGTCCGTCGCACTCTTCAGTATCTTGTACATTGGAAAGGCTACGGTCCGGAGGACCGGTCATGGGATCCTGCCCGATCGGTTCATGTGGATCAGATGGTCCGTGCCTTTCATGCCAGGTATCCTGAGAAACCTGGGGTCCAGTGGCCTCCCCGTTGAGAGGGGGGTACTGTCATGATCCAGAACGGGGTTTTATCTCTGTCCCATCCTGGTCAGACAGGGGTTAATTGTTTCTGCCTCTCTCTGGCAGAGGGCAGCTATTTAGTTGCCAATTGACCTAGATCCGGTGTCAGTTATACTCTTTCCTTTGGCTGAGTTAGTTGACCCCTTGCGTGCCTGTGCCTTGTGTCTGACATTTTGTTTCTTGTTTGGTTTTAACCCGGTCCGTCTCTTCATTGTGAGTTTGTCTACTGTCTTGGTACTGTGTATTTGCCCGTTCTGGTATACTGATCTCTTGCTATGTCCTGACTATCCGTTCTGTCTAATCATTTGGTACTGTTGTGCTTTCTCGTGCTTTGACCCCAGCCTGATATGGTTTATGTCCCTGTCTATGCCCCTTGGTAACTTTGCCCCCTAGTTGTCCTTCTAGGAGTTTTCCTTCAGCTCCTAGCTCTCCTTAGCTTAGGCCACGCCCCCAGCAGTCAGGTGCTTCAGGTCCTATCTGGCCTGAAGCAATCTCTCTCTACTCCTGCTTCCTCTGGAAGACCTGTGGCTGGCTCCGCCCCTTGGCAGTCACATGCTTCAGATCCTGTTTGTCTGAACACGCATTTTTACCGCTGCTACCGCACTTCAGAGGTATCTTTGAGCACTGTTTGTCTTACTCAGGACACGCACACTGGCTCAGTGAGCAAGTGCAGCACAGTGTTCCTGACACAGATTGCTCCACGGTTCCTGAGCACTCTGAAAAAGTTTTTTTGTGACTTCGAGTCTCCCATGATACGGCGCTCCAACTGCTGGCACTGACAAAGGGGTCATCCATGGTCAGCTATTTTGCCGTCCACTTCCGGACTTTAGCATCTGAGTTGGAGTGGCCGGACAAAGTCCTTATTCCTGTATTTTGGAGGGGACTGGCTCACCATGTGAAGGACGCTTTGGCCACTAGGGAGATTCCCGACACATTGGAGGAGCTAATAGCAGTGTCAACTCGCATCGACCTTCGTTTTAATGAGCGAAGGTTGGAGCGAACCTAGTATAGACAGAGGTTTCGGCTGGCTCCCACCTTCGCCAAACCTCTGGAATCTCCAGTCCAGGCATCCGAGCCACATGAGGCCATGGAGGTGTCACGAGCGGGATCTAAGTCCCGGACTGCCCGTGCACTCAAGGTCTGTCATGTCTGCCGGCAGTCAGCACATCTTGCCTCCAGATGTCCTCAGTGGTTGGGAGAACATCCCCGTTTAGTGACGTAGGAGGTGGTTCACTAGACACAGCAGCGTTTTCCTCCAAACTGTCCTTCAAGGGGAAAATTACCAGTGGCCCATCCACTCATACGGTATAGCTTTTCATGGATTCCGGGGCGGAGGGCAACTTTATGTCTTCTGCCTTCGCCCAACGGCACGCAATTCTTCTGGTGATGCTCGCCTAACCAGTGGCCATACGAGTGGTAAATGGGTCGACACTGCCCTCACAGATAATGCATCAGACCATCCCATTTACTCTATCCATGTCTCTTGCCTTGTGCAGAGCCTCCCCGGGGTTGAGTCTATCCACTATCTCTCCCAGAGACGGAGGCAATGACACAGTACATCCAGGAGAATCTGGTAAGAAGATTCATTAGGAAGTCAGTGTCACCTGCAGGGGCCGGGTTCTTGTTCGCGCAGAAGAAGAATGGAGAAGTACGTCCATAAGCAAGAACAAAAGAGAACATTCAGCTCACCCCTGAGATGTAATTCCCAGCACAAGAAGGAGCACGGCTTCCTCACTGCTGCACAGCGTCCAAGGCAATAGGAAAAATAGAAGTGAATCCAGCTCACTCACAGGGCTTATTTAAAAATTAGAAAATTTTTATTGGATGATCCTTAAAAAATTCAAAATGACAAAACAGACATCTCAGATGGCACAGCAATGACAGGGGGTGGTGTGTAATGAGACCATACATTTTTCAAACAACACGGCTCTTGAATACTGGTTATTTTTAAATAAACCCTGTGAGTGAGCTGGATCCACTTCTATTTTTCCGAACTACGTCCATTTATAGATTACAGGGGTCTTAACACCATCACCGTTAAGAAAAAGTACCCGCTGCCCCTGATATCTGAGCTATTTGATAGGTTACGGAGAGCAAGGGTTTTTACTAAACGTGATCTGCGGGGTGCTTACAACCTGATTCGCATCCGTGAGGTGTACGAATGGAAGACGGCATTTAATACCAGGGATGGCCACTACGAGTGTCTGATGATGCCCTTCGGGCTCTGTAATGCTCCTGCCATTTTCAAGGACTTTGAAAACAATATTTTCTGGGACATGCTTACCTCCTCGGTCGTAGTCTATCTGGATGATATTCTCATCTACTCTCCAGATATAAACTCCCACCGGAGAGATGTTTGCAAAGTCTTCAACTTCCTAAGGGCAAACTCCCTCTATGCCAAGTTGGAGAAGTGTGTGTTTGAGCAGGAGTCCTTGCCTTTCCTGGGCTATATCATCTCCGCCCAGGGATTAGCTATGGATCTTGCCAAGCTACAGGCTGTGATGGACTGGCAGGAATCCCATTCTCTCAAAGCGGTGCAGCGCTTTATGGGGTTCATTAACTATTGTTGCCAGTTCATTCCCCACTTCTCAACTTTGGTAGCTCCCTTAGTAGCCCTCACCAAGAAGGGAGCAAATCCCAAATTGTGGTTGGAGGAGGTCTCCAAGGCCTTCCTCTCTGTTACGTCAAACTTCGCTAGCGCTCCCATTTTACGTCGCCCCTATGTTGATAAAACATTCATAGTGGAGGTGATTGCCTCATCCATCGGTGCAGGAGCAGTCCTCTTCCAAAAGGATGCTCAAGGTCGGAAGCATCCTTGCTTCTTTTTCTCAAAGACCTTCACATCGACGGAGAGAAATTATTCCATCGGGGACAGGGAGTTGCTAGCTATGAAGATGGCCTTCTCAGAGTGGAAACACCTCCTGGAGGTGGCTCATTTTCCCTTCCAAGTTCACACTGACCACAAGAATTTGGTGTACCTACAGACCGTCGAGCGGCTAAATTCTCGCCAGGCTAAATGGTCCCTGTTCTTCTCCCGGTTCCATTTCACACTCCATTTTCTCTCCGGGGAGAACATTCGTTCCGACGATCTCTCCCGCTCCATAGTGTCATCAGAGGAAGAGGAGCCTTGGTTAATTGTCACTTCTGAGAGCCTGAGGACCAGTGGACCAAGTTTCGCTTGAGTCTGTGCCCCCGGGCAAGACTTTTGTGCCACCTAATTTGCAACCGGAGGTTCTCTCTTGGGCTCACTCGTCCTGGGTGGGTGGACATTTTGGGACCAAGAGGACATCTGAGCTTCTGGCGAGGACGTACTGGTGGCCGCATATGACCCGTGACGTCGATGACTATATCCGGGCATGTGAGTCCTGCGCCAAGAATAGGTCTTCTCGACAACGGCCTGCTGGGCTACTTTACCCCCTGCTGATGGCAGACAGGCCCTGGGAAATGGTCGGGAAGGACTTTGTGGTGGGTTTACCCAAGTTCCGTAGCTGCACAGTCATCTGGGTAGTCACCGACCATTTTTCTAAAATGGTGCACCTGGTGCCCCTTCTTTGGGTACCTTCTGCACGGGCCTTAGTGGCGTTGTTCATTAAGCACGTTTTTCGCCTACACGGTATGTGTGACAAAATTGTCAGCGACCTGGGTCCTCAGTTCGCATCTCGGATCTGGAGAGAGCTTTGTCGCCTACTCAGCATTGAGCTGAATCTCTCTCCAGCCTATCATCCTGAGACAAATGGGTTGGTAGAGAGGGCTAATCAGACCCTGGTCACATACCTGCGACATTTTGTTTTGGCCAGGCAGGATGACTGGGCCTCCTTGCTTCCATGGGTGGAATTTGCGCTGAACAATGCCATAGCTGACTCTACTGGACAGACCCCATTCTTCCTTAACTACGGCCAGCATCCACGTTTCCCTGTGCCAATGCCAGTGTCTTCCACCGACTCTAGAGGGGTAGACTGGGCAGTGGAGGCATATGACTGCACACTGGATGCCATCTGGGCCTCCAAGGAGAGAATGAGGGTCTCCACTGAGGCACACCGGTGCCCCGCTCCGACCTTTGCTCCTGGCAACTTAGTGTGGCTCTCCGCCCGTAACATCAGGCTGCGAGTTGAGTCCACTAAATTTGTACCTCGCTACATAGGTCCCTTCAAGGTCCTGGAACAGGTCAATTACATGGTTTATTGTCTGGCCCTTCACTCATGCCTAGGTATCACCGACACCTTTTATGTGTCCCTCTTAAAACCCGTTCACATGTTCTGGTTTTCCGAGTCATCTGCCGGGACAACGGGTTCGTCCACGGATGATTATGAGGTGAATGCTACTGTGGGATGTGAGGTGGTACGTGGCAAAAATTAATATCTGGTGGATTGGAAGGGTCATGGCCAAGAGGACAGGACCTGGGAACCTATTGAGCACATTCGTGCTCCTCAGCTCGCTGCAGCTTTTGAGTGTAGCGAGGCTCAAGGAGGTGGGGGCCCTAGGAGGGGGGTTGTTGTGAGTTCATTTTCCGGTCCACCAGTTGTGAGTTCTGCTTCCAGGCTTTCTCTGGTGGAAACTGGAGGTAGTGAGGCTGATTTAATCAGTAGAGATCTGCCACCTGATAATAAGGATGACAATTGGACCTCAGGAATCTCAGACTGGATTTAAGACAGCCGACGCCCTATTCTGGTGCTGGTGATTCCTTCTGCTTGTCAGGTCTTGGTCCTCAACTCTGTTCCAATCATTTCAAGCTAAGTTTTTCTGCTAATGTTCTCACTTGATTTTGTTGGTCTATTTAGTTTTTTGTGTGGTCAGCCAGCCCCGGCTGGGGCTGTGCTGAATTTCCACTCTTATTTATCTGTATTTGCCAATTTGTTTTTTTTGTCCTTTATTAGATTGGCCTCTTTTTGCTCTGTCTCAGAATATTTCAGAGTGCTAATATAGTGGAGAAGTCTAGTGCCTTCAGGGTTAATTTTGCTATCAGAAGTGTTGGACATTATTTTTGTAGGGTTTTTGGCAAATTGCAGACACTGTCTTTCCTTTCCTATTCTGTTAGTTTGGGCCCCATCGTTTGCTCAGCCTATTTTCCTGCCTGTGTTTGTGCTTTCATCTTGTTTCACCGTCAATACATGTGTGGGGGCTGTCTTTCCTTTGGGGTCTGCTCTGGGGCAGTTAGTTTTCCCCTTTTCTTGCTTTAGACTTATTTAGTCCTCCTGCTGTGACAAAGCATCTAGGATCATCGTAGGCACGCTCCACGGCTGCTGCTAGTTGTGTGGTTAAGATCAGGGATCAGCAATCTGCATAGTTACCAACCTTTCTGGTTTTCTGTGACTTAGCTTGTTTAATCTTTTTCTCCTAAGTGACCTAT
The DNA here is from genome assembly GCF_039654945.1 of Dendrobates tinctorius. Lineage (NCBI taxonomy): Eukaryota > Metazoa > Chordata > Amphibia > Anura > Dendrobatidae > Dendrobates > Dendrobates tinctorius. Next base: position 16,688,321 of record NW_027361677.1, read on the forward strand.
TCATAACAGAATCACCAGCCATACCGCAGATTCTAGGGTACTCAAAAGCAGGAAAAAGTTGTTAAAAAGAAAAAAGAAAAAAAAAAGTGTCAGTATTTTTTTTTTTTATTTTATTTATTTTTTCCTCTTTTTTTTCTGGGGCTGTAGGAGGATTTTTTTTTTTTCCTTATGGAGACTAAGCAATTGTCTGATCGTGTGGATGCATTTCTTCAAGCCTTGGGGTTGTTTTATGATGAACCTAATGCTGTTGATCAACCTGAGAGAACCCTGTTGGCATTAAACCAGGGTCAGGATTCTGCAGAGTTATACTGTCAAAAATTCCGAAAGTGGGCGGTCCTTACTACATGGAATGATAGTGCATTAGCAGCTCTGTTTCGGAAGGGTTTATCAGAGACCGTAAAAGATGTTATGGTGGGATTTCCTGTTCCCTCTGGTCTGGATGATTCTATGTCATTAGCCATTCAAGTTGATCGGTGTTTACGTGAACGTAAAACTACACGGGAGGCGCTGCCACCTTTTGAACAAACGTCTGAACCTAAGCAATGTGATGGGGTTTTGTCTAGGGCGCAACGTCAGGAGTTTAGAAGGCGTAATAAGCTGTGTTTTTTCTGTGGAGACGCCTCTCATACTATTTCTGTCTGCCCTAAACGAGAGAAACGTTTTGCACACACATTTGCTGTGGGCAGTGTACAACCTAAGTTCCTTTTGGCAATTACTCTGATCTGCTCCTTATCCACGTTTTCTACTAAGGCTTTCGTGGATTCAGGAGCAGCGTTGAATCTGATGGATTTGGACTTTGCTAAACGTTGTGTTTTTTCCATGACGCCTCTGCGGACGCCTATTCCTTTGAGGGGTATTGATGCTACTCCTTTGGTGGAGAATAAACCTCAGTTTTGGACCCAGGTGATAATGCGAGTTGCCCCAGACCACCAAGAAAATTGTAAACTTTGGTGCTGCATAATTTGCACGATACTATTGTTCTGGGTTTTCCCTGGTTGCAAACTCATATTCCAGTTTTGGATTGGAAGTCTGTGTCTGTGGTGAGTTGGGGTTGTCAGTGTGTTCTTAGGGACGCTCCTGTTTTCTCCACCTCTCCTCAGTCTCATGATATTCCTGATTATCTGACCGATTTTTCTGATGTATTTAGTGAGAGTAAGTCTGCATCTTTGCCTCCTCATAGGAGTTATGACTGTGCTATTGAGTTGATGCCTGGGTGTAAATTTCCCAAGGGTCGGCTTTTCAACTTATCTGTACCCGAGCATGATGCTATGCGATCCTATATTAAGGAGTCATTGGCGAAGGGTCATATTAGACCATCCTCGTCACCTTTAGGTGCTGGGGTTTTTTTTGTGGCCAAGAAAGATGGTTCATTAAGACCGTGTATTGATTATCGTTCCCTTAACAAGATGACAGTTAAATATCAGTACCCGTTACCTCTGATGTCTGATTTATTCTCCAGAGTTAAGAGTGCCTGCTGGTTTACTAAGCTTGACCTCAGGGGGCGTATAATCTTATTCGCATCAAGCACAGGGATGAATGGAAGACGGCGTTTAATACTCCGGAGGGACATTTTGAGTACCTGGTGATGCCTTTTGGGCTCACTAATGCCCCTTCTGCCTTCCAGTCCTTTATGAATGATATTTTCCGTGACTTTGTGGATAAGTTTTTGATCATCTATCTGGATGATATTTTGATCTTTTCTAGTGATTGGGATTCTCATGTGGAATACGTCCGGACTGTGTTCCGGATTTTGAGGGAGAATTCTCTGTTTGTTAAGGGATCAAAATGCCTTTTTGGTGTACAGAGGATTTCATTTTTGCGATTTATCTTGTCTCCATCGACTATTGAAATGGACCCGGCCAAGGTAAAGGCCATTTATGATTGGGTTCAGCCTACTTCTTTGAAGGCCCTCCAGAAGTTTTTGGGTTTTGCCAATTTCTATCGTAAATTTATAGGTAATTTTTCTGGTATTGTCAAACCACTGACTGATCTGACCAAGAAGGGCGCTGATGTGCTGAATTGGTCTCCTGAGGCTGTCTCAGCATTTCAGGAGCTTAAGCGGAGATTTACTTCAGCTCCAATTTTACGGCAACCTGATGTCTCACTTCCATTTCAGGTGGAGGTAGATGCTTCTGAGATTGGTGCAGGAGCTATTTTGTCCCAAAAAGACCCTGTGACTTCTAAGATGAATCCCTGTGCCTTCTTTTCTCGAAAGTTCTCCCCATCTGAACGCAACTATGACGTGGGGAACCGGGAATTGTTGGCCATGAAATGGGCATTTGAGGAGTGGAAACATTGGTTGGAGGGAGCTAGACATCAAGTTGTGGTCCTCCGCGATCAAAAGAATTTGATTTATCTGGAGTCGGCCAAACACTTGAATGCTAGACAGGCTAGATGGGCCTTGTTTTTTACGCGTTTTAATTTTGTGGTCTCTTTTCTTCCGGGCACTAAGAATGTTAAGGCACACGCCCTTTCTAGGAGTTTCTTTGTCGATTCTCTTAGTGTGACCGAGCCTACTACCATCCTAGGTGAGGGGGTAGTTCTTTCTGCCATTTTTGCCCGATTTGAGACGTGCCCTGGAGGAATTTCAGGAGGATAAACCTGAGCGTTGGCCTATGGGAAAATTGTATGTTCCTGACCAGTGGAGAAAGAGAGTGATATCTGAAATTCATTGCTCCGCATTGGCTGGTCATCCAGGTATTTTTGGTACCAGAGATTTGGTGATTCGGTCCTTTTGGTGGCCTGCCTTATCTCGTGACGTCAGGAATTTTGTACAGTCCTGTGGGACTTGTTCTCGGTCTAAACCAGGGGTTCTCAAACTATGGCCCGCGGGCCGCATGCGGCCCGCCAGGCCGACCTTGAGCTCTTGAACTGCACTGCAGTTCAGTGTCGGCGGTCCGTGTAATTGCGGGCGGGACGAGGTGCCGAGGAAAGGAGTTGTGCAGCCCTCCCGCAGCACAGTGCACAGAGACGACGTGATTGTCATCACGCCGCCTGCGCCGCCTGATGATGTCACGCCGCCTGGGCCTGTGCCGGAAGAAGACGGAGACGAGCGGGCGCCTCTTCAGAGCAGCGCGGGGACATAGGTACTTTTTTTTTTTTTTTTTTTTAATGCCGGGTCCTATTGGGGTCATTTTCCTGCCTAGTGGGGATCTGTGCTACCTATTGGGGACATTTTTCTGCCTAGTGGGGACATTTTCCTGCCTAGTGGGGACCTGTGCTACCTATTGGGGACATTTTTCTGCCTAGTGGTGACATTTTCCTGCCTAGTGGGGACCTGTGCTACCTATTGGGGATATTTTCCTGCCTAGTGGGGATCTGTGCTACCTATTGGGGACATTTTTCTGCCTAGTGGGGACATTTTCCTGCCTAGTGGGGATTTGTGCTACCTATTGGGGACATTTTTCTGCCTAGTGGGGACATTTTCCTGCCTAGTGGGGACCTGTGCTACCTATTGGGGACATTTTTCTGCCTAGTGGTGACATTTTCCTGCCTAGTGGGGACCTGCGCTACCTATTGGGGATATTTTCCTGCCTAGTGGGGACATTGTTCTGCCTAGTGGGGATCTGTGCTACCTATTGGGGATATTTTCCTGCCTAGTGGGGGCATTTTCCTGCCTAGTGGGGATCTGTGCTACCTATTGGGGATATTTTCCTGCCTATTGGGGATATTTTCCTGCTAGTGGGGACATTTTCCTGCCTAGTGGGGACCTGTGCTGCCTATTGGGGATATTTTCCTGCCTATTGGGGATATTTTCCTGCCTAGTGGGGACATTTTCCTGCCTAGTGGGGATCTGTGCTACCTATTGGGGATATTTTCCTGCCTAGTGGGGGCATTTTCCTGCCTAGTGGGGACCTGTGCTACCTATTGGGGACATTTTTCTGCCTAATGAGGGCATTTTCCTGCCTAGTGGGGACCTGTGCTACCTATTGGGGATATTTTCCTGCCTAGTGGGGATCTGTGCTACCTATTGGGGACATTTTTCTGCCTAGTGGGGACATTTTCCTGCCTAGTGGGGACCTGTGCTACCTATTGGGGACATTTTTCTGCCTAGTGGGGGCATTTTCCTGCCTAGTGGGGACCTGTGCTACCTATTGGGGATATTTTCCTGCCTAGTGGGGACATTTTCCTGCCTAGTGGGGACCTGTGCTACCTATTGGGGATATTTTCCTGCCTAGTGGGGACATTTACCTGCCTATTGAGGACATTTACCTTCCTATTGGGGACCTGTGCTGCCTATTGGGGACATTTACCTGCCTATTGGGGACCTGTGCTGCATATTGGGGACCTGTGCTGCCTAATGGGGACCTGTGCTGCCTATTGGGGACATTTACCTGCCTATTGGGGACATTTACCTGCCTTTTGGGGACCTGTGCTGCCTATTGGGGACATTTACCTGCCTTTTGGGGACCTGTGCTGCCTATTGGGGACAGATACCTGCCTTTTGGGGACCTGTGCTGCCTATTGGGGACATTTACCTGCCTATTGGGGACATTTACCTGCCTTTTGGGGACCTGTGCTGCCTATTGTGGACATTTACCTGCCTTTTGGGGACCTGTGCTGCCTATTGGGGACATTTACCTGCCTTTTGGGGACCTGTGCTGCCTATTGGGGACATTTACCTGCCTATTGAGGACCTGTGCTGCCTATTGGGGACATTTACCTGCCTTTTGGGGACCTGTGCTGCCTATTGGGGACATTTACCTGCCTATTGGGGACGTATGCTGCCTATTGGGTACATTTACCTGCCTTTTAGGGACCAATGCTGCCTATTGGGGATTATTGCACCACACCAGTCTGAGCCTGAGGTAAAAGTGGAGTTCCACCGATATGGGCACTGGTGAGGCTGCATTAATGGGCACTGATCAGGCTGCATTGATGGGCACTGATCAGGCTGCATTGTTGGGTACTAATCAGGCTGCATTGATGGGCACTGATCAGGCTGCATTGATGGGCACTGATCAGGCTGCATTGATGGGCACTGATCAGGCTGCATTGATGGGCACTGATCAGGCTGCATTTATGGGCACTGATCAGGCTGCATTGATGGGCACTGATCAGGCTGCATTGATGGGCACTGATCAGGCTACATTGATGGGCACTGATCAGGCTGCGTTGATGGGCAGTGCAGTCTGTATGTCTCTGTGTGGGCAGTTTTATTGCTGGTATAATGTTTTTGTAGCGCTGTATATATGTTGGTATTTTACTAATAGCAATTTTGAATCCCTAGGAAACAATGATATCAAGAATGAGAAAAAATTGACTCGAAGTGTTGGATATTTGAAGAACCCAAAAAATCGGTAAGTTTGATGATTTAACTTCATTTTTAATATTGTTCCTATTTTTGTTTTACTACTTCTAAATAAGATATGTGCAGTGTGCACAGGAATTTATTCATAATTTTTTTTAAACTATATTCCGGCCCTCCAACGGTCCGAGGGACCGTAATCTGGCCCCCTGTTTAAAAAGTTTGAGGACCCCTGGTCTAAACCTTGTTCTCGTTCTAGTGGGTTGCTGATGCCCTTGCCGCTGCCCAAGAGGCCATGGACCCATATCTCAATGGATTTTATTTCTGATCTTCCTTTCTCTCAGAGAATGACTGTTATATGGGTGATTTGTGATAGATTTTCGAAGACGGTCCATCTTGTACCACTCCCAAAGTTGCCATCTTCTGCTGAGTTGGTGCCCTTGTTTTTACAACAGGTGGTTCGGTTACATGGGATTCCTGAGAACATTGTGTCCGACAGAGGAGTTCAGTTTGTTTCCAGATTCTGGAAAGCCTTTTGTTCCAATCTGGGAATTCAGTTATCCTTCTCCTCTGCATTTCATCCCCAGACCAATGGACAGATTGAGAGAACAAACCAGACCTTGGAGTCTTATTTGAGATGTTTTATATCTGCTGATCAGGATGATTGGGTCTCAATTTTGCCCTTGGCCGAATTTGCACTGAACAATAGAGCTAGTTCTGCCACTATGTCACCCTTTTTCTGTAATTTTGGGTTTCATCCTCGATTCTCTAAAGGGCAAGTGGAATCTTCGTCCTGCCCTGGTGTGGACACTGTGGTTAAGAGAATGCAGCAGATATGGGACCAAGTGGTGGATAAGTTGTCACTCTCTCAGGAAAAGGCCCAGCGATTTTCCAACCGGCATAGGACCATTGGTCCCCGGTTTAAAGTGGGTGATATGGTTTGGTTGTCATCTAAGAATATTCCTATGAAGGTTCTAAATTTAAGCCAAGATTTATTGGTCCGTATAAGATTTTGGAAATTCTTAATCCTGTTTCGTTTCGATTGGCTCTTCCAGTTACGTTCAAGATCCATAACGTATTTCACAAATCTCTGTTGAAGAGGTTTGTGGAGCCAGTGGTTCCTATGGCAGCACCTCCTGACCCTGTGTTGGTCGAAGGCAATGTGGAATATGAGGTAGAGAAAATATTGGATTCTCGTTTGGTTAGACGGAGGCTCCAGTATTTGGTCAAATGGAAGGGTTATGGCCAGGAGGATAATTCTTGGGTCTCTGCCTCCGATATTCATGCCAATAGATTGGTTCGTGCTTTTCCCCGGGCCCATCCTAATCGGCCTGGTGGCGTGGATGAGGGTTCGGTGACCCCTCCTCAAGGGGGGGGTACTGTTGTGAGTTTATTCTCGGGTTCACCAGTTGTGAGTTCCCCTTCTGGACTCTCTCTGGTGGTGACGGGAGGTGGTGCGGCTGGTTTGATCGGTGGAGATCTGCCACCTGAGAATGAGGATGACGAATGGATCTCAGGATTCTCAGATTGGATTTAAGACAGCCGACGCCCTATAAAGTTGCTGGTGATTCTTTCTGGCTTGTCAGCTCTTGGTTTTCAGCTCTGTTCCAGTCATCTAAAGCTAAGTTTTTCTGCTAATGTTCACACTTGATTTTGTTGGTCTTTTCAGTTTTTGTGTGGTCTGCCAGACCCGGCTTGGGGCTGAGCTGAATTTCCACTCTTATTTATCAGTATTTTGCCAACTGGCTTTTTGTCCCTTACTAGTTCGGTCTCTTTTTGCTCTGTCTCAGAATATTTCAGAGTGCTGATATAGTGGGAGAAGTCTAGTGACTTCAGGGTTAATTTTGCTATCAGAAGTGTTGGACATTATTTTTGTAGGTTTTTTGCAGGTTGCAGATCATGTCTTCCCTTTCCTTTCCTGTCTAGTTAGTTTGGGCCCCATCATTTGCTCAGCCTATTTTCCTGCCTGTGTGTCTTCATCTTGTTTCACTGTCAATACATGTGTGGGGGCTATCTATTCCTTTGGGGTCTGCTCTGGGGCAGTTAGTTTTCCCTTTTCTTGCTTTAGGCTTATGTAGTCCTCCGGCCGTGACGAGGCGTCTAGGTTCATCGTAGGCACGCTCCATGGCTACTGCTATTTGTGTGGTAAGATCAGGGATCTGCATAGTTACCAACCACTCTGGTTTTCTGTGGCTTAGCTTGTTTTGCTTTTTTCTCCTCGGTGACCCATTCATAACAGGGAGCCAGTCCTACATTGGAGTCCATGGAGATGGGAGCTATCAACCTCAAAGAGAAAGAAAGGAGACAGCGGCGTTTCAGAAATCTGTGTTTTTACTGCGGTGATCCAGGACAATGGAAAAAGGACTGTCCCTCCTGCCCACCGACTAACAAGCGGCTGAGTCTGGGTGATCATCTTGGAGGGCACTCAGACTCTCAGGTACCCCTTTCTTCATTTTCTAAGATACTGTTAAAGGTTGAACTTGGTGTTAAAAACTGCTTTTCCCTTACTTCGGCTTTTGTGGACTGTGGGTCATCATTGAACCTGATTGATTCTAAGCTGGTGGTCAGCTGTAGATTAGGGACAGTTAGGTTGGAGACTCCTATAAAAATAATGACCATTGATTCTACACCTCTCACCAAGGACGGTCACCGTTTTGTTTCTGAAGAATTTACCCTCAGAGTTGGGACACTTCATCAGGAGTATGTCATGTTTTGTTTTGGATAACCTCCCTGCTGGCCTGGTGTTAGGGTATCCCTGGTTGCAACGACATAACCCAATTATTGACTGGGGTTCCTGGGATATTGTTAAATGGGGATCTAATTGTTCTGAAAGTTGTCTTGCTACTGTGTCTGTGTCGTCCGTTGGTCTGGAAGGTATTCTGGAGTACCTAAAGGACTATGTGGACGTTTTTTCAGAAAAAGAGGCTGAAGTTTTACCACCACATCGCCCATTTGATTGTACCATTGACCTGGTTCCAGGTGCTAAATTGCCCAAGGCTAGCTTGTATATCCTCTTCGGTCCTGAGAGGGCTGGTATTAAAGAATGAATTTATAAGATAACTGAGAAATACTTACCCACTCCCACTTATTCCTGATTTGTACAATCAGTTGTCTGGGGCTAAGTGGTTTTCGAAATTGGATCTGCTGGGGCCATATAACTTTATCCGGGTCTGGGAGGGGATGAGTGGAAAGCTGCTATTCTCACTACTGAAGGGTTGTTTGAGAACTTGCCTTTCGGTCTGACCAATGCACCAGCAGTCTTCCAAAATTTCATCACTCATGTGTGCTCTGACTTTATTGGGCGTTTTATGGTTGTGTATTTGGATGACATACTTACCTACTCGCCTGATAAACAGGCTCACATTGGTAATCTTCGGGAAGTTCTCCCAAGGCTCCGGGAGAACTGTCTCTTTGCTAAGCTAGAGAAATGTCCATTCTTTGTTCAGGAACTGTCTTTTCTGGGGTTCATTGTTGTCACGTCCCCTACCGGCACCGTCACCTACCTACGCAGGCCCGGGCGCACCTCTCGCCGCGCTTCAACTCTACGGCGCACCCCCGCTCCCGATATCCGGCCTCCTAGACGTCGGTCCCGCGCGCACGCGCCTGACGTTTCACCCGTTGCTCAGACTGATGGGACCTCTGACGCGCTGGCTCCACCCCCAACATGGCGGCGCACACCGGCCATATCTTCCTGGCGTCTTCCCAGGTAAGAAGCCTGTTGATCCTGCGGTGTTGCTGTTCGTTCAGCCAGCGTTCGCCCATTCTTCAGGCCCTTTATTTCTTCTGTGTGTACCCTGTCAGTCCTGTGTCTAGCAACCACTGTGTCCTTCTCTAGTACTCCTCCTGTGCCCCTGTCTCCCTGGCTCTTGTGTCTCGCTTCCCCTGCTCCTATCTCCGTTAGGTTCTTTGGGCTTCCCTAGCCTATGTGTGCTTTGCTTTGTTTCCCCTGAGCTCTGTGTCTTTTGTTACCTTATACCTCCCTCTCTTGCAGCCTCCGTCCCCCGTCTGAACCGGCTACTCCCTGCCTCTGGATCTGCAGCCACTGTTAGCTCCTCCGTTGTAGCCTCTCGGATTCTCTACTTCTGATTCCCTAGTGCCTACCCAGTTGTCCCTTTGGCTCCGGCTGTCACTGTTTCATCCCTTGTGGGCCTGCCCCTAACACTCCCTGTATAGGGGGTGGCTCCACCTGGCCAGCTCATTCGCAGGGGCTCTGGAGCCATGACCCAGAGGGTCCACTCCGGGTTGTACCTCTCTCCTCTCCATCCCGCAACCATAACAATTGTGTCTGCTGAGGGTTATCGCATGGATCCTAATAAGGTGCAGGCCATTGTCGATTTGTTTCAACCTCATGATTTGAAGGCTCTGCAGCATTTCTTAGGATTCTCAAATTATTATCGCAAGTTTATGAGGGGGTTCTCACAGGTAGTTAAACCTCTGGCAGATCTGACTCAAAAGGGGGCTGATATCAAGAATTGGTCAGCCACAGCGGTGGCAGCATTTCAGTTTTTAAAAAAATGTTTCATGTCTGCTCCGGTTCTTATTCAACCGGACCTGTCTGAACCAATTATTGTTGAAGTGGAAGCCTCAGAGGTGGGGGTGGGGGCGGTGTTGTCCTTGGGACCTGCCACTTTGACTAATTTGAGACCCTGTGCCTTTTTCACTTAGACGTTCTCTCCTGCGGACAGAAACTATGATGTTGGGAATTGAGAACTTCTGGCCGTGAAGTTGGACTTTGAAGAATGGAGGCATTTATTGGAGGGGTCTGTCTATCCTATTACCATGGTTACTGACCACAATAACCTAGTTTGAGTCTGCTAAAAGGTTGACTCCTAGACAGGCGAAATGGTCGCTTTTTTTTCCCGATTCCAGTTCTCCATCACTTTTCGGCCAGGATCCAAAAATGTCATGGCTGATGCCTTGTCACGCAATCTGGATCCAGTGTCTCCCCCTTAACCTCCATCCTCCATTCTTCAGCCTGGGGTGATGGTGGCGGGTGTGTCTACTGTGTTGGAGTGGGAGATTAAGGAAGCTCAGTCTCTTGCCACTCTGGCTAAGTTGGTTGATAAACTTTTTGTACCAGTTCAATTTCGTCTCAGGGTTCTTTGGGAGTTCCACGACTCAGTTCTAGGTGGACATCCAGTGATCTAGGCTACCCAGAGGGCCATCGCTAGGATATTCTGGTGGTCTTCTTTAGCCTCTGATGTCAGGGAATTTGTGTCTGCTTGTGGGGTATGTGCTCGCGTGAAAAACCCCCATAACCGGCCGGCCAGGGAATTGGTGCCACTGCCAATTCCTGATAGACCCTGGACCCATTTGTCCATGGATTTTATCACCAATCTTCATCTTTCCAAGGGTAATATTGTAATTTGGGTAGTGGTGGACAGGTTTAGTAAGCAGGCACATTTTGTACCCTTGGCGGTTTTATGTAATGCGGAAACGTTGTCCAGATTGTTTGCTGAGCATGTGGTGCGGTTTCATGGGGTACCCCTGAATGTGGTGTCTGATAGGGGGGTACAATTTGTTTCCAGATTTTGGAGGGTGTTTTGTAAGAGGTTTGGTATTGGTCTGTCTTTTTCATCCACTTATCATCTGGAGACTAATGGTCAGACTGCGCAGACCAATCAGTCTCTGAAGCAAATTCTGCATTGCCTGATCTCAGCCTGACAGGATGATTGGAGTACTGCGTTACCTTTGGCCAAGTTTGCGGTTAACAACCGCATTAACCAGTCTACGGGCATATCCCCCTTTTTCTGCAACTATGGGTTTCATCCACATTTTGGAGAGTTCTCCTGTTTCGACTTTGGGTGTCCTGGGGCGGATGAGAAAATCCATCGGTTGGGGAAGTTATGGCGGGAGGTCCAAAGGAACATTACGAAGGCTCAGACTAAATATAAGGTTTTTGCAGACAAAAAACGTTCCGTGGGACCTGTGTTCCAGGTTGGGGATAAGGTATGGTTGTCTACTAAGAACATAAGGCTCAAGGTCCCCTCTGCGAAACTTGGACCTAAATTTATTGGTCCTTATTAAATTACAGAAGCAGTTAACTTGGTGGCTTTTCGGTTGTGTCTCCCGCCTTCTCTATGGATCCCCAACGTTTTCCATAGGTCCCTTTTGAAACCTGTGGGGAGGGATCATTGTCTTCCCCGCTCCCAGTTTTGGTAGATAGGCAGTCTGAGTACGAGGTGGAACGAATTGTTGACTCTAGGTTGGTCCATCGCACTCTTCAGTATCTTATACATTGGAAAGGCTACGGTCCGGAGGACTGGTCATGGGATCCTGCCCGATCGGTTCATGTGGATCAGATGGTCCGTGCCTTTCATGCCAGGTATCTTGAGAAACCTGGGGTCCAGTGGCCCCCCCGTTCAGAGGGGGGTACTGACATGATCCAGAACGGGGTTTTATCTTTGTCCCGTCCTGGTCAGACAGGGTTGTTTCTGCCTCTCTCTGGCAGAGGGCAGCTATTTAGTTGCCAATTGACCTAGATCCGGTGTCAGTTATACTCTTTCCTTTGGCTGAGTTAGTTGACCCCTTGCGTGCCTGTGCCTTGTGTCTGACATTTTGTTTCTTGTTTGGTTTTAACCCGGTCAGTCTCTTCATTGTGAGTTTGTCTACTGTCTTGGTACTGTGTATTTGCCCGTTCTGGTATACTGATCTCTTGTAATGTCCTGACTATCCGTTCTGTCTAATCGTTTGGTACTTTTGTGATATCTCGTGCTTTGACCCCTGCCTGATATGGTTTATGTCCCTGTCTATGCCCCTTGGTAACTTTGCCCCCTAGTTGTCCTTCTAGGAGTTTTCCTTCAGCTCCTAGCTCTCCTTAGCTTAGGCCATGCCCCCAGCAGTCAGGTGCTTCAGGTCCTATCTGGCCTGAAGCAATCTCTCTCTACTCCTGCTTCCTCTGGAAGACCTGTGGCTGGCTCCGCCCCTAGGCAGTCACATACTTCAGATCCTGTTTGTCTGAACACGCATTTTTACCGCTGCTACCGCACTTCACAAGTATCTTTGAGCACTGTTTGTCTTACTCAGGACACGCACGCTGGCTCAGTGAGCAAGTGCAGCGCAGTGTTCCTGACACAGATTGCTCCACGGTTCCTGAGCACTCTGAAAAAGTTTTTTTGGGACCTCGAGTCTCCCATGATACGGCGCTCCAACTGCTGGCACTGACAAAGGGCTCATCCATGGTCAGTTATTTTGCCGTCCACTTCCGGACTTTAGCATCTGAGTTGAAGTGGCCGGACAAAGTCCTTATTCCTGTATTTTGGAGGGGACTGGCTGACCATGTGAAGGACGCTTTGGCCACTAGGGAGATTCCCGACACATTGGAGGAGCTAAAAGTTGTGTCAACTCGCATCGACCTTCGTTTTAATGAGCGAAGGTTGGAGCGAACCCAGTATAGGCAGAGGTTTCGGCTGGCTCCCACCTTCGCCAAACCTCTGGAATCTCCAGTCCAGGCATCCGAGCCACATGAGGCCATGGAGGTGTCACGAGCGGGATCTAAGTCCCGGACTGCCTGTGCACTCAAGGTCTGTCATGTCTGCCGGCAGTCAGCACATCTTGCCTCCAGATGTCCTCAGTGGTTGGGAGAACGTCCCCGTTTAGTGACGTAGGAGGTGGTTCACTAGACACAGCAGCGTTTTCCTCCAAACTGTCCTTCAAGGGGAAAATTACCAGTGGCCCATCCACTCATACGGTATAGCTTTTCATGGATTCCAGGGCGGAGGGCAACTTTATGTCTTCTGCCTTCGCCCAACGGCACGCAGTTCTTCTGGTGATGCTCGCCAAACCAGTGACCATACGAGTGGTAAATGGGTCGACACTGCCCTCACAGATAATGCATCAGACCATCCCATTTACTGGTCTCTTTCCTTGTGCAGAGCCTCTCCGGGGTTGAGTCTATCCACTATCTCTCCCAGAGACGGAGGCAATGACACAGTACATCCAGGAGAATTTGGTAAGAAGATTCATTAGGAAGTCAGTGTCACCTGCAGGGGCCGGGTTATTGTTCGTGCAGAAGAAGAATGGAGAAGTACGTCCATAAGCAAGAACAAAAGAGAACATTCAGCTCACCCCTGAGATGTAATTCCAAGCACAAGAAGGAGCACGGCTTCCTCACTGCTGCACAGCGTCCAAGGCAGTAGGAAAAATAGAAGTGGATCCAGCTCACTCACAGGGCTTATTTAAAAATTAGAAAATTTTTATTGGATGATCCTTAAAAAATTCAAAATGACAAAACAGACATCTCAGATGGCACAGCAATGACAGGGGGTGGTGTGTAATGAGACCATACGTGTTTCGAGCAACACGGCTCTTGAACACTGGTTATTTTTAAATAAGCCCTGTGAGTGAGCTGGATCCACTTCTATTTTTCCGAACTACGTCCATGCATAGATTACAGGGGTCTTAACACCATCACCGTTAAGAAAAAGTACCCGCTGCCCCTGATATCTGAGCTATTTGATAGGTTACGGAGAGCAAGGGTTTTTACTAAACATGATCTGCGGGGTGCTTACAACCTGATTCCCATCCGTGATTGGTACGAATGGAAGACGGCATTTAATACCAGGGATGGCTACTACGAGTGTCTGGTGATGCCCTTCGGGCTCTGTAATGCTCCTGCCATTTTCAAGGACTTTGAAAACAATATTTTCTGGGACATGCTTACCTCCTCGGTCGTAGTCTATCTGGATGATATTCTCATCTACTCTCCAGATATAAACTCCCACCGGAGAGATGTTTGCAAAGTCTTCAACTTCCTAAAGGCAAGCTCCCTCTATGCCAAGTTGGAGAAGTGTGTGTTTGAGCAGGAGTCCTTGCCTTTCCTGGGCTATATCATCTCCGCCCAGGGATTAGCTATGGATCTTGCCAAGCTACAGGCTGTGATGGACTGGCAGGAACCCCATTCTCTCAAAGCAGTGCAGCGCTTTATGGGGTTCATTAACTATTGTTGCCAGTTCATTCCCCACTTCTCAACTTTGGTAGCTCCCTTGGTAGCCCTCACCAAGAAGGGAGCAAATCCCAAATTGTGGTTGGAGGAGGTCTCCAAGGCCTTCCTCTCTATTAAGTCAAACTTCGCTATCGCTCCCATTTTACGTCGTCCCTATGTAGATAAACCGTTTATAATGGATGTGGATGCCTCATCCATTGGTGCAGGAGCAGTCCTCTTCCAAAAGGATGCTCAAGGTCTGAAGCATCCTTGCTTCTTTTTCTCAAAGACCTTCACATCGACGGAGAGAAATTATTCCATCGGGGACAGGGAGTTGCTAGCTATGAAGATGGCCTTCTTAGAGTGGACACACCTCCTGGAGGTGGCTTGTTTACCCTTCCAAGTTCACACTGACCACAAGAATTTGGTGTACCTACAGACCGTCGAGCCGCTAAATTCTCGCCAGGCTAGATGGTCCCTGTTCTTCTCCCGGTTCCTTTTCACAGCTCCATTTTCTCTCCGGGGAGAAGAACATTCGTTCCGACGATCTCTCCCGCTCCGTAGTGTCATCAGAGGAAGAGGAGCCTTGGTTAATTGTCACTTCTGAGAGCCTGAGGACCGGTGGACCAAGTTTCGCTTGAGTCTGTGCCCCCGGGCAAGACTTTTGTGCCACCTAATTTGCAACCGGAGGTTCTCTCTTGGGCTCACTCATCCTGGGTAGGTGGACATTTTCTGGTTGAAACTGGAGGTAGTGAGTCTGATTTAATCAGTAGAGATCTGCCACCTGATAATGAGGATGACAATTGGACCTCAGGAATCTCAGACTGGATTTAAGACAGCCGACGCCCTATTCTGGTGCTGGTGATTCCTTCTGCTTGTCAGGTCTTGGTCCTCACCTCTGTTCCAGTTATTTCAAGCTAAGTTTTTCTGCTAACGTTCACACTTGATTTTGTTTGTCTATTCAGTTTTCTGTGTTGTCAGCCAGCCCCGGCTGGGGCTGTGCTGAATTTCCACTCTTATTTATCTGTATTTGCCAATTTGTTTTTTTTTTGTCCTTTATTAGATTGGCCTCTTTTTGCTCTGTCTCAGAATATTTCAGAGTGCTGATATAGTGGAGAAGTCTAGTGCCTTCAGGGTTAATTTTGCTATCAGAAGTATTGGACATTATTTTTGTATGGTTTTTGGCAGATTGCAGACAGTGTCGTTCCTTTCCTATTCTGTTAGTTTGGGCCCCATTGTTTGCTCAGCCTATTTTCCTGCCTGTGTTTGTGCTTTCATCTTGTCTCACCGTCAATACATGTGTGGGGGCTGTCTTTCCTTTGGGGTCTGCTCTGGGGCAGTTAGTTTTCCCCTTTTCTTGCTTTAGACTTATTTAGTCCTCCGGCTGTGACAAAGCGTCTAGGATCATCGTAGGCACGCTCCACGGCTGCTGCTAGTTGTGTGGTTAAGATCAGGGATCTGCAATCTGCATAATTACCAACCTCTCTGGTTTTCTGTGACTTATCTTGTTTAATCTTTTTCTCCTCGGTGACCCATTCATAACACAATCACCAGCCATACCGCAGATTCTAGGGTACTCAAAAGCAGGAAAAAGTTGTTAAAAAGAAAAAAGAAAAAAAATGTGTCAGTATTTTTTTTTTATTTTATTTATTTTTTCCTCTTTTTTTTCTGGGGCTGTAGGAGGATTTTTTTTTTCCTATTGGAGACTAAGCAATTGTCTGATCGTGTGGATGCATTTTTTCAAGCCTTGGGGTTGTTTTATGATGAACCTAATGCTGTTGATCAACCTGAGAGAACCCTTTTGGCATTAAACCAGGGTCAGGATTCTGCAGCGTTATACTGTCAAAAATTCCGAAAGTGGGCGGTCCTTACTACATGGAATGATAGTGCATTAGCAGCTCTCTTTCGGAAAGGTTTATCAGAGACCGTAAAAGATGTTATGGTGGGATTTCCTGTTCCCTCTGGTCTGGATGATTCTATGTTATTAGCCATTCAAGTTGATCGGCGTTTACGTGAACGTAAAACTACACGGGAGGCGCTGCCACCTTTTGAACAAACGTCTGAACCTAAGCAATGTGATGGGGTTTTGTCTAGGGCGCAACATCAGGAGTTTAGAAGGCGTAATAAGCTGTGTTTTTTCTGTGGAGACGCCTCTCATACTATTTCTGTCTGCCCTAAACGAGAGAAACGTTTTGCACACACATTTGCTGTGGGCAGTGTACAACCTAAGTTCCTTTTGGCAATTACTCTGATCTGCTCCTTATCCACGTTTTCTACTAAGGCTTTCGTGGATTCAGGAGCAGCGTTGAATCTGATGGATTTGGACTTTGCTAAACGTTGTGTTTTTTCCATGACGCCTCTGCGGACGCCTATTCCTTTGAGGGGTATTGATGCTACTCCTTTGGTGGAGAATAAACCTCAGTTTTGGACCCAGGTGATAATGCGAGTTGCCCCAGACCACCAAGAAAATTGTAAACTTTGGTGCTGCATAATTTGCACGATACTATTGTTCTGGGTTTTCCCTGGTTGCAAACTCATAATCCAGTTTTGGATTGGAAGTCTGTGTCTGTGGTGAGTTGGGGTTGTCAGTGTGTTCTTAGGGACGCTCCTGTTTTCTCCACCTCTCCTCAGTCTCATGATATTCCTGATTATCTTGCCGATTTTTCTGATGTATTTAGTGAGAGTAAGTCTGCATCTTTGCCTCCTCATAGGAGTTATGACTGTGCTATTGAGTTGATGCCTGGGTGTAAATTTCCCAAGGGTCGGCTTTTCAACTTATCTGTACCCGAGCATGATGCTATGCGATCCTATATTAAGGAGTCATTGGCGAAGGGTCATATTAGACCATCCTCGTCACCTTTAGGTGCTGGGGGTTTTTTTGTGGCCAAGAAAGATGGTTCATTAAGACCGTGTATAGATTATCGTTCCCTTAACAAGATGACAGTTAAATATCAGTACCCATTACCTCTGATGTCTGATTTATTCTCCAGAGTTAAGAGTGCCTGCTGGTTTACTAAGCTTGACCTCAGGGGGCGTATAATCTTATTCGCATCAAGCACGGGGATGAATGGAAGACGGCGTTTAATACTCCGGAGGGACATTTTGAGTACCTGGTGATGCCTTTTGGGCTCACTAATGCCCCTTCTGTCTTCCAGTCCTTTATGAATGATATTTTCCGTGACTTTGTGGATAAGTTTTTGATCATCTATCTGGATGATATTTTGATCTTTTCTAGCGATTGGGATTCTCATGTGGAATACGTCCGGACTGTGTTCCGGATTTTGAGGGAGAATTCCCTGTTTGTTTAAACCAGTTATTTTTATTTAGGTTTCAAAAGAATTTAAACAATAAACAGTGGATATCAATATACATGTAACAATTCACATATCTTGTAGTAATACAATCAAAGCCATCCCCCCCTCCCCCAATACTCCTTATGCCGGGTATACTTGAGAGTCTTAGCAATGATATCACCACCATCCAGGCGGACCATATTTTTTCGAAAGTTCTTTCACCATGCCTTCGCCTGTAAATGCTTTCCTCTAAATGCATTACCGTACGTGTCTGAGCAATAAATTCCCTCCTAGTGGGGGGTTCCGAATCCTTCCATTTTCGTGCTATTAGTTTGCGTGCCACATACAGCAACCTCGCTATTGCCACTTTGTAATGTTCTGAGACAGGTATCCCATCCACCTCCCCCAAAACACACAACACTGGATTCCTGTCGAGCGTACATGCATAAGCTCTCTCAATTTTGTTGATAACGACCAGCCAGTATGCCACCAGCCGCGGACACGACCATAACATGTGTAACAGTCCGGCCTGGTCTGTGCCACATCTAGGGCAGCTAGAGTCTCCACTCAAGCCCGCCTTGAATAGGACCAGCGGTGTTTTGTATGTTCTATGTATTACATATAATTGGGAGAGCCGTGCCTGCTCGCTTAGAGAGATCTTCGGGACATATTCAAGAATAGCCTCCCATTGTTCTGTTGTGAGGGTACCCACCTCCCTCTCCCATTTACTCTTTGCAGTGAGGTGATTGTCCCCCAGATAGGAGTGTAGTAGATCATGATATATGCTCGATATAACTCCCCTCGTCCCTCCCTTCATACACACAAAGTCTAGTACAATGTCGCCCTGAACCGTCATGGCTCCCAATCTACACTGTGCCCTCCAAGCATGTCGAAGCATATAGTATTGAAACCCCCATACCGAAGGCAAATCAAATTCCTCTCTCAATGTCTCAAAGGTCTTCAGGTCCGTTCCACTCTGCAGCTGGCACACATATCTCACTCCTTTCGCCTTCCAATTGCCCATTTGACGCAGTTGATTAAGTGCCAGCAGATGCTCATTGTCCCACACCGGTGAGTACCTAGTCAGCTCATCCACGCCTCTGATCCTTTTAGTGGTGTCCCATACCTTCTGAATCATGCCGATGGTAGGATATGGTGCTCCCAGTTTCTTAAAGGTACCATCCTCTAGACCCTGGAAAAGTGGGCGTCTCCCCGTCACATGTACCAGCACCCGATGAGCTGCTCCTCCACAATCGAGCTCTCTCCATCCCCTGACATGCTGGTCCTGTACTGCCAAGAAATAGACCCATGGATTTGGTGCGGCCAGTCCTCCCTCTTCCTTTCCTTTTTGCAGAGTTCCAAATTTAATCCGTGCCTGCTTCTTGCCCCATATCAAGGATCTGAAGATAGAATCAATGCCCCGAAACCGTTTTTTGGGTAGCCATATTGGCGAATTGTGCAAAACGTACATTAGTTGTGGCATAAGGACCATCTTAATCAGGTTAGTTCTACCCGTTACCGTTAAAGCCAATTTGCACCATGCACCTATTTTCCCTTTAAATTTCTCTACCAGAGGAACCAAATTCAGACCCGTGAATCGGGACAGTGGAAGAGCTACCGATATCCCTAGGTATTTAAACTGTGAAACTAGCTGGAGTTGTTTCCCCCTCTCATCTATCTCCTCCGCTTCTATTGCTCTATCCACAGCCATGACATAAGACTTGTGCCAATTTATCTCCAGTCCCGAAATGCACCCAAATTGTGTAATTACATCCATCGCGCACCCCAGTGTCTCTCCTGCACTTTCCAAAAACAACAGGATGTCGTCGGCATACAATATTTTTTCTTCCAGCTTCCCAAATTTAAATCCGACCACTCCCCTCTCAGCTCTGATCTTGGCCGCCAGGGGCTCCACTGCCACCGCGAACAATAGCGGGGACAGCGGACACCCCTGCCTTGTGCCCCTATGTAAGTCAAACATCCCGGACTGTTCTCCATTCACCTTAACTACCGCCTTTGGGGATGAGTACAATAACTTCACCCAGGCCATGAACGCGGGGCCGAATCCCATCAGTTCCATGATTTTCCATAAGTATTGCCATTCCACGCTATCAAATGCTTTCCTAGCGTCCAATGACATCAGTATTCTCCTGCCACCATTATCAGCAGGCAGTTGCATATTAAGAAATAATCTTCTTAAGTTAACAGCCGTGGAGCGGTTAGGCATAAAGCCCGACTGGTCCTCGTGTATAATGGTATGCGCAACCCCGGTGAGCCGGGTGGCCAGGATCTTAGCGAGTATTTTGACATCCGTTGTCAACAATGAAATGGGCCTGTACGACTCTGCATCCATGGGATCTTTTCCCTCCTTCGGCAGAACTACTATCACCGCTTCCTCCATTGATCTCGGCAGTGCCCCCGTCACTAAAGCCTCATCAAACACAGATTTCAATTTCGGAGCCAGCAGTTCCACTAACTCCCTGTACACCTCCCCAGGTAGACCATCAGCTCCCGGTGATTTGTTATTGGGCATAGACAGTATTGCACATTCCACCTCCTCCACACTCACAGGTTCTTCCAACCTCAACCTATCTTCTTCAGACAATTTAGGTAGTGAAATGCCTTCCAAAAATTTCTCCACATCCCCCTCTGTGTCCCGTGCTCTCGAAGTGTACAGTGCCATGTAATATGCCTTGAAGACCTCCAGTATGTCCTTTGTGTCTGTCAGAGTCGCCCCTGTTTGATCTCTCAGTTTATACACCTGGAAGACTCCCTCTGTGCCGCAGATATCACCGCCAACAAGTGACCCACTCTCTCTCCTTTTTCAAAGAATTGGGCTTGCTGAAATGCCCTTTTCCTCTCAGCTTGCATCATGTGCAGTTTATCAACTGCCTCCTGAGCCAATTTTAGTCTATTGTGAGCTTCACTCATTGGCGCCAAAATCATGTCTGCCTCCGCTCTTGTCAGGTCATCCTTTATTTGTTGATCTGCCAATTTAGTTTTGGTCTTACACCTCGCAATCTCACTTATAAACAGTCCCCTCGTAAACGCCTTCATGGCATCCCATACCGTTGTGGCCTCAGTACTCCCTTCGTTCATTTGGAAGAAGTGCTGTAGCTCTTTGGTTATGCCACCCATGTCCACCACTTTAAGCCATGTCGGGTGAAGACGCCAACCTCCCCTCTGACCCTGAGCAGATCTCACCAGAACCGTGACCACCATAGGACCATGATCCGAGAGAGTCCTCTGTGGGTATTCCACCTCCCCCACCATCCCGTCCATTGCGGTATCCCCCAAAGCCAGGTCTATCCTCGACAGTGTTCCATGTGTTGCCGAATGACATGAAAAAGTCCTCTTACCCTCATTTCGTACTCTCCACAGATCTACCAGCCCAAGTTCCCCTACATACTTGCCAAAGGCAGTCATCCTGTCCTGTCCAGCTTCCGTACCTGCCGGTCTTACTTTATCCCAATAATCATTCATAGTGTTGTTAACATCTCCCATAATCAACAACGGAGTCTCCCCCCATCTGCCCGTCAGTTCCAGTACTGCTTGTAGTTTCTTTTTAGAGTAAGGTGGAGGGATATATAAAGCCACTAAAATCATTTTGTGTCCGAACAATCTGCAAGCAATCCATACATACTGCCCTTCACTGTCTACATGCACTTCCAGCTCTCCATAATGTGTGTTTTTGTGTATTAGGACTGACACCCCCCTGGAGTATGAGGAATAAGTAGAATGATATGTCTTTAGCATCCAGGCTCTTGACAACCAGTGCATAGTGTCTCTAGTGAGATGTGTCTCCTGCAAGCACGCGATCATAGGTTCACAGGATTTGATATGATTCAGAACAGCCGTCCTCTTAACCTTATCAGATATACCACGTACATTCCAACTTAACATCCGAACAGCACGGTTACTCATTGTGCATTAGAAAGAACAATCCATCATCATCAAGTAACATCATTACATTGTGGTCCCAATCATACCCGGTCAAACAGCATGAAAACCCCCATCTCCCTACAAATCCGCCCCACCCACCTCCCCCCATCCCTCTCCGCTTCCCCTCCCCCCACCCTTCCCCTTTTGCAGTTGTCACTCTCTCCCCAACGTGAGAGTGGGAGCTCAAAGAACCTGAGCAACTTCTCAGTATTCCGCACTTCAACATGCGTCGTGTCCTCCTCCATCATTGGCAGCCTCTCCGCCATATTATCAACAGTATGCATAGTCCGGAACCATTAGTCAAACAATTAACCATAATACGTAGATCCCAGTGGGGAGTTCTCCCCCTCCTCTGCGCTCCTATTTCGCAGAGTAAAGCCGCGCCACAACCCTGTCCAGTGATCAGTCTAGCAGGGTCATGTGGTCATATTGCCATTATCTTCTCTCAATTTGCTCCGGTTGCGCTCCAACCACGAAGCAGCCTCAACCGGTGACGGGAAAAAAATGACCTTTCCAAAAGCTTCCACTCTTAATTTAGCAGGATAAATTGTAGAGTATTTCAAATGCAAAGAGCGGAGCTGTTTCTTCACTTCGCCATACCGCAGTCGCAACTTTTGCACCTCGGCTGAGTAATCCGGGTATATTTCGATTAGTTTGCCCTCCAGGTTAAGATCTGTCAACTTTGCAGCCTTTCGTAAGATAGTGTCCCTGTCTCTGCAATTCAGGATTCTGGCTAGCATCGTGCGAGGTCCATCTCCCGGCACTGGGGGTCTCATGGGTACGCGATGGGCACGCTCCACCGCAAACACTCTCGACAAGTTATCAGCACCAAACTTGTCCAGCAGCCAGGTTTCAATAAAGGCTGTGGGGTCAGCACCCTCAGCTCTCTCAGGGATGCCCACAATGCGCAAATTGTTCCTACGTGACCGGTTTTCCAGGTCATCATTTTTATTGGCTACTACCGTGATCCTCTGAGTGTGCTGTTGTTGTGTCTTTTGCACTGAGGTTAAGTGATCTTCTGTTACACCAACTCTGTCCTCCACCTCAGTTAATCTGGCTGTAACTTTCTGCATAGATGTTTTTATGCCTCCCATTTCTTCTTTCAAGCAATTCACCTGCTTTGTTAGAGAAGTTAAGGCAGTCTTGCAGTATAAGACAGCTTGGAATACATCCCGCAGGGTGGGCTCTGCTACATCTGCACTTTCAGCTAACTGCACAGTGTCACCATCCCCCTCTTCCTCCTGCTCCAGCTCTGCATTCAGCACAGGCATCTCCTCATCGTCTTCCTCCTTATCTCTGTGCTTCTCACTCCCTCCAATTCCTTCTTCATCTGTCTCTATGCCCCTCACATACCTGTTCAGCCAGGCTGAGACTTCCAGCCTCTGTGCAAAGGTTGTGTTTCTTCTTCCCGCCTCCTCCTCTCTCTCAGCACCATCTTGGACTGAGGCACTGCAGCAGGCTCCGACATCTTTCTGCCTTTTGCGGCCCATATCTGTCTCTCTGAGTCTGGCAGAAGCTCGCCCCTGACTCCTGGGACCTTCACACATCTGATCCTGGTAAAGGAATTAGCTGGTTCGGGCTCTGTGCAGGATAATTGAGGCCAATGGTGGCAGAGAAGCACAGCCACCCGACTTCTCACATCAGGAGCTAGGCCCCGCCCCCCCCGAATTCCCTGTTTGTTAAGGGATCGAAATGCCTTTTTGGTGTACAGAGGATTTCATTTTTGCGATTTATCTTGTCTCCATCGACTATTGAAATGGACCCAGCCAAGGTAAAGGCCCTTTATGATTGGGTTCAGACTACTTCTTTGAAGGCCCTCCAGAAGTTTTTGGGTTTTGCCAATTTCTATCGTAAATTTATAGGTAATTTTTCTGGTATTGTCAAACCACTGACTGATCTGACCAAGAAGGGCGCTGATGTGCTGAATTGGTCTCCTGAGGCTGTCTCAGCATTTCAGGAGCTTAAGCGGAGATTTACTTCAGCTCCAATTTTACGGCAACCTGATGTCTCACTTCCATTTCAGGTGGAGGTAGATGCTTCTGAGATTGGTGCAGGAGCTGTTTTGTCCCAAAAAGACCCTGTGACTTCTAAGATGAATCCCTGTGCCTTCTTTTCTCGAAAGTTCTCCCCATCTGAACGCAACTATGACGTGGGGAATCGGGAATTGTTGGCCATGAAATGGGCATTTGAGGAGTGGAGACATTGGTTGGAGGGAGCTAGACATCAAGTTGTGGTCCTCACCGATCACAAGAATTTGATTTATCTGGAATCGGCCAAACGCTTGAATCCTAGACAGGCTAGATGG
Source organism: Dendrobates tinctorius (assembly GCF_039654945.1). Taxonomy (NCBI): domain Eukaryota; kingdom Metazoa; phylum Chordata; class Amphibia; order Anura; family Dendrobatidae; genus Dendrobates; species Dendrobates tinctorius. Next base: position 16,712,032 of record NW_027361677.1, read on the forward strand.
GCCTTGTTTTTCACGCGTTTTAATTTCGTGGTCTCTTTTCTTCCGGGCACTAAGAATGTTAAGGCAGACGCCCTTTCTAGGAGTTTCTTTGCCGATTCTCTTAATGTGACCGAGCCTACTACCATCCTAGGTGAGGGGGTAGTTCTTTCTGCCACTTTGCCCGATTTGAGACGCGCCCTGGAGGAATTTCAAGAGGATAAACCTGAGCGTTGCCCTATGGGAAAATTGTATGTTCCTGACCAGTGGAGAAAGAGAGTGATGTCTGAAATTCATTGCTCCGCATTGGCTTGTCATCCAGGTATTTTTGGTACCTGAGATTTGGTGAGTCGGTCTTTTTGGTGGCCTGCCTTATCTCGTGACATCAGGAATTTTGTACAGTCCTGTGGGACTTGTTCTCGGTCTAAACCCTGTTCTCGTTCTAGTGGGTTGCTGATGCCCCTGCCGGTGCCCAAGATGCCATGGACCCATATCTCAATGGATTTTATTTCTGATCTTCCTGTCTCTCAGAGAATGACTGTTATCTGGGTGATTTGTCATAGATTTCCGAAGATGGTCCATCTTGTACCACTCCCAAAGTTGCCATCTTCCTCTGAGTTGGTGCCCTTGTTTTTACAACAGGTGGTTCAGAAGTTACATGGGATTCCTGAGAACATTGTGTCCGACAGAGGAGTCCAGTTTGTTTCCAGATTCTGGAAAGCCTTTTGTTCCAATCTGGGAATTCAGTTATCTTTCTCCTCCGCGTTTCATCCCCAGACCAATGGACAGACTGAGAGAACAAACCAGACCTTGGAGTCTTATTTGAGATGTTTTATATCTGCTGATCACAATGATTGGGTCTCATTTTTGCCCTTAGCCGAATTTGCACTGAACAATAGAGCTAGTTCTGCCACTTTGATGTCACCCTTTTTGTGTAATTTTGGGTTTCATCCTCGATTCTCTTCAGGGCAAGTGGAATCTTCGTCCTGCCCAGGTGTGGACACTTTGGTTGAGAGAATGCAGCTGATATGGGACCAAGTGGTGGATAAGTTGTCACTCTCTCAGGAAAAGGCCCAGCGATTTTCCAACCGGCATAGGACCATTGGTCCCCGGTTTAAAGTGGGTGATATGGTTTGGTTGTCGCCTAAGAATATTTCTATGAAGGTTGCATCTCCAAAATTTAAGCCAAGATTTATTGGACCTTATAAGATTTTGGAGATTCTTAATCCTGTTTCTTTTCGATTCCCTCTCCCAGTTACGTTCAAGATCCATAACGTATTTCACAAGTCTCTGTTGAAGAGGTTTGTTGAGCCAGTGGTTCCTATGGTGGCACCTCCTGACCTTGTGTTGGTTGAAGGCCATGTGGAATATGAGGTAGAGAAAATATTGGATTCTCGTTTGTTTAGACGGAGACTCCAGTATTTTGTCAAATGGAAGGGTTATGGCCAGGAGGATAATTCTTGGGTCTCTGCCTCTGGTATTCATTCCAATAGATTGGTTCGTGCTTTTCACCAGGCCCATCCTGATCGGCCTGGTGGCGTGGATGAGGGTTCGGTGACACCTCCTCAAGGGAGGGTACTGTTGTGAGTTCATTTTCCGGTCCACCAGTTGTGAGTTCTCCTTCCATGCTTTCTCTGGTGGTAACTGGAGGTAGTGAGGCTGATTAATCAGTAGAGATCTGCCACCTGATAATGAGGATGACGATTGGACCTCAGGAATCTCAGACTGGATTTAAGACAGCCGACGCCCTATTCTGGTGCTGGTGATTCCTTCTGCTTGTCAGGTCTTGGTCCTCAGCTCTGTTCCAGTCATTTCAAGCTAAGTTTTTCTGCTAATGTTCACACTTGATTTTGTTGGTTTATTCAGTTTTTTGTGTGGTCAGCCAGCCCCGGCTGGGTCTGTGCTGAATATCCACTCTTATTTATCTGATTTGCCAATTTGTTTTTTTTTTGTTCTTTATTAGATTGGCCTCTTTTTGCTCTGTCTCAGAATATTTCAGAGTTCTGATATAGTGGAGAAGTCTAGTGCCTTCAGGGTTAATTTTGCTATCAGAAGTGTTGGACATTATTTTTGTAGGGTTTCTGACAGATTGCAGACAGTGTCTTTCCTTTCCTATTCTGTCTAGTTAGTTTGGGCCCCATCATTTGCTCAGCCTATTTTCCTGCCTGTGTTTGTGCTTTCATCTTGTCTCACCGTCAATACATGTGTGGGGGCTGTCTTTCCTTTGGGGTCTGCTCTGGGGCAGTTAGTTTTCCTCTTTTCTTGCTTTAGACTTATTTAGTCCTCCGGCTGTGACAAAGCGTCTAGGATCATCGTAGGCACGCTCCATGGCTGCTGCTAGTTGTGTGGTTAAGATCAGGGATCTGCAATCTGCATAGTTACCAACCTCTCTGGTTTTCTGTGACTTAGCTTGTTAAATCTTTTTCTCCTCGGTGACCCATTCATAACAGGGGTAATATTAGGCGTTGAGTTTCCGTCACTGCACGGGGGGAATCTCAAGCCATGTCCTCTGCGGTCTCCCATTCTTCTTCAGCCACAGAGGTTCCTGCTCAGCAGAGACGTCGGTCCCAGCGTCTTGCTCAGGCAGATGCTATGTGTTTGGTTGCTGCTGCCGCCCCAAGTTCAGCTATATCATCCAGCATAAGTCAGCGGCGATCAGACGCCTCTGGGACTAAGTCCTGCTTTTCTCCATCTGAGCATGCTTGTGAGATGACCGATCATTGGTGGTCAGAGGTCACTTGCCCAGGTCTTCAAGCAGCTTTAATTGGGCCATCAACAAGGTCCTGGAAGGCTGCGGATATAAAAGGATCGCATGGCCGCACGGCCAAATATGGTCCATGTTATACGTGGATTTGTATTACCTCACCTACTCAACATAGCTCCCAAGCGTCCCGACTCCCGCGGGACAGTCCCGTTTCCTGGGCGGGGCGCGGGAGGAGGGTGTCAAAAACGGGACAGTCCCGTTTTTGACACCCCCCTCCCGCGCCCCGCCCAGGACGGTATTTTTCCCGCATTGCACTGAGCCGCCACGCCCCCCGCATCCACCGATGCCATTCTCGCCGTCCCAGATAGACACACCGCAGCCTACAATGATATGGAGCAAAACCGCGCGTGTGTGAGGTGTACGGAGCGAAGCCGCATTTGTATGGGGTATGCAGAGCCGTGTGTGCGGAGTGGAGCCATATGTGTAGTGGATGTACGGAGCGGAGCCAAGTGTGTACGAGGCATACAAAGTGGGTGTTTCCCACGGACACAGGAGTACACGGTGGAGTCCCAAGGAGCACTTTAAAACTCGCACATGACGTTCCACCGGAAGTGATGTGCTGGAAACTGATCGGAAATGAGGTAATTTCATGAAGAGATTGTGACGGAACCAGGAATGCTTCAGATCCATCACCGTGTCCTCCTCTGACAGCGCGGACAGCAGGATCGCCTTGGAATCAGGGATGCCAGCCATGTAAGCGGATCATGATATGTCCTGCATCGGGAGGCTCAGGTGGGCACTTCAATGAGAGTCGGGCTGCTATAGTATCTTTATAAAATCTTTCTTTATTTCTTTCTTTCCTTCTTTCTCTCTCTCTGTTTCTTTATTTCTCTGTTCTTTCTTTCTCTCTGTTTCTTTCTCATTCTCTGTTCTGTCTTTCCCTCTCTTTTTCTTTCTCTCTCTCTGTTCTTTCTTTCTCGCTCTCCTTTCTTTCTTTCTCTATTTTCTTTCCTTCTTTTCCTTAGTACCAGTCAGTGTGCCCACAGTACCAGCCACTCTGCCCATAATGCCAGCCACTATGCCCCTAATAGCAGTCAGAGTGATCATCAGTGCTAAATGGGTGCGACTGGGAGTGGACATGGGTGTGACTAGTTGTGAAAATAGGTGTGGTCGGGGGCGTGGCCTAAAATTTGCTTCTGTGGTCAATTGTACATGAAATTCTTTTCCCTCTTGTCATTACATGAAGGGGGTGTTTTTCTGTTTTTTCCGTGACTTCCGTTTAGCCCCTTCCCTTTGATATATAGCTACGTATGCTGTTCCTCCCACTCTATATTGGGGTTAACTTTGTCTGCCCTGAATATTGCGATCAGGGAACGCATGGGTACTTTTTACCATAATTATAACTAATCCCTGCTTGCTCTAAATTACATGCCTGTTTGTCACACCATGGTTGCATTATTATCCACTGGTTTTTATTATATATGTTTCACCTGGTATTTATTGTAGACACTTGTATTTGCCCTATTTGTACTGAATAAAGCTATTGGCACTTTTTGCATTATTTGGGCATTATTCTATTCTTCATTACCTCTTTCTTTACGATTTTTCCGTATAAAAATTATGGAGATGTAAACTCTCTGCAGTTGTTTCTATGTTATCTAAATATTTTTTGGTCAGCAAAATGGTTTCCAAAAATGTTGTAAGACACTCCAAAAACTACTACAGTACCACACAAAAGGCCAGAATTTTCTGCGCACTCAGGTGTGAGGCCTGGGACAGACAAAGCCGTTTTAAATTGCTGGATTTTCACGCTGTTGTATTAAAATGATCTGGCTGTAGTCTGCAGTGTGAACAAGCAAATAAATGTAGAAAAACGGGGCTCTGGATTGCTTTGTAATAAAATTAGCAGGATTCAGGTGCAAAAAAAAAATTATTCCTAGCCACGGATACCTGCAGCTAGGTATATACACTGCTCAAAAAAATAATGGGAACACTTAAACAACAGAATATAACTCCAAGGAAATCAAACTTCTGTGAAATCAAACTGTCCACTTAGGAAGTAACACTGATTGACAATCAATTTCACATGCTGTTGTGCAAATGGAATAGACAACAGATGGAAATTAATGGCAGTTATCTAGACACCCTCAACAAAGGAGTGGTTCTGCAGATGAGGACCACAGACCACATCTCAGTACCAATGCTTTCTGGCTGATGTTTTGGTCACTTTTGAATGTTGGTTGTGCTTTCACACTCGTGGTAACATGAGACGGACTCTACAACCCACACAAGTGTCTCAGGTAGTGCAGCTCATCAACGATGGCCTTTGTGCAAGAAGGAGCAGGAGGAGCACTGCCAGAGCCCTGCAAAATGACCTCCAGCAGGCCACAAATGTGCATGTGGCTGCACAAACGGTTAGAAACCATCTCCATGAGGATGGTCTGAGTGCCCGACGTCCACAGATCGGGGTTGTGCTCACAACCCAACACCGCGCAGGCCGCTTGGCATTTGCCACAGAACACCAGGATTGGCAAATTCGCCTCTGGTGCCCTGTGCTCTTCACAGATGAAAGCAGGATCACACTGAGCACATGTGACATACATGACAGAGTCTGGACATGCTGTGGATAGCGATCTGCTGCCTGCAACATCCTTCAGCATGACCGTTTTGGCAGTGTGTCAGTAATGGTGTGGGTTGGCATTTCTTTGGAGGGCCCTCCATTTGCTCGCCAGAGATAGCCTGACTGCCCTTAGGTACCGAGATGAGATCCTCTGACCCCTTGTGAGACCATATGCTGGTGCGGTTGGCCCTGGGTTCCTCCTAATGCAGGACAATGCCAGACCTCTTGTGGCTGGAGTGTGTCAGCAGTTCCTGCAAGATGAAGGAATTGAAGCTATGGACTGGCCTGTCCGTTCCCCAGACCTGAATCCGATTGAGCACATCTGGGACATCATGTCTCGCTCCATCCACCAACGTCACATTGCATCACAGACTGTCCAGGAGTTGGCGGATGCTTTAGTCCAGGTCTGGGAGGAGATCCCTCAGGAGACCATCCACTGCCTCATCAGGAGCATGCCCAGGTATTGTACAGTAGAGAGGTCATACAGGCACGTGGAGGCCACATACAATACTGAGCATCTTTTCCTTGTTATGAGGCATTTCCACTGAAGTTGGATCAGCCTGTAGTTTGATTTTCCACTTTGATTTTGAGTATCATTCCAAATCAAGACCTCCATGGGATATTCATTTTGATTTACATTGATAATTGTTGTTTTATTGTTCTGAACACGTTCCACTATGCAATGAATAAAAATTTGCAACTGGAATATTTCATTCAGAGACATCTAGGATGTGCTATTTTAGTGTTCCCTTTATTTTTTTGAGCAGCGTATATAATAGGCAACAGCAGACAGTAATGGACCCTTTTGATGTATGCAGTGAGATCTATTTACTCACATACAGTGCCTGCATGCCTTGCACTGATGTGGATATGCGCACATAGACTCCCCTGCCTACCTAGCACTGCAGTCTATATACCCACTAATTAGTCCTTAAAAGGACTGTTGGCTTAGATTGATATGTGGATTGAACAAAGGTAGAACCACACTAACTCATAAAAGCACAAATCTGTCCCTATCTCAGCAGCAGCTCTCCCTAAACAGTCTGAATCCGGAGCTGAATGCGCCGAGCAGGGCAGCGTCAGGTCTCTAGTAGATCTAATAACGCTGTGCGGCCAGCCAATCACTGTAAATCCACAACAAAGATGGCTGCGCCATTACAGTGAATGGCTGACAATCCCTGCATGTTAATTGGCGCTCTAAAGAGCTCCCAAAAATGCTTGGTACAGTGATACTCGGACGAGTAATGAGTAGTGGCGAGCATGTTCTCTCCTCACTAGTGTTTCCACTTAAAATTTGAACTGCATCTGGAAATGGAGATTCATAGCAGCATTTGAGCCTTAATTCTGTAATATATTGAATTCCCACTTTCCTACTTATATTTATTTCCTAAACTGCTTCCCTTACATGAAATTTTCTCCTTATAATTATGTTTTTATTTTTCATTTTTAATCATTAAAAATAATTTTATCATGGATCTTTTCTCAGAACGTGACCACTGTTTTAAATTGACGGTTATAGTTCATTTTTGTGTGTTATACTGTTCAGAAATGTGTCTGTTTTTCTTCACTGTAAATCTCCCATTTAAGAAGGGCCCACAATTACTCATAAGGGTTTAGGTCGGGTGAGGAAGGTGTTGTGTCATTATTTTTTCATCTTTACTGGCAGCCAAGCAGTGGAGACATTGATGCTGCGATGGAGCATTGTCCTGCAGAACAATCATAATTTTCTTGAAATGTACAGATCTTTTCCTCTACCACTGTATGAAGAAAGAGTCTTCTAAACACTGATAATAGGTTTGCGACTTGATTTTAAGTTCTTCTGCCACCTGAAATGGTCCATCAAGCTCATCATTAATAATCCCAACCCATAGCTATTCCCCACCTTCACCTTGCTGGTGTCCAAATAGATGTTTGTACCAGTTACTTCTAAAACCATTGCCATCTGGTCCATTAAGAGTCGCTCTAATCTCATCAGTCCATGAAACCTTTAAAAAATCTGTCTTCAGATATTTCTTGGCTCAGTCTTGATATTTCCCCTTCTGTGTCTTGCTGAGTGGTGGTCAGGTTCAGCTTTCCTCACCTCGGCCATGTCTCTGAGCACTGAGCACCTTAAACTTCAGAGTCACAGACTTCATCACGTCGCTCTCAGACTTCATCACGTCGCTCTATCCCCCTTATCTCAGGGCTCATCTAGTGTACCCCCTACCATTCTGTATCAAGTCTTTCTGTATCATCTGGCTGCCCTCACCGATAAGTATAAGTTAAGCTTTGGGAGGGTCCGTCTGAGTGAGGGGCTTGGGGCGACTTCAACCTCTGCTTCTACAGAAGTTATGCTACTGGGAGAGCAGTAAGTGAGGATACTTGTAAAGTTGAGTAGATTAAATTCACTCATCTCTTTTTAGAACTTAAATATTTTACTGTATGCAGAAATCCTTATGAGAGGTATTCAGCCCCTTTCACAATTACATTAGGTCATCAGGATATTAATAAAAAATACCAAGAAGCAGGTCTGTATATCAGAAGAATCCATCTAGAAGCAGCATAGATGTTCAATATATTTATTTTTGCATAAAAGTTGTTACTAATATGCAAAGATGGAATAGGAAAGTCTGTAGATACAGAAGCTTTCTATAGAAAGGAGCAGATGTTGATGATTCCGCTCCTCGGGCCTTTGGTTGCACCTGTGCTGTTTTTGCACATCCAGGTCTGGATCACACACGATGGAGAGGAGAAGAGCAGGGATGTGTGACGTGTGATCTGTGTAGATGGAATTTTCCTGGAGTCTTACAGCACCGCAATCAACCATATGGCCTTCTGTCTGGCCATGGACAGGTAGATGAAGGAGCAGCCGCTTCTTCATTCTGTCCATGACCCGGTAGTGTCTGTATATGGCCGGGGTCACAATTGGCGCAGGCACTCAGGACCGGAGTGTGTTTCTATGCAGCTGAGTGCTAAGGTCCAAGTGCTGATGGCAGTGCCGTGTGTTGAGACGCGAGACTCAAGCGAGTTTCTCGTAAGTGTGACTCCGGCCTATGGCCAAGTATGAGAAGGAGCAGCCGCTGCCTTCTTTTTGGCCATATCCGGTGGAGAAGGAGCAGCCGCTGCCTTCTTTTTGTCAATATCCGGTGGAGAAGGAGCAGCCGCTGCCTTCTCTTTGTCTATATCCAGTAGTCTTGTCCTTCCCACCACAGTGTACATGAGTCAACCAAATGGCAAGTTTGGCTGAAAGAAGTCCTTCAATTCCAGCCTTTGATTACTTGCCATTTCGATCCAGAGGAAGGCGAAAAATAACCCCGAGGACTTGTTTATTGGAATATCGTAAGGGGAAAAAAAATTCCTTCCTGACCCCAAATATGGCGATCGGAATACATCCCTGGATGTTTGGTGCTCGAATCTACGTGGTTGTTAATGTGGTGGAAGCTTTGTAGTATTTGTCACAGTCCGGTAAATTAGAAAGTCCAGGTAATTGTCTCATCCGATTAATTAAGGCTTCATTCCTCGATGTTGCTGGAATGGGGCTGATTTATATCAGCCTATTACTCCTGTAAGAAAAGAAATATATTCAAAATAAAGAAATTGAAGCGACTCGACACCATCATAAAGTCTGGGCGGAGATCACAATATCGCAGGCTGCACATTTAAAAAAGGGTGCGTGAACCACAAGGGAAGCTCAGTTTAATAGACACCAAACTGGGGAAACAATTGCAGGCCAAAATTGAAGAAAAGCATCACTCGCCATATAAAAATACTCCTTTATTAATGTCCTGTAGAACATATCGGCTGGTCTCTCTGAACAGCCGCACCTGATCCTTCTCTTTCTACTGATGATATGTCTTAAAGGACGTTAATGAAAAAGTGATTTTTAAAGGTGAGCGCTGCTTTTCTCCTTTTTAAGAAGAGACGTTTACATTTCTTAGAAATGGCTCCTCACATATATACTGTATACTGGGGAATATAATGATGAGGTGTATGGTGGGTATGTGTGCTACTGGGCAGAGGTAACACTATGGATGTCCCTATGTGCTATACTTACATCTTCGTAATGGAACGGTGGTTCGGCTCTGCCGGACTCCACGTCACTCCAGTTTATGGAGTGGAAGAATGGGCGCTCTCTAATGGACGATGTTATGGCATAACGAGTAGATGGAGTTTTGCAGAGAAGCTGGAAGATGAGAAAGACCATTAATCATTATATTGTGTATTATTATTGATACGTTATTACACAATGTCTATGGACTGTCAGCATCATGTCCTCTATCCTTCCCTATAATCTACCATCATCCTTCTTCACCTATTCCTACTTACCCCTTCTAGGATGTCAAGCTCATCGATGGAGATGCAGGGTGGAAAATATAGGACGTTGTCCAAAGACTCATGGTAGTCGTCCATATCGCCACTGTTATAGAATGGACACGTCCCCACAATCATCATGTACAGGATGACACCAAATGAAAAGGAATCTGCCAGATGATTGTAGCCTTCTCTATCCAATACCTGTAGGAATATAAGATAGGAGATGAGCTGAATATACCGGGGAGGGGATTTACACACAGAGCCTATGAGGACCGGTCTGTGATGAGATATGAGCAGGATACTCAGATTAGTACTCAATCCTACTATCGGCATCAATCATTAAGGGATGTTCCTTACCTCAGGCGCAATGTAACCCTTCGTGCCTACAACTTCGTCCAAGACGTCATCCTTGCCCACATTCACGGCTGAAGTGCCAAAGTCACAGATTTTTATGTGTCCAGTGCCATCAATGAGGATGTTATGAGGCTTCAGGTCACTGCAGGGAAAAGGAGCAGACACTAATGGTGAGGAAAATTCATCAAAAGAACTTTCTACAATAGATATGTAAGGTGACAACATAGATTTATGAAGATGAACTGATTACCGATGTATCACGCCGTGTTCATGGAGGAACTGGATTCCGCAAACCATTTCTGCTGCAAAGCGTCTGTGCAGAAGAAAGTAGAGGATGGATCAGTGGTTACACACACTTTAGGACCATAATGAACGGGCAACAGATTATTATGATTCAGCCTAAGACATTTACCTTGTTGTCTCTGTATCAAACTTCATCGATTCTAACATTTGGCTAAACAGATCTCCTCCGGCCATTGCCTCCATGGCTATTATATATGCTTGTGGTGTTTCTACAAATCCCCGCAGAGATGTTATGAAGCGGCAGCCAGCGCCAATACTTAGGGCCTTTAACTCTGTAGAGAATGTTTCCTCATCACAACAACTCTTTTCCATGATCTTAAGGGCTAGTAGTTCTTTGCTGACCGGATCTGATGCCAAGACGACCTGGAGAAAAATCACAGAAGATCAGAACAAACTCTCATCTATTCTAGGGATCTGTGTAATGGATCACTGGTGTATCCCAATTATCATTACATATGAAGATCCTGTAATGAATATTTATACCATTCTGTGTATCTGGTGGAGAATACTTTGGGGAGCACGGAGTAGTATAAATTCATTCTTACCTTTCCGTAGCTTCCTCTTCCAATATTAGTGAGTAAATTAAGGCTGTAAATGTCAATAGGATTTTCAATTTTAACCAATTCTCTCACAGGTAAAACAGGGGAGCTGGCATCACCAAGGTCTTCTGCTTTCGCATCTGCTACGTCAGAGGTCATCATATCGTTTGCACCTGCTGAGATAATATAGGATTTGTTAATCACTTTGAGAACAAATAATGGAAATACACTTTCTATTAAATGCGGACTCAGGCGCTGAGCATGCATTTCAGCAGGCTAACACCAGCGGTATTACATAGCTGCAACCTGCCTATAACTGCAGTGACTGGATCACACTCCGATTGCTTCAGTATTACTATTTCATTGCTAACAGTGCTACTTAAATTAAGTGAATGCCGATTTGTGCGCACCAGCACCCATTAGTCCCCTCAGGACACAACTGCAAGGGGTTTATTGGCTGTAATGACTATATGGGCCCTATCTTTTACTTCATCCAAATGTTAAGACCAGCCTTGCTTAATTTCATATGAGAACGTCACTAAAGCTATATACAGCGATATAGTCCCTTTACAAGAGGTCAGAAAATCTCAGGGACAAGTCTTCTAAAGAGACTAAAAAATGAAATAAATTAAAAAAAGTTTTTTTTAAAAAAAATTCAAAAATTTAGTTTGAATTACTTAACCATCCCAATTAATAATAATAATAAAAAAATGAAAAATAAGCATAACTAGGATCACTCCATTAGTATAAGTCCGCTATACAAAAATATACAAATAATTATCCCAAACAGTAAATACTGAAATGAGAAAAAAATGGAAATACCAAAATTGCGTTTTTTTTTTAAATCAGAAAGTTACTATGTCTCAGAATATAGCGACATAAACCAATTTTGTTTTTTTTCTTATTACACTTCTAATTTTCTTTCACCATTTTAGTAAAATGAAAACGTATGCATATTGGGCATTACCAGAATTGTATCTGACATGGAGAATTATTTTGTGAGGTCATTTCTATCACACAATTAACACAATAAAAAAAAGTCAGAATCCCTTTTTTCTATACAATTTTGCCAAACTAATTTAAAAAAAAAAAAAAAAAAACCTTGAAAGACAAAATAAATGGTGTCGTTCAAAGCTACAGCTCGGCCCACTGAAAAAAATATATATTACAATTTTAAACAGAACTCTATACATCAGCAGGAAATGTCGAATATTTGGTGTTTCGTTTACTGTCTAATTGCAAAATTGTCCCTGTTGCCCATAGCAACGATTCACAGCACAGATTCCGGTTCTAAACATTCTATAGAACACTTAAATGTGACTGGTTGCTACAGGGAACAAGGACAGTTCTTCCACAAGTCAGCATTGATAATGGAGGTCTGCACATAATTTTAGGAGTATAATCCCTCTCGCCCCCAATCTTATTCTACTGAGCTGTTACCATCTTACCTGTTTCATCTTCATCCATTGCTGTTTCTGGTGAAGAAACGCTGATGGTTTTGGCTGATGACTGTGATCTCCATAGTGCACCATTCCCATTAATAATGGGTGTAGCATAGGTCAGATGCCTCCTGCATTGGATAACCCAGTCTCTGCTGTTCCGAATTCTTTTCTTGGCTGCCGCTCTTTGCAGGTCCAGGATGTCTTTCCTTTCAGATCTGGATGAGACCTGTCTTGGAGTTTCTTGGAGAACCTCGTCCAGCTTTATATCTGCGCTGATGTTTCTCCGCTTATTTAGGATGGCTTCTTTATTCCTCATCCTTATTGCAGAGGCCAGATCTCCAATTTTTTTTAAGGAGATACGTGTGGCCCTCTGAAGCTCAGCGGAGGCTGCAGAGTGGGACTCTATGAGGTTCTCCATGACCCTTCTCTTTGTAAGGATCTCATGTCTTTTGGACTTTCTAATTTTCTCTAGATTTTGTCGTTTGGACGCCATTTCAGAGGCGTCAGTGTCCATGTTCGGTAGCGTATTGTCTTTTCACCCTAAAGCGAATAATAATACCTGCTCTTCATTTAATCCTCTCCTCTCTCTCAGACCCGATCTCGTTGGGCTCGTCTTCTCTCTTTATCCATTTTGGAATCAATTTTTGCTTCGTTCGTGACGAAAAACAAAAGGAACTCCCTCACCGCTGGGGGGTCTGTGAGGCAGTGATTTCCTATGGGCTGTAACACTGGAATGTAGAATGTGTTGATGTCATCACCTCATTGTGACATAGATTATACTGTGATGTCACAGCAAGAATCATATAAATGGACAGATACATAGATAGATATAAAGTTTGTTGGATATATATATATATATATATATATATATTAAAAATTAAATAATATAAATAAAATTTAAAAATATAAATAATTATAAGCAGAAAATTTCATGTAGGGACGCTGTTTAGGAAATAAATATAAGTAGGAAAGGGGGAATTTAATACATTACATAATTAAGGCTATGAATCTCAGTTCTCAGATATAGTTCAAATTTTAAGGTTAAGTGGAAACACCCATTAAATTGTATACACACATTAAACAGTATCATGGTAACAAGTTTTGACTTTTCAGTTAGCTAAATCTCTTATAACCCATTTACGGTTTGCCTAAAAATTCCACACACCTTAATAAAGGTCATTGTATCCTTGGGGTATGTGCACACATTAAGAATTTGGTGCAGAAATTTCTGCATCTCTTGGCAGGAAAAACGTTGTGTAAATTAGTCATTTTTTTGCTGCATTTCTTGCGTTTTTGGCGCAGATTTTACCCCACTCACTAGTATGGATTAGAGATGAGCAACTTTGCCTTTTTTAGGGTTGAGTCTGGTTTCATGAAACCCGACCTTCTCAAAAGTCGAGTCGAACGAAATCGGCAGACTATAGGGAAAAGTCAGAGGTCCGACTGAAACACGAAACCCAATGCAAGTCAATGGGGAAGCAAATTCGGCAGGGAGTGGAGGACAGGAAACACACCTACATGCCAGACCGCTTTTTTAAAGTGTGCAAAATCTCTCTCCTCTCTCCCTGGACGCTGCACATGTCATCTCATTGCCCACAGTGTATGTCCTTGCTCATTGGCTGAAAAAAGTCACGTGCAAGCATTCTGGGAAATCCGACTTTGGCGCTCGTTTTGCCGACCGCATGGCCAACTTCATGCTGTGATCGGGATTCGGTCGGCGAAACCCGACTTTGCCATAAGTCGGCGAGTTGTGAATCTGGCCAACCTGTTTCGCTCAACTCTAGTATGGATGAAATCTGCAGCAAAAATGATGAAAGAATTGACGTGTTTCAGGTTTAAATCTGCAAGGAAGAAATAAGCAACATGTGGATGAGACTTCTGGATTCTCATTCGCTTCCCTGGCATCAGGAAACCCTTCAGGTTCAGTGACAAATCCACACACAACGTAATACTCTGACACTTATTAGATCCATTAAATGTCTTTATTTTTTTAAGAATATTATTTGAGAAAGGAATTTTGTTTTCTTTATTTTTCCACTTCTTATCAAAAACAGAACAAATTGTTTTACGATAATATTATTTGTATCTTTTTTCTATACTACGGTTATTATTTTATAGATTCATTATAGAACTTCCTATTGCTATGATGTTGTGGTTTTGTCGGAGACATCTTCTCTCCGAGGTCAATTAGGTGCAGAAAAGCCGACCAAGGACTCAACGCCAACAACACCAACCCCGGCCATCGGGGGACTTCACTGTTTGTTTTTTCAGCCGCTCAGGAGGATTCATCTTTCCAGAGCAAATCCTATTTCCTCGCTGCTGCGTCTGATGCTCTGACTTCACAGCTGTGGATACATAAATGCAAAATGATCATAATAAGATTTATTTGAACTTCACTCGCATTTATATCCTCCATATTTCCTCTCCGAGAGCCTGTAACTAACCCATGTCAGGCAATCCGTACAGTGAAAAATGTATTTCATTAATGCCATCTATTTATTTCCCACATTTAATCATTTCGTATGGGGATTTAGCAGATTTCGTGTTTTAGCGTTAGTGCCCGCTCCGTGTGCCAGTGAGATGAATGACTGCGTTCTACCGGTCCAGAAAATGGTGGAAAGATGAATTACAATGGAGAAGCCATCATCGGCCCGGTTATTGGAGCAGGGGCTGAGATTATGATAGAGGCAAGATCGGCAACATACTCGTCATTACTCCTGTGTCCCCCATTATTTGCATCTGATTTGGGGGCGTTTTCATTGGCGTGTAGTAATTAGAGACAAATAGCGGTGAGAGGAGTGAGAATCAATAATTAGTATCAGAATTCGGGTTCCGTGTAATCCCACCTCAACGGCTCTGACAAGTGCAGGCGAAATCATTGCAAATTGTCTCCCAATACTGACATTTATACTGGAGATGCAGATTCCTATCAAGTCCCTGAGCAGCGGCCTGGATGGTGCAAGTCCGGGAGATTTCAATATAAACCTCCTATCATCAGCAGCTTAGTGTGAAGATAAAATATTCTCAGGCTGTGCAGCTGCTAGAAAGTGTCTGCCGATCATCAGTGCGTAATGTAGGGAGGACTGCTAAATCCCCAAGTGTTTTTTATCACAGTATCTATTCATCCAATATCTGGTTTCTATTAATCTCATATTCTGTCTATCTATCTATCATCATATATGTGACAGACGTACTGCAAAGGGCCCATGTATTGTTCTGGCACAGGGGCCCTCTTCTGTCTAATAACTTATCATAATACACAATTCCACATGCTTTGGAGCTGGAAATAGACCCCCTCACCTCTTGGGCCCACCAATGATATGTCCGCCCCGATCATATCTACAAGCAGAAGAATACAGCAGCACTTGCTAAGCGTCAACATGTAAGCAAACATTCAATATATGTATTTGGACAGCATTACTGCTATATAAAATATACTAATAAAATGAAGGGACTTAATTTACAAATTAACCAATTCATGAGAGCCCACCAGCTGCAACAAGGTGATCTCTCTCTGATAGGTCTCTAGACCTAATATTTATCAAAACAAACCTTTCCCGGGCGAAGAGCCTACAATTCCTTCTTTCCTCCTTACTTTTTTTTTCCATTCCTTCACTTTCTCCCCTTCCTCCTTCTTTTCCTCTCTCTGCTTCCTCCTTTCTTCCCTCCTTCCTTCCTCCTTCCCTCCCTATTTCCTTCCCTTCCTCCTTCCATTCTTTGGCTGACCCAAGGTAAATGTTAGGCAGTTGGGAAGCGGCGGGATTGTCACCTTTGGGGACGGGGCCAAGACAGATTCCCACCTTGCCCATGTACTCCATTCCAGGGGACCGACCTCAGGGCGTGGTGTGGTTGAGAGGCAGAATGGCGTTAGTCACAGCGCTGATGCTATTCAGGAGTACTGGGAAGCATGGTTACCCAGCGTCAGCTGTTGCCAGGAGACATGGAAGCCTGGTATGTGGTGGGAGGTTCTTTTCTCTCCATCTTCCTCGCCCCTTCTCTTTGGACAGAAGATGGAGTTTGGACGTTACCTCAGCGGTGTCAGGGGATCCATGAGAGGGATATTTAAACCCACCATATGCTCTTGCTAACCGCTTATAATTCAGTCTGGTTTTCAGGGGAACAAGTGGTAATTCTTGGTGAGTATTTCTTTGATTTGTCTCTGGATCTAGTGCTTTGTGCTCTCTGGTTTCTACATCTCAAATTTTGCTCCCTGACCTTCCAAGTTTGGCTTGCTAGGTTCATTTCTGCCTTACCTACAGTATATAATCTACTGGTGTGTTTGACCCAGTGTGCCCAGCACCAACCACCTCACTATTGACAACTAAGAAGGGCTCTACAAAAGTCCCTCTCCCTTTAATGGGAGCGGGTAAAGCATATTATGGCCTCAAAGGTGGGCATAAGCGTAACTGCTTGCATCAAGTGTGTCTGACATAATGCTATTGCTGACTTTCAGTCTGGTCATCTCATCATAACTAGTGTTACAGTAAAGTTTTAATACTAGAGACAGGAGAGGACCACCTTGATTGAGTACACCTTGTCAACATTGGATGGTTTTCACTCTTTTCTTGATCAAATTAGTGCTAACTAAGTACCCAATGTTATTTATTATGACTATTTACCTATTTGCTTACTACAGGATACATGATCGTTTTGTTTTTTCTTGAGTTTTGTCCTGGACGAAGCCAAATGCAAAACGCGCGTCGGGTGTGGTTTTTTTATGAACTAGCGAGACTCTCTTTTTTTTTGCCACTGTGCCTTACTATATATCCCATAATTTGGGGCTCACACTCCCTGTTGCTCTATGATACTTGAATTGGTCTACAACTCTTATATATGGACATGCCCTGTTATGCATTTGATATCCATCTGTAACATCTAGAGTGCATATGGTATAATTTATTCTGTACACTCTGTCCATTATTTCTCATCAGCTATGGGCGTCTTGTCTTATACAATTTTAAATACCCCCTTTTATAGTCGTGTTGAAATAAAAGTTATTTTTATTGCATATGATTGTGCCTTGCACTTCTTTTCTATCAGATCGATTATTTCTATGTGTAATTTTTTGGCATATTTACACTGTTCTTGGTATATATGTAGGTTTATGAACAACGTAAAATAAAATGATCTTAAAGTATAATCCTAATTTTTATGCACTTGGAACAATACCCTTTTATTCTTTTGGTTAATAATAAAAATAAAAAAAAACACCAGTTTGCTTACATATTTTGTGTTATCCAGTTTGGTCCTTTGGGAAGCAGCCAAGGCAATTTTCGTACATTCCTTCACAGAGGAGACGACATAAAAGCTGAAATCCGTGCATTCCTTACAAAAACACAGACAGATGCTGTAAATGCAGTTTGGGATGTTTTAAAGGACCAAACAGATCCGGCTGCAGGGCAACAAAGCGCGAGACAAGCCGAAAAAGGGACTGCCTAATAAACAATGCAGAGGCAGCATGTCAACATAATCTGCTCCTTTCATTTCACAAGGCCATTTTATTGTTTCCGATTCCCAAAACTTCTTATTCCGAGCGTTTTCAGTACTATCAACCAATGGTACATCTCTTAAAAAGCTTTGTTTATAAGCCATTTGAGAGAGTTGAAATGTTTTTTTGCCATTTTTTTGCAATGTGTATGAAAAATAGTGTTACGTGAAGAAGGTATCGTGTTAATTACCTGGGGCGTACAAGAGTCTCTATATCACTGCATGACAACGCATTATTTTTAGTGGGATCATCCAATGCTTTTTGCTGCTAGATTCTACCCCAAATTTAAAAAAATTATAAAATAGGGTATGTGGTCAGCTGTTTTTGGAACCCTTCAAATAAGAAATTGGTTGAGAAAAGCAAGTCATTATTTTTATGACTATGTTCTTCAGGATAGGATGGTGACTCCTCCATTGAATAGGGGGTTGGACATGATGACCCTTGATGTCCCTTCCAACTCTAACATTCTAGGATTCTATGATTCTATGAACATTTACCGCAAAAATATGCTGAATTTACAGATGCAGCAAACTGTAACATGACATTAGTTAAAGTTGTTCTATAATTTATGTACATTTCCTCAGATCCATTGGTGGCACTAGCTACTCAAGAAGATGATCTTGGGATCCATGTGTGGCAATGGCTACCCAACAAGAAGTTCCTCAGATCCACATATGGATATGGCTATCTAATATGAAGTTCCTCAGATCCTCATATGGAAATAGCTATCCAATAAGACGTTCCTCAGATCTACTGGCAATGGCTATCCAATAAACAATCCCTAAGTACCACCTGTGGCACTGACTTTCTAATAAAATGTTCCTCAGATCCACATGTGGCATTGGCTACCCAACAATAAGTTCCTCAGATGCGGATGGAAATGGCTATCCAATATTAAGTTCTTCAGATCCACCAGTGGCACTGACTACCTAATAAGATGTTCCTCAGATCCCCACGTGTCGCACTGGCTACCCAACAATAAGTTCCTCAGATCCATTGTTAGCACTGGCTACATTACAAAAGTTTCTTGGATCCATCGTTGGTACTGGATATCCAACAAGAAGTTTTTATCCATTCTTGTTGGCCAATCAACAAGATGCTGCTTAGATCCAAGGATGACACAGGCTACCCAGTAAGACGTTCTTTGGATGAATGGGTGGCACTGATCTACTGAGCAGGTAAGTCATCAGATCCATTGGTTGCACTGGCAACCTAACAAAAAGTTCTTCAGATCCATGAGTGGTGCTGGTTACCCACCCAAATCTTTTTTTTATTCAGATTGGAATCATTTTTTTCTAGGGGGTCCCTTCATTTGATATGAGTGTTCTGTTGTCAATGTCACCGACCTCGTCTCTGTGGCAACGAACTCTCCTCCGTGTGATCCAGCTACATCTCATATCTGCTGCAGCCTGAAAGCTTCCATTGGAAACTTGTGTCAAACAACTGCTATGGAAGACGGACTGGAGAGCTTAGAAAGGGATAAACATTTGCTTTCAAGGTTGATCTTGTGCTTAAACAACAGACCTTGAACAATTCCAGTGTCATCACTGGTGGAACCATGTGGAAAGTCTCTAATATCACAGTTTGTTTAGTTTGGCTAAGTATTTCACATCCAGAGTCAATACATCTTAGTAAAGAAAAATGCACAGGCATTTATAGGGACTATTGATTGTAAACTTGGCAAAAATTCTGTGCTTTGGAAAACTATATTTTCAACGTTGTATTTTTTTAATGTACTTTTACATATCAGTATTTTTTCTGGCGTGTGGAAGAAGATCTAAGAAAATGCATAATGTACATGGAAATGTTACTCTTGTCGTAGCTGCTTTTGTTCTGACCAAGCGTCAGCTGTCCAGACCACCAGTGAGTCCGAATTGTGAGGTTTCTCGCCCTTCTGTTCACAAGCGCTTGGAGACAAAGTGACACACACACACTGGTCGTGGCTAAATCACTTTATCTGACGTAATGAAATATAAGACATGTTTTTATACCATTTACCACAATATGTGACTCTATGGAGCTCATTTGGCCCCCACCATCACCTCAGGGTCGTACCTTGTTTACAATGTAACCAGAACACGTTGTTGAGAACAAATATGATAACAAGTATAGTTTCCTTGAAGACAGAGACTACTAGTCTACATAAGAATAATTCTAGCAATAATAAGGCAAAAGGCAATTGAAGTCTTAAAGGCAATTAAATGGATATAAAAGCAAACCATTAACTCTTCTATATCAATTTCCCCCTTTTGTAAATGGTATAACCTTTGCCACAGGGTCAGCTGATGTCCACAAAGGAGCTACTGTCTCATGGGTCTAGGGGGCTTCCTACCTGCTTCGCCCATCCACCCTCAGTGTGGACACTCACTTTCCCCATCAGCAATGGCCACCTGGGGTCTATAATACACTACAGAAGGTTCAGCCTTAGATTCTTTTTTTCACACATATATTATTCAGTAGCTTAAGTAATAAATATATTAGCGCTTTTACGGCTACATAAAATAATAAGCAAAACAACAAAATTTGCATACAAGTCTGTACAATGCCAAAAAAAATCCATCCTGCTAAGCTATTAAACCAATTTGCTGGATTTAGGAACGAGAATGTGTTACCCCACCAGGAGTCTCTGTTTGCACTGTGCTGCTTTAACCATTGGTCTCTAAGTTCACCTATTTTGTCTATACCGGCCCTGATCTGGAGATTGCCAGCAGGGTCGATATAATTACAACAGGTGGGACCAATTATCTGACACATTCCTCCTTCTTTTGCGGTCAGGTAATCTAGTACTATAGTATGCTGGTTAGTAACTACGATTAATTGTCTCTGTATTGTATTAGTTTCATTAAGAACTTCAAGAATCTGGAAAATCTGATCGTCCAGGTAGTTGGTAGCTTCCACTAATTTATCCCACATTTGTGTTATGAAGGGGTATGTTAGCATACTACTGAATATTTTATTTGTTATCCCCATCTCTACTAGATGCGGCCTACCATTTGGCTTATTGTCTGCAGCCCTGCTATACAAAGTGTGAATTGGAACTGCTGCAGTGTCTATTTTACTATGAGGAACTATGAAAGTGGCTGGTGTCAGTTTAGCAAGAGTGCAGACCCCTCTTATGTCCGGGCTCACCCACCTGTAGGCACGATGTCCGCAAACCAAGAATACTCCTTTGGGGAGAACACAAACGTGACCAGGGGTCTGTATACATTGGTATAAACTCAAAAGTCCTGACATAGGCTTATGGGCGCACCAAGTATTATTCATTTGTTTTCCACTTACACCAGATGTACATTTACCCCTTTCTTTCTTTCCTTATTATTTTACCCGTAGATGATTTACAGCCTTCAACACCATCTTGGTACATCGTCTTATTAACCTGTGTTTGATCGCGAGTGTATATGCGGAAGCAATTATTGTCCTCACCACAGGTGTCTGCTCCAGTGTGTTGAAGACTGAACTACAGTCCATCATTGGGAATAGGGTCTGAGTGAGGGATTTCAGTCCTCCTCCTGGCGACCATATTTCCGACATCTGAGTCATATTCCCGCCACCACATTTGTACCTTTAGGCCGCGTTATATTAAACTGAAACCAGGGATTAGCGGCCCATTCGACTATAGCCAATGAGGCAGATATATCATGGGGCACACCTAGATTGAGTCCAAGTATCATTGTGTTAGCAGTGCGGGGTTTATACCTCCCATGGCTCCAGAGGTAAGGCCAAGTACGGCATAGTCCTTGCAGATACTGGGCTGTGTGTACAGATCCAACAGTGTTTCGGTTTCTGTCCTTCCATGTCCTTTATAAGAAGCACATGATGCCGAATAAGTTTGTTGTCCCAGTCAACATTTAAGAGTTTGTCCTGTGTCTCTGTAGAGTGCAGTAACCCTGTCACTGCCAGCAAGGTGATGAGGAGAACAGTCATTCTGCTGGTGAAAGGACCTTCTTGCAATGACTGGCGTGGATCCAGGTTGGCTTTCCCTCAAGTTTTACTGAGGTGGATGTGGTCAGCTAGACTTGGAAGGGGCCGTCAAATCGTGGGTCCAGACTCCTCACGTGCTTGCGTATAACCACCCAATCACCTGGATTCAGCTGATGCACATCTGCACTGGCATTAGGATCTGGAATGGATGAGAACACATGTTTATGCACCACATTAAGTCTTTCCTGTAAGGCCTGGACGTAGGCTGTCATAGACCCGTGTTGCATTTGCAGCACCTGTGGGAAGTACAGACCAGTCTTTGGTGCACTACCAAACAGGACTTCAAAGGGAGACAAGCCTGTCTTTCTATTTGGAGTGTGTTTGACTGAAAAGAGTGCAAGAGGCAAGCACTCTACCCAGCTCTTTCCTGTGTCTGCCATGGCCTCTTGAATTTTCAGTTTAAGTGTCCCATTTAGTCTTTCTACCTTCCCACTACTTTGTGGTCTATATTGTGTATGAAATGCTTGCTGTACACCCAGGGCCTGCATGACTTCCCTCATTATTTCTCCCGTGAAGTGTGTACCCCTATCACTTTCTATGGTTTCTGGGACACCATACCTGCAGATCAGTTCTTTCATCAGTTTGTCTGCAGTTGTTTTAGCAGTTGCAGATTTTACCGGATAGGCTTCCGGCCAACCAGAGAAGAGATCTACACATACTAGGACATATTCATACACTCCTACCTTTGGTAGCTGTATGTAATCAATCTGCAGTCTCTGAAACGGGTAGAGAGGCCTAGGTGTCGCTTTCTTAGGGACTTTTACTGTTTTACCTGGGTTGTGCTGTGCACAGATGAGGCATGATTGTACAAGTTTCGCGGCTGCATAACTGAAACCAGGAGCGATCCAGAAGGCATCTACCATGGCACACATGTGACTTTTGGAGGCGTGCGTGGGGCCATGTGTTGCGCCATAATCGGGAACAGGGACTTGGTAGACACAACTTATCCTTATTCTCCCATACTCCATTTGAGTTCAGCTCAGCTCCCAGTCTCCCCCAGTGTTCCTTCTCTGTTTGGGCAGCCTGATGCTGGAGAGATTTCAGGACATCTAAGCTCAGTGTGGCTGGAATATGCTGGCTCCCCGCCACCGTCCACTGCTTCCTAGGCCGCTTGGCTGCTACTTTAGCAGCCTCGTCCGCCCTTCTGTTGCCTTCTACCTCCACGGAGTCACCTTTTGCGTGTGCTTTTACCTTGACAATGCCAACCTGGACTGGTAACATCAATGCCTCCATCAATTATTTCACCAGCTCTCCATTTTTAATGGGCTTAGGCTAGTTTCACACTTGCTTTTTTTTGCAGCGCGTTTTTCCCGCAAAAAAACGCATTAAAAAAACGCACACAAAAGCATACAACTGCTGCGTTTTTTTCAAGCATTTTTATGAGCATGCATGAAAAAAACGCAGCGTTTTTATGCGTTTGTATGCGTTTTTAGTGCGTTTTTACCGCGTTTGCGTTTTTTTCCAACATTAGGTGGCCCCTCACACTAACCCAAACCATGACTTTACTAACCCTGACCCTAACCCTAACTAACCCTAACCCTAACCCTGACCCTAACCCTTAACCAAACCATACTTAACCCTAACCCAAACCCTAAACCCTAACTAACCCTAACCCTAACTAACCCTAACCCTAACTAACCCTAACCCTGACCCTAACCCTTAACCAAACCATACTTAACCCTAACCCAAACCCTAAACCCTAACTAACCCTAACCCTGACCCTAACCCTTAACCAAACCATACTTAACCCTAACCCAAACCCTAACTAACCCTAACCCTGACTCTAACCCTGACCCTAACCCTTAACCAAACCATACTTAACCCTAACCCTGACCCTAACCCTTAACCAAACCATACTTAACCCTAACCCTGACCCTAACCCCAACCCTAACCCTGACCCTGAACCTAACCCTAACCCTAAACCCCTTTAACTAACCCTAACTCTAACCCAAACCCCTAAATTCCATGGTTAAAAAAAAAAAACGCTTGTGCAAAAAAACGCATACATAAGCATGCCAATGCGCACATATGCGCACCCATAGGCTATAATGGCCATTTTTAGCGCAAAACGTGCGCATACGTGCGCATGCGCTTTTTTGCAGGGCCAAAAAATGCAACATGCTGTGTCTGGAAAATACCAACGCACACCCCAAAAAAACGCAGCGCATGAAAATCGCATACGTGCGCATGCCAGCGCGCAGGTATGCGCACCCATGTTAAATATAGGGGAAAAAACGCATGCGCACGTATGCGTTTTTTTCCAGCGCAAAAAAACGCAAATGTGAAACCAGCCTTACCGGCTGATGTAAGGAACGCTCTGCTTCTCCAGATAGGGCCATAATCATGAGCTATTCCCCATGCATAATTCGAATCAGTGTAAATATTAGCGACTTTACCTGCAGCGGCTCTACACGCCTCAGTGAGTGCCTTCAACTCTGCCTCCTGCGCCGACATGTGAGGAGAGAGTGGTTCAGCTTGGATTACCTCATGTGAGGATACTACTGCATATCCAGTGTAGAATCGTCCATCCTGGTGGTATCTGGAGCCATCTACAAAAAACTCAAAATCTGCATTAGGAATAGGTTTTTCATGAACGTGTGCAAACTCAACTGTCTCCTGACTCATCAGTTCTATGCAGTCATGTTCATGCGTCATGTCTAAGTATTCTTCCTCACTTGCTAAAACTGTCACCAATTCCCCCTTTTCTGAATCCACAGGCTGGAGGGTGGCTGGATTCAGAACGTTACACCTTTTGAGGGTGACATACTCAGGAATAGTGTTGAGCATTCCGATACCGCAAGTATCGGGTATCGGCCGATACTTGCTGTATCGGAATTCCGATACCGACTTCCGATATTTTTTCAATATCGGAATTCGGCATCGGAATCGGAAGTTCAGTTGATTGACGGCCTGACGTCATCATGATGCGCGGTGTGTGCGCATCATGATGCGCCGTCATTTCGGGCCTTCCGGGGGTCTCTGCCGGCCTGCCGGGGGGCTGTGCCGGCCTGCCGGGGGGCTGTGTGGACTGCCCGGAGTCTCTGCCGGCCTGCCGGGGGGCTGTGCCGGCCTGCCGGTGGTCTGTGCACCCTGTGGGGGTCTGTACCGGCCTGCCGGGGGGCTGTGCCGGCCTGCCGGGGGGCTGTGCTGATGTCCGGGGGTCTGTGCAAGCATCGTCCGATGGGACTACAAGTCCCATCGGGCGATGCCTGCTACCATGACAGTGATTGACACATTAGCCAATGATGGGACAGTAGTAGTCCCATCATCCGGCTAATGTGTTAAATGTTAAAAAAAAAAAAAAAAATACTACATACATACTACATGCATGCTACATACATACTACATGCTACATACATACTACATATATACTACATACATACTACATACATGCTACATACATACTACATGCATGCTACATACATACTACATGCTACATACATACTACATGCATGCTACATACATACTACATATATACTACATACATACTACATACATGCTACATACATACTGCATGCTACATACATACTACATACATACTACATACATACTACATGCATGCTACATGCATACTACATATATACTACATGCATGCTACATACATACTACATGCTACATACATACTACATGCTACATACATACTACATATATACTACATACATACTACATACATGCTACATACATACTGCATGCTACATACATACTACATACATACTACATACATACCACATACATACCACATATATACTACATACATACAATACATACATAGACATACAGTACATATAACATAGAGTAACATACTTACCAATACTTGTCACATTGTTCCCCGAAGCCATTGTCTTTCCGGAATAAATATTAACATAACAAACCACAAAAATACTCACCCACGATCCGAAGCAGTCCACGAGTGTGTCCCACGACGATCTTGGGTAGAGAACTGCAGCATCAGATGATGCTGCCGTTCTCTACGGGCTGCAGGAATCCAATGACGGAAGGTAGGTATCCTTCCGCACTGTATTCCTCCGCCACTTAAAAAAAAAAAAGTCCCTAGTCTCACTTTATGCCATTGCTGCGTGGGAATTTCCCACACAGCAATGGCATAAAGTGAGACTAGGGACTTTTTTTTTTTTTAAGTGGCGGAGGAATACAGTGCGGAAGGATACCTACCTTCCGTCATTGGATTCCTGCAGCCCGTAGAGAACGGCAGCATCATCTGATGCTGCAGTTCTCTACCCAAGATCGTCGTGGGACACACTCGTGGACTGCTTCGGATCGTGGGTGAGTATTTTTGTGGTTTGTTATGTTAATATTTATTCCGGAAAGACAATGGCTTCGGGGAACAATGTGACAAGTATTGGTAAGTATGTTACTCTATGTTATATGTACTGTATGTCTATGTATGTATTGTATGAATGTATTGTATGTATGTAGTATATATGTGGTATGTATGTAGCATGTAGTATGTATGTAGTATGTATGTAGCATGCATGTAGCATGCAGTATGTATGTAGCATGCATGTAGTATATATGTAGTATGTATGTAGCATGTAGTATGTATGTAGCATGCATGTAGTATATATGTAGCATGCATGTAGTATGTATATGGTATGTATGTAGCATGTAGTATGTATGTAGCATGCATGTAGTATATATGTGTTATGTATGTGGTATGTATGTAGCATGCATGTAGCATGCATGTAGTATGTATGTAGTATATATGTAGTATGTATGTAGCATGTAGTATGTATGTAGTATGTATGTAGCATGCATGTAGCATGCAGTATGTATGTAGCATGCATGTAGTATATATGTAGTATGTATGTAGTATGTAGTATGTAGCATGCATGTAGTATATATGTAGTATGTAGCATGTAGTATGTATGTAGCATGCATGTAGTATATATGTGTTATGTATGTAGCATGTAGCATGCATGTAGCATGCATGTAGTATGTATGTAGTATATATGTGGTATGTATGTAGCATGCAGTATGTATGTAGCATGCATGTAGTATATATGTAGTATGTATGTTGCATGTAGTATGAATGTAGCATGTATGTAGTATGTAGTATGAATGTAGCATGTATGTAGTATGCATGTTGTATGTATGTAGCATGTATTTTTTTTTTTTTTTTTACATTTAACACATTAGCCGGATGATGGGACTACTACTGTCCCATCATTGGCTAATGTGTCAATCACTGTCATGGTAGCAGGCATCGCCCGATGGGACTTGTAGTCCCATCGGACGATGCCTGCACAGACCCCCGGAGCCTGCACAGACCACCGGCAGGCCGGCACAGCCCCCCGGCAGGCCGGCACAGCCCCCCGGCAGGCCGGCACAGCCCCCCGGAGCCTGCACAGCCCCCCGGCAGGCCGGCACAGCCCCCCGGCAGGCCGGCACAGCCCCCCGGAGCCTGCACAGACCACCGGCAGGCCGGCACAGACCACCGGAGCCTGCACAGACCCCCTGGCAGGCCGGCACAGCCCCCCGAAAGGCCCGTACAGACCCCAGAGAGGCTGTACAAGGGCAGGAAAGGGTTTTTCTTATTCCGATACCGGAAGTCCCATAGACTTGAATGGGACTTCCGGTATCGGAATCGGCGATACCGATACTTTTTTTAAAGATCGGCCGATACCATCCGATACGATACTTTGAAGTATCGGACGGTATCGCTCAACTCTACTCAGGAATTAGTAGAGCACACTCAAGTCGCAGCTGTCTGGTCATAGACAGATGTTTCGGTTGAACTTGTACGAGTATGGTATGGATGTCATGTGGGGAATAGATTGTTAAAGGAAACGTCAGTGTGATCTCACATGCCTTTCCTAGTAGTAGTGCCACTGCTCCTACCGCACGGACACTCGTTGGTGACCCTCGGATCACTGGGTCTAATTGTGCAGAGTAGTAAGCTATTGCTCTCTGTTTCCCCCCCCTATCAGACTACTATCTTTCACAGAATTCCTTAGTTCTTTAGACTTAATCAGAATCAATCTCAAAACCCTCATCAATCTCTGGTGACCACTGAACTTCACTGTATGGGCAAATAACTGTATAATGTGAGTGTCCACGCCTTGCCCTTGCCTGGCCAAATGATTCCAGAAAACTTACCAATGTCATACCACATAAAACACGAGTTATATCATTACTCAATTCATTCAATCTCAGATGCAGATTGAAATACCTGTAAAGTACCCGTCCTGGACCTTGCACTAGAACTGGAAAGGTAACAACATTAGGAGTCCATGAAAAAATTCTGTAGGGCTCTGCCCCTTGACTCAGTACCCCTAGAACTCGTCTGCAATCTTCACAGAATGGTGCAAATTCATTAAATTCATTCATGCGTGCACATTCGGGGATTTTTTTTTTTTCTCACTTAGCGGTTATTTGATTTTACAAAAAGAAGATAACAAAAATCCCTTATCTCAATCACTCCGCCTAATTCAGCTCAAAATGAGTTGAATGATGTCCTCTGTCACATACAGAGGACCACACCTAACGGAACCCCTCTTTGTACAGCACTGTTGCTTTAAACAAGGAGGAGTGGTTCCGTTAGGTGTGGTCCTCTTCTATATCACTCTTGAGTGGATTCAAACCTAGGACCCCCAACACTGCAAGGAAATCAGTGAGCCATCATACCACCCATATGTATTGCTTCCCACTACCTGTGCAAAGGACTTATCATGAAAGGCGTTCCTATCAGCATAACCCTTGTTTGTATGGCTTACTAGGGAATATGGACATCACAGAGGAGGTTAATATTGACAAAGAAGTTTGGCCAGTATTAAGCCAGAATAAATAGCGTAGTCAGGGATAGCCAGGGAGTCAGTACACTGAAACAGCAATGAAGATTTAAGGAGCAGCATGTAGTGTAGTCAGAGATAGTCCGGGGTTGGCACATGCAGCAGCCATACAATCTTGAAAATAAGCAGCAGGTGAAAGGAAGCTTGACAAGGCGCTAGTAGCTCAATAATCTTGCAAAGGAGGAAGTGCAATGCCAGGTTTATGTAGGGTGTTCAATGAGAGTGAAGACAAGAAAGAACTCAGGGTGGAGACAATCAGACACAACACTGGTACAAGTATTTGGCTTAGCACGGAACTGTCCAGGGAGATGAATAGCTCAGATGGAAGAACTGCCACCTGGTGCACAAGAGCTGTTCTTCGAATCTGGACATAACCATTTCTCTGCTATAAGCATTTTCTGAGTTATACTGGTGCTGTTCACACTACAATACTACTGCAATAGTGTGTAATATTTTCTGCACGCAATTATCCAGTTTGACTAGTCATCACTTCTGCTTGCGGTTAACCAT
The DNA here is from genome assembly GCF_039654945.1 of Dendrobates tinctorius. NCBI lineage: Eukaryota > Metazoa > Chordata > Amphibia > Anura > Dendrobatidae > Dendrobates > Dendrobates tinctorius. The sequence continues at coordinate 16,741,048 of NW_027361677.1, forward strand.
CCGTCTGCTGATTGCCTATGTCTCTGACATTGACCATCTGTCTGCTGATAGCATATATCTCTATCACTAACAATTTGCTGCTAATTCAGGGCTGACTATGCATCTATGTTTTTTCCTATATTCATATTCCTAGTTCTCTGTCCTCTGGTGTTTCTGGCTCTGCTTTCCTGCATACCCCGCTGTCCTGTTCCTCACTTAACCATGTGCCAGTTGGCAAGTCATTTCTACTGTGCCATCCCATTTGGGCCGTGTTGCTTAACCTAACCTATGGCTGCAAAAATTCTGCTCACCAGGTAAGCCCATAACATTATGCTTTGAAGGATCCATGAGCACATCCACAGCGTCCAATGAGCCCTATTGTTATATAATGGGTGCATTGAGGGCTGTTATCGATTCTATCACTTTCCTGGAAAAGTTAGTGCTGTTGTTTCCAGCAATTATGAATGAATGTGTACTTGAGGCTCAGAATAAGCAGAAGCTATTGATGTGTTCTTCATGTTTAAAGGGTTCCTCAACTTAAAAATTTACCAAAACCCCTTCAATTGGCTCCTAATCTATGATAGTTCTTAGATCTCGCCCAAGAAAGCATCGGAGCTGTAGACCCAATATAGTAATAGAAGGAGATATTACATAAACCAGCTGACATCCATCAGTCACCTTGGAGCAATGCTTCCCTCTTTGCATATCTTTGTTATTTCTGGATCGGCACATTTGCTATTCCAGCATTAGGAAAACATCTATTTCTTTCATGTTACGTTTCGGATTACTTGTTTTTTGCAAACAAAACTCTCTTTATCTCAAAGTGCCGTCTCCCGAACCATAAAAAGCGGAACAATGATGCATTGTCTTCTTTCAAAGGGCCGGCGTCCTGACAGAATTCATTTTATTCTGGCGTAAAATGTAATCTTGCAGATAATAATAGGTCACTTTCAGCAATAGCATTCAGCTCACTTTGATCTCTCATAGTTATGCTAATTGCATGATGATAATGTAATATGCACGGGAGGTGCCGGTATTAGATCACGCATTTTATTTAAAATAAGGCTTTGTTTCAGGTAAATCAGCAGAGGAGGCTGGTGTGTAGAATACCAACGAGCTGCCGGGAGAAATACCTGTTATGTAGGTTGGCTGGATGGTGCAATAGACACTCTCTTCTGTGAAAATACACCGTTTATGACTGTTTCCATGTTGTAATTCTCTACAAAGCCTTTTCTTGGGTAATTGTTTCACCAGATTGTAGTATGAGACCATAGAACAAAGCCAAAAAAGAAATTACTCCATTACTCAGCCTCAGGCGCTCAATTAGGCGCCGTCTTCTTTTCCAAAAAGCAATTGTAACTAGAGTCCCATGGGCCCTGGTGCAAAATTTGAACTTGGGCCCCCACCTTCATGTTGGTCAAAGGTATGGAGCTTTCTAGCATTCCAGATCATATAAAGACATGAGTGTTCAACCTTCATGTAATATTGTCCCCCCCTATCTGGCCTGTTTCAGTAATAATATCCTTTCTATAATAATGTCCTTTGTCCCCATTCTAATATCTCTCATCCTAGGACCCTTCCTGGTATAATTTGTCCATTCCTGTTATAGTGTCTCTTTTCCTGGGCCTCTTCCTAATATAATGTCCCCATCTCGGCTTCTACCTGTAATAATGTCCCCAATACGGGTCCCTTGACATAATAATGTCCCCCTATCTGGCCTCTTTCAGAAATAATGTCCTTCCTGTAATAATGTCCACTGTTCTATGCCCCCATTCGAATGTTTCTCATCTTAGGCCCCTTCCTGGTATAATGTGCCCATTCCTGTTATAATGTCCCTTTTCCTGGGCCTCTATCTAATATAATGTCCCCCATCTGGCCTCTACCTGTAATGATGTCCCCTTGTACCTGGCCTCTTTCAGAAATGTCCTTCCTGTAATACTGTCCCATGTCCTAGGCACCCATCCTGCAATAATGTCTTTCATCCTAGGACCCTTCCTGTTGTAATGTGCCCATTCCTGTTACAATGTCCCCTTTCCTGGGCCTCTTCCTAATATAATGGTCCTCCATCCTGTGCCCCTCCCTGGTATAATGTCCATTCTAACACTATTTGCAAACACATCAAAAAATAAACAATTCTTCTTACCTTCCTTCCCTCCCACAATGTGTGATGTCCTCTTCTGTAGCCAACCGTTAACTTTGGCCTGTCCGCCATGGGCACATCAACGTCAGTTGTCGGCCTCTGGCCAGATGCATGAATTGAAGGGCAGAGAGCCATGCATCCTCAGATGTACATTTAGCTGAAATAGGCACTGGCAACGATGGGACCCTCTTCCACACAACCCAGGTTGTGGTTGCACCCTCTCCAACCGCGATCATTACACTTCTGCATCTATGGGAGAATGTCTAGGTATTAGGATATAATCATGTTTTGGGCTCATGTAAAATGAGATGTACAGTATTCATCCAGACACATGACTGTAAGCTTCTAGGCTCAATTCAAAACCAATCTAGTCATATATAATGTGCTAATATTAACTATAGGGTTTTATATGGCATCTGGACCCCGGTATACTCCTATCTTTACATACTCTATAGCTGAACCCTGGGAATGAGGCCTCAGCACAAACCATTCATTACAGATGCTGAAGCCATTGAGCTACACAACATTTGGTGCCTTAAGCCAAATGTTCTCTATTAATAGTAAGTGTGTCCAGTGGTGAGACTTGAAAGTCATGTGGAACCCAGTGCAAAACTTTTAAAGAGGACCCCAACTATCACGGGTAGTGGTTTTCTCATAGGGATAAAAATGGACCATTAAGGGCCCCTAGGCTCCAGTACCAGGGTGCAACTGCATCCCCTGCACCCACTATAATTTAAATTCTAAGTGTACCCCATGTTGTGTTTTATACAGTCATGGTTGAAAGTGTTGGCACCCTTGAAATTGTTTCAGAAAATTAAATATTTCTCCCAGAAAACAATTACACACGTTTTGTTGTAAACATGTTTATTTCCTTTGTGTTTACTGGAACCACTCAAAAACAGAGCAAAAAGGAACATTGGACATAATTTTCCACAAAAGCAAAAAACTGTTTTTGACACACCTATGGCAAGTAACAGGTGGGGGCAACATGAAAATCACACCTGAAACCAGATAAAAAGTGGATAAATTGGCTCAATCTTTTGCATTGTGTATCTGTCTGTGCCACACTAAGCATGGAGAACAGAAAGAGGAGAAAAGAACTATCTGAGGAATTGAGAACCAAAATTGTTGAACAATATCAAAAATCTCAAGGTTACAATTCCATCTCCAGAGATCCTGATGTTCCCTTGTCCATAGTGTGCAACAAAATCAAAAAGTTTACAAACCATTGCACTGTTGTAGCCAATCTCCCTGGATGAGGACAACAGAGAGAAATTGATGACAGGTTGCAATGCAGAATAGTCTAGATGGTGGATTAGCATCCCCAATCAAATTTCAAAGAAATTCAAGTAGTCCTGCTGGCTCAGGGTGAATCTATCAGTGTGAACTCTTCGTCAACATTTGAATGAAATGAAACTCTATGGCAGAAAACCCAGAAGGACCCCACTGCTGACACAGAGACATTAAAACGCTAGATTGCAGTTTCCCAAAATGTACGTAATTACAGAAGAATCCTTCTTGTGGACATATGAGACCAAGATAGAACTTTTTGGTATTCACTTTATTCTACTGTTTACCAAAAAAACTAAATGAGGCCTTCAAAGAAAAAGAATGCAGTGCCTACAGTCAAATATGGTGGAGGTTCAAAGATGTTTTGGGATTGTTTTGCTGCCTCTGGCACTGGGTGCCTTGACTGTGTGCAAGTCATCATTACATCTGAAGATTACCAAAGAATTTTGTGTCACAATGTAGTGCCCAATGTTAGAAAGCTGGATTTGCATACTAGGTCATGGGTCTTCAAGCATTTCAATTACCCTAAGCATACATTAAGAAACAGCCATAATTTGATGGAAACAAAGTGCTGGAGAGTTCTGAAGTTACCAGCAATGAGTCCAGATCTAAATCCCAATGAACACCTGTGAAGAGATCTTAAAATTACTATAGGGTGAAGATGCCCTGCAAATTTGAGAGACCTGGAGCAGTTTGCAAAAGAACAGTGGTCCAAAATCCCAGCTGAGAGGTGTAAGAAGCTTGTGGATGGTTATAGGAAGCGATTGATTGCAGTTATTTATTCTAAAGGGTGTGCAAGCATATATTAAGTTGAGGGTGCCAACAATTTTTGTTCAACCCATTTTTGGGGCTTTTTGTGAAATTATGTCCAATTTGATTTTTGCCTTTTTTCCTCAGTTTTTTGTGTTGCTCCAATAAACACAAAGGAAATAAACATGTGTATAACAACACATGTGTGATTGTAATCATTTTCTGGGATATATATGCCTTTCACCCAGCCAAACCAGATCTCCCATTTTGCACTGACGAAGGGCAATACCTCGAAACACAGTGTCTGCATATTGAGATTTTGTTTTTTTGACTTTTATCTAATGTCATGTGACAAGGCTCATAGAATGGTTGATATTGACTTTTTGGACTGCTACTTCCTATAGGTGCACAAGAGTTCTAGTCCTATTCTTCTCTGAAGAGACATTTTACTGGAACAAAAATATTTCATTTAATGGAACAATTTCAAGGGTGCCAACACTTTCAGCTATGACTGTATTATAATTGCCGACTCCCCCAGGAACCATGAGAGGACTTAAAAGCATTGGCAAATCTCTAAGTACTTCAAAAGCATCCTGAAATTTCCTTGAAAATAGCAATTCCAAATGGTTTCTTGTACATGACACCAGGATACAAGGTCTTCGGTCAGAATCTCGGCTTCAAGATGCATTGAAGGCGCATGGCCTGTAAAAAAATATTACTCAGCTCTTCTATCTTGACCACTTCCCTCTGCTCTTCTTCTCCTTGCATAGCCAAAGCCTCCTACTCTAGTGATGTAATTTGCTCAATCCTCATTGCACAGATGATGTTGCGTCAGCCATGACAAATCAATTGCCACTTCAGGAACTTCGGAGGGTAAAAGATTTGAGGGTCTCTTGACTAGCCACCGAGTACTACCGACCTAGACTCTGGACCTGAGTCGAGATGAAAACTTAGCTAAATTTAAGTAAGTTTTATCTGTTTCTGACTCCATAAACACAGTAAAACTTCCAATAATATTTTTTATTTTAACTTTATTCCAAGCAGAATTTAGTGCAAGAAGACCAAGAAAGCTGTCAAATAATATACTCATCAAGCTCAAAAAGCAGTCAAGCTTCAGACACTCGCTAACCACATGCATGCCAAACCATGCTACGAGGATATCTCCAGACGAGATCAGACAGCTATCGGATATGACCAGAGACATCCAGTTCTGTGCACACTATCTTAGGTCTTCTGCCTTAACCACTTATTTTTCAATGGCTGCGATGATGACTAGTTTGCCATTTTTTTTTATAATAACATTTCTATCTCTATTCTAATCTCCCAGTTTGAGGCAATGTAAAGTTGGTGAGTATTTTGGAAAGGCATGACCAACGGAACAAGAGATGAACTTCTTGGTGGTCACCAAAAACAGCTAATATGGTGGACCATGTTTGTAGATTCAGCAAATACTTTCGGTCCAGAGCAAAGAAAAAACAAACTTATTTTACATAGAATTTCCCATTGTAATTGTTTAAGGAACCTTTATAGGCATCTTAAAAAATAATTCCAAGGCCATGCCGCTTGGAAAGTAAGTGTAACTTACTGGAGATGTGGATCCCCTTGATCGCTAATGGTTTAAGCTTAGGACTAACCTAGGAAGTAAGTCTAAGGATATATGCACACAACGTCTCGCTCAGGCAGACTTTTTCCTGAAAAACACCTAAAAAGATCTAAAAAGAAACACTACAAAGAATGAACAAAATGCACAGCAAGTCAAAAACAACGTTTTGTAAATACAATATGTTCACTGTTTTGTCACTTTTATCCATTTCTGGCTTCCAAAGCATGAAGGAAGTAATATGTACATTCTTCTGGTGGTTTTTGTTCGGTATAAGTTTTATAAAAGAAAATAGACTTCGGTGACAAAGCCGCTGCTAAAACCTTCTGATAGGACACAGAAGAAGTTGCTTTGAGAAAAGAACACTGGTGTTTTTCTGAACCATTTTCACTCTGAAAAATCCAGCAGGTTCACCAACGTCTTGGAGCCAGAGCTTCTTCATCTCGGAAAAAAATCAGCAGGTTCGCCATCTTGACCTTGAAAATTCAGAGGGTCCACCATCATCTTGGGGCCAAAGTGTCTTCACCTTAAAAAACCTAGGGGATCCACCTGCGTCTTAGGGCCAGAGTGTTGCGGGAGGGTCTCTTCTCAATCTCAAGTTGTTGGCTGGAGACATTGGCTGCAGATCGCAGAAATTGGCACCACTGACCCTTTCAGAGATGGAAGTCAGCCCATGTTCTACCCTCACAACATTGGTGCAATACAGGAGAACTGTGTCTGCCAGGAGGAGGACGAAACACTGTAGAGAAGATATGTCTCTGAATCATAAGAGTATGTCAAAGCTTACCATCCCGTTACTGTTGAGTTTCCAAGGTGTCACAGAGCGAAAAAAAATCTTTGTAAATAATGTTACTCGAAAGCAAGACTATGAAAAAATATGAACATAACCTAAAGGGGTCTCTTTATTTTTTTAAAGTATCTTTTAGTTATTAGCATTTTATTATTTTTGTTACTTTTCTCTTTTTTTCCCTATTTTTTTAATTGCAACCTGTATGTGCATCATTTCTGGTTAAGGACCCATCTACTTACCATGTACTGTAGGGATACATTTCACCTTTTATGTTCCCCGTCCACCCGAATGTCTCTATTGTCAATGCGCTGCCCTCATACAAAGCGTAACGTTCATCCCATCATCTAAATAATTGACTGGCATTAAATAATGCATGATGATTTATGAGAGAGGAACTTCAAACATTTTGCCATTATCCTTTTACTCTGGTCTTATGTTGATCTATACAACTTATGCATATGAATTTCTTTGAGATGATTAATTTGTGTTTGGTAACACTGTAACCTAACTGCAGATGCGGAGATTGAATGGCGATGTAAGCTCTCTAATCTGCTCTATCCCTAAAGACAGCAATCAACAAATATTTAGGCGCATGCAAATCTCACAGTCTCGACCCAAGATATTTAGAATTAATTTATATTTATGTTGAATTATTACAATAGTCATGAATAATTATGAATTGTGATTGGTAAATCATGTACAATGTTATTTTTGGCATTAACATTGGGATATTCTACAGCTTTGGATACATTATAATTGTTGGTTCGGATATAATAAGCGCTTGAAGGACTTTTCAAAAAGCGAAGGGGTCATTCTAAAATAAAGAAAGTATTATTTGCAAATATAATTCCCCGTTGCTACAATTCTACCTGCTAGTGATGGATGAGAGAGGCGGTGTTGTGAGTTCATTTTCCCCTTCGTCACTGAGGTCTGGTGAACTCCCTTTTCTGGTAAAGGAAGGTAATGAGCCTGATTATCAGGCACCTGAGCCTAATGATGATGACTGGCTGAGTGGAGTCACGGACTGGATATAAGGCTGCCGACGCCCTTCTGCCCTGCAGGTGATTTCTCTGTGGACTTCTAGGAGACCAGTCTGATTCCTGCTCCTCTAAAGCTAAGTTTTCTGCTTTGCCTGTTAGCATTTGTGTTTTGTTTTTGTTTGCCTTGCTTTTCTGGATTCTGCCATTCCCTGCTGGGGAGAGCTGAATCTCCTTTTGCCGGTTGCTCTGTCTTCAGAATATTCCTGAGTACTGACATAGCTTTTTTGAAGCCTAGCGTCTTCAGGGCCTTTTTCACTGTCAGTTTGTTGGCTCTTTTCATAGTGTTTTTCACGGATTGCAGACAGCAGCCTTCCTGTCCTTTCCTATCTAGTTAGCTTGGGCCCCGTCTTTGCTCAGTCTATCTTTCTGTCTGTGTTAGTGTTCTTTCTTCTTCACCGTCATTATATGTTGGGGGCTGCCTGTTGCTTTGGGGTCTGCTCTGGGGCAGTTTAGATTTCCCTTTGTCTTTAGGCTATATAGTCCTCCGGCTGTGATCGAGGGGTCTAGGGCATCGTAGGAACCCCCCACGGCTACTGCTAGTTGTGTTGATAGGTTCAGGGGTCTGCAATCCGATAGCTGCCAACTTCTCTGGTTTTCTGGACTTAGCTAGCATTTCTGTTTTTGTCTCCTACGGTGACTCATTCATAACAGGCGGTCACCGGATACTGATGATTGAAATGATGGGCTGTCAGCGGATACTGATGATGGAGTTGATGGGCTGTCAGGGGATACTGATGATGGAGTTGATGGGCTGTCAGTGGATACTGATGATGGAGTTGATGGGCACTCACCGGATACTGATGATGGAGTTGACGGGCAGTCATCGGATACTGATGACTGAGTTGATGGATGGTCACCGGATACTGATGATGGAGTTGACGAGCAGTCACCAGATACTGATGATGGAGTTGACGGCCTGTCACTGAATGCTGATGATGGATGAGACGGGCAGTCATCGGATACTGATGATTGAGTTGATAGATGGTCACTGGATACTGATGATGGAGTTGACAAGCGGTCACCAGATACTGATGATGGAGTTGACGGCCGGTCATTGGATACTTATGATAGAGTTGACGAGTAGTCACCAGATACCGATGATGGAGTTGAAGGCCGGTTATTGGATACTGATGATGGACAAGACGGGCGGTCACGGATACTGATGATGGAATTGACGGATGGTCACCAGATGCTTATGATGAAGGAGATGGGTGGTCGCTAGATACTGATGTTGGAGGCAATGGTCCCTACAGTGATTGGAGGTGCTGAAGACCCGTCCATTCCACAAAGCCCCTAACTGGCTTTTGTTGAATGGATGAGAAGGGCATGATGTCTGCTCCATCAGTCAACTGACTCTGAAGCCAATCAGTGGTCTCAGAAATCAGGTGACAAAATGGATGTGATTTCAGCACTGTTGGCTCTGGATTCGCCATGCTGAAGCGGCACAGTATTGGAGTGGCAAATATAATTTATTCCTTGATTTTTTTTACTTATGCAAATCTTAAAAAGAGTAGTCCTAAGTACAGCTGATATTGACCTACTCACCTGCAACTACTGTACATTAGGCTCCTTTCTTGCATCTTTTTTGTCCATGTTCATTGGTCCCATTGGGGCTGGCATCTGAACGCATCAGCAAAACGGGTTTCATGTGTATGCGCCGACGTGGCTATTGTCTACGTAAGCTCTGGCATGCATCATTTTGTGACATATACACCTACTGGAGGCGGACACCCAGATGCAGTCTACTAAGTATTGATGTGCGAGTTCAATAGGTGTATACACCAAAACACGTTTTGCTGGTGGTTTGAATGCAAGCCTGATGGGACCAACGAACGCAGGTGAAAACGCTGTGTGAAACGAGCCTTACTTTACTACATATTAGATATATATTTATTTAGTTGGTTATCAGTTATTATTTTTGCCTTTTTACTTAAAAGGTGCCCTGACCCTCCATTTAGGGCCATCACCGTGGTCTAGTTTTTGAAGTTCACCATTGTCGAAATCTAACCGTCTCGCCATTTGGTTAGCAAACTTGAAAGATGGCTTCATGGGCACAGTTATCGCATCTGCATTGTGCTGATAGCATCTAGGAGGTCTTCCTCATTCCATTTGGGCTGTGAAAAGATTGATACATTATTGAGAGGAGTCTGAAAAATTAGTCTATCGGCAAAGGGCACATGCAAGGTGCACGGTCTTTGGTTTCATCTGTGCTATTTGCAGGTGCACACTGACACTGGATGCATCTCCCTGACTCATCTCTATATTGTATACAGTAAATACTTTTCTGATTCTCCATTTCTGCCTCAATGTAAGGTTATGCTCACACTGAGTTTTTGCAGGAGTTTTTGGAGGAGAAACACTACAAAATGCTCCTCAAAAACTTCTGCAAAAAGTCTTGGAAAACTCTTCCAGCTCATTTCTATACCAAACCTACTCTGCTGTTCATATGAGTTTTTGTAAAGTTTTTAACAAAAATATATCGAGGGAGAAAAGAAAGTGGAGAACACTTCTTTTTCCTTTTCTTAAGTTTTAGCCAGAGTTTTTGTAGTAAAAATTTTTCAAAATGCTCCTCAAAAACTTTTTCGAAAACTCTTCCGATTTATTTTTATGTCTCATCCACTTTTTTTCATAGGAGTTCTCCAGAAAGGTTTTGGAAGGAGAAAAGAGAGTGCATATCACATCTTTGAAGTGATTGTGAAGGAAACCTCTTCAAACTAGGCGTTGTCCAAACAAAAGGTTACACAGAGCACTTTAGGAAAAAACAAACTCTTCCAATCCTCTTTGAAAAAAAAAAAGCTTCAGAAAACGGTTCGGCAAAAGAAAAACACCTCCAAAAAAGAGTTTCCTTAAGCTGTTTCTGCTTTAAAACTCATGCTGTTTGAACTCCTCAGTGTGAACACAGTCGAAACATGTCAAACTGTACATTCAATCATGTCTTTCCTAATCCATGGCTTAAAAGACCAACAAACATCTGGATATTACCGGATTATTTATTTTTAGGACTACGGCAAAACCACAGTGCATTTTCAACATATTCTATGTATCTATATTTTCCCCCTTGGTGGAGACAGAGCTGATTGGGGCTTGTAATGAATATGGGTTTTATTCAAACATTTCAATCAAGTTTGCACACCAGAGAACTCGCCCTATAATTGTGTTCCCAAAAAAAAAGAGACATCCTGTTTCTCTTGATTTAGTCTCTTAAAAATCCCTAAAATTATTGGTTTAGACTTTGAAATTGAAAGCCTTAATTTTATTGAGCAAGCGTATGTAATTTAGTGTAAAATGCACTGAAATATATGTTCCAAAAAGTAACTTGACACTAATATCATTTTCTGGATGCTAAACACATGCAGATTCTTTTACCAGTTCCTTGGAAATAACTTCAATTACAGACTTTTAAAAGGAAATGAAATAAATGGGAAGCGGGCGTTTATGCCAATGTGTAGCATTATCGAGGGGCTGTCAAGCTTTGAAGTGAATGTAGGCATGTGTGGGGTGGCGGGGAAATGTTCATTATGGCATCAATATCGTACATGCCACCCAACACATAAGGAGTTAATCTGTTAAAGGTTTTGTTGATGTCAGTCAGTGGCGTAACTGGAGTCTGATGGGTCCTGATGCAAAATTTGGACCTGAGCACTCACCCACATGTCGGTAAGATGTATGGACCTTTGCAGCATTCGAGGTTCTATAAAGACAATTTGTTTTTGCCGCATGTAATAATTTCCCCCATCATTGCTGCTGCCTGTAATAATCTCCGCCATCCTGGCCCATTCCTGCAATAATGTCCTTTATCCTTTGCTCCTTCAAGTAATAATGTCCCCATGATGGCTCCTTACAGTACTATTGCCCCCACATCCTGGGCCCATGCTATGATAGAGCATCTCATATCCTTGTCCTCTTCCTGGTACAATGTCCCCCATCCTAGGACAATTCCTAGTATAATGTCCATATCCTGGAACACTTCTGTTCTACTGTATATTTTAAAAATAAACAAACGAGTATTCTTACCTTCCCTATTCCCAAAGTGTGTGGCGTCCTCCTCTAACCAGCGCAGAAGTCGGAAGATGACTTTGGTGTGCCAACATGGACAGCACATGTGGTCACTGCCATACGCCTCCTGTCATGGACAAACCAAACCTCCTGCAGGCCTTTAATTGGTAGGTAGCATATATTACTATGCAGGGAGCTGGCGGGTTTCTGCACCACAATATATTTGAGCTGAATGTGTGTTCGAGGATGCATATACAGGTGAGAGTGACGCTGGTGTTGGCATGTCCCCCTCCCGTATGGATCTGATTGCAGTCACACCCTCTGTTGTTAATGTAGAACCCGCATATACAGTGGGCAAAAAAGTATTTAGTCAGCCACCAATTGTGCAAGTTCTCCCACTTAAAAAGATGACAGAGGCCTGTAATTGACATCATAGGTAGACCACAACTATGAGAGTCAAAATGAGAAAACAGATCCAGAAAATCACCTTGTCTGATTTGGCAAGATTTTTTTTTAAATTATGGTGGAAAATAAGTATTTGGTCACCTAAAAACATGGATGATTTCTGGCTCTCACAGACCTGTAACTTCTTTAAGAGGCTCCTCTGTCCTCCACTCATTACCTGTAGTAATGGCACCTGTTTGAACTTGTTATCAGTATAAAACACACCTGTCCACAACCTCAAACAGTCACACTTCAAACTCCACTATGGTGAAGACCAAACTGCTGTTGAAGGACACCAGAAACAATATTCTAGCCCTGCACCAGGCTGGGAAGACCGAATCTTCAAAAGGCAATCAGCTTGGTGTGATGAAATCAACTGTGGTAGCAATAATAAGAAAATGGAAGACATACAAGACCACTGATAATCTCCCTCGATCTGGTGCTCCGCCCAAGATCGTACCCCATAGGGTCAGAATGATCACAAGAATGGTGAGCAAAAATCCCAGAACAACACGGGGGACCTAGTGAATGACCTGCACAGAGCTGGGACCACGGTAACAAAGGCTACCATCAGTAACACACTACGCCGCCAGGGACTCAGATCCTGCATCACCCTGCTTAAGCCAGTACATGTCCGGGCCCGTCTGAAGTTTGCTAGAGAGCTTTTGGATTATCCAGAAGAGTATTGGGAGAATGTCATATGGTCTGATGAAACCAAAGTAGAACTGTTTGGTAAAAACAAAACTCGTAGTGTTTGGATGAGACAGAATGCTGAGTTGCATTCAAAGAACACCATACCTACTGTGAAGCAGGGGGTGGCAACATCTTACTTTGGGGTTGTTTCTCTGTAAAGAGACCAGGATGTCTGATCCGCGTACATGAAAGAATGAATGGGGCCATGTATCGTGAGATTTTTAGTGCAAACCTCCTTCCATCAGTAAGGGCACTGAAGATGAAACATGGATGGATCTTTCAGCATGATAATGATCCCAAGCACACTGCCAGGATAATGAAGGTGTGGCTTCATAAGAAGCATATAAATGTCCTGGAGTGGCCTAGCCAGTCTTCAGATCTCAACCCCATAGAAAACCTTTGGAGGAATTTGAAAGTCCTTGTTGCCCAGCGACAGGCCCAAAACATCACTGCTCTAGAGGAGATCTGCATGGAGGAATGGGCCAACATACCACCAACACTGTGTGCCAACCTTGTGAAGACTTACAGAAAACGTTTGACCTCTGTCATTGCCAACAAACGATATATAACAAAATATTGAGATGAACTTTTGTTAATGACCAAATACTTATTTCCCACCATAATTTGCAAAATAAATCTTGCCAAATCAGACCAGGTGATTTTCTGGATTTGTTTTCTCATTTTGACTCTCATAGTTGTGGTCTACCTATGATGTCAATTACAGGCCTCTCTCATCTTTTTAAGTGGGAGAACTTGCACAATGCTAAATACTTTTTTCCCCACTGTAAGACAATGAAGGGTTCGTTGAAACCATTAAAATGCTTCTTCCGAATATAGTAGTGTTCAGCATTTGACTCTCTATGCAACTGCCGGAGAAAGATGAGTAGTGTATTTGGCCTTATGAAGACATAGACCGCTTATCGTCTTGATGAAAATTCCAACCTGTTCCGTTGTTCATGCGGTTCCCTGGTTCCCTGGTAAGCATGTTGACTATCTTTACTTCATACATTGATCATTTCTGAAGAATTTCCCTTATTTTGAAAAATACAGATATCCCCTATATTCCACATGAAAATGAGAAGAAAAGTTCATCTAGATGTTGCCGTAGTTTGACCTCAACTCATAGTTCAAGTATTGCAAGGTGACATCAATAAGCATGGTGTGGTAAAGCTGAAACATGTGGCATTTATTTTCGGAGGGTTTAGTGCACGTTCTTCCTCTTGTACCCTTTCCCTGGACTGCTTCTGATTCATATACGCATGACCACATCTGAAGATATTCTTCTCACTTCATTCAGGAACTATATTTCCCTCATTTGAGGAGAGTGGAGGAGAAAGTTGGGTTGACACCTTCAGTTGGTACAGTTATGTCTAATTTACGTGGATTTAGGGTTAACATGGAATCATCAACCTGAGCGTTGGCACCTTTTTGTTGAAGAGGGTGGAGGAGAAAGTTGAGGTGACACCTAGAGTTGGTTCGCCTATGTCTAATTTATTTACATTCTAGTGGATGTAATGAGAAATTACTTTTCCATAGGGAAGGAGGAAAGTCCAATTAGAACCCATGCCCTTGATCTCTGTTGGTCCCTAGACCTCCTCTGAAGATCTCCCTATCACTTAAAAATTGAAACTGAAGGATGATACAGAAACAATATTCCCTGTTAAAGATCTCTAGAATTTTTAGATATTTAATACTCTGGCATGAGCTTGTCAAGTAACCATCCTACAAGTCCACGTACCAACGCCTTCTTGTGTACAATCGCTCAAAGTTTATTAAAGTTTTGCCATCTTGGAACTAAATATCTGGTGGCTCGGTTCTGCGACTGAGAAAAGAAAGTTCACAATTTTGAAGTGCGAAAATAAAAAAGATTGTCTGTCTAGTAGTTGCTTTGGAAGAAAGAGAAGTAATAGTCAGCAGTGAGTCTATACACAGAATACGTAAGAAAGGTTCTTCAAACACAACCTCGGCAGCTTCTTTCTGTGAGTCTGTTTGTGTAAAGAATGTATCCCTGACAAGCAGCTGGCCGCTTCCCATCTTTACATCTTACAAAGGAGGGGGCAAGGGCATCTTTGATGTCCTCTTTCTTGAGAAGTTAATGGAATTTGTATTGTCAGCCCAGATGTACTTTAACACCATGTGTTATGACTTTTTGTACAACATCATGGTCACGCGTCTATGTGCCGAGTGCACACCGAGAGACATTCAGTTTGGCAACTGTGTAACAGTATCGTAAAATTATAGCTTATATCTCTGGTTAAACATTTGCTGTGTTCTGTATATTTCATTGAAGGCTTTTTCTAAAGCAGAAAAGATTGAGAAATGCTTTTCATCTCCTTGTAAGTATTTTTATACCATAACAATTTTCTTAGTGCTGTACACAGACCTACTGACATTGGTCTATACCCCCTCAATAGACAACACATTACTTTTGACCTCTTTTTTTCCACACACAATAAAGTTATCCCCTTAGAAATTCAAGACATGTATGGTGACATGCCGATTTTCCCCAATCAGAAGATGTTCGGTGAAGGAAGGCTTGCATATATGATTAATAACAGGTCCAATCCTTCCTTTCAGTGGTTGAGATTGCAACTTACTTGAAAAGACATGCCAGATCAGCCAAAAACGTTCCCGGTTGAGTCAAGAGACAAGGGGAAATTGAATACTCAGAGGAAATCTATATGTGGTGCACATTAAGGTTCCATAGACATATTGTTCTTGTTACAGGTATGTATGTACTTCCAATAGTGTAAGGCAATGGACAACAGAGGTAGATATGGAGGCACCAGATGAGGATTTCTTCATCTATTCTCTTAGCTGGAAATATCCTAAGGTTAATGGCATGAAGTTTCGAAATAACAAAATCATTTTTTGATACTCTGTTGGGAGATGTTTATGCTATATGCTGTGAGTGGGTACCAAAAAATATAGTGAGAAATTGGAGTGCTAAATAAAATTTGTGGCATGTTAAAGTAGTTTTTATACTCATGACATATCTTAAAAATCAGATCACTGGACGTCGATCACCCACTCTTTGCTGCTCCACTGTATCCGGATGCACACAGCGTACAGACAGAGAACAGCAGAGTGCTGTACGCTGCGTAGTGGTCATTCACTGGTACTGCAGCTCACCTCCTGTTGAAGTGAATGTCATTAGAGCTGCAATACCCAAGAAGGCCACTATATGGAGTATCGAGCAGCACTTTTCCCTGTAAACAACAGATCGGTTAGATGCCATGTGTCAAACCACCATCATTGGGTGGACATAGAATTGGTGCAGCCCGTGCAGCCGTACAGGCAACAAAGAGGTAAGGGTCCCACTTCCAAAGCAGCTTCTCTCATAGGCATATACTGTTCTTGTACAGAGGCCCTTTTCTGTCTTTGTACACCACTGCACCCACCAGCTTGATATTGATGACATCCAAAGCTTTTGGACAGGAAATTTGACTTGCATCCTGGAGACCCCAGATAATAAGAAATGTAAGGTGAAAAAATAATAATAATAATAATCACCTGTTCTATTGTAGTCCTTAGCACAATTCCTTCGAATATCTATTGTGTATGTCTCTAAGCAATATGATGTGTTATGTCGTGACGTTTAGATGCCTACTTGGTGCCAGAAGAGTGAAGACGCAGGAAGGGGAAGTGACACAGTGCTGAAGGAAAGAAGAAGCCAAAGGGAGCTGAATGGAGGACCAAATGGGGGGCTGCAGAGAGAAAACTGGCAAGCAGGGCTGAGGAGTCGGAGTCGGTGTCCATTTTGGTGGAGCTGAAGTTGGTATAAAATGGACTGAAACTATATAATAAATTGGGTTCAGTAGTACAATGCAAGATGTGCTGTAATTTTTGGGGAAAGTTGTGAAATGTCCTATAAATGTCTGTTCTGTTCCTAATCTAAGGATCTGGGCTTTTAGGTGAGATGAATCTGTTCTGCACTTTATGAACATGCTCGTTAGTGACTAGTGCTGTGGATTTGGGAGTGAGTGAAATTGAGAAGTTGGAGATTTTGGCTTACTGACTCCACAGCCCTGGTAGTTTGGCACCCCAGAGGGTTCAGTCACCACAGAGGTACTGCACCTCACCCAGAGGTGTAGTACTCCACTCTCAGATAAGGAGGGGACATCACCCAGAACCCACACACTTGAATCCACCATCAGATGGGGAGAGCTGTGTAGAGGGTGTGAGTGGAGAAAGTTAGTATGGGGAGGAGTCAGAGAGTAGTATGCAGGGCCTGTGAGACCAGAGGGTCAGTCTACAGGGGGTGGCTGAAGCTGAGAGTAGCTTGTCCCCAAACTACAGAAAGTGAAGTGAAGAAGGATGGAGAGAGAGAGAGGCTCCAGAGCCTCGGCTAACACCTTACTTGCTGAGTACCACAGGTGGCGTCACAAATCTCTTATAAACTTTATTCCCCCTATCATCTTCGTTTTCATTGGATGCCCAGGGCCACAGACTGGGTCACTGCTGCCGTGAGACATCCCCTTAAGAACCGGCCCGGTATCAAGTATCCCCACGGCCCTGGTGGGCGCAATAGTAGTAAGGTGAGTAATTTTTTTCACCCCTTTACTATTTTGCTGACTTTGCAAAAAAAAAAAAATCACATTCAGGAAGAATCCAAAATGAGTAATCAATATATAAGTTTTGGTCAACCCACTTTACCGTCAACATATCTGGACCATCTTGGACTACATCTGGACCACCAGAAACACTTCTAGTGTTAGGGTCGGCGGAACGCACCAAATATAAATAATAGTAGGTGCATTCGCCGCCCGGGGTCCACCGTGTGGTAGATGACAAGACCGCTGCTGAACAATGGCAGATGCACCTAATAGGTACAGGACTGCGCTCGGGTTAACGTCACCCAAACGCTAAAGCAAAGGTACAGGCCCTGTTAGCGTCACAGAGACCTGCGTGTGGCGTCGCAGCCGCGAACACCAATAGTTGCTGTTGCTACAGCGCAGCGGCAGAGAAAAGCCGCAAGCGTCGGCGCCGAGGACCGGGCGCCGGCAGATGCTAGTGTAGGTGTGGAGCAAGTGGCGTGTAGCTTGCCACAACCCTGGAGCTGACTATTCACACTCGGTCACCACTCGTAATATCAGAGGGTAGGGGTTTCAAATGAGTCAGACACCAATCCATACATCCATCACCATACACACACAGAATAATATGCTACACTAGCGCATCGCCGAGCCGCCATGCGGGCTTTTTATAGCGATGCGCTTCCGGGACCTTCCATTAGCTTGGGAAGGACCAATCAGATCCGACATAGGACCTGAGCATGTGACCCCTGCTCTCCAGTGAGAGGTCAAGTTGTGGGCATGCCCAGTAGCATGGCATGAGGACTTAGCCTCAGGAGCAGTTCCCTGCAGAGCAGGTTGCGCTGCTATTGCTGCACCAGAGGTGGCAGC
The DNA here is from genome assembly GCF_039654945.1 of Dendrobates tinctorius. NCBI lineage: Eukaryota > Metazoa > Chordata > Amphibia > Anura > Dendrobatidae > Dendrobates > Dendrobates tinctorius. The sequence continues at coordinate 16,759,175 of NW_027361677.1, forward strand.
AACATCCAGGCTGTCAGAGCGAGTCTGAGCAGCAAGCCTGGCTCACCGTGATTGCTGAGCAGGAGTCCGAGCGGTCGGAGGAGAATGGGAGACCGCAGGATGTCTGGCTCTGGATTCCCGCTGTGCAGTGCCAGGAATCCGACGCCTAACATTACCCCCCCTCCTAGGGGCCCCCCCTCTGAGCCTCACTGTGCTCAAATGCCGCGATCAGGAGCGGTGCATGAATGTTTTCCACCGGCTCCCAGGTCCGAGCCTCGGGACCATGACCCTTCCAGTCCACCAAATAAAATTTTTTGCCATGGACAAACCTGCGCCCCACGATGGCGTTAACCTCAAACTCGTCAGATGATAAGTCTGATGACCCGGCAGGTGACTCAGGAAACCGGATCATGTGAACTGGTTTGAGGAGGGACACATGGAACACGTCCGAAATGGCCAAATGTGGAGGAAGAGCCAGGCGGTAGACCACCGAGCTATGTCGCTCAAGGACCTTGAATGGTCCAATGTATCGCGGTGCGAACTTGGGAGACTCGACCCGCAGTTTAATATTTCGGGTAGAGAGCCATACCATGTCGCCAGGGGAGAAGCTTGGCGTGGGCCGCCGATGCGTGTCGGCGGACGCCCTCATCCTTTCTTTAGATGCCCGGATAGCATCCTGAGTGCGATCCCAAATGTCCCGGGCCTCCACTGCCCAGTCTGCCACCCTGGAGTCAGTGGAGGACACTGGCATCGGGACAGGGACGCGTGGATGTTGACCGTAGTTTAAGAGGAAGGGCGTCTGTCCAGTGGAATCAGCCACCGCATTGTTTAGGGCAAATTCAGCCCAAGGTAGCAAGGATGCCCAGTCATCCTCCCTGGCAGAGACAAAATGCCGTAGATAGGTGACCAAGGTTTGATTGGCTCTCTCGACCAAGCCATTCGTCTCGGGATGGTAGGCGGAGGACAGATTTAGCTCGATGCTGAGTAGGCTGCAGAGCTCCCTCCAAAACCGAGACGCAAACTGGGGACCTCGGTCACTCACGATTTTGTCCGCATGCCATGCAAACAGAATACGTGCTTAATAAACAAAGTGGCCAGACCTCGAGCGGAAGGCAGGCGTGCGAGTGGCACCAGGTGCACCATTTTGGAAAAATGGTCGGTGACCACCCAGATGACCGTACTGCCACCAGACTTGGGCAGGCCAACTATGAAATCCATGCCAACCATCTCCCATGGTCTATCCGCCACTGGCAGGGGAAACAACAGCCCCGCCGGCCTCTGTCTAGAGGGTCTGTTCCGGGCACACGAAACACATGCTTGCACGTATTTCTTGACATCTCGAGCCATATGTGGCCACCAATATGACCTTGCCAGGAGTTCGACGGTCCGTTTATTACCAAAATGGCCACCCACCCTGGAGGCATGTGCCCAGGCGAGGACCTCCGGCCGTAGCTGAGGAGGCACCAAGGTCTTGCCCGGTGGTACCGACTCGAAAGCAACTGGAGCCACGGTCGTAAAACTCTACGGCGGGAGAATTAACCGAGGCTCAGCTTCTCCTTCTTCCGCTGAGACCACTGAACGTGAGAGAGCATCCGCACGGACGTTCTTCTCTCCAGAGAGGTAGTGGAGGGTGAAGCGGAATCGGGAAAAGAAGAGCGACCACCTGGCCTGACGGGAATTCAGGCGTTGGGCCGTCTGTAGATAGACCAGGTTTTTATGGTCCGTATATACCTGAAAGGGAAACCGGGCTCCCTCCAGGAGATGTCTCCACTCAGAGAAAGCCAACTTCATGGCTAGCAGCTCCCTGTCGCCGATGGAGTAATTCTCCGCCAGTGAGAAGGTTTTGGAATAGAAGAAGCAGGGATGCTTCCGACCTTGAGCATCCTTTTGATAAAGGACTGCTCCTGCACTGACGGAAGAAGCGTCTACCTCAAGGATAAACGGCTTATCCACATCGGGACGATGTAATATGAGAGCGCCAGCAAAATGTGATTTTATAGCCGAGAAGGCCTTGGAGACATGTTCTGACCAAGCATTGGGGTTAGCTCCCTTCTTGGTGAGAGCAACCAAAGGAGCCACCAGTGTGGAAAAGTGTGGTATGAACTGGCGGTAGTAATTCACGAACCCCAAAAAGCGCTGCACCGCTTTGAGGGAATGGGGTTCCTGCCAGTCCATTACCGCTTGTAGTTTGGCAGGATCCATGGCCAGCCCCTGGGCCGAGATGATATAGCCCAGGAACGGCAAGGACTCCTGCTCAAACTGGCACTTCTCCAGCTTGGCAAATAGCGAGTTCGCCCGCAGACGGTCGAAGACCCTGCAGACGTCTCTCCGGTGGGTGGTCAAATCTGGCGAAAAGATGAGTATGTCATCCAGATAGACCACCACCGAGGCAGAGAGCATGTCGCGGAAGACGTCATTGACAAAATCTTGGAAGACAGCTGGCGCATTACAAAGGCCAAAGGGCATAACCAGGTATTCGTAATGGCCATCCCTGGTATTAAAAGCTGTCTTCCATTCGTCTCCTTTGCGAATGCGGATCAGGTTGTATGCACCCCGCAGATCTTATTTAGTAAAGATCCGGGCCCCCCGCAACCTGTCAAATAACTCCGAGATCAACTGTAGAGGGTATTTGTTTTTAACTGTGATAGCATTGAGACCCCGGTAGTCAATGCAGGGGCGTAACTCTCCGTTCTTCTTCTGTACGAAGAAGAACCCTGCACCAGCCGGCGACACCGATTTTCTGATGAAACCCCTAGCCAGGTTCTCCCGGATATATTGGGACATAGCCTCCGTCTCAGAGAGTGATAAGGGGTAAACACAGCCTCGGGGAGGCTCTGTGCCTGGCAGGAGATCAATCGGGCAATCATAGGAACGGTGCGGCGGGAGCGTCTCCGCAGACTTCTTAGAGAAGACGTCCGCGTACTGGTGGTAGGGTTTGGGGAGCACGGAGAGATCCGCAGGCACTTCAGTGGAAGCCACCTGAACGCTGCCCCTCAGGCACCTTCCCTCACAGTCCTTGCCCCAGCCCAGTATCCTCCCCGAAGCCCAGTCAATATGAGGGGAGTGGCAACGAAGCCAGGGAACTCCGAGGAGCACCTGATCGATGCCATTGGGCATAATAAGCAGGGACAGAGTCTCCTGATGTGAGGGTGAAATAGAGAGTCTGAGTGGGACTGTCTGATGGATCACCTGAGATGGTAACGGCGCCCCATTTACCACCCTAATGGTCAGAGGTTGGGAGAGTAACACCAGAGGGATAGCATGTCTTTGGGCAAAAGTCGAGGACATAAAGTTCCCCTCGGCCCCGGAATCCAGGGTGACCTCTGCCTCCCAGGTGGAGGACCCACTCTCTAACGTACCCCGGAACACCGGTTTGGGTGAAAAGGGTCCCACCTTGGATTGACCACCACCTACGGCCACTGAACGTGGTCGTCTTTTCGGCCGCTGAGGGCATGTGCCAGCCGAGTGGCCAAACTGTCGGCACTGATAACAGCGCACAGAGCTTCGCATCGGACGCGACTTAGTGCCGGTGCGAGACACCTCTATAGGCTCAGAGGAAGGGAGCTCTTGTGCGGGATATATCAGCGGCTCGGTAAAGGTGGGAGCCAAATTAACCCTACGTCTGGATTGCGCTCGTTCCAACCCGCGCTCCGTGAAGCGGAGATCAATGCGGGTGGAAACGGCGATCAACTCCTCCAGACTTGTGGGAATTTCCCTAGTAGCTAGAGCATCTTTTACGTGCTCAGCCAGGCCTCTCCGAAACACCGGGACCAACACTTTGTCCGGCCACTCTAACTAGGAAGCCAGTGTCCGAAACTGGACAGCATGATGGCTAACCGAAAGTGACCCTTGTGTTAAGGATAACAGTTGGAGAGCCGTATCGTGTGTGACCCGTGGTCCCAAGAAGACTTGCTTCAGAGCCGCGAGGAACTGAGCAGCTCCCTGTACCACGGGATCATCACGTTCCCACAATGGCGTGGCCCACTGTAATGCCCGGCCAGACAACAGGGAGACAATAAATCCCACCTTAGCCCGCTCTGTAGGAAACCGTGCAGCCAGCAACTCCAGCTGAATGGAGCACTGACTAACGAATCCCCTACAGGAGGTACTGTCACCCGAAAACTTATCGGGGAGCGGGAGGCGAGACATTGTCGGCGAGGGCAAAAGTGTGGGCGCACGTGAGACAGCCTCAGCGACTGTCTGAGCAGCAGCATTCGCAGCTGAGTTGGTGCTCTCAATAGCCGCCAACCTGCTCTCCAGCTGCCGAATGTAGCGCTGCAGCTGCTGCACGTCTGCCATTGCCAGCCAGACCCTGGCGCTAGTGTAATGTTAGGGTCGGCGGAACGCACCAAATATAAATAATAGTAGGTGCGTTCGCCGCCCGGGGTCCACCGTGCGGTAGATGACAAGACCGCTGCTGAACAATGGCAGATGCACCTAATAGGTGCAGGACTGCGCTCGGGTTAACGTCACCCAAACGCTAAAGCAAAGGCACAGGCCCTGTTAGCGTCACAGAGACCTGCATGTGGCGTCACAGCCGCGAACACCAATAGTTGCTGTTGCTACAGCGCAGCGGCAGAGAAAAGCCGCAAGCGTCGGCGCCGAGGACCGGGCGCCGGCAGATGCTAGTGTAGGTGTGGAGCAAGTGGCGTGTAGCTTGCCACAACCCTGGAGCTGACTATTCACACTCGGTCACCACTCGTAATATCAGAGGGTAGGGGTTTCAAATGAGTCAGACACCAGTCCATACATCCATCACCATACACACACAGAATAATATGCTACACTAGCGCATCACCGAGCCGCCATGCGGGCTTTTTATAGCGATGCGCTTCCGGGACCTTCCATTAGCTTGGGAAGGACCAATCAGATCCGACATAGGACCTGAGCATGTGACCCCTGCTCTCCAGTGAGAGGTCAAGTTGCGGGCATGCCCAGTAGCACGGCATGAGAACTTAGCCTTAGGAGCAGTTCCCTGCAGAGCAGGTTGCGCTGCTATTGCTGCACCAGAGGTGGCAGCAACATCCAGGCTGTCAGAGCGAGTCTGAGCAGCAAGCCTGGCTCGCCGTGAATGCTGAGCAGGAGTCCGAGCGGTCGGAGGAGAATGGGAGACCGCAGGATGTCTGGCTCTGGTTTCCCGCTGTGCAGTGCCAGGAATCCAACGCCTAACATCTAGACCATCATATAAAGGGTTACATTGCTTTTCCAGTTACATTATCTCAGTCCAAAGGCTGGATAACCCAATATTACGACATTAATTTATACTCTGCTGTAATAAAACTGTTGAAAATTGGAGTTCCCCTTTAAGTGTTTCTCCTCTTTTTACCGCAAGCATCAGTGACGTCCATTCGGAAACTAGGACATTGCGTTAAGTTTCTCCTTACACCTAACTTCCTCGTGCATCAGAATGTAGAAGTTAGCGGGATACCCTATACTTTTAGCTAATACGGCCAAGCATTAAGATTTCAGAACGCTATAAAATCTCATAAATAAGTTATGTGCATTCTGCATGAAGATATACCGTACGCAAAGTAAGCCTCGGGGGGGAGCTTCACTGGAACATAACATCATTACTCCGCAGATGAAAATGACATTTCAGAAGATATTCTACAAAGAGGGGATGAAATAGTTATTACTCACACAAATACTCCTCTTAACCTTGGGGAAAAAAAAACGAGTCCCTATTAAAGGTATAACGTGCTCGGTCTGCTCCTTTCATTAGCAGCGCTCCTCTGTACGCTCCTTTTCTCGCTTTGCTTTATGCCGGTACGTTTCAGAGGAATATTAATAATTCCTATTGTGTCGTGAGTTTTTGTTTTAGGACTCTTTTAACTGCGGGCTTTCAGATATGTTCAATGAAAAAAAAATAAAAACAAAGCTGCAACAATGCAAAGTAAATAATGAAAGGCGATGCACGTCAAACGGCTCTCATTTACAGGATGCGAAGACTCCGCAAACAATCGCGTGATTCCTCCAATACATTTAAAATGAATTATAAACCAAAAATTCAATTCGGGCAGATCTTCTCAATTTAGGGGGGGTCATTTGAATTCCACAGAATAAATTTCCTACAAATCAGATTGGTCAGGAAGATTAAAAAAAATCATATACTCACTTCTCATCAGCACTGACCCTGTAGCTGTCCCACCACCACCGATCCCCCGATTAGCTCTTCCATCTTCTGCCTTCAGACTTCTATCTTCTTTCTTTTTTTATCTTCTTGTATCTACTGTCTTTGACTTCAATGTCCTGTCCTCTATCTTCTGCCTTATACCTTCTTTCTTCTATCTTTTAGCTTCTGTTTTCTTTTTCTTACCTTTTTCTAACCTTTTGGCATCTTTCTTCTTTACTCTCCTATCTTGTGGATTTTCCCTTCTTCAGTCTTCTATCTTCTACTGTCTTTCGTCTTCTTTTCTGCATCTTCTGTTTTCTATCTTCTACCTTCTATCTTCTTTCATCCTCTGCATTCTATCTCCGTTCTTCTGACTTTTCTCTTCTATCATCTTTATTCTTCTGCCTTCTGTTTTTTACCTTCTTCAGTATCTATCTTCTACTCTCTTCCATCTTATTTTTTGTTTTCTATAATCTATTTTCTTCTTTTATCTTCTACATTATATCTTCCTTCTTCTGTCTTTTCTCTTCTTTCTTCTTTATTCTTCTATCTTCTGTTTTTTTACCTTCTATCTTCTGTCTCCTTCCCTCTATTTCCTGTTTTCTATTTTCTACCTTCAGTCTTCTTTTTTCTCTTTTTCCATTTTTTATCTTCTTTTTGTGTATATTTCTGTCTTGTTTTCTTCTACCTTGTTTCTCCTATTTTCTTTTTTTTATCTTCTGTATCCAATCTTCTTCTTTGTGTCTTTTATCCTCAATCTTCTTTCCTCTATTTTCTATCTTCTGTCTTCTTAATTCTTCTGTTTTTTACCTTCTTCAGTCTCCTATCTTCTGTCTTCTTTTCTCTATTTTCTATCTTCTGCCTTCTTTCTTCTTTTTTCTTCTGTATCCTATCTTCTTTCTTCCGCCTTATCTTTCTTCTACCTCCTGTGCTCTATCGTCGATCTTTTTTTCATCTTTATTCTGTCTTTGGTCTTGTTTCCTCTATCTTCTGCCTTATGTATTTTATCTTCTACCCTCCTTCCCAGACAGGCCTATCATTCCTTAGGTCCCACATCAGTGACGTACTTTGCGACCAACGTGATGACATGGATCCTAGTGAATAGAAGACCGGATGGAAGGTGGAAGATAGAAACCACATAGAAGAACTGATCGCTAAAGGTAGAGGCCGAAAAGAGATGAGAATAAGATTTTTTTAATCCCCTTTCTAATCTTTTCGAAAGGAAACCCTTACAAGGTGAATAAACAAAAAAATTAGATTCCAGTGAGTCCAATTTTTTGGTAACATCAGAATAAATTCAGTACGCCTCGAATCAATTCACTTATCTGTAAGTATAAATTTACTTTGCAAATACTTAGTGAAAAAAATGTATATGCAGCACCTATGCAAAGCTATGCATATGACCTGTGTGTAATCTGCTCTTAAAATGTGTATTACCATATAGGATACCTATAGGACACTCTCTTTGGAGACCTGCAACTGTCTCGAAAGTGGAGCCCCAACTTGCACCATTATCAATGGAGCAAGAGAGACGCTTCTTTCCATTCATTTCTTACTGTAATTCCGAAAAATACCATATGTGATTGCCTGGTCAAAATTAGGTATTTACAACCTCGGGTTGGCATCTCTAGTGGGAGGAACAAGAGGACGAAGAGGCATTAACCTCCATAGATCTAATCTGACCATCCTTAGCCCCAATGACATTGGTAAATTCATAGCTCTAGTGTCTCATTACGTGGCAGAAGGACGTCCTGCACCTCCACGATGAACATCGGGAGGGATTGCTATCCGCACCTTATATGTCCAGGCCCCATTTTTTACCTATTGACTTCTATAGAGGCATATAGTTTGGAAATAAACTAAATTGCCCTCCCTATATTCAGACTTCTATGTGAAGGAAAAGCAATAAAAAAAAGAGCATTTTGCAATTATTTGACTGTGAACCACTAAAAAAAGGAAGAAAATCTCCGCGCTCCCCTAACCTGCAGCGATCTCGCAGTATCCTAATGCATATGCCGACTGTTATATTTACACACAGAAATAGCACACGGAGTCACATCACACTGAGCGCCGTGTCTGCAGGGGAGATGCCCGCTATTGGCATGTGAGCGTCTTCCGAAAATTAGATTTCTTTTCGTGAAAAATATTCTTCCATGGCCTAATTATGCAGATCTCCGCAGAGATGTGTTTAGGTCCAGTTATGGCCAAGCTCGAAAAAGTCTGTTTGACCTAGATAATTGGAAATCCTTCTTGTTAAAATATCTGGAATAAGAAGCATAAGACTCTGCTTTATATTGTGGAAAGAGATAGATACATAGATAATAGATAGATAGATAGATAGATAGATAGATAGATAGATAGATAGATAGATAGATAATAGATACAGTGGGGAAAAAAGTATTTAGTCAGCCACCAATTGTGCAAGTTCTCTCACATAAAAAGATGAGAGAGGCCTGTAATTGACATCATAGGTAGACCACAACTATGAGAGTCAAAATGAGAAAACAAATCCATCCAGAAAATCACCTTGTCTGATTTGGCAAAATTTATTTTGCAAATTATGGTGGAAAATAAGTATTTGGTCATTATTAAAAGTTCATATCAATATTTTGTTATATATCCTTTGTTGGCAATGACAAAGGTCAGACGTTCACAAGGTTGGCAAACACTGTTGGTGGTATGTTGGCCCATTCCTCCATGCAGATCTCCTCTAGAGCAGTAATGTTTTGGGCCTGTCGCTGGGTAACACGGACTTTCAAATCCCTCCAAAGGTTTTCTATGGGGTTGAGATCTGGAGACTTGCTAGGCCACTCCAGGACCTTCATATGCTTGTTACGAAGCCCCTCCTTCGTTGTCCTGCTTGGGATCATTATCATGCTGAAAGACCAATCCACGTTTCATCTTCAATGCCCTTGCTGATGGAAGGAGGTTTGCACTCAAAATCTCAGGATACATGGCCTCATTCATTCTTTCATGTACATGGATCAATCATCCTTGTCCCTTTGCAGAGAAACAGCTCCAAAGCACGATGTTGCCACCCCCATGCTTCACAGTAGGTATAGTGTTCTTTGGATGCAACTCAGCATTCTGTCTCTTCCAAACACGATGAAATTTGTTTCTACCAAACAGTTCTACTTTGGTTTTATCAGACCATATGAGATTCTCCCAATACTCTTCTGGATAACACAAATGCTCTCTAGCAAACTTCAGAGAGGCCCGGACATGTACTGGCTCAAGCAGTGGGACACGCCTGGCACTGCAGGATCTGGGTCCCTGGCGGTGTAGTGGGTTACTGATAACCCACAGTAACCTTTGTTACTGTGGTCCCAGCTCTATGAAGGTCATTCACTAGGTCCCCTGTGTGGTTCTGGGAGTTTTGCTCCCCATTTGTGCGATTATTTTGACCCCATGGGGTGAGATCTTGCATGGAGCCCCAGATCGAGGGAGATTATCAGTGGTCTTGAATGTCTTCCATTTTCTAATTATTGCTCCCACAGTTGATTTCATCACACCAAGCTGCTTGCCTATTGCAGGTTCAGTCTTCCCAGCCTGGTGCAGGGCTACAATTTTGTTTCTGACGTCCTTCAACAGCTTTTTGGTCTTCACCATAGTGGAGTTTGGAATGTGACTGTTTGAGGTTGTGGACAGGTGTGTTTTATACTGATAACAAGTTCAAACAGGTGCCATTACTACAGGTAATGAGTGGAGGACAGAGGAGCCTCTTAAAGAAGAAGTTACAGGACTGTGAGAGCCAGAAATCGTGCATGTTTTTAGGTGACCAAATACTTATTTTCCACCATAATTTGCAAAATAAATCTCCCCAAATCAGACAAGGTGATTTTCTGGATTTGTTTTCTCATTTTGACTCTCATAGTTGTGGTTTACCTATGATGTCAATTACAGGCCTCTCTCATCTTTTTTAGTGGGAGAACTTGTACAATTGGTGGCTGACTAAATATTTTTTCCACACTGTAAGTTCAAAGCAAATGTCTTTTAATGTCCAAAGAAACTTACACCTGGAACACAGATGGTATCCTCCAGATTGCAGCCAGGAATCAACACAGTCTGTATCTGAGACCGGTTGCCATGGGCAACTGCACCTCCATGCTATGCTGAGGAGTGCTAGGCCTTTTGGCTTTGCTTGGCTCCACTCACACAGGCTGAGCTTTGCAGAGCCACCTGCTCTGCAAGTTTGCAAGCCAAAACTGACACATCCAACCCAACTGCAAGGTTTTTAAACTGGAATCTGTGGCCTTGAGCCACTTATAAGACCCAGCTAAGAGGGAGTGAACTGCCCGACTACCATCCTGCAGATTGCTCCAAAAATAAAAGCCCTTAATGGTATTTTCCTGAACATTAGCTTGACCAGGTCCACACTAAAGGGCCTGTCACACTAAGAGATATCGCTAGCAATATCACTATAACTAGTGACGTTATAGCGATATTGCTAGCGATATCGCTATGTCTGATACTTACCTACGACCCGCTGCTTATCGCTGATCGCGTGAGAACAGGCTGGACTGTTTCTCGTCGTCTGCTTCCTGCGGTGCTTCCTGCTGTGACGAGCGATGCGTGGAGCCGGGCGGGAGGACGCAGGATCGCCTTGTGTCACAGGTAACTAGCGACCCCCGTCCCCAGCGATGTCGCTAGTGAGATCTGCCTATGTGGCAGCTCACTAGCGACCACTTAGCGATGTACCAGCGATCCTGACTGCGTCATATCGCTGGTCGGGATCGCTGGTACATCGCTAAGTGTGACAGTACCCTTACTTTTATTTTGCCTTGTGACTCACAGGCGTCCTGCTGTGACCACAAGGCGCTCCAGTGGGTCAAATATGCTTCACATAGTGACCCTCACATATAACACCTTTCACTGCCTCACAATAGATAGATAAAGAATAGATAGATAATAAATAGGTAGATCATTACATAGATAGATAATAGTTCAATGATGCAGTGGATAATTAAGTAGTATAGGATCCTTGATATTTTGCTTCTTGTAAACTATTTGTGTAAAGTCACTGCTACTAAAACTGCCATAAGCCCTATATACCCTTGATAAAATTATATCTACCTGCAGCCACCACTAGGGGGAGCCTAAGCACTATCTGCATACTAGCCATACACATAACTCAATATATGAACAATATGGAAGTAGCTTATGAGCTCCCTCTAGTGGTGGCTACAAGAAGTCAGAATTTTATCCCTGAAATCTACGGCTGTGTTAAAAAAAAATAAAATATGCTTAGGAATCCTAACCTTAAAAATAAAATGCACACACAAAAAAAAAAAGTAGCAAAAACAGCAAAAGAAATGACCCAGAATGTGTCTTGTAAGGACAGAGAACTTGATTTCAGGACTTCTTCACAAAAAAAAACCCCTCCTAAGTGTGGCCCCCACGGCTTGTAGAGCAAGATTACTCCGGAGGCGCTCTAATTAAATGCATTTGCTTGTGTTTTTTTTCTGACTTTATACACACTTCACTGGAAAGCAATGTTAGAAAATTGACATTTGAGATGTGTAAGAGGAAAATGTGCAGTGAACCTGAGATCATATTGCAATGCAGAGAGACATCAGCCGGGGACGCCTGCGCCCTCGTTGATAGACTTGGAGCTGAGGACGGAGCTGTCGGATTCTCTCCTATTTCCTCCATAAATCTGCTCGTTACCATAATTGTTTGACTCTTTCCATTACATGATGAGAGCGGAGAGTGATAGCGCGAAGACAGTGCTCGCGATAGTATGTATCATATCAGAGATCGTTAGGCGAGGCGGCGCAACGGGTTTTTCCAAAGCGAATCCTGGAATGGGATAACCCTCCATTAGCATCGACCCCCATGGCCTATGATCAAAATCTTCGGCCATCATAGCCACTGGACAGAAGTTTTGATTCGGGCAGATTCCATTTTCCGAGACCTCCACCAAACTCAGGGGCATTAGATGTTCATTTTTTGGGGGGATCTGAGTGGTTCTGGGTTACCATGCATGACCATAGACTTTCTATGTTTTGGATTTTACTCCTTCCCCTCCCCTCCCTTCTTCCACACTGAACGCAGTAATACAATACCCGTAGTTGATATTCTTAGCCTTGAGAAGCATTTCTTGCCAATGAAATTATTATTAGTGGCAAAAACCCAATATTCCGTAGCTAATACTAACATTTCTGACTCCGTGTCTGGTGGGGGAGGAAGCTTTGTTGACTTTCAGCATACTTAATATACGACTGATTAATTCCCAATTATGGCGATTTTTAACGAGAAGAAGCAGCTCTTCAGTTGAAAGACATACACTCATACACGTATATACAAGTATTTAAAGGGAATCCGTCAGCAGCCTTATACTGTGTAATTTAATTGCAGCAAGATATAGGGGCTGAGATTCTGATTCCGATAATGTCACTTACTATGCTGTGTGTTGCTGTTTCAATAAAATAAAATCAGTGTTTTATCAGCAGGAGATTATCACTGCAGGACTAGGTGTTTCCTGCCTCCTGGTCCAACCATGCCCCCAGTAATGATTTGCAGCTTTCTATCAATATATAGTATACTCAGAAAGCAGCCAATCAGCGGTGTAGGCGGGGTTATACAGAGCTCAGCATTCTGAGATCTGCAGCAGAGAAAACTGTGATTCTATCACCCAGTAAACTAAGCGATACATTGCTGGAATCAGGGTATACGCCTCTACGTCATGCTGTTGTCAGATCACATAGTAAAATCTGGTGACATATTCCCTTTAAGCCTTATTCAGCACCCCATATTAATTTTGCATGAATTAAAATAAATTGACCCCCTGATGTTTTATGTTTCGCCTTCAGACACCAGTTTCACTTCCATTAATGCTACTTTTATTCCCAGTTTTCAATGACTCCTTGGAAGCTGGGAAAACCTGGTGCCATATTCCCTTTAATTCAGTACCCAATATTAATTTTCCATAAATTAAAATAAATTGCACCCCCTGATGTTTTTATGTTTCGCCTTCAGACACCCCTTTTGCTTCCATTAATGTTTCTTTTATTCCCAGCTATCAATGACTCCCTCAATTGGTGACTCCAATGGAGTACGTTGTTTAAAATAGAAAGCTATGCCGTCCTTTTGGCCATGATGATTTTAGATAAATTTTTTATCAAATAAACGCATCAAACAGAAGAGATGTTTGAGACACACTCAACATTTTTGAAAAGTGTCTTAAAATTGGGGTCTGGTTATGTCAGGGCTTAAAACAAACCCAAAAATTATACTGAATGGCACCAATTTTTAGGCACAAAACTGTGGTTGAAAGTATACCCTAAAAATTGTGTAAAAAAAGAAAGGGCCACTGCTTGTCTCAGAAGGAAACATCAACCAATCAGAGCTCACCCATCATTTTTTTAAACAGTTCTCGTAAAATGAAAACTGAATTGTGATTTATTTTTTTCTAGGCCTTTTTGAAAAATTCCAACCCAGTCATCTGCAGGCACCGAAAGTCGCAGTAGATCTTCAATAAACTCCTCAGTGGCTCATGACAGCTCAGATCCATTGTCAAGGCCAGAACAGGCTTCATCTGCAGCCTTGACGTAGCAGAGCTTCATGTGCACTCAGTTTGCGGAATTTTCAGAGCAGAAACTTTGCAAAAAGTTTGAGTTTGAGTTAGGAGGATTTGGAGAGTTTCCACTCAGTTTCTGCTCCAAAAACTCCTAAAAAAAACCCCACACACTTTCCATATAGCCTAACTTTGGTCAAAGTCTGCTCTTTTTTTTTCTTTGCGTTGGTCTTTGATGCAACTTCTTACTTTGAGTTGTCTCTTAACAAAATGCAATAGAAGATAAATGACAATCCACAGAATAATGGCAAAACATAAAGTATGGTTGAAAACGGACCCAAGATGTAAGAATTCAAGAAAGGACATCAAAAGATCAAGAAGATCATTTCCAGACACATGGCATATTGTGCTACAAAACCAACTGCTGGGGTACATGGGCTCCTTAGTAAAAAAAAAAAAAATTCTCTATCACAGTGGGTTTCCTATCTGATCTAGCCATGCATATCGAATTTACTCTTGGCCAACAACTGTAGTCCACAAGCCCTAGTATCTGCCTGGTGTTCCAAGTTCGGAGGACAGCTTTGCACCCAAGTTGACCTCAAGGTGCCCATACATGTTCTATTATACTTGCCATTTCTCCCGAAACGTCTGGAAGGCTCTCGGAAAAAAGGGAAACCTACTGGACTCTGTACTGAGCAGGTAAATCTCCTGGACACCACCAGAAGCCACGTGAAGCCTCCATCAGATTGAGCCCTTCATCAGACAGGAAAGGCGTGGAAGATATTAATAAGAGGAGCAGAGGGAACATAGAAGAGCGGTGGAAGGACTTAGCCTGAAAAGGAGCATATCTGTTTCAACTATGCTCCTCGCGCTGTAATGAATAAACTACTAGAAAGCCATCTCTGAAAGAGAATGAATCCACTGTCAGACACCTCTTGGCGGTGGTGTGCAGTCAATGACCATAGATCATATGACTGCTTTGGGGGTTTATGAGTTGGAGGGCCAAATAATCATTCTCCCAGGTTACCATCTGCCCACTTCTTCTGACATCCACTCTATCTGCATGCCAAAAAATTGGGATGGTCTGTATGAAGCAGGCTCATGCACTGCCCGCTCTATAACAGGCAGGTTCCAACTGTTTTACACAGCAGGCACATACAGTTAACTGCTGTAATTTAAGCTAGGGTCATTCGTTCAACCACTTAGACATCATGGTCATTATTCACCACTCCTCTAAGTGTCTGGATGAGGAACCTTTTGTCACCCCCATTGTTCCTTAAGCCCCCATTACACATAGCGATATCACTAGCAATATTGCTGTAATGACACCGATTTTGTGACGTAGCAGTGATATTGCTAGCGATATTGCTATGTCTGATACTTACCTCCGACCGGCTCCCCCGCTGCTCATCGCTGGTCACGCAAGAACGTCCTGGACCATTTCTCGTCGGGTGCTTCCTGCTGGGCTTCCTGTTGTGGCGACGAGCGACGCGTGGACGCGGTGGGAGGACGTCAGGATCGCCGCGTCTGACAGGTAAGTAGCGACACCCAACCCCTGCGATGTCGCTGGTGAGATCTGCCTGTGTGGCAGCTCACTAGCGACCACTTAGCGATGCACCAGCGATCCATATCGTTGTCGGGATCGCTGGTGCATTGCTAAGTGTAACGGTACCCTTAGTGATGCTGTATGGGAACCTAAAATGTTGCGTAATGGCATCCCAAGAGGGGAACAAAATTCTGACCTTCACCATGGAACCTCCAGGTTCTTTCTCTAAGGGTAACATGTCCCGTGAGAACAAAGTTCATATTAAAATCTAACAGACTGGATCCTTCTTTCCCCCAACTTGGGGTAACACCACACACATTAGTCAGCTGGTGAAACCAAAGATAGTGAGATTGTCTAACATTCATCTACTGCTCTTAACTAACTTTACTGTGCTCATCAGCTGCAAAGCAGAAAAAATGATGAAATGTAACCATTTTGAGTATCCAGTCACATAGAATCATAGAATGGTAGAGTTGGAAGGGACCTCCTGGGCCATCTGGTCCAACCCCCTGCTCAAAGCAGGATTCGCTAAATCATCCCAGACAGATGTCTGTCCAGCCTCTGTTTGAAGACTTCCATTGAAGGAGAACTCACCACTTCTCGTGGCAGCCTGTTCCACTCATTGATCACTCTAACTGTCAAAAAGTTTTTTCTAATATCTAATCTGTGTCTCCTCCCATTCAGTTTCATCCCATTGCTTCTAATCTTTCCTTGTGCAAATGAGAATAAATTTGATCCTTCTACAATGTGACAGCCCTTTAGATATTTGTAGACAGCTATTAAGTCTCCTCTCAGTCTTCTCTTTTGCAAACTAAACAATCCCAAATACTGCAACCTTTCCTCATGTCATGTATGTTCAAAGATCTATAAGGAGGTACATCGCTCCTGCCGCAGAGCTTTCAGCCATCAAATTTTCTTACCACAAACACACAGAGCCAAGCAATTTCATTTAGAAGTGCAACACCAGTCACTTCTCACAGCCAAGCCGTAAGTCAGGATAGTTAAGAAGTCCAAGGTCAAAAGCCAGGAGGTTACGACATAAACAGAAGGAAAGAGACAAAAGTGTGATCAGGTAAAGTTCCAAGGTCAGAATACCAGCAGCATAGCGGATCAGAGCAGACGGATAGTCAGAACAAGGTGCAAGGTCAGGCAACAAAAGATCAACATACAGAATGCAAGGCACAGAAGAACTAAACCACGCTTAGTTGAATGTACATCTGGCAGGTGTCTGGGAGAAACAGCACAGTAAAGTAGCCTGTCAATCACCTGGGATAATGAACACCTGGAGACAGCCAGCACCTCCCGATCTCAGATTGGATAGTTGAGCTGTCAGTCAACCCTCTGACAACTCAGCACACCCCTGTACCAAATTGGATGGCTGAGCTGTCAATCAAAGCATCGACAGATTCAGCATGCCCATGTACCAGATTGGATGGCTGAGCTGTCAGTTACTGTATCCCAGACAGACTGAGGGGTGGAACCATGACTATCATTGGATAGTGGAAGGAGGTCAGAGACAAGCCATGACTAGGTCCATGCAACCTCGAGACAGAGGGTGTAGAAAAAAAAATTGTGTACACAGCTTAGAACTGAGCCCAGGGGTCCAACATTAGTAGGGAATGAATGTAAACTACTGCGCAAAATGTTGTCAAGCTCATCCCGGCACTGAGTAGCCATATTGGCGAGTAGGGATCACTACTTTGAGATACCCGGGCACAACGCATACATGCCAGTGACCTAACTGTTGTCATGCATTATTCCCAAAATCTGCGGGAGAGATGTAGCTACGACAGCAGACAATGAAGCCCGCACAGAGCTTTGCAAAGCTTTATAGAGAAATATATTAATGCGGCTTCAATTCATGTTAATCCCTTCTGCGCTGGAGGGTCTGTTCTGCAATTCATAAGACGATTAATTGATCCTCGTACTTACCATCCACCTGGACACCTATGATAAAGCAACGGGGGAAAAGCAATATCGAGGTTTTAATTGTGTCATTGACTGCACTGTACAGCTGGCTTATTAAAAATGCAATCTATTTGTAAAAATTACCATGCAAAAAGTGGATGGCAGCAAAATATTATTCGTAACCAGATATAGTCTGAGAAAGGATCTGAGTCATCTGGTCAAAATAGTGGTTTAAGGGTCAGAAAGCAAAGGCTGAATGAGGCATTGTTGGATCAATTACCTGTGTCGGCACCCTGTGACCGTCGGCTGGGGATGTCTCAGACCGAGCTCGAAAATTATATTCTCACATACTCTAATTGGAGCTGCTCGAGGCTTGGAAAATAAATTAATGCCTGCAACTGTGCTGTTCAATCGGATCAGTTCAGCTGTAAGCCCAGACTTGGAGGTTTGGAAATATAAAATATATGAAAAAATTTTACATAAAATGTGTTGAATGTAACTCATAAAAAATGGACTTAAAGGAATTTTCCAACAGAGTATGTGACAAATGTATGATAGCCAAGGATGTGGAATCCCGACTATAGGGTGCCCAAAGTCCCACCTTGTGCATGAGATACAACCATTGCGCTATTCAATTCTATGGAACTGTTATGAATGAGTCACCGGAGGAGGAAAAAACAAAAACACAAGCTATGTCCAGAAAACCGGAGAGGTTGGTAGCTAGCGGATTGCAGACCCCCGATAATATTCACCATAACTAACAGTATCCGTGGGGGGTTCCTGCGGTGCCCTAGACCCCTCGTCACAGCCGGAGAGCTAAATAAGCCTAAAGAAAGAAAGGGGAAATCTAAACTGCCCCAGAGCAGACCCCAAAGCAATAGACAGCCCCCAACATGTATTGGTGAAAAACAGATGAAAACACAAACACAGACAGAAAGACAGGCTGAGCAAATGATGGGGCCCAACTAACTAGACAGGAAAGGACAGAAAAGATGCTGGCTGCAATCACGCAAAAAACCCTGCCAAAAATAATGTCCAACACGTCTGATAGAAAAGGCCCTGAAGTCACTAGACTTCAAAATCACTATATCAGCACTCAGGTATATTCTGAAGACAGAGCAAAGAGATCAATTGATCAGAGACAAAAATGGAGTTCAGCCCGTCCCAACCAGGGAAGGCTGAACACAAACACTAAGTAAACAGACAAAATCTCATGGAAAAATAGCAGAGCAAAAACTTAGCTTTCAGTAGACAGGAACTAAACTGGATGCCAGAGCTCAGAGCAGCAAGGATCACCAGCAACTTTGCAGGGCGTCGGCTGCCTTATATCCACTCAGAAATTCCGGATGTCCAATCACACTCCACCTGTTCAGATGACAGGTTCTTCCCATCCAGATCAATTTCACTACCTCCTTTCACCAGCAGAGGGAGTTCATCAGACATCAGAGGTGAAGGAGAAAATGAACTCATAACATAACTGTGTGCATAGTAGTGAGAATGTGTGACCATTCACTTCTATGGGGGGTTGTCAAAAAAACTGAGGTATGCTCCATTGGCTCTTTTGAGAACTCGGTAAAGTGTATGAAGATAGCCGCCAATGTGCAGCCAACATTCCATTCATAGAGGCCATGGCCACCATCAATATAGGTATAGGTCCCAGTGGTGGATGTGCCATAAATGCCAAAGATTGGTATACCTCTTTAAATAGGTGGTAAGCTTTTGCTCTTATTTTATTGCCTGTTCTGTTCTTTGGCTTGTCATTTATAAATCCTCTATGGTGGTCCAGAAACCGGGACCTTTTAATTTGGTGCTAATTTTTATGGTCGTTACCAAGGGGTCATGGCTGGCAGGATCCTCTGGGGCGTATCTCTAGGCTGTTCTGCATAATTACCCTGTGAACCACACCCTGATATTGATGACTTAGCCTATTTATACTAGCTTACCTTGGCTATTAACTATAAGACTTTATACAAGCCAAGCTGCTCTTGTTTACTGGTCTGGTTACACTGACCAATGAAGACTGATGGGAACAGAATGATCATTATTGTGATTGCAATGTTCCCAAACAGCATGATATTGTCAGCAGCCCATTTTCCATTCACACTGGGTGATATGTTGCTGCTGACAAGGATAATTTTTAGGCTGGCTGAAAAATTATCCATCCGCGATCATCGGGTGATCACCTGCTTGTTTACTTGAGTCAATACCATTATTGTAAACACTTAATTGGCATTTATCAGCTTGTCTATCAGACATATCTTACCGACAGCTTTGATATATCCTGTGGATATACCATAAGTATTCAAATTAGGAATATCCCTATATGTGGATATAAACATAATATTAAAGTAATTAATGCAAGCGAGAAATTTATGTAGGAAATGGTTTTCTGTTTATAAAATATCCCCAAAACTCCATTTCTGTTCTCTAGTTTTATCATGTAAGTAAGTGAGTAACGGGCAGACTATCATCAGAAAATGACCTATTAATTAAGTCAGGTTTTTATATTTAATTTATTTTTATCAAAGATCATTGACAATGTTTATTTTAGCATATCATACAATCTGTATTAAAAATAAAAAAAAATGTAAACCTTGCCATTTTCACAATGGCCACTGGGGCATTTTTACACTCTAACTTCCTGTTGTTTCAGGAAACAATACATGTACTGTACATTAGCAGCAATGATCAGACTCTCACCCTATCTTTGGTACCAAAGCATCTAATGAGCATGTTCAAAGATCACTGCATAGGAAGTAAGAGTAGGGACAGTTGTGACATTGCCTATTGTAATTGATGAATCCAGGGCATAAAGATGTTTCCCATCATTGTAATCCCGCCTGTGACGATAATGAGACTGATGAAAACTAAAAAAAAAAAAAAGGCCAGTGTAAAAAATGCAATGTTATATATTTTTTTAATAGTTTGTGATATGAACAAAAATCTTTGCCAAAAATGTTTCACGAATACATGTAAAAAAAATCTAATTTAAATAATAGGTTGTTGTTTCTCTTTTAAGGATGCCATTTGGATTCCTTAGTGTCACATTTTGCATATTGGCATCTAGAACACTAAACCTGAAACAGACAAGTTTTACATTATCGATTTCCATATGTCAGGTTCTTTGAGCCTACTCATTCATTACTGAAGACCTGCGCCGTCATTGTCTTTATAGCCAGGCCGAAGCCTAACTCTTCTCGACAGTTACACTTCAAGGAACACTGCCCACATGAGGTTAGTCAGGATCAATTATGTCACCTGC
The DNA here is from genome assembly GCF_039654945.1 of Dendrobates tinctorius. Taxonomy (NCBI): domain Eukaryota; kingdom Metazoa; phylum Chordata; class Amphibia; order Anura; family Dendrobatidae; genus Dendrobates; species Dendrobates tinctorius. The sequence goes on from NW_027361677.1 coordinate 16,779,498, forward strand.
AAACTGGAAAGCTACCAAATAAGAGAATAGTAAGGTATTGTGGGAGATATTACTTTTATCCCAACCCTTAAGAATAAGTTTTGAAAAAATATTAGTTGGGGTCACCTAATAACCAGTAATCCAAAGGCATATTTGAAATGTGGAAGATATAATTATTGATATTATATTATTAATCATTAGTATTATATGCAGTGCATGCAAACATAATGAATTCAACAAATGCTAACTAAACCCTGGACACATCACAACCACTACAGGCACCTACGGAGTAAACATCTCCAACCCTGGACACATCACAACCACTATAGGCACCTACAGAGTAAACATCTCCAACCCTGGACACATCACAACCACTACAGGCACCTACGGAGTAAACATCTCCAACCCTGGACACATCACAACCACTATAGGCACCTACAGAGTAAACATCTCCAACCCTGGACACATCACAACCACTACAGGCACCTACGGAGTAAACATATACAACCCTGGACACATCACAACCATTACAGGCACTTACAGAGTAAACATATACAACCCTGGACACATCACAACCACTACAGGCACCTACGGAGTAAACATATACAACCCTGGACACATCACAACCACTACAGGCACTTACAGAGTAAACATATACAACCCTGGACACATCGCAACCACTACAGGCACCTAGTAAACATATACAACCCTGGACACATCGCAACCACTACAGGCACCTACGGAGTAAACATATGCAACCCTGGACACATCACAACCACTACAGGCACCTACAGAGTAAACATATACAACCCTGGACACATCACAACCACTACAGGCACCTACGGAGTAAACATATACAACCCTGGACACATCACAACCACTACAGGCACCTACGGAGTAAACATCACCAACCCTGGACACATCGCAACCACTATAGGCACCTACGGTGTAAACATTTCCAACCCTGGACACATCACAACCACTATAGGCACCTACAGAGTAAACATATACAACTCTGGACACATCGCAACCACTACAGGCACCTACAGAGTAAACATATACAACCCTGGACACATCAGAACCACTACAGGCACCTACGGAGTAAACATATACACCCCTGGACACATCACAACCACTACAGGGACCTACAGAGTAAACATATACAACCCTGGACACATCACAACCACTACAGGCACCTACAGAGTAAACATATACAACCCTGGACACATCAGAACCACTACAGGCACCTACGGAGTAAACATCTCCAACCTTGGACACATCACAACCACTACAGGACCTACGGAGTAAACATCTCCAACCCTAGACACATCACAACCACTACAGGCACCTACGGAGTAAACATCTCTAACCCTGGACACATCACAACCACTGCAGCCAGCTACGGAATTAACATCTCCAACCCTAGACACATCACAACCACTACAGGCACCTACGGAGTAAACATCTCCAACCCTGGACACATCACAACCACAATAGGCAGCTACAGAATAAACATCTGCAACCTTGGACACATCACAACCACTACAGTCACTTATGGAGTAAACATCTCCAACCCTGGACACATCACAACCACTACAGGTACCTACGGAGTAAACATCTCTTGACAGAGTACCATAAAATCATATTGTTTTGCCAAGATGTTCATCTTTGGTCAAACATCTCAAAAGATGTCAAGCCAAGAGAAGATTTACAGAAGGACACATATGACATTTGCCATACGTTTCACCTGCAAAGACTTCTTCAGGGGTAATTAAGTATTGCATGTTAGTCCCTAATTTGGAAGAGTGGGTAAAGAGACGTACAAATCATTAACCATGTTCTCTTTCTCAAGGTTACAGGTTCTCCTTGGTCATAAGATACTGTCACAAGGGAATATTTTGCCAGCCACACGTTTCACCTGCAAATACTTCTTCAGGGGTAGCTAAGTATGGCATGTTAGCCCTTCAGGTCTACTAGAGTGGCAGACTCAGTGGGGGTCTCTTACTGAAGAAAGCACTTTAATAGGAAAGAAAAACGGACCATCATATGTCGAAGCCTCTATCTTCTTATAACCTCATGGTCACGCTCTCCCTATGCCCATTTTCATGGTCACACCTACAATATCAGCCAATAGATTTATTTCTTTTATTGTATCCATGTTGTTAGTTACATGGCTCCCTACATTTTGAATTAGTGATTTCCCAGCCTGTAACATAACACCGGCTATATACCCATTATCCTCTTGGCCAAAGCAATTATTTTATTCACTGTCCAAAATCTGCCAGACAGATTTATTTTTTATCACCGCCATGAATTTAATCATCTTATTAAAGTCAATCTGTTCCGCTGCTCGATTCATCGCTCCTGCCCCACAGACTCTTAATAAAAGTTTTGTTTTGCACCCGCATTTGAAGTGCCACTATCATTCCCAGCATTTTACTAGCGACTATATAACAACATCCCTCGTCCTGTGTACTAAAATACTCTGTAAAGTGATATATTGTGTCTGCAGCCTAATGATGTGCATCACAGAAGAGGCAGCACTGGGAGCGGTTATACATGGAATGCAGCTACTCAGTAATGGCACAGATTATCTACGGGATCATGGGCTGTGCATATACTTCACCTTCTGTGTTATATGTAGAGATCATTGTTTATCAATGATAACCTCCTAAATGCATTACACTGCTTATCCTGAGTTACCCCCTGTATTATACCCCAGAGCTGCACTCACTATTCTGCTGGTGCAGTCACTGTGTACATACATTACATTACTGATCCTGAGTTACCCCCTGTATTATACCCCAGAGCTGCGCTCACTATTCTGCTGGTGGAGTCGCTGTGTACATACATTACATTACTGATCCTGAGTTACATCCTGTATTATACTCCAGAGCTGCGCTCACTATTCTGCTGGTGCAGTCACTGTGTACATACATTACTGATCCTGCGTTACATCCTGTATTATACCCCCGAGCTGCACTCACTATTCTGCTTGTGCAGTCACTGTGTACATACATTACATTACTGATCCTGAGTTACCCCCTGTATTATACCCCAGAGCTGCACTCACTATTCTGCTGGTGCAGTCACTGTGTACATACATTACATTACTGATCCTGAGTTACATCCTGTATTATACCCCAGAGCTGCACTCACTATTCTGCTGGTGCAGTCACTGTGTACATACATTACATTACTGATCCTGAGTTACCCCCTGTATTATACCCCAGAGCTGCACTCACTATTCTGCTGGTGCAGTCACTGTGTACATACATTACATTACTGATCCTGAGTTACCCCCTGTATTATACCCCAGAGCTGCACTCACTATTCTGCTGGTGGAGTCACTATGTACATGCATTGCATTACTGATCCTGAGTTACATCCTGTATTATACTCCAGAGCTGCACTCACTATTCTGCTGGTGCAGTCACTGTGTACATACATTACATTACTGATCCTGAGTTACCCCCTGTATTATACCCCAGAGCTGCACTCACTATTCTGCTGGTGCAGTCACTGTGTACATACATTACATTACTGATCCTGAGTTACCTCCTGTATTATACCCCAGAGCTGCACTCACTATTCTGCTGGTGCAGTCACTGTGTACATACATTACATTACTGATCCTGAGTTACTTCCTGTATTATTCTCCAGAGCTGCACTCTCTGTTCTGCTGGTGCACTCACTGTGTACATACATTACATTACTGATCCTGAGTTACAGCCTGTATTATACCCCAGAGCTGCTCTCACTATTCTGCTGGTGCAGTCACTGTGTACATACATTACATTACTGATCCTGAGTTACATCCTGTATTATACTCCAGAGCTGCGCTCACTATTCTGCTGGTGGAGTCACTGTGTACATACATTACATTACTGATCCTGAGTTACATCCTGTATTATACTCCAGAGCTGCACTCACTATTCTGCTGGTGCAGTCACTGTGTACATATATTACATTACTGATCCTGAGTTATATCCTGTATTATACCCCAGAGCTGCACTCACTATTCTGCTGGCACACTCACTGTGTACACACATTACATTACTGATCCTGAGTTACCCCCTGTATTATACTCCAGAGCTGCGCTCACTATTCTGCTGGTGGAGTCACTGTGTACATACATTACATTACTGATCCTGAGTTATATCCTGTATTATACTCCAGAGCTGCACTCACTATTCTGCTGGTGGAGACACTGTGTACATACATTACATTACTGATCCTGAGTTACCCCCTGTATTATACCCCAGAGCTGCACTCACTATTCTGCTGGTGCAGTCACTGTGTACATACATTGCATTACTGATCCTGAGTTACCCCCTGTATTATACCCCAGAGCTGCACTCACTATTCTGCTGGTGGAGTCACTGTGTACACACATTACATTACTGATCCTGAGTTACATCCTGTATTATACCCCAGAGCTGCACTCACTATTCTGGTGCAGTCACTGTGTACATACATTACATTACTGATCCTGAGTTACATCCTGTATTATACTCCAGAGCTGCTCTCACTATTCTGCTGGTGCACTCACTGTGTACATACATTACATTACTGATCCTGAGTTACCTCCTGTATTATACTCCAGAGCTGCACTCACTATTATGCTGGTGCAGCCACTGTGTACATACATTATATTACTGATCCTGACTTACATCCTGTATTATACTCCAGAGCTGCACTCACTATTCTGCCGGTGCAGTCACTGTGTACATACATTACATTACTGATCCTGAGTTACATCCTGTATTATATATAATCCATCACTCTTTCTATTATCTATCTATTATCTATCTATCTATCTATCTATCTATCTATCTATGTATTATCTATCTATCTATCTATCTATCTATCTATCTATGTATTATCTATCTATCTATTATCTATTTATTATCTATCTATCCATTATCTATCTATTATCTATCTATATATTATCTAGCTATATATCTATTTATCTATCTATTATCTATTTATCTATCTAAAAAAAAGGAAAAAAAATAGGCAGCACTCAATTTTTTTTTCCTTTTGTTAATTTGGCTGTTTGCTGAATAGGTTTTGCACCTACTATATTAGTTTGGTAGTGCTGCCCTTTTTTCTTGATGTATCTATCTATCTATCTATCTATCTGTCTATCTATTATCTATCTATCTATCTATTATCTATCTATCTAGCTAGCTATTATCTATCTATTATCTATCTATCTAGCTATTATCTATCTATTATCTATATATCTACTTTCTATCTATCTATCTATCTATCTATTATCTATCTATCTTTCTATTATCTATCTATCTATTTATCTATCTATTATCTATCTATCTATTATCTTTCTATTATCTATCTATCTACCTATCTATTATCTATCTATCTATTATCTATCTATCATCTATCTATCATCTATCTATTATCCATCTATTATCTATCTATCTATCTATCTATTATCTATCTATCATCTATCTATCTATCTACCTATCTATTATCTATCTATCTATTATCTATCTATCATCTATCTATTATCTATCTATCTATCTATTATCTTCTATCTATCTATCATCTATCTATCTAACTATCTATTATCTATCTATCTATTATCTATCTATCTATTATCTATCTATCTTTCTATTATCTAACTATCTATTATCTATCTATCTATTATCTATCTATCTATTATCTATCTATCTTTCTATTATCTATCTATTATCTATCTATCTAGCTATTATCTATCTATTATCTATATAACTACTTTCTATCTATCTATCTATCATCTATCTATCTATCTATTATCTATCTATCTATTTATCTATCTATTATCTATCTATTATCTTTCTATTATCTATCTATCTACCTATCTATTATCTATCTATCTATTATCTATCTATCATCTATATATCATCTATCTATTATCCATCTATTATCTATCTATCTATCTATTATCTATCTATCATCTATCTATCTATCTACCTATCTATTATCTATCTATTATCTATCTATCATCTATTATCTATCTATCTATCTATTATCTTCTATCTATCTATCATCTATCTATCTAACTATCTATTATCTATCTATCTATCTATTATCTATCTATCTATTATCTATCTATCTTTCTATTATCTATCTATCTATTTATCTATCTATTATCTATCTATCTATCATCTATCTATTATCTATCTATCATCTATCTATTAGCAATCTATCCATCTATTATCTATCTATCTATCTATTATCTACTATCTATCTATCTATTATCTATCATCTATCTATCTATCTACCTATCTATTATCTATCTATCTATCTATTATCTATCTAACTATTATCTATCATCTATCTATCATCTATCTATTATCCATCTGTTATCTATCTATCTATTTATCATCTATCTATCTACCTATCTATTATCTATCTATTATCTATCATCTATCTATTATCTATCTATCATCTATCTATTATCTATTTATCCATCTATTATCTATCTATCTATTTATCTATTATCTATCTATCATCTATCAATATATCTATCATCTATCTATCTATTATCTGTCATCTATTTATCTATTATCTATCTATCTATTATCTATCTATCTATTATCTATCTATTATCTATCATCTATCTATCTATTTATTATCTATCTATTATCTGTCTATTATCTATCATCTATCTATCTATTATCTATCTATTATCTATCATCTATTATCTATCATCTATTATCCATCTATTATCTATCTACCTATCTATCTATCATCTATCTATCTATCATCTATCTATCTATTATCTATCTGTCTATCTATCATCCATTATCTATCTATTATCTATCTATCTATTATCTGTCTATCTATTATCTATCTATCATCTATCTATTATCTATCTATCTATTTATCTATTATCTATCGATCTATTATCTATCTACTATCTGTCTATCTCTATCTTTCTATTATCTATCTATCTATTATCTATCTATTATCTATCTATCATCTATCTATTATTTATCTATCATCTATCTTTGTATCTATCCATCTATTATCTATCTATCTATCATCCATTATCTATCTATTTATCTATTATCTATTATCTATCGATCTATTATCTATCTATTATCTGTCTATCTGTCTATCTCTATCTTTCTATTATCTATCTATCTATTATCTATTATCTATCTATCATCTATCTATTATTTATCTATCATCTATCTTTGTATCTATCCATCTATTATCTATCTATTATCTATCTATCTATTTATCTATCTATCTATCTATTATCTATCTATCTATTATCTGTCTATCTATATTTCTATTATCTATCTATCTATCTATTATCTATCTATCTTTCTATTATCTATCTATATCATCTATCTGTCGTCTATCTATCTAGTATCTATCTATCTATCTATCTATCGATATTTCTATTATCTATATATCTATCTATTATCTATCTTTCTATTATCTATCTATTATCTATCTATCTATCTATCTGTCATCTATCTATCTATCATCTATCTATCTATTATCTGTGTATCTATTATCTATCTATCATCTATCTATCTATTATCTATCTATCTATTATTTATTATCTATCTATCTATCATCTATCTATTATCTATCTATTATCTATCTATCTATTATCTATCTATCTATTATCTAACTATTATCTATCTCTCTGTCTATTATCTATCTATCATCTATCCATCCAATATCTATCTACCCATCCAATATCTATCTATCTAACTATCTATCTATTATCTATCTATTATCTATCTTTCTATCTATCTGTCTATCTATCTGTTATCTATCTATCTACTATCTATCGATCTATTATCTATATATCTTTCTATCTATTATCTATTATCTATCGATCTATTATCTATCTATCTATCTATCGATCTATTATCTATCTATTTATCTATTATCTATCTATTATCTATCTATCTTTCTATCTATTATCTATTTATCTATTATGTATCTATCTATCTATTATCTATCTATCTATCTATCTCTTATCTATTTATCTATCTATTATCTATCTATCCATCCATCCCTCTGTACTCCTATAGTGCAGTGCTGTATAAACTGAAACCTTTTTTGTTGATGTTTGATCACGGAGACGCCATAAGTCGGCACATACCTAAAATAAAGGCCTTTTTTTTTATCATTTTCATGATCCAATAGATGAGCTGGAGATGAAATCCCCAATACAGTTACAATTAAATCTAAATTAAAATTATATACAAGATTCATAATGTGAGATTCACATGAGCGGAGCTGGTTAGGGAAGCAGCAGAGCATGCAACCCCATAATAATAAACCCAGCGCTGCATATGAAGAAGCAATCAGAATGGGAATACTTGAGACCCAACCAAGCTGTAATCATCATGAAATACACCAAACATGTGCTGCCATATATCAATATAAGGTCTGCATCAGCCATGTATGACAACATGAATGGGAGGACTGGGACCCCGAAGACCTTGTTGACACAACCAATTTTCAGATAAGGACTGCTCCCATCAGGCATCAAGGGTCACTGATCAGACTTTCCATGGGTCAATGGTCTGGGGTTTAACACATGCATATCTCAAAAGTCCTACAAAGTTTATAAAGGACAATCCCCCCTCTACAATCAACTACAACGATTGATCAAGCTGAGAAGAATCCCTGCTTTCAATGGACCATTGTCACTTACAGGGTTCAATGTACCGTCTCAGGTCTGCTAATTATTCCCTCTGCCTAATGGGACTACTATAGGTCAAATTATCCAATTTTCTTGTGCAGAATGACATTAATGAATGGGTTTGGCCTTTTCAATTCATTCAACTCTCAAAACTGTTGCTGACAGGGCCATAAACTCAATCCTTTAGCCATGTCTCCTCAATCATCATCTATAGTTTAAGACATGGAGCGCCCAATGATTGCATCATGGCCAAGACAACTGTTGAGTACTACAAATGCTGCAATATTAGACGCTAGACAACCCCACTTCCAACCAGATGCTTCAACTCTGCATCCCTTTTATTGTGCACCAGACACAGCTTCATACTTCTAGGAGTGATGGCGCCTAGGACCACCACTGGTGGTGCCTTTCGTGGGTTGGACTTAAGTTGTTGCTCCAGGAGAAGCCACTTCTGGATGTATCATGGCATGGTAGCTGAAAATTAGGCCAATCTAAGATTGGTGTTCTATCAGAAGGATGAGCCATCATTTTTGTTAGTCTTGGAGAACCCTTTTTAAGCTATAAAGGAGATATCATGTAGAGCTCAATTGGACCACCAGAGTACTCAGCCATGTTCTGACCATTGGGTCCCTAAACATCCAGCATTTTTACATTTAAAGATGACTTTAGAGATAATCACTTGCTACTAGGGTTTATGACATTTGTATTGATTCTCAAAAAAAACAATTAGCTCCAGTGCTCGCGATGATGGTCAACTTCAGCCTCAATTTACTCAAGTCATGGCAGATCCAAGGAAATACCTAACTTTCAAATTTTAACTTTCTTTTCCTTTTTCATGATGACTGGGAGCAGCAAGAAGAATGCAGAACATAACAAGTTTCAGTGCAAATAGTTTTTTTTTTTAGTTACCAAGACTATAATAAATACAGGAGGGAAGAACATTTTTCGACCATCCAGGAATGTGACAATCTTGGTGTGCACCATGAGATGGATCTTCTTTAAGGGAAAAGGGTTTCTGCGATGAGTGAGTTGGGTGCCCAAATCTAAGCTGGTAGGTTGATGTAATGATTTGTGAGTGTTGATGATACAGGAGTGAGGGTTGGAGTTGAGGAAGTTGGGTTTGGACAGGTTACGAGAAGGTTTAACTCAACCCCCATAAAGCAGTGAGAATAAGAGCTTGTTGGAAGCATTAAATAATCTAAGCTCATTAAAAATACATCTCAGCACTATACATGCTGGAGCCTACTTTTCCACGTCCTACATCACCGGGGCTTGACACCACATACCTCCCGTCCAAGACCTGTCCAACTGCCCCCCCACACAACTCCTTTGCGATTGTTCTTCTCATATGTCCAAGATTGAATATTGAAAAATATTGTCCAAGTTTCCATCCATAGAAGGAACCCAGAGTCCACCACCGGTCATGACTGTCTTCTGAAGTCATGACAGATCCAAGAGCGTAACTTTCAGCTACGAACTCTCTTTCTCTTCCACCATAAGACAATTGAATATTCCTTGAGTTTCTATCTTCTGCTCCCCATTAAAACCAAATTTTATTTCACTTTCTCTGTCTTGTTTAATGACATCAAAAAGTGACTCCGATCTCATATGCATCTGTGAAGAAGCTAATTCACAACTTTTTCTTGGGCGCTAAAACACTTTCTCGCGCTACTAAAAGGTAGCTATTTTAGTTAAAGCTTCCACCTCATTCTAAGCTTTGGCTTCTTCATTTCAATTATGGTGGTATATAAACTCTAAATAAAAGAATTGAAGTCTCTTGCATCCAGTTTTCTGGCCTCTCGCAATCACTGATCATCTCGGCTAAATACACTCTAATAAGCAGGTCTGCTAAATATTTTCTGATACTTGCGCAGATAGGGTTCTTCAGGTCATTTGTCATCCTGAACCCAAACAAATGAGACGCGCTCACTGGTAACATTAGTCAAGTTTGCTACAGTTTTTCCCGACAGTCAAAAAGGCAATTAGTTTACATAAGAATACGGATGAGTACGTCTGATGTTTGCTCTTGGTGATCGGCACGACGTCGCTCTTCTTTGTCATGCCTTGTCACTACTAAAGGTCAAGCCTCACTCAGTATTATTGGACCAATTTACCGATGTAATAGCTTTGAGTAGCATAAATACCATATAGCCTCAAGAGCTCCGGGGGTTCACCGTTTGGTACATCATTCTTCATTTCAGCCAAAGACCAGGCAAGTGAACGCTCATGAATGTCCAAGACCATAAACAAATATATTCTTCACGTATGCAATGTCTCAAATTTGGATCGAAGCTCATATATTCTTGTATCATCTGGCAAATTTGGCATTTAGAATTATATTACCGCCAAATGAGTTCGGCAAATGTCATAATATAACAGTGTTTCTTATTGAATGACGAAGACAGATAGTCATCCATTCTCCATGAACATATAGAAATACTAGAATGAGTGTGAATGGAGAAAGAGTGGAGACAGGTAGGTAGTAGAGTTGAGCGACTTTGGTCGGATCGGGTTTCAGATGAAACTGGTCCGACTAGGGCAAAAAAAGTCAGAGTTTCGTCCGAAACCTGACCCCAATGCAAGTCAATGGGGAATAAAAGTCGGCATTGAGCGGATGACATTCGAGAGAAAGGTATACAAGCATTTTGTCACATATACAAAAAAAAGCTGGCAAATTGAACCATGTAATTATAGTCATACAAGATGAACCCTATTATGCTCACTAAGATGTAGGCACCGTCAAATAGCCAGTTATAATCACAAGCGCTTACCAGCATTCCTGTGTTACGGGCAAAAAATTCCCCATATGCAAAATAAATATTCTAAGGTACCATAAAAGAATGACCAAGCGGGTACAAATGTAACCGCTACCATATAAATACCGCCAAGTGAAAAAACACTGGTAATCTGCATATGAAGTAACAAGAAATAGCATTACCTGGCATTAGACACGTGTAGCTCAGCGTCCCCTCACCCCGACGCGCGTTTCGCCACCAGCTTCTTCCGGGGGCGTGTCAGGGTGAGGGGTATCTGAATATTCATAAGGCGAACAGCCAATGGAAAATCAGAAGAGGAGGAGTGGGACGGTATGAACTCACTGCGGCGCATGATGTATCCGCCCGCCTCCTTGTTAATGAACTTTCTCTTACCAATGCTCAATGACATGCAAGCTGTAAGCTCTGCGTGTCAGTGTCTGAACGCTTTAGGAAGTAATCGGAGGTCAGGGTGATCAGTCACATGCACACTGCAAGTATTACCAGACTTAGAATACAGAGGAGAAATAAGGTGAAAGTGCGTGAATAATATCCAACAATATAAACAAAGAATACTAGTGCACATTTGTATTTATCATTATAAAAGGAATCAATCCATTCTAAAAGTGCATAGTGCAAGAAACAGCATTATGCTTTTTTAATCTTTTTCGTATTGTCTTTTTAAACAATTTTTGAATAAAATTCTTACATGTTTTCTGGGATCTCTTCGTTTCTCCCTTATTTACTTGTGATTCATGGGAGGTTAGAGTTATAGATATTATAAAGAGTAGAGATGACCGAGAATATTAGAGTGGAATTCAATTCCAATTACTCAAATTTTGCAAAAGTCCGCATTTGCCAAAATTTTTTCTCTGGCTGAAATCACCTGGACTTCGAGCTCCGATGAGTCCCAGGACGGTTCTGCTCATGTTTATGACATCATGATGCCGTGACCTTTCTCAGGGATTTCAGTGTGAGGAAGAGGAGGAAAAAAATCGGACAGGTGATGGCGAGGAGGAGCCGGAGAGGTGAGTATAAGGAATTTTTAAATCTTTTGTTTAGTTACCCTGGTGTTTGAAAAGACCCCAGATCATAATAAGGGACATTAAATTTGCGGACAATACCTTCTATGTGAATCGAATTTCCAGGGAATTCTAATTTTACTTGATCCTCTCTAATAGCGAGCACTTTTTAAATTGGTGGGGGAGGGGTCCTGTATAGATTTTTCTATTGAGACCTAATGATGTCTCTCCATGCCTATTAGGGATTCTAATCTAGAGAAGAGGGCGGTGACATAATTGATAAAGTCTTCTGATTTTGTCCAGTGGTGCGTCAAAGGAAAAATATCAATAATTCTACACGGACCAGTCACCCAATATCAGAGCCAATACTGATCTAAAATACAAGGTGATGGAAACAGTGCGACAATGTGGTGAACAAGCTTCTGCTTAATACATATAAGTGGTATACGTCTATAAAAATAAGTTTCACCATTCACGTCAATGTCTACATCCTAACTGGGTATACGTTGACATTGATGTAGCTGGTGGGTTCATCTATCTGTTTAAAAAATATATAAATCATAATAGATGGGAAAAGGAAAAAGAATCAATAAACCCAATGCACGCCAAAGTGACTTTGTCCCTTTTTTTCTAAGGTTTGTTGGGGGTCCAACCAACCATACCCTAAACTTGTGAAATTCCAAGTTGCACACTCCAAGACATGTTCATAACTATTGGTACAGTGTGAGCTGTGACGTCCTCTCACTATCCAGATTCGCCATAAATTTGCTGCTGCATTCCCTACTTTTGCTTTTATACAGGCTATGATAGTCCCTTCTAATTGGCTGTGATATACTATTTGATGTGATAGCTGCAAGGAATAATGGGGAAGCCCACGCTTGCCTTTTCTGGATGATGCAATCTTCTTCGATGTGTGTGAAGCAAATCACAAAATTGTTCGAATTCCCCAGGTTTAGCGAATTTCTAAAAAGTCAGCGTGGATTCGATTCACATCAAATCAATTTGCTATCCCGTAAGTCTCAAAGGCGTCAGAAAGTTTTCAGAATTTCAGCTGCAGAACGTAGAGGAAAATAACAACCTTAGAAATGTAAATCTCCATTTATAGCTCCAAGGAACAATAGACTTTGTATTTTTCGTTGAGTCCTTGTGACACGAGTAGAACATACAACACACAATCCCCCCCCAAAAAAACACATCCATCTTTTGTGGAGTAATTGAGACGTTTCATCCTACTTTAGTATAATTATATTGTCATTTTGAGGACGGCTCATGTAATTAGAACAATAATTACCAAAGTCTTTTCTAAAGAGACGGGACTCCGGTGGAAATGCGATACTTCGAAAAGAACAACTAACTTATTACGAAAGTCAAAGAGACTGAAGAATGTGAACCTCATATTCTAATAGCATGAGAGACGGTAACGTGTCGGAGGTGTTCAACCTAAAAGGATCCCTCAACAAAAAAACAGGCAGCAGTAAGTGTTCAACTACCCTGTAGCGCCTCCACAGTTGAAATGAGGTATTACACAGTGCTCAAAATGAATGGCTTGTATGTGTAAAGCAGGACAGGACAGGGCTTCTAACCAAGACCTATGAATCCTGGTGAGAATCATAGAATGTTAGAACTGAGTCATCTGGTCCAACCCCCTGCTCAATGCAGGATTCACTAAATCATCCCAGACAGATGTCTGTTCAGCCTCTGTTTGGAGACTTCCATTGAAGGAGAACTCACCACCTCTCAGACCTTCTTCTATTAGGCTGTGTGTTGCTGTTTCAATAAAATTAGTGTTTTATCAGCAGGAGATTATCACTATAGGACTAGGTGTCTCGTGCCTCCTGGTCCATTCACGCCCCCATCACTGAATGACAGCTCTCTGCCTATGCTCGGTGTACACAGTAACCTGCCAATTGGGGGTGTGGGTGGGTTATATGGGGCTCAGCATTCTGAGCACAGCTTGATCTCTCATAAAATAGCGATTTTATCAAAACTGCATTGGAATCAGGTTCTCTGCCCCAACGTCAAACTGCTCTCAAATTACGTGAAACAAAAAAGAAAAACGAGCCTGAGTATAAGATGGTATACATGCAACACATAGGAACATCTTCATACTGTGGCCATTCAACAGACAAAATCGAAGATGGAGACAAAATGAGCATATACCTACTGTAAGTAAACAAGTAAATTGTAAGGCTGAGTGCAGACGGAGTTTTGAGCCCTGCGGATTTTTCCGTGCAGAATGGAAGAAAACCGCAGGTCAAATGACCTGCATTTTTCCTGCGGATTTCTTCCATTTTTCACGCGGTTTTCATGCGGTTTTTGTGCGGTTTTCCATTGCGGTTTTCCCCCTGCGGATTTGGTGACAGGGGAGATAGAAAACCGCACAAAAGAAGTAACATGCTGCGGATTTTGTACCGCAGGAAAACCGCGCGGAAAAATCCGCAGCGTCTGCACAGCGTTTTTTTTTTTCATTCATTTTAAAGGTACTGTACATCACAATGCGGATATGCAACGTTTCTGCGCGGTAAAATCCGCTGCGGAAACGCTGCAAATCTGCATCGTGTGCACATGGCCTTATAGTAAATATACATAACATAGGGTAGTTAGTAAACACCGTTTTTGATCAAAAAGCGTAAAAAAAGCCATCCCACCGTGAAAAGGTCCCATCGGGATGGTCCTAACCTCTAGTATCAAAATCTCTATTCATGTCAGACTACCCCAATGAAGATGGGGGCAGAGCAGGACCCAACACCGACTATTCAGGCATCAAATATAACAAAAATGAATAGTTTTTAAAAAAGTTAATTTTTTTCAAAATTTTATTTTTGGTCTAAATTTTGAGATTTTGAGAATTGTTTCTTCTGTCTTTGGTTAGATTGCTTTTTAGGTAAGGCTCCATGAGGAGATCAGGCAAGCTTTATAGTTTACTTCTGGGCAAAGTATGCCAAACAGCTCCTACCCAAAAGGAAGAGAACTGTCTCTCCACTGCCACCTAGAGGCTGCATTTCATTGGGTCTTTTTTTAACTTTCTTGCAGTTGGTATAGGAAGTCAGACCTGATAATGCATGAAAAAAATATATATTATAGCGGTCTCTGTGGTGCTAGCTATCGGAAGTGGTTACCCTACAGGAAAAAAATGTCCGACCCATTAACGAAGACCTGTAAAATGACAATGATATGAGCCATAGAAGAAAAGGTTTTCTTCCTTTAGGAAACAGTCAAAGGAGTAGTCTGGGGCATTGATGGTAAGGAATAGATGGCGGATGTGCAGTACTATGTTGTGCAGCTCTGCAACTGATCACACCCAACCGGCCCTGGAGACAGCTGATCAATGGTGGGTTCTGGGTGTCGTATCACATATTGATGACCTCTACTACTTGGACTTAATGGGTGGCACCATCCATACACCAAACACTCAATTCTTTTCACTTATGACTGGGTGAAGCACCCAACGAAACATGTGCCAATACAGCAAAACACAAATAACTTTATTATAAGAATGGGGGGGTCAATCTGACCGAACAACATGGTGGAAAGTCACTTATCAGAGGCTGAAGGATTTTATTTTCTGGTCTTTTTTATAACCAATATCCAAGTAGACACCATAGATGGAGCGTCACAAGTCTAGACCCTCTTCTAAGAGTTAAGAAAGTGTTCCTCAGTCGGAGCTACTCTGCGCCTGGTGGACCATATGGTCAGACATTCATTTCACTGCAATAGCTGGCAGGTTAGGTTATAAATCCCCTGGTGCGAAATCATTGAAGCACACGTGACATCTTGCCAAGCCGGATAATCGCTAATTACTGTCAGATAGAAGGCGGCTCTCATGGCTTCCATCCAACGGCCACAAATTACTGACGTGACCACTTGACCAGGATCCTGCATTTAAAATTCAGTAAAATTTACTTTATTTAGTCACAGAATAGCAGACGGAGCCATCAGTGAAATGAGCAACAGCTGTTTCGCTTGAGTACATGCTTCTTCCGGATCACTCGCTTCTTCCTGTGTGAGCCAGAAGAAGCATGTACTCAAGCGAAACAGCTGTTGCTCATTTCCGCGATGTCTCTGTCTGAAATTTTGTGACCAAAATATAGCGCATTATTCTTTTGCTCTCCTCTGAATTTTCATGATCAAGCTGATCACCGCAAGAAATCCTTATTAAAATCTGAATTATTTTTTGTTTGATCCAATTTTTTTTCTAGTAACTGGGTATGGTGGTAGTAGTAGCGTTTTTTTTTTCTTTGGTCTTTGTGCAAATAAATTTACACCAACTCTAGTCCGTACCATCTCTGCTGTGCTCACCCATATGAGCGTCGGTCTCCAACAACAGTTATAATTTTATTCATGAGGTAGGAAGCTCAGGATGAAAGGTGCGAATAGTGCTACCTAAACCTGTAGAAAAAAAATATTTTACATCAGATATATATATATATCCTCCAAAGAAAAACAGAAAGCACTCACCAGTCTTTTGAAGAAATTCCGTTCTTTATTGACAATAAAAAAGCATGTTGGCCGGGGGAGTGAGGATGAGAGTGGGCAGAAACTTGACGACGGCCGTTTCGCACCGGCTAGCGCTTCCATGGGTCAATACCGTCCATCTTTTTCTCTTGCAGCCCAGTTGATATATATATGTACATACATATATATATATATTTTTTTTTTGTTGTTTTTTTAAGTAATGATGCAATCTGTCTGCCAATCTTTGGTCCATCTAAGATCCTAAGAATCAGACTTATCCTTCATATATATTATTTTATTCTCACTCTGACAAATGATCTGTTGTTATTAATTATACAGGGGGGAGGTTTTAATGGTCCTCAGCACAACTACAAGACCATCAGGCACTTTAGAGCCATTATTGCAACCAGCAAAGGGGAATTTTTCATTCCGACATTTAAGGATCAATAAAAAAAAATATTGCATCTCAGTAGCTGGTGGAGCAGAGTGATTGCGGGAGAAACCCCCCATCTCGCTCTCATCCCTCTTGGCTGCCAATAGCGCATTTTTGTGTCTATCGATTTACATACCAATAAACAGATTACTGGTACAGAGTTCTGAAGACATTGCATCGCGATCTATTCTCATTCCGGAACCGTAGCCCAGTGCAGGAGTAACCTGAGGCTGATAAATTAGTGCTCCCCGGAGACTTGGTTTTATTCTCTGTCTACCGCCACAGTACTATATTTAGGGCTAAAAGCCTCATAAATTTTTCCAAAATGCTTCTACCAATGGATGCCTGTACACGAAGCAAGAAACTGCAGTTTTTGGCAACATATGTATTTATTGTCAGCCGTCCGCATCTCATTGTGGGATTTCACCGAACAGATGATAGCTGCAGAAATGAGCAAAATTTCATTCCTGTTCAACATGTTTCTCCTTCGCTTTAATCAATAATTACTCACGATCTGAAAATTTAGAAAAATACATTCTGGAATCTGAGACTGCAAATATTAATCTAATACGGGTTTTATGTTAATTTTTAATTCTCAACAGGGAGGAACTGGAAACTCTACAGACACATTAGGAATAGTTTGAAATATTTACCAAACATATGTTTATAGGGAAACTCTGTAGAAGTTGAGATCCCCAGATTCAAAGACTTGTGTTCACATGGACGCGTTTCTCCTCCTTAGTTACTTATAGGCAAGAGCCGAGGAAGATTCTCTTGTCTTGCACCCTGCCAAATTTTAATTTAGTTTGCATCTGCCCTAGGTACAGGCGATCCTCGATGAATTGAGGAAACCGGGATTCACCATAAATCCAAAGAAGTGTGCCACAGGGAAGGAAGAGGCCAGGTACTTAGGCTGCATCATCGGAAATGGTGAAATCAAGCGCCAGTTAAGTAAAATAGAGGCAATTCAGGAGTGGCCTCAACTGCTCTCCAAAAAGCAAGTGAGGGCGTTTCTTGGGATTGTGGCGTATTACCGGTGATTTATTCTGAACTTCGTCATAACTGCCGCACCATGAACGGATCTCCATGTGGGCACCAAGTTGAAATGGACTCCTGACACAGAGATGGCATTTCGAGAACTTAAGCGGGCTCGGTGCAAGTATCTGGTTCTGGTCGCACTAGACTTTAGCCAAGAATTCGTGGTCCAGACTGATGCTTCAGAAGTTGGGTTGGGAGTCGTGCTGTCAGAGGAAATAAATGGGAAGAGCATTCCATCCTGTATGAGTTGGAAATCTCTCTTCTTGCGTGAACTTCACAATAGTTGAGAAGGAATGCTTAGCCATAAAGTGGGCCATAGACCCACGGAAGTACTACCTGCTAGGCCGTAGGTTTAAGTTAGTGTCGGTCCATGCCCCTCTGAGATGGTTGAGAGAGAAGGGTAAGAATGCAAGGATGGTGGTTCTTAGCCCTTCAAGATTTCACTTTCCACGAAGTGCATAATCCAGGGACGTTACATGGTAATGCAGATGCTCTTGCCCAAATTCCCTGATTAATGTATGAAGGTACCAAAAAACTCAGCTTTGGGTGAGGGGGGGTATGTGTATGAAGGGAGATATGTGTCACTGCTCATACTGTGGTCAGTGATGAAAAACCAGAATATTTTTTGCCTCCAACACACTACGTATTGAGAGGGTTAATTTAAAGTTATACATGAGCTGTTTTTTTTGTGAGCACCCAGAGAGTGGGAGGGTGCTCACTGTATCCCCTCCTGCATAGCCGACACCGGCAGGTGTACTACCAGGACTTGCGCTGATGTCACGATCATGTGATCATCACATGGTGCTGGTTAAATACCTGGACATGAGAGATAGTCTGGGTTGTCAATTGGGAGAGGTAGGACTCCCACGTGGCTTCAGGAGGAGCTGAGGATATTGCAAGGCGTTTGTTGAACTTTATTTGTTTGTTTTAAATTAAGCCAGGAAGGAACTGCTTTTGTTTTCCTTGGTGTATGATGATTTTAATAAACCAGCAGGTGTTTCACTACCAAAGCTTTCTTGTGTCTACCTGAAGAATCAGCTAAGCATGTCAACCCCTCACAATAGATAGATAGATAGATATTCTATAAATGGTATGCTCTTTGGTATAATTCCCAGTGAGGAGCACATTTTTTCCCTCTAGAAGGTCTTGTATTTAGAGCCGTTGTTCTGTTTGACAATTTAATGATATCACTCCGAGAATCCATTACTTGGGACTGACACTGATGCATGTAAATGAAATAAAACACACATGACTCATGGAGCTTTCCCCTGCTAATGAGTAAATAAGTAACTTCTCCGCAGCTCGGGTTTTCCATCTCTTGACTGAAGGATTGAAAGGGGCACAATTTACCAAAACATAACGAAGAAAGGCTATTAAGCTGCAAATTATAGGAAAATCTCGCTAACCTAGAAGCATAAGGCTGAGTCGAAATAACAAATTATGATATTCCTCAGAGATAGTCCTTTATTTTATTTGCACAACATTCAGTGATAATAATAGGGGATGCAGAAGATGCACCCAGGCTTCAGCCTACAATGATCTAAAACATCCCTTTGCCCAAAAAAAGGTGACCCAGATTGTAAAAGTTACCAAATAGAGGCGTAGCTAGAAGTTTGGTTCAGGGGAGACTTCTTCATACAGTAAAATGCACCCCATAGTCCATACAGTATAATGTACCCCAATCAGCCAGTCACTAGCTAGAGTGGCTAACTACTGCAGCCAGTGATTGGTTACAGTGATCATGTGATAACAGTAAGCAAATAATAAAAAAGCAGCGCCAGCTGAAGAGCACAGCGAGTCCACACGGGAAGACGGGGACTCACTGTGCTCTTCGGCTGGCGCTCCCTTTTTTATTTGTTTTTTTTTCAGCTGACCTTCTATGCATTAAACTGTAACAGGGCCTTAGCTCTTGTGATCATCAGGGGCTTATGTCATATTATTATTATTATGCATTTATATAACACCATTTATCCCATGGCGCTTTACAAGTGAAAAGGGGAATTATAGACAGGTACAATAAACGTGTAAGATAAGGGACACAAGTACATAAGGAGAGGGGACCCTGCCCGTGAGGGCTCACAGTCTACAGGGATGGGTGAAGATACAGTAGGAGAGGGTAGAGCAGGTTGTGCGGTGGTTCAGTAGACCGAGGATCATTGCAGCCTGTAGGCTTGTCGGAACAGGTGGGTCTTCAGGTTCTTCTTGAAGGTTTCCGTTGTTGGTGAGAGTCTGATGTGTTGCAGCAGAGAGTTCCAGAGTATGGGGGAGGCACGGGAGAAGTCTTGTATGCGGTTGTGGGAAGAAGCGATAAGGGGGGAGTAGAGAAGGAGATCTTGAGAGGATCGAAGGTTGTGTGCGGGTAGGTACCTAGAGACCATGTCACAGATGTATGGAGGAGACTGGTTGTGGATGGCTTTGTATGTCATGGTTAGGGTTTTGAACTGGAGCCTCTGGGCAATAGGAAGCCAGGGAAGGACCTGGCATAGGGGGGAGGCTGGGGAATAACGGGAAGACAGGTGGATTAGTCGGGCAGCAGAGTGTAGGATGGACTGGAGTGGTGCTAGAGTGCTGGAGGGGAGGCCAGAGAGGAGGAGGTTGCAGTAATCGAGGCAGGAAATGATAAGGGCGTGCACTAGTTCACGTGAAGTCATTATTTCCCTCTACTCCTCTTTGGTCAGACCTCATCTGGAATACTGTGTCCAGTTTTGGGCACCACATTTTAAAAAAGACATCAACAAACTGGAGCAAGTTCAGAAAAGAGCGACCAGAATGGTGACCGGTCTGCAAACCCTGTCTTATGAGGAAAGGTTGCAGGATTTGGGAATGTTTAGTTTGCAAAAGAGAAGACTGAGAGGAGACTTAATAGCTGTCTACAAATATCTAAAGGGCTGTCACATTGTAGAAGGATCATCTTTATTCTCATTTGCACAAGGAAAGACTAGAAGCAATTGGATGAAACTGAATGGGAGGAGACACAGATTAGATATTAGAAAAAACTTTTTGACAGTTAGAGTGATCAATGAGTGGAACAGGCTGCCACGAGAAGTGGTGAGTTCTCCTTCAATGGAAGTCTTCAAACAGAGGCTGGACAGACATCTGACTGGGATGATTTAGCGAATCCTGCTTTGAGCAGGGGGTTGGACCAGATGGCCCAGGAGGTCCCTTCCAACTCTACGATCCTATGATTCAATGATTCTATTGTTTTTGTGGTTTCATGGTTGAGGAATATTTTTGAATTTGAGGCGGCAGGAGGAGGCTAGGGCTTCGATATGTGGTTTGAAAGAGAGGGCAGAGTCGAGGATCACCCCAAGGCACTGTACATATCATAATAACTCTTTGTTTTTAGCAGAGGAGGTGGAATCACATTTAATGTGAACAGGAGCCAAAAAAATTATGGCAATTTTTTGTTTAAATGAGACTAAAGAAGGTTTGTAGATAACCAAGTGCCCTCTGCCAGAGGTGCCATCCCTCTTATGTACACTGTGATAGATATTTTCAGCACCTTTTAGTCATCCGGACATATACGTAAACATAACTTTGCACTATTCCTACATTTAGCCACCAGACTTATCATTCCATCAATTATCAGCGCAGGAAACGGTGGAGATAATAACATACTTATCAAACACAATTAATGGTGATGAAGGTAATTGAGTGGAAAGCTGTTTAAGCAGACTAAATAATAAAATATTGTAAACAAGGAAGTACAAGGAAGGCGCCATCGTTAGAATCAAGCTCGCCTTTGTGGAATCGGCTGGTATTTGCCTTTGCAATATAACCAAAGATTGCACGGTCAAAAGAAATACACTGTATACAACCCCTGGCAAAAATTATGGAATCACCGGCCTTGGAGGATGTTTATTCAGTTGTTTCATTTTGTAGAAAAAAGCAGATCACAGACATGGCACAAAACTAAACTCAATTCAAATGGCAACTTTCTGGCTTTAAGAAACACTAAAAGAAATCAAGATAAAAAAAATGTGGTAGTCAGTAATGGTTAGTTTTTAGACCATGCATATTGGAAAAATTATGGAATCACTCAATTCTGAGGAAAAAAATATGGAATCACCCTGTAAATTTTCCTCCCCACACCTGTATCAAATCACCTAGATCTGCTTGTTAGTCTGCATCTAAAAAGGAGTGATCACACCTTGGAGAGCTGTTGCACCAAGTGGACTGACATGAATCATGGCTCCAACACGAGAGATATCAATTGAAACAAAGGAGAGGATTATCAAACTCTTAAAAGAGGGTAAATCATCATGCAATGTTGCAAACGATGTTGGTTGTTCACAGTCAGCTATGTCTAAAATCTGGACCAAATACAAACAACATGGGAAGGTTGTTAAAGGCAAACATGCTGGTAGACCAAGGAAGACCTCAAAGCGTCAAGACCAGAAAGTTAAAGCAATATGTCTACAAAACAGGAAATGCACAACAAAACAAATGAGAAACGAATGGGAGGAAACTGGAGTCAACGTCTGTGACCGAACTGTAAGAAACCGCATAAAGGAAATGGGATTTACATACAGAAAAGCTAAACGAAAGCCATCATTAACACCTAAACAGAAAAAAGCGCAAAGTCACTATGGGCTAAGGAAAAGCAATCGTGGACTGTGGATGACTGGATGAAAGTCATATTCAGTGATGAATCGCGAATCTGCATTGGGCAAGGTGATGATGCTGGAACCTTTGTTTGGTGCCGTTCCAATGAGATTTATAAAGGTGACTGCCTGAAGAGAACATGCAAATTTCCACAGTCATTGATGATATGGGGCTGCATGTCAGGTAAAGGCACTGGAGAGATGGCTGCCATTACATCTTCAATAAAGGTACAAGTTTATGTTGATATTTTGTACACTTGTTTGGGGATGCTGAAATCATTTTTCAAGATGATAATGCATCCTGCCATAGAACAAAAACTCTATGTTTTTTCAAAACAGTGCCCCTCTTGTCCACCAGCTGCATCTGGTACTGCAGAACTTCCTCGTTCAAGGCCAATACCAGATACAGTCAATGCACTAGAGTGGAGCTGCTTCTGACATAATAAATCAGACGCTTCCCTTTTAAGGGGGTTTCCGATGCATACAGGTATAGGTATAGCATATTACTAGGATATGTCATCACTTTATGATTAGTGGGGGGTCCGGACTTACTGCAGTCTCTTGCAGAAATGGCAGTTAGGAGTCACTGTGCAATGCTACACAAGTGCTACACCCCACTATTCTCAGGAGCAGTGAGGTTGCACACCCACCAATCAGGAAGTGATAACATATCCTAAATATCTCCTATCACTTTATGAGGAAATTTCTTAAAAAACATTTTTCAACAGTCTCATGCAGGCAGCCAAAATGATTGTCCCTGGTTAGATTTGAAACAGTAACCCGAGCAATGGAAACCTACAATGCCAACCTGGCGGAATAATGGTTATTATTACATATATTACGTCTACTATGTTCTACTGTTTATTGGGGCACGAGTCTCTGTCTCCAACAATAGTGTTATATTGTCAATAATACACTGTCTGAAGAAGAGCCCCAGGACGTTCCCGCTCAATGTTCACACTGTGTGTAGCTGGAGCACACTCTGCTTTCACTTTACAAGCTGGCAGACAAGATGCTAAGATCCTGAGCTGTAAGAAATACCAGTTGTAAGCTGCATTATCTTTGCTCATGAATAAATCTATCTTCACTGTTGAACAGCTGGACAGCACACAGATTAATCCACTGCCAACATACCCACCCAGCCACCGTGCTGTCCAAGAGCTGTTTACTGGCTAAGTCATGAAAATGACTTCCAACACCTTTGGGGATGCTGTGAAAAGAGAAACTAGTTCCCATTGCAGTCACTCACTTCAATTTTTAAAGTGTGCCCAAGAGGTGGAATCTCAGCATGCTCTGTCCGAGTTGAACCCATGACTTCAACAGCATTACTAACCACTGAGCCACCATGCTGCCCAGGAGATTATTTATAGGTAGGTTATCAATATGACTACCAGCAGCAATGGCAAGATCATGAAAGAGAAAGCTAGATGCCCAAGGCATCAAATCAGTTAATTGATTTTAATTTCTGAAGTGTACCTGAGAGGTGGAATCTCATTATTGTTGGTCAGAGTTCAACCACTCACTCCAGTGCTAACCACTGAGCCCCTGTACTAGCTGGCAACTGCCGCTGTGCTACACTATAAGCATCACCAAGCCACCACCATGCATCACTGTAACAATCAATAAGCTCCCATTATACTTCACTCTACACATCCCCAAGCCCCCCGCTATGCTTCACTGTAGACAGGGTGTTCCTTTCAGAATATGCTTCATTTTCCCTCCACCAAACAGTACATAATGACACTGACACTTGGGTTATAGCAAAATGACACTAATACTTTCGGTACAGGGTAATGACACTGATACCTTGAATAGGGAGTAATGATGCTGACAATTATTGAACAGAATAATTACATACTGATTCTTGGCATATATGATAGAGACACTGAAACTTGGGGTTCTCCTCTTTCTGGCTGGATGTTCATCTAGTTCTCATCATCCATTAGTGACAATAACCCTGAGTGAAGAATGAAGCTACATTGTGTCTCGTTGTTTGTACCTCCCCATACTGGTTTAACATGGTGAATCTTCTGATTTTCTTCTCTGTAGTTTATGCTCATCCTGGAGCCGGTCATGCAGATGATGTGATCATCTCTTCTTTGCACAATGATAACAATTATCAACAATATACTGTAAATGTAGATAATTTTTTTTGAGGTGTGATATTTATACGAGGTCGAGATTTATACTGTCCTGCAGTCCAGAAAATTATCTACTATCTCATGCATAAAGCTGAATGTGTGTGTGCGTGTATGTTTGTATGTATGTATGTGTGTATGTCCGGGATTGGCATCCGCATCGTCGCAGCTACAGCCACAAAATTTTGCACAGTCACACGTCTGGACCCCGAGAGCGTCATAGGCTATCTTATGAGGTGAAATTTTAACCCCGCGCGTTCCAATGCACCAAACAATTTTGCCCCTAGGTACATAATGGGGAAAAAGTATATGTATGTTTGTGTGTATGTCCGGGATTGGCATCTGCACCGTCGCAGCTACAGCCACAAAATTTTGCACAGTCACACGTCTGGACCCCAAGAGTGTCATAGGCTATGTTGTGAGGCAAAATTTTAACCCCGTGCGCTCCAATTCACCAAACAATTTTGCCTATTCTTATCATTTCTATGGTGTTATCGTCCTTCTGTAAAGCTGGAAATAACACAATTTATTACTGTGCCAACACAGACCACCCTCTGACACAGACTGCAGGGGGAGCCCAGTATCACACAGGATAGGTGATATACGGCTCAGCAGTCAGTATCAAACAGGATAAGATTAGATACACGGCTGAGCAGTCAGTAACACACGATAGGATTAGATACACAGCTCAGCAGAAAGTATCACACCGGAGAGGATTAGGTACACAGCTCAGCAGACATTATCACACAGGATAGGTTTAGATGCTCAGCTCAGAAACAGGATGTGCCAAAGGAGAGGACATTTTCATTCCAAGAATTCCACTCGTTCCATCTGATTTGTTTTTTTAAAACGCCTCCAGTTTCCAATTCAACTGCTATTTGCAATGTCCATTAACAATGCTCAGGGACAGTCCTTGAAAGTAGTAGGGATCGATTTGCAATCTCCATGCTTTTCTCATGGTCAAATTAACGTGATCTGTTCAGGAGTTGGAACTGCCAAACATCTGTTCATCTTTGCACCGAAAGGAAAAAACAAAAATGCTGTTTATCAAAAGGCTCTTGAATGAGTTGAAAATAAAATACTATCAATACTTGGGTAATCGTTTGGTTAATTTGTGTTGCAAATCTGTAGTGTTGAATGTATGATGTGAAATGTTTTTATGTGCAATCTAATCATTATAATTTGTTATAATTAACCACAGTTGGTTACTATGCCCAGGCAACGCCGGGCTCTTCAGCTAGTAACAATATTTAGATATAACTGCAGCTCACATGCAAAACCTGCACTTGGAAATAAAGATATGGGAACGGCCGGACACGGTGGTGAACCATCCACTGACCCAGTGTGAGGAGTTTGATTTTGACAAGTATTTGGACGACATGGAGCAGGCAAAGCGATGCCACAGGGAAACAGATTCCACTCCCATAGAAAACACATTGACCATATTTCAGCAACACTTGTCACCTGCTCTCAAAGAAGTAGAAGAGTTCAATAGTTCATCACCACTGACTGTGCACGAGGCAATTCCTCTACACCCTGAAATTGTTAGAGATGTTGCCCATGTGGTTACTGCTTTGCCACCAGCCCAAGTTACTGTAGAGAGGTTGTTCTGTAGCCTTAAAATAATGAGGTCAGATGTGAGGTCCTCTATGAAGGAGGATCTGATGGAGGCGATACTATTCCTCAGAACAAATTCATAGTGTATAATAAATTGTAAATATGCAAAAGTATTTTGTTCTAAAGTTGTATTCCAATATATATATTTTATGTTCTTGTGGCACCCATGAGGGTCCAGTCGCCACAGAGGTACTGCACCTCATCCAGAGCTGTGGTACTCCGCTCTTGGGTAAGGAGAAGGCACTACCTAGTTCATACACTAGCACCCAACACTAGACCTCTCCAGGCCAGGGAGGAGCTGGATAGAGGGTGTGAGTGGAGGAAGTGGAGAAGGGGAGCAGCTTAAGGGAGTGACAGAGCAGTGTGTTCAGTTAGTCCTGGGGACTAGAGCAGTGAGGAGCTCATCCATAGGCTAGAGAAGAGAGAGAAGGGGTCCAAGAGGCATGGGAAGTGAAGAATCCACCCGTGGCACCCGAATCCACGCCGATCATAGTCGGGTGGAGGGACTAGGTAGCAGTAGGGGACCAGCCCCAGACTTGTGGAAAAACTGAGGACTCAACTAGCAAACCGGAGGCTGTAGAATCTGTATGTGCAACAGCCAAATCCGCACACATTCGCTGAAAAGGCAGCCACATAGGATCAAGGGGACTAAGAGAACGTTGCCCGACAGGATCTGAGGCTGCTGACTTCGGACACTGTGTGTGAGGCGCAGGGCAGAAGAGGCCAGAGCCAGCGCAGTGAGACGGCTAGGGAAAGAACATCAGAAGGGGGTTCTGGTACAGTGCACCCCAAATTACTTGAGAGCTGGCTAGACCACCGCCCCGGAGGACACAGTACCCCGGCTGGGGATTGTAACTGTGTAGAGTCGAGCTGGACCGGGCTGGGGGGTGGTCCCTCTGTGTACCGCGCAGTGACATACAAACACAAGATGGAGGCAAGTTTCAGGTGCAACAGGTCCAAGTTTATTCTCTTGCTGTCCACCTGACGGCCTCACAGCACACCACGATCCTCTTCAAGGCTCTCCGGTTACAGAATACATCAACATACCGTACTTTTCGCCGGGGACGTATATTTACACACCGTCCCTTTATACTTAGTGACGCTCTGGCAGCTCCGTCACCGTGGCTGCCTTAGGCCTGTACACCAACGGTAATTTTACTGATCAAACGTCATTCCTTATACGGTATCCTCCACCCAGAGCCTCGTCTATACTGCGGTACTTCGTGTCAGGACCACCCCCCTGACTTCCTTTCTCCTCAGTCCCCTGGTTAGGTTCTCCTCACAGTGCACCAACTGTCACAGTCTCCTCGTCACTTGAGCTCCCCCTGGGGACTGGAATCTTCTGGAACCCTCCTGTCAAATTTATAGCTTTCCAGGTTCCCTGTAACTCCGCCCCCCATGACCAGCGGTTTCTTAGACCTAAGCTGATGTCAAGTCCTATGCTCACACTCCTCCCTGCCCTCTAATGTCAATTTCAGGTACTGCACGTCACCTACACTTTCCTAGCTGTTTTCCCTTCTGTCATAACTGACATCCTGCCTGACAAGTGCAAACCCCTTTGAAATCTGACCAGTCAGTCCATCCGTCAGGTCACCTTCCCTACAACTGGAAGAACTGTGAGTAAAAGTGTGAAGACTGCACTCCACTCTGTGCCCTGTGACTTATTTACAGTGTCACCTGCCTTGCACTACGACCACCACCATCACATTTAACACCACAACTGCCCTGGGGCCTAGATCTACCTGTGGAGAGCTGTACCAACTCTGCTGCGTGCTGCGTCACCAACTGCCAAAGTGGATCTGAACTGCAGCATTGGCCATATCATCATTGCCAAACACCACGGGTGGCGCCATAAATTAATCCCCTATAAACATTCCCCAAAGTCATTTTATTGCACTCCCAGGGCTACGGACCGGTCACTTCTGCCGTGACATCCCCTGTAGAACTGTCGGCCTGGTACTGAGTACCCCACGGCCCTGTGTGGCGCGCCATTCTATCTAAATGGCTTGATTTTTGAATCATAATAATGATTAAAAGCCATTTTACTACAGTAAATTTATCACTTAAACATGAGCCATGTATGAGGGAGTCAGAGTCGTGGAAATTGAGGAGTCTGAGTCGGATTCAGAGGTTTGGCTTACTGACTCCACAGCCCTGATTTTATGTGACTGTGGGTTTCCTCCCATGTTGTGAAGACAAACCTGTAGGAGATATGACCCCTGATGGGCGCAGTGATGTCTGTAAAGTGCTGTACAATCAATATGCTTATTTATTATGCTTCATAAGAACGGTCTCACTTTGCAGCCATTATTGCCCCGTCAGGACTCGCATCCTATCAGTATGTCTTTGGAAGTGGAGCTGCTCACACTCTGCTCCATTCATTGTTTATGGGACATCTGAGAAAGCAGAGCTCCATTATTTCCGGACAGTCCCACAGTCAATGAATGCAGTGGAGGATAAGCCCGCACACCTCTGCTACATTCAAGAATGGGATGGATCTAGGACACTTGTTCTCCGAGCTCTGGAGACCGTGTCATGGAGATTATTACATAATGTTTTCTAGTACGTGGACGTGTCAGAAATGTCCCACAGTGAACGGCCGCCCTCGCCGGTCTCCTGTCTGAGAACACGGAGACTAAAAGCCTGTTGCTCCCATCTCATAGCTCGGTGCACAGCCTGCTGTTTCTGATGGTTAAGCAACCATGGGGCAGCATGGTAACACTGGGACATTCTTTTTCTTGTCGCTGTTTTCATTGGTTCAGCTCTGACCAAGAACAATGAGATTCTTCCTCTCAGACACATCTCAGAAAATGAATTCAGTGACCACAAGGGAACCTGCTCTTCCTTTTCATGACCTGTTGGTGGCTACTGATAGACATATTGATGAGCTAGCCATCAGGTAATTCCCAGGCAGCTCAGTGGTTAGCTCAACTACCTTTTAATGCTTGGCTCCTTAGTTCAATTCTGGTGGAGGTCTGAGTAATTCTACCACTCAGTTGTACTTTAGAAAATGTATCTTCTCTTGTTTTTCATGACCTGTCGGTGGGCACTGATAGAAATATTGATGACCTAGCAATCAAGTATTTCTCAGGCAGCATGGTGGCTCGTTGGTTAGCTCAATTACTGGTTTATGCTAAGGTCCTAAGCTCAATTCTGGTGAAGGTTGAGTAACTCTACCTCTCAATTGTCCTTTAGAAATTGCAAATTAGCTTGAGATTTCCATAGGTGCTGAGAGTCAAATAGATGATTTACCTTACAGCACTCAGGCAGCATGATGATGCAGTTGTTAGCAAGGCTGCTGTTCAATGTTGTTGCCCTGGGTTCAAGTCTGCCTGAAGACTATGAGCTTCCTCCTCACAGGTCTACTTTAGAGATGGCAAATGAACCAGCTTCAGCTTTTCCTGATCGTCCCAATGGTGCTGGTAATAATATCAATAACTTTGCAAAAGGTTAACTTCTGAGCAGCATGGTGACTCAGTGGAAGGCATGGTGCTTTGTAGCATGGGAGTCCAGGGTTCAAATACCACATCTTCAAGGAGTTTGGTCAATTCTTGCTGAGGTTAGAGTAACTCTACATCTCAGTTGTACTTCAGAAATTGTAAATGGACCTGCTCTAGTTTTTCCTGACTTTCCCATAGGTGCTGAGAGTCATATTGATGACTTACCCAAAGGCAAGTTCTCAGGCAGCATGATGGTGCAATTGTTTGCACTGCTGCTATCCAATGCTGGTGCCCAAGGTTCAACTCTGACTGAAAACAATGAGATTACTCCTCACAGGTCTACTATAGAATTTGCAAGTGCACCTACTCTAGTTTTTCCTGATCTTCCCATTGGTGCTGGTAGTAATATCAATGACTTTGCAAAGGATTTCCTTCTGAGCAGCACAGTAGCCCAGTGGAAAATGCTGGTGCTTTGCAGCATGAGAGTCCAGAGTTCAAAGCACACCATGGATGACATCTGCAAGGAGTTTGTATGTTCTCCCTGTGCTCAGGTGGTCTGCCACTCATGCTCCAAAGACATACAGGTAGGGGCTAATGATGGTGTTACCTGTGCAGCATCCAGGAGGCCTGCTTACCCCCTTCATTGGGCAAGTTGCCTCAGTCCTTATTGGATGAATGTGCTGATACAAGTGATTGGCTTGTATATAAAAGCAGCTCAGGTGCACCTGAGCAGTTAACACATTTTATAAACTTTTTTCGAAAAAGGTTTATGGCTTCGCTAATTTGTGTAATTAACAGCACCTGTAACTTACCTGTGGCACCTAACAGGTGTTGGCAATAACTAAATCACACTTGCAGCCAGTTGACATGGATTAAAATTGACTTAACCTCTGTCCCCTGTGTCCTTGTGTGTACCACATTGAGCATGGAGAAAAGAAAGAAGACCAAAGAACTGTCTGAGGACTTGAGAAACCAAATTGTGAGGAAGCATGAGCAATCTCAAGGCTACAAGTCCATCTCCAAAGACCTGAATATTCCTGGGTCTACCGTGCGCAGTGTCATCAAGAAGTTTAAAGCCCATGGCACTGTGGCTAACCTCCCTAGATGTGGACGGAAAAGAAAAATTGACAAGAGATTTCAACGCAAAATTGTGCGGATGTTGGATAAAGAACCTCGACTAACATCCAAACAAGTTCAAGCTGACCTGCAGTCCGAGGGTACAACAGTGTCAACCCGTACTATCCGTCGGCGTCTGAATGAAAAGGAACTGTATGGTAGGAGACTCAGGAAGACCCCACTTCTTACCCCGAGACATAAAAAAGCCTGGCTGGAGTTTGCCAAAACTTAACTGAAAAAGCCTAAAACATTTTGGAAGAATGTTCTCTGGTCAGATGAGACAAAAGTATAGCTTTTTGGGCAAAGGCATCAACATAGAGTTTACAGGAGAAAAAAAGAGGCATTCAAAGAAAAGAACACGGTCCCTACAGTCAAACATGGCGGAGTTTCCCTGATGTTTTGGGGTTGCTTTGCTGCCTCTGGCACTGGACTGCTTGACCGTGTGCATGGCATATGAAGTCTGAAGACTACCAACAAATTTTGCAGCATAATGTAGGGCCCAGTGTGAGGAAGCTGGGTCTCCCTCAGAGGTCATGGGTCTTCCAGCAGGACAATGACCCAAAACACACTTCAAAAAGCACTAGAAAATGGTTTGAGAGAAAGCACTGGAGACTTCTATGGGATTCAGGTCTGGACTCATTGCTGGCCACCTTAGAACACCTGTGGAGAGATCTAAAAATAGCAGTTTGGAGAAGGCACCCTTCTAATATCAGGGACCTGGAGCGGTTTGCCAAAAAAGAATGGTCTAAAACAGGGTTCCCCAACTCCAGTCCTCAAGGCCCACCAACAGGTCATGTTTTCAGGATTTCCTTTGTATTGCACAGGTGGAATAATCACCTGGGCAATACTAAGGAAATACTAAGGAAATCCTGAAAACATGACCTGTTGGTGGGCCTTGAGGACTGGAGTTGGGGAACCCTGGTCTAAAATTCCAGCAGAGCATTGTAAGAAACTCATTGATGGTTACCGGAAGCGGTTGGTCGCAGTTATTTTGGCTAAAGGTTGTGCAACCAAGTATTAGGCTGAGGGTGCCAATACTTTGTCTGGCCCATTTTTGGAGTTTTGTGTGAAATGATCAATGTTTTGCTTTTTTGCTTCATTCTCTTTTGTGTTTTTTCATTTAAGACAATTTAAATGAAGATAATAATACCAAAGAATTTGTGTTTGCAATCATTTTCAGGAAGAAACTGAGTATTATCTGACAGAATTGCAGGGGTGTCAATACTTTTGGCCACAACTGTATATATGCTTCTCTTGGCACCACTGGGCATGATCACGACTGATGGAGATGATCTTGTTGAAGCTGCTTCACACCTCTTTCCTATTCATCACATGCGCTGTGTTGTACACACGCTGCAGCTGGCAATAAGAGAGAGTCTGCAAGAGGGACATGCTGGAGCTCTGATTAGCAAAGTGAGGACATTGGCTATTGCTGCCAGAACCCCTAAAATTGATTCCATCTTGAAGAGATGTGCTGGAAAAGGGGCAATTGTGGATCAAGCCACTCGGTGGGGCAGCACCAATTTAATGACTGAGCGATTGCTTCAGCTGAAACCCTTCCTTGTAGATATGGCAGACCCTCAGGTAACACAACATGAAGGTCATTGGACACAGGTGCCTGAACTGAAGGTTTCATCACCCAATTACAGTGACTAAAAAGTTACAAGCTGAGGATTTAACTCCTGGCATTTTTATAAAGGAGTGGAAGAACTTGTTGTTTTGCCTGTCCCAAACAGGAGGTTTAATGGCAGATGGCATTGCTGCTTCAATGAGTCGGAGAGAGACACTGCTATAAGAAAATAAAATTCTTCTGGCAGCTGTTTATGTGGACCCGAGTCATCGTATATTGCTGGATGATCAACAGCTGCTAAAGGAAAAGAAGACAAAACCTACAAAAGACAAAAATGATAAAAACCCTGCTATAATTAAATAAGTAAAAAGCAAAAGTGCATTTAAATCTTGCAGAGTTCTTAGTAATACTGTATTTGATCAAACATAGCATAAAAGCCGTCCCACCATCGACAAGGTGACTCTGTGGTCGGGGCGGTCCTACACTGTCTAGTATTAATAACCTTATCATGTGTCAAAGTTGATGTCTGTGTGAATAAGGGCAGACAAGGACCGGGTCCCAACCACTGGACACCAGTCAGGGGAAGCCTTTAAATACAATTTCCAGCTCAGGAGAGGGAGGCCACACCCCAGCTTGCACAGAATGCAAAAATACAAAGAAAAAACACAAAAATTGAGCTTGGTTTGAGTTGGTACACATGCAGCATATAAATGCATGTTCACATGGCCAAAAAGACAAAAATGAAAAAAATCCTGCTATAAGTAAAAAGCAAAAGTGCATTTAAATCTTAGAGTTCTTAGTAATACTGTATTTGATCAAACATAGCGTAAAAGCCGTCCCACCATCAGCAAGGTGACTCTGTGGTCGGGGCGGTCCTACACTGTCTAGTATTAATAACCTTATCATGTGTCAAAGTTGACGTCTGTGTGAATAAGGGCAGACAAGGACCGGGTCCCAACCGCTCAATGCCGACTTTTATTCTCCATTGAGGTCGGGTTTCGGACGAAACTCCGACTTTTTTTGCCCTAGTCGGACCAGTTTCATCCGACTCAAATTTTGTTTCATGAAACCCGATCCGACCAAAGTCGCTCAACTCTAATGATGGCCCAGTGGTTAGCGCTGCTGCTATCCAATGCTGGTGTCCATGGTTCAACTCTGACTGAGGACAATGAGATTCCTCCTCTCAGGTGTATTTTAGAAATTGTAGTCAGTGATTGTAATGGGACCTCCTCTAGTTTTTTCTGATCTTCCCATAAATGCTGAGAGTCCTATTGATGATATGCCCAGAAATAAACTCTTAAGCAGCTCAGTGGTTTAGTTGATTAGCTTTATAATGCTTGGGTCCTTAGTTCAATTCTGATTGAGGTCTGAGTAATTTGACTTGTCAGTTGTACTTTAGAAGTTGCAAATGCACCTGCTCTAATTTTTCCTGACCATCCCATAGGTGCTGTGATTCATATAGATGACTTACCCAAAGGCTAGGTCTCAGGCAGCATGAAGGTGCAGTTGTTATTGCTGCTGCTGTCCAACACTGGTGCCCTGGGTTCAAGTCTGCCTGAGAACAATAAGCTTCTTCCTCAAAGGTCTACTTTAGATATGGCGAAAAGATCTGCTTTTGTTTTTCCTGATCTTCCCATTGGTGCTGGTAGTAATATCAATGACTTTGCCAAAGATCATCTTTTGAGCAGCATGGTGGCCCAGTAGAACGCACTGGTGCTTTGCAACATATGCGTCCAGGATTCAAATCCCACCATGGATGACATCTGCAAAGAGTTTCTTTGATTCCGCCTGATATCTGAGTTATTCTACCTCTCAGTTGTACTTCGGAAATTGCAAATGTATGTTCTCTAGTTTTTCAGGACCTGTCGGTGGGCACTGATAGACATATTGATGACCTAGCCATTGGGTAGCTCTCAGGCAGCATAGTGGTTAGCACAATTATCTGTCAATGCTTGGGTCCTTAGTTTGATTCTGAATGAGGTCTGGCTAATTCTACCTCTCAGTTCTTTAGAAATTGCAAATGAGACCGCCCAACTTTTTCCTGACCTTCCCATAGTTGCTGAGAGTCATATAGATGACTTACCTAAAAGGTAGTGCTTGGGCAACCTGATGGTCCAGTGGTTAGCTCTGGTGCTGGTACGTTGGGTTCAAGTCTACCTGAGGACAATGAGCTTTCTCCTCACATGTCTACTATAAAATGTGCAAATGGACCTGCTCTAGTTTTTCCTGATCTTCCTATGGGTGCTGGTAGTAATATCAATGACTTTGGCAAAGTTTATCTTTTGAGCAGCACCGTGGCCAATTGGTAAGCACTTTGCAGCATGGGAGTGTTGGGTTCTTAGTTCAATTCTGAGTAATTTTACTTCCCAGTTGTACTTTAGAAATTGTAAATGGACCTGCTCTAGTTTTTCCTGATCTTCCCATAGGTACTGTGATTCATCTAGATTACTTACCCAAAGGCTAGCTCTCAAGCAGCTTGATAGCCCAGTGGTTAGCACTGTTGCAGTCCAACGCTGGTACCCTGGGTTCAACTCTGACTGGAGACAATGAGAATCCTCCTCACAGGTCTACTATAGAATTTGCAAATGGACCTGCTCTAGATTTTGCTGATCTTCCCATAGGTGCTGGTAGTAATATCAATGACTTTGCCAAAGTTTATCTTTTGAGCAGCACGGTGGCCAATTGGTAAGCACTTTGCAGCATGGGTGTGCAGGGATCAAATCCCAATGCTGGGGTTCTTAGTTCAGTTCTGAGTAATTCTACTTCTCAGTTGTACTTCAGAAATTATAAATGGACCTGCTCCAATTTTTCCTGACCATCCCATAGGTGCTGTGATTCATATAGATGACTTACCCAAAGGCAAGGTCTCAGGCAGCATGCAGGTGCAGTTGTTATTGCTGCTGCTATCCAACGCTGGTGCCCTGGGTTCAAGTCTGCCTGAGAACAATGAGCTTCTTCCTCAAAGGTCTACTTTAGATATGGCGAATAGATCTGCACTTGTTTTTCCTGATCTTCCCATTGGTGCTGGTAGTAATATCAATGACTTTGCCAAAGGTTATCTTTCGAGCAGCATGGTGGCCCAGTGGAACGCACTGGTGCTTTGCAACAAACGCGTCTAGAATTCAAATCCCACCATGGATGACATCTGCAAGGAGTTTCTTTGATTCTGGCTGAGATCTGAGTTATTCTACTTCTCAGTTGTACTTCAGAAATTGCAAATGTATGTTCTCTAGTTTTTCAGGACCTGTCAGTGGGCACTGATAGACATATTGATGACCTAGCCATTGGGTAGCTCTCAGGCAGCATAGTGGTTAGCACAATTATCTGTCAATGCTTGGGTCCTTAGTTTGTTTCTCAATGAGGTCTGGCTAATTCTACCTCTCAGTTCTTGCAAAAGAGACCGCCCAACTTTTTCCTGACCTTCCCATAGTTGCCGAGAGTCATAGATGACTTACCTAAAATGTAGTGCTTGGGCAGCATGATGGTCCAGTGGTTATCTCTGGTGCGGGTACTTTGGGTTCAAGTCTACCTGAAGACAATGAGCTTCCTCCTCACAGGTCAACTATAGAATGTGCAAATGGACCTGCTCTAGTTTTTCCTGATCTTCCTATAGGTGCTGGTAGTAATATCAATGACTTTGGCAAAGTTTTATCTTTTGAGCAGCACCGTGGCCAATTGGTAAGCACTTTGCAGCATGGGAGTGCAGGGTTCAAATCCCTAATGCTTGGGTTCTTAGTTCAATTCTGAGTAATTCTACTTAGTTGTACTTTAGAAATTGTAAATGGACCTGCTCTAGTTTTTCCTGATCTTCCCATAGGTGCTGTGATTCATCTAGATTACTTACCCAAAGGCTAGCACGCAAGCAGCTTGATGGCACAGTGGTTAGCACTGTTGCTGTCCAACGCTGGTACCCTGGGTTCAACTCTGACAGGAGACAATGACAATCCTCCTCACAGGTCTACTATAGAATTTGCAAATGGACCTGCTCTAGATTTTGCTGATCTTCCCATAGGTGCTGGTAGTAATATCAATGACTTTGCCAAAGTTTATCTTTCGAGCAGCACGGTGGCCAATTGGTAAGCACTTTGCAGCATGGGTGTGCAGGGATCAAATCCCAATGCTGGGGTTCTTAGTTCAATTCTGAGCAATTCTACTTCTCAGTTATACTTTAGAAATTGTAAATAGACCTGCTCTAGTTTTTCCTGATCTTCCCATAGGTGCCGAGAGTCATATAGATGAATTACCCAAAGGCTAGTTCTCAGGCAGCATGATGGCCCAGTGGTTAGCACTACTGCTGTCCAATGCTGGTGCCCTGGGTTCAACTCTGACTGAGAACAAGGTGATTCCTCCTTGCTTATTCTACTATAGAATTTGCAAGTGCACCTACTCTAGTTTTTCCTGATCTTCCCATTGGTGCTGGTAGTAATATCTATGACTTTGCCAAAGATTAACTTCCGAGCAGCACAGTAGCTCAGTGGAAAGCACTGGTGCTTTGCAGCATGGGAGTCCAGGGTTCAAATCCCACTATGGATGACATCTGCAAGGAGTTTGTATGTTCTCCCTATGCTCAGGTGGTCTGCCACCCATGCTCCAAAGACATACAGGTAGGGGCTAATGATGATGTTACCTGTGCAGCATCCAGGAGGTCTGCTTGCCCCCTTCATTGGGCAAGTAGCCCCAGTCCTATTGGATGAATGTGCTGATACAAGTGATTGGCTTGTATATATAAGCAGCTCAGGTGCACCTGAGCTGTTACCTTTTAAAAGTGTTTTATAACACAACACTTAAAGGTGGTTTTTAAAAAGGTGACAGCTCAGGTGCACCTGAGCTGCTTTTATATACAAGCCAATCACTTGTATCAGCACATTAATCCAATAAAGAATGAGGCTACTTACCCAATGAAGGGGGGCAAGCAACCCTCCTGGATGCTGCACAGGTAACACCATCATTAGGCCCTACCTGTATGTTTTTGGAGCATGGGTGGCAGACCACCAGAGCACAGGGAGAACATACAAACTCCTTGCAGATGTCATCCATAGTGGGATTTGAACCCTGGACTCCCATGCTGCAAAGCACCAGTGCTTTCCACTGAGCTACTGTGCTGCTCAGAAGTTAATCTTTGGCAAAGTCATAGATATTACTACCAGCACCAAAGGGAAGATCAGGAAAAGCTAGAGTAGGTGCACTTGCAAATTCTATAGTAGAATAAGCAAGGAGGAATCACCTTGTCCTCAGTCAGAGTTGAACCCAGCGCACCAGCGTTGGAGAGGAGTAGTGCTAACCACTGGGCCATCATGCTGCCTGAAAACTAGCCTTTGGGTAATTCATCTATATGACTCTCGGCACCTATGGGAAGATCAGGAAAAACTAGAGCAGGTCTATTTACAATTTCTAAAGTATAACTGAGAGGTTGAATTAATCACACCTCAGTCAGAATGGAACTAAGTACCCAAGTGTTGGGATTTGAACCCTGGACTCCCATGCTGCATAGTACCAGTGCTTTCCACTGCACCACCGTGCTGCTTGAAGTGTAATCTTTGGCAAAGTCATTGATATTACTACCAGCACCTATGGGAAGATCAGAAAAAACTATAGCAGGTCCAGTTGCCATCTCTAAAGTAGACCTGTGAGGAAGAAGCTCATAGTCCTCAGGCAAAATTGAACCCAGGGGACTACAGCAGTGCTAACCAGTGGACCATCATGCCACCCCAGCACTACCATCTGTGTAAGTCATTGATATGACCCTCAGCACCTATGGGAAGGTCAAGAAAAACTTGAGCAGGTACCATTTGCAATTTCTAAAGTACAACTGAGAGGTAGAACTACTCAGATTCAAACTAAGGACCCAAGCATTGAATGGTAATCAAGCTAACCACTAAGCCACCATGCTGCGTGACAATCGTTTTATGGCAAGTTCATCAATATGTCTATCAGTGCCCACTGACAGGTCATAAAAAACTAGAGCTGGTCCATTTACAATTACTAAAGTACAACAGAGAGGTAGAACTACTCAGACCTCAGTCAGAATTATACTAAGGAAAAATTCTATAGTGGCTAAGTCGTTAGCTTAATTTCCTTTCAACGCTTGGGTCCTTAGTTTGATTCTGAGTAATTCTACCTCTCAGTTGTTCTTTTGAAATTGCAAATAGACCTGCTCTAGATTTTCTTGACCTTCCCATAGGTGCTGAAAGTCATATAAATCAGGGTTCCCCAACTCCAGTCCTCAAGGCCCACCAACAGATCATGTTTTCAGGATTTCCTTAGTATTGCTCCGGTGATAATTGCTTCACCTGTGCAATACAAAGGAAATCCTGAAAACATGATCTGTTGGTGGGCTTTGAGGACTGGAGTTGGGGAACCCTGATATAGATGACTTACCCAGAGATCAGCACTTGGGCAGCATGATGGTGCAGTTGTTAGCACTGCTGCTGGTCCCCTGGGTTCAACTCTACTTGAGGGCAATGAGCTTCTTCCTCACAGGTCTGTTCTAGAGATGGCAAATGGACCTTCTCTAGTTTTTCCTGATCTTCCCATAGGTGCTGGTACTAATATCAATGACTTTGCCAAAGGTTACCTTCCGAGCAGCATGGTGGCCCAGTGGAAAGCACTGGTGCTTTGCAGCATGGGAGTCCAGGTTTCTAATCCCACCATGGATGACATCTGCAAGGAGTTTGTATGTTGTCCTTCTGCTCCAGAGACATACAGGTAGGTGCTAATGATGTTGTTATCTACGAAGGATGCTTGTCCACTTCATTGGGTGTATGTGCTGATGCAAGAAATTTGCTTGCTGTGTAAGAAATTTAGTTGCTACTGAGCGGTTAAACTGTTTTAGGAAGAAAAACTTTTCTTATTCCTTAAATAATTTAACAGCTCAGTCGCAAGCTAATTTCTTGCTTCTTGTATCAGCACATTCATCCAATAAGGACTGGGGCTACTTGCCCAATAAAGGGGGTAAGCAGCCCTCCCGGATGCTGCACAGGTAACACCATCATTAGCCCTACCTGTATGTCTTTGGAGCTTGGTGGCAGACCACCTGAGCACAGGGAGAACATACAATCTCTATGCACATGTCATCCATGGTGGGAGTTGAACCTTGGACACCGATGCTGCAAAGCACTAGTACTTTCCACTGGGCCACCGTGCTGCTCGGAAGCTGACATTTAGCAAAGTCATTGATATTACTACCAGCACCTATGGGAAGATCAGGAAAAACTTGAGCAATTTTCAATTTCTAAAGCAGAACTGTGATGAGGAAGCTCATTGTCCCTTGTCAGACTTAAAACCAGAGCACCCACTTTGGAGAGCGGCAGTGCTAACAACTGAGCCATCATGCTGCTTGATTGCTAAGCTTTGGGTAAGTCATCTATATGACTCTCAGCACCTATGGGAAGGTCAGGAAAAACTAGAGCAGGTGCCTTTTCTAAAGTACAACTGAGAAGTAGAGTGATTCAAACTTGAACTAAGGACCCAACCATTGAAAGTTAATTGAACTAACCACTGAGCCACCTCAGGATAGGCTGATGGCTAGGTCATCCATATGTCTATCAGTGCCCACTGACCGGTCACAAAATGCTAGAGAAGGTCCATTTGCAAATTCTAAAGCACAACTGAAAGGTTGACCCAGTCAGACTTGACAAAATTCCTAGCAGATGTCATCCATGGTGGGATTTGAACCATTGACTCAGATGCTGCAAAGCACCAGTGCTTTCAACTGGGCCACCGTGCTGCTCAGATGTTAACTTTTGGAAAAGTCATTGATATTACTGCCAGTACCAATGGGAAGATCAGGAAAATCTAGAGCAGGTCCATTTGCAATTTCTGAAGAACAACTGAGAGGTAGAACTACTCTGATCTCAGTCAGATTTGAACTAAGGATCCAAGCATTGAAAGGTAATTGAGCTATGCCACTGGGCCACCATGCTGCCTGAGCAGTACTGCATGGCTAGGTCATCAATATGTCTCTCCGTGCCCACCAAAAGGTCATGAAAAACTAGGGCAGTTCCATTTTCAACTTCTAAAGTAGACCTGTGAGGAGGAATTACTCCAACCTCAGTCAGAGTAGAACTAAGGACCCAAACATTGAAAGGTAATTGAGCTAACCACTCAGCCACTATAGCATTTCCTGGTTGCAAGGTCATCAATATGTCTATCAGTATGCACCGACAGATCATGAAAAGGAAGAGGAGGATTCATTTGAGATCTCTGATTTCATTTTCTAAGATGTGTCTGAGAGGAGAAATCTCATTGACCTCAGTCAGAGTTGAACTAAGGACCCAAGTGTAGAATGACAATGGAGGTACCCACTGAGTCACTGTGCTGCCTGAGATTATGTCTTGCCAGATCATCATTAGGACTCTCAGCATTTGTGGGAAGGTCAGAAAAAATTACAGCAGGTCCCATTACAATCACTGACTACAATTTCTTAAATACACCTGAGAGGAGGAATCACATTGTCCTCAGACAGAGCTGAACGAAAGACACCAGCGCTAAAAACAGCATCTTCATGCTGCCTTGGTGATTTCCTCTGGGTAAATCATCAATATCTGTCAGGATTGAACAAACTCCTTGGAGGTATCATCCATAGCGGGATTTGAACCCTGGCCTCCCATGCTTTACAGCAACAGTGCTTTCCATTGGACCACCATGCTGCTCTGGAGATAACTTTTGGCAATGTCATTGATATTACTACCAGCACCTATGGGAAGATCAAGAAAAATTACAGCAGGTCCATTTGCAATTTCTAAAGTAGACCTGTGAGG
Organism: Dendrobates tinctorius; assembly: GCF_039654945.1. Classification (NCBI taxonomy): domain Eukaryota; kingdom Metazoa; phylum Chordata; class Amphibia; order Anura; family Dendrobatidae; genus Dendrobates; species Dendrobates tinctorius. The sequence goes on from NW_027361677.1 coordinate 16,821,105, forward strand.
AGGAACATCCTCAGCTAGTCTTGAACCGAGGACACAAGCAGCACTAACAACAGCACCATCATGCTGCCCAATTGCTAACCTTTAGGTAAGTCATCTATATGACTCTCAGCACCTATGAGAAGGTCAGCAAAAACTAGAGCAGATCCATTTGCAATTTCTAAAGAACAACTGAGAGGTAGAATTACTCCAACCTCTGCCAGAATTGAAATAAAGAATCACATGTTGAAAGGAAATTGAGCTAACCACTGTGCTTGCTGAGAATTTCTTCATGGCTAGATCATCAATATGTCTATCAATGTCCCCCGACAGGTCATGAAAAACTAGAGCAGGTCCATTTGCAATTTCTAAAGTCCAACTGAGAGGTAGAATTACTCCAACCTCAGTCAGAATTGAACTAAGGACTCAAAAATTGAATGGCAATCAAGATAACCACTGAGCCACTGTGTTGCCTGAGAGATTGTTTCTGGCCAGATCATCACTAGTACTCTCATAATTTATGGGCAGGTCAGAAAAAACTACAGCAGGTACCATTAAAATCACTGACTACAATTTCTAAAACACACCTATGAGAAGGAATCTCATGGTCCTCATTCAGAATTGAACCCAGGACACCAGCAGTGCTAACCACCAGACACCTATGGGATGGTCAGGAAAGATAGACATAGCCACCCAACACATCAAACCAATCTGTTCACTGATTTCAATCTCTAAAGTGAGGTGGAAAACAGGGCCTGACTGGCCATCTGGCAAATGCCAGAAGGGTCTGTCTGTTCATGGACCACCATGTCTGCTATATTGTTAACAGAATCTGTATTCTCAAGATAGCCATACTGTTAAGAGTTGTGACGGAGCACAAAGTCACTGACTCCATCTTACCCCAACAGGCCACGGGTATCATTAGAAATATTGGTCTCATAGAAAATCTTCCTTTCCTCCATCCAGGGTAATATATCCCATCTGGTTCATGGGGACGGGGGCAACATGGGCCTGTGTGATTTCAAATTCCTGGACTGAATTTTTAGCCCCAGTCCGTACCATGGCCACATTTGGTGCCAATCAGCTAGTAAATGTCTGTGTAATGCTAGCCACTTCTCACGGCCAAGCCGTGAGGCAGGATAGTCAAGGAGTCCAAGGTCAAAAGCCAGCTGGGTACGTCATAAACAAAAGGAAGAGACAAAAGTGTAGTCAGATAACGTTCCAAGGTCAGAATACCAGCAGCATAGTGGATGATAGCAGAAGGGGTTGAACAGACGGATGGTCAGAATGAGGTCCAGGTCAAGCAATGAAAGATCAACATACAGAACACAAGGAACAGAGGAAACAAGCCACACTTAGCTGACACGTACATCTGACAGAGGTCTGGGAGAAACAGTTTAGTTAAGTAGCCTGGCAATCACCTGGGATAATGTACACTTAGAGACAGCTATTGCCTCCCAGTCTCAGATTGGACAGTCGAGCTGTCAATCAACACACTGACACCTCAGCACACCCCTGCACCAAATCGGATGGCTGAGCTGTCAATAACTGTATCCCAGACACATTGAGGGGTGGAACCATGATAGTCTGTGTGGCCACAAATTTGTACAGTAGTTTGACTCTGCATAAAGTGCTTCTACGAGTCCCGTAGAAGTGCACATTTGCGCAAAACGGCCATCGTCCTGACACAGTATCCACTGTTAACTCTCCTGCCTCTGCTATTTTAAGATGTCCTAATAAAGCAATGGAATTTCAAGACGGTGAGTGCCATCCATTTTTTCTTCTCATGTGTGTATTACAAAGACTATGGATTCTTTTCGGATGTGCATCCGGTCTATTGGAGACAGGTGTCTCTGTAGTAGCCACGCTTGTGCAGTGTCTGAAACAACAGCGTATATAGGGGCTGTGCCACATTTCATTACTTCTTTGTGTGGATTGCCTCTGCATAAAGGTATGTCTTTACCCCTAGGTTTCTCAACATTTTTGATTGCTCTATTGATCTTTTGATGTAGCTAAATGGGTTCAACGAGAGTCCTGATTACTAAGGAGGGGCCTAAATGCCATTCTGTGACACATGAAGATGCCAATTTTATATATAGCTTATGGGAGGTGAGAGCCTATATCAGAATTTTGCACCGAGGTCCATAGGTGGCAAGACAAACCATAAATATATTTTATGGTACTTGAAAATAATCCTTCTCGACGAATATTACTTAGGAATGAGCTATGTTCAGCATATCCACTAACCTGGTGAGGTGGATCCTTCAAGCTCTTGGTTCATAAGAACAGCAGTTAAGCATCAAACACAGAAGATGTAGATTCCACCAACATGATCCAGTTAGAGCAGGGGACCTATTGTGGCAGGTAGCAGAGTTATAATCCACTAGGGGTTTGTCTGTTCTAGACAGTAATAAATCAGTGACATTGAGCTGAGTAGAGGTCCTGAATGTTAGCACCACTCCGGATCCCTGCACTGACAGGCAGGGTCTCTGATGTGTCGCTTCACTTACCCGCTCTGCAGTTAGCTCTACCCTTCCTCATGCTCTGCATGCTTCCAGCAAAGCTTCCAGTCGGGCTTCCAGCCATGTCCTTAGGGTACGCGCGTGTGCGCGCTCCCATCCTCTTAGGGTATGCTTCTACGGGCCGTATTATATCCGGATTTGCTGCAGATTGAACACTGCATACAGCCTCAGTGTCCAGATGTTACAGCATAGTGGAGGGGATTTTATGAAATCCCGTCTCCACTATGTGTCCTAATACGTAGGTGACACACCCGCTAAACCGGACTTGCGGTGCGTCTTTTTAGAACACAGCATGTCTGCTCACCTTGTGGAGACGCTTCAATGAACACATCCAGAATCACCGCGTGTACAGAAGGGGGCGGTGATTTGGGCGGAGCGGGCTTTCCGTCCAAAGCGCAGGAAATGCAAATAGTGGAAACATACCCTTACAGGGCCAGCGTGTGTACTTCCTATTTCCTTCCCAGCCAATCGCTGAGAGGCATTATGTATATATTGCTTCCTCCTCACTGGGGATGTGCCTGAGCAACCTTCCTGTTTGCTGTTTATGTTGTGTAAGGTTGCATACCAGTCCCTGCTGCACTCTGGTGCAAATCCTGCCTGCTGCACTCTTATGGAAATCCTGCCTGCTGAACTCTGATGCAGACCCTGCCTGCTGCACTCTGATGCAAACCCTGCCTGCTGCACTCTGGTGCAAATCCTGCCTGCTGCACTCTGATGCAGACTCTGCCTGCTGCACTCTGATACAAACTTTGTCTTCTGCACTTTGATGCAAACTATGCTGCATTCAAATACAATCTCTGCCTTCTTCTCCATCCAGTCTGTCCTCTGGGTCCAGCTGTTGCGCGAACGTTGGTCTGCCCTGGAGTGGCACCTGGCGTTCAACAACAGCCAAGTCTATCCTCACCATCAGGGGCTCTAGTGAACTGTTAGGTGCTCGCTTAGTCACACTCCTCCAGGCTTTCCACGGTCCGTTCCACAAACCACATCCGTGACACAAAAGCAGGAATATGGCAGTTCGATAAGTGATTTAGCACAGCTAGGTTTGCCGCAGAGTCAACAATTGCATAATTGTCCCAGCAGTACGATAGTGAGAATTTGGTGTAATTGAGCTGAGCTGTACACGAGGTCCAGAGGCAGCAATATTACAAAGTTAGGTCAGTGATGTAGCAGAGCTAGGTTTACAGCAGAGTCAGCACAATATGACAGTGAGAATTCAGTATAATTAAGCCAAAATATTCAAGAGGTCCAGAAGCAGCAATATGCCGGAGTTGGGTGAGTGAAGTAGCAAAGCTAGCTAGGTTTGCAGCAGAGTCAACAATTGTATAACTATCCTAGCAGTACAACAGTGAGAGCTTGGTGTAAATGAGCTGAATTGCATACGAAGTCTAGAATGAGCAATATGGCAGAGATTGGTCTGTGATGTAGCGGAGCTAGGTTTGCAGCAGAGTCTACATTTGAAAAGCTGACACAGCGGTTTATCTGGCACACTAGTTGACCCAGTGATTTGGCAGAGCTCGGTAATGAAGTGTACCTAATAATAGGCTGGAACAAAGTCCACGTTAGCGGGAAGACACCACTACCCAAATTTTTAGGCAGTGTTTCACAATCTAAGCCAGAAATGGCCTAGAAAAATGTACTCACAGGACTGCGTTGAGATGTCATGTGAACTCAGAAGAGTTGAGGAACACGGCTGCCGGGGATGGTGGATGGAACACTGCATGCTAAATCGAGGATAGATGAGTAGCACCCCAGCTTATACGTATATGTGATATGTTTGCGGACAACACCTACTTTGGGTGTACGAAAAAAAAAAAATCACGTCTTAGATGTACTTCATGTGATCTGCAAAGCAAGAGGAGGTGCGCCAACAGCGTCATATGGTATCATGTGGATAGAAAGCCCTAGATAGGTAACTCTTTCCAAAGGAAGTGGATTGTGAAGTACTTTGCAGAAAAAAATGTCAGAGAACGCCCTCGGAAATTAAGATTCCTGACAAAATTGGATCTAATCCCAAAGGAGGTCAAAAACGCCCACAAAGATATGCAATGTAGAAAATGGAGTTGTAAAAGAAATGGAGAACATAAATCTTGAGAAATTCCTCTACCATTGTGAAGAAAGATTGAGAAACCTGTAAATGACATTACCGCCCAACCTGCATTGTTTCCAATGGATAACTCGGCATCACAGCTGGAGCTCATCAAGGGTGAGTCAAGAATGACAGTGTTTCTAGGAAAGGAATGAAAAATGGCCGTCTTTATTTATGCCGCCACTTAGCCATGTGACGGTCGTTTTAATGAGCTAACGAAGAAAAGGCAATTCCGGTGCCAAACCCTAATAAATCGGAATCTAAACCTATTAACTTTATTAGTGTTTCGGAAAACAGAAAACCCTTGTTCCTGGTCGTCTGCAGATGCCCGTCACCTCTCGGATTGAAGTTTTTATAGTGTGAAATTTGATGTGGCCTTGGGCCTCTCTATCCACCATTAAGGAAAACAGAAACCAGGTGGAGTATGTTTAGGAAACTTCAGGGTTCCAGTTTCACGTGACCTGTTGTAACCCATTAGGAGAAATTCGATCTGGGTCAAAGGAGTGGGAAAAAAGAGAAAAAAGAAAAATGGAATTTCGAAATTGGAATTTTCATTTTCTTTTGAGTCTATTTATGGAGCAAGGTGATAAGCCCTTACCTGAATGGAAATCCTAATGAATGTGTAAAGTAGGCAATTGCCCAGCAAAATTAATATACTCGGTTTTCATTTTATTTTAATGCAAAACATCACCTTTCCTGTGACATGTTCTAATCCACCATGCTGAATGAGAAAAAAAAAAGCTCAGGATTACCGGATGCCATTTTCATATTATATTTAGAATGAAACGTTGAGCGAATTAGCTCCAATCTACTGGTCTTCAGCAATCGGTAGAATATTAGAAAGCATTTTACAGCAGTAACTGTATTGCTTATTTCTAAACCGTATAGTCATACATTTGCCTTGTGTGAACAATTGTAATACTGCCATTTCAAGAAAACATATGGGTCCATTTGCCACAAAGAAGCATTTGGAGGCTCTTTTTCAAAGGGACTCCATCAGAAATATTTCACCCCTCCCCAAACTCTATTGCACACCTAGCTCTTCCAAAGACAAGTCCAGCAATACCTTAACATGGCCAATCCACTCATCTGTTACTGATAAATCAGTGTTTGATTTGTTATGCAAATGAGGCTGAAGCCATGGTCACTCAAACTAAACGCTGCCTACTTTTGCTTGACTGACAGCCTCTAAGTTGAGTGACTTCAGGCAAATGAGCAATCAGTCAAGTTGAAAAAGGTGGCGCTGGGTGGGCTGGGTGCTCTTGGTCTATGACAGCATCAAAGTCATCCATCATCCTGGCCAAGTCAAGTATTGCACCTCCTAATCCAGTAATAAAGAGTTCCATGAGAGCCTCCTTGGAAGAAATCATGCCACTTTTTAAGGTATTGATGCCACCTTAGTGCCCTCTTAAAAGTAGTGATGCCCACTAGTGATGAGCAAACGTGCTCGTTACTCGAGATTTCCGAGCATGCTCAGGTGTTCTCCAAGTATTTTGGGCGTGCTCGGAAATTATGTCTGAGTCCCCGTAGCTGCATGATTTGCGGCTGCTAGACAGCTTGAATACATTTGGGGATTCCCTAACAAAAAGGCAATCCCTCAGCTATTGGATATAACTGCTTCACTATCATTTGGACACCAATAACGTTCAAAGTGACGTTCGCCCTGAAATCCAGATCTTTCACGAGAGACCTACATTTTTAGGGGCACGAAATTTAGAAAATAAAAGAAAATCAAATTTTTTTAATTTAACGCCTCCAAAAATGCTGTGCCTTTGGGCTATCAACCATGTGACCCCAAACCCAGGCTGAGTCACTGGCGAACAGTAGTGCACATGAATGGCTCCTAGAATTTTGATTTGTGCCTCTACAGAAAGAAAGAGTTCTTATTTAATCAAATCAACTTTCCTCTTGGGCGTCTTCTGGAAGACCATTCCCAGTTGACCAAAAACACTAGATTGTTATACTGGGAAGAGGGGGCCATATTTCAGGAAAGGAGAGGCCCAGGAACATAAGAAAAACAACGTTGAAGTCAGGAGAACAGCGGCATTTACACCAGGTACAAAAAATTAGAGATTTATTTCAAGAGGCAGTTTCTTTTTAAGAGTTTATTTTCAGCCATAGTATGTCTTCATCATTCATTAAAAAAAATATTAAAAATGTTTGGGTTTTAAGTATTTAGGCATTTGTGCCGTACCATGTGTTGAGTGATATCATTTGGACTCATTAATTAAACAAGATACGGGGTCTACCACGGGGTCATGTCAAGAGGCGATGAGTCTTTGTATTGGTTTGTGTCAGTGGATAAACACAGTAAAAATATCATGCTAATTTGATAAAGAAATATCCATTTATCCGTCTTGGTGCAGATTGAATGTCTTCAGTGTCACAAAGTATGTGTCCCTATTATAAATATTTAACATAACTGTCAAAAATGACATATGTGTTCATTTCAGCTGGGACGCTCTCCTTGATTGTCTGTCTGCAGGATTAGAAATTCATAGTCTAAGCCAACAAGACTTTTAGATTAAAAAAAATGTATATTGAAATTAGGATCTCAGCATTGTTTGTTATCAGAAATTCCACATTGGTGGTTATGAGGTGAGCAACAGACCTCAGATTGATCTCACACCTTGGAATGGCGGACAAACTGAAGACTGTTGAAGAGGACAAGGGAGCTCCAGTGGTGGCTGAGTAAGAACAGTTGTGAAAAAAGTGAATATAAAGGATTTTTTTTAATTTAGCCTTTATGAGGTCCAATAGAGTTCAGCTAAATGACAACCAACATGCCACCACTTTGGGGGAATTTTTGGTAATTGAATCGAAAACTTTTGGATTGGGCAGAAACCAAATATTGGAGGAAATTTAAAGTGAAAACGATTTAGAATCAATTCGCTCATCACTATTTGGGTAATAGTCCATTAAATTAAGGACCCTACATTTGTTCTTCTATCAGCATCGGATGCAGTTGACTTCTTCTGGACATCATGGCTTCTCTTGTGTCTGCATCCAGCTATTATGTCGAAATGTTAGGTCATAGGTTGACATCAATGTACTTAAGTCTACCATCAACCTTAAAAAAACTATGAACATATGTCATTAATAGACAGATATGGCTACAGAATATCGTTCCTGGAATGGTCCTCCATGGTCCACGCTGATGTTCTAGGTCCATTGGTTATGTGGATGAATTGGTCTTGAATAGGAAATCCTTGAGCTAAAAATGATTGAAAAATGGCCAACCACCCAGCTTTAGGTTATGTAAAATTCCCCATCAATTATGGATCACACATATTCATATCATTGACAATAAGATTCTCAAGTAAAATCTATTTTTTTCGCCCTCTTGGTGAACTGGTGAACGGTGGGGACTTTTCTTCTGGAATATCAGCAGATTAGTCAAATAGACTTAATAGCAATTTCACAATTTTAAAATTTGACCCTAACATTGGAATTAAAAGCACCAGACTCTGAGTTTGATGATAGATAGATAGATAGATAGATAGATAGATAGATAGATAGATAGATAGATGGGTCCATCATCTAGTGGTCCAGTCGTTACAGCAAAGCACAGGTTAATGCTTAACCTGACTCATAGCACTAATGTCGGAGCTATAGATGATATGGAAGATTATTCTTTCTGCTTTGGGAATATTAACGTGATCAGCAGGTGCAGAAGGAAGGTATTATCTCTCCGTTTGGATGTAATAAGTGCATTTACAGTATATGGACTTAGTGACATCTACTGTAAATATCTATTTCATCTGGTGATTGATGGTCTCATGCGCAGTCCACCACTGGGATTCCCAGGAAGGTCAGATAAGGTATTACTCGCAGTGGTAGTCTTCGCTCCTCTCTTGAATTCTTATAACTCAGCAGATTCCATTATCCATTTTATCTACACATTATAATGTAATTAATATTTTGTTAACAATTTTCCAGTAGGAATCATGGAAAGATCCAGGAGTTTCCATTTTATCGCACGGTGTGGAATTAACGAACGTGCGCAGTGTACTCATGGAGAAATATTAATGTTGCTGAATTTTTCATTTTATTGTAGAAAGAAAGTCATGCCACCACGCCTAACACCTTTAAAGGGGTTGTCCACTACTAGGATAACTCCTGCTCGATCTGAATGTTTGCCCCCATGAAAGTAAAAAAGCATACACTCACCTCCCATGCCGGTACCAATCAAGTGGTGTCATTATTCACATTCTTCTGGATCCCATGAGGTTGCTACATTACGCGAGCCCTGCGCCCAATCAGTGCTGGAGTCACTGTTCCTGTTTTTGGATAAATCAAACATCAAGGAGAAGTCAAAGTGCAGCCACAGCCCTGATTTCCTGTTTATGTTCAATATGTCAGAAGGCGGCGCTGATTGCGCATAGAGCTCACATGATACTAAAACCTTACATGATCACCGGGAACTTGATTGCTGACACCGCTGGAATGGTGCCAGTTCCCCGGGATCCCTCAGATGGTGAGGATACCAGGGCCTCCGCCCTTGAACTGTCTCCTAGCTCCAGCCCTGCGTCTGTCCCCTTCCCCCACCAGAGGAAGAGAGGCGCTACCGTGTACCGCAGTACACCAACCTGACAGACATTTGAACAAAGACAAGGGTAAAAGAAAATTCCACTCACACAAAATATACTCTCACAAATAACAGAGGTATTCACCAAGGTGTGAAGGACAGGGGAAGAAAATAAGGCAGGTAAGGATGAGGAATTTCCAAGTGTACAAACCAAGAAACAGTCGCACAATAAACTCCTCCAGCTCTCCAAACACCAGCTTCTCCCTCTACAGATCTATGTAGCAAGTGCTAACTCAGACAAAGACCTGGCCAGCAGGCCTAACTTTTATAGGAGAGAGGAGTGGCTAACCGAGCACAGCTGAATGCAAGGATTTCCACATGGTCGATTAACCCCTGTCCTGCTGAAAGAAAACAAACACATTTAATACACCGGAGAAGTGCTTCTTCTCAGTGGCAATGCAGGAGCCACCAGATGCTGCGGTCTTCTGGCTCTGCTCTGTTGCGGTTACTCCATGGCATTGAGTCTTTGAATCATAGAATCGTAGAGTTGGAAGGGACCTCCTGGGCCATCTGGTCCAACCCCCTGCTCAAAGCAGGATTCGCTAAATCATCCCAGTCAGATGTCTGTCCAGCCTCTGTTTGAAGACTTCCATTGAAGGAGAACTCACCACTTCTCGTGGCAGCCTGTTCCACTCATTGATCACTCTAACTGTCAAAAAGTTTTTTCTAATATCTAATCTGTGTCTCCTCCCATTCAGTTTCATCCCATTGCTTCTAGTCTTCCCTTGTGCAAATGAGAATAAAGTTGATCCTTCTACAATGTGACAGCCCTTTAGATATTTGTAGACAGCTATTAAGTCTCCTCTCAGTCTTCTCTTTTGCAAACTAAACATTCCCAAATCCTGCAACCTTTCCTCATAAGACAGGGTTTGCAGACCGGTCACCATTCTGGTCGCTCTTTGCACATGCTTTGTGCATTAGTATAGAAACATTTTAGTTTGTGATTGGTTTCTCTTTCTCCAATATTTTTATTAATTAGATTCTTTCTTCTTTGTTCTTCCTTTCCACTTCTAATAGCAGAGTTCTCAATAGCATTTGTCAGGTGTATGGCTTTTTCTGGTCTTTTGCTTCCCTTCCCATGTTGTTCTAGTTTAAAGCTCTCCTTACAAGTGTAGCAAGGCGACTTCCAAATACCTGCTTTCCAGTCTTCGTAAGGTGCACCCCATCTCTAGCAAGTAGTCCATCGTATAAGTAGTTCACTCCGTGATCCAGAAATCCAAATCGTTGCTGACGGCACCATCGACGTAGCCAGTTGTTCACCTGCAGAATCTTATTCCACCTCCTTGTTCCATGGCCATCCACTGGGAGGATGGAAGAGAAGACCACCTGCGCTCCCAGTTCTTTCACTTTCTTGAAGAAGTTGGAGAGGTTTTTTCTCTATCTACAGGGAGTAGCAGTGGGTCTTAGAAGTGGGGGGTAGGTCTTTGTATCTCCATGGGAACTGGGGGCAAGTATTTGTCTCTCTATAGGAAGCAGAGGCCGGTCTTTGTCTCTCTACAGAAAGCGGGTGTGGGTTGTTCTTTCTACTTGAAGCTTGGAGTTCTGTCTCTTTACAGGAAGTGAGTTGGGTCTTTGTCTCTCTACAAGAAGTGGGAGTGTTTTTTTCTATTTCTAGAGGAAGTGAGTTGGGCTTTTACCTTTCTACAGGATGTAAGTTTGGATTTTTTCTCTCTACAGAAAGTGGGGGCAGGTATTTGTCTCTCTACAGAAAGTGGGGGCAGGTATTTGTCTCTCTACAGAAAGTGGGGGCAGGTATTTGTCTCTCTACAGTAAGTAAGTTGGGTCTTTGTCTACACAGGAAGTGAGTTGGTCCTTTGTCTCTCTACAGGAAGTGAGTTGGAATTTTGTCTTTTTACAGGAAGTGGGGGCAGGTCTTTGTATTGCTAATGAAAATGAGTTTGGTCTTTGTCTCTAGAGGAAGTGTGGTGGGTCTTGTCTCTCTATAGGAAAGGATTTGGGCACTACAGGAAGTAAGGCGCGTGTTTTTCTCTCTCTATTGTAAGTTAGGGAAGGCTCTCTCTCTGCACTCCTGTTGCACTGAATACAGGCATAACAGGGAAGTGTGCTTTCAGTTTGGGGGACAGGCAAGCCATTGGACAATAGCAGGAGTAATCAATGCTGGGATGTCATTGAAGGGAAGTTCCAGCACCTGGAGTGCTGACATATTGGTGAATAAGAACTAAAAAAGAGTTCATGGGATGTTACAGAGCCTGTGAATTTGGATAGTTCCTGAAGACTGATAAGTGCACCAAAGCAGTTTCATCATATTCTGAGAAATGTTGACAGCAAGACCATGCTTTTCTATAAGTATTTGTGTGAAAGGATAAAATTACAGAAATCTACCTTCCGCCATCACTAGGTGGAGCTTAGGAGCTTATACCTTTAGCTCAATAACAAGACAGCATATAGTAAGCTGATGATAAAAGGCGAAGCAATGAGTATCACTCACAGAATGTACCTTTAAGGCTGGCCATATTGAGACTCTACATATAACAGATTATTGGCGGCCATTGATTCCAATGAAAACCCCTGACATCTCCCATATGTGGCTAAAGAGCTAGCAGAGACAGTTTGTCAGGTGCAGCAAAGTTGAGTGTCAGAATTTTTACATAGGACTGCAGGTGACCCTCAACCCTATTTTTTAATGAAAATGTAGCAATGCAGTACAAGGACTTCAAAGGAAACGTTGAGATGTTTTACATCTATGGTAGAAATCTCCATCCTTTTGGACATTTTGTGCTGGGTCAGGTCTTTGGTTTCGTGGAGACAGGTCCCTCACCTCTGTCCTGTTTGTCTCTGTTTATGTAGAGGATGTCAGACACCGGAAGATACAGAGATATTTGCGGTTAATCGTTCTCTGTTACAGATCAGTTAGGAAAGTACAAGCCTTTTTCCAACCACTAAACACAGTTCGTATTTCTGCTCGGCGTGCTTAGGTGTTGTGGGTCGGAAACTATGTGTCTACTCTCTCGCTTGCTCTTTTTTTTTTTTGCTTACACATACCAAGATGTGCTGGAAACAATTATCTGCCACTTTGTAAATGCCGCAAAGGGACTTCTAATAGTATAAAGCCTTCTAAAATAATCCACAGACCCGACCCCACAACCACTGCCATAAGGTTAGACCTTGCTGCTACCAATGCTACAATATGTGCTCCAGCTACCGATCCCGACCGCACAGGGGACGTGTACGGCAATCGCTGGATGGGTTTAGGAACTGTGGAAGAATCAAACAAGACCCCTATTTAGAAAAATAGGAGCCAGCTTTAACTTTACCCATGGGCACACCATAGACTTGGAATGTAAGGGCTCGGTCAGACGGCGGTATAAATTGGACTGAGATCGGAACACAGTGCACGGACTGGCTGGCGGCTCTACCTACCCGAGGGTGACAGTTTCATGTATTTGTGTGCAGCTGTCAGGTTCAGGTTGGGAGAGCCACCTGCCAGTTGGTTCAGTGTGGTCTGATTTTGGTCTGACTGGGCCCTACAAGTTACTCTGACGATGCGCTCAGCGTGACCCGGAGAGTCTACAGAGTGATAACATCACTAAGAAGAGAATGGCGCTGGATCGCGGAGACAGCAGCATATATATTGAAATACTATATAAATAAGTGCAAAACATTTTAAAAATATGTACAAAAATATAAAGAACACACTATAAAACAAAGAACAAACAGTAATCTGTAATATAATTCACATTTTATTTTCAGCAGATGTGAGGTTATATGACACATCTTCTGGAATTTAGGCTAATCTATGTTTGACAAGTTTAAAAAATATGTCAACATTAGGACATATACCTGGAGGGAGGGAATTGCTGTAAGTGGTTCTACAGTATATATGACAAGAGTCAATTTTTGAACAACCAAATTTGTACACCTGGAGCAGGCTAATATTTTTTTTTTCATACCCATAACATTTCACACAAAGCAGGTTTTACAATATATATGACAATAGTAAGTTTTTGGAACAAAAATATTTTGTGAACTGTACCAAGCCAAGCAGTTTTTCAAAAAATTTAAACCACCAAAATTTTACACAAAGCATGTTAAACTGTATGGATGACTAATTGAATCCAGGAAAAATTTTGAATGCTTTTTTGGAGTGTTATATATCACTGAAATTTAACAGAATGCATGTAATACTCTACAGATGACTATTTGAATTGAGAAAAAAATTTCAATCCTTTTTTTGGAATGTCATATACTACCAAAATTTAACATGGAGCATGTATTAATTTATGGATGACTAATTGAACCCAGAAAAATATTTCTAAGCTTTTTTGGAGTCTTACATACCACAGAAATTTAACACAAAGCAATTAGTACTCTATAGATGACAATATAGTCAATGTTTTCACCCCCGCAAAAAAGAATGTGGTCGCGTGCAGCAGATATATATTTAGCAATAGACTGCAAAGCCATTGGCCCTGTTTAGAGGCTGTATTCTGCCACTCTCCCTGCTCCTGCAACTGTCTCTAGGCTGAATGCAGAATGTATCTGATACAAACAGCAAGCACAAGATTAGCCCTTAGAAGGACTCCTAGTATTATGGTTCAGCATCAGCACCAGTAGATTAGTTAAGCTGTGCACACACAGAACTGGATAACTATTCTTTCCCTCCAATCAGAACTGTCCTTGAGCTGAGCAATAGTGCCATTGAGCCAAGCATGGCAGCAAGGGTCCTTTGATAACCTCTGATGAGGCAATACGGCCACTCAATCATATTAATGACACTATCAAGATGGATATGGCAGTACAGTGACTGTCAGGCAATCCCCGCATGCTTATTGGCTGTATAACAAGTGCCAAACATACGGGGCAGAGATTCCAGCTTCCAATCCAAGCATCAGTCAATGCTCATCGAGTGCCAAGCACATCTGAGCTCCCAGATACTCAAGCTATAGCCAAGTATCACTAAGCACGTTAGCTCATCCACATAATTAATTCTTTAGATAGATATATCACCCCCTACATTCCGCTCTTCTTTTCCTATTTCTTATTAACCTCTCTACCCCTTTCTTTATACCTCCTTGTTTGACCGGCTCTTTCTTTTTCCTCTATCCCTTCCTACAGGGGCTGACATATAAGTTACTAAGTCATAAGTTTTATCACTTTTTATGTACATCATCCCCATGTTCCTCCCCTTCAATTATCGTAAAAATCCCTTAATAAAACACTTTGATGGCAAAGCGGTTCAGTTGTAATACCAGACAAAGGCTTTAGGTTATGGTGATTAAAAAAGAATAAATAAAATAAATCCCCATCAAGGGTTCCATCGTGAATTTTTACAAGCTCAGAGTCCTTGGTGTGGAAGTAGAGCTTCCTCTCAACACCTTCACACTGCTGACTTGATATTTTACCGTATAAGTTGACTCATAGCACCTTTTCTTCTCACCGCCCCTTACGCACTTACTCAGCGACTGTATGTGTAAGATACGCAAGGTGGTAACCTGAGGTGAGCGGCTCCTGTGTTCCCACACCCTGGCATCCCGCAAGTAAATAATGTCCCGCCTCCCATGAGGTGTGTGTACGTTATAACACTCATGGTTTGGCTGGAAGCATCGCTGACTCCTAGATTCCAGATCCAGGATTAGTCACAAATAGAACAAGAGACGCTTGATCATTTTCAAACAAATGAACTTTTCTGAAAAGTCCAAACTCTATCCTTGTCCCAGCACATTAAAAACAAAATCAGTGTGCATAAAAATGCACAGGATGACATCACCACCTGGTGAGCCTCCCAGCAAACAAATTCACCAACTCCAATAAATTATGCCATAACAAGAGAAACTGGAGTACACGGTGACAGCAAGAAAGATACTTTTTTGTATAAAAATATAAATGTTTATTTATGCATACAAAATATATAAATAATTATACATAGTAAGATAGTGCACCAAGGAGCATACAAGCAAAACACAAGGGCCACCCCTCTGGCAAAGCAATCCAGTTGCAAGCAAATCCGCAGGTCAAGTGACCAAAAAAAAAAAAAAATGTATAAGGGGCAGGTCAGGAAGTTCCCATCATGGACCGCAACATAACCGCGATATATCCTGAATAGCCAAATTAAATAACTAAATAATACCGCTTACCGGGATCTGAGAAGCCAGAGAAGGAGCCCCAGGTGCCTAATGTCCACCCCCGACGCGCGTTTCACAGGCTCTGAAGCCTGCTTCCTCAAGGCTTCAGAGCCCGCGAAACGCGCGTCGGGGGTGGACATTAGGCACCTGGGGCTCCTTCTCTGGCTTCTCAGATCCCGGTAAGCGGTATTATTTAGTTATTTAATTTGGCTATTCAGGATATATCGCGGTTATGTTGCGGTCCATGATGGGAACTTCCTGACCTGCCCCTTATACATTTTTTTTTTTTTTTTTGGTCACTTGACCTGCGGATTTGCTTGCAACTGGATTGCTTTGCCAGAGGGGTGGCCCTTGTGTTTTGCTTGTATGCTCCTTGGTGCACTATCTTACTATGTATAATTATTTATATATTTTGTATGCATAAATAACCATTTATATTTTTATACAAAAAAGTATCTTTCTTGCTGTCACCGGCCTTGTCCCAGCACAGTAGATGTTTATGCCTTTTACAGCCTGAGCTGTTATGAATGAGTCACCGAAGGAGGAAAAAACAAAAATACAAGCTAAGTCCAGAAAACCGGAGAGGTTGGTAGCTATCGGATTGCAGACCCCTGATCCTATCCACAACAACTAACAGTAGCCGTGTGGGGTTCCTACGATGCCCTAGTCCCCTCGATCACAGCCGGAGAACTAAATAGGCCTAAAGAAAGAAAGGGGAAATCTAAACTGCCCCAGAGCAGACCCCAAAGCAATAGGCAGCCCCCAACATATAATGACGGTGAAGCAAGATGAAAACACTAACACAGATAGAAAGATAGGCTGAGCAAACGATGGGGCCCAAGCTAACTAAAAAGGACAGGATAGAAAAGCTGCTGTCTGCAATCCGTAAAAAACCCTACCAAAAAATGTCCCAACCGTCTGATAGGAAAAACATGCCCTGAAGTCGCTAGGACTTCAAAATGACTATATCAGCACTCAGGTAAATTCTGAAGACAGAGCAAAGAGACAAACTGATCAGAGACAAAAATGGAACTCAGCACACCCCCGACCGGGGATGGCTGAACTCCAAAAAACAAGGTAAACAAAGCAAAACTAATAAGTTCAATAGCAGAGCAAAAACTTATCTTTGGGGAGCAGGAATCAGACTGGTCTCCAAGAATCCAGCAGAGAAATCACCAGCGACTCAGAAGGGCATTGGCTGCCTTATATCCAGTCAGAAGTTCCTGTTACCCAGTCATCATCTACCAGATCAGGTGTTTGGTAATCAGCCTCACTACCTTCCTTCACCAGAAGAGGGAGTTCATTAGACATCGACGGTGAAGGGGAAAATGAACTCACAACACTGAGCTATCCCTTCCTGATCTGGCTCCCATGGCCCTTGAGATACTCTGTCCGGATCCGCAACTTTCATAGGTTCCATCCAGCTTTTCTGTACTGGTTCCCTGTCCGGCTTTCCCTACTGGAATGTGGTAAAGGTACCTAATCGGGCTGTAGGACCCAGACTTCCAAGGATGGCCTGTTAAAGTTAATGTCGGCCGTCTGCATGCTGCCCCAAAAGCTCATACTTTCTTGTCCTTCTCAGCCCTCTGGCCATGGACTCCACGAATCACTTCTTCCATCTAATCTTTTCATCTATATTTCTATCTGACTAAAACCAGGAAGTACTTCCTCTTTTTAACTGCCCCTTCTTCTCCCATCCTAGGCTGTTCCTGAATACTTTAACTGTTCCTTTGCTATAATCATCTATTTCCTGATTCTTTTTTGCCCTTCACTGTACTTTCCAATTCCTATCTATGTCTACCGCTTTATCCTATTCCTATACCTATGTCATAATTTCCCATCCTTATACTTTCCTTATACTTAATACATTAACACATTACATTTTTTTTATCAAAGTACATTTGAGTAATCCACAACAGCAATATTTAAAGTATCCTATAAAATTATTCATATTGCAATATTCACATTAGTGCTTGTGACATTCTATGCACTTGAAATATATTTCGAACACACAAAAGTACACTGTGAGGAGAAAGAGCATGGTTGTCCCCGACATATGTATAACACATTGTCCTCGCCTTACCCTTGCCTACAACACCATCTCAGCACTGCTGAATCTAATAGCAAAAGATCCGATCAATTCCTTAACCGTTTTCATTACTCTGGTTGTTCCACCAACATAAAACCTGGAATATAAAATGTCTCGATGTAACCACATAGCCCTTCGTGGCGGATTTTACTGGCGATCATCAGAAAGTGCTGCCATCAGTACAAAGCATTAATATATGCAAGGGGCAAATTATTCTGCATCTCCCGGCCGCAGTAATAGAGACAGTAGATAATCTCCTGTGACCCCAGTGGTGGAAAGGGATAATGCCGTACGGATTCTCTGTGCACTTCTGTCCTAAAATGTGCAGCAATGTAAATTACACCCTCCACGTATGGTGGTACGGGGAGGGAAATGCATATAGGAAACTTTCCTGAGCCGATAGGAGGCAGCGAGAGGCTTTTATGGAGCAATTATGGATGAGTCACTGCGTAGCGCACAAGACCCCTATATGGGAACCACTTATAGCACAATAGGGATGTGAGGAGAGGGCCGGGAGCAGTTTTGGAAAAAAAAAAAAAGCGAAAAACAAAGAAAATGAATGAATATGCAGAGATTTTACCGCACAATCTGCTGAGCTAACCAGAATAAATTGGACACTTAATTTATCCTGGGACGTTCAACCTACCGCACGGAGGTGGAGATTGCAAACTGCGCGGAAATACACTTCTCGTCCAAAAATTTTTGGAAAGAATGAACCTTACATCCTGATAGCCATCAGACTTCACCAAATATAGATCGACGTTGATATCAATATTTTGCATCTTGTGGTTCTTAACAGTGTAATGGAAGACTGAGGAGGGAGAGGAGGGAGACGCAGCTGCAGCTTTCCATTTTGCCGGTGGAGAAATGGCAAAGCTCTCCAATTATGTGCAGTCACTATATATTGTGGATCAAACAGTGAGAATATATAGTAGTGTGCATCATTCCAATAATGTTATTACTAACAGGTGCTCAGTATTGCAAAAATATACACAGAGGGCAAATAAAATAATGTATATATCAGCATTGATCTGAAACAAAGACATACATTTCCAGTATACTTTTACCCATAAACAGAGGTATTTCTGTGCTGGGCTGTGACTGGTATTCACAACCCAGTATACTTTAAGTAGTCTTAGCTGCTATATCAGACACAACCTGTGGACAAGGGTGGTGCTATTTCAAGAAAAAAAATGTTATATTGACCTTTTCTCAGACCTCCATGTATCTGTGGTACACACCTATCCCGAGTATCCCCGGCTCCGCTGCCTTCTCCTGGGTCCGCTGACCTCTGTTGTGCTCCAGGTCATGTTTTGTGTTTCACATGTTTCCCTGGATGCATCAATGACATTATTTCCACTCATAACAAACAGCTGTGTCTTGGGATTGAGACTCTAGTCCTATGTTTAATGTGCTCCACTGGGTTCCAGTTCATCTGTCCTGCTGCTCCTGAGAGTCATGAATGTGGCAAATTCTTGCTGCCCATGTGCCTTTCTACATAGTTCGTATGCCTACCCAGACCTAAGGCTTAGAGTATCCACGTCACCAGGTGAGCCTAATAATCTGGTTCTCTGATCAGCTCCCATGTCTTCTCTCTTCTACCTTCCTTCAATTCACTAGGTGACACGTCACGTGGGTTGTGAGTCAACATACATCAGTTATTGGCATTGCACACCATTTGATCGAACGTGGCATGACTCGTGTCAAAAACGTTCATTGAGCTCCATGTGATATCGAGGGGATTAGTGAATGAAAGACCGGCCGGAATAAAGAGGATAGAGCAGCCAATTGGAGGAGTGACAAAGAAAGGTGTTTCCCATATTCACACATCAGAGGGTTGTCCAACAATTAGCTTCAACCTTCTTTCACCGATTCATAAGCAGAAAGGGGCTGGCTTAGCTATTGAAATAAACAGTCAGTCAGCCCCCTTCATGCACTCTGGTCATGTGCCAGTAGAAGAGCACAGGACCAGTGTGATGCTAGTCACTTCTCATGGCCAAGCCATGAGTCGGAGTGGTCAAGGAGTCCAAGGTCAGAAGCCAGGAGGGTATGTCATAAACAGAAGGAGGAGACAAAAGCGTGGTCAGGTAACATTCCGAGGTCAGAGTACCGGGAGGATAACGGATCAGAGCTGATGGGGTTAAACAGGCAGATAGTCAGAACAAAGTCCAAGGTCAAGCAAACAGAACTAAAGGCACAGGGAGCACAAAGCACAAACCTCACAAGATGAATGTACGTCTGGCAGTGGTCTGGGAGAAGCTGCTCAGTTAAGTAGGCATTGCAATTACCCGGGATAGTGAACCCCTGAGAAAGCCGATGCCTCCCAGTCACAGAATGGCTAGTCGAGCTGTCAATCAACACACTGACAGCTCAGCACGCCCCGAACCAGACTGGTTGGCCATGCTGTCAATCAAAGTACTGATAGCTTCAGCACGCCCCTGTACCAGCTTGGACGGCCGCGCTGTCAATCAAAGTACTGATAGCTTCAGCACGCCCCTGTACCAGATTGGAAGGCCGAGCTGTCAATCAAAGTACTGATAGCTTCAGCACGCCCCTGTACCAGATTGGACGGACGAGCTGTCAATCAAAGTACTGATAGTTTCAGCATGCCCCTGTACCGGATTGGAAGGCCGAGCTGTCAGTAACTGCATCCCAGACACCCTGAGGGGTGGAACCGTGACAACCAGAAGAATAGCATCAGGGACCTGAGACCAGAGCAGTAACTAGTAAATCCAGCACTGGAGCTTATCAGAATATTTTAGTAAGAAATCTAACTTTCTATTTTTCATAATTTTTTATAGACTGGAATATTTCTTTAAGAATCGTTAAAAATCTTCCCTGTGAATAAAATATTAATGGTTAAAGGATCACAAGATGCTTCTTAAAACCCCAGAAACCATCTGCAATCTCTGGGAAATCACAAAGGCATGTGTTAAATTCTTTTGCAGCACCCCCACAGGAAAATTGGATTATTACATGGTGTCCATTGAATGTAATGGGCCCTTGTACCTACCCTCCAGCCTAGCAGGTAGTTGAGGGCCCTTAACCAGGGACCACCAAGCCTCAAAATTCAATATAATGTAACTTTTCTAAACTAGGCAACCTCTTCTAATTTTATACATGAAAATTTATGGGAAATTATCAGGTATGACTGTATAGGTTTTAAAATAACATTAAAAATGATACCAGTCTTGTAGAAATCGGATGTGCCAGTGCTGAGAAATCAAGCTTTAAAGCCACATGCAGATTAGCCTGTACGTGGATTGGGGGCGTGTCATAGACTCACCTCCAGAGCACTTCCAGGCTAATTTGACTGTAGCTTCAAAGCTCCATTTCTCAGCACTGGCACATCGGATTACAACAAAACTGGTATCATTTTTATTGTTTCATTGGACCCTACTCAGCTATATTGCTGGTTTCAGTAATAAAATCATCATGACAGGTTCCTTTAAACAGTCTATTTGGGATGAGAGCTGTCAGCCATCTATTAGTTAAAGCAATAAATAACTTTGCTCTGCTAATCGTAGTTTCTTTGTGAAAACTCAAAGCCGTCTGTTTTTTCTGGATGTTTATATGTTTTGTATCTGTAACTTGCAGATAGGAGCAAATATTTGTCTTCAGCTTCTCATTTATTTAACTTTCAGCAGCACAATTGTATTGCGGAATTACAGGAAAAGTCATTTGTAAGTGAGAAGAGATATGCATATTACTCGAGAAAGAACTCTTACTAAACAAAGAAACTATTAAAGCACAAATGTCCAGAGAGAGGAGACAGCAAACAGGTTGATGTTAATGCCTTTAATGCGGAGTTAACCCTTTCAGAGATCTTTGAAAATAAAAATGTTCAAGACTCTTGCAATCCGTGAAGAAATATTCAGCCTGTAAGCGGAATCTCTACAGTCAAGTTCATAGGCGGCTGGGAGAGAAGTATGCCATGGACATGTCACCCATTTATCATGTTGGTGCGCCTACCTCATACTTGTAAGGTTGTATGCAGACATTGGAACAGAAAATGTGCCCCTCTTTTGGCTGAGATGTTTAATTTTTGTTACTCTTTGTTAGGGTTAAACCCCCATTTCGATGAATAAAAGTGATTTTTAGCTGCAGAACGACAATTGTAATTGTAGCCAAATTGGTTGGTTTGAGGGCAAAGGAAATGTTCCACCAGCGAGGAGGTCCCATGGTGGAAATGGCCCAAGGAGTAACTGAAGAAAATAAAACAAATAGCAAAACAGCAAAGAAATTGTAGATGTGGATGTGAACAAGATTCCATGTCGCAGGGCGTGTAATCCGCGTCTATTACATTTCCTGATTGGCAAACGCCTCAATAAGTGTAATTGCATCTCATGCATCTTCCAGTATCTCATACCTGCATGTGATATGGAGCCTTCATCTTCCTCATTCTTCACATCTCCTGATAAGACGGGTCTGACCTTTCTCTACCCTTCTCTGTCAGGATTCATTCTTCATGGCTTTGATGTTTCCAAGACCCCAGATAAACACCATGGAACCATTTCACTAGAACATATGTGAATGATATGTCTCAGTCCTGGGAAAATGATCTGTGTCATATTCTTCCCTCCTGATTCAATACGAAGACTCAACATATCGGCATAAAGCCGGCGGAAAAACATGGCAAATAGATGGGTGACCAGCTTATCCTTAGTATCCACTTGGTTGCTCCACCTTTACCTCCCCTGTTTACAGGGGGTCCACGTTTGCCAACCTCCTTGACCAACCATGACTGCCCATCACGGTGGAGCAGCCCCTACAGATCGGTTGTTTCCGAGCCTCGCAATCGATGATACTCTATAGATATTAGAACATGTTGCATATTTATACCATTTTTCTTTAGCGCTGAGAGAAAAACTGTTCTTGTTAATTATATCACAGCTGATCCTTATTAAATTGCATTAGCAGCTGGAATATTAACCATTCAGAAGGAGCAGATTCGCATTGGGGAGCTGTCTGCCCATTCACAGCTTTCAGTACGTGCGATATTGGCCACATTTACCCACAGTTTACTTTACACGCTGAGGCGCATTAAAGGCCAACCCAACAGTTCAGTAACTGGAAGCTGGAATATGTTGCATTGTTTTTCTATCTCCGAATATAAATACGACAGCTACTAGACGGCAGCCGCAGAAAACAGGAGGTTTGTCATTTCGTATTGTCGTTTCCTTACAGTTTATGGTTTTATGCCTCCATTATCTTAAAATGTAAAAATTTATTTATAGGACGCTATCTTGCTCACTCCCCAATAGATGACCCTTCTTTGCTTTCAAATCTGCATAAACCCTCTCAACCTTCACTTTACAACCTCTCCAACCAGCTGCCTGTGCGTTGAGGTGGCTCCCACTAGTGCCTAAGTGCCAACCCTTGTTACCAACGGTGCCAAATTTCCTGGGGTTGTCTTGATTTTTTTGGGATACAACCACAGAAAATTCAGGGCTGATGCAGGCTGAAAAGGGAAGAGACTAATACCAAACCTACCAAAAATTGATGGCTGAATCATATTTGGGATAAGTCTAGGTGGGATTGGTCTGTGCCAAATGGAATGTTATATTGCCCAAACACTCAGTGCTCACGTCTAAAAGATCTTCCACTTTTAGTCTGTAGATTGATACCAAACATGATCCTTTGGATTATTCATCATTACCCACATGCTCCATTTTACAGCCAGCACCTTGCTGTTCCAGGGCTGAATTTCCATTGCAACTGTTCCCCAAAAGATTCTCATTCCTTGTCAAGCACAACAGCAAACATGGAATGATGATATAGGGCACCATAGCCCATTCTCAGCATGAAATAACAAAGCATCAGTGTGGATGTGAGTGAATCAATTCTCAGGACCCTGGTTAAGCAACTACATCAGTAGTCCATGGCTGTTGGATGGGAGTCCTTCAAAACAGCTCTGACCTTCCCGCATCCCCTTTGCCACTTCCACCATCAGGCAGTAACGAGGAAGTCATGAAAAGCCTACAAAACAGAAGAGGTGCCATTAGGTAAGAGGACAGAAGAAGAGATGGTTATGGTGGTTCTATGGTGGTCAGTGTTTGGCGCTACTGTTTCACCTACAGAGCACACTCGACTATTCGAAATGGCACCAAGTTCTTACCCATTTATGCGAGAGCTAAGTGGCGAGAGAATATTGGTCTAATCAAGGAAGGTGATGACACAGCAGATATAAGAAGACACCTTTATTCAAAATTTTGAAAACACAAACCGGTTTTCAGTTCCGAACCTAATGAAGGCTCAGGTTCAGAGCCGAAAATCAGTGTGTGCTTTGAAGTCTTTAAGTAAAGGTATCTTCTTGTACGTGTTGTGTCATCACCTTTCTTGATCGGACAGCGCACCAGTATAACCAATAATCATGCGAGCAGTCTGTTGGCCGGCATAAGTCATATGGTATTTTGCAAGTCTCCTGGAAAGTTTGGTAGAAAATGGAGAAATGTTCAATACTGGAAAATGTCCTATATACACATCAAATCTTCAAGAAACATTCTGGAAGTCAGCATTTCTTGAAATGTTTTTTTCATGGAAGAAATGTGCAAAAAATGTGCTTCAATTATAGAATTGGCACAGAGGAGCACAGCCTGGAAATGGATTGTGGCTACATCAGAAAAATGTCATGTGTCACGCTTGGCTCAACATATACTGTGTCCTCCCAGCTCCCTCACAGGTTTCACTAAAGTTGGCAAGTAAGATAGGAACATGCAACTCTACAAAATATGGGAAGTTCATAGACCACAAATGGAGGTTACAAACTTCACACTCCTGACAAGTTATTTGATGGTCCAGTCGGACCCTTCTAGAATGGAATTTGATGGCATACTGTGAATGTATTGAATCAGATGTGGCCAACGTGAAGAAACATAAACTACCGTTCAAAAGTTTGTGGTCACCCAGACAATTTTGTGTTTTCCATGAAAACTCATACTTTTATTAATGAAATGAGTTGCCAAATGAATTTAAAATCTAGTCCAGACATTGACAAGGTTTGAAAAAAAGATTTTTATTTGAAATAATAATTTTCTCCTTCAAACTTTGCTTTTTTCAAAGAATGCTCCCTTTGCAGCAATTACAGCATTGCAGACCTTTGGCACTTTAGCAGTTAATTTGCTGGGGTAATCTGGAGAAATTTCACCCCATGCTTCCAGAAGCCCCTCCCACAAGTTGGTTTGGCTTGATGGGCACTTTTTGTGTACCATACGGTCAAGCTGCTCCCACAAAAGATCAATGGCGTTGAGATCTGGTGACAGCGCTGGCCACTCCATTACAGATAGAATACCAGATGCCTGATTCTTCCCTAAATAGTTCTTGCATAATTTGGAGGTGTGCTTTGGGTCATTGTCCTGTTGTAGGATGAAATTGGCTCCAATCAAGTGCTGTCCACAGGGTATGGAATGGCATTGCAAAATGGATTGATAGCCTTCCTTATTCAAAATCCCTTTTGCCTTGTACAAATCTCCCACTTTACCAGCATCAAAGCAACCCCAGACCATCACACTACCTCCACCATGCTTGACAGATGGCATCAGGCACTCTTCCATCATCTTTTCAGTTATTCTGCGTCTCACAAATGTTCTTCTGTATGATCCAAACACCTCAAACTTGGATTCGCCAATCCATAACACTTTTTTCCAATCTTCCTCTGTCCAATGTCTGTGTTCTTTTGCCCATATTAATCTTTTCCTTTTAGTAACCAGCCTCAGATATGGCTTTTTCTTTGCCACTCTGCCCTGAACGCCAGCATCCCGGAGTTGCCACTTCACTGTAGACGTTGACACTGGCGTTTTGCGTGTACTATTTAATGAAGCTGCCAGTTGAGGACCTGAGAGGCGTCGATTTCTCAAACTACAGACTCTAATGTACTTGACTTGTTGCTCAGTTGTGCAGCGCGGCCTCCCACTTCTCTTTCTACTCTGGTTAGAGCATGTTTGTGCTCTCCTCTGAAGGGAGTAGTACACACCGTTGTAGGAAATCTTCAGTTTCTTGGCAATTTCTCACATGGAATAGCCTTCATTTCTAACAACAAGAACAGACTGTCTAGTTTCACAGAAAAAAAAAGTTCTTTTTTTCTGGCCATTTTGAGAGTTTAATGACCAACAATTGTAATGTTCCAGATTCTCAACTAGTTCAAAGGAAGGTCAGGTTTATAGCTTCTCTAATCAGCCAAACTGTTTTCAGCTGTGCTAACATACTTGCACAAGAGTTTTCAAGGGTATTCTAACCATCCATTTGCCTTCTTACACAGTTAACAAACACAAAGTACCATAAGAACACTGGAGTGATGGTTTTTGGAAATGGTCCTCTGTACACCTATGAAAATATTGCATTACAAACCAGATGTTTGCAGCTAGAATAGTCATATACCACATTAACAATGTGTAGAGTGTATTTCTGAATTATTTAATGTTAGGTTCATTGGAAAAAAACTGCTTTTCTTTCAAAAAAAGAAAATTTCTAAGTGACCCTAAACTTTTGAACGGTAGTATATGAGGTGGCATAAAATATTCTACTCACGAAACAGACCACTAGAACATAATTTCAAAACTTACCGTAGTCTTCAGATTTCTAAAAACATGAGAAACCTTTTTCCATCAAGTGTTTTCTTTGACTTTATCTCACATTCCCTTTATCAGGAGTCTGGTAGAGATAAGAAGCAAGAGGTCAGTCAGCCTGGGGAGCAGTTGAGAGGCATCTGAGAGTCATTAAAGGACACCAAAGTGCACAGTTGGAGATAATAAGACCCCCTGCTGTTGCAGGCCATGCTTTAGTTATGTATGTGAATATTGGTTCTTCAAAGTCAATGTCAAGTTTAATTAAAATAAAATCATGATGGTGATATGGTCATAGTTATGCCTATAATCGGTTCGTCCTTAGTAAAGTAAAAAAATAATAATTATCCCTCCAGCACATCTCAAGGATATTTTACTATTTAATTCAGAAGTAATATCACAGGATCTTCACTAATGACCATAGAAGGCCAGGTTTATTTTGAGAGAGATTCTGCGTGCTCTATGGCTATGATCAATCTTTCTCCTCCCGATGTTCAATAGTTACTACTACTCAGGCCTCCTTCACATGTCTCTGTCCAAAATTTGATTAGAAAATCAATTAATTAAACTCTGGCCTTTTCAATACTTCGGATAAAGTATTAGTTTGTGGAAGAACGTGTGTAGGTATTCTCCTGTTTTAGAATTATATCATAGCACCCCATCTTGATCATTTCTATCATGGAACAACACCATGAACTTTGGGACACTCGTTTGGTGGGCTACCATGACCGACTGGCACTGGTAGAATTGTTTCCACAAAGTGGTTGGGCTACATATTCGCTATCCAAGGGAGAGAAGTTTGGTGAGTTCACCCAATAATATGTTCTAGTCCCCGTGGCTGCATGTCTCGCAACTGTTCGACAACTCCAACACATGCAGAGATTTCGTAACAAACAGGAAATCCCTGTATGTGTTGCAGCTGTCCAATGAGTTGCAAGATATACAGATGCAGGGACCTGAACAAATTTTTTCGAGCACGCCGAAGACACTCGGTTAAGCACCCAAGTATGCTCAGATAGCACCTTATCTGAGCTCGTTCGTTCATCACTAATTGTCGACACTGGATTTTGGTGAAATGACGCTGGGACCGGTACCACCAGGAATTTAATCCCCTCGACGTCTGGTGCGACCATATATCTATTTCCAGAATTTAGAATTCTTGCACCAAATCATGGAACTCAGTATGAAAGCGAAGAAGAAAAGCAACATGCCCAAGAAAGATTGGGATCACTCAAAAATTTGATAAAAGGATAACAATATTTTATTAATCAAAGAACACATGCAAGGAGAAAACACACTAATAAAAACATTTAAAAACAAACAATGAAAAGTAGTCCAGTCATGCCCATGATTTGGCAAAGACTATCCCACAATGAATCCCACGCAGCATAGAATATATCAATATTAGGCTCTAGCCAAATGCATATCATGCATGACAAAAGTATATATTATATGTATCAATGGAATCAATTATTTATATTGAGAAATACATATACCTATTCACAGCACCATATGAGTAGCCAGTGATAGAGAAAGGAAAATTACACATGAATATAAAGAAAATATTCCAAAATTCACACATGCAGAATCCAATAGGTTTGTCCACTAAACGACCACAAGAATAACAGATTGTAGATATAGAAAATAAGAATTAAAGGATTTAAGGTAGGTAACCAAGCCAATTCCTATGATGTAGCAGATGTTAGGGTCGGCGGAACGCACCAGATATAAATAATGGAAGGCGCGTTCGCCGCCCGGGGTCCACCGTGCGGTAGATGACAAGACCGCTGCTGGACAATGGCAGATACGCTAGAAGTGCGATACAGCGCTCGGGTTAACGTCACCCGAGAGCCTGAGAGCGGACTCTGTTTAGTCACAGAGACGCCAAAGTATGAACTTAGACGTAAAGGCTGAACCTGTTAGCTGCACAGGTCAGCCGGCGTGTGGCTTCGCAGCCGCGAACACCAAAAGCTGCTACTACTGCAGCGCGGCCGTAACTGAAGCCGCTAAGCGACGATGCCGGAGGAGCCGGGCACCGACGGACGCTAGTGTAGGTGAGGAAGGCTCAGTGGCGTGTAGCCTGCCACAATCTGGAGCTGACTAACCCAACATACTGTCACCATTCGTAATATCCGAGGGAAGGGGTTTCATAATAAGTCAGACACCAGTCCATGCATCCATCACCATACACACACAGCATAATATGCTACACTAGCGCATGGCCGAGCCGCCATGCAGGCTTTTTATAGCCATGCGCTTCCGGGACCTTCCAGTACTATAGGAAGGACCAATCAGATCCGACATAGGACCTTCACATGTGACCCCTGCTCTCCACTGAGAGGACAAGTTAGGGGCATGCCCAGTCGCACGGCGCGAGGACTTAGCCTCTAGAGCAGTTCCCTGCAAAGCAGGTTGCGTTATCATTGCTGCACCAGAGGTGGCAGCAACATCCAGGCTCACAGAACGAGTCTGCGGGGAATGCCTGGTTCGCCGAGATTGCTGAGCAGGAGTCCGAGCGGTCGGAGGAGAATGGGAGACCGCAGGATGTCTGGCTCTGGATTCCCGCTGTGCAGTGCCAGGAATCCGACGCCAAACATTACCCCCCCTCCTAAGGCCCCCCCCCTCTCTGAGCCTCACTGCGCTCAAAGGCCGCGATCAGGAGCGGTGCGTGAATATTTTCCACCGGCTCCCAGGTCCGAGCCTCGGGCCCATGACCCTTCCAGTCAACCAAATAAAATTTTTTGCCACGGACAAACCTGCGCCCCACGATGGCGTTAACCTCAAACTCATCAGACGATAAGTCTGATGACCCGGCAGATGACTCAGAAAACCGGACCATGTGAACTGGTTTGAGGAGGGACACATGGAACACGTCCGAAATGGCCAAATGTGGAGGTAGAGCCAGGCGGTAGACCACCGAGCTAAGTCGCTCGAGGACCTTGAATGGTCCAATGTATCGCGGTGCGAACTTGGGAGACTCAACCCGCAGTTTAATGTTTCGGGTGGAGAGCCATACCATGTCGCCAGGGGAGAAGCTTGGCGCAGGCCGCCGATGCATGTCGGCGGACGCCCTCATCCTTTCTTTAGATGCCCGGATAGCATCCTGAGTGCGATCCCAAATGTCCCGGGCCTCCACTGCCCAGTCTGCCACTCTGGAGTCAGTGGAGGACACTGGCATCGGGACAGGGACACGTGGATGTTGGCCATAGTTTAGGAGAAAGGGCGTCTGACCAGTGGAATCAGCCACCGCATTGTTTAGGGCAAATTCTGCCCAAGGTAGCAAGGATGCCCAGTCATCCTGCCTGGCAGAGACAAAATGTCGTAAATAGGTGACCAAGGTCTGATTGGCTCTCTCGACCAAGCCATTCGTCTCGGGATGGTAAGCGGAGGATAGATTTAGCTCGATGCTGAGTAAACTGCAGAGCTCCCTCCAAAACCGAGACGCAAACTGGGGACCACGGTCACTCACGATTTTGTCCGGCATGCCATGTAGACGGAATACGTGTTTAATGAACAAAGTGGCCAGACCTCGAGCGGAAGGCAGGCGTGCGAGTGGCACCAGATGCACCATTTTGGAAAAATGGTCGGTGACCACCCAGATGACCGTACTGCCACCAGACTTGGGCAGGCCAACTATGAAGTCCATGCCAACCATCTCCCATGGTCTATCCGCCACTGGCAGGGGAAACAACAGCCCCGCCGGCCTCTGTCTAGAGGGTCTGTTCCGAGCACACGAAACACATGCCTGCACGTACTCCTTGACATCTCGAGCCATATGTGGCCACCAATATGACCTTGCCAGGAGTTCGGCGGTCCGTTTTTTACCAAAATGGCCACCCACTCTGGAGGCATGTGCCCAGGCGAGGACCTCCGGCCGTAGCTGAGGAGGCACCAAGGTCTTGCCCGGTGGTACCGACTCGAGCGCAACTGGAGCCACGGTCGTAAAACTCTCCGGCGGGAGAATTAACCGAGGCTCAGCCTCTCCCTCCTCCGCTGAGACCACTGAACGTGAGAGAGCATCCGCACGGACGTTCTTCTCTCCAGAGAGGTAGTGGAGGGTGAAGCGGAATCGTGAGAAGAAGAGCGACCACCTGGCCTGACGGGAATTCAGGCGTTGGGCCGTCTGTAGATAGACCAGGTTTTTATGGTCCGTATATACCAGAAAGGGAAACCGGGCTCCCTCCAGGAGATGTCTCCATTCAGAAAAAGCCAACTTCATGGCTAGCAGCTCCCTGTCGCCGATGGAGTAATTTTTCTCCGCCGGTGAGAAGGTCTTGGAATAGAAGAAGCAGGGGTGCTTCCGACCTTGAGCATCCTTTTGATAAAGGACTGCTCCTGCACCGAAGGAAGAAGCGTCTACCTCAAGGATAAACGGCTTATCCACGTCGGGACGATGTAATATGGGAGCGCCAGCAAAATGTGATTTTATAGCCGAGAATGCCTTGGAGACATGTTCTGACCAAGCATTGGGGTTAGCTCCTTTCTTGGTGAGAGCAACCAAAGGAGCCACCAGTGTGGAAAAGTGTGGTATGAACTGGCGGTAGTAGTTCACGAACCCCAAAAAGCGCTGCACCGCTTTGAGGGAATGGGGTTCCTGCCAGTCCATTACCGCTTGTAGTTTGGCCGGATCCATGGCCAGCCCCTGGGCCGAGATGATATAGCCCAGGAACGGCAAGGACTCCTGCTCAAACTGGCACTTCTCCAGCTTGGCAAATAACGAGTTCGCCCGCAGACGGTCAAAGACCCTGCAGACGTCTCTCCGGTGGGTGGTCAAATCTGGCGAAAAGATGAGTATATCATCCAGATAGACCACCACCGAGGTAGAGAGCATGTCGCGGAAGACATCGTTGACAAAATCTTGGAAGACAGCTGGGGCATTACAAAGGCCAAAGGGCATAACCAGGTATTCGTAATGGCCATCCCTGGTATTAAAAGCTGTCTTCCATTCGTCTCCTTCGCGAATGCGGATCAGGTTGTATGCACCCCGCAGATCTAGTTTAGTAAAGATCCGGGCCCCCCGCAACCTGTCAAATAACTCCGAGATCAACGGTAGGGGGTATTTGTTTTTAACCGTGATAGCATTGAGACCTCGGTAGTCGATGCAGGGGCGTAGCTCTCCGTTCTTCTTCTGTACGAAGAAGAATCCGGCACCAGCCGGTGACACCGATTTTCTGATGAAACCCCTAGCCAGGTTCTCCCGGATATACTGGGACATAGCCTCCGTCTCAGGGAGTGATAAAGGGTAAACACAGCCTCGGGGAGGCTCTGTGCCTGGCAGGAGATCAATCGGGCAATCATAGGAACGGTGCGGTGGGAGCGTCTCCGCAGACTTCTTAGAGAAGACGTCCGCGTAATGGTGGTAGGGTTTGGGGAGCGAGGAGAGATCCGCAGGCACTTCTGTGGAAGTCACCTGAACGCTGCCCCTCAGGCACCTTCCCTCACAGTCCTTGCCCCAGCCCAGTATCCTCCCTGAAGCCCAGTCAATATGCGGGGAGTGGCAACGAAGCCAGGGAACTCCGAGGAGCACCTGATCGATGCCATTGGGCATAATTAGCAGGGACAGAGTCTCCCGATGTGAGGGTGAAATAGAGAGTCCGAGTGGGGCTGTCTGATGGGTCACCTGAGATGGTAACGGTGCCCCATTTACCACCCTGATGGTCAGAGGTTGGGGGAGTATCACCAGAGGGATAGCGTGTCTCTGGGCAAAAGTCGAGGACATAAAGTTCCCCTCGGCCCCGGAATCCAGGGTGACCTCTGCCTCCCAGGAGGAGGACCCACTATCTAATGTACCCTGGAACACCGGTTTGGGTGAAAAGGGTCCCACCTTGGATTGACCACCACCTACGGCCACTGAACGTGGTCGTCCTTTCGGCCGCTGAGGGCATGTGCCAGCCGAGTGGCCCAACTGTCGGCACTGATAACAGCGCACAGAGGTTCGCATCGGACGCAACTTAGTGCCGGTGCGAGACACCTCCATAGGCTCAGAGGAGAGGTGCTCCTGTGCGGGAAATTTCAGCGGCTCAGTAAAGGTGGGAGCCAAATTAACCCTACGTTTGGATTGCGCTCGTTCCAACCCGCGCTCCGTGTAGCGGAGATCAATGCGGGTGGAAACGGCGATCAACTCCTCCAAACTGGTGGGAATCTCCCTAGTAGCTAGAGCATCTTTTACGTGCTCAGCCAGGCCTCTCCAAAACACCGGGACCAACACTTTGTCCGGCCACTCTAACTCGGAAGCCAGTGTCCGAAACTGGACAGCATGATGGCTAACCGAAAGTGACCCTTGTGTTAAAGATAACAGTTGGAGAGCCGTATCGTGGGTGACCCGTGGTCCCAAGAAGACTTGCTTCAGAGCCGCGAGGAACTGAGCAGCCCCCTGTACCACGGGATCACCACGTTCCCACAATGGCGTGGCCCACTGTAATGCCCGGCCAGACAACAGAGAGACAATAAATCCCACCTTAGCCCGCTCCGTAGGAAACCGTGCAGCCAGCAACTCCAGCTGGATGGAGCACTGACTAACGAATCCCCTACAGGAGGCACTATCACCCGAAAACTTATCGGGGAGCGGGAGGCGAGACATTGTCGGCAGGGGCAAAAGTGTGGGCGCACGTGAGACAGCCTCAGCGACTGTCTGAGCAGCAGCTAGCGCAGCATTCGCAGCTGAGTTGGTGCTCTCAATAGCCGCCAACCTGCTCTCCAGCTGCCGAATGTAGCGCTGCAGCTGCTGCACGTCTGCCATTGCCAGCCAGACCCTGGCGCTAGTGTAATGTTAGGGTCGGCGGAACGCACCAGATATAAATAATGGAAGGCGCGTTCGCCGCCCGGGGTCCACCGTGCGGTAGATGACAAGACCGCTGCTGGATAATGGCAGATACGCTAGAAGTGCGATACAGCGCTCGGGTTAACGTCACCCGAGAGCCTGAGAGCGGACTCTGTTTAGTCACAGAGACGCCAAAGTATGAACTTAGACGTAAAGGCTGAACCTGTTAGCTGCACAGGTCAGCCGGCGTGTGGCGTCGCAGCCGCGAACACTAAAAGCTGCTACTACTGCAGCGCGGCCGTAACTGAAGCCGCTAAGCGACGATGCCGGAGGAGCCTGGCACCGACGGACGCTAGTGTAGGTGAGGAAGGCTCAGTGGCGTGTAGCCTGCCACAATCTGGAGCTGACTAACCCAACATACTGTCACCATTCGTAATATCCGAGGGAAGGGGTTTCATAATAAGTCAGACACCAGTCCATGCATCCATCACCATACACACACAGCATAATATGCTACACTAGCGTGTGGCCGAGCCGCCATGCAGGCTTTTTATAGCCATGCGCTTCCGGGACCTTCCAGTACTATAGGAAGGACCAATCAGATCCGACATAGGACCTTCACATGTGACCCCTGCTCTCCACTGAGAGGACAAGTTACGGGCATGCCCAGTCGCACGGCGCGAGGACTTAGCCTCTAGAGCAGTTCCCTGCAAAGCAGGTTGCGTTATCATTGCTGCACCAGAGGTGGCAGCAACATCCAGGCTCACAGAACGAGTCTGCGGGGAATGCCTGGTTCGCCGAGATTGCTGAGCAGGAGTCCGAGCGGTCGGAGGAGAATGGGAGACCGCAAGATGTCTGGCTCTGGATTCCTGCTGTGCAGTGCCAGGAATCCGACGCCTAACAGCAGAGAGGAGCGACTTGGGACTCAAACCCATTGGTATAAGAATAGAAAAATTGTGCAAAGAGCAATGAATGCTGATGGGAGTCAGGGGGGTATGAACCCCATACGTATCGCCACAGATCTTCAGGGCAGGATAGTGTGCACTGTTATTCTTGTGGTCATCCATTTGTGTCCATGTGTATACTCCATGTCCCAGATCTGTGCTCTGTTGCCAGGAGCTTTTCCCAACCAACTCTCGCTCAGGGTACTCTCATCAACACGGTTCTGCTGCGCGTCTCTTAGTCTTGGGGAACACACTTCAGGATCCTGCATCCGGCCCGAGCTCTTCCGTGCGGGAACCGCACTCAGCACAGCCGGGCACACGGCGCTCTGCACACACACTGTCTCACCGGAGCGCCTGCTGGAGCACGCTGCCTCTCTCGCTGCGGAGCGCACAACACACCTGCCTCCGCTCTCACTGCTGGCGGGGAACTGACTCTTTCTTCGCGCGCTTTCTCCTTTCTGCCTGGCTTAGCCACACTCCCTCTTCCTGGATCATGGGGCCTGTCCTGTGCCCTATTCTTTTCCCCAGGCAACATGGGATGCAGCCTCAGCAGTTCCGGACCTAGCATGATGCAGGCACGTGCAGCCTGGTCTTTTTCCTTAAACTGGCACAGGCTTTGTCCGGACAGAGACGGTTGTGAGGCTGGGACCTGTAGTGCCAACCAGTCTGGCAGTAAGGGTATGTGTGCTGTCCAGCAGGAGTAATCAGCCCTTTGAAATGGCCAATGGATAACACTACACCCTGTTTAAACTCCCAGCATACTATTTGGACTTTATACTTTCTTGGTTCACTCATAATGATCAGCTCTTGTTCAGACTATTTTATTTCCATTTTTGACCTCTGTCTGTGTTTAGTCTATCTTTTTGCCTGATGTTTATGTTGCTTTTCCTTGACCAGGGATTTATGACCACCCTCTAACTGCTAGCTCACGAGCAGCCACTCTATGGACCCAACCCAGGAGCCCCTGTGTAAGGCCAAATCTCAATATAGTGATTAAGAATGAATAGTATGCCAAGGCACCCCACATTTATGTGCTCAACAGAGTGGATCCCTGTGAAAAATCTATTAACAGCTTCTAGCTTTTCACTGAAAGTGTCCCCAGAAGTCATAATTGCATATTGAAGTCCAGTCTTTTTTTTGCTAAACTACATTTTGTCTCCTAAAAAAGACAATGAAATGCTGCCTAACAAACAGGCGATCCATACATGTGTTGTGGCTGTCGATCAGTCACGAGACATGCACCTGTGGGGACTCGAACATAATATTCGAAGATACTCTATTAGCACCCGAGCATTCTCAGATAACTCCTTATCCTTGCAGGTGAGGTTCTTAAATACGGGACTACCCACTACGAGCTGTGAAAAGCAGACGATCCTTTTACAGCACAGCGCCAACGCTTTGATCGCTTCCACGCGTCACTTTTCTTGAATTAATTTCTGAATTTACATTTGTCATTTACTCCTAAGAAACCTTTTGTTTTCTCCTAACAGTTTGCATTGCTTCGCTTAATGAGTTTATCATGTTTCCAGTAAATTATTGGAACATGTGCAGATGCAGCAAACATTTCAAAGAGGCCTATTGTTTACATTTTAATCATTTTCTTGCTACAACATTTGACTAACAAGTCATCTTGAATGATGTCTCATTACAACGACAACGTATCATAATTGCGAGCCTTAAGAAAATTCAATAGTGATATAACAGAAAGACCTTGTTTCGAAAACTTATGAGATTGTTTTTTCTCTTATCGGAATTGTCAAATACTCCCTATAACGAAAGATCCACATGAGGAGGTCATAACGGCCTTGACTAACACTTGGAAATCAAAAGTTTGCAAGAATTATTTCCAAGAAAATCTCATTGAAGATTGAGTTCCTCCGAATCAATGACATTGGCTCCATTCATGACCACCGGTCCTTCGTCATGTCGATGGCCGGCACAACGGTTGAAGCGTCTTCAAGACTACTCATGTTTAGCTAGAAATAAACAAGAGGGAATGGTGTGTCATTCAAAGTCCAATCACCTATGAAAGTAATATATGTTGTAGTATTGTATATACAAATAGGCTCCTGATGGCATGGCAAATTAAGTTATGGCACGGCAAGAAGATGGAATTCATACATTACCGGAAAAGACTGCGTGGAGAGAGTGAGACGCTCGGATTTACAGGTTTGTGAGGTTCATTGGTTTTATTATAGAAATTTCGTGCTGGGATTGCAGTAATAATGTACATGTTCTGTAGGTGTCGATGGGGCGATACGACAAGGATATGGCAAATTACTGATAACTTTACACCCAACAGTCCATCTAATGACCAAGGTCTCATTAAGATATCCGTCCTGTGCATAAGCCCCATCGGGCATGCGGTTAGTCTCTTAAGGAGAATCTGTCAGCAGGTATCTGCTATGTACAGTGGGTACGAAAAACATTCAGACTAGAGATGAGCGACTTTGCTTTTTTTAGGGTCGAGTTGAACGAAATCGGCCGACTATAGGGAAAAGTCGAAGGTCCGACTGATACATGAAACCCAATGCAAGTCAATGAGGAAGCAAAGTCGGCAGGGAGTGGAGGACAGTAAACACACCTACATGCCGGACCGCTCTTTTAAAGTGCGCAAAAACTCTCTCTCTGGACGCTGCACATGTCATCTCATTGCCCACAGTGTACGTTCTTGCTCAGTGGCTGAAAAAAGTCACGTGCAAGCATTCTGGGAAATCTGACTTTGGCACTCGTTTTGCCGACCGCATAGCCGACTTCACGCTGTGGTCGGGTTTCGGTCGGCGAAATCCGACTTTGCCATAAGTCGGCGACTTATGAATCTGGCCGACCTGTTTCGCTCAACTCTAATTCAGACCCCTTTAAATCTTTCACTCTTTGTTTCGATGCAGACGTTAGGTAAATTCAAAAAAGTTCATTTTTTTCTCATTAATGTACACTCTGCACCCCATCAGTATTGAGTAGAAGCACCCTTTTGAGCTAGTACAGCCATGAGTTTTCTTGTCCTTTTGCAGGTCTTCCCATGTTTCAGACCATGTTTTTCTAAGTTACACATGTCTTGTCTGCCCACTTTGCTCAGCAGGTCTTCTCAATGCCCTTCTGCAGCCGAACGAGCCACGTACTCTGTCACTTGCAAAGAACCTAACTTCCACCACATTGGTGCAACCTGTGAACCACATAGTGGCCATAGAGGTAAGGGGGGCACTATCACCTCCAATGTAGGTGGAATTGTGCATTATAATGAGCTATTGGGAACTGGAATCGTAAAGGGCCCATATATTGTCATTATACAGAGGCCCTCTTCTGTCTGTGCGATTAGTGTCCCACCCCAGGCGAATGGGGCCACTTTACCGCTGCATTCAATTTAATAAGCAAGACCCTCAATTTTGCAGTAGAAAGGGAAAAATGACTGCTCCAATATTATCCTCTCTGCGGGTCCTTATGTCCATGGATAAATACCTCCTCTTCTCTAAATGATATAGTACATCTTCCCACACCGCTGCATTTTATGTCTTTGCCTCTCGAGAAATCTGGAAATCGATACGGCCTTATTGATATTTCTCCTTACATTAACGGAATGAGATTTTTGGGTGAGAATGTGACAACCGCATTAAAATAAGAAATGTCTTCATGATGCAAGAGGCACATTGGGCAGGTTATTACCAAATAATGTTATTTTATGGCAGAAGAGTCCTCAGTAACAATGCCCATGATTATTTCAAAAACTGTAAAGCTGTGCAAATTAACTCCATCTCGTTAGCACAACCTTGGAGACATAGCTATCCTTTCATAAGTTGACTTGTAGGGTAGCTTCTCCTCCAACATGGTACTTGCAAAACAAGTTCTTCCATTTTCTCTTTTCTTCTTTGGTGTGTGGCCAAATGGGGGGTCCAACGCTTATCAATCATTTATGAATGGCCCCAGGGTGACAGAGAAAAAATATAACATAAATACCGACCTCTCTGTTCCCCTGTACTCAGGACTGTGTCTCGTGCTGGTGTTCTGGCATCAACATCACTACTACTGATCATCGGTGGACTTCATGTTTTGTCCAAGTCAAAAAAAATACTATCAGTAATGTCCCCTCTAGATGTTGAGGCCAGGAGACTGACGGGCAACACAGTCTTGATTATGGATGGGCAAGTGATGGTCTGGGAGGCAAGGATCTATTTTTTTTAGATACTTTCACCAACCTGAGATGATTCAACAGGAGTTAAAATTAGTGGACAACCTCTGCAAAGGTGAAATATTATTTTGGAACTCCTGCTATCCCGGTCTTACAGCAGATAGTGAAGGCCACCACTTAACATCCAACAATTCCCTAAATCATCTCAACCTCTCTGTTCTGTGAAGTCAAAAGTACATGTATCATACAGGCAAACCAACTGATATGGGACCCTTGGAGAACACATCTAGTATAGATTGGAATACATTGGATGGCAAGAAATCGGGCAATAGTAGGAATGGGAAGTCGGTTCAAGGTTGAAAATAGCTTGTTTTGATCTTTGTTGAGAGACCTTCTTACAAACAATAGAGCAGATTGTGTGTCCCAGTCTAAGATGGATGCAGTCCTCTTTACTTTGGGTGCTAAGAACGTTGTGCAGCAACAGCAGCATTGGCAATCAATGTAGGAACTGTTTATGCATTACTCAACACTTTTATCCTACGGATTGTTGACATAACGCATTTTTCCATTATTATTTATGCTTGGCAATACAGTATAGCACCATCATATTCCGTAGCACTTTACAGACATCATCATCACTTTTCCCAATGGGGCTCACAATCTAAATTCTCTAACTGTATGTCTCTGGAGTGTTGGAGGAAACGGTAGAACCCGAAGGAAACCCACGCAAACACGGTGAGAACATACAAGCTCCTTGTAGATGTTGTCTTTGCTGAGATTTGAACCCAGGACCCCAGCAAAACTGCTAATCACTGAGCTTCCATGCTGACTTGACGTGGATTTTTTAACTCCACTTGTCAATTTTTTCAGCATTTTTACTGTAGTTTTTCTCTTTTGAGATCGAAATGAGTTAAAAAGAGGACAAAAAACATAAAAAAAATACCAAAAATATGAGTAATGTGTCCTTTGACTTTTTGGTCACAGTCTGCATTTTTCAAACAGAAAAAAGACGTTTGGAGAGAGGGTAGACATCTCCTTTGGATGGTGGGAAGTCAATTAAAAAATGGCACCACATGTTGCAAGTTAAAGTCAAAGTTCTCAATCATCAAGGAATTAATGAGGGAATGCAATCCGACTTTCTAAGTTTTGTAGAAGACAAAGCTTGGTAGAATCGGAAATCTTGTCTTGGAGCAGTTTTCTGTCCATTGTCCAAGAATTGGTCCATCAGGTTCTCTCTTTTAGTGATACTTAGTTTTGGTTACATTGACCTGAAAAGTATGCTAAGGTATTTATACTTTGCTTTTCGAACTTTTCTTACTCACTTGCCGAAAATAAACTTTCTTTGGCTGCGAAAAATTCTCATTTGCCAAAGAACCTCTTGGGTCCTATTAATATTTGTCGAAAACCAAGTTTCTTTGACCTGGACCATAATAATATTTTGGAGGTCTATCTGGTATTATTTCACATAGAGCTTAACCTTTTGCATGCCTGTACAATATTCAGCCGTCTACACATCGCTCTTCCTTGAGAAACCGGAGATGGTGACAGTCGGTAAAGCAATAACCAATCTAAAAAACACACAAAGTGTCTTCTCCAGGCTGACAAAGCGAGTCTCTAACTCACGTTGAGCTGACAGCCCGAGGCGCCTACTTTGTTTGAAAATACCCCTATTCCTTATATATAATGGGAGCTTTCTCCTGATAATCAGATTCCATCTCTCAAAAGAAAACAAAAGAACTTGAAAGGTAGAAGGGAATCGAGCAATTTCAACTTGAGGAATAGGTTTCATTCATCCTACATCCTCAAACACACATTGCGGCTCCGTTGGGGTATATTAAGACTTTTGTTTTATTTTTTTCTTTAAAGTGTAATTAAAAGGGGTTTATCTATTTATCTACTTGCATGGAAATAAAAATTATGGGTTCTAGAAACTGCCAAGGAACAATAAAAGAACATTACTGACCTGAAAGTCATATTGTTTCCAGGCTCCGGTGAGGATCTCAGCGGAAAACACAGTGATATCTTATTTATGATACTTATATAGCGCCATCATATTCTGTGGTGCTTTACCTACATCCCTGTCCCCGTTGGAGCTCACAATCTAGATTCCCTATCAGTATGTCTTTGGAGTGTGGGAGGAAACCCACCAAACATGGGGAGAACATACAAACTCCTTGCAGATGTTGTCCATGGTGGGATTAGCGTGGGTTTCCTCCAGATTCTCCAGTTTCCTCCCACGCTTTAAAGACATACTGATAGGTATATTAGATTATGAGC
Source organism: Dendrobates tinctorius (assembly GCF_039654945.1). Lineage (NCBI taxonomy): Eukaryota > Metazoa > Chordata > Amphibia > Anura > Dendrobatidae > Dendrobates > Dendrobates tinctorius. The sequence continues at coordinate 16,861,114 of NW_027361677.1, forward strand.
CCCAATGGGACAGCGCTAAGAAGGCTACATACACATTAAAACAAGGATGTCTGGACCCATTGATTTGAGAAGGACTTGCTGGCTATCATTTGTGTCTTTTCGGTGGTCCCCTAACTCACACCTGTTGGATAATGATGAAGAAAAGAAGGATCAGGCATGTCGACTTTAAGATGCGCACGCCTTTTGATCCCGGGAGGAGAGCCACAATATTAGCAGCGGTATACAAGCATGCTCAAACTAAGAGAGCATGCATTTGTATGAGAGGTGGCAGGAAAAAAATGAAAAAAAAAATATATTTCATAACTATCATTGAGGATATAGAAGAAGGGAGGGCAATCTAAAAGAAGCAATTCCATCTTTTTTTATCCTCTTAATATATCGCAGTCATCATATTATAAATTACTGTGTACTTACAATTGCTCATATTGCCTTTCTACCCAGTTTCTTTTCCATTAGATCTATGACATTAAGTGATTAAAAACTGACCAGCTGAATTCTTCTAACCTCTAGGTAGAAACAGGAGGTAAATTTTCACTGGCAAGAAGGAGGAGTGGAGCAGCTGGGTCAGGAGGATGAGGGGGATGACTCACGCAGGGAAAAGAGACTTCCTGTTCCTGTTCCAGGGAAAAGAGACTTCCTGTTCCTGTTCCAGGGAAAAGAGACTTCCTGTTCCTGTTCCAGGGAAAAGAGACTTCCTAAAAACAGAAGAATCTTTTCTACATCTGTAACACTAAACTTGTTTTTTTCACTTGTATAGTCCTTTAATAAGAATGAATAATAGACGTAATGTCATATAAAAGTAATTAGAAGATACACCTTAATTGCATGACTTTCATTAGTTATTTAAGGAGGTTCTTGATATGTAATCTGAGAGCAGTGTGATGTAGGGGTTGAGATCCTGATTCCAGCGATGTATCACTTAGTTTACTGGGTGCAGCAGTTATGATACAATCACAGTTTTCTCTGCTGCGGTTATAGCAGAGCTCAGAATTTTGAGCCATGTATAACCCTGCCCACTCCACTGATTGGTAGCTAATAAGAGTTGGGGGGTGTGGTTAGACTAGACAGCACGAGACATCTAGTCCTCTACTGATAATCTCCTGCTAATAAAAAAACTAATTTTATTAAGACGGAAAAACACAGACCAGTAAGTGATACATTATTGGAATCAGTGTCTCTATCTCTACATCATGCTGCTCTCAGATTACATATTAAAAAAAACTTCTGACAGATTCCCTTTAATAAGTACACCCCCCAAATAACAAGAGATGAATAAATATCCACATTCCGACTCCTACAACCATCTTTGTAATGAATGCTGCTCTTGTTTTTCCGAAGACTCTTCAAGAAATTTACATTTTCATATATTATAATGTATGTCCATTCTCAACCGGAAGAAATTCAATTCCTCCAACGTCTTAAGTGCTATTTTATTTCTCCTGTAGATGCACCCTTCACTTATATTATAAAGTATAGCCAGTTTCCCAGGCCTCACAAAAGCGCCGTAAAATAACAGTAATCAAAACTCGGGTGTGATCTTAACCGAAATGTTGAAAAATGAGATGTCAAAGTCATGGACGGTAATATGAAAATAAAACAGCAGTGAATGTATTCAGGGTTTTGTTATTTTAGGTTCTTGGAGACATTAAAGTGAGCAGCTTATTTTCTTTCCATCATTCTTCCCAGAAGGTCAGCCTGGTGTGAATTTACTCTAAAATAAACAGCTCCAGATAGTGAGATTGATAGGTCTTTGCCCGGATGGTCACAAGAAGACCTTACCGGGAAGTTTAGTTACATGGATCCTCACAGGCCAGAGAAAGGTTAATTTACATTCCATCAGAAACTCATCAAGGCCTGGCTGACCACAAAGGTTGGAAGAATATGATATGATAGAAGATAGAATAGGATACTTCAAGATAACAATGACTTTATTGGTGTCTGGAAATGCGTCGGTATCAGTCAAAGTCATTGAAAGATTGCGTAATTACTTTACTTAGCACATCTTATCTCAGAAAATAATAGACATCAACATTATGGTCCTGTTGGGTTTTTTCCATAGTAGGAGGACATGTGGGAAGGAAAGAGAAAAGTCAATTTGAGATGGTCATGAAAAGACATTATGGGGAAGTTTAGTTACATGATTCCTCGCTGGTCAGAGAAAAGTTAATGTACATTCCTCAGAAACCAATCAAGACCTGGCTGACCACAAGGTTTGGATAAATATGATTTGATAGAAGAAAAACAGGATCCTTCAAGATAACAATCACTTTATTGGTGTCTTGAAATGCGTCAGTATCAAAACCATCCCAGATGTTCATTGACAGCGTGCATAATCACTTTACTTAGCACGTCTTATCTCGTAAAATAATAGACATCAAAAATACAGGCCTGTTAGGTTTTTTCCAAAGTGGGAGGACATGTGGCAAGGAAGGAGAAAAGTCAATTCAGGATGGTCACAAAAAGGCGTTATGGGGAAGTTTAGATACATGAATCCTCACAGCCCAGAGAAAGGTTCAAGAAACTCATCAAGGCTGGCTGACCACAAAGTTCAGAAGAATATGATTTGATAGAAGAAAGAATAGCATCCTTCAAGATAACAATGACTTTTTTTGGTTTCTTGAAATGCGTCAGTAATAGTATCAAAACCATCCCAGATGTTCATGAAAAGATTGCGTAATCACTTTACTTAGCACGTCTTATCTGTAAAAATAATAGACATCAAAATTACAGTCCTGTTGTTTTTTTTTCCATAGTGGGAGGAAATGTGGGAAGGAAGGAGAAAAGTCAATTTGGGATGGTCAAAGGAAGACCTTACGGGGAAGTTTAAATACATGAATACTCAGAGGCCAGAGAAAGGTTAGAGTACATTCCATCACAAACCCATCAAGGTTTGGCTGACCACAAAGGTCGGAAGAACATGATATGATAGAGGAAAGAATAGGATCCTTCAACATAACAATGACTTTATTGGTGTCTTGAAATGCGTCAGTATCAGTCAAAGCCATCCCAGATGTTCATTGAAACATTGCGTAATCACTTTATTTATCTCGTCTTAGCTCCGAAAATAAGAGACATCAAAATTATGGTCCTGTTGGTTTTTTCCATAGTGGGAGGACATGTGGGAAGGAAAGAGAAAAGTCAATTTGGGGGATGGGGACTGATTAATAATAGAACTTGGAGATCTAGAGAAAGAAGCTTGGAGCAAGGACTAACAATGAAGATAAACGCCTTGTTGACCTGCGGACTGACTGCTCCGTACTCCATTAATCTAATAGAGGTTCTCCATTACAGAACTGTATAATGTAAGACTAAAGTCATCAGACACACATACTGGAGCGCCCCGCGGGGCCTCAGTACTAGGCTGTCGACTTCTATGGGAGACGGTGTCATGGCGGCGGCGACCCGGTCCGTGGCCCAGAGGCGTCCAGTAATAACATAGGGGAAAGTTGTGTGGTATTTATGTGGTAAAAATGAAAATAAAGTTATTAGATGGTGAAATATGTGACGCCACCTGTGGTATTCTAGTCAGAGGTGACCAGCGCTGCGGTGTTGCTTCTCTGGGATGGATGTTGGGCGCAGCTATGATGTTGTAGCCCTCCACTGGTAGGGCTGTAGTCCCAGGGCAAAGATGTTAAATAAATAGTAAAAATGGCTGTGAACGTTGGGGTGCAGAGAAATGAGAGAAAGACAAAGAGAGGTGCAGTTTCTTTACCTTTCACTGGTAATAGGTTTTAGTCCGGAGTACCACATACAGGTGATAGAATGAGTCCAGCTCGCCTGGAGGCATTCAGGGGATCCACCTTGCCAGGTGGGGGTTAGGACCTTCCTTTCTGCGCTATGTGTGTGGGTCTCCACTGTATATAACTATGCTGCGACCCTCTGTTCGTGATGGTTTCACTAACCTGTACGGCTGTCAGCGTGAGCCTATTCCACGGGTACCGTTCTCTTCACCGTCGGACACGGGCTCCTTATCCGCTGCTGTGCCTTCAGGTGATTAATGTGCACAGGAATTTACAATTCACTGTACTTTCAGATTCGGCTATCAGGGTGTACAGCTCCTGTCAGCCTAAGACTCTGATGTCCCTTTTCTCTTTATTAGTGCTTCACTCAGGGGTCTGCTATATGCAGTATTTTAGCTTCCCTAGAGTCTCTTAGTCTCTGCTCTTGTCCTTTCCCTCTTCACAGATCAGCTCTGCCTATCAAGCTCCTCTCAGATCAACTCCCTGTCTTCCTCTGACAGGATCTTCCAGAAAGATCTCTTTACCTCACGTCCTCACGTTTAAACTGTCCTTTTTTCCTCACAGCTCACAGCTGTTTCGTTTCCACGACAACCCCCTCAGCTGATTTTTAGCTGACTCACCAACCCCCTCTGCTGGCCAGAATTTATAAAGCATCTCCCTTTTCTGACCTGCAGCAGGAAATTGTGATTAAATCTATGCTGCCTGGCATGGGGGTCCCTTTCTGCCTCCAAGCATGACTTTACCCATTAGAGGGAGGTAACGACACTGTGACAACTGCACTCTGGGGTGTCACAATCTGACTGAAATATGGTTGACCTCCCTCCCGCATCGACCTAGCCACGATCTCAAACTCCGCAATTGTTCCGCCCCTCATTGATGAAGGTCCTAAAATGTGGGAACCTTTATCCTATATTAATCCAGTATTCACTAGCAGGGTAATAATAATAATTGTTATTTTTATTTCTACAGCACCAACATATTCCGCAGCACTTTACATTTTAGAGGGTATGTAACATGGATTTTTTTTTAAATCAGGCAACTTCTTTAGAAATGGTAAGTCAGCCTCATTATGCAACTTTTTTGGGACACTGGTGGTATAACTAGACGGACTTGTTGCTCAGGAGTCCTGGAAAGTTTAGTGACAGCCATTGAGAGGCAGCCATATTGGTTTCTAATTACCTTATGTTACCGAGAAACAACAAATAAAAAACTATGAGAGGACTAATCTAGGAGAATTTTGGTAAATAATCTGGTTATCTTGTGACCTCTACCTTTTATATATTTTCTGTATTTTATTTAGGAAGATCTCTAAGAAGCTCTCCTGTTACTAAAAGCCCTATCAAGATGTGATCCTGAGTGGATGAGACAAAGTTCAGCCCGATAATACTCACATCAGTTCACTAAACAATAACATGGCTTGATGGCAGTATTATACCTTGCTGATCGTCCTCCCCTGCTGTTTCCACTTTATGTAGACGCAATACTTTACATCAACGCTAATGCAATATTTAACGCGTGATTTAACTCGGCATCCTTTGAAACCATGGCAACAGCATTCTCTCCTTAAGGCGCACAAATGCTTAACAACTTATTTTGCAAACTGATGTACAGATCATTAAAGAGTGTTTTATTTCCTGCAGCTTAATATATTAAAGTCAAAGGGGGCAGAAAGCATCGCAAGTAGACTTGAAATGTAAAGTCGGCTCAAAACGCGTCGTCTTTCACCATTTCTCTCCTATCCTACAAAAATAAGATACTTGTGGGTAATGGAAAGTAAAATGAACAGAAATACTGGACTGTAATTGGAAATAATTATGCAGATACATTAAATTAACTAGGGTGGGGGTCTTACTAATGAAAGGTTGGATCCGCATTAGATAGCAAGAGGCTTAAAGAAATTGTCCACTACTAAGACAACCCCCTCTCAAACTCTTCGCTTGACCCAGATAAAATAGAAAAGTCTATACTCCCCTTCCATGTCAGTGCCATTCCCGCGGTGTTGGCACTCGCTCTCCTGGGGCTCTCATGCTGTTGTTGTGACACGTGAACCTGATGCCCAATCAGCGCTACCGTTACTGTCTCCACCTTCTGTCGAATTGAACATAAAAAGGAAGTCTGGGCTGCAGCTGATCTCTGACTTCGTCTTCATGTTCAATTCGACAGAAGGTGGAGACAGTGACGTCAGTGATGATTGGGTGCTTGTGTCACGTGTCACAGCAACCTCAAGAGAGCAGGCAAATGAAGTGAGTATAAGGTTTTTTTCACTTTATCGGAGCCAAACATTTATATCAAGAAGGGGTTGTCCTAGAAGTGGACAACCCCATTAACTTTTCTGGAATTGGCTTAGTTATGGGAGGGACTATACTTCCTGAGAGGGGTATTCTCAATTTTAGAAGCTGTCACCTAACCATTGGATTGGGGATAACTTCCCGAACCTTGGGGGGACTTCTATCAAACCTGAGAACCAAAGCTCTGATAAACCCTGTCTGAATGGAAAGGTGGTTGATCATGGATACTGCGACTCCATTCATTATTAAAGTACGGGAGTGAGAAAGACCAGCCTATTACTGGTAAGACCATTAAGGTTTATCCAGTACTATTACATTTTTTACATTTTTTTATGATGGGCTGAAGAACTAACAGGCATAGTCCGAAGAACTTACTTCCTGCCTCTTGTGCTGGATGCCGTTCTCTGCCGGCACAGAGCAGTCATGGACTGCTTCTGCTCGTGATCCAGAGACTTCTGCTGATGTCACTTTGGCCGACCCATGTCTTTTCTTCTTTGCTCTGTCCACGAGGCATGACTGTCAACACCATACTAATTGACAGTTGGCTCCCCATTGCCGACCTGCGGGAAGCCAGCTATCAATAAGCATGACATCCTTTCGAGAGAGCAGTCAGGAAGAAGAAAAGCTGCTCGGTTAATATGGAACAGTAGAAGCAGTTTGTGACCATCCAGAGCTGGCACTGGGATAGTAGCTACCTGTCTGTTACTTTTTAGGCCCATAGTGGGAAAAAAAAGTCCTGGATAACCCCTTTATTAATGAATAGAGTGGCAGCGCGCATGATCAACCACCGCTCCATTCAATGTGTAAAATAGAGGTCTGCATTCGAGTCGAAAATTGCTTGAATATATATGTTTATACTGTAGGTATCAGAAAATCTCATACAATGTAAGCAAACGCTGCCCATTATCCTGATGCTGCTGCTTTAAAAATCTGTAGTCATTTTGCCATTCCACCAGAGACTGTCAGGTTGCGAGCGCCGTGTTTTGTATGATGACCCCTTTCCAGCTGTCAGACTGATTTTCTATGCATGCAGACATCCTTTGGTTCACAGGCAGTTTGTGCTGGAACAGCTCGCGGTGGCCTTTGTTAGGCAATAAATATCACAGCCATATGTAACAGGGAAAGGTGGGAGATTTCATTTAGACGCAGCGTGCGTTTAAATGAGCAGCGTATTAGCACTGAAACACCAATTTGTTTTTTGTACTATTTTTATTAATAGGATGTAAATCCGTAGAAGAGCCTCGTTACACAAATGTTTGCTTAGAATGTCTTGCAAAAGAAGACGACTGTAAAATATTCATGGATTTGTCATTATGTTGACAGTCCAGGCGGTGCTGTTATAGTACCTACAAGGGTTAAATGCTATATGGACTGTGGGCAGCATGAGAATAAGATTGAGGTGTGATTCTACCTCCAGCGGTCCTAGATACACCTGACTATATTGCAAGTTCTTTAAAGGGTACCTGTCACCCCCCCAGGCGTTTTTAAGTAAAAGAGCCACCTTGTGCAGCACTAATGCTGCATTCTGTCAAGGTGACTCTGTTACTTAGCTTCCGTTCCACCGCAGAAATAATCTTTTATAAAATTGTTCCAAAATACCTGAAATTTGACAGGGGGGCAGGTCTTTCCCCCTCTGACAGATGCCTCGCATCCATCACTCATTTCGTATTTGGCCCCGCCTCCTCAGTTTTCCTTTGAAATGCGGCGCCTGCGCTGTACTATATCAGATAACTACAGCGCATGCCCGAGATTCCCAGCCCCGCAGTGCGAATAAATCATAAGAAACTGCAGGGCGGGATCTGTCACCGCACGATATGAAGGCTGGGATGTGATCTGAGAGCACGGGCAGCGCTGACTGCGCATGCCCAAGAAGAAATAGTACAGCGCAGGCGCCACATTTCAAAAGAAAACTGAGGAGGCGGCGCCAAATACAAAATGAGTGATGGATGTGAGGCGTCTGTCAGAGGGGGAAAGACCTGACCCCCTGTCATAATTCAGGTATTTTTTAACAATTTTATAAAAGATTACTTCTGCGGTGGAACGGAAGCTAAGTAACAGAGCCACCTTGACAGAATGCAGCATTAGTGCTGCACAAGGTGGCTCTTTTACTTAAAAACACCTGGGGGGTGACAGGTTCCCTTTAAAATGAGATTATAGTTTTATTGTTAGGATGTTCCATCATGTAATGATGGCTGAGAGTCCGAGCTCAGGACCCTCATCGATTCTGAGAATGAAGGAGGTGCAATGCCAATTCAGCCCTATATTTCCATCTCTTTTTCCTTAGCAGAAGTTTGGTTTCTCCATCCCAGTGCAGCACCGTTCAACTCAAGTAAACAGGGCCATATGCTGCTCCCTGTACGCATGGATGGCCGGGAGCACCACTGTGCAGAAAAAAAACGGAAGTAGCCATTTGATCCCTTCCTTCTCAATATTGGTGCAGTTGTTAACTGGTACGTGGATGCAGCAGTGCAGACCAAGAGGGGACATTGGTACTTAAATGAACAACTATTTGGTCGATTAACACAATCAAAGGGGGGTCTCCGGCACAATATTGCGCAAACATTGAAAATGAAACAAGGTGTGTTAAGAAGGAGACAGTAATTTAGAAAACAGATATTGACACAATGCTATTGACACTATCGTTCTATTATTTTCATTAAATAACTTATCATTTATGATGTCTTAGCCCTAATAACCCAACCTAAAGGGCGTCACTGTCACTATCGGGCTCGACAAGGTAATCACTCTCTAGGCTACACAAAACGTCACACAGGTCCTAACGGAGGTGAACGATACTACCTGCTAGACCGCAAGTCTAAGATTGGTGAGTTACTCTTGCCACTTGTTACATTGGCTTTCTACGTTCCCTGAAGCGCAGCCCTTGGCCCCACTTTGTACCATATGTCTACACTGGAAGCAATGGCTCACACGAACGTCCCTCCTCTGTGGCCTAGTCGTCTTTCTCTCAACTCTGACTCTGGTCACTTGGCTCAGCTCTTCCAGTTCTGGTCTCTCTCTGGTCTTCACTCAGATCTAGTCTCTCTCAGACTTCACTTGGGTGTAGTCGCTCTCAGGTATTCACTTTGCTCAATCAGCTCTCCCGACTCTGGTCTCTCTCTGGCCTTCACCCAAGTCTCGTCTGTCTTTGGTCTTCACTTGAGTCTCGTTTCTCTCAAGTCTTAACTCGGGTCTAGTCCCTCTCGAACTGTATGCAAATCTGTTCTCGCTCGGGTCTTCCTCCTTACTACTGTTGAATCTCTGGCCATCCACCATGATTTATGGGTTCTCAGTGTCCCTTCTCTCAGCTGCTGCTGAATCTCTGCACACCTAACCATATTGATGGTTCCTTAGTGTACCTCCTCCCTGCTAGTGTTGAATTTCTGGCCACCAACCATAATTTAATGGCTTCTCAGTGGTCCTCCTCCCTGCAGCTACTGAATCTCTGCCCATTTAACATTATTAATGGTTTTTTGGGGGTCTCCCCTCTTTGATACTGTTGAATCTCTGGCCACCTACCATGATTGATGGCTCCTCAGTGTCCCTCCTCCCGGCTGCAGCAGAATTCCATCCAACTAACTTGATTCACAGTTCCTCAGTGTTCCTCTTCCCTGCTGGTAATGAGATTGCACACTAATTAGTACAAACCACAGCTGTCATGCAGACTGGTTGGAGACTAAATACACTTGGACTCAGTAATTTCCTATGTATAGCTGATAAAATGCTTATTTTAGTACAGGATTAAACAGCCATTCTTATGGGAATTTTCCAAGTAAGTACACCAGTCCCATCATTCCTAAGAGATCTATTGAATAAGGAATTCGGTATGTGCTTAACACATCTAGCCTTGAATGTTACCTACACCAAGGAAAAAAGCATATTCAAAGCCTAGACCTAATAATTTTTATGGATTTTTTTTATTTTTGAGAAGTGTTAGAAGTTAAAGACAATATTTTTACAGCTGATCTTGGCATTTCATAATTTAACATTTTTTATATAACCCTACACCCTGGCCTGAGCTAGTGCATCATAGATGAGGACTTTTTGCTGAAGCCATGGAAAGTTTACCTGCAAAGTTTCCACAAACTAATCAATATTAGTACCGTTCCTTTATTTAAAGGGACAGTAACCTTACCAAAATAATCTATATGCATATATGAAATGCATTTAATTACAGCTTTCTGTACCAGATTTTTGTACACACCGTAAAGTTACCCACAAGCCCCATGCTAGAGATGGATTTAATCGAATGTGTTATCCGCAAATCCACGTTCACAGAAATTCTGACCTAATATGTGAGATTTCAATATGATCTCCGTAAATATAAACCATAAAAGCTACATCATAGGAGATTACAATGCAGAAGATTTAATCACAGATCTGAAAGCCAACATCTGCTGCCCGGTAGATCCAGTAATATAATGGACACGCTTCTACTTTTATTGCTAAGATTTTTTTTCCTATACATTAGAATGGATTCACATTGAGATGAGAAAATGTAATTTGTTGTTTTTCATCCCATTCTGCCTAAAATCTCCAGGGTAGGTTAATAACTTTGGCTTTTTTTTAAGGACTTATAAGATGAAATAAAATGAAAAAAAAAAATCATAAAAAAAACTATGCTTATTGTAAAAAAATATTCAATTTCGTAATCATAGGTGTAGCATTGTTTGTGACACAATCTGTGCATTAGGATAAAAACACAACTGCGGGGCACAAATTTGTCAAAATGGGCGCTCGAGAAGGATTCCATTCCGAATGTAAAAGGTATTAGAACTTGACACTCCAAAAATAAGGCAAGAAGAACACAAGTTTATTGAACTTCACAAAGAAATCGACTGCTTAAATTGACGTTTTGGCCAATTATTAGGCCTTCATCAGAACGGATTGCAAGAGGAAAAGAGGTGATGGCAAAAGTAATAGGCAAAGTGTTGGCAACGCTATGCCGACAGCACAGATGTCCTTTTTCCTGCAAGCGTTGCAAACACTTTCAGAGAGATCAGGAAGGGTGAGGTGAGGAGTAGAGGAGTGGAGGAATCAGAGAGGTAAGCAATGGAGGTGATTATAAAGATTTTTTTTTTTTTACATCTTACATTTATTATACTATGATTTCTAGAGAGACCCCAGAGGATAATAAGAGATTGTAAAATCTGTGATGCTTCCTGTCCTTTATGTTCCTTCTTAGACTGCTAGGCAGCGGCTCGCTTTTGTTGCAGGTGATGCGTGGTAGCATTAGTTTGGTAAAATTCCTGGGACTTTTGGTGCCACTAGATCTGGGATCTATGGGGTTTATTGTCTGATTTTATGACTCTTTTCTGAGGTCCCTGGGCGAGGTTGCCTGATATTTAAAATTGTAGGTGTCTGACTTTCACTGCCAGTCAATTAGTTCTGTCACCTGCCTTGTGCTCTTGTCGTTTGCTTGTTGTGTTTTCCTGATTCCTCCTGTCTCGTGATCTCGGAATTCATTTTGACCACCCTTTTGTCTTATGATTCTGTTACTGAGGTGACCTCTCGGCTCTGACCCTGCTTTGCGACCGTTCCTTCCTGCCTCTAATTCGCTCTTCGGGATGGCAGCTCTTACATGGAAGAAGTTCACTGGACTCCATTATAAGAACAGTTCCCTGTACAGGGGTTAAAGATTGAAGGTTGGAGTTTCTCTCAAATCTGTAAATCAGAGTAGCTTGTGCCAAGTCTGTCCGAGGCAGCCTTTTTGAGCCTGTGGCCTCTGACAATCATGACTATTCTACATCTGACCGAAGTATGGGCTCTGCTCCCTATGTCCTGGCCCGCTAAACTTTTTTGTGCTCCATGTTGGCTTTGCTAATAGCCCAGCATGCTCCCATGTGTTGAACTTCCTAGGCCTATGTAAGACTTCCCAAGAGACACACCTGTGCATTGGTATTAAGACTTTTTGTTTGTCCATACATGGCTCCCTGTTGCGGTCTCCATGATGTTCCCTGGCTGCCTGCGGCTTCCAGTCCCTCAGTTACCTGTCTGCGTGCAGCTTTCAGTACCTCCGCTACCTGTCTGCAGTTTCAAAAATGTGTCCTGTCTGCCTGTAGCTTCCAGTACCTCTACTACTTATTCACACTCTTCCATGACGTCTGTCATGTGTCTGTGCTTTCCAGGATGTCTCCTGTCTACCTGCAGCTTCCAGTTCCTCTGCAACCTGCCTGAGGTCTACAGGATTTTTCCTGTCTACCTGCAGCTTCCAGGATCCACCTCATCTAGTGACAGGGACACTCAATTTGAAAATCCGCTCGAACAGGGAAATTTTAATTTTGCTTGATCCGCTCATCTCTGGACATCATATATGAAAAAGAAAAGTGATAAATATACATATGATCACAGGGAGTCTGGTTACTGACAAGCCTCCCCTTCACAGTCATAAGAGTTTCAAAGTCCTCTATGTGCATGGAGCAATAGTGAGCGAGTGCAACCACTGCTCCATTCATGGTTTTAGAGGAGTGATGGTCACACATGCTCACTGGGGACTTAAAGTGTTTATTTTCTGGATCCTTGAGGGCCTCAACAGCAACATCCTCAAAGTGTTAAAAACAACTATATATTTTGGCGTTCCAAACCTGCAAGCAGCATCAAAGATGCAGATATAAAAGCCTCTGCTTTTTAATAAATAATCGAGACACTGCCCAAAATCAATATCTCGGAACAGAGCCATTCTGATATTTGACATGCTCATATTTATGGGCATTGCTCATTAGCCGGCGTCTTATTTAGCTTTTTATGTCCATCAGGGAACCAGCTGCCGAAAATCTAAATATACTGTCAGATATGAGATTGGAATCAGTCCGCGGGTCGTATATAATCGCGGCATTACGACACATACCAAAAAAAACGGAGCTTATCTTCACTTTGAAAAGTATCAGATGTCATGGAGAGAGCATTGTATGGAAGGGATTTAATAAAACATTGCAGAAACAAATCATAGCTAGCAGGAATCCAGAACACCAGAGTATGCAGATTTCAGGAGACAACCCTAAAATATTTATTTTCTTTCAGCAAACGCTTAACTTTACATAAAAGGATAAGAAATCTACAGAGGACGACAAAAAAACTAATAACGTTTCTCGGTTTGCAAAGAGAAGAGAAATATTTGTATCGGGGAAGAGGGAAAATTAAAGATCTGATATTCAGGGCAGCATTTGGTGGTAATTAAAATAGTTTTCTAATACCGAAGGCATGCAATGACATCAGGCGCTGGGGACTTTAAAATCAACTGTACTCTGGTTTTTGGGTGAGAATCTTGGGATGTGGTCAAAGTGGAAAAAGAATCGAAATGTGGTGCTGGAGAAGGATGCTATTAATACCGAGGATGGCAAGAACAAACAAATCAATTTTGGAACAAATCAAGCCAGACATGTCACTAGAAGCAAGGATCACCAAGCTACAAGTTGCCTATTCTGGACACCTCATACGAAGAGAGCAATCACTGGAGAAGGATATCTTGGTTGGAAGCATAGAAGGAACAAGAGGAAGACTAACAACCCAATGGCTTGATAACTGCGGAGAAGACCCTGGTGGACCATTATAGACTTGTACAAGATCGATCTTCCTAAAGATCATTCATCCATCCATCAAGTCGCGATGGCTCGATATCAAGCCAAAGGCCAGTAAAAATAAGTCAAAGGGATGACGTCTGCCATCCAAAATTAGGACTGAGTTGTAGGATCAAATTTACCAGGGTAATATGTCAAAGTACATCAACCCAAAGTGAGGTTTCAGCCATGTAGCTGGTTAACAGGGCTGGCGGGGCTTGTGCCATAGAAGATTAGATGGTCACGCTGCGCTCAACCCATGATATTTTTTTTAGCAATTAAAATAAGTATGCTTATAATTAGCCC